>NC_065923.1:77622572-80022572 GCF_024586455.1 Bactrocera neohumeralis | reverse complement strand
TCACGCCCACTGCGGCGGCAGCATCAACCGTAGCGCTGGCGGTTAAATTGCTATCGGTTTCGAGCGCCCGTTCATTAGCTGTCATATTATCGGCCACTGTTGCATTAGCATTTGCGCCATGTATACCAACGCTGCTGACTAGCTGTTCCAACGCATCCAAATTGTTTGAGGAACGCTGAGCGCTGAGTAAATTCTCTTTGGAACTGCATCGTCGCAGTTCGCTTTGCAGTGATATGCCGCCCACAGCGCCGGCTTCTTCGAGCGCCTCATAATCTTTATTCGTATCATGGACGTAAGGAGCAGTGGTTGTTGTAGTGGTGGCGCTGTTGTTAGTGCCTGACGCAGCCGCGTTTGGTGCGGCGGATGTTGAGGCCGCTGCAGTGTCAGCAATAGCGCCACCTGTCGTTGTGGAGTTAGCCGACGCATTCAGTGCGTTTTGAAAACGTTGCGTACTCTGACTGCGTTGAATATTGAGATTGGTATTGTGTTGTAGTTGTAACGACTCCCGTAGACAGCTGGAAATAAGGGCGAGAGAGCAGAGATACATATATTTTATATGAAGCTACATATATTTATAAATATAAAGAGCATAGAGAGAAATTGGAGAGAAAAAATGAGAGATTATAGCCGATTCGATTTAGCCATGTCCGAAATAGTCCCACAGTTTTTAAGATATCGATCCGAAATTTTGCACTGCTCGATCCAAATAAGTTTTGGTATCGAACACTTTTCATTTGAAAAGGTATATTGACGAGATTTCGGAGTCGATTCTGCGTAAGGTTCACTCTCGTTTTTCGTGGCAACTCGAGCTCTTCGCCTGCGATGGGTGGTGGTTTGACTCCAAGTACACCATTCACTGCAAGGGAGTCGGTGGATGGCTCCACTGTGAATGGCGGTCAGTGATTGTCAGAAGTTTGTTGCGTCCGAAGTCTGGTCGGCATACTGTCTAATGTCGTCGACATTGTCGAGGAATGACCTCTTGATGTTACTAGGAAACAGTTCCGCTCCAAGCAGGGGCGATTTTTCAGCAGGATCTGCCTGGAGAGGAGTTCATTATGCTCCTTAACTGGAAGCATAAGGGCCTCAATATGTAGGTGTGTAGGAGACATCAAGAAGCACCCTGTCGTAGTCCGGAGTGCAGTGTTCTGACAAGTCTGAAGCTTCTTCATCTGCGTTCCACTGCATCCAGACGACCATAACAACAAACTCAACAATAACTCGTTTACATACCACGAAGTGTTAGCTGCATTCGACTCCACAGCACGATTTTGCTCCAGTGTACGATTTTTTATCGAAATATTTAACAATAAATTCTCCGAAACGCTCTCCATCACCGAACGATTCCTGTTGCGGGTTAAAAAATATATTTAGAATACATTAAAGTGTATAAAAATTTGGTTTTACTAACATTGCCGCATTGCTTGTACCGCTGCCCGCAGCCACACCGCCCACTGCGCCACCGCTTGTCTGCATTGCCTGCGGCTGCTGTTGCGACAGCTGCTCCGTTTCCTTTTCATGCATTTCCAAATCGGCCTTTTCACATTGTGGCACACCGCCATCCTGCTCCTGCAAGTTATCATATTCCAACGCGGCGGCCTCCTCAATAATCGGCGTGCTATTGCGGCCTACATCGTTGCTGGTAATGAGTGAAATTTTCTCACATTTTCCGTAGAGATCGAAAACAGGGTAGACGTGATTGGGTAAACCGGCCGCCAAGTCCTCCAAATTAATGGAACCAACCATGATTACTGTGAAAGAAACTTGATACAAAAGGTACATGAAAATATTCGCCGCGCACCTACCCAACATTCCGACATTCGAGAGTGTCATGGTGATGACTGTACCCGGCTGTATTTGTTCCAGCGCTTCGCCATACTTCGAGGCTATCTTTTGACCGTTTATATTGATGTAATCGTGGGTTGCCACCCAGCACGGACGCTTACAATGTAAAATGGAGATCGGCAATTGTGAGACGCTTGTGGGTTGCGGACACGCTGCGACCACACCGACGCCTATTGTGCCCTTCCATTTGGGATTCACGGCGTCCACTTTGATCTGTAGGTTGCGAGATTAATTGCATTTTGTTTATTGGATAAAAAAAACACGCTTTTCCACTCACACTAATGCTCTCGCCCTTGCATAACGGTTTGCCCACAAATACGACGCCTTGATTGTAAGACTGTACGCGCATCGCCGAACGATGTTCATCCAAGAGTCGCACATGTTTGCCATGCAGCTCGGAGAACTCGTAAGTTTGCATCTCCGAATCGATTGATTCCAGCATCGAGTCTTGTTTATTAAGCGGATCAACACCAAAGTCGAGCGAGTCTTGTAGGCGTAAACTACACGGACGCAGCGGTGAAGTCGGACCTTGGGAAGAGATCACTTGCACGGCCATGGTAGAGCCTTGCAGTTCAACAACGACGTAGACATCCTAGCAGAGCACGAAAAGTACTTTAAAAATAAATACAACAATAATATGTGCAGCACCGTTACTCACATTGGGCACATTCTGAAAGTGTATATTCATGTCCTCCGAATTCAGCAGTATGCGCAGCGTGCGCGCTGGCGTCAGCTCGAGCGCAATACGATCACCTACACGCAGCCACTCCAAAGAAGCCATGGAACGCTGCAGCAGTGTCGAATTGTGACGCACCTCATTGCCGGATACATACCAGACATTGGCAGGTATGCGTTTAATACTTAACGGTATATTTTTGCGCACATAGTCGTCGGAGAGATTCAAATCGGTAACGCCGATATTGAGACAGCCTTTGAAATGCAACATTATTTCAATTTAAAAAATTGTCTACTAAAAAACAATCCCATACCTGCGAATAACGAATTGTGCGAGATCAGTTTGATTTCGAATGGCGCACCCACACTCAGCGGATGCTCGGAGAAAACGACACAACGCGAGAGTGCCGCCGAAGCGCCGGTAATACGTGAAGCCACCGTCCAGCTTTGCGATAAAGTTACATTGCCCGATATGCAGGTCCAACGATGCTTCAACTCCGACGTTGCCGGCTGTATAACCGAAGTTGCTTGACAGCTTTGAGAATTCTCACTGGTCGCATACGGCGCACGTATGTCTGGCTGCGATTGCGTGAGCGTCACTTGCGCACACTGGCCATACAAATCGATTACTGCCCACACATTCGGCATACGACACTCACAGGCAGGGCCCTGATCGACGCCATCGATGAAGAAATGCACATAGTCGCCATTACGCATTACACCGACACGTGTATCCTCGCCCAAGCTATCCAAATCGATGAGCACATTGGATCGTATAGTTTTACGATTATGAAAGATCATCGAGCCACAGAGTATTATCATATCGTTGGCATCCAAGTCGGTAGCATTGGCAGCGAGTTGTATGTCCTCGGGGCGTGTACCCGTCACACCGATCTCTATATTGCCCGACCAGTGACGCACCATGATATCGAGCGCAACCTCGAAGAGTTCGCGCTGACGTAACGGACGATTACTGAAGACTATGGCATCATTGAATTCGGCCAGCGAATTAGGACGGGAAGCGGTGAGACCGCCATTTGAGATGCCAGCATTTTTACCTAAGCATAACCAACAAATGAAAATTTTAAAACTCACCAAATCACCGATTGCGAATAATTCATTTTACCGACCGTGTATGCTATGGAAGCGCAAGGGTGGCTCACTGTAGAGCGTTGTATTGGAGATAGTTGAATTTCCCGTATCCGGACTGCCACATTCAGATGTGTCTATTATGCTAGCCTGCGCCGCCTGACCGTAGAGATCGATAACACCAAAGACGCGTTCAGGCACATTGGTCGCTGCCGGTCCCTGATCTACGCCATTCACCCAGAAATGTAACGTGCCATCGTCCTTGCGCACGACACCCACACGATCACCGACCTGCAAACGATCAAGATTCTGACCATATTGCTCAATGACCGTAATGCCGTTATGCATAACACCATTGCCCGTCATCATCCAAGTGCCGGAACTGTAAGATAACCAATTAATTAGGTTTTAGTTTTAATTTCGAAAATATTGGTGTTGACGTCTAATTTAGGGAATCCTACCGCACATTGGTCATGGTAAAAGGAAAGTCTAACTCTTCGGCGCTGTGCGTGGTCACACCCATCTCTACCGAGCCGGCCCATTTGGTAACGACACGCTCGAGCCGCACTTGAAACAGTTCATTTGGACGTAAGGGGCGACGAGTTAGCACAACCCCGTTGTTGAAGTCATCAGATGCACTGGAAATAAAAATTTCGTGATGTTATGTCATTTCAAAGTCATGCGGTAAATTCGCGGGAAGGTGGCTGCCAGTTGCCTATATAAGCAGAGCAGGCACCGTGCCTGGCCAGTGCTTGGGTGACTGTCGCGCTATGATGTTATGTTATTTGAAAGTCACGCGGTATATTCGCGGGAAGCTGGCTGCCAGTTGGCTCAACATAAGCCAAGCAAGCACAGTGCCTGGCCAGTGCTTGGGTGACTGTCGCGCTGTGATTTTATGTTATTTGAAAGTCATGCGGTAAATTCGCGGGAAGCTGGCTGCCAGTTGCCTATATAAGCAGAGCAGGCACAGTGCCTGGCCAGTGCTTGGGTGACTGTCGCGCTGTGATGTTATGTTATTTCAAAGTCATGCGGTAAATTCGCGGGAAGCTGGCTGCCAGTTGCCTATATAAGCAGAGCAGGCACAGTGCCTGGCCAGTGCTTGGGTGACTGTCGCGCTGTGATGTTATGTTATTTCAAAGTCATGCGGTAAATTCGCGGGAAGCTGGCTGCCAGTTGCCTATATAAGCAGGCACAGTGCCTGGCCAGTGCTTAGGTGAGTGTCGCGCCGCGATGTGATGTGAGTTGGCGCGAGGCTGGCCGCCAGCTCGAGCTATATAAGCAGAGCAGGCACAGTGCCTTGCTTGGTGACTGTCGCGCTGTGATGTTATGTTATTTCAAAGTCATGCGGTAAATTCGCGGGAAGCTGGCTGCCAGTTGCCTATATAAGCAGAGCAGGCACCGTGCCTGGCCAGTGCTTGGGTGACTGTCGCGCTGTGATGTTATGTTATTTGAAAGTCGTGCGGTAAATTCGCGGGAAGCTGGCTGCCAGTTGCCTATATAAGCAGAGCAGGCAGTGCGCGGGATGGGTGCCTATAAGCAGAGCAGGCACAGTGCCCCGCAGTGCGACTGTCGCGCTGTGAGTGCCTGGCCAGTGCTATATAAGCAGAGCAGGCACAGTGGGTGACTGTCGCGCTGTGATGTTATGTTATTTCAAAGTCATGCGGTAAATTCGCGGGAAGCTGGCTGCCAGTTGCCTATATAAGCAGAGCAGGCACAGTGCCTGGCCAGTGCTTGGGTGACTGTCGCGCTGTGATGTTATGTTATTTCAAAGTCATGCGGTAAATTCGCGGGAAGCTGGCTGCCAGTTGCCTATATAAGCAGAGCAGGCACAGTGCCTGGCCAGTGCTTGGGTGACTGTCGCGCTGTGATGTTATGTTATTTGAAAGTCATGCGGTAAATTCGCGGGAAGCTGGCTGCCAGTTGCCTATATAAGCAAAGCAGGCACAGTGCCTGGCCAGTGCTTGGGTGACTGTCGCGCTGTGATGTTATGTTATTTGAAAGTCATGCGGTAAATTCGCGGGAAGCTGGCTGCCAGTTGCCTATATAAGCAGAGCAGGCACAGTGCCTGGCCAGAGCTTAAGTGACTGTCGCGCTGTGATGTTATGTTATTTGAAAGTCATGCGGTAAATTCGCGGGAAGCTGGCTGCCAGTTGCCTATATAAGCAGAGCAGGCACAGTGCCTGGCCAGTGCTTGGGTGACTGTCGCGCTGTGATGTTATGTTATTTCAAAGTCATGCGGTAAATTCGCGGGAAGCTGGCTGCCAGTTGCCTATATAAGCAGAGCAGGCACAGTGCCTGGCCAGAGCTTAAGCGATGTTATGATATTTGAAAGTCATGCGGTAAATTCGCGGGAAGCTGGCTGCCAGTTGCCTATATAAGCAGAGCAGGCACCGTGCCTGGCCAGAGCTTAAGTGACTGTCGCGCTGTGATGTTATGTTATTTGAAAGTCTCTCTCGCGGCTGTGTGATGTGATTTGGAAGTCATAAGGGACAATCATTTCATTGAACAATTTCTTTGGAGGTTTCTTTATTGCCTTAGGCAACAACCCATGACTTCGTGAATAATATAAAAAATAAACTGTCTTTCATGAGCCATACTTACTTTGGTCGAAGCGCGGTGCGTCCACTATGTGTGACCGTAGCATGCGAACCACAGATCGGATGGAAGGTTAGACGATCGTCATTACGCTGCGTATTAGTGCCAGATAGCGTTGAGTCGCCCAACGCGGCCGCTGCAGCAGCAACCGTTGAATTGACTTCACCCTCGGGACTAAGCAAACTCAATACAGGTGTCGGTGTTGCCGAATTCGCCGTAATAAGTGCATTTGTCGCACCGATGCTATCGATTGCCATATTGCCGCTAGTTAAACCTGACGCGGCTGTGAGGATAAGATTATTGCGTCGTGTTACTAAATTTTGTTGTTCCCGCTCATCGCGATCCACAATCGTCACTTTGGTGGTCATGCCGTAGAGATCTATGACACCCCAGAGTGTTTGGGCGACACGAGTTGCGGCCACACCCTGATCCTGGCCATTTATGTAGTAATGTAGATTTCCGTTAGACTTGCGCATCATACCCACACGATCGCCTGCAAAATTCACACATAAAATTAATATGAATGAATGAAATATTGAAAGACCAAAATAAACAATTTACCTTCACGCAGTTCATCTAAATTAAATTCGCCATACTGACGTCGTGTGCCCTTGCCATTTGTCAGTATACCACAGCCGGACATCATTATGGTGCCGCTGCGCATATTCGTCATTGTAGCTGGGAAGTGCAGCACCGACGGATTGTGCGTAGTCACACCTACTTCTATGGAACCGGACCATTTGTCCACCAACTTATCGATGCGTATCTCAAACAGCTCATTATCCTTCAACGGCCGATGTGTCATTACCACACCATTATTGAACTCATCTAACGGTCGTCGACGCTCGGCGCTGCGACAATGCGGCGAAAGCTTCACAAGAGAGCCACAGCGTGTGTGAAAACGCAGTCTATCCGTATCATAAAAGTCTCCCACGTTTTGCAACGTGGACGTATTATTCGCAATAACTGCCGCAGCCGAGGAAGATAACGGTAGAGCGCTATGCAAACCAGTTTGCGATATCGCGGAAATCGCAGCGGCGCCTGCGCTGCCCAAACTGGAAAGGGCGGCATTAATATCAGCGTTCGTGCTAATGTTTGAAACTAGACCACCGCCACTGCTATTATTGTTGGCTGTGCAGGCGTTGTTTGCTGTCGGCGATGTAGTTGAAACAACTGTCACATCCACACTCATCGGTACATCGATATTCTGCACAATTTGATGTGCTTGCTGGACTGATGTTTCGGCGAAATCCTTCGTAAGAAATACATTTTTTAATAAAGATTTTAAGACGAAATTCATATGCCCTCACCCCTGAACCACCCACATCCGTTGGACAGAGTGACACTTGCACACAACGCCCGTACAAATCAACCAATGCCCACAATGTCTTGGGCATATTACGCGCTGCCACACCTTGTGGCTCGCCATTAACATAAAATACTAATTCATTGTTGGAAGTGCGCATTACGCCAACGCGATCACGTTCGCCCAGTGTCTCCAAATCGGTGCCATAGAATTCAATTAGACAAACGCCGTCTTTACGCACATCAATGCCGGACATTACCCAGGTGCCGTTACGCATTGCCGTAGCACAGGAAGGCAGTTCTAGTTTCTCTGGTGATTCGGATGTCACACCAATCTCAATACTGCCGCCCCAAGAATGGTTCTAAATTCAAAAGTGTGCTTAGTAGCTTCAATTTTTACCAAACACTTACACTGTAAGCATACCAACCTTCTTCTCAATTACCACTTCGAAGAGTACATCGTCTGTCAGCGGTTCGGCGCTAAACACCAGCGCATGACTAAAATCACGCACAGAACGCGCCGCAGTGCGGTTGCCATTGGAAAGTGTTATTCGGCGTCCGCAGCGATGATGGAATGTTTGGAGCGCTTGTAAATTTATAGCATTAGAGCCTGCTGTTGCACCGATACCACCGCTGCCGCTCCCACTTAGCCCAACGGCACCTCCCCCGCCTGTAGCCATTAAACTAGCACAAGAACAAAGAACTCAAAAACTTTGTTATCTGAGGTATTGCTACTCCCAGACAGTAATACAATTAGTTAGTAGAATCCTTGGAAAATATACTGCCTTTGTTGTCTGCCTAGACACTGAAAGAATCGATCTTTTTCGCCGCACTATACCAGCCACTGACTCTGCTCGTTTCGCACAGCACCCGCAACCCAATGTAAGTGGTTGCTAATCTTTGAATTTGCAATGAAAATTTCTGAAATTTTTTCTCTATCGTATATTTACAATTTAAAATTTTAATTTTCTTTCAATTTTCACGAAAAGTGAAAATCTTGTCTATTCTACTTTTTTCTCTTCATTCAAAGGCGCAGCAATATTAAAGCAAATTGCCGTTGACATGAAGATGCGAAAATCACAAAATGAAATGTCTGATAAGAAAACAAATATTTACGAATATGAATTGTAAAATAGTGTAAAATGCGAATGTGGAATAATAACAAAAACTGATAACTTAAGAAGATAACAGCACACAAAACACAGGTATTGCCAGGAACTAACGAATTTAGTAAACATTGGAAAAATTGTACTAGAATTTGTTAAGATTATATTAATTTAAATGCACCTTTTGTGGCTGTGTTGGTATGGAGAAATCGCGTAATGTGCAAAGTAAAAAGTGCTTATGTTAAATTTGTTTATTTTTTTGTTTGTGACATTATTGTGAATTGTAACATCTGAATCAGCTGTTCGTTGTTTACTTTGGAAATTGGCGAAAAGTTCCTTTTTTGATTACCATCAAAGCAAAAATGCAATTAACATTGTTACTCAAAATAAAATAGTTATTAATCCATCCAAGCAGCGTTAATTCGCCGAGTGGACAACTCTTGGCCCAATAAAATCCGGGACAATTTCAGTAACCAGCTGTTGATTTTATCTACGTAACCAGAAAGCACCGGATTTTATCTAACCAGGGACTTTCAACTCGAGGCTATTCCAAAAATTTTGGTTTGGTGGTTTTCTGCCACTTATATTAGAGAAAATGTTGCACTCTTAACTACTTACTGCGTGAGTCTTGTATAAGCAAAACTAACAAGTTACTTTCTTTAATCATATGGTTATAAAATGTGAAGGATTTATTCGACAACAGAATTACACGTTCTTGGAACAGTGCAGTTTTAGATTTGGGCAAGGAGTGTCACATCTTATCATTAGTTCTATATCTTTTCAGAGAATATATCTTACAATCGTAGAATTTGACAGTTAGCTTTCCATTTACTAGTTATACAATATTATTGCATGTTTTGAATATCATCATTAAAGATTTATTTATTTTTAGAGCGTACATATTTATTTATAGTATACTTATGTATGTATGTATGTCCATCATTATCAATTATTTTATACCTCTGTATCTGAGCTTTCCGTTTACTTAGTTTGAATATTACAATTTATAGTTACTACATATTTCATATTAGTTTTAGTATTTTTATATGAAGAGGAATTCTAATGTTTAGTTATAAAATGTTCTGCATGTATTGAGGAAAAGTATGTATGTATGTCAATACATATTGGCATAAATTAAAAGCAGTTGCTATTATATATATGCTTTCTCAAGTATATTTATTGTATATGTATGTATATTACTTTCTATGCCTTATTTTCTCTTAAAATATGTTTAATTTTCAATGCAACGACGTTTGCGACATGAATTGAAAATCATTTTTTTATTCACTATAGTTAGTTGAAACATTGATAGTTTTGTGAGTTTTTAGTTAGATTTAAGAAAATTACTGATTTTTTAAACGCAAACTATAACGCCTGTTATGATATTATTAATTAATTTTTTTAATATGTTACATTACTTAACATTTGCTTTATTACAAAACAATTTATGTACGTCAATTTAATAAACGACAAAGAAAATTAAAACAATCATTAGCACATGAAATTTTTTTGAAATTTTTGTTATGTTTTATATATTACAATCGATCCAGTTTTATGTAGCTTTGCATTGTAAAAAATAGGTTCCCACATTTGTTCTTGATTTGGAAAAGTCTAGAAGTTTAGCTTAAAATATATTTCAGGATTAATGTTTTTAGTAAGAGCGTTTTTTTTTTATTTTAACCATTTTTTTTACTAATATATATTACTTTGAGCCAATTTCAGTTGTCACATGTGCATTTAATTTTAGAGAAAGTTGTTCATTGCCAAATATGTTGGTCAAAATTTGTTTAAATTTATTTTATATAGCGTATACATATTAAAACCGGTATTCGCTTGAATACTTATTACATAGAAAATTTACATACATACATATAGACAAAATTAAATAATTAATAAATAGTTCGTTGGTACATTAACGCCAGCTTTCTATTTTCTAATAATGCAGAAAATCGAAATCTTAAAGACATAAAACATTACAAATTAGCAATATGAGTATAAAAATATAATAGCTCTAGAACAAAACAGTACATGGGCATATGTATATGATGAATACCAAAATAAATTTATATAAACATACTTAAATACAAGCTATGTATTGCTGTGTCGAAATTAAACTAAGTAAAAATACGTGTATACAAGCAGTATTATACGAAAAAAATTCAATGTTTTCAAAACTGAATTGCATAAACAACACATTGTGTGTGTGTATTTTGTTTAAAGTAAAAGTTAAATATTTAAAAATGTGTAAACGTGTAAACGCGTCTCAAGGGTAACAGACAAATGTAATGCTGTTGTATCTGCATTCAATTGTGATAACTGTACTCGTACTGGTAATAAAGAGTAACCAGCTTGTCATTTGTCGGTACGTTGTAGTGAGATAGCTGGATAGTGTAAAAGGTGGTAATACATTTCTTTAACATAAACTATTTTCGTGGTCACTTGACGTCATTATGCATAGTTTTAGTAAGTGTAGTGTACGAAGCGTCGAATTTGCATTATACAATTAAAGTTTTAGTTGATATTTATAGCGCTACTTTTATGGCATTTTGTTGCTATTTGTTGTCAGTTAATTTCTGTTATTTGGCTTTAATATTTGTTATTACTCTTTACATGTATTATTTTTTGTTAAGTTTTCATTTAATATTTTTATTGTTACTTTTTAGAAAAACACTTAATTGATGCTAAACTAATCTGCACACTTCTAATTATTTCATTTATTTATTGTATATATATGCATGTCTGTTTATTTATCATTTCATTTACAAAAAAATATTACGGTAAATTTGCGTTATTGCTTTTTTGAAAAGTCTAATTTTTTCATTTGAATTTTTTATGTTTAGCAAAAGGATAAGTGTGCTTTCTTTTTTTTCATTTGTTGTTTGTTGTTTTATTATAAATATATACACTACATAAGTGCTAAATTATTCCTGAATTTTGTTGCCACATATGCGCTGCATAAAAATTTCTTGCCTCCTCTTAAAAAAAAATCTCACACAATTTTATCTTTTGCCTTTTCTACCTTGATTTCACACTCCGAAGCAAAAAAATAAAACATTATTCATTTGAATGTGAGATTACGATGTCTCACCTTTACCACTGTCATCAGCAGATTCATCCGCGGTGCCATTGTCTTTACGTTTCGTGTTTGTGTTGTCTTCATCAAGGTCATAGTCATCGTCTTCATCATCATCGTCGGTTGGTAGATCGTCTTCAGTTTCCAAATCATAATCATCGTCAAAGAAATTTGTGTCTAGCGTCGGTTCTGTAGATGTTTTACGTGCCGGCTTAAGGCAGTAATCCTCAAGTGTCATCGGCACAACAATACCTTCTCTTATAGCATCTGCATTAGCAGCCTGTGCCTGTTTTCGTATAATGCTTGGGTATTCGTTATCCTTTCCCTAAAAAAATATAAAATTAGTAAGCACTTCAGGTTATAGCCCAAAAAACAAGTATTATATATAAAGGTATACGGGAAAAAAATTTACCTGCGAATCACGCCACCTCCGGTACATAACAGATGCATCAACATTAGCTGGCGAATATGTGTTCGGCTCATTTAGCAGCGATATAACCGATAGTAATATGGTGCGCACATTTTGTGTTGGATTCCATCGTTCACAAGGGAGTTCTCCACTTTGTGGATCATCTACCGGAGGATGTAATATGGAAATACAGAGATCACCATTTTCATACACATTTGGATGCCAAACTTTTGTCAGGAAGCGTATAGATGGCGGTGAATACGGGTAATCTTGTGGAAATTTCATGTGCGCTTTGAAATATCCTCCCTGATAAAGTGTATCCGGCGGTCCAAATATTGCCACCTCCCATTCAAAGAGATTATCTTCATTAAGCAATTTTACACGGAAACCTTCAACCGGCTCTTCTTGCAGTGATTTGTATTCGAGCGCTAGTGCACGAACCGCCGGTCTGCTGGGCATACTAGTACTAGCTGCGTTTAAGATATGCGAAGTCATCGTCGTTGAGTTAGACGATCTCGTCGGATTCGATGTGGATGCTGTATTTGCGGACATTGGGGGCAGTTGATAAGGTTTCGCTTATATATTCAGTTTAAAGTTGAAATTTAAATAAGTTGTATGCTAAAAAAAATAAATAAAAAAAATTATTGCAAATATATGTTTTCAATTTACGAGGTTTTGCTGATATAAAATAATATAAAAATAAATTCTTTTGAGGGTCAATGCTCCATGCCTATCGTTTATTAGCCGTCATCGGTGATACGTCAAGGTGAGCATGTATCTTTAATGAGGCTAGGCACAAAGCAGTTGATTGAAACAAACACAATCCCTTGAATCGTGACTATTACAGAATTTCTTCTTCATCCTCTAGTTTCTGGCCACAATGTTGAATAAAATGGATATATTGTTGTGATTAAATAATTCTGTTATTAACTAGGCGCTCCAGTAACGGCAAAAGTAAAAAAGCGGCCTTAAACAACAAAAAATAAAACAAATCACATACACACATACATGCACCATGCAATCTGGAAGAATTATTTTTTTACTCGACTTTTTAGCACCTCAATAGTTTTCCAATCGACATTGTATATACTTATTTATAGCTTGAACATTATCGAAGTTATTAACAGTAAAAAAACTCACTTTTAAAGACTTTTCTGGTTTCGCTTTTTATGAAAATAATCTTCTTAACTATAAGTTACTGTATTTTCGTGTGAGCAATGAACAATAATTTTTTTTTTCGCCGATTTCACTTTGCTAAACTCAGACATGGAGTTGACAGTGTTGCCATGCGATCGTTTTTATTCACTTGGCTGCACTGTCAAAAAAGTGTTGTATAATGTTATCTAAATTATTTTTCCCTCGGAGTAACATTTTATTTACACGGTAAAAAACTACTAATGCTATATTTGATAAATATTCCATTTATAGTAAAAAGTACTATTACATTTAGAGGTGTTAATTTAATTTATTAATGATCCACTGAAAAAGGCATTAAATAAAAATAACCAATAAAGTATTATCAATAGAGGTATACAAATAAAAATCACTTTTCGCAATAAAATAGGGTTTTACACTAGAAATCGATTAAAATTAATATATATATAAACATTTCAAGAAGCAAAGGCGTACAGCTTTTTCAATTGCTACTGTTTTACATTGCATCAAAATGAAAGCGATGGGCTTCTTGCAGTTTTTCTTGTTTATCCTCCCGTTTTTCTTTAATATACAAAACCAGTATAATGAGCACTATGACCAGACAGGTACCACCCAACGCCACCACACTCATTAAAATGAGTTTGCTGGGTGTAACGAAAAGCTGTGCTTTCCAATGCTGAGGTTCACTCACTGGCTTTGGTACAACAATAATCTGTGAGTTCGGTATAACTTGTGTCCAAGTACGCGATTTGCTGCCCAAACCTACTGTCAGCGAGTCTACGAAATTGGGTGTACGTCCAAGACCGAAAATGGTATAAGGCAATTGCAGTGCGAAATAAGCAGATTGTGGAAGTTGAACACTTGAACCTTGTTGTTGATCACCCTCCTGTGTGGTGGTGGAGTAGGTGATACGTGGACCAGGTAAATTCGTGCCATAAGTTCGTCGCTTCCTACCTAATGGTGTTGTTTGTGTAGGATTTTTGCTATTTATAAGTCCCGTAAGAACAATAACTTTAACAAAATTTGCATCATAATCCAGCGTGTTTCGGAAGGCTAGTGGTCGATACTTTCCTTGTTTAGTTTTTTCAATGAGAATAACATCGAGGACACCTTTAGGATAAAAATATTGTATGCTGTTACATATGCTTGTAGGTTTTTAAGATTACATACCATCTTGATAGAAATCGTAGAATGCGCCGGCGACAGTTTCATTTCCCATTGGACTTAAGCCATTCCATTTAACTTCAAAAGTTCGTTTTAGAGGTTTGTTACACATTTTGCATGGCACATTCTCCAAAAGAAAAGTTTGCATACGCTTTGGTCCACTAATAGTATGAAGTGTTATAATCAAATCAGGATAACCATCCATATTAAAGTCTCCGCTACGTGCTGTGATGGTTTTCAGGTAAACATCTGATTCAATTGACGGAACAAAGCCCCATAGTACACCTTGTGGATCCTTAAAGTTTACATGAACATCACGGAAGCTTTTACCATCGTACACCAAAACAGTTGAGTTTGAGCAGTCCGTTTGGATGCAGACGGGTAATATAATATTCTCGACTCCCTCTAACTCAAAATCAGCAAATACCGCTTGACCAATCATGAAATTTGATGAACCAATGATATCGATGTCAATGCTGTGATTATAACTAAAATCCTCCTTTTCTTCAATACGACCGTACCATACCTCATAGTTCTTTTCGGTTTGAACTATAAGGTCAGCTGTGAAATCGCCGTTAAAATCTAAATAGGCGTTGGCATTAGGTATGCGTATTGAGGCGGTAGTTTGTTCAGAACCGCTCGGTGGTGCTTGTGAGCGCTTTTCTGGAGCTTTTCGTTGAGGCTGGAATATCCAGAATGCTCGGTCACCATTTTCATCCAATCCGAACAGATCAATGATCATATCTCGATTAAAATCCAATGCCAAAGGCTCACCTTTGGTGGTTAAAATTGGATTTCCAACACTAGAGCAATTAATACCATCAGGACCGCCCCAATTGACATGCACGTTATAAATATTTTT
The DNA here is from genome assembly GCF_024586455.1 of Bactrocera neohumeralis. Classification (NCBI taxonomy): domain Eukaryota; kingdom Metazoa; phylum Arthropoda; class Insecta; order Diptera; family Tephritidae; genus Bactrocera; species Bactrocera neohumeralis. The sequence continues at coordinate 80,007,297 of NC_065923.1, read as the reverse complement.
CACTGCATTTCGTTTGGGCCGCAGCGTTACAAGTACATCCATTAAAGCATCGCCATCGAAATCTCCTGGTACTACACTAGTGATTTCATAACCATCGAAATTGCAATAGGGACCATGTCGTAAGAGAGGTTCCGTATAAGCACCTTGGAAAAAAATACGTAAAATATTAATATACTCATTCGAAAAAAAACTAAATAGATGTATATAGGTATGCTACCATATAGAATTTCTAAGGTACTCATTTGATCTCTTATTAAGAAGACATCAGTCAACTCATCAGAGTTGAAATCCCCAAATGCTGCAACAATGCCTTCCTTCACATCGCCAAATACTTGCTGCGTGATATCACTGCATCTGGACAATGTAATAAACGTCAGCAATAGTGCAACTTTTACACTCTTTTCGGTATAATACTGCATTGTTTACTATTTTTGGTGTTGAACTTTCAGTATTATTAGTAAAGTCTCATTGTCTGCTAATATCGATTTGCAATGATTGAAATCCAGAAAATCGTTTAGTTTTCACTTTCACCTAACGAAAATTGCTTTCGCTTATTTTTCACTATGCAAATAGTATTTACTTCTTCCTTATGGTTTTTTATTGTATTTATTTCATTTACTTATATTTATGTATGTACTTATTTTATTAATTATGAAAAATTCAGAGAATAGTGAGTCAGAAGATAATGAAAGCCAAACAAAGCAGAGTATGTCAGCTGTGTGAAGGTGCAGAGTTGCTTTCCAATTGGTTTAAAATTAACACTTTTGTTATATTTTTTTAACAAATTAAAATATAAAAATATATATATAATATATATATATATAATTTATACAATATATATAGAGATATAAATTAATTTTTATACAATTTCGTTGCCAGTTGTTATTATGGAAAATGTGTGTACGGATAATGGAGCAAACCACTTTAATTTCGTATACAAATGTTATAAGATTGGGTCAACGCTCAGCAGAGCGGCTTTCTCGATAACATGCACCAGTTTTCATGGGAAATGTCTTCAAATTCTTGTTTTTAATTCTTATCTACGAATATATACGGCGCATTCTTTTAAAAACAATATTTTTTTTATAAAGTGAAAATTCAGTTTTACACTTAACACGTCTTTAGATGTTAAAAATATATTTTCAATCAATTATTTACACGTAATTATTGATGTTGCTTAAATAATCAATTTGAGCAGTTGGTTTTTTATTATTTTTTTTATAAAAAATATGAAAGATTGCATAAAATATGCCGATTGCAATCGTATCTACCAAAGTTACCCCACATATTAGTACGGAGTTTTACGAAGTTTGACAAGAATTGGAGGAGGAATTCCAAATTAATTGTTAAGATAATGTGTAAAGTTATTATTTCAAATTCTTGGCTTATTATTTGTTTTTTTTTTTTTTTTTGAACTCTTATATATTGGTTTTGTTTTGACCATGTCGTAGGTAAACTTGGCAGCACAACGGACAACTCATCTGTCATTGTTCTTTATTCTTTTTAATGTCATTCTTCTCACTGCCCAACAATTTACGGTCAAAATTTGCCAACACATACCATTTTGTACCTGTAAATTGTAAATTTTTCAAGGGAAACGTGCAAATAAACACTTAAAATGTTGCCGAAACTTAAAATATCAGCATTTCTGTTGAAGGTAAGTGGTTTGCAAATATTTTGCGTTCCCCTGTTGTCTTTAGAGATTCTGCAGAATAACTTTAATTACCCTAGCGTCTCGAGCGCATCAAACAGCAATGCAGTGGCTGCCTCTTTGGAGTGCTATATGGAGAAGGCACATTGTTACTTATGGGGTTTAATGTTGAGTCCACCATTGGACATCTGAATTACGAACAAATTCAGTTCAAATTTCCTGCAGAACTAGACTTGTGTGGGTTGGTAAAATTTGGGGACTGCACCGATGCTGAGGCACATATAAATGATATCTTAAAGGACGTAGATATTACGGATAATCCAATATTATTGCAGTGCGAGTTGGGCACACTTGTAGGAATGCGGGCATCTGTTTTTATACACAGTAAGTTTGAAGAGGTGCCTTATGAAGTTATGGAAGCAGAACAATTGTATCGTGATTTTTGCTTCACAAAACTAAAATGTAGCCTGGAGCTATATACACATCAAACAGTGGAGGTAGGGCCATGTTGTTTACTATTGTATATATTCTATGTTTACCATTTTTTGTATTTATAGGCGGTACGAAGAGAAATGCATACACTACGTAAATTGCTCTCCGGTGGCAGTTTAGCTTTTTGTTTAGAATCTACTAAAATATATGTAACAAGCGCGGGAGCTCAAGGGCAGGGTATAACAAATGAATCGCTAATTAACAATGTTTTAAATGCAGTAAGTAAAGCTATTAGCAGTGCAGATGAAAATCATGAGAATGTCGAAAAAGGTGGCAAAAAGAAAGTGCAAAGTTCGAGTGTGTCATTAGCGAACGTATTTGGAGCACTAGGTTGCGCATATGATATATTGCGAATTAATGTACTACGGTGTAAAACACGAGAGCGCAATGCAATCGATAGTACGGGCGGCAGTAACCAAGCGGCACCACCAGCAGTTGCGATGTGTGTCAAACGAGAAGAGGAAAAAGTATGTATGCCGTTGGAGGTAGAAGCGATGGCGATGCTTTGTAAAAGCACCAAAGTAAGTCGACTGTACGACATACTTATCGAAAGCATATGTCGCTCATTGCGACTATTTGAACAAAGCATGGTAGAGCGTTTAGAGAATTCCACTGAAACACCACAGTTGCTTAGGCCTTCTGGCTACCACTTCTTTCCTCAGGTTTGTAATACAATTACTTATACAACTTTTTTCACGAAATATGAAATCAATTGTATATATTTTCAGGAGTTCGGTCATTTCTTGTCGTGTTCGTACTTAGATGGGGTATCGGATGATGAAACTAGTGTACAGGATAAACGCAAGAAACTACATCGGCATTTTGGATTACCGGTCACACGACCATATTTTCGACGTGCCAACCACTGTCTCTTCTATGATGAACTTAGTACTCCATCGCCATTGGTAAACACACATATAGGTTTGCGACCAAGTGGCATTACCGACGGTAGACAATACCTTGTGCAGGGAAACTACCATTACTATCATTATTTGCAGCAGCAAATGCAAGATAAAGGTTGGGGATGTGCGTATCGATCATTGCAGACGATTTGTTCATGGTTTCGGCTGCAAGGTTATACAGAAAAACCAGTACCAACGCATCGCGAAATTCAAAAATATTTAGTAAATATAGGCGATAAGCAACCCAGTTTCGTTGGATCAACACAATGGATAGGTTCTACGGAAGTCAGTATGTGCCTTCAAGGATTTCTTAACGTTGACTCAAGAATACAACACGTTACTTCTGGCGCCGAAGTAGCAAATCTTGCTTCTGATTTGGCCATGCATTTTCAAACGCAAGGTACACCCATTATGATTGGTGGTGGAGTATTGGCACACACTATAATCGGCATCGATTACTGCTCTCAAACGGGGAAAGTAAAGTTTTTGATATTAGATCCGCATTATACGGGCGCAGATGATTTACACACGATACAGACGAAGGGTTGGTGTGGCTGGAAGGGTGGCGACTTTTGGGATAAGAAAAGCTACTACAATCTGTGTATGCCACAGCGACCGATTATATTTTAAAAATACCAGTGCGATGATTGCGAATGTTTTCAAAAGTTATTGTTTACTCATTTTTTACGCGTAAAGATTTGTTTCAAGGTTAGTTTGTTACCATTTGCATTTTTATTTTCGTTTGTTTTGTTAATTTGCTTTGCATGTAAAATTAGCAAATTGTATGTTTGGCAATATGTCTTATTTTTTTATAATAGAAAAAAAATATATTCAAACAAGCCAGTAGAGCAGCATTTGTAATATTAAGCACTCATGTACGTATTTTTATTAAACATTATTTACTATACTTATAAAAACTTTGCAAGCTCTTTCAAAATACGTAATCGTAGGAGATGTTATTTACTTAACTTAGCAAAAATTATCCGCCACTCTTTGAATATCGTTTCCAGAAGCGTTTTACATCATCGTGTCCATTTTTGGTGACAACCATTGTGCGTGTACGCTCATTCATGTGTACCAGCACATTAATGGATTGCGCATAGTCACGCAGCGTTACAAAGTCAGCTTGTGATAAAAATTGGTTATAAACCACACCTTCAGTATAGGTGAAACGATTACGTTCAAGTTCCCATAATTTAATTTGGTCCACAACGGTTGGTGGTAGTGGAGATTTAGATTTAATTGCCGACTCAGTTATTTTCATGTTCGGATGAGAATACTGTTCCAAATAACTAACTATTTGATCTGCAGTGATACCGCCGCGTAGCGCTTGGCGCACGGAGTCGCGTGTCAGTACACCGACCACTAAATTGGGGAAACGATATAGAAGTTCGGTAAACAGGCCTAGAACGGCTACTTGGAGCGGGGAGTCTGTGTAAGCATATACACGGTAATTTGTTTCTACCACAATATAACCACTCTCCTGCGCTTTGTCATCCTCAGCTATTACTGCTGGTACAGCTGCGTGTTTGTTAGTCACGTTTAGTGCCAGCCGCGTTGGATAGAAACGTCCCTCTTTACGTTTACGTTGAAATACAAGTCCAAATTCTCGTAGATGTTGTAGAAAGGTTAGCATTTTTGGACTCATACCTTCCGAACTGTAGTCTCGCCCTAATGTGGAGAAACTCAATTGAAATAACATTGAAAGACAATCAGGCAAAGAGAGGCCACGTTCTTCGCAGGTGTCCAGGTATTGCAACATAAAGTGCCATACCTGTGATTGTGTGTCAAGTAGCAAAAATTGAAATCCTTGGCGTGTAATAGTAATGCCATCACGTTCATCGCGTTTCATGAGATTAGCATGTAGGAGTATGCGTACTGCATCCGGACTAATACCTTCACTGTCTTGTGCCTTGTTTGAACTGCCTGTGCCTACCATATAATGAAGGACACAACGCCAACGTGCCATGGCGTAAGTGTCTAGAAAGGCTATATCACGTGGTTTTGAGTCTTTCTCCAGGGTATGGGACATCGACCATGGTTTACCCCCACCCAGCAAAGCTATTTTCAAATTCTTTTTGAAAGTCGGACAAAGTTCCCAAGCTGATAATCCACCAGGTATTGCAGTTACTCGCCAAACGTTGAGTTCTGTAAGACATGCTGTAGATGCGGCTTGCTCCCTGTAAAATTAATATGTAATTAAATACCCCGAAAGGAACTAAGTTACAAACTTTGCGTAATGCTGTGAACCCCAAGATGCGACCACGGCCTGCGGCACTGGCTGTTCCACAAAAAGTATACGTATTACAAATTGTCGTGCGATTTCTGGAAGTTCCCTGTATACGGCTAAACAAATTGTAGGATAATTATACAGTTTCTCCAATGTTTCTGCCGTTCTCGTGCGCAAATATTCCTGCAAATCCATACACTGTAAATTGGCCGGCTTTGGTATAAGTGCATAAGTGGATGTGGTGGGACCAGATCGTCCAGCTTTTGCATCCGACATTTTGATAAAATTTTTATTTTTTATTTACCAAGAAGGAAGCAAAATTTTAGCCGGTTAACTTGTATTTTGTGCCCAATAACAACTTTTGATATAAAACAGTGGAAAAATTAATGCAAGCTTCTTCCTTTATTACTATTCACAATGAGAAAAGAAATTACTCAGATCTGCATATTGAAGAACGTTTTGTATATCATTGTTATCATGTTTAAAAATAATATATAATTATGTTTTAATTTTAATTTATATTTATAATTTAAACTATATTTCTATTGTTATTAACTTACTTCTAATTAAACTGTTTATAATAGTACCGGGTTTCCCAATAGGTATGATACGATTTCTATTTAAGTGCCATATGGCCATTTATAATACGCAATGATATGTTATTTTATTTCATTTATTTTATTGTATTAAGTAATATTTACAATTCCATGATGCAAGATATACGCAAAAACAACGTTTATTAATTATTCAATTTTATTATCACAATAACCGTTTTCCAATTGCAACTTTTCGTGCATTTCCATGACATATGTACGACTTGATGTAGTAGAAAAAGTACTCCAAAATATGGTTCGTCGAATTTGTTTCTGAAAAGAAGTCCTGGAAGCCATTTGAATAATCTTATGTTCAGAGTTTAATTGTATCAACTATAAAAAAATTGGATTTCCTTAATAATTAAAGAAATCATAGCATTCTTATTGGAAAACCTCTTTATATTAGTTCTAATTGAGCAGTTCACAATAGTAAATGGAAAGGTTTGAAGTTTTTGACATTTGTTGTTGAGCGCGCCTAAATTAATTTCGTCCGCTTGGTTTTTGAATGTTAACATTAAGAAATTAAGAATTGTTATGAATATTTTATATTGAAGAAAAATATGAGTGCAAGCGATGGTGTATTTAACAATTTACGACAAAAACTTGATGTGCTGGGATACACACAGACTTTGCCCTTGGCTGGTATACCCTTGGTTGCAGCGCTCTTTGAGGATTTGGTTAAATCGACGGAGAGTCTAAGAGATGCAAAGAAAAAAATTGTCGACCTGTTGGAGGTAAAGTGTAAAATAATTTTTGTTTTTCAAAGTATATCTGTAGAACACACTATTCAATATTCAGTTGTGACCGCAAGCCGTTGTCATGGTCAACAATATAAGTGTTTTGTGCGATGCCAAAACATATGATATCATTTTTTTCTCGCTGTAGGAAAAGTCTTGTTGGGAATTAGGTGTAGAACCATATAAGTGTGACAATTCACGTCTCTTGGCTGAATGTAATCAGCTGCATCAACAAAATTTAAAGGATCGAGAAGATTATGAGCAACGAAATTTTGGTAAGTTTGTTAAGTTATGCTAAATCAAAAATAACCTGCTAATTTGAATATATATACATATGTATATACATTTTTATATTACAGAATTAGGTCAGAAAATCCGTAATCTAGTTACGGACAAATTTCACCTAGAGGAACAATGCCAGCAGCTACAGCAACAACTGTCTTCACTCTTAGCCAAACATCAGAGTACAGTAACTGGGCCAAATATGAGAAATGTTAAAGACAAAGGTAAATTATCTTTTATTCTTAAAAAAATTAAATAAAATCAAAAAATATGTATGTATTCACAGCCAAAAAGCCGTTTGTAAGTACGGTGCGATCAGGTGAACGCATTCCACCACTTTTGGAGTCTGGCGGCAATATACGTTGCACCAAATGTACCAGCCAAACTACTCGTCCACATGCGGCAGATAGTGCAAGCGTTGGAGTTGACAAAATGCCTAGTGCAGCGTTAAAAAATGAAATAGACAGATTGGAAGATAGGGTAAAGAATTTATTGGACCAACTCGAGTTCTATAAGCGCAAGGTAAATATATTTCTTCTTCTTCATTGGCGTTGATATATTTATTGAAATTTATTTTTAATGAAATTGATGTTTTTTTAACTAAAAATTTAAGATTGAATCTCGCGATCGAGAAATTCGCCGTTTGAACGAGTTGCTGACAGGTGGTCGTCCGCCTGCTGCTCTAGCAAAAGACTGCTGTTTTAAAGATGTACGCGGTATGTCTGAAGACATTGAAAACTTACAACGAGAGAAGACTGAGAGTTTGAATAAGATACGCGAGTATCAAGAACAAATGCATGAAGCAATGGAAAGAGCGCTTTCACTGGAAACTCATAATAAACAACTGCAACAAGATCTTGATGAACTAAAGGTTGCAGCTTTGGCAGTAGAAACACAAGCAAATAGCGAAATAGCACAACGTGAACAAGAGTTGGAAGATTTACAAAATGAGTTGAAGAAATTGCGCAATAGACCAGAGAAAGGTGATAATAGAACACAAATTGGACGCAGAGCTGGAGGGGCTGGTGATGGTGTAAACAACTCTAATGACTCGTCAGCAGTGGCCGCCTTAAATGCTGATAAACGTCGTCTAAATGAACGCATTAATGAACTTACACAAAGGGGTTTGTATATCTTACATTCTTCTTTATTACTTTTATTGTAATTTATAGTATATTTATTATTATGTTTTGATATATTTTTCAGATGCTGAGCTGAAATCTGAAAATGAGCGCTTGCTAAAAAAATTGTCAAAGCTGAAAGGCAAAATACATGGCATGCAAAAAGGTAAAAAGAAATATATTATTTCTGAATTTCATGAATATTTTTTACATATTAACCGATCTGATATCACAAAAATATTCTCCCTTAATTTCAATACTAGGACTAACAGATTTACCGATTATTTCAATGACCCCTTTGTTAACATTTGAACTCAATGAACTTTTTATTTAAATTTAGCCAAGTCAACAATCTTTGTTTACATTATGCGAGGTCAATGACCCTTTTGTTTACATTTTACCGAGATCAATGACCCCTTTGTTTACATCTAGGGTCAATGAACTTTTTGTTTACATTTAGTCAGGTCCATAACCTTTGTTTACATTTATCCAACTCAACGTCCTTTGCTTAGATTTTTTCGGGTAAATTTTTTACATTCTTTGAGTTCGATGACCCCTTTGTTTACATTTTGCCGAGGTCAATGACCCCTTTGTTTACATTTGAGGTCAATGAACTTTTTGTTTACATTTAGCCGAGTCTACAACCTTTGTTTACATATAGCCAAGTCCACAACCTTTGTTTACATTTGAGGTCAATGAACCTTTTGTTTAAATTTTTTGGGATCAATGACCCCTTTGTTTACATTTGAGGTCAATGAACTTTTTGTTTACATTTAGCCAAGTTCACAACCTTTGTTAACATTTAGCCAAGTCAACAACCTTTGTTTACTTTTGGGTCACTTACCCTTTTGTTAACATGTTATGCGGTTGAGATGAAGAAAGTAATATAGTCCCTGTTGCAACTTAAGAGAGTATAAAATTCCTTATTATTGAAAACATCAAAAGCGAAATAATGTAATTATGATAAGCATTAATCATTCATCTTCCATAGAGCTGCAAGATAATGTTCAACAAAAAGAACAACGCACCGATGAAGAGAAAATAAGAATCAAGTCTGAACGTGACTTTTTCCAAAAAGAATATTTGCGCCTTATAAGCAAAGCCGGATCGGAAAAGGTACATCAAAAGTAATTTATTAAAAAAAAATTGAAATTCGTATGTTATCTACAGGAAGTTGAGTTTCTTCAATCACAAATCAAATCAAAAGATGACGAGCTACGTCTTCTGCGCGCAGAGCTTTGTCTACGCCAACAAGAACGCCTAATGCCAACAGTAAACACAGCCAATGCAGCTACAGCCACTGCCACTGCAGCGTCGCTAGCAAGCGCACGCTCAAATCATTCCGCTAAGTCAACGTTCAGCGCTGCCAGTAGTGATTGCGTACAAGCAGTGGTTCTGCGCGCGGAGCGTGAGCGTGATTGCGCACGCGCCGAGTTAGAACGTGTGCGCTGTGAACGTGATACATTGCGTGAGAAACATGTTTCCCTGCTGCAAACACAATCGTTGGAAACGCAGAAGTCACAAACACATATTGGTGAGCTGAATGCGCGCTTACGACAGTTGGAGCGAGAGAATCGTGAGTTGAGTACCGCGCGAGTGCCACATGAAACACACATTGTACTGCTCAAAGAGGAGATAGATGAGCTTAAGCGGCAGATTTTCGCTTTGCAAGAGGAAAATACGAAATTGCGCACGCGCAACAGCCAATTTAAGTAAGCACTTGGAATTTTGTTGCAGATACTTAGATTAAGCTTTTATTTTTTTTTTTTTTTAGAATTTTGAACGAGCAAACCGAACGTACACTGCAAGAGTATCAAAGTAAACTTGCCATTGCCGAGCGGCAACTGCAAACGGCTGATACGCGTTTGAACGATTTGGACTCGAATCGTGAGGTCACACATCGTGAAGCTGCACAGCTGCGCAATGAAGTTGCAGCACTCAAGAAGACCTATGTCTCACTGGAAAGTGAGAAAGACAAAATATTGGTATGTTCTACTGCGTAATTTGCAATATTTTTTATTTATTTGTTTATTTTTTTTTATATATAGACGCAATTAGATGCTAAAACGGAGCGTGCTTATCAATTGGAATTTGAACTTAAACTTTGCAAAGAGAAACGTTTGGCGTTGGAAAAAGAGGTCAAGGAGTTGGAGGAGAAATTAAGGTAAGTGATCTTGATTTGAAAAAATGGTATAATAGTGCGGAATTCTTAATATCGTGATGTGCCTATCGACATCTAATCGTGCAAATTGCTCTGAATGGATCTTCTGATAGAGCCAGCTTCCCCAGTAGTCATCTTGTGACTTTTAAGCACTGGCCAGGCACTTTTATAGCGCCAGCTGGCAGCACTTTTAAATCAAATCACATACAACTTTTATTTTATACATTTTATTTCATACATTTGATTTCAAATGGCACACAGAAATCTCAAACACTCACTAACAATATGTTGCTTTACTTAAGCTAATAGTTATTTTTTTCGAATTAATTATAATTTCTTGACGAACTTAAATTTTTAATGTTTACATTAAATTTTCGTTTTACTTTACAATTAATTTAATACAATATTTTATGCCTTCTATTATGTTTGTTTAATCCGTGCTATCCGAAAATTTCTAAAAACCATCTAAAATATGAAGAGAATCGAAAAATATGTATAACAGTAAATTTATATAAATATACATAAGTGATAATACGTAAGAATTATCGATTATGAAGGCAAACATGCGGCATGGTGAGGAACAGACGCAGGCACAGACAGTAGTTGTAGATATGTTGTACATATATAAACAGTTGGCAAGAGAGCAGGATAGTTGAGCAGAGGTTGGCATGCACCAAAGAGCCACATTTATAGTTCAGAGCGTTGTAAATATTGAATGATTTAAATATATACATATTGATATTGATATATATACAATATACATATATGGAACCCAAATAAGTGCTAATAGCTGAATAGAATGTCTATTTACATAGTAACACAGTTCTTTTATAATTTGAAAAAATTTACAATAGAAGAGCTGAAAGTTTATCAAAATATTTATATAAAAAATTGAAAAAAGATTGGTTGCAGTAGAGTTTACAGCGCTCAGTTCGGCTTAAATTTAATATATTTACATACATACATACTTAGGCAAGCAAACGCAGAAATTGTTAGTTTTAAAATTGAAAGTTGGGAAAATTAAAATTTGTATTAAATTTCGAATTTTCACGTTGCTTATTTAAATACCTCGCTAAACCCACCGTGGGCGCATTGCAGCGTGTTATGCGCGCACGTGGTAAATTTTGCTCATCCTCGCCAGCATCCTCGGCGAGCGTATAGCCGGGCCGACAGACACATTTCGCCTTCGTATCTAAAAAGCGTTGCGTTTGCGGACCGAGTGTGTGTGTTTTAAGCGGCTCCAACCATTGGCCCGGACCACATGGTCCTCTCGTATATAATTTATAACAATTACCATTCAGCTCTACCATACCCGGCGTCGATTCGCATGTATTCTCATCTTCTGTGCCGCCATTATCGATATTCGAACATTGTTGATCGAGATTCCAAATGACGCCGGAGCAACCGCATATGCCGTTGTAAGAAATGCCATCGACCGAGGGTCGCGCTGTGAAATCAAACACGACTACCTGATGCAATGAGCACGGACCTTGTGAACCAATGCGATAGCATGTATTCTCCTCGGGAAAATACAGACGACTTTTGCCGCAAAAGTTGCGTACACAATTGGTTGCATTAATCAGAAATTCGTTGGGTCCACATGGTCCCCTTGTATAGAGGCGGTAGCACAGTCCATCATTCCAGGGCACATAGCCGTCCTTGCATTGACACTGTGCGCGCGGTATGTCTGTCGCTGTGTTGGCGGCCGTGAAATTGTCTGGCAGATTGAAGATATGGCCCGGCGGACAGGGTCCTGGTGTGTCTGCAATTGTGAAACGTGCATGTTTAGCGACTGCAAATAACCAAAATAGACAAATTTATTCGTAATTATACTCAATTCGTAGCACATTTGATGATCCTCGTTGTAGTGCGGCAAATGCCGATGGCAATCACAACGGCCACCAGGCAGAAAGAGCTCACCGGGTGTTGAGCAAGGACCTTTGGTGTAATGCTCATGACAGGTCTCTTCGGGGTCGTAAAAATAATCGCGCAATGCACCTTCGTGTTCACACTAAAAACAAATTCGACGAACAGTCATATATTCTGGACTATTTAATTTCTATTTTACATACCTTACATTCGCCCAGTCCATCTTCACTCAATACCAGCAGCTTGCCTTTCACACAGGGTCCTTTCGTGTACTGCGCATAGCATCTGCCATCTTTCGGCCAAAAAATCATGCCCACCGAGCATTGCTTGGCCATTTTACAGCTGCCCCAACGATTGCTGGACCTGTCAGTTGTAGAAAAAAAGAAGGCGGTGTGCTCAAACAATGCCCAGCCTGCGTGAAAAACTCACCTTCGTCCGCTACTAATAAACGCTCGTTCTTCCGGTAAAGGCGCAAAGTATGCACTATGTTCGCATGGACCACGCTTAAATATCTCGTGACATTTATTCGTCTCCGCACTTAGCGCAGTGCCTGGCGGACAGCGGCATTCAGCTGCTGGTGCATTAAGGCGCGCCGATTTCGTTTTGCCCACATTCGGCGCTGGGCTCAGTTCCATCGTCTCCGGGCACGGGTATCCGATTGTGAAGATTTTAAAGCACTGTTTAAGTGGCGGCCAGTAGAGTAATTGCCAACCGCCGGGCATGCTGGCGCAGGGATTCTTTTCGGGATCGCTCCAAGGCGGTGGCACAATCGCCGCTTGTGTAGTTTTACTAAGCAGTAATGTGAGAAAAGCAATTAGGCTAAGACCAGAGTGTAGGATGGTCCAACAGAGTAGTAGCTTTCGGCGTTTCATTGTGAGATTCTGTGTGTGTTTTTTTTGAAAGTGTAAGCTGAAAGGGGGGAAAAAACGAAAATAAGTAAAATATGATTTAAAGAGATGTTTCCAATAAAAGTTGGGGCCTTAAGAGACTAATTTCAAAATTTAGGGAGATAAGTGAAATCGACTTTGTCAGCGCTTATAATTTTTTTTGAAAGAAAGAACAAAAATGTATTAAGACGCTTTACAAAATTTCTGATCTTGGGGCACTTGGAGTTTGTACGAAAATCGTTTCTTAAGCTTCTACAGTTACAATCATTGTGGAAAGTGACACTTTCAACTGCTTTTCGAAGAAAATTGGGAAAATGGAACTTTACTCCATAGAACCGAATCTAATCAAAATCATCTAATTTTATTCCTTGCAGAAATGATACCGTCTATCTCTCTATATCTAATTAAAACTTCATTTTATCCAACCCTTCCCTATCGATTTCGAACTTTCTTTCGTCAAAAATTCAAAAATTTATCGTGTCTTGGCTTTAATATGGGTCAATATCAAAAATAGAGGTGAATGGGAAGTGTGCCTTTTGTTATGTCATACACATAAGTATGTATATGTGGCTTTGCCTTTGGTACGCTTCATTGTTTAATTCTCTTAATTTTGTCTAAAATCAAATATTTAAACTTATTAAAAAAATGGTATTTAGTACAGTTTTGCCTCTAAATGCCCACGCGAGAATTAAAACTTATATGCGCATGCGCATGAATTCACACACATTTGCTTATATGGTATATATACATATTGACGCCAGCATATTTACGCATCGCGCCAGAGCACGCTTGACCGGTCGTTAGCCATGACCTAAAATGATGTTGGTTGCCAAAAAAAAGAGCTGAATGATAAGAGGATGGCAATAAAGAGCACAAGCCGGTAATAATAATTGGGCTAAATTGTTATGCAGACGTCTGGTCGAAAAAATTTGCAAACACAGTGGCTTGGAGTGTGAGAAAAAGTGAAATTTTGTTTAATTTGATTTTAAATATGCACAAATTCACCATTTCGTGTGCATATTTGATTACATTTTTTGTTGGATAAATAGCATAAAGGGTGTTTTTTGAAAATTTTTTAAAACTCTCAACTGTATTTGCAGTTTGTTCAGTTCTTTCTAACCTCCATTAATTAAATGTGACAGCTAGTCATTTCTGTTGGTTTTTAAAACACCTATAGGATTTTTGGTGGATATGCCAAAACATATGATTCGTAGTGTTTGAGAAGGTCTTACCAACAGAGTGTAGCAAATGAATCAGCCAGTATAGTATAAGGCCTCACAAACGCATATGAGCTTTGACACGTTGTTTGCTGAAAAAGTTTCGGATCTGAAGAGCTTTCATTTATTCCGACTTGTTCCACTGAACTAGGTTTTTGTCGCTGTTATGTTCGTATTTCTCATTTATTTCAGTAAAAAAGCCGGAGAGTCACCTTTTCGTATATAAAATTAGAAGCATAATAAATAGTTTAAAATAACTAATATAGCTTTAATATTTGTATGCCTTAAAAGTAGCAATTGCAGGCAAGAATAATTTTATATTGTCTTTCGCGGCTGATTTTAGCAGAAATTCTCTTTAATTCTCAGTTTATGGCTTTAAAGCCAATAACGGGTTTTTGAATAAGAACGTCGAATATTGGGTTCTGCGTCTGGACTTCTGCAAGCGTGCCCGCATCGTTTGCTGTCCCTATCGGTCTACTTTTGTTCGTCTCTATTGAAAAACCCGTTATATAGTTCTTCTTAGAAACAATCGCTTTGTTTTTAGTACACCCAAGTGCAAAAAAAATGGTTTAGATCATTGATACATTCGAGACTTGAACCCAGAAAACCTTTCACTGAACTGTTGTTATACGACTTTATCATGAATTGGATATCTGTTGAACGAGTAAGCATGATTGAAATTCTTAACTGTTGATCTCCAAATTGTTTAAGTCCTCTAAATTATTTAGGCCATAACAATGGCTCTCCAAGTCTCTTAAAGTTCCTTGATATACTCTCACAATTTTGAAGAAGCGCTAGAGCAATTATTGCCTCAAAATTAAATATTTATGGCGAAATTTTATTAAAATTTTTGTTGCTTTAAATTTTTATTGCTCTCGAAAGTCGGATGCCAATTTATTCAGAAGTAAAATGAAACCGCAATAAACAAGATAGCGCAACAGCTGCGCCGAGTTGACAGCCGGTAGCGAAAAGTGACTTAAAAGCTTCCTGCCAGTCAAAGTGTTGCACTGTAAAATGAGACTGCCACATGGCCACGCAACGGATGTTTCTTTGCAGCGCCGCAAATCACGCGTCGCAAGCAGTCAAGAGCGTGCTATGCGCCTGTTTGCCGGCGCGCATAATTTGCGGCATTTCAAAACTCTTAATGTGTGTGCAACAAGCTGCTGCAATCGCGCTGATAATGTTGCTTTGCACACTTTGACTTGAAATTTATCTTTTTTGCAATAATCACAGTTACTTTATTGGCTTCATTGCAGCAATTTGTGCATTTGCTTTGCGCTGCAATCACAGTCGGTTGCATTTGCTGTTGTTGTTATCGTTCATTTTATTTACAAGTATCAATTTCGCACTCCGCGCATGCGCCACCGCAATTTCATTTGCCCAATAAAATCGTTTGTTTATATGTGCATTGTGTCTCAATTCACGTTGTTTTTTTTATTGTTTTTATAATTTTTTCCATATTTCTTATGAATCGCTGTCTCAATTTCCAACCCGAAATGCGCCTTGCCATTGTTGGCTTGAGAATGCGCGCGAATATGAGTAGCGTCAACACAGAACTTGTAAACACAATTTCTTTGTATTTGTATTTGTCTGCGGTTGTATCATGGACCGCATTTGAATGACCCATATTGCTGCGAAAGCACGCAACTGCTAACATTGAAGAATCATATGTGCAAACATACATTCGTGTGTACATAGTATTATATACAACCTGTATCGACTTTTTATTAAATCGACTATTTGTGCGTGTTATGTATGTCTACAGGGTTCAAGGCGAGGCAAGTGTGCTTTCATTTGCTTCAATAACTTTTGAATTTGACCTGGACCAATGGGTTGTCACGTTGGTTATTTAAGATTCCAGAATGTTGCAAAAAGTTTTCAGGTAGTCTAAAATGTGTATATCGACTGTGCTAATTTTCAAAAAGAAAAGAAAATGTGCGCAAAAATTATTCAGTAGACACTAGAGAGGAAGCAGAGGCTCTACATCTCTTCGGGTCTTTTGACTGAGCTATTAGACGTATACGAATCAGCGTTGTGCCAACGAATTTATTGATCAGCTAATAGTTTTAGTAATGATATATACAATATACGTAGGTTGCCTTTTATATTTCGGGATTTGACAACACAAGCAAATATTAATCAGCCAAAATTCCTTTTATTGTTATTCATAATATTCTCAATTAAGTTCTATACACTTTTGCATACGTTTGAACAAATTGTCTAAGCACTTTTGCCACTCTGATTGAGGTATTTCCAAAATATGCGTTCCGAACGAAACAACCGCTTGTTCAGGTGTCGAAAAACGCTTCGTTTTTCGGGAATAAAAAGAATTCATTCGGTGCCAAATCAGAACTTTACGGTGGATGGCTCTTCAAATTGATGTTTTAAGTGCAGTTGTTTCAGTCGATGTGTGATTTAACCATAGTCTTCCTGATTTCTTGAAAGACAACAGGCAAACAAATCGTTATATACCACTCAGAGTTTACTATACCGCGTTGTTCCAGTGGTATGGTTGCGATATGTCCAGTTTTTCCAAAAAACAGGCAACTATTCGCTTGGAAGTGCTTCGTGCGCGAACAAATTTTGTTGGATTCGGCTCATCTAGAAAAATCCCATACAGTTGACTGCTGTTTACTTTCGGGCTCAAAAGCGTAAAATCACGAATCATCACCTGTCACAAGATGAGTCTTTTTTTGACCGTTCTCTCAACAGTCGGGTCTACCTCACCGGAACGGACCCGAATTTTTTGTACGGCCAAGGACTGTCAACTCGGCAGAATTCAGAATTCTGCCGCTACAATATCAACAGCGTAAACAATTTGTTGTTCATACAACATTGAATGTATGTTGGTCCCACTAATACCCATAGTTGTCTCAATCTAACGATAGGTTACATGAGAATCTTCGATCTTGCAATATCAGTTTGCGCACAGCATCAACAGTTTCCAGAACAAGAATTGATTTTGGACGACCTTCCAAAATTCGACTTGGAGTTGTTTACAACCTCGATTGTATTCACCATACCAACGATAAACACTGGTCCTGGATGGGGCTTCATCTTGAAGATTTAATCCACGTCGAAAGTTAAAAAAAATAATCACCCGAAAATATTTTCGTTTTAAATCCATTTTTTGCACGAGAAGAATTTTTTAAGTTACTGTATGTATAACATTAAAATTGTCAAACTTAACGATAAAGTTGGTGCCAAATTCCGAAATATAAAAGGCAACCTACGCGATCCTTTCATTATAAAATATTCCATATTTTGATCGAGAAGAATATTTTAAGTTACTGTAAACAACATATCAAATATGCCAAACATTACGTTAAAATTGTGAGTTGCCAGATGGCCACACTAAAGGCAACCCACGTATGTATGTATAAGCTCGACCAAAAAATGTTTTTCTTATTTTATTACTCAGATATTTTAACATTTAATCCTTTCATTGCAAAAAAATTAACTGGTTTTTTTAATGACGTGAAAACGAAATTGTAACAGGAAGAATTTTAACCATAGTCAACCCACAGACAAATACAATCAAATGGCAAGTCAAGCCAAATTGCATAACTGTAGATAAATAAGGCAAGCTAAGAAAGTGGGTAGCAGCAGCCGGCCGCCAGCCGCCTGATGTGTCGCACCAAGCCATCGAGCGCAGTGTTGGGCCTGGAGTGCCTTGTAATAACAAAGACAACGTGAACGTCAGCATGCACTCGGTTTGTAAACAAAAACCGGCATTTGTTGGCCAGATTTGCTCTCACTCTTGCAATGCTCCGTGTTTGCATGCGTTGCACTGCAACATGTTTCAAACAGCTGTTCGCCACACGGTGTAACGGTTAATTAGCCGTGCTTGCTTGACTTCTTTTCGCTTGCAATTGTTTTCGTTGCACCAATATGTGCAACACACATGCGCAGGCTTGCTTGTGCGCTGGACCACTCTCACTGCTGCTGCAGCCAACAACCCACCCTTGCCCGTCAGCCATTGGCAGCATTGTTGTTGGCGATTTTCATTGCACTGCAATTGCTTGTTAGCGTTTTTCTTTTCTTTTGTTGTTGCGGCTATCATTAAGCGCCGCTGATTACGTCGTCACTGGAAAAGTTGTGAAAATTACTTGTAATTATTTGTTATTTCATTGCTATTTTTCTCATTCGTGCGCCGCATGGGGTGTGGCAAACAGCACAGCAGCATTGTAGGCCACCAGCACGATATCTATTTGTTGGTTTAGTGGGTTACTAATGCCATCGCTTGCCTTATTTGTCGCTTGCGCAATATTGTGGTTATTATTGATCGATGCGATAACATTACGAATCGGATGGGATGTTGCAAGTGCAATTGAAACCATGCTTATGGGGACGGTTTAAGGAGAAAAAACTTTGTTGCAACTGCATTGCCATTTTTGGTATGATATTATGAATGAGTTGTGTCTATTAGGTCTTGATCTTTTAAGCAGGGAACCCAAATTTTATTCTATAATATTAATATTCTATTTTTCTTCTTTCTTTTCGTCTGTATGTATATACGCGAATTAGTATCTCAGTTTTTAAGATATCCACCTGAAATTTTGCTCACATACAAGTACTTTATTTTATAAGTATATGCACACATTTGTTAGCACCACCGATATCGGATCACTATACCATATAGCTATCATACAAACTGAACGTTCAGAATCAAGCACTTGTATCGAAAACTTTTTCATTTGACGAGATATTTTCTTGAAATTTGGCATGGCTTATTTTCGTTGACAAGACTATGATCTCCGAAGATATTGCTCAGATCGGACCACTATGGCATATGGGTGTCATACGAGTACAAACTTAACGATCGGATCAAGCACTTGTATGGAAAACTTTTTTATTTGGCGAGATATCTTCAAGAAATTTGGCAGACATTATTATCCAAAGCAACGCTACCTACTCTGAACAAATTGTTCAAATCGGACCACAATAGCATATAGCTGTCATACAAACCGGTCGATAAAAATCATGATAAAATCGGCATACACATATTTTTTCCTTGTTAAGTACCCTTTACTCAACTGAAAAGTTGTTTATATCAAACACCGTGGCCATTTAGATACATATAATGTACATTTTTGTCGTAGTTGCTATTAGAAATGCACCCGTGCAGGGTATTATAGCTTCGGTGCACACACAGTTAATATTTTTTCTTGTTTTTGTTTGCAAAAAGCGAGTTCAGTGGCTTTCTTTTTTCAAATTTGTGGAATCAGTGCTATATAGTGCCAATACCAAAATCAAACCATATGATCAAATTTTAACCGGACTGGTTCACCCACGCCGAGTCGATATTTTAAATAATATTTTTTCCTAGATGGCTACAATCTTCTTTATATTCGTATGAAGTTTGATTTCAATACTAGCTAAAAACCAGACTATGTCGTCACATTCTAGCATGATTGTGTATACTGACCCATCCGAATTCTAAGTAGCATCACTGATCTTAGCTTATATAATTAAAACAATTATTTCTGGCTAACTACTTCACTAATTGCCATTACCTTTTTAGTCTTCGTCGCCAATGAAGATTGAGCTGTCTGTCGGTATTTCTGCAAACTAGCTATATTCTGCGCAAAATTGTGTAGTTGCCGTCTCCGTTGAAGTTTCACTTTTTAGAACATAATTTCTTTTGCTTTTTAAGAATTTAACAAATACTCGCTTGGCACTTTCACAAAACCACACACCTGCGAGCGCACATTCTTGAAGTTTTTTGTTTTTTTGTCACAATGTCACTATTTACTATATTCTTTCATGGAACATTATATTGTATGTCTACAAGGCATTACCTACACAGCGATAGCACACCGCACTACACTCACACATATTGGACGGTTATTCAACTCGTTGTCTACATACATATGTATGTATACACTGAAAGCTGAGGCGAGTCAGTCACTTAGTTCATAAACTTTGTATGCGGCAAAGAATGAAGTGAGTGCGCACAGGTAGCTGAAATGAGGTAGAGAATGAAGATGATAAAGAAGGTAAACACAAGATGATATGCAGCACAGAAAAGTGGCTGTGAGATAATGAAACAACAACAACTTCACAAACAACTAATTAATAAGTAGCGGCATCGGTCGCAGCGGCCGCAGCAGCAACTCCTCTTTATGGCCTTGAATTCAGGGCGTTGTGATGTCTTCTATCTTTTTATTGCTGATTTTATTTATTTTGTTCAGTATAATCAAACATTTTTTGTTGGTTTGGCTGACCAGCTTGAAAAACGGTTTTATGAATTGGTATTTTTTAAATGTAGACGCAATTAGTGGCTTCATTTTCTAATTATTTATTCATTTTGTTATTGCTGTTTGCAGTTTTGATAGTTATAATATTAATTGTATTTATATTTTAAACATTTAGTTAGCTTGTGAATTGAATATTATGATAGCGAACGGTTTGATTGGCCTCTCATTCTTCTCGACTCGAGAAAAAATATGTTTCCGTCTTGTGGCGGGATATTAAAAATTATATTTTTATTTAATTATTTAAATAGTTTCTCTATATTTTTGTTTAAATTGACCTTTCAAAATCAAGATAGAGATAATTTTTTACCCTTTTATGCCAGAAGAAATAAGTCTGTGATGGGTATTACGAGTATAACTTCGGTGCAGATGAAGCTAATTTTTTTCTTGTTTTTTTAGTGGTAATTTTTATTTGTCCTCGGGGAAAAATATAGTCTTTTACTGCCATGATTTAAATATTTTTTTTAATTACATTGCTCAATAAATCTAAATAAAAAATTTGCGACTCTAAGAGTCCTGTGAGGTATTTGAGGTGTCCTCATTACGAGTTTGAGTTCAATAATTTCCCATCACATGGCGGTGGTTTGACCCTACACTCCTTGATTACAACACCAAAAATCCTATGTATTAGGTAATTTTTACTATTATTTTCTATTTTAGCAACCCAAAATTAACATCACAGTCGCAAAATAATTGTCAACTAGTGTTATTAATAATATTTGTGTTTTTTTTAATATTCTCTTACCACCCATTTTTTTTGGTTATTTTACTGAAAATAATTTTTATTTATTTATTTATAACTTTTTATTATACTAATTTATTTCTTTTTTTGTATTAGTGACCCAATGTTTTCATTTAAAGACTTCTTGTGTGTTTTTTATTATTTTAATTTGAATTATTTTTTATATTTTATTTTATTATTTTTTTAGAATTTTTTTACTCAGTTTTTATTTATCCTCAAAAGAAAAAATTGTATTTTTTTTGGCATGACTGAAAACTAAATTTTTATTTTAGTATTATATATAATTTTATAGATTTTTTATTATATTTATTTGTTTTGTCTTATTTATTATTTTTACTGAAAATAATTTTTTTATACATACATAATATTTAATTTTAAAATATTTATTTTTTATTCATTTTTTATTTATTATTTTTTGTTTTTTAATATTTTTTGTTTTTTAATATTTTTTTTAAATTTAATATTTAGTTTTTATTTATAATATTCTGTGATCTACTTCATTTTTTAGTATTTGAGATTTGGTAGATTTTTTTATATTTTTATTTGTTTTGTCTTATTTATTATTTTTACTGAAAACAATTTTTTAAAATATATAACATAATATTTAATTTTTAATTTTAAAATACTATAATTTTTTTTGTTTTTTTGTTTTTTAATATTTTTTTAAATTCAATATTTAGCTTTTATTTATAATAAAATTTAAAAGTATTTATTTTTTATTAATTAATTTATTTTTATATATTTTTAATTTAATTTTTTATATATAATAATTTTAATTTTTTATTTTATTTATCAGTTTTTTTATATACATATATTTTTTTTTTAATTTTACTGAACCGCCAGCACTTCATTTGTTACAATTTCTTCATTTCTTTTCTTATTTCTTTTCCCATAACGCAACTGCTGCAGATTTTAATGTGAAATTCGTAATAAATTAAGCCAATCGCGATTGAACTCTTTCAAGGTTACTATTATGTTTTATCATGCAAATCGCAACAATGCTGAATTCGAAAATAGGCGTTAGCGCTTTATAATTCGTTGCAGTTTCAAATTATATTCGTTTATTTTTTCAACACTTGCACAAATAATTTGTTACGCCTTTGGAGGTCAGCACACATTGTGGTCTAATTTAGCACCGTAAAACTGCAAACAAAAACTGATATAACAATATGCTTTAGCTTTCAATCATATTAGCTGTGCAACAATTGAGATGAGTTAGTCAAAATTGTGTAATGACTTATATTACGACACTAGCATGAATATACACTTACTACACTTTTTTATAAAACAGTATTTTTTATTTCAAAAACCTCCTTTTTTTCTGTTGAAAACCGACTTTGAAGCCAACGCAGCCGTGTTTTGACTTTAACGATGTTTGTCTGCCGCTAAACGATATTTATGTGGTTCACCCGCCAAATCAAAAAAATTCTTTGCTGGCGCACAAATCGTATACACTCGTCAATCGCACCGCAAGTCGAGCCACACGCCACCGTAAGCCACCAGCGTCGAGTTTGATCTGTGCGCCGGGCGCATTTTTACTATCAACTTTCAGCATTGCACTCAAACGCGCTCTCATTTTGTGTTGAGCTCTTGTCTGCGCTCAATTCATTTTCAATTCAATCAGCTGTGCGAATTTTTCGAGCACAAACCAAAGTTTATTTGCTTTTTTTTGTACCAATTTATTTGTTTTATCTATTCTTCGTCGTAGTTTGTATAACATTATTATAAAAAAATATATTTCATTAACTTTTCACTGCCTCTTGTACCAACTTCCACTCAGAATATTTTTTTTTTTTTTTTCGTTTACTACTCCTCTCTAGAGTCATCTCTGGGTTTTCACTTATCTCACTCTTTTGACGTATATTGCTCAGTGTTTATTGTTTGCTTGTCAACAATTGAACCGATGTTTGTTGTTATGGTTATATTTTTTATGCTTGTTTTAATTTCTATTGCCTGGTTGTCAATGCTTACAGTGTATGTTTTTTATCAGCGTATTATTTTTATGTACAAACATATGTACATACATCCTATTTTAACCACATTTTGGCTGTATTGCTAGTTTGATACCCTTTTTGTAGGCTACGCATAATTTGTAAGCCTCATTTGTGGTCGTTAACTGTAAATTAGTTTTGTATGCAAATTGATATTTATGGTCAATAGTGTGTACTACGAGTAGTATAAAACGAGAATTCAATATTTTCCGGTAGTCAATTTATATGCGAGAGCACAATTTTCAGGCTGTGTGTCTACTTTCCGGTATTTTAACGAAATATTTGGTAGTCGAAAAAGTTTTTTCGTATTTCTAATCAAACTTTAACATATTTTTTTTATATTTATAATAATAATAAATAAACACATATGTATTATTTTGGTCGACCACTTTTTGTCATTTTTCCGCTAGAGACATTATTCCACCGGCATAAAACTTTCATCAGTGTAAATCGAAATTTCGAAATTTCAGAGCGGAAGCGAGCGAGCCATTGTTGTGCTGGTACAGCATGGTCTCCGGAAACTTCACAAATTTCATTGGTGGCTTGCGTGGCATTCTTCCCTTTTTATACAAAAATTTCATCAAATTCAATTTCTTCCTTATTTTCACTCATTTTTGAACAGCTGTAACTTTTTTCAACTTTCCCGAATTTAATTTTTTGGTTAAATGAAGCTTAAAATTTCACCTTTCCAATACTATATGGCATGACACAATGTGATTGGAGCACTAGAGATATACCACTGCAACGATATCTATTGACAAAATACGAAAAGACTTTTTCGACTACCCAATATGTAAAAGCAGAAAAATTGAGTTTTTGTATTTTCGCATATTTTTTGTTTGAAATATTTTGCTGCTTTAAATTACTGTTTACTTTTTACATGCATATTTCTTACGCTCCCACTTGTTCTTTGGTTCGCTGTTACTTTATTAGGGGTATTTGAACTTTGTATTTATCTTCAAGATCCCTGCAAGTCATAAGTATATATGTAGTACATACGTATGGACGTATGTATGTACGTAAGGTAGCTCATGAAATGCGTGACTTTTTCGCCCATTTCATTGCGGCCTTTATTTACCCGCGTAATTAGCACATTTGCATAAAAGTGGACAACTAAATGAGAAAAAATCTCGTACAATATGATTTGCTTAAAGAAAGATGAAAGCAAAAAGCATAAAAAATAAAAGTGCCTCTTTATAATTGCATTGAAAGGAAGTTTTACCTTCCGCAATTGGTTCAAAGCGTTTCTTCGCAAGTGACTACACATATTGCAGAACTTTACTTGCGCTTTGTATTTACTTTAAACGCATTGGCTGAGTGTTGTTGCCTTGGAGTTATGGCTGTCTGTCCCCTTGACTCACTGCGTTTTACGGACGTACCTATATTTTCGAAAATATCTCTGTATGTATGTGCATATGTCGGCTATAAGTATATGTACTAGCTTTGTGCTGGCATTGAAGAACGTGTTTGGCATATCGACAATGTTCGACCTTTCATTTAGCAGCACATTTCCATGGTTCTTATACTAAAGTTAAACAAATAGACAATTTAATTTGCATAGTACTCTACTGTATATATGTATGTATATGCAAGTATTGACTATCTGACGACATGAATGAATGGACGTGTGACTAATGCTGGTGAGCGTGCATACATACCTACATACTAAACATGTTGTTACCAGCACAACCAACTAACCGAAACCAATAATAACGCGTTATTAGCGAATTCTGAAATTTCCATTTCGGGACTCAGCGTTTTTTCAACCAAAATCAAAAAAATATACATACATATATATGTATATACAATAAATGTAAATACCACTTGCGTTTATAAAAAATTAAACGTATTAGCTTTTAATTTATTTCAAACTCGTTTGTCACTGCTGCCGCGCTCGTTGTGGTAATTACAGGTTTATTTCGTTGTATTATTTCTGTTGATATTATTTCTTTTCGCTGCAACCTTTTGAAGATTTTTTCCGCTTAATTGAAAGGTAGGTGTTACTTTATTTTGTCCTTGAACGTTTGGTATTTCGGAGCAAAGTGTGACCTCGTTGGTATCAGATGTTTTAAAAGAAAAACGATTTTTGCCCAATAATGATATAGCGTTCGTTGCAACAAATGGCAGTAGGAGCCCATAGCTGTATTTATTAATTAAAAATTTATTTGCAATATCTTCGAAATATTTCCAAAAATTTTTTAAAATGTTTATAAATTTTAAAATTTCGAAAAAAGTTTTAAAACTTCGAAAAAATTTTCAAATTGGTAAAATTTTTTAAAAAATTCAAAATATTTACAAAAACCAGTTTTTACTTAAAAAAATATATGTACATATACATATGTACATATGTATGTATGTATGTATATATAATATTTGGTAAATATACATACATATGTACATATGTATGTAGGTAATTTTGAAAACTTTCTAAAAGTTTTAAAATTTCTGAAAATTTTCAAAATTTCGAAAATATCTCAAAAAATTTTGAAAATTTCTAAAATGTTTAAAAAATCTGAAAATTTCTGCATTTTTTCGAAAAATGTTTAGATCTGTAAAAATATTAAAATTTCTGCAAAATGTCGGCAAGTCTTCGAATTTTAAAAATTTTCGAAAACTTATGAAATTTTTTCCAAAAATCTGTTTTTAGTACGTTTAGCTTATTTTTGTAAAAACAACTTCTGATTAACTCACATTTCATTCTGAACCACGTGCTGCTGCAATTATAGCATAATATAAATATATATAATATAATAAATATTCCACTTATCACAACTGTTTTCTTGAAACTTTCAACTTGATATTTAGTTAAATAAATTTATTGAAAAATTTAGTAAAATAAATGTATTGATGCCACATTTAGGCTAAACAGCCACTCAAATATGGTGAAGTTATGATTAACTCTTGAATCTTAACTACTCCAAATCCTCCTTTGTAAGTAAGACTCAAGTACCATGTACGATTATCTTATGAATTCATCGGTTAAAAGTTTTGTCAGTTCATTGCAGTAGCGCTCTGCAGTAAGACTTAGATTTATCTGCATAAAAAATAGTAACTACGAAATCGTCTCGACAATTTAACGCTTCATTTGCAGCACATACAAATAACGTACTCACGTACTTGAACTTAAGCAAACCCAAAATGACTTTCAAACGTTAAAATAATCATAGGAAATTAAATTAATTACAAGCTATAGCAAAAGTTTAACAGCTGTGTTCCGGTTTTAAATTAACCTGTCATTTACATTGCCAAGAAAAAAATGGAAAAAAACAACAACCAAAACTGTAAAGGTTATGAAAAGTGTGACTACTCGTGCAATGCTCTTTTGGCGAAACATAATAACAAGGAAAAAGTTTGGTTCGTCTGCACCGAAGCTATAATACCCTTCAGAGGTTTATTTCTCATAGCATGAAAAGGTGTAAATGATCTCTATCTTGTTTTGGATTGATTAGTTTGTATTCCAGCTATGGTATATGCTATGGTGATCCGAACTGAACCATTCGGAGATTGTAGCTTTGCCTTTGACAATAATCTGTACCAAATTTCGTGAAGATATCTCGTAAAAGGAAAAAGTTTTTCATGTAAGAACCTCAATTCAATCGTTCAGTTTGCATGCCAACTGTATGCTATAGTCAGGGTATAAAGGGTTCAGGGTATAAAAATCATGTAAACTCTGCGCTGAAAATGGTTAAGCATGTCTTTGACATAATTCAAGGCACAAATGCCACATGTGTACCACGTCATTTTTGCCAGTTACTAAATATCAAATGTGAATGACAGTCTACAATTGTTATAAAATATAAATGTCAATAAATATATGATTTCATATACGCGAATTAGCACAAAAGGAAATAGTGATAGCCGATCATTAAATGTGTATAATGTGTGGTGTTAGTACTTCAGTGAGTGCTTGCAATGGAAATCGAGCGCAGACTATAAAAAATACAATTTATTTGGTTTTGTAAACATTTGTGAAATGTCATATGTTAAACCTGAAAGGTTTACGCCGATTTTTTTATGTTTAGAAGTGTTTTTATACTTGCTGTTTTCCATTACCATTTCTTCGGGGTAAATTTTTTCCATGTCTTAATTTTTCTACCTGCTGTAGTCCTCTATTTTATTCCTCCTTTTTCCATTCCTCTACTTATGTATTAAATGTGAAACGAACACACACTCTCTACAGTCGTTTTGACAACCAAATATTCACTTACCTACATCCTACTATTAAATTTACGTGCACCCTTCTTGTATTGACTGCATAAATTGCTTGACAAGTGAGGGCGGATATGTGCGTTGGCCGGTCTTTCACCGAATGGTTAACCATGCGTGACACCTATTAAGCTCTTGCCCGATTTGTAATGGAATTAGCATATTTTTGAGTGAACCCCACATCGGTAAATTCATAGTTTTGTTTTACGGTTCGTTGGCCAACATTTGGTCTCAGCTTGGTCTTGATATTGAACTTTAGCATGTTGTATACAACTTTTAGTACTAAAGCTTTTGCCAAATTATTGGGAGGGTTACTTACTATAGGTCAAAATGCCCACTACTTAACATCCTATACAATAATGATATAAATGTTTCGTTGCGCGCTGCAATTCTCAACTAGTTTATAAAGTACTTATACTATGTACACTAACATATTTCCACGGTATCAATTTCTGACATTTTCCTCTCTTCTTCCACTTAAATAAATATGTATAAGTTAATGCATGCGATTTTGCTATTAAATAACGGTAATATAATAGTAATCAGTTCCTAATGCCAGCGCCAGCTTAGCGGCTGCGCCCTGTGTCACGATCAAACTCACATTTATACGAATATATTTCTACTTT
This sequence comes from Bactrocera neohumeralis, assembly GCF_024586455.1. Lineage (NCBI taxonomy): Eukaryota > Metazoa > Arthropoda > Insecta > Diptera > Tephritidae > Bactrocera > Bactrocera neohumeralis. The sequence continues at coordinate 79,979,333 of NC_065923.1, read as the reverse complement.
TTGCTTACAAGCCTTTGTTTGCCGCTCTTTATGTGGGTGCGGTGCAATTTTCGTGAACTACTTGCAAAAACAGCAAGCAAAAAGTCAAACAATATGACTTACACACAATTTTTTATTCAAAAATATTTTTTTTTACAATTTCCACTTCACTTTTTTCACTCCATTACAGCCAGTAAAGAGCAGGTAATTTTATTTATCCATTCATCTAATGACACAATTGAATCTAGCTCTCGCACAGCTTTTTGCTAAGCAAAATTACCTTTACCTTAAATGTGTCTACTTCCTGCAAATGATTTTAGCTTATTTTGTATTTGTTTTTTGTCTTATTTTTCTTAATTCAATTGAGCTTGCATAGTACTGCTATTATTGGTGATACATATAACTTATTTTGCTTTTGCTCCCATTTATAATTGCATAACTGTTATTTAATTTCTCATAATTTTATAGCCATTACTTTGGTTTCTGGTTTCTGAAATTTCGAAAACCTGCGCGATAGTTTATTTTATAATTTTTTAAACAATCCTGATTACTTAATTGGCTTATATGTATGTATGTAAGTATGCCCTAAAATTAAAAATATGTCGGTACTAAGCAAAATACATATGATATATACATATATTTTTTTTGTAATTTCGAATTTTCGGATTTTTTTCTATTCTTAAGTCTTTTGTGTATTCAGGCGATGCAAATTAACTTTTAAGTCTTCTATGTACATATGTATAAAGAAGACGCGAGTTCGTATCTTAAGCCTTTCGTAACTTATTATCATTGTTCAACAAAATGATGCAAGTTCGTTCCTTCAGTCTTTTGTTTATCACCACAATCTGATTATAATTCGAGTTTTTTTCTTTAGTCAGTCTTTCAATGCCAAGAGAGTTCGTTACTTAAGTCTTTTATTCATTAATAGGATACGAGTTCGTTTCTTAAGTCCTTGGATCATCTGGCCAAAGCAAGATCGTTACTTAAGTCTTCTGTTAATCAACATGAGAGAGTTCGTTACTTAGTCTTTTGTTCATCAATATGATACGAGTTCGTTTCTTAAGTTCTTAGTTCATCAGGGCAATGTAAGTTCGTTACTTAAGCCTTTTGTTTAACAAACTGGTGCGAGTTCGTTCCTTCAGTCTTTTGATTACCAGGACCATCCGAATAAAAATCGAGTTTGTTTCTTAAGTCATTTGTTTTTCAATGCGAAGGGGGTTCGCTACTTAAGTTTTTAGTTATGTACATATGTATATACTAATTCTAGTTCGTTTCTTAAGTCCTTCGTTAATCAGACCAATGCAAGTTCGCTTCTCAAGTCTTTAGTTCATAAATATGATGCGAGTTCGTTACATAGGTCTTTCGTTTGTCAATCCCAGCAAAAACGCAAAATAATCGATTTGTTACTTGATTCTATTTAATTTCAGCCAATTAACTGCGAAAACCCGTGAACGTACTGCCGAACTGCACGAAACCTCAACGGAAAGCAAAAGTTTGCGCCAGCAAATCGCTGCACTGAAAATCAGCCGAGACGAAGCTATCGCGGAAAATGGGTGAGTCAAATGCACAACAAGCAAAAGCAACTAATTTTTGACTATTTAAAGTTTAAAGTTGAATCTATATACATACATACAAATATAATATGTACCATTATATATGCATATTTGTTTAAGTGTGATACTTTATAATTTTTTGTGATTATTATGAGAAAATTAGCCATCAGCAGGTTTTGTAGGACACGCCTTTATAGAAAATTACGTCACTTTGGGCGTAAAAGGTCGTCTGTAATAACTTACACATTACCGTTATTGATTTTGCAATATGCAGCTGTGTTGCGCTGGTGTGTGAACTTGATTTTCTTGCAACAATTGCTTGCTAACACGATTAATTTTGTCTCCGTAGCACTGTGGCTAATGTGATTTTCTTTTCATTTTGTCTTTTTTCAGCCGTCTGTCGAACGAATTGGCCGAACGTCAAGCAGAGATTTTGACACTTAAGAAAAAACTGAAAGACTCCGATTTTGAAATCGAACAATTGAAACAGCAATTGCGTCAATACGTAGCGGAGGTGAAGAAAGCCGAGGATTTGTTAACGCATAAGGTGGGTGTATGATGTTTATATTATATAATATATTGTAGTGTATACTTATAGAAGGTCTTACTTTGGACTCTTAACAGTACAAAATATTTGTAACGCGCTTAAAATTAATTTATAAAATTATTGTCTTAAAGTCAAAGAGTAAATAGTTACGATTGATCGGCAACAGATTAAAAGGTTATAAAACTATTTTTTCAAAGAATGATTGTTATCGACAGCCGACAATGAAAGCCGTTTAAAATACCTCGAATATAAAGCATTTCTAGAATGATGCGATTCAGGTTAAATACTCACATTTTTGTCGTCATTTTGTAGGTACTTTCATAATGCTATTCTCATAGAAATCCTAGTCTGTAATGGAAAAAACTGGGATAGTCGTAGACTTTCGCCCGTTTTTCTGGAGGCAAATTTCTCACTATAGACAGAACCAGGCAAGAATCACTAAGTGACAGGCCCGGACTCTAAGGTGGATGCATAGGAACATCCCAACCATGCTTCTGGCGATTCATTACCAATATATGCGGGCAGGTGTTGTTCTTATGGAACATAATGCCTCTCCTATTGGCCAAAGCTGGCGGCTTTTGGACGATTAGTTCCTTAAAACGGTTCAATTGTTGACAGCAAAGGTCCGAATTAAGAGTTTGGCTGTAAAGGGGCAGCTTACAGAAGATGGTGCTGTGCCAATTCCATCAAAGACATAACCAATTCTTTCTGATCGTCAATCCTGGCTTGACCACCTTTTGTGCCGGCTCAGCGCGACTCGATTACCACCCTTTTCACTTCATGTTGTGGCCTTCCCGATCGCTTTTTATAACCAGCAACCATTCGCTTCAGATAAATTTAAAAAATTAAAAAAAAAAATTCTTCTTTTCTCTATTTTTATGTATTTCTACCCAGGAGAAGGAACGCGAGGAGATGCTCGAGCATTATCGCAGTCTATCACATGATGCCGTCATATTGGAGGGCAATAATCAGAGTCTAGAAGTTGAAGCAGCCGAGCACAAGTAAGTTCAAACTTTCTTAGCTCATTAAATCTATTAAATTTGTTACTTTTTACTTGTTTACCAAACCAAAGTAGTTAATTGACTAAATTTCTACTTACTTCCTCTTCTTTACATTAACTAAAAACTCTGCCTGCTTAACTTGCGTAGATGTTGTTGCTGCTGTGCGCGACATATACGCTAATTATTTGATTTTATCGCGTGTATGTATGTATGTAGTGTATATAAACGCAATAAGCATTTGAATAGCTCTCTTCTTAGCAGTATGTAGCTTTTGTTATCTTGATTTACACACACGTAGCCGTAACGTAGCACTGCCGTGGTACAATAAAAAAGACGAAAAATAATAATGTTCAAAGAATTTACCGCTATTAACCCCGTTTTCATTAAAGACGACAAATCACCGAATTAGAAGATGAAATAAAAGCATTAAAGCAGGAAATTTGCTCCCGCAATGCACTTATCGCACAAATAGAGGATAAGGTATGAATCAATGTTATATATATTTGTATGTCTGTGCTTTTTTAAATATTTTTTTATTTATTTTTTCCTTCAGCTAACGGCGCTAAATGCACAAAATGCTAAGCTAGAGCGTGAACTTGAGGATGCCTTGGATGAACAACACTTGCTGAAAGTTGATTTGGCCGCGCGCAAGGAACTTTGTGATAAGCTCGATGTAGAGCGCGATAAATTGAATGCCGAGTTAACTGAACTGAATGAGATAAAGCGCAAGGTATGCCATAGTAATTTACGCCTTAAACATTTTTGTTACACACATTTGCTACAGCTTGAACGTGACAATGAGAAGCTGCGCGCGGATTTGGAAAAGTCTTCGAATGGGCAGAAAGTCTCCTCCGAAACGCTCGAGGAACTATTGACAAAAACGCGTCGCGATCTGGAGGAGCAAATAAAAGTCGACAGTAAATTGAGCCAGGAGTTAGTGCGTCAACGCCAGCAAAATGACGATTTATTGGTGTGTACAACATTTTTTTTTATTAAACCAATAACTAATAAAGCATTTTCTTCAACATTACAGCGTGAGTTAGACGCCGAACGCCAACGTCGTCATCAACAGGAAACGCTGGCGCAGGAGTATCAAATACAAAATCAGGAACTGCGTCACAATCTCACCGATGATCGTTTTCGTCAGGCGCGTTCACGTGACCAAAGTCCACGCTATCCCTCGCAGACATTGTAAGCAGCGTTCGCTTTTAGCCAAGCATTTGTACTTAATTTGAAAATGCATATAACTTTTGTTCCGTTTTTTACTCTTAAATAATTTTTATAAAATGTCTTGCGTTTTTCTTTGTTTTTTTGTTTTCGTTTTTGTTTTTAGTACAAACAAAAAAATAATAAAGTGTGAACCAGCACAAAAACTGAGCAAACTAAACGCAGATTTCATTAAAACAAAAAAAAAAAAAAACAAAAAACAATTACAAAACAAATCATCATCTCAGCTATACTTATACATACATAAATTAGCGGTGCACATACTTCACATATTTGCAACTTCGACCCAATCAAAATTATGACATTTCATCATCATTCATTGCACTCATCATCATCATCCTCAATTTCGACGCAATCCTCTCGCAGTTGAACACGATAATCAGGATAGTAAAGTGTCACCATATTTAGATAAGTTTTGAACATACACGGACAGCCAGTGAATTCCGGTACCTGCTGGTATTCGCCGCCATAAGCGAAGCTTAGGCGTCCTGTGAATTAGGAAATGTATGCAGTGCTTGAGAATTCTGCTGGTAAGTGAAAGTTTAGTTTTTGCTACAGTGCTGTCAAAATATGTGTATGCATGTGTGTTTTGTTAGTAGCTAGCAAATTGAAAATTCAGCGCTCTAATGCGAAACCGCATCGAAAAAGCGCCACTATCGCTAGAGCAGTTTAATGTCTTATAAAACATTATCGTAAAAAAATAGTGTCGAATCGGGCTCAAAGTTTTGTTTTGGCCATGTGTGGAAAGGCACTTGGATGCTGCATACGGTGATCCGTTGTTGTTATAGCGGCAGAAAACATTCCTGAAGTAATTTCGAGAAATGGTGCCGCGTTAAAAGTCTTTGGCCGGATGAAAATCCGAGTCTGTTCCGATTACTTAGAGCCGACTTTCGTGGGAACGGAACGGTGACGCCTCTCCTTCTATCGCGACTCTCAAAAACTGGTTTATCGAGTTTCAGAGCATTTGACGCTATATAAGCGCAATCCCAAGCAGTTTCCGTCTCGTTTTGTGACCGTGAACTAAATATGCATCCACTAGTATACAGCAGAGAGCAAGCAACAGTCGAAACAGTGAACTTTCCTCGGGAAAGCTCGTGCAAAGAAAGCGAACTTAATAAAATGTGATCTACATCGATTTCGTGGAGAGAGAAAAATCGATTAAAAGGTTCTATTCTGTCGAAGTATTGACTGATCGACTTTGAATTGCAGAAAAATTGGATCTTGCCACCATCACATACTTCCGACGTCGCCTAGGCCAAATTGGTCAAATAAGCCTACGAACAGCAGCGCCATCTATTGGAATTTCCAGATCTCGTTTCACCTCTTTTTGTCACAATACGGTCTGAAATTGGGCTGATATGAAGAGGTTATCGCCATCACAAAGTTCTACTTTACAGAGCTGGACAAATTTTTCAGACATGTTAGAAAACTTGAAGCATTACTGCATGAAGAGTACTGAGCGACACAAATTTCATTTTTCTTTTGTAGACCAAGTCTTATCAGAGCGCCCGTATTCATCGTCGAGTCGAAATAACTAATTTTGTATATATTTGTTTGCAAAAAAGTCAGCGTCGTTTAACTCACCTCTTGGCGTGCAGTCGCGCATAGGCTCCGCTGTTTCATTTTGTAAATTCGCTGCTAGGAAATATGTAAAAATTAGTAAGACATTTACATAATATAGACGAAAACTAAAAAGATACCTCCATCTTGGGCATAGCAGGCCGGGTCACAGTTGCTGTATTGCTCCATAAATTGCACACGCGTCTGCGGCTTGTATTGTGATAGTTCTTCTGCACATCTATCTTCCTCTTCCGGCATTTCTTGATGCGGCGGCATAGTGGCATTAAACCTTGGCGTTCTACGTTCCGCGTAGTTTTGAAAGCGCGGACTTTTCTGTACCGTTTGCAAGAGCTTCATTGGCCCATTTTGCCAAGGTGTCATATTGCAACTACTTATTGGTTGGCCCGGTATAAATTTTTCATCCTGTTGCCATGGTAACAAATAGTTCTGCTCATCTACGCATTGAGTTGGTGGTTTTTGTTTATGTTGCGCAATGAAGATTTGTCTCTTCTCCGAATTTATATCTACTCTGCCACACCACTCTTCATTATTCTTTATTTGCACCTTTCCATTTTGCTCCTCATTGTTTTCCTCACATAGAAATTGGTACTTTGTTTTCATACTATCCGAAGTTGAAAGCGGTGATTTTTGGCTCTGACGTGAGGAGTCACATGTACATGTAGAAGGCGCTGCAGATTTCTTCGCTTGATCCGCATATATTTCACTGCATTCTTTCGGCAACGGTACGTACTGTGGTGCACAGCGATCTTCCTTTTGCTCGATAATCGTTGCCGAGTACTGTGTTCCGGTCGAGCGCAAAGTTATGCAGCTTTTCGATAAACTTTGTTGAGGTAATGGCTTATAACTGGCAATTGCGGTATCGGACTGTAGTGCTACAGCCATATGAGAGTTAGCTGCTAATTGGCGTACGGGCGAATGTTCGTATTGATCGCCTAGCTTTTCATAAGGAATTTCACAACCATTTTCTGCTGGACATAAACATTGGCGGGGAGATGCTGATGGCGAAGTTGTCTGTGTAGTGCATGGCTTACACATATAAGCATCTCCCGCGTTCGCGACGCAGTTGGCACGTAGACTGGTCCGTTTAGTGCAATCGTCTTCAGTTGGAGGAAAACACGCGGTACCGTAATCAGTGCATAATGCTCGAGGTTTCATATAAATTTTTGGCGTTTCAAGACTCGGAAAAGGACTTAGTGGACTTGCAGACCCACCCATGACGCCAGCTGTGTCCGATCTAGTAAAGCCTCCACCTATTACCGCACCATCATGAATGCCCGGTTGTCTAACCGGACTACTTCTTATTTGTTCTGGCTGACTACGGCTATCCAACTGTCGCAGTTTATCCCGATCTTTATATTTTGGAGATCTTAATTGTTCTGGTTCCGGTGACATTTCACCTTGAATGGTTGATTTAGCCTGCTCGCGTAAACTAATTACGGGGATTTTCCCTAAGCATAATGTGATAACAGATTATTTTAGACGAAACAACTATAAAAAAGAATTACCTCTTCCACTAGGCGCACTCCTACCGCTTTCGTCTGTATCCTCAATTGTAATTTCTGGAACTGGCGGCACTTTTTCCAATATCTCCTCGCTACCTGTAAATCCTCTATCGGTACCAGGTTGGTTCCCCGTACGCGGAATGCTAGCCGTAGGGCTCTCTGTTCTTTGAGTTGTGTCTGTACTTTCAGCCTTAATGTCTGCTTTAGGACTATAGTCATCTGTATATGTGCCTGCCTTTTGTGTATCCGCTTTATATTTCATATCTGCGGCCGAAATTTCGGTTTTTTTAGATGATAAGTCTATATCTCCAAGTTGATCGCTCCGCATTAAAGTAACTTCTTCCTGTTTGAAATCTTCTTCCTTCCTAACTTTGCTTTCACTTGTTTGTCCGGGATCCGTCACCACTCTTTGATCGGTTTCACTATGGTCTTTTGAAGACCTTTTTCCTTCTGGTTTTTCATAGTCATCGCGGGAATGGGATGGTGAGAATCCTTCAAATTCTATGTTATCGTCCGATTTCAATCCACGAGCGAAACGAGGTTTCGCGTCTGGAGTATAAGTATGAGGGTCCTCCATCCTACGTGTCGGACTATGTAATCGTGTTGGACTATGAGTTTCATAGCGTGCCGAACGTGGGGTTTCATCTGGGGTGTAAGTTCTGCCCGGCATTTGCGCAGAATTAGACTCATCATAAGCTTTACGCGGTGAACCACGAGGATCATACCTTTCATCTGATGTAATACCTCGCTCATAGTCACGTGCGGAACGAGGTGTACTTGAAGTGAATTTAGGTTCATAAGTGTCATCGTGCAAAGTGTTTGATTCACGTCTTTCCCCCTCTTGTTTTGATCGAACATAGTCTCTTGGAGTACGCTGTTCATCATAAGGTCGACCGTGGCTCCTCTCAGCACCTTGCTTTCCAATAGATCTGTAGCCTTCATCTAATCTGGGTTTCTGTTCGCTTGGAGACTGCAGCTCATCGTAAGTTCGACCGTGGCTTCTCTCAGCACCTTGTTTTCCAATAGATCTGTAGCCTTCGTCTAATCTGGGTTTCTGCTCGCTGGGGGACTGCCGCTCATCGTAAGTTCGACCGTGGCTCCTCTCAGCACCTTGCTTTCCAATTGATCTGTAGCCTTCATCCAATCTGGGTTTCTGTGCGCTTGGCGACCGCCGCTCATCGAAAGCTCGACCATAGCTTCTCTCCGTATCTGGTTTTCCAACAGATCTGTAGCCTTCATCTAATCTGGATTTCTGTTCGGTTGGGGACCGCCGCTCATCGAAAGCTCGACCATAGCTCCTCTCAGTATCTTGTTTTCCAACAGATCTGTACCCCTTCTCTATTCTGGGTTTCTCTTCAAGTCCATATGCTCTAAATACTTCCGATCTATCTTTTTCATACGATTCCCGTTGTCTGCCGACGCGCCCAATTCTAGGTTGTTCATCCCGTCCAGTGCCGCTAACAGTTCGTTCTCTTTCATGCGATCCAACTGGTTTCTCACCAGACCTCATCGGGCTTTCTCGTTGTATGCGTCGTCCACGTTCGGGACTTTGAGATGGCGGCAGATCTCGCACTGTATTTTTTTGTACCGGCATTATGTCATAGCTCCGCTGCGGTGATAGCTGAAAAAACTCTCCATAGCCTGCCCTATATTGTGTGTCAGTAGGTCCCTGTATGATTTTAGGTACATCGCTAGCGTAGGTATCACCAATGCGGTAATCATCGAGAACTTCTGTTATAGTAGGAATACCAGCGTGCCATTCATCTGGTTCAGGTGGATATTCCATTTTCCTTAACCGTTCATCCCACGTTTTATCGTCATCAGCACTTTGTGCTTTGCTCTTTTGCTTCTTCTTTCGATCTAAATCATATTTGCCTTCACTTTCGCCCGGCTTACAGGGTTTGTAGGCTGTAATCGTCATCTGCTTCAGGGAGCGTTTTGTCTCACGTGAGTACTCTCGACTTGCTTTTGGCAGCTCGTACGTAATACATTCATCGGACTCAGACGAGGGCTTGTGACGTCGCTCCTTCGTAAAGGTTATTTCCAGCAGTTTTTCCTTGCTCTTCATTTGACGTGCTTTCTCCGAGGAGTCGACACTACCCGACGATTCACTCCCCTGGCGTGGCTTACGCTCGCGCACTTGACGCTTTTCACTCGCTTTACGCGCGGGGACGACGTCATAAGCTTTCGCACTGCGCTGCCTTGTCTTATCTTCGCTCTCGTTTTTTCGACGCGTTTTGCTACGCGAGCGATCACCACTTCTTTCAATATCAACAAGTGTGCGCCCATCCTTCGGTACATCGACCGTCAAACGCTCCTTGTTCTTTGAGTGCCTTGGACTGCCATGTTTAAATGATTTCGTGGCGTGCGAGGCAGTGGGATGATAGAAATCTTCTGTATTTAAGTCACTCACACGCCTGCCATAGATAACTTTTGCCTGCGGCTTGGCTGCTTGACACTCATTATAGGTTGGGCAAGGCGGTAAACAGGGTGTGCATGGCTGACACGGCTGGCAGGGCTGAAAGCATGGCACACATGGCGAACATGGTACACATGATTGGTTCGGCGCCGGTACTACACATTTATTCTGCGACGGATAATTATAATGATACTCATCACGGCAGTATTTGTACTCTTTACACGGCGTTATTGCCTTCTCCACATAAGTGTTTTTATTACATAACATGCCATTATAATTGCCAACGTTATTGTAGCGCTCACAAGTCTTCATACAATTGCAATCATTCGGATTGCAACCGCCAGTGCAACGACAGTTCTGCAAGTGATAAACGTTCACAGCGCTCTGACCATCGCCCGTGCCGCCATAGTCGAAGGCATAGCAGTTGGGCGGTGTCGTGTCGAGCAACCCCTTCGTCTTTAAAGCCGCCAGATTGGTGGCTGAATAATGTATGGCAGCGTTGAGTTTGGCCTTTAGGTTTTGCAAATTATCCTCAACACCGCCACGTTGTGTATCTTTCTGCAGGCCAATTGTGCGCATGCGTGGCCGACACGAAGTTTGCTCGTCGCGCGCGTAACGTGGTGAAGTGCAAACGAACTTATGCTGACTCGAGAATTTTTCAATCGTAAACTCGATATTATTGGCAAACTGTGTATCGAAATCCTTTAGTTTGTCCAACGATTCGATTTTCGTGTGCAGATCGTTTTGTATGGCAGCGTTGCGCATCAACGGGTGCGGACGCGATCTGAACATTAGTTTGTCTCTTTCCCGCTTCAATTTGGCAATTTCATTGTCAATTTCATGTGCCAGACGCTTCAACTGCACCGAAGTGCGATTGACTGCGCGTTCCAGGTGCGATTTGTCACGGCAAGTCGTCAGCAAGGCGCCACTCTCCGGCGAATTGCCGAATGTTTCGGTAGTGGTGTTTCGCTCCGACGCTGTTTCTGGTCTAAGTGTTGTTGTGTAGGCGCTGCGCTTTGTGTGTTGTTTCTGCTGCTTGCGCGCTTCCTTGGCATTCGGGTGTGGAAATCGTTCGCGTAATACGGTCTTATGTCGTTTAATATAACCGTTGTGACTGCGCTCGGTTGTATAGCTTTCCTTGTGCTCAAGTTCTATGCTGTCCCCTGCAGAAGCGTAGAATGTACAAATGATACTGAGTTATTCGAAATTTGAATTTCTTAAATGTACATAATAGCTTACCCCTGTCTTTTAGTTCCTGATACCGAAATCCCATCAACAAATGGTGGTGACTTGTTTTTGCTTTTGATATCGAAAAATTTGTTAACAAATAAACGCTAGATATTTAAATAATTTCGTTAAATTTCACCAATTGTCTGCTTTCCAATAAAAATATAAGAAATGAAAAATGTTTGATTGAAAAATAATTTTTGTTCTGATGTTTCGAACCGAAAATGTCTCACTTAATTCGCCGCCAAGTCAATGTTTCCAAGTTTACTGAAAATGGAACGCAATCCGATTAATTTTCAGTGTTGAAAACTAGTAACTCCTGACATTTGAAGGTCTAGAGCTGAGTTAAACTAATATTGATTTTTTCATTTTCTGGAAATTGTAGTTGAATGTGAAGCACCAGATAGGCTTCGATAACCTCTTCATTCGACTTAAATTTCTACTTTTCGGGTGACCAAACCTGTGGAGTACGCTAGATGTTGCAGCAGTTCGATCTGTTTTCCAAAAAGTTTAGTTAGCGTCGTCGAAGATTTGCGCCGGTGCATTGAAATTATGAAATAGCACCTTTTCTTCTACATATGTATGTGGAAGTTTTCTCAGCGCCGCATCAGCTCATTTCAGTACAGTAGAGCCCTGTGACCGTTTTGCCTGTCTGCAGGTAGTAGATATATGTAGGTCACCCTTTGCTAATTCCCGAAAATGATAACCATTTTTCGTATCTCTTAGGACATTAGAACAGTCTTCGTCTTCTCCAGAGCAAGTTTGCGGAGCGAATACCTCCGTTTCGACGGGGCACCTTAGAGGGTCTTATTAAATTATGACGGACGCCATCGAATGTGAAGAACCGTCGTTTCAATTATCGAATCACTGACCAATACCATATCGCCCTTTTTCAAACACAAAATTACAAATCCATTTTGGCAGAAATAGCCGTGTACCCGCATGTACGAAACGATATTAAATTTCACTTTCGCCTTAATACCTAACGGACTGCTCTTGGACGCTATAGATTGTCTTCTTATTTCAAAGCTGCAATTGCTCCTTTTTCGGACTGGATTTAAGTGCGATATCATACAGAACTACGTAACTGGATCAGACCCAAACTCAGACCTCAGGGAAGCAAATTTCCTTTCTCACTTGCATAGCTTAGAACGCCGGTCTTTTGTGGAACTCCTTCGTTCGGATCGGTCCCATTCCGATATAAGCGGCTTGCGTTCTGGATCAATCGACCTCGCGTGCGCTTAGCAGGCGCTGGATTAGCGATTAGCTTCTGTGCGACTGTGCGACTGTGAGATCCTTTTGGTCTACTGAACAACTTGTCCTGAGCAAAATTCATCTATCCACAATCAAAGAACGAGGAGCGGGGCTAGGGTGTCCCCTCTGGCTTTGCAGTTGCCACACAAGAAAGTCTGATGATGAAGTAAATTGATGATATTTCTAGTGAGGCCAGACACTGCTTGACTAGCTTGGAGCGCACGGTTAGCGAGCTCAGTACTAGTATTGAGTCACTCTGCTGGCGGAGTAAGTGCTCACTTCCTCAAAGAGGCTGCACTTTGCAGTATGTCTACCGCCACTTTTTTACATACATATGGCTTGTGCCAATCCATCTTCCTCGTCGGTTTGCGAGCAGAGAAAAAGCTGCATCGAGCGGAGCAGTGATTCTAGTTTTCAGGAATGCAGTTGAAGGAGGAAACAATCTCGGCAGTATCTCTAAAAATGATTTGTGAAATGTTTTCTGCCGCTACTATAACAGCAACTAGCACCGAGTGATACTCATGCTTGCAATCAAACCCGGAAGCAGTGTAATACAAACTCAACAACTGAAACAACAACAATAACAACTGTAGATATTAGTTTTAAACACGTTTTACGGTAGCATTTTATTGAATCCAGAATTCAGTAAAGAGATTCTAAAAAAATACGATACATTTATAAATATAAAATAATTCACAGTTAATACATACATACATACATACAATAGAATGCAGTTCATATACATAATATAATATAATTCTTGCTTCATATACATTTCGTCTAACGCTGCCGAATTTGGCAGGACCTATGCAAGGTATGCATCGCCCACAAGCATATCTGAGTAAATATAGTAGTCAATATGTTATGTGATGTGTGTTACTCAAGTACCTTTTCGTTATTTTCAATACATGTATATATGCATATGTAGTCTTCCTCTTTATTTGCTCGCTCATACCACTTAATGCTTAAATTAATATTTAGTTTAAAACTTCTTCGAATACTCATATGACATACAGTCAGACTTTTTTGACTTCTTAAGTGCGTTAAGTTTTGAGTTTAAGAACCTGAAACGTTGCTTGAAATCCTTGTCCAACACTATTTTATAGTTTTCGGAAAGATTTATCGCCTTAGCTTCGGAAATAAAATATTCACAGTTCTCTAAGCATTTTTTTTTTTGTAAAAATAGAATATTCAGAGTTGTCTAAACCTTTTTTTATTTTGAAATTCAAATTACAATTGTTTCGAGTTGTTTTGGAGAGAAAATATTATTTGACTTCTATTACAATCTCGAATGTGAACGGTTAACATGCTGAGAAAATCCTCGACAGCATCGGAAGTTAGAAATACAATACAACAGTTGTCATACCTATCAAAGAACGCTGGGTTTCAAAGATTTCTTAACAGCACTGCTTTGAAAATCTTCAGCCACCTAATCTTTAATTAAGTAGGATAGTATGGTGCAGTATATGAAGTGGCACAGTTACCTTGATGGATCTTTGTATACAAATTATCCATGATTTTCTTTCAACAAGCTCCCAGTGCGAAAAATTGATTTTATCAAGAAGATAGAGTAAATAATTTATATTCATACATATATACTTTCATTGGCAAGCCAAAGCAAGCACATAGTCTCCAAAACTTGTAGCATCATTTAAATACATTGACACTTTCAATATATAAGAGCTTTTGTCTAGTAAAACAATCCTTCATGTGCTCATATGCACATTACCCAAGTACTTTGTAGATGATTATGTGTTGTGTGTGTGTCAGAGTATGTCAACGTTGTTACATTAATTGCTATTTAACGCAGAATTTTAAGCAACATTTTTTTTTCAATTTTCTCTTTTAATAAAAATTTGAATGGTTATGCAAATTTCAAGTGAAGCGGCAAATAAATAAAAGCCTTGCTGCAAGTTTTGAGTAGCTTTTGTTGGCATGTTGCGTTTCACTCAATTTGTTGCCTACTTTTAGGCGCGCTTATGCATATTGAGACGAATTATATCTTGTTGTTGCCAATAGTTGCCCAATTATATTTATGACTGATTATATATTAAGCCTTTTGAGTGGACTATACAATTTTTTCCAACACATAAGCAGTTATAGACGTGTTTTGTGTACTATATTTTCAGTTTAAGTTGCTCGTCTTATTGTTATTTAGCGCACAGCGCATGCTTTGTTTTACATTTAGAAGCAACGTTTTTTCTGCTCTGTACATATCTATAGTATATATATATTTTTTCTTTTGTTTTTACTTGTATGTATGTATATATAAGTTTTATATTTTATATAGGCGCATTATTGTGTATTTGCATCATAATTTTCACATCAATTGCTTTGATTTTCTCTGGTTTTGCTTTTTTTGTTTTGTATTTGTAAGTTATTTTTATTTGGTGGTTAAATTGCAAGTTTAGTAATTTATTGCACAATTTTAAAATAGTATTTCGCGCAGTTCAAGTAGATTTTCAACAAAAAAATTTAATAATTAATGACGGAAATTTTAAAAAATTAATTTCAGAAAAAATATTAAAATAATTGTATTTAAAAAAGTTTAATATTAAAAAAAAATAAAAAACTTGACATATTAAAAAAAAATTAAAAACTGGATAAATTAAAAAAAAATAAAATCTATTTAAAATATTTTAAAATTTAATAAAAATTTTAATATATTTTAAAAATTGTTTTAAGACAAATTTTTTAATAAAATTAATATTTTTCCGCATATATGTATGTACATAACTAAGCAGCAAGTAATTATAACTGCCATTTATTATATTAAAAATATTATTAACAACAACAAGCAATTATTACTGCTATTTTATTATTGAAAGAAAATGTATTATTAAAAGCAAAATAATTAAAAGGAACTATAAAGAAAATTAAAAACAAAAAATTTTAAAAATATTTAAAAAATAATAATAAAAAAATTTATAAGGAAAAATTATAAAATTTGTTGAAAAGCAATATACAGTAATATCTATAAAAAATATCTCTTTATAAAAAGTGATTTATTAAAAAAAATTAATAGCTTTTAAAAATTTAATAAATTAATTTTTTTATAATTTTAAAAATATATTAAAATAAAAATTTAAAAAATGATTAAAAACTATAATATAAAAAAAATATTAAAAGAAAAATTACAAATTACAAAGAATTATTGTTATTAAAAATTTAATAAATAACTTTTTTTGATAATTTTAAAAATATTATTATTATAAATTATTTTTTTAATAATTTTAAAAATCTATGAAAAAAATTAAATAATTTATTTTAATACAATATTTAAATTTATTAAAAAAATAGATATTTTACCGCATTTAACAAAGTAACAAGCAATGACATAAAATAGCAGTAATATTTTATATAAATAAGCAAAAACACAATAATTATTTTTCCAATGCACACAAGTGGCTAAGCGCTGTATATCAGCGCCAATTTCCAAAGTCTGCATTAATTTATCTCTTAAATTTGCATAGCAACAACAAAAGCAAACTAGATTTTCAAAACCTGTAGCCAAAATTTGAATATTGTTTGTCCGCATTAATTAGCTGCTACCTTAGCTTTTTCCACTTCTCATACAACACAGCCACAAACCAACACTGTGCGCATGCGTTCCCTGACAAATCGACACTTGTTAATGAAATATGAAGTGTTTTTACACATTCAAGATTTCACAGTGCATCTTAAAGGCGCAAATTCATTAAATAAATATTATATGACGCACTTGACGCACTTTTCTACTGTCCCGCGTCATACTATGAAAAATTTGCTTTATAAAAATATAAGCAAGCCTTCAGCACTCTAGCGCCTAGAAAAGAAAAGCGCCTTAAACATTGTTTACACGCTACAAATGTTTTTTTCTTTGTTTCTCATTTAATAGCGACCCAAAAATATTTCTCATGTGTTTTTTTGTATTTTTTGTTTTCATATTTATTTAAGCAACTCGTATTTGTTTTGTATTTCTTGATTATTTTTATGGCAAAAATATTACTTTATCGTATTTTTTTTTTACTTTTTTCGTGTTTTTGGACTGTTTTATTGAACTTTTTCGAGTAGCACGCTTACAATATTAGCGCTTTTCATTTAGTTTTTTTTGTATATTGCATGTAGTTGTGTTAATGTATATATCGCATAATTTGTAATGTAGTATGTGTAATATTTTGTTGTTTCACAATTACATAATTTAATTTATCACTAAATACTAATAATAATAATAATAAAAATAGCGAATTGCTTTAAATGGGCGTTGAACGTTCGCTGACAGCCACATGTGCCACAATCATATAACAATGAAAATAATAATATTATAATATACATGCAGCCCCACTCTTTATGCACCCCGCACGCAAATGCAATTCGTTGCAGTTTCTTCATATTGCGTAAAATAAGTATAAAAAATATTCTATTCAATGAAAAGAAGTGAAAAGAAAGTTTTATGCGCAATTTTCATACATTCTACATTATAACGGTGTTTTATGTGACCACCAAGTATTTGCGTACAATGTCCCCTTCTACACATATTTGCACACATTCATTCGTGCCCCCACCCATAAAGTGTTTCCAACTATGCACTTCTCTACTCTCTTTTGTGTGTGCGTGCGCTCCCATGTGTGATCTTCTGCCTGCTGCTTAACCACTACTAATTAATTAACATTCAAATTTTAACGTTCCACAAATCATATTCCCCGCAGGAAAAACGATAAGAAAAAAATATTACAATACAAAATACAAAAGAAGGTTTAAAATAAATATTCGTGCTGTTTCGGGTGAGCTGTTGCTTTGTTTTCCAACACCAACACTGTCGTTCGCCTTTTGCTAACAAATTTTACTGCTTCTTGTGCTTGGTAGAAGTAGCTGTTGTTGGGTTTGTCGATTTTACTGCCGCAGCACTTGAGGATGTGCTTTCCCTACGACCGCTAGACGGTGCGCTGCTGCTGCGGTTATTTGAGCCGCTGCCATTTTTAGTCGACGCATTAGGCATTGTAGACTTTTCCTCAACTGAAAAGAGTTCGGAATGAGCACATTTTGTATATTTTCGGCAACAGTAAGTTGCTTAAGCATTTAATTACCATTTTTCCTACGATTATCACGTGACACGCTATTACTATTATCACGCTCCTTCTTAGCTGCCACAGCGCCGCCTGAGTCACACGCAGCACCTGCTGTTTCATCGCCATGCTCGTCAATTGTTTGCATAACATTCACGCCAGTTGCACCCAAAGTTGTTGCACTTGTCAGATTAGTTGTGGTAGCCACTGCGGGTGCAGCCTCTTCCTCCGATTCATGTGTGCTAGTGGGTGAATCCTTTTCCTCTGCAATGCGCGGCAACATCTCACCCGGCGCTGGCAAAGCAATATTTGTGGGCGTACTAACCGTTAGCGGTGTCTGTTCGGTCATATTCAACACACTACCAATCGGCATTTGAGATTCATTTGCGGCATCGCCACTTCCAGCTGTTGCTGCACCATTACCGTTATTATTATTATTCACGCTGGCACCACCACCGATGCATGCAAAACTTTGTTGCATGGTATTTATTGGTGGCAGTGTGGTAACTGCATTTGACGACATACCAGCACCACCAGTGACACCTACATTGGTGCCGGTGCCAGTGCTGGGTCGCCAAACACCACCGATTACACGCTGTTGCGGCTGCTTGATTGGTGGCGAGCAGCAGAGCGGTGAAATTAGTGTGCATTTTGCCTCAGCGCTGCGTGGATGTAGACGGTCGGGTGAGAGCGCACGCCGCAGCAATGGTGAGCTGGGTTCACCGCTTTTGGTGCGCACGAAGCCGCTTTTCTTCGAGCCGCTCGCCATGGTTTGTACTGTGGGCAATGAGCTGCCGGGACTGTATGACTGCGTGGTGTTCGAAGCGCCGGGCTGATGTCCAACAATGGGAAATGCGAGCGGTGATGGTGAACGTGTGGGTGAGGCCGGTAGCGGTGAGGGTGACGGTGTACGTGCCAGTGGCGAAAGTGGTATATGACCAACAGATTTGCGGCGATTTGGCGGTAAAGCACCAGCAGCGCTGGTGTGTAGTGATTTCACCACACCGGCACCACTACCAGCGGTTGGGCACACGACCACAGCGTTATTACCGCCGCAAGCGGCTGTATGCAATTTGTGCTTGAGTCCATGCAATGTGGATGGCCGTTGGTAGAGTTGTGGCACCGATGTGGGTGATACTGCAATCAGAAATGTTTGGAATTATATTTCTGTGAATTAATGCGTTTATTGGTTATCTTACCCGGTATGTTAGCACCAATAGCTCCGCTGGGCCCTGCAACGCCCGTACCGCTTGCGCCATGTGGCATTAGCACAGCCGCTGCGCTCGTTGAAATTGTCAAGCCTGAAGCTTTCGTTGGTGTACTGGCGAAAGTTGGCTGCGTTTGTGCACCACTGCCACCACAAGTTGGTGTATTCGGTGCCGATGAGGATGGTGAAGTGGATTGCGATGAGTTACCAGCTGATTGACAGCAACTGCTGCTATGATACGATGAGTCCATCGGCGATAAGTTGCGATTGTTTACGTTACCAACGCCGGCGGCACCACAAGAACCGCTGACAACCGAAGCGACTGCCGTATTAGTGGGAGAACCGACAATACCCGCAGCGATCTAGGCGTAAAAATAGAAAAGATATTACTAAGTTATATCACTACTAAGCCCTGCTTTAGCCATGGCATTGACATTTAAAACCAAGAAAAAAAGTTCATTTTGGCTGCACCAAAGCTATAGTAACCTTCACAGGCTACCGCAGCATATAGGGTATAAAAATTAACTAGATATCGGCGGACACAGGAAAAGGACTAATAAACGTTGTTGGCATCTTACAAGGCAATCGGCCGGCCGGTCCTTAACAACGCCGCACCAATATGGTCGCCTGGATCCAGTGAAGTACAGACGAGGAAGCTCAGACCAGTCAGAATACTGCACTCCGGACTACGTCAGGATGCCTCTTGATGTCTCCTATCGAACAGTGAGGGCCTTATACTCCCAGTTAAGGAGCAAAATGAACTCCTCTTCAAGCAGTTCCTGCGGGTAGCGGAACCGTCTCCTAGGAACATCAAGAGGTCACTCCTCAACTGCGTCGACGACATCAGACAATACGCCGACCAGACTTCGGACGCAACTCACCTAAACTCCCTTTCAGTGAATCGCATACTTGGAGTCAAACCACCAGCCATTGCAGACGAACAGCTCGAGTTGCCGCGAGAAACAAGAGTGACCCTTGAGCAGCTTCGTTCCGGATATTGTAGCAGGTTAAACTCCAACCTATCCAGAATGGACCCCGACATATCCAATATATGTCCTGTGTGCAATGAGTCTCCACATGACACTGGCTACCTCTTTGCATGCCCCACCCATCTGACACCCCTCCCCCTTTGGCCCGACCCTGTCGGAACAGTACGTTTCTTGGGCCTTCCTTTGGATTAAGTCGACGACAACTTAGCTAATCCTTACCATCCTAACGGGGATTAGGCATCCGTTAACACAACAACAACATCAAGGCATACAAAATAACAAAACAAGGATATTCGAAACTGCGTGACCGCTTCAAAAACCAATCGCTTTTGTTTTACTCACCTGTTGTATCTCTGCCGACGCACGTTTATTGCTGATCCGCCTGAATAGTGAAGTTTTGCGCTTCTTGTCATGTTCCTTCTTCGTTTGCTTTTTCTGCCGATTTACGCCCTTCTTGGCCAGCTTACTTTGCATTAAATCACGCTTGCGCCCACCACTCTGTATGCTCGTATGCTCCAGCGGCGTGGCACGCAATGTTACATGCTCGCCACCACTCAACAACAACTGCAAGACTTGTGTGTGATAGAGACCCTGCACCAGCTCACCATTTACGTGTGTAATCAAATCGGCGGGACGCAGGCCAGCCTCAAAGGCTGGACTACCCTCCTCCACAGCCATCACCAAGTGATGCATCGTATAGAAGTCGGTGTCGCCATAATAAACACGTATCGTGTGCACTGTGAAACCAAAACCACGTGGACCGCGCCTAATTATGATGGGCGGCTTCAGATTGGTTACCAAAGGTGAAAGATCACGACATGGTGAAGTGTCACGTGAACTTGCTGTGCTGGAGCCGCCATTACCACCAGCGCCTGCACCGCTGCCGGGCGATTGTATGCCAGCTGCTATGCCGCAAAGTTGCTGCGCCAACTGTTGATTATCCACAGCGCTGGACATCAACGACAGCCCCAAAGCCGATGCGGACTTAACAATCGAACGCGAACGATGTTTGCCCAGATGACCGTCCATCGATTTATGATGATGCTGCAATGCAAGCGGTGATTGTTCGCGCGTGTTCTCGGCAGACGATGAGCCGCCACTCACCGTCTCATCCTCGATGGATATGGAGAAACGTGGTAGTATGTCACGCGCGCAGACACCTTTGCGTTTGCGATGTATTTGTGGTGAAAAGTCGTCACTATCTGTAGCGGTTGAGGATTCGGGTGTGCTGCGCGACGTTGCCGCCGCAACAGCTGGTATTAATGATGGATGCGGATGTGCTGCCTTCACCAAAGCCGTAGTTGTAGAGTGGGGCGTGGCATGCGTTTCGGCGGCGGCAATTGCAGCTGCTTGAGCTGCCGCGGCGCTCACAATCGTTGCCGGCGGTGTAGCGGGTGTGGTAATTATGGCCGTTGTCGTTGCTGGCATGCTATGGCGTTGCGGTTGACGTTGGCGTTGTTGCAAATAAGCAGTGCCGCTGCCGGCGCTGCTAGCCGGTGAAGCCGATGGACTGGAAATCGATGATTGGCGCAGGAATTGATTGAGCAGACGTAGTTCGTTGTCATTGCCGATGGTGATGTTGTGCAATAATTCGGGCAGATAGTCAGCATCGGGCGTGGATGGCACTTTGAGGCAACCGGATGTAAGCTGTGAAAGATGAAGAAGAAAATAAGTTACAAATGGTACAACAACAAAATTCTATGGCATAAAACGCAATACTCACGTCCAGTTTGCGCAATTGTGGCGTTGTCAGCAGCTTATTTGCTATAAAATCGCTGCTCATGCTGGGTGAAAGCGCCGAGTTATTTTTGCATTTCACCAAAGCCATGGACGAGTCCACCGTAGTATTACTATCGCAGACAGAAGCATTACCAGTTTTGCTGGCAGCAATGGTTACCGCCTCCGGCTTGACATCAGCTTGCTTCGAGGAGCTGTCGACAGTGGCGCTCGAAGCAGATGCCGAAACTGATGCTGCACTGGTGCTAGTGGGTGTCATTGTGGTGCTGGAGCTAGCAGAGGGTACACGTGACCAAGAATAATGTTGTTTGCGATACTGTGGCGTTAACGATGAGAATGAGCCAAAAACTGGCGTGTCGTCGGTATCGTCGGTGTCCTCACCAGCTAAATCGTGATTGTAACGATCCATACGTGCTGTAAATTAATTTAATTTGATATTGTATACCTTTAATAATATAAATAAAATATAAACTCACTATCAAAATAGCTCGTATCGTCCTCGGTGGACAATTGTGGCACAAATTCCGCCTTCTGCCTCAACAGCGAATTCCAATCTAAGCCTATGAAATATACATGCTCCTTAACCTCTAAAGCGCCACCTTGCGTGCCTAAGCGTTCACGTGGATTTTGCTGCAACAATTGTGTTATCAAATCCTTTGCCTCTGGCTGCACATCCCAATCTTCGCTATCCGGCCACTCAATATCATCGTTGACCGTGTGCGCAAATAGCTCTTCCGCAGTCTCGCCGAAAAATGGTACACAACCAATCAAAAATTCATACAATATAATACCCATGGACCACCAATCGACTGGTTTGCCATAACCTTGTCGTAATATCACTTCTGGCGCTATATACTCCGGCGTGCCGTAAACCTTAAATAAATAAATAAATCTTTTTAAAAACAAATATTAAATAAGTTTTTTAAATGAGACTTATCAGCATGTCTTCCACAAATTATTATAAAAAACTGGTTTCGGAAATTGAGATTCCTTATTAAACATACATAGTTCCAATTTCAAGTCACGCACTTACCTGCTTATCCGAGAACTGTCTGGTCTCCGAATCAATGTAGCCTTCATATAGATTTGTGGCCAATGACATTAAACCCATTTTCGATAAACCAAAATCGGTGAGTTTTATATGCCCCAATGCCGTGATGAGTAGATTATCAGGCTTGAGATCGCGATGTACAATGCCATAACTATGCAAATATTCCACCGCTAATACTGTTTCTGCAAAATAAAAACGCGCCATATCCGGCGGCAATGGTCCGATATTCTTCAAAAGCGTCGCACAATCACCGCCCTCAACATACTCCATTACCAAGCATAAATGCTTTTTCGTCTCGAAGGAACAATACATGCTCACCACAAAGGGATTGTCGGCAAACGAGAGTATATCACGTTCGGCAAACACTTGCTCCACCTGATTACGCAAAATGAGATTATTTTTGTTGATTTTTTTCATGGCGAAACGTTGGCGCGTAGTCTTATGCTTAACCAGGTACACCGCACCGTAGGCGCCATTTGAGATCAATTTAACGATATCGAAATCATGTTCGTTCGGTATCGGCTGTGCGGTTTGTGTCGCCTGCTGTTTGGCTGTGCTCGTTGTGGCAGTGTTTGTGGCACTCACCACCGCCGTGCAGATTGCCGATGCAAAGGAGGGCATTGGCATGTCAGGTCCACTCGCGACCGGTGTTTGTGGTGGTTGCAGCGGTAGCGGTGGATGTGGTGTGCAAGAACCACTGCTTACGGCATGTGCATCGCCGGTCAGTAGGGTATTCGATGCATTAAAGTTGGCTGTCACACAAGTGAGTGGTGAATTTAAGAGCAAGGGGGTTTGTTGTTCTTGCGAATTATCAGCTACGGCGGTAATGTCGGCCGCTGAGAGATTACCCTCACAAACAGCCTGTGTTTCCTTCATCTCCTGTTGCATTTCAGCGATCGGATCACGATTTAAACCTAACTTATGTATGATGTACTGCGGTATGTCGGCTTTGATGCCTTGTATTGCTTTGGCTTGACCCTCAGCAGCCTCTAATAGTTGATAAAACTCCTCGGGATCGAATTCTAAGCATTCGAGTAAACGTGCCGGGCGCGATATGATTAAAAGTAACTTTTTAATGACACCTGTTAGCTCTGCCGCAGCTTCGGGCGATTTATCTTTCGTTTCTAATAGTAAACGTTCGAGATTCTCACTCATTTCGTAAAAATAACGTGATGTTATTAGTTTTGCCTCAGACTTATGTAAGCAGTCGCGCGCCATTTCAAGCACTTGATGATGGACAAAGCTGTAAAGAGTTAAAATAGTAATTTTGCAAACAAAATGCCACATTAAATTCCACCTACCGCACAATTGGCTGCGAGTCGCGGAAACTGTTGCACGCTACGCTCTTATTCTCATTGATAAAATGCTTTAGGCGCTCCTCCATCTGTTGCGTAGCCTTCGGAAAGCGTTCCTTATACAAAGTGTTCATCATGGCGATCTCGTTGTCCACGATTGGTGAACGCGACGGACTTGAAAGCGAACGCGAGCGTGGACGGTGAAAGGGCGACATGCGCCCCGCAAAACCAGTTGAGCAATTATTGCCGCCACCGCTGCAGTTGGCATTCGCGTTGGGCGTACATGGCTGTGGTGCGCCCGCGGGCATTTTGGCGGCATTCGATGGTGTGCCTGGTGGTGCGATGGCGGCGCATACCTTGCCGCCAGCACATAAAACATTACTATCAACACAACAATTGGGACAGTGTGGGCGTGCGACTTGGGGTTGCTGCGCATGGGCAGCGGCGTTTTTGTTCGGCTCTTTTGTGCTGCTATTGTTGAAACTCGTACTGTTCGTTGTTGTTTGTGGGACGGACATTGTTTTGCTCGTTGTTGCTATTGCCATTGTAGCAGGTGTGGGCGTTGATGGTGTGCAAGCGGCGGTTAATAGAGCGCAGTGTTTCTGACAGTGCATGCGCGGCGCCGCGGCTATGGCTGCTTGTAAATGCTCTACACAGCATGTGATGGCATTGGCGGCATCTTGTGCTGCATCCTCACCGGGTGGAATGTTTTGTAGCTGATGGAGTGCTTCCTGGCTGGAGCACTGTGACTGCAGGAAAGACATTTTTTACTAAACACTCAAAGCACAAATATTGTTTCTTAACTCACCGACAAATTTGAGCTGCCAGGCGTCGTGCCATAACCCGAAGAAGGCAACGATGCCACGGACCAGCGTCTGCCGTCACCGCGGCACGATGCAATGCGTTTTATGGGCGCAAATGGAAACTGCATGGGTGAATTTATGCGCGGACTGTCCACTGGACTCGCCGAGTAAGGCGAATGTGAACGCGGCGAAGCGTTCGTGCAAGCATTTATACCAGCTGTAACTAAACTCAAACGATGATGTGCCACACCGCTGGATGTGCCGCCAACACTGCTGCCGCGCATCACTACGCCATGCAAATGATGTTTTCCAATACCTAAGCCAACACCGCTGTTGGAACGTGAAATGTTCAATGTGCTCGTTGTATTTGTGGGCGCGTTCGAACCACCCGGGGCGCCGGCAACGCTTACAGCGCTCGGTGACGAGTGACAATGGTGCATTGTTGCATGCGCCTGCACGTTACAAGTCGCTGACGAATGCGACTGCGAGAGCGCGTTTGGACCCGGCGTCAAGCAGTGAGAGGAATCAGCGCCGCCACTACCGCGTAAGTAGCTACCGGTAAGACAGGGTGCCGACTTACCCAGCGACGAATTACGCATGCGCACCAAATTTGATGTATCTGTAGTAGAATTAAATCACAAAATGCAAGCAATCAAATTATACCAATACAAGAAGAGCGCAAATTTACAGTAGCACTTACCATTGCTAGACGAACGCATGGAGTAACCGTGCTGATAGGAGATCTTACGTAGCAACGCATTGTAGCTGCGTCCAGTTAACGACACTGAGCTGCCTGATAGGCCCCCCGAAGACGACTTGGTCAAATTCGAATTACGCAGCAATGAATGCGATGTCATCAACGATGTCGTGCTTACGTTATGTTCACCGGCCGACACTTTCGACGATGTGCTCAACATATCCAACCCTGTCGCTGATTTGGTAGCGCCTACACTCATCTCCTGCTGCTTGCAGCTGACACGTGGACTACCGCCAGCACTACCGCTGGCGCTGCCACCACTAGCGCCCAACTCTTGATCAGAGTCATCGAATACCAATGCGCGCGCCGAATAACTCGACTGTGGACGCATGCGCGCCATAGATGCAGCGCTCAGATGACGTTTGGCTACCGGACTACCAGTCGAATTGTTAGTATTAGTAGTAGTTGTAGACTTGATGAAGCTGCCCGGTGCAGAGACCGCGCTCAAGTTACGGCTGCCCGGTGGACTAATCGTTGTGGCAATACTGTCGTCCGGTAGAAACGCGGCGCTAAGCATATCACGTAGGGATGTGGCGTGCGCAGCACCGGCAGCTTCGTCGCAGCGACCTTCAGCGGTGGCGCCGACACCATCACAACGCCTGTGTGGCGTTGAAGTGGAGATTTTGCCACCAATGCCATCACAGCTGCTAGCCGTTAGGAATGCTGTAGTGTTGGCGTCCGAATTTATTGTTGTTGCACTGCTGCAGGTGGTGTAACTGATTGATGATGCGGTTGTTGTTGTAGTTGATTGCGTTGCTGTTGCAGTTGCAGTTGTATGCGTGGTGGGCGGGATGTTAGTGGTGTAGATGGTGGGATGAGTTATGTTTGTTTTATTTGTTGTACGCGATTTTGGCTCTTCACGACTCATTTTCACGGCCGTTTGTAACTTAGGTTCGTTGGTGTTGAAATTCTAACTGTCCGTGTCAACTGATGGCTGTCCTTTTGCTTAGTTAATCCTTTTATTTGTATTACAGCACGACATTGCTTCTGTGTGTTTGTGTGTGAGTGTGATGATCGTGTCGAAGTACTTAAACGAGCTATTACTAATATGCTATACTATAGGATTTTTTGTTGTTTTTTGATTTTATTAATTTCTACTTTCTTATATTCCTTCGCTTTGAATCGTCAAATATTTCGGCCTTAAGGTGAAATATCGCAGAAATGCTT
The DNA here is from genome assembly GCF_024586455.1 of Bactrocera neohumeralis. NCBI lineage: Eukaryota > Metazoa > Arthropoda > Insecta > Diptera > Tephritidae > Bactrocera > Bactrocera neohumeralis. Next base: position 79,952,992 of record NC_065923.1, on the reverse strand, counting down.
CTGTTAAGTGATATCATTTTTCTTTATCTTCGTATGGGGTTTCCAAACATCATTTTAAGGAACCTGAAAATAAATAAAAAATATTATGTAAATGTGGTTTAATAAAAAAGTTCAGTAATAAAATTGATTTAAATGTAATCTGACACCATCTAACGGCATTAACTATAATACACTACAGATTGAGACATGCAAAAAATTTTTGAGATTGATCGGAGTAATCAGGTAAGCTGTTGTAAACTCGGCTATAACCACGTAAGCGGTTCGGCGTAGACCAATAAAGAAGAAGAATCAATCAAGCAAATCTGAAAAGTGGATTTTTGCGAAAAACGCGTTAAAAACAGACTGATGGAGGACGTAACACAAGAACTATTTGACATATCGATTTATTTAATTTTAATATATTATTTTAAAAATTACAACCTAACAAAATATGCGATAAAAATCGTTTTCTTTTTAATTTCACAACAGGTGAGCCCCTTGACATGATTAGACTGCGTTATTTACTTTTACTACGTCATAGAAAATCAGCCATAACTAACCAATTGGAAACCTGTTTTCGGAGTATTAGCGGCGAGTTAAGGGGTTACATGAGTTTATGGGTTTCAAAAAATCAAACTTTTTTATTGTCTTATTAGATTCTTGACCTCTAGAATATTCTCTAGCGCTCGAGGCTAGCGAGGCTAAATGCGCCGTCTTTAAACGCGTTTTTTCTCAAAACTGTGTTTTTGAAGTCGGTTGGCAAGATTTCTCGAGAACTACTCAACCGATCTTCATGAAAATGAAATTTTACACAGGTATTTGAGACACAATTCTTAAAGATTTGGAAGAAGGTTTTTTTTTCAATTATAACCATTTGAAAAAAAAAAGTCGCAAAATTTTCACTGAAATTTATCATTTTTTGTAAAAATGTCTGCCAAAAATCCAATTTTCGTTTTTTTTCCTTCGCCCAAATTCTAAGTAAGGTTTAGATGATCCTGAATGGAGTTATGCCGTCAACGGAGGCGCAACTTCTTTCCTTGGGGTCACCGGAAATAGCGTTACAATGGCCGAGTTTAAAATATTTTTTCCAAAAATTTCAGATTTTTTTTGTTAATAGTGTATGTTTGTAACAATAAAAAATTCTAATAAAATATTTAATTTTTATATGAGAAAAAAATTGTTGAAAAAAGGCTGTTTTTAAATTGTGACGTCAGCAACTGAACTGCTGTTGTCAATTACGAATTCCATGGCTCAATTATGCCTTAACTATTTATGAAAAAACTTAATATTGGATAGTCGAAAAAGTCTTTTCGTATTTTGTCAATAGATGCTGTTGTTATTGTTGTTGTAGCGGCAGAGTTCTGCCGAATTGACAGTCCTTGGCCGGATAAAAATCCAGGTCCGTTCCGGTTACGTAGACCCGACTGTCGTGGGAACGGTTGTCAATAGATGTCGTTCCAGTCGTACATCTCCAGTGCTACTAATCACACTGTGTCATACCATATAATGTTGAAAAGGTGAGATTTTAAGCTTCATTTAACCAAAAAACAAAATGAGTGAAAATATTGAAGAAATTCGCTAAATTTTCAAATTTTTGTATAAAAAGGGAGGAATGCTACGCAAGCCACCAATGAAATTTGTGAAGTTTACGGAGACGATGCTGTATCAGTTCGTGTAGCACAAGAATGGTTCGTTCGCTTCCGTTCTGGAAATTTCGAAATTTGGATTTACACTGAAGGAATGTCTTTAGCGGAAAATGGCAAAAAGTGGTCGACTAAAATGGTACAAATTTCTTTTTTTATTTATTTGTACAAATATAAAAAAATAAGTTGAAGTTTGATTAGAAATACGAAAAGACATTTTCGACTACCCAATATTATGTCAGTATTGGTAATTGTTTACTCCAACGAATAACGTTAAAAACAATGACATAAAATTATAACGGGGTGTTAACAAGGTTTGTAGCTTTAAATAACTTCCCTGCGCTTAAAATAAAATTTTACAGACTTAATAAATTAATTAAGTCACATGTAAATACATTATGACCAACTGTAATATATACATATATGTATAAGTATATGCATGTACAAATATAATAAATTTATATGAGTAAGTATACTTAAACAAATATTATTAATTAATCTTATTTAGCAGATGTTATTAGACATTAGAAGTGTTTTATATTTAGATTGATAAAACGGCTACTTATGTGTTAGTGTGTTTGTGTTTATTAGCAAAACTTGTTAAACATTTTAAATCAAATGTCAAAGCGAACAGGACACTTGATAAATTAATGATTACTAAGGCAGAGTAAAAGTGGGCTTTTTTCATTTCGAGATAAGAAAATTCCCAAAGCTTTGCGGGCGAACGAGTTTCAACAGCTTTTACTGGATTATACAGTGAAATGGAGCAGCTAAAACGGTCGATCATTTGGATTTTTTACAAAGTGTAGTTAGTTTTTGTTGTTGTTTTGTTATAAACTACAAGTAACCCTGTAGTAACTGTAAGCAACATCTCGACACCTGCATAGGCATGTAAATAGTTATCAATTTCAGCTAATTTTAGGTTCAAACAGCGGGCCTTTTAGGTAGGATTGCATTTATTTTTTTAGGATCACCCTGTAGTTTTATCTACTTCAGTGTCCAATAATAGATCCCACTGGATATTCTAGTGAAATGGCTGAGATACAAGTTGCTATCTGTAGGAGTGGTTTCAGAATGAAATCGCAGAGAGGAAGCCAGGGAGATCGTTCATACATACTAAGCGGCAAAATCAAATGTTTTTCACTAGAACTCATAGCCCGCTAAGCACTGCCATTATTCAATATTATTTGGAAAGTATTTTCGGACAACCACAGTATACATAAAACATTGACGAGAGTTCAGTTCCGCAAGATATTTATGAACCATCTAATCAAATTTGACCCGGACCCGGTATTGTAATACAAATCTTTACAATCGCCTTCAAAAAAAAGGCTTCTGGGCCAAAACAAGCATGCAAGCATAAGTTTCGGTTAGGACGGCCTTGAGTGTCTTCAGCGAATTTTCGGTTTTGCCTTATTTTTGGAGCGTCATTCGTTAGATTGTCGGACTGTTTCAACATATTTATGTATAAAACCACGTCTCGTCATAAGCAATTACGCGCTTGACGAATGTAGAGTCCGCAGCTTCGTTGTCAAGCGTCTCTTCTACGACCTCTACTTGTCATCGTTTTTGCAAAATATACAACTCTTTTGCCACGAGTCTAGCAATTATACGCTTCATACACAACATAGTAACCAAAATATGTTGAGTCGATTCATGAGAGGTGTTCAGATTCTCTGTTAACTCGCTGATGCCAACATGACGGTTTTCAAGCACTGTTTTAACTTTATCGCATCGGCAGTAACCGAAATGGATGGACGACTCGCCCGAGACAAGTCTTTGCTAACTTCACGACCTTCATTTAATGCTTTGTATCACTCAAATAGTTACACGTGAGTCCGTGATGAAGCAGTCTTCCCAAAACACTTCCGTGATTCCATTCGCAACACAAAATTTAAATAGACTCCTAGTTGGGTTGTTTTTGTTGCTGTAGGGCCAGAAAACATTCCTGAGCTAATTTCAAGGAATGGTGCGGACTTGACAGCCCTTGCCAAGTTAAAAATCTGACTGGGTTCCGGTTACTTAGAACCGGTTGTCGTGGGAACGGAGCCCAAGCCAGGTCAAATGGTATGAACAGATGGTAGTATACAATATAAAAATAAAACAAATTATTTTTTTTTCAGGTGGAGTCACAAAAGAAATCACTGGTTCATTTGCGGAAATCTGCCATAAGTTTGAAGAAATGTTTTCAGTTTTTGTATGGCTTGATTTTGAAATAATATTTTTTTTTTTTGTATCTTTTTTTTTAGTGTTTCAAAAATGACAAAAATTATATAAAAAAAGCTTAATACAAGCGCCACCATAAGTTAACGGTTTTAGCAAACAACCATAAATAGTTTTTCTTACGAATTAACACCTTTTCACTATTAATTTACGCACAAAAATCCGCCGCACACTTTCGTATTTTTCGTACTTTTAAATTTGGTTATAATTGTTTATTTAGCACTGAGATTTTATTAGAGATTTAATCGGCTAAAAATTAAGCATCTATTTCTATCAACACATAATAAAATACAATAAAGTCACGATTGAAAAACTGAAATTTGCACATAAAAACATAAAGATTTTAATTAAATTATAACTGATAATTTAATGCACTTCAAGACGTACTTTTTTGCAAATGAACGGAATAAGCGGCGAAATCCAGTCAAGACTTTCGGCCGCCAAGTAGCAGGTATAGAATATGAAAATATGTAGTGTGAATCAAACAAGCCACAAATATACATACATATGTATCTATATGAATACGCAAATTGCATAAATATTTGGCAGATTTTAATCACTCAACACTTGAAGTAGAAAATAAGACACACACTCATGCTGAAGATGCGCGCTGACCGACCGAACTAAGTGACTTTCCATTGCTTCCTTCTAATTTATTTGTTTGGCCACACATTTATACTGACGAATATATAATGTATGTATGTAGCAATGTACAAATGTACATAGTATATGGTGGCAATTGAATGAAACAACACAGCCGAAAAAATAACATGAATAGCCATGTATGTTTGTATGGGCGTGTAGAGGCACGCGGAAAAGTGCTGGCCAATAAAGCAATAATACAAATATTTAAGCGTGTGTGTGTGTATTTATTTATATGCAAAAGCGTAGGGACAAAACTGATTACATTTCAACGCGACAGTTGGCTTAATTTCCCACACGCACACAGCCACACACGAGCAAGCAAACGAACGCGAACACATGTATGCATGTATGTGCATGTCGCTCGGAAATTCTTAGCAAGAAAATTGATTTGCCACAACAGGCCAGACGGGCAGCGAATGACGACTGCAAACACACACACACATATACAAATGTATAAATATACATACATATGTATGTATATTACTTTGTTCAGGTTTGGCGTGCCAAATATTTTCCAATAATAACAAGAAATTTTAATGGTTATGGCATGAAGTAAGATATCGTAATTGGCGGGCAGGAAAATATGTACATATAATACGCTCGCTCATGCATTTTTACAATTTTATATGTATATATAAATGTACGTGAATATCCTTGTATGTAAAATATGCATGTATGTATGTATGTATATTTTCTGCAATTTCCCACACGCGTTCAGCGAAAGAAAGCCTCGCATACACTTTATTATGAAAAAGGGGAAAAGAGCGCATAAAGCCATAAAACCAATGAGAAATAATATTTTTAAAACATTAAGGAAAATAAAAATATTTCTTATGATTCATGAGAAATAAACAAAGCGTAACTTGTTAAGTACCAGCACAATAATAACAGAGAAAGGAAACGAAAGTACACCTACAGACATATGTACATACAAACATACAGGCATACATACATATAAACATACAAAGATACAAACATACATATGTACATACTAAGTAGCCATAGGCTGGTGTCATCATGTGGGTGTTGATGGAGACAAAGCAACAACAAGCGCGAATAAAGAAATGACTTCGGTTGAACAATATAAAATTACATACATACATACATATGTACATACATATTTACATGCGTAAGTTTACAAATTGTTATAAAAGTCATAAGTAGACAACTTCGTACAGGTGTGAGGTGAGAGGCTTGCACCATAATTTCAATTATCAAGGAGAGTTTGCGGTCCGAGGCATAGTCAGCACACAGCCTGCAGTATCAATTGGCTAGTATGAGTCATCTCCAGTATTAGCATCTCAATGCGTTTGTGGTCGAAACTATATATTCATTCGCAGCATCTTTAAGATTAATTTCTGTACATACATAAATATGTACATACAGAAGGTGTGTATAAACCCAATAGGTATTACGTATTATATTCGTAAACTGTTTGGAAGAGCTTTTCCTCATACTTGTAAAGTGCATCTTGATGTTATTTGACTAATTAAAACAACTCAAGTCAATAAAAAGCCAAAATACCCTTCACAGGTGCATTTCTATAGCACAAAATCTTGATATTAAAGGGATAGTTTGTATAGCAGCTATATGTTATGATGGTCCGATCTGAACAATATGTTCGGAAATTATAACGTTGCCTTGGACAATAATCCACACAAATTTCGAGAAGATATATTTTCAGATAACAAATTTTTCCACACAAGGATTTGATTTTGGTCGATCAGTTTGTACGACAGCTATACGCTATAGTGCGCCCAAATAAACTACATAGTAGGCACCGTGCGTGGCCTGTGCTTGGGTGACTGTCGCGCCGCGATGTTATGTTATTTTACAGTCACGCGGTAAATTCGCGAGAAGCTGGCTGCCAGTTAGCTATATAAATACAGCAGGCAGCTTGTCTGGCCAGAGCTTAAGTGACTGTCGCGCTGTGATGTTATGTTATTTGAAAGTCATGCGGTAAATTCGCGGGACGCTGGCTGCCAGTTGCCAATATAAGTAGAGCAGGCACGGTGCCTGGCCAGAGCTGAAGCGATGTTATGTTATTTGAAAGTCATGCGGTAAATTCGCGGGAAGCTGGCTGCCAGTTGCCTATGTAAGCAGAGCAAGCACAGTGCCTGGCCAGTGCTTGGGTGACTGTCGCGCTGTGATGTTATGTTATTTGAAAGTCATGCGGTAAATTCGCGGGAAGCTGGCTGCCAGTTGCCTATATAAGCAAAGCAGGCACAGTGCCTGGCCAGTGCTTGGGTGACTGTCGCGCTGTGATGTTATGTTATTTGAAAGTCATGCGGTAAATTCGCGGGAAGCTGGCTGCTAGTTGCCTATATAAGCAGAGCAAGCACAGTGCCTGGCCAGTGCTTGGGTGACTGTCGCGCTGTGATGTTATGTTATTTGAAAGTCATGCGGTAAATTCGCGGGAAGCTGGCTGCCAGTTGCCTATATAAGTGCTTGGGTGACTGTCGCGCTGTGATGTTATGTTATTTGAAAGTCATGCGGTATATTCGCGGGAAGCTAGTTGCCTATATAAGCAGCAGCAAGCACAGTGCCTGGCCAGTGCTTGGGTGACTGTCGCGCTGTGATGTTATGTTATTTGAAAGTCATGCGGTAAATTCGCGGGAAGCTGGCTGCCAGTTGCCTATATAAGCAAAGCAGGCATAGTGCCTGGCCAGTGCTTGGGTGACTGTCGCGCTGTGATGTTATGTTATTTGAAAGTCATGCGGTAAATTCGCGGGAAGCTGGCTGCCAGTTGGCTCTACATAAGCCAAGCAAGCACAGTGCCTGGCCAGTGCTTGGGTGACTGTCGCGCTGTGATGTTATGTTATTTGAAAGTCACGCGGTAAATTCGCGGGAAGCTGGCTGCCAGTTGCCTATATAAGCAGAGCAGGCACAGTGCCTGGCCAGTGCTTGGGTGACTGTCGCGCTGTGATGTTATGTTATTTGAAAGTCATGCGGTAAATTCGCGGGAAGCTGGCTGCCTGTTGGCTCTACATAAGCCAAGCAAGCATAGTGCCTGGCCAGTGATTGGGTGACTGTCGCGCTGTGATGTTATGTTATTTGAAAGTCATGCGGTATATTCGCGGGAAGCTGGCTGCCAGTTGCCTATATAAGCAAAGCAGGCACAGTGCCTGGCCAGTGCTTGGGTGACTGTCGCGCTGTGATGTTATGTTATTTGAAAGTCATGCGGTATATTCGCGGGAAGCTGGCTGCCAGTTGCCTATATAAGCAAAGCAGGCACAGTGCCTGGCCAGTGCTTGGGTGACTGTCGCGCTGTGATGTTATGTTATTTGAAAGTCATGCGGTAAATTCGCGGGAAGCTGGCTGCCAGTTGCCTATATAAGCAGAGCAGGCACAGTGCCTGGCCAGTGCTTGGGTGACTGTCGCGCTGTGATGTTATGTTATTTGAAAGTCATGCGGTATATTCGCGGGAAGCTGGCTGCCAGTTGCCTATATAAGCAGAGCAGGCACAGTGCCTGGCCAGTGCTTGGGTGACTGCCGCGCTGTCATGTTATGTTATTTGAAAGTCACGCATGCGGTAAATTCGCGGGAAGCTGGCTGCCAGTTGCCTATATAAGCAGAGCAGGCACAGTGCCTGGCCAGTGCTTGGGTGACTGTCGCGCTGTGATGTTATGTTATTTGAAAGTCATGCGGTAAATTCGCGGGAAGCTGGCTGCCAGTTGCCTATATAAGCAGAGCAGGCACAGTGCCTGGCCAGTGCTTGGGTGACTGTCGCGCTGTGATGTTATGTTATTTGAAAGTCATGCGGTAAATTCGCGGGAAGCTGGCTGCCAGTTGGCTCTACATAAGCCAAGCAGCCACAGTGATTGACCAGTGCTTGGGTGACTGCCGCGCTGTCATGTTATGTTATTTGAAAGTCACGCGGTATATTCGCGGGAAGCTGGCTGCCAGTTGCCTATATAAGCAAAGCAGGCACAGTGCCTGGCCAAATAAACTACAGTGCTTGGGTGACTGTCGCGCTGTGATGTTATGTTATTTGAAAGTCATGCGGTATATTCGCGGGAAGCTGGCTGCCAGTTGCCTATATAAGCAAAGCAAGCACAGTGCCTGGCCAGTGCTTGGGTGACTGTCGCGCTGTGATGTTATGTTATTTGAAAGTCATGCGGTAAATTCGCGGGAAGCTGGCTGCCAGTTGGCTCTACATAAGCCAAGCAGCCACAGTGACTGACCAGTGCTTGGGTGACTGCCGCGCTGTCATGTTATGTTATTTGAAAGTCACGCGGTATATTCGCGGGAAGCTGGCTGCCAGTTGCCTATATAAGCAAAGCAGGCACAGTGCCTGGCCAGTGCTTGGGTGACTGTCGCGCTGTGATGTTATGTTATTTGAAAGTCATGCGGTATATTCGCGGGAAGCTGGCTGCCAGTTGCCTATATAAGCAAAGCAGGCACAGTGCCTGGCCAGTGCTTGGGTGACTGTCGCGCTGTGATGTTATGTTATTTGAAAGTCATGCGGTAAATTCGCGGGAAGCTGGCTGGAAGCTGGCTGCCAGTTGGGTGACTGTCGCGCTGTCTGTTATGTTATAAAGTCATGCGGTAAATTCGCAAGCAGTTGCCTATATAAGCAAGCAGGCACAGTGCCTGGCCAGTGCTTGGGTGACTGTCGCGCTGTGATGTTATGTTATTTGAAAGTCATGCGGTATATTCGCGGGAAGCTGGCTGCCAGTTGCCTATATAAGCAGAGCAGGCACAGTGCCTGGCCAGTGCTTGGGTGACTGTCGCGCTGTGATGTTATGTTATTTGAAAGTCATGCGGTATATTCGCGGGAAGCTGGCTGCCAGTTGCCTATATAAGCAGAGCAGGCACAGTGCCTGGCCAGTGCTTGGGTGACTGTCGCGCTGTGATGTTATGTTATTTGAAAGTCATGCGGTAAATTCGCGGGAAGCTGGCTGCCAGTTGCCTATATAAGCAGAGCAGGCACAGTGCCTGGCCAGTGCTTGGGTGACTGTCGCGCTGTGATGTTATGTTATTTGAAAGTCATGCGGTATATTCGCGGGAAGCTGGCTGCCAGTTGCCTATATAAGCAAAGCAAGCACAGTGCCTGGCCAGTGCTTGGGTGACTGCCGCGCTGTGATGTTATGTTATTTGAAAGTCATGCGGTATATTCGCGGGAAGCTGGCTGCCAGTTGCCTATATAAGCAAAGCAGGCACAGTGCCTGGCCAGTGCTTGGGTGACTGTCGCGCTGTGATGTTATGTTATTTGAAAGTCATGCGGTATATTCGCGGGAAGCTGGCTGCCAGTTGCCTATATAAGCAAAGCAAGCACAGTGCCTGGCCAGTGATTGGGTGACTGTCGCGCTGTGATGTTATGTTATTTGAAAGTCATGCGGTATATTCGCGGGAAGCTGGCTGCCAGTTGCCTATATAAGCAAAGCAGGCACAGTGCCTGGCCAGTGCTTGGGTGACTGTCGCGCTGTGATGTTATGTTATTTGAAAGTCATGCGGTATATTCGCGGGAAGCTGGCTGCCAGTTGCCTATATAAGCAAAGCAGGCACGTTGCCTGGCCAAATCGATAACTCAAACCTTGGGGGACTAGTTGAGTTTAAATATATATACAAATGTACATATACTTTCTAAGGTCTCCGACGTCTCTTAGTGGATGTTACAAGCTTCGTGGTAACCTTAATATACCCTGTTCAGGGTATAACAAAATTAGGACTGTAGCAATGGGTCTCTTAACACCTAACATGCGAAACGCTTGTGTTCGAATATCATATGAGGAAACCAAACCGAGTGATGTAAGAACAGTAAGGCACCAGGAAAACATGAAATCTTAATCAATTCAGGCCCAGCAATCTCATACATTTCCGAGAAGAAGAAACACAGCGACTTTGGATACAAAACAATCTTATTGTAATTTTATGCAGCGATTTTATACGAACGGTAGCAAAGTGTCATGTCCATATACAAATTTATATGTATCTGTATGTATGTATGTATGTATATAAATCGTGTGTAAAAATGTAAATTTATGACACATTTAAAGGCAACAAATGCTATAGCAGAATACTGATGGATGTTTCTTCTTTTAATGCAACAATGCTTATAAGATAACAAAGAATTATTTAAATTTGGAACGAAACAATGATTTGTGAGTCAGTCGTTGCCTAAATAAGCGAGGTGTAATCTTACGTTCTTATATTAAAACTGCAGTGTTGTTGTAGTGGCCGAAAACATCACTGTAGTAATTTGATGGAATGCCACCAAGTTGACGGTCCTTGGTCGGATAAAAATCCGTGTACGTTCCGGTTACATAGCGCCTACTGTAGAGGGAACGGATGTGTCAACTTCAACGTTAACAATCAAAAGGACAAAGTGAAAGCACAAACAACTCTTGCTAACAAAATCACACTAAGCTAACACCTCTCCAGCTTTTTATACACGATTAATATATACTTTTGTTAAAATTTTCAACAAATTATTATAAATTATTTATAGTTTTTATAACGGGAGCGTCAGAGGCACAAAAGATTAGAAATCATATAAGAAGCCATTAGAATAGGAAGTCAGCAAGCATGCCGATCAGCAATCAGTCATTCGTAAAAGAAATAAGAAAAATAATAATAAGCGTAATAAAACGGCTTCCTAGATTTATACACTAACAATAAAATAACAAATAATACAACTGATTATTTAGCAATAACACCAACTGCGCATTTAATAGTTAATTTGATTACCTGCTGGGGTTCAACACCTTATCAGCGTCAAAATAAATGTGCACACAGTATACATATAAGACTACGAGTAGACACTTTGCTAAATGCTTACATGCATGCAATCGAAAATCACAGCTCCCTATTAAGTGCTAAGTAATGAACTCTTACAAAGAATTAGTAAAATATTATCTCATTTTATATAATTTCAATAATACACAAAATGTAAACCCGTGGCTATCATACATGCTGTGAGTGGTGAACACGTGCTACATAATATTTATTAAATGATGCCACACAATGAAGACTATTCTCAGCAGACGGTCTTAACGAATTGGCAATACTATTATAACATATCCATGAAGATTGGCATTTTTATACCTTGAACATGGGCTAAGGTAGTATAGTAATCACCACACAAAATATTCAAATCGGACGACTATAGCATATACATATGTATGTAGCTGTCATACAAACTGAACGATCAAATCAAGTTCTTAAATGGAAACATTTTTACTTGTGAAGGCTATTATAGATTCGGTGCAAGCGAAGTTAACGTTATTTCTTGTGTTTATATAAATTTATATGTATGGATGTACATACTTATGTATGTATGTAAATATTCTCTCGAATAAGTGCTGACCTTTGCGGCAAGTCATTGTGCCAAAAACGATTCAATTTCCGCTTTTATTCAATACCTTAACGGTGAGTAACCGAAATGATTGGAAAACCAAATTATAAAATGAAGAAAATAAAAACAAGAACAACCTAAGACAAAGCCTCTAAGTCACATCTTGAATTCCAAGCGTTTGACATCCTCCTTGACGCCGGGCATTGGAATGCTTTGCAATCGTGGACACAAATCTGCGTGTGCCCGTACAATTCATACATATCGCTGAACTAAAGTATTAATATACATATATACATACATATGTATGTATGATTTGCTTCCACAATAAACAAATACACTTATCTCAGCTGCCTAGGCAAGTCAATGAAGCACAGTTGTACGAGTACGAGTATTTCGATATTTCTTCGCTCTTTTTTCGGTTTAGCATTGCAAAATAGAGGTACTCACATGATAATTAAATTCACTATTGTTTGTTTTATTTATCAAAGCGGTTCACTGAAATGTAAATACAACAAACCGATGGGCACACAAATGTATATAGGGATGTATGTGTTCAAGTTTTGTTTGTATGTATATACATATGTGTGCATTTGCAAACATATGTACAAGTAGATGTGACAGATTAAATACATAGTGCCCAAGTCATTGCGGTTTATTGACTTAAAACTGTCTCGTTACACCTCGCATATAAACAACTAAAAGGAGGCGGCGGTCGTGAGACGTGAACGGCATATGCTAAACAGAACGGGGTGCTGATTTGTCAACCGGGGGAGATGGTTAAGTATTGTAGCGAAATGAATTTGAGCGTTGATGTGATTGCATTTCTAATCGAGGACGTTTGGCCGAATTATATAGTTGTAAAATAAGAATAATAAATGCAAGAAAGTAAGAAAACTAAAGAGTTGCGAAAAATAGTGATAACCAGAATGCAATTTAGAGAGGCTAGATCCTATAAGTATTTACTATATAAACAAATTAATAAATAAGAAGTAGCTTTTAGTTTAAACGAAATAGGAACACAAGCAGTATTAAAATGATAAAAATTAATAAACATGATAACAAATAAATCATCAAACTTTTCCAGATTGGAAGTGTCTCTAACGATGCAGGTGTGACATATTTTGTCTTTAATTTTGTATAGTCAAGCGGTGAATAGTGGAAAACCTTATGAAGGAATATGTTCAGAAGTTACATACATACAGACGTAGCCACATGTGCTTTAATAAATCACAGTACACAAATATATATTATTATATGTAATAGGTACATAAATACATATGTATGTATGTGCGTATATTGGTGTCTCCGGCATCGTCATTCACGCTATAATTTTCGTATCTATGAAATAAAATGGATAATAGCCATTGGCTAATTTGTCATATTTCATTTTTGACTTTTATACTCTATTCTAAGTGGTTTCATTGCGGAATTGCTATTATTTTGGGGCATTCATGCACACACATCTAATTTGTTCATGGTCTTTGCGCAGCATAACCGCTGATGAATATATTTTGTTGCTTGCCTATTTATCTTTCACTGCTTTCAACTACTTACATTTCTATCTTATATACATTTATACAAATGTGTATACCATTTACATACTATTTCATAATATACTAAAACGTGTATAAAACCACTGCAATATGCTTCTCAATATTTATTTACAAGCATATGTACATTTATCTTGCCTAGATGCTTGCTTCAGAGCCAATGCTGACATTTCTCGACACATTAACACGATACGTTAGCCGAATTTCCAATACAATGGGTAGTAATAAAATGCACATTTTCTTGTAACAAATCGCCAAAATGTGTGTAAAGGTTTATTTTATGATTCCCTTGCATTCAGGTGCATTTACAAGTGCATATGTGTGAACGTTAGATCCAAGGACGCCCCCATGCAAGGAGATCAATGAAGGCCGTGGCCACAGAGCGACCGTCATCGACGCTTTCGTCAGCCGAGCGCAATAGTGCCTACACCCTCTTTCCTACTTCCCACACTCGATTTACATATACTTAATAAAATATACATATACTTGTACATATGTTTACGATTAATACTTACGATTTTCTCTAAGATGTTCAACGCTTAATAGTTAAAACCACACAAATATATTTTTTTCACAACACACAGATCTAGTTCACGTTCGATGAATTTTCATAAATTTCTTGGCTTTGGTATATTCGATGTTAAAAGCTTTCCTCCATAGAGAAAATTTGCAAAGTTTATCCAGCTGCTTTCGTGCGCTTCCTGAAGTTACCTTACAGCTAATATTGCCAATTAATTCATTTTTTCCACCGTTTGGTGTAGGTCTTGTCTAGGTATGTCGATGGAGTTTCTATTGTTTCTGTTGTTGTTGCTCAACAGCTATGTGGTTGGTGGTTGATGTTGCTATTGTTGTTCAACTGGTCACTGCTGATGTAGAAAAATTTCTTTTGCTAGTTTTTCACTTCGCCTTTTCCACACCTTCACTTTGCAAATTTGCACTTTTTGTAAACAAAACTGATAGAGAACCTGCATTGCTCACTTTTTGCACATTTCTCCGTGAAATTGACAAAGAATATGTGGTCAAAATTTCCATGCAAAATTTTTTCACTTTATTCACCGTTGGAAAACTTCTTGCAGAGCTCGCGAACGATTCGATATACAGTGTGAAAATTCAAGACATACAACGAAGTATTAACCAAAATAAAATGTCAAATATCAGCGTTGTCGTATCGAAATTTATTTTGCAGTGCCAAATTCATTCCAATAGTGTTGCATAAATAAGTACCGAAATTTCTTATTGCCCATTTCCCAACGTATTTATATGTCTGTATGTGCATTAATTGTTATGAAGGCGAAACAAAAATAAACAAATAGAGATATATCGATTTTGAGGAATTCAACATTTAAGCTGACAACTATGCATGTTTTTATGGTAATTGTTTGTTTTATAAGGCCCTCTATGCACCATAAAACACAATTTGTAATTAGCTTTTACATATTAAAGAACTTTATTTTTAAATTTCATTTTTACAATCTCTAATTAGTTATGCTTCAGTTTCTTATATTATTTTTCAAATTTTATTATTTTATTTAATAATTTGATGTAGTATTAGTATATATGCATGTAATATCTTTCTTTAGGTCGGAAAGGTTTTTATTTTGTATCCTCATTCAAACAAGCTTGCTTTTGAAAGGTGTTTAAACTAAATATTCTACATTAACAATTTCGAATTACATTATTAATTTAGTTGTAAATATAATTTCGAGTATGCGCTCTGAGCAACTTTAACTGAGAGATTCAGTATCCACATCCGAGAAAGTGCTGCTTGAAATAAGTGTATGTTTGTGGTGTTTATGGTTTTATTAACTGTGTGTTTATATAAGTTGTGGGATTGTAGGTTTTGAAAGAAGCGTTCACTAATTCAATGTTTATACTATAATTATTTATAATAATAAGAATAAAAGCAAATTTATTATTAAAATAATTAAGATATTAAATAAACGTTAGCCATAATTAATGTTTGCACTATGCGAGGTCGGCTGATAACTGCTCGATATATTTCGCTGCTGTTGTTGTTGCTGTACCTGCATAGACTGTATTTGAGGCTGATAGTTAGCAAGCTGTTGTTGAAGTAGCTGATGATGCTGCTGTTGTGGCTGATGTGGCTGCGTGGCCATTAAATGATTCTCATGACACCACTCAACAAAATCGTCAATAAGCACCGGCCATGCCCCTTCTGAATCATAGTTACTCATATTGTCATCAATGTGTGTGGCGAAATCCAGTAGTAAATTCCAGGTGTCTTTAGGTATGGAACGTTTATGCTTCTCCTGCGTTTAATAAAATTTGGTATAATATTGATTCAGCAACAATGCCATAACATATTTTTTAAATTACCTCTAAAAACCTACACCACAGATCCAAGAATTTAAATCGGCTACTGAGCACAATCTTCCAGTAGACAATGGCCATATTTAAGTCGATTCCCTTCTGACCTGGATCCTTTGCATAGTTGAAAGTAAACTGATAGAAGTCCTTAAATTTGGCTATATCATTCAACTCCATTTCCAGTTGAGGCAATTTCGCTTTGAGCTTATCTACACTGTCCACACCGAGATCTGCCATACCATTCACAAATTCATCATGTTTGAATTCACATTGCACTTCAGCGCGAAATTTCCAGGCAATTATTAGAACCAATTTAGATTCAGGACTTAAAGCGAGATCATCTAAGAAACGAATAACTCCATCTGCGGTAATTTTCTGAGGTTCACATGGATCACGGTAACGCAGGAAGAGCTGTTCAATACGTTTGCGATCCAACTCGCGATAATAATATTCTGGATTTTGAAAATAGTTGTCGCTAGCTAACTCCAACTTCCAATCATTTTGTTGGAGGCAGTATATAGCCGTTTGTTCGCCCGTCTGTGTTAGCGATATGAATCGTTTTACTTTATCTTTTTGTGTGGACTTCAATTTATTCTAAAATAATGAGTATAGAATCAACGAAAGTATTGTTAGAATGTTACACCAACAATTATGTAAAAAAAATTGGCATACACATTTGCTGTTAATGCCAAAGTATGATTGTTCTCTGTTTTAGTGCGCGAACGAACGTATTATTCAACAAATTGCTTTCACAAATTTCTTATTGGATTCTCATTGGTGTTATGGATCTGATGCAAACAATTTATTCATAATAAAACTATAAAACAATTATGCACTTATATTTTTAGATGTTAGCAAAAGTTAATAGTTAGTTTAGTTTGCATCAAACAGTGAACGCATACGAATTCCATTGGTTCTCAGCTGCAAAAGTCTTGCATTTGTTGCCCGCCGCCACCCCCTTGCATTGATCCGTTGCGTATGCATTAAATGCAGTACACTTTTATCTGCACCCAAATTGGACTTCACTTACCATCTCGATGCTACCAATTGTTTGAAAGTGTGTCGTGGGAAAATTCACTGTTCCGACGTTTCAAAATTGTCTTCACTAAAAAAATTAATTTTCCTCGCCTTCTTTATTTCGACTTTCTTTCGTTTGCTATTTTTACGTTTCGTTTTGCGCTGCCTTTCGCAGAGAACGTTCAACGTGTGCTACCAGATGTATACATTTCCAAACTAATTTTTCCATGGTAGATGTCGCCTTATGGTAGGTCAAGCTGTCAATTATTCTCAATCTTTTTGGCTTGCGATTCGTAAATATTTACGAATTTTCGGTACAAAAGTAAAAACAACTGACAATTGCTTACGGACGGATATGTGGAAAGCTTCAGAAACAATTGTTTCGCGCTCAATTTGAAACTGGGAATTCGAATCAACAATTGAAAGGCATAATTCAATAAATCATTCCTGTTTCTTTTTAAAATGGCAACTGATACATACAAAAAAGACACCGGAATTATTCGATTTAAAAATGCTTTGTATTTTTATTTAATAGCATTAAAAACACAAACTAAAATTTATTAGAACCTATGGTTAAATGTAGTTTTTGTTATTTATGTATGTATGTGTATATATATTTTTAGTGTATGTATTCAGCAATCTTCGATATGTTAGACGTAGAGCCAAAAAGGCACTCCTAATGACTGCTGCAAATTAGGTCATGGGTTGTATCGGTGATTTGTATGAGACGACTAGCGTCATGTACACATATATATGGAATGCGCCATGAAAGTTACGAAATAAATGCCAAATATAATGAACAAAAAACTAACAGATGGAAAAAATATGATTCTACAAAATAAAACTAATTATACAAAAACAAACATTTCGTAAAAATATTTGTGTTTCATTTCTTTTTCTCGCGGGACAAAAAATCAATTGATTGTGTTGCACGGCTTAGAACGCTGGATGAATTTTAACAGTTACATTAAAATTACGAATTTAACGCTGGAAGCCAAATGACTACTCATATAGTGTGGGGATTTTCTACTGAATCAATAAATCTAATCGTTTGATTTTAAAAGAGCATTTTCTCCAACATTTTGCTAAGTTTCTCATGAGCGTAGCGCATTTTCTGATAAAGATCCTTGGAGCAACCATGTTGTTTAATTGTTGAGAAACGGTAAGTACGGAAATTCTTCTCATGATCCATATAAGTAATGGCACTCATACGCGGACACAAAATAATCTTCATATGATCGGAGAAATTCAACTGAAATGTAAAAAGTTGGCAAGTCACAGTTAATGTTTATATTAAATTATAAAATTTACAAACCTGCAATGAACCATTGGTTAAATGCATAACAACGGCGCACGTTGTGCGAAACCACGAATGTAAATGTGGCATACGGGAAATCTGATCGCTTTCGAAGTTCACGTTGTTTGCACCAGCTTTAACAAGATGTTCGGTCATGTAACGCTTAAAGTACGTGAGCAACTTCATTTTCTTATCTAAGGTTTGACAGTAGTCGGTGGTGGTCATGTACGTTTCCTTGCCATCTTTGTCAATGAAATGCACATTGCTGTAAAAGAATAATAATAAATTATTATTATACTAATTATATTTTATTTTATATTTGGTGAAAACTCACATCTGGTTTGGTAACAATATGAGTTTGGTAGTATCATTAAACATTACACCCATTCCTTCGTCGCACAATTGATAACCAAATCCATATTTGTCACTGTAGTCCACCCACTTTGACACCCAGAAAAGGGGTTGTGCAGCCGGATCTGTGTTTTCATCGCCCAAATTACGTGACAACAGCTTCGGCTATAATTATTAATTTATGCAAAAAAAAAAACAAATCAAGCCATTTAAATTGTGTTTTAATTTTTTGTATCACCTTGGCATTAATGAGTTCGGTCAATTGTTGATGCAGGCTCTCAATATCAGAACGATAATCCTCGTTATGCCGGAAAACTTGTGCAGAGGCAGTAATTGCATCGTGCAAGTTATTTTTAAGGAACGTATGTTCCAACCGTGTATCATCCTTTATGCCGTTTAATTCTAATAAAGGTTTGCGGTGTCCCATAGCATCACTCAATGCCTCATTAACTTCAAGTCGTGGTGCCATAGTCAAACAAGAGCTGGGCAAGAACATGGGCACTGGAGAACAGGCGAGAAAATCAAAGTTCAATAGTTTTCCAATGGTTGGTCGCAATTCCGGTTTGGATTGTAACATGGCAACAATCATATCAGCCGCCGATTTACGTAAATAACTTGGTACTCTATATCGCAAATATCAATAAATTAGATAGCTTGGAGGCATTTAATGTTTCTGAAAAATTAATGCAAACCTGTATTGGCACTTTTTGATTTTCTCATATGTGTCTTTTAATGTTTTTGTTTCAAATGGTGGTTGACCGACCAGCAGCGTATACATGACACAACCAATCGACCAAATATCTACTTCGAAGGAGTGCCCTTTTTTATTGAGAATCTCGGGCGCTATATAATTTGGTGTACCACATAGTGTCTTCTTGCGTTCACCTTCGTACTCAACGCGCGTCGCAAGACCAAAATCCCCAATCTTCACATGTAGTAAGTCATCCAAAAAGAGATTGCCTAATTTGAGATCACGATGTATGATGCGATGATCGTGCAAATATTTAACACCCTGTATAATCTGATAGATGTAATATCTGCACTCATATTCAGTAATTGTTTTACGTCGTTTCTGCAGCTCCATCATTGACTAATTATAAATTTAAATAAGTATTTTTTTTAAGAAACTTATTTTAAAAACAATACTTACTCTCTTTTTGCATAACTCTAATACAATGTAGATATTGAAGCTGTCCTCAAAGAAACTGTGAAATTTAACAATATTTTCATGGCTCAGGCTTTTATGTATTGTGATTTCCTGGGACATTTTCTCCTTTTGGTTATGTTTCAACATTAATTTTTTAGATACAATCTTGCCCGCATATACATTATTGGTCTCCACATCAACTATCTCATAACATTTTGCAAAGCCACCCTGTGTAATTGAACTTATTTAGTATTTTACGACTTTGGCAACTCTGTATAAAAAATCTTTAGGATCACCAAGCGTTATCCTTCTAATGAAATGCAATAAGAAACTTAATGGAAAGGACACTTTTAACATAAAATGTTACTATAGTGCCCTATAAAGGTCAGATATCTAGACCCTTATTGGACCAGAAAATACTATTATCTAAGTAGCATTAAAATTTGCTAGATCTTTAGAGGTACTTACTTTCCCAAAGAAACGCATACGCTTGTAAGTGGATCGGGATGTAGCATCATACAGCCTCTCTGGTATATCAGACGTTTTATCATCAGTCTTTTGTGCCATGTTGTGCAAGGTTTCAGCTGCTTATTTAAACACACACACGCACACTCGCACGCACGTTTACTGCACAGATCCTCCGTAACTAAACCTAAATCCGCTACCTTTCGTTTTCTTTATATACACAATATTCCCTGCAAGCGTTGACTGCACGAAGAATATTTGCGCGAAACAAACCAATTTTAGCGTAAAATATATACAAACAATCTCGCGCGCTTGTCTTTGCCGCAATAAACTAATTAGCCAACGTTTATACTTAACCAATTAAAAAAATCAACAATCAATCAAACAAGACAACGTTGACAATCGAACGAATTAACGATCTACTAAAGCGCACAAACAAGCGATGAAAGTGTGCTTAGAAAAATATGATCGTGGAGGATAATGAAAACCGTTTGTGCCAGAATTTTCAAAATTCTTTTCGAATAACTTTTGCACTAGCATAATATATGTTGTCCTGTTCTTTCTTATGTTTGATAAATCCTCTTCAACGTTGTTTGGTCTTTGTTGTGCGAAATTTTCGAAGTTTCTTTTGTCACTCAACTATTGTGAATACATTCGATACAGAGTTGATTTATATTGAATATAGCGATATAAATAATTCACTCAAAATTTCCATACATGTCCTTAGCTATTAAATATAATTTGTGTGGTTATAACTTATAACCACAAATTATTATTATATAACACTCACACAGCCCTTAGAATATATCTCGTGCATTTATTACAAGAACAAATAAATACACCCTAAATCACTTTTTACGGCAATATTGAATTCACTTACGGCAAAAAATTTTCCAACGTGCGAGCGCTTTATAATGCAATGCTTTACAGGATGCAAAAAACCTTCTATCCTATAAAATTTACGATTGTAAAATTGTATTGCAAGCGGTGATGTAACTTTAAATAAATAAAAAAAAAACTTACGATAATGTATGTTTGTATTACATGTAAAATTAAAATATCATCTCGGCCCGATCTGCTATGGCTCCGGCTAATACCTGCAACTAGAGCAAGATTTCCAATAGCAACAAACAAATGTAATAGAAGTTAGCATTTATATTCGACCTTTCTATATTTAAATATAGGCTGAACTAAACCAAACAACCGATTTCCCGAATTATAAGGTATTATTCACTACAATAATTAAAAACAATATTTTTTTTACAACTTAAACGCATTATTATTCTTATTATTTTTATGTTTATTTTTATTTTTTAAATTTTGAATATGTTTTGTATGTATCTCAGATCTTTTTTTTTTTAATTAATTATCAAAGTTGACTTGCGTTAGTTTAATTACTCCACAGTCTCACGCTATCAGTATATTTTAACTGACTTGATTAACATGCTTTCCTTCATTGTCATCATCACCTTCATTATTATAATTATTATTACCATTACTAAATACTAAATGTTCCAAATATGACTATATGCTTTTGTTTACGTTGTTTTCAATTTTTGCGGCGTTTGGGGAAAGTATCTCGCTTCATATGTATCATATGTTGCCACTATAACGATTTCTTTTGTATATAGGTATACCATCGTAGTTAAGTCTGTTGTGCTATGCCTAACACACTGTGTTATTCTCTTGTTTCAACTTTTTTCGGCTTCATTATTAATGGTAACTTATTTTTAATCATTATGATTTATATTATTAAGCAGCAAATTATAGTAATTACTATTTTATCGTAGTAGTAGGAGTTCTTGTGTTCGTATTGTAATTATTTAATAGTAATACGTTAAATGTACTCATGCATTTTTTTTCTGCATTTTTTTGCTGAGAATTATTATTATTATAAATTTTTTATTTTTTGTTTGTTTGCATTAATTGGTTTGGTTGACTGATTGATACGTCTTGTGGTAGGTGTTGGTGACCTTACAAGCTTTATATTAGTTTTATTGTTTTCCTTTGGAATTTGCTGTCTTTGTTTTGTTTGTGGTACTTGAGTTTCATTATAGTTGATTTTTTTGATGTAGTTGTGAAATTAATCCCGGTTTTTGCTTTAATATCATAAATTCAGTATTTTAAAGATAATTTCAGCTTAATATTGTAGAACTCGTACATGTGCGTTGCAGTCGTAACCATTCCACGAATTCATCCAACATAACAGGCCCTAAAATCACAATACCATACAATTGAATTGATTACTGTTATTTTTCCGTATTGCAAATAATACTCACATGCGCCATCGATATCGTAGTTCGTTAATTCATTGTTAATTGTGCGTGAGAACTCGAGTATGTTGCACCACTGATCTTTATTAATAACTTTGTACTTTGATTGGTCAAGGAATTGCGCGAAATGCGGGTAAAGCGGCCAATGTTTGCCGAGCAGCAGTTGTAGCATTGCTTTTGCTGTATTTATATCCATGCTACGCTGATCGGAATCCTGAAGTATAATTTAAGTAATTTAGAAATGTGAATTGAGCTCTTTGAGACATCTAGCACAACATTTTTTTTGTTTATTTGCTATCAGAAGTCTTACCTTGGCAAAATCGTAGGCATATCTATATATGCTTTTGAAGACATTTGGATCGTTGAGTATACTTTTTAAATATTCTAATTTAGATTGCATTTTTGCAGCAGAATCACATTCTAATTCAGTGAGGCCCTTTAACCATTCACAACGGCTGAAGAAACCCATTTGGGTAGCGCCCATTTTGTAGGCTAGCACAAGCATCACAACATTTTCTGGTTCCACACCAATATCATCGCAGAATTTTTCCATACCATCAGGACCTGTATGCATTAAATAACCAATATATATAATAAATAAATAAATATAATGAAAAAATTAACATTTACCTAGCGTATCTGGCTCATCTGGGTTTGTGTATTTGCAAAACCAGTCTACACAACGCTTTTGGCTGAAACTGTCTTCAGCCTTGATGTGACGTCTGCAAACAGAAAATATATTTTAGCAAATAATGTACAAACCTAAATATAAGAGAGCACGTATGCAAAATTACTTTTCCATTTATTTAAAGGAATTGTCAATATAAGATATACCAATTTCCTTTTAATACGAGTGCGCGTAACTAAATGAGCAAAGCATAATATAAAAAAAGAAATATATTTCTTGCAGCTGATTATTATTATTTTAGCGTTTTCGTATACATTCATATTTGTTGTTGGTTGTCTTCTCCTATAAATAGCCACACTATTAAGCAATAACAACAAATCCAAACAGCAAACGAATACGAACAACGAGCAGCGCAATAAAAAAAACGTCAACAGTATTATCGATGAAGAAACTGGTGGAAATTGAAACTAATAAGTGCAGAAAGTCAAGAAAAACTGCTGCACGCGTATAAATAAATAATACGTGAGACAAATTTGAGGCGTTAATTTAGGTTCTAATCAGAAAAAATTGAGATAATTCAATACGTGTTTCCGCTCTTTCGGTGGAACCTAAATCAATGAACATTACAATGAAAGTATTTTCATTATTGCATCATAATCACATTTTACTCATTGAATATACATATGTATGTCATATTGATATACGTAGTTTAAGCACAGTTTTCTCTATTATATCAAGCTTGGTTTTCACTACCTGTTTGTTATATTAATCTTTGGTATTTTTAACTTCATTATTGCGCTTTTAGCTGCAACTCTTCCACTTTCAAATTTATGACTAACAATCTTAATGAAATAGCACATCTATCACACCATGAGACCATGACTGTTATCAGTAAAATTACAACAAACAAAAACAATTGTGCAAAAAAATATATACTGATAAAATGCAAATTCTACAGTTATCAATGAAAATGATATGGAAATGCTATAAATACATGGTCTATATCAAAATTATTATTATTTGTGCCGATAATATTCATCGAGTGGAACCATATTAACTTGTTGGCTATAAACTATTTAATTAATATTTATAAAAATTACAAACGTAAACACATGAATGATTTGCATCTAATTAGTTGTTGCTGCTGTATTAATATATTTTTTTTAATTGATACGCATTTAACGATTTTTCACTAGGTCTTATTAACACAATTATAGATGTTTCGTGTTAATTCAAAATTTGTTTTAAATTTAAAGGAATTACCTGCTGGTATTTTGTGTTGTCGCATAACCACCGCGTGGTCGTTTGGAAGTTGTACGCTCCTCTTCGCCCCCCATATCGTGATTAGAACGTCGTTTACCGCGGGGCATAGCAAACACTTTGATGTTTTATTAAAAATGTGCGCTTAGGTTTTAAGAAGAGCAGCGGATATTTATGTAGATAATTTGTTTAGATGTAAATATGAACCAATGAATGTGTCTATAAATCTTATTAGCAGGCCGGTAGTTGTTTTTCCATTAATCACTTTATGTCTGTATGTATCCTTGGATGATTCTTTTACAATAAAATGTAGGTTGACTCCTTCACTTTTAGTTATATTAGCTCAAATCTTTATGCTTCACCTTAGGCAATTGCGCTGAAATATATAAATTGAATATTTAAGTAAAAAAAAACTGAAATAAAAACTTTATTTGGTCTGCTTTTAGGCTTTTTAGCATATCTTTAATACGCACTGGGATTTTTCACAGCTGGTGGTTGTAGTAAATGTCAAACAAGCGCCGTAAACAAAAGTGCTGGGTAGGCCGGATGCGAATTAAAGAGCGCAACACAACGTTATACGGAGAAACTACAGAGCAACAACTTTGACGCAAACTAAAAAGAAAGAGCATTTATAAAAAAAAATTTCAAGACGGTGGTTGCAAATAAATATTTCATTCATTCTCTCGGATATATAGTATATGTCCATTCCCACATTAAAATGCAATGCCACGCTTTCTATCAAACACCTTTAGTTCAACAAATCGTAACAATGAACACTATCGCACACAACAAGTTTGTATCTATTCCTAGGAACGTTGGTTTTAAAGCGTAGGTGGAGCTAATAATTTGATATTTTGCAAATTCCAGAGCGTGCGTATATCCTATTACAGATATACATACATTTATCTTCCTCTCGACATCACCGGCAAGAATACAAGGCATTTCACATATATCGGTAATAGTTATTAACTGAATTTTGACACTTCCTTTTGGTGTACCCATTCGCACATCCTGCCCCAACATTTTTATACGATTTATTGGTTTTCTTTTTTCGCGTACTCCCCATATTTTATTCAAACTCGACACCGTCTTGCTATATTTTCAAGCGTCCAATGCGTCGACATTGTCAGCGATGCTGTAAATCTGCATGCGGTTCTTTCATTATTCTGGTTGCGGTTTCAACGCTATTTTGCAACTCACGGCCTAAATCGTTGCCCGAACTTGCATTTATTTACAACTCAATGCACAATTAAATAATCAATTAAAGCAAACCTTTTATTACCCGATTAATTGATGAAACTATTTTATAATGGCAACAAGAATTTCTCTTTTTGGTGTTTTTAGATTTTTGTGGAATGAATTCGACTACAGCTCGGAGAACTGTCTATGTATGTTCAGTGACTGCGAATTTGACAATTTACAACATTGAAATCTAATTGGCATGTGCTTTTTGTTGTTGGGTGAATATTGGAGTATTGAATCTATGTACCAATTCTGTCATTAAAAAGTACTAAGACAAATTATTATTAATGTTTAAACTTGAGGAAGCCTTTAAAACTCTGAAATAACACTTAAATTTATTTTAGCTATAAATATAATTAAAAAATTGCTTAATAAATAAAACTGAAATGGCACATCGATTAAAATGTTGTTTACATATACATATGTATGTATATTAGAATGCATAACTGCTCACTTCAAAATACAACTCTGCTGTATATTTATACTTACGGAGGCATATTGCCTACATTGAACGCAGCCATATAAACAAACGAGAATTTTATTTACTTCTAAAGTTTTTTGCAATGTCCGCATATGACAACGTTAGGGTTGGAAAATTGGTGCTAAAGGGCGAAAAGCCGAAGTAAATATTCCATGATATTAATATTTCTTTTAATAACAATTTGATTTTTATTTATTTGTAATAAATTTATTTTTAGAAAGTCCAAAAAACACAAACGAGACAAAGAGCACAAAGAGAAAGATAAGGCGAAAAAACGCAAAACAGAAGTAGATGAGGATGCACTTCGCCATGGAGGTTGGTGGTTGGCAAAAAGTATACCTGAAATCACCGGAGCAGTTGCCATTGAGTTTGGAGAACGTGCTTATTTAAAAGCACTTGATAATGGACTATTTACGCTAGGACCGCCGCATAATGGCGGCGAAGGTCCAGACCCAGAAGAAGTATTTACAGCATTTTCAATAAATGAGACAAAGATATCCATTAAATCTGGATATGGAAAATATTTGAAAATAGAAAAAGATGGCATGGTTACTGGGCGCTCAGAGGCGGTCGGCAGTATGGAGCAGTGGGAGCCAATATTTCAAGTAAGATATAATTATGAATTAAGCGTAAGCAAATAATATCTGTCAATATCAATCTATAGGAGGGCAAAATGGCTTTATTATCTGAAACCGGTTTTTTCATGTCAATCGATCCCGAAGATGATGCATGCGTAGCGCTACGAAGAAAAGTGACCGAACATGAAATATGTAAAATACGCTGCAACGCACAACGTGAAGCAGAGGAGGACGAGGAACCGAAGGAAGAAAAGGGCGACTTAACAGAAGTAGAGAAAAACTATGTGTACGATATAGCCGTGTATTTTTTATTATAGTTTTTATCAAATAATGACATAATTTTTCTTTATAGAAAAAAGTTCCAGAAGTTCCAGGACAAAAAATTGCGCATCAACAAGAATGATATTAAGGAACTAGAAGTGGCTAAAGATCATGGGACTTTACATGAGGCGCTGTTAGATCGGCGTAGTAAAATGAAAGCAGACAGATATTGTAAATAAATCAATAGTTCAAAATTTCTCTTGAATAGCATCGTTATTAGTTTAAAATGTTGAAATTATTTCACGACTTAATAAATTTGAATACTGAAAATAACTGCTCTTACTTATGTATTTATAAATAAGAAAATGTCTAAACAACCAGTGTTCATACTCCGTATAATTAAAGTTACGGTAAAATTCATAATAGTTGCTCCTCGGCTAGTAATTACACAAATATAAGAATTTTGTGTTGATTACTGCCACAAATCACAGAAGTTGTTTTTGGAAGGACACCAGATCTTTTCCATCAAAACATTCTAAGCGAAAGATCTCTGTGATTTGCAGATAATACACGGTTGTGTCTTATGTTTTGAACAATTGTATAACTTGGTTCGTGACTTCATGTCAGATACAAGCAAAAGTATAATTAAAATGCCAATTCTGCATAAACTTTTTAATTAATAATAAAATTTAGTGATTCATAAAAAAACAGGTGGTATTCTTTCTCTGTAACTCGGACTAAGTAATATTTTCTGTTCGTGCTCTTACAATAGAACCAACGGTTGTTTACATTTTGGGGCAAATAGCAGCAAACGGCAACAACAGAATTGGATATAGAACTTTCTTATGAACCTAAATTACGTATATGTACTATCATCATACTTAAATTCATCCACAATTTTTTGAAATAATAAACTTGGTTTTAATATATTGTATTAATTTTTATTCCAATATAAATAAGGATATTGCAGATGCTTATTTAAAATTACTGTTTGTCATAATATTGCTTTTTTCTTCAAAAGTAAGTGAACTTATTTAAGTATGACATTAGCGACATAAAACAATCGCCACCACAAGAGTATTCAAAACAAATACAAAAATAAAGGAAATCTTTGAGGCATGATGCATAAGCCTCGAAATTAAATTTATGCACTTTGTTCAGTTGTTATAAATACGTTAAAAGTATTGAAAATTCATTTACAGTAGAACTACTTACAAATCTAAAACATACTTACTGGTTACTGGAACCAAAAAGGGATTTAAAATAAAGTCATAGTTAGTGGGAAGAAAATGGAGGTGTTTGCATAGTCAGTCAGTTGGCAGTTAACATAGTCATTCAGTTTGTGCTGCAGTTCTGTTACGGTCATGTTATTTGTGTAAAGTTAATGCGGTGCATTCATGGTTGTAGCAAGCGAAAATTTGACTTGCTTACGTTAAGCGCGTTTACCCTACCGACTGTTGTCGAAGCATGTCGATGCTTATTGCAATTAAGCATTTAAAATGAGTACGGTAGTCGTTTTGGGTGGTAGGGTATATACATGGACAAGTACGAAGCATAGCATCTTTTTCAATTTGGTATGCGAAGAGTATTTGAATTTAATACGGAAGCGCAGACGGAGTTTGACAGAAGATAGTTGGACGCGTTCGGTTTCGAATGATACGATACGTTTTTGTTTTTCTTTCAGTTTGGCTGTTTACTTGATTGATTTGCGAAATATTGTGCGATGAGTATGAAAAGCGGAAATGTGCGACGCAATGGTGGCAAACGAAAACAAAAGGCGTAGGACTGAGTATAAAAATGTTGGAAGTTTTGGAAAACGTGTTTCGTGAGCGTAATATAAATACGAAGTACGATTAAAATATTACAAACGGAGGACATTTTATCTGACTAACTGATAGATTCTGCGTTACTTAGTCCGCCGTGGGCGTGTTTCAAAAACGCGTATATATGCAGCTGGAATGAATGTTCGAAGATTTGCTTTATATTTCTGTCTGCGAAGATAATACAAAACGAAGCCAATTCGTAGTTGCGAGGTTGGAGCTTGGATAATGCGTATACGCGAGCGAACGTGTAAAGGCGTGGATTTGAGGCTGGAAGTGTAGAATATAAAATACGTCGTATGTCGTAGTTTGAAATATGTTTGTGTAGATAAGTTTAGCGAAAAATTAACATAAGGTAGTATAAACGAAAATTCGAAGTAAAATCAATACATCCAGATAATTTTTACGAATACTGTAAGTATATATAGATATTGAAGATATTTATTTCAAAGTTATATTTGTTTGCGTAGTAACTGTTGTCTCGAATTAGCTTATAAATAGCGACTAAATTTTGGTAGCGGTAGACATTTTCTTTGTTACATATTATCATCATCGCGCTTATTTTCGGTTGCATGATGTCTTTTTGTTCTACATTTACTTATATCAATTAATGAATTTTTTCTTGTATCTTTTAACTAAACACACTGTGTTTTTGTGTTGTATTTCGATAGCCCTTACATTTCTAAAACGAATTGCAGTTTTGCATTTCTCAAATACTCTCTTGTTACTGCGTACTAGTAATCTCCTAAAAATTTTAAAATTGCGCTGTTGGTCCTACATACACGCGAGATCCCAACAATCACCTCTTGCTACCTTCTCTTAAACACATTATTTTTTTATATTACTTTGTTCTCTCCTTAGCTGAACTAGTGTTTAGAAGCGATGACCGACTGGTGAACGCGATCTGAAGCGTCCTCCACCTTGGCTGCTGCCACCACTGCGTCCGCCACTTCCGCTACCGTAGCCACCACTACCGCCGAATGAGCGTCCACTATCTCGTCCACCGCTGCTGCTACCGTAAACGTCGCGTCGATTGAAGCCACTACTGCCGCCATCACGGCTGCTGTAACCGCCACCTTGACGGCCACCACCGCCGGAGTAGCCACGGTCGTGGTAACGACCACCGCCGCTACCGGAGCCACGTTGACGGTATCCACCGCCACCACCACCGCTATTGCTACGGCGGCCGAAGTCACGTCGGCCACGGTCGCCCATACCGCGACGACCTTGACGTGGCCGTCCCTTGGAGATTTCTACACGCAATTGTGAGCCCAGCAATTCTGTACCATTGAGCACGTCACAGGCCTTTTCGGCATCATCGCGGTGCTCGAACTCAACAAAAGCGAAACCTGGTGGATTAAAAGCAATCCAAACAGAATTTAACTTGCCATACTTTGTGAATTCTCCTTCTAGATCATCCTTCTTCACTTTATCGGTTAAATTACCGACATAAACGCGTGTGCCTCGTTGATCACCCATTTTCACTTAAATAGATTTACTTTTCTGACTTTATGGACAAATTGAATTAATTTTTCACTTTTTCCTGCTGCTCGTCGTACACTTGCTGCTGCTGCTTTGAATGGCTTCAATCGATTGAATCGGGTGTGTATAATATTTTTCGTGCTTCGCTTGCTTGAAAAACAAAATGTCGGTTTATGGCTTGGTTCGCACATAGAGTTGCCTTGTCCGAACGGAAATGAATTGCAAATATTAAGCACATTTTTCCGAATTGTAAAAGATTTTTATGGGTATTCAACAACTTTATTCTGCTATCGTGAATGATATACATATATAGTTTTGTGACTAAAAATAAAATTGAAGCTGTGGTTAAGCTAAATTGAAAATATTAAAGCCAATTTTGTGATAAGAAATTAATTTATATTATATTTTTCAGATATATTACAACTTTTAGTTATTTATATTAAGTTAAGAATTCAGCTTAGAAAAAATAATTGATTTTGTAGTAGATTTTGGAGCTATAAATTTTTTAGGAAAGTTTTCTTTTAACTTATATAATACTGACAAATAAATTCTTACTTCGGCCATTATCGATTATTTTTTGTTATCGTTATATGATGCCGATAATGCAGTTCGCTCATCTTTGTGATTTTCCGGTTTCTTTTAATTCATTTCCTTTAGTTCGTGGTCAAATAAAAGTTAACAAAAAGTTTTGCTTCGACATTTAAATGCAAAACGATAATTTAAATAGTAATTAGTGAATAAAAATGAGTGTTTCAACATATTTAGAAGATTTTGCATTTGCACGGCAAGCTGGCTGCAACCACTGTGCCAAGAGAGCGCCTCATTCCACCAACTCCGCTCAGACTTGTGTGAGAGACGCTAACTGCCACCCAAAACCACCCCCTGCCGGTGCATTAGTACACTGGTGCACGCAAATGTGCGTTCACGCCGTGAATATGTGTGTTCCAGCATACACAAAGTGTAACCAGCAGATGACTTGCTGTGGCACCAAAACAAGCGCATACAGCGCACAGTTAAAGGTACGCTACTTTCTTCGAACAACCACCGATTGCATTTGCTGTAACCCATTCCTGTGAAGCATAGCCTTTTCCAACACTGCTATTTCACCAGCTCGGTTTTTTGAGCACCGCCACCATCATCACCATCAACAACAGCGTTATAAACATAGCCACACAACATTCACCACCCCCTGCCTCTATGCATATGTGTGCCTGTTGTTGTGTCTGTTGTCGTTGTTTTGCCGGTCTGTGTTGTTGGAGGATATCAACTTCGGCAAATGTATGGCTATCGCGCAGCGCCGAAGCAATGTTTTCATCACGTTTCGTCGTCACTGACTCTGGCGCTGGCTCGGATTTATGCTTGGCGTGCGTGGTGTATCCTAGTCGATGTTAGTAAGTTGTCGTAATTGGACGTGGGTGAATTGAAGAACGGTTGAACGGTTGTTTTCGTTTTACTCGGTATTTATAATACGCGTTGACGACGGTGCGACGAAGCCATTGATATACAGTTACTAAACGGCATAGTGAGTCTCGTGTCCTGCATTTTGATGATGCGAGCATTATTGGCAATTAAGAATATTAAATATTTGCTTGTTAATATTTCGCGCGTCGGCGACTTTCAGCAAGTGACAGCTTTGACAATAAATATGCAACAAAAAAAATTGTGCAGTTAATAGAAAATTGATCATATCGTGGAAAGCGTGGTAAATAGTAATTGGAATGGAAGCAAAAGACTTTCAAAACAATTGTTGGAGAAAATAACAAAAGTTTTTAGTCGTTTATGATAAAAACAAATTAAAGCGAATTATTAAATTATTAAAGTAAAAATTCAGAAAGTATTGGTTTTTTATAAGCAAATGTTATTGGATAACTGAGTTAACTTGTTTAAAATAAAGTGAAAACAAAAAAATTACTAAAAAAGGAATGAAAAAACATAAAAGTGTGTAAGTTATATGT
This sequence comes from Bactrocera neohumeralis, assembly GCF_024586455.1. Taxonomy (NCBI): domain Eukaryota; kingdom Metazoa; phylum Arthropoda; class Insecta; order Diptera; family Tephritidae; genus Bactrocera; species Bactrocera neohumeralis. Next base: position 79,921,070 of record NC_065923.1, on the reverse strand, counting down.
AATCTCCGAAATTCTTTAAACTAAAATATAAATAAATAAAATAGTGTTAGTGAACAGCTTCAATGTAATAAATGAAAAATATAATATTAGTGCTTAAAAATATTTATGTGGTAAATAATAAGAAAAAATGTGTGTTTAGTGAATTCTAACGAAGGAGGATGCAGTTATATTTATACAGTTACCAACAATACATAAATTCTTTTGCAAAAATACGCGAGGATAAATGTTTTTGCAGTTAGTTTAATGTAGGTGAGCTTTGAAAAAATTTTTTATTAAATATTTAAATCAACATAGCCAATTTCACAGTGCGCCATCATAAATTTAATTGTTTTCGTTTACATTTCGGAACTCTTCTGTTTTATTTTAAGTTTTATACATTTTAGCTTCATATCGACGTCTTATTGAATAGTGGTTACTCATTAACATTAGACTATTTATTTGCGTTCTAAATTTTGTGATATTTTGATTATTTCGTCTGTTCTCACTTCACTCACATTATTATTAAGGAAACCTAGTAATGCACATGGGGTATTAAAGGTGACATGTTCCCTTTACGTGAAGGTCATGCCGGTTAACCTGCTCCAGTTTCTTGCGATCGCTGCGTATTCGTGGAATATGTGCGCAGAGACTCTGCTGCGAGATCGCAGAAAATACGGTCTTCCGCCGACCAAATGTCCATTTTGTGCATGTGATGCCTGAGTACACAGCGTCTATAAGTAATTTGTTTCTAGGAGGCTCTTGATTATCAGGTTATATAAAGTCTGCATCATTTTTGTTTGTGCCCTCCACAAATAGCTTCGTTTGGCGAAGTATGGACACTTTGGCCTATAACCTTTTTCATTGTTTCCGCCAGCCGGAGTTCTTCTTTGATGGTTGGTGAACTACTACAAATGGTTCCGGTCCTACAGGCTTCATGTCCGCTGTACGTCCTTGCATCCAAATATCCAAGGAATTATGCTGTTTGAAGTACAGCAAATATGCCTGAAAACCTTACTATGGTTCTTTGTTCCATTATCCTACCCGTAGCTCTTCTTTGGTGGTGGGGTAAAGGACTACAAAATGATTCCGAACAAACAGGTTTGATATACGCTACTTTCCTAATCAATCTGTCAGTCAACTCGTTTTGCTTTACATACTTGTATCTTAATACCCAAGGATCCATACTGTCTGCAGTACAGAAAAAAAAACTAACTAAGGCTCTGACAATTTGATTCTTTGTTCCACTATCTCAGCAAGGTTTCTTTATCCTACTTTTGAGTAGCCGTTATGTAAGTGTTTCTTATAGATGTTAGTTTTGAGTTAGGAAATCCAGTTCTGATTGTTGCCTGTAGTAATTTATTATTAATTTTCTGAGGTTTATCATATTGGTAATGTCGTCTACTTGGGGAATGCCAAGATGAAAGTTGAAGGAGGGTGCGTGGGAGTCTCGCCGTTGTTGTCTCTCATCTTCCGAATTATTATTACATTTCATTTTCCATATCCTCGGGATGTCATACTCAGGTGGTCAGCTCCGTAATTGGTGGGAGCCTGAATGTGAGTTCATATAACCCCATACCCTAATTTGGGAGTCCAGGTTCTGTTTAGGTAGATCTCTTGTTTGCTGCTATTGGTAATGTCGTCTAATTGGGGAATGCTGCCGAGATGAAAATCAACATCGTTCCGGCTGCATAGACTCGACTGTCGTGGTAATCTCGCCGCTGCTATCTCTCAAGTTCTATTAATAATATAATTAGCCTCCCTTTTATATATTCTGATAACGTCATTCTTAGGTTGGTCAGTTCCGAAATTATATATAGTGGGGAGAGCCTAAACGTGAGCTCATATAAAACTATAACCAAGTTTTTGTAAGTTTGAGCTCTGTTTAAGTGAATCTCTTGTCGCCGCTTTAAGTCCTTCGCTAAATAAAAAAGAAAATTGTTTAGTTAAAATCTGGTTTTGCATTGCATATAAACATACAAGTATATGGTCAACTATATCAATATCCTTTAATTTATTGTTGATGACAACTGCTAGTTATCACAGATATGTACATATGTACACTTGCATACACACATATGCATGCTGTCACTCACCGTTTACAAAGTAATAGAGAAATAAAGTTCAACTTCTATCCCATTAAAAGTTTTACGTCTGAATAGCATATCAGTGTGACACATCCTTACCGAGATGTCCATTTTCTTTCTACTAAATTAGGAAGAAGAAGTTGAAGAACACATGCGTCGGCCAACAACATTGAGGCCAAGCTGTATGCGAGTACCAGCTACTCGTATGTAAAAAAAGAGAGAAATATGCGCTTAAAAGTTGACTCAATTCATTACGGACATGAGTCATAGAAAAAAGAATATACAAACATATGTATATATAAGTGAGTCTCTAATAAATGTGATATGTTGTTGTTTTATGCAGAGTTTTTGGCGCACGCTCCACTGCAATCACTGGCACTATGCAGTTTGGACGTGTCCAAACTTTGTCATTTATGCATGCAAGGCAATTAAATATGTATATATGCGGATATAAATTGTGCTTGCATATATATATACATATGTATATGTGAGTGCGTGTGTTGAAGCCTGTTTGTCTATTTGTTTGTACAAATGCACTAATAAAATATGCTGGCTAGCATTTATATTCGTATTCAGGTCAAAGTGAAGCAAAATTTACGGAGAATGTTGAGGGCGCACAAAAAAGAAGGGCTCAAAAATTATAATTTGTCGAAAAATAAACAAAACTTGAATTATACACGAGTATATTTATATGTAAATCCAACTGCAATCATTTCATTTCTGAATTGCCTGATTGCAAACATTTACTGTGTTGGTTGTTTCTTCAAGTCCTAAGCTATTTACTTGAGCAAGTTGGTTGATTAGTCGGGAGCAAGCGCAGAGTGCAAATAGTATAAAGGAGCGCGAAATATATAAAAAAGCTTTGAGGTATACCATCTGAACAAAATAGCCTCGAGTTTGATTTATTTCTTTGCTCGGGTGCTGAACAGTTTCGACGTCATATTCATAAATCCATTGGTGGCAAGACCAATCCTGGTGCGTTTGATGAATCTAGGGTTCTCAGCTACGCTGTCAAGCAGCTCTTTTGCGACTTTTAGGTTAGATTAGGTTAGTTTAGGTTAGGTTCACCTAAGTAGGCTGATATTCGTGAGACCACGATTAATCCTACTTAGACTGCTAGAGACGCTTCTTCGTATATCTACAAAGCGCCTAGATATTGAGTTGGCCAATATCTACTTCAGCCAATTCGCCGGATTCGTACAAAGTATGGTAACCAAGATGCTTCAACCTTAGTCCGGCGAAAGCTGGACAGTGAAGTTGAAAGTTTTTTTGATAACTTTATGATCTTCACTGAATCCTTTGTGCCACTCAAATACGTTTTTTTTTAGTACGGAGAAGCAGTGAAATCCGGAATGCGGAATTTTAGTCCGCTAAACATCATTTACTTCCAACTCATATCTCTCCCTCGGAACCGGATTCAGTATTAGTCGCTTGAATTTGCTGAATAGGCAGAAATCACACGAAGCTAAATCAGGCGAATACGGTGCTTGCGGCAAGATATTGGTTGAAAATTTGGTGAAAAACTTACGAAGAATCAATGCAGTATTTAAAGGTGTATTATCGTGGTGCAAAAACCAAGAGTTGTCAGCCCATAATTTCGGCCTCGTTTTGGGCATAGCTTTGCGGAAACGACGCACAACACATAGTATTCCTTTGACGTAGTTTTCGGCTTCGGCTCACCTTTGCTATGATATTGGGCATACATACTTACATCCAATAATGTGTATGTTTCATGACATTTAGAAAGGCGGAAAGCATTGTTTCACAAACGTTAATGCGACGTTCTTTTTCGAAAAAATTTAGTGATTTTGGAACCAATCATGCTTTCACTTTTCTCAGGTCTAAATGATCTTTCAAAAATGTTTTCACTAATCCTTCCGATGCCAGTAAGATCTTTGACTGTTAATCGTCGATTCTTAAGCACCAATTCCTTTTTTTTTTATTGACGTGTTGATCATCAGTTGAGGTTGATGGCTGTCCTGCACGTGGTTTGCCGTCAATGCGTTCAGCTCAGGGTCTTCTATGCACGTTGTACACGTCGGACAGTACGGACTATGGTTATTATGGCATCGAACAGAGGGCCTCTAAAGCATCCATGTCAACTCAGTTTTTGGATTACGTGGCAGACTTGGTCACATATTGTCTATTTATCCGGGAATGGATGTACAGAATCAGTTTGTGGGTTTACAGTGGTTTAGTTGAGGTACGCCGCCGTTGCTACCACATTGTGATGTTTTTGGTCCTCTCCTCTCTTTTTACTCCTTTAGGCAGCTCTAGTCCAATCGCGCGAATTCGTCTCCCTGGATGTCAATAGGCAGCATACTAGATAGAACTTCAGTAGGGTCGCTTGATATTGTTCGGAAAGTACTTCTTACTCGTATAGCAGAAAGGCTATGGTCTCAAATACTTGTATTTGTAATGATGTAGACTCCCCAAAACACTTCTGCTTCTCGTAGCCGTGATTCTATTGGAAACGAAAAAATTTCAAACAAACTGTATCTTTTTTTAAAGGTAAAAATCGTCGGACAAATTTTTCGGGTCATAAACAAACAACTGTCAAATGCTCACTAATTGACATATGGAGATCAAGATATATATATAAAAAAGGGCTTCTGGAAAAAAAAAAATAGAGCAATCCGGGTCAAATTTGATCTTGATTGTATGTTTGACAGCATTTGCCTTCTATATTTGTGACTTTCGTCGCATGGTATATTAGAATTTATTATGCTTATTATACCACCTCCCATAATTGTATAATTTCCACTTAACAAATCAGAAGCCTTATGTTAATCTCAGATTTTTTTTACACCACATTAACGTTCAGACATATTTTAATTAATATTTCAATTTCCTCAAAATTCCATTTAATGCTCGATGGCTTCACCTAAACGGATTCCCAGTAATGTAGTGTATATTACGTGCAGCCTGCCGAAGGCAGTCATTATCTCGCAAACAAAAGCCATACATGCCACACATGCTTGCCTCGTTAGGCTGCACACACGCACATACACACATACATATACATATTACTATATCATATAAACTTTAATAAAGCGCCCACCTCCCCGCCATGGCAGATTTGTTGCGCAAGTAAATCAGTTTGATGTCAACTACGTCGCCGCTTATGACGTATCAAAGATGAAAGTGAAGGAAATTTGAATTTTTTTGACAGGCAATCGACTTGAATGATAGGCGCACACAGCAATTTATCGGTTGACAGCGGCGCAGACGAGCATTCGCGCATTGCCAATCGCCTACACGCATACATATATGCACACGAGTGTGTGTATATGTGTACATACGAATCATGCTTGTTGTTGTAAGTGCGCGATCTACAAGACTACGGTGCTGCTGCATGCGTACTCGTATGTGTGTGTGTAAATTCTTGTAAAAAAAAACAAAACTAATACAAATGTCTACACAGTCATCAGCCTTTACTGCCTTTCCGTTGCTTTGTGCGCCCTTACATATTTTATTGCACTCACACAAACACATTGACACACGGCGCCTACAAGGCCCCCAACTCCTGTCCTCCTACTTGTATGCTTTATTCTTTGTCGTGCGTTGAATGGCGGCTGCAAGTTGGTGAAAAAATGAACACTAAAATGAAAATTCACAAATTTGTTTAGAATCGCTTTCAGCATCATTGCGTTCTCCTACAATCATTTACAACGCACACACACACGCACATATGTACATATATCTACGTGTAGGCAGCCCATACCCTTGAGCTTGTTAAAAACTTGGATTATTGTGGCTTGGCTTGGCGTAATGGTTATGGTTGCGCAGAAGTTCGTGCTTCCTGTGTGGCTGTATACAGCTTTCTTGTAGTGTGTGTTTGTGTGTGTGTCTGCATGTCAGCATATGTAACTAAATCGTTTAAAATATAATATCCCTCGGCTTGTAACTGTCATAGACTTCTCAGCATACAATTTTAAAAATATATACATACATACCTGTATGGTATGTAGTGCATGCAATTTTACTCACATCCTGACTTCTGGCATGTTGTAAGTGAGCTTTCATTTCGTATAAGCCCTAAAGAGTTTTGTTATAATAAAATCCTATCTGTGCAGGTTGGTATTGTATAACGACTTACTTAGTAAGCTGTGATTAAGAATGGCTTATGAATGCTTGAAGTAACTCCTAGTTGTTTGCCCAACTTGAATATATAATTTTTTGAGGTTAGGTTGATAGCGTTGGGTTGAGGGAATCTCATATACTTCTGTAAAGATATAATTTCTAATTAAGAAGACTTGCTATGAACTTTAGTTGACAATAAGCACCTTGCAGAAAAAAGTTCCACACAAAAGAACTCTGAAAACCCCGGCGTTGGACCGACCAGGCTTTCTATTAACTTTTGTTGACAATAAGTGTACTTAAACGAGCTTTAAGTGCGCTCAAAACAAAATGCCAAAAGATTATGTTGATTGAAGCAGAAAAAAACTTGCCAATACTTAACTTGTTATCGACGACTCTTAAGCAATTTGAAGCAATGTTAACTTATCCCTTTCCTAACCAGTTCGCCAACTTTGAAGTAAATACCAGGCGATGTTGCCAATTTTCATCTTTTTCGATAGAGCATTACCTGAGGAAATTTATTTAGAACATAGTAGTTTTCTTAAGGGGTTATTTCTACTGGGAATTAAAAAAATGATTTGTTTGACATGAATATAACGATATTTGATATATTTTTTATTCAACATAGTTCTCTTAACTCTTATATATATGTATATGTACACTACAACCCTCCAACTATTCGATATCATATTTGTAGTAAGATTTGTCTTTTGCTTCAAAATAGGCCCAGTTTCGGCGTTCAACTCTTCATTCGACGAAAATTTCTGCCCAGAGAGCATTCTTTTGGGGTCTGAGGACTGGAAATAGTCGGTGGAGGCCAGATCTAGAGAACACCTGTTATATTTTTCAGGTAATGATCGAAGGATATGATTTTAAATAATAATTTTTCTGGCCGCTCTGAAGCGTACATATATTTTTTCACAAAAAACAAACGACTTTTATTTTAGAAAGCCGCCATTTTGTCCTTCCATCATTACTTATATTCATTTGAGGAAAAATTAAATTTTAGCTTTTTGGACTTAAAATAGTTTTAAGCAGAAAATTCTGACTCACCTTCAAACACTTTCTTTCGGAGTTTCCCCTGGAGACCGACCGGATCAGGGAAATTTCAATACCTTTTTTCGGAGTTCCTCCTGGAGATCGGCTATGTCATCAAGTGAATCCAAAAGTTTTCGAAATTATTCCTTGATTATTAAGGTACATTAAAATTACTATTTATTAAATAAAACGGCTCTTCAAAGAACTTTTCTTGCCTCAGCAAATCTATTTGAGGATATATTGCCTTTGATACTGTATGATCAGAAGCTAAATTTCCTTGTGAAGCATCACTTCGGACGAATGAGTGAATTCAGCCTATAAGATATATTCCCTTCCTTAAAAAACTGCTTTCTAATATCCTATTTAATATTAGATATTAGAATATCGCACATAACCAAACTTGAAGACTTTTGTTTTTTGGGTGACTACGAAAAAAATCATATTAATCTAGGATGGACCTCAGTTTGTTCTGAAATAATCTGATCAGCCATGGCTGCCTGTATACATTCGCAGGATTCGAAAGGATTAAGTCTATATGAGTGGAACTGGTACGGAACTACAAACATCTCGATAAGAATTGTCAACTTGGCAGTATTCCCAGCGATTTCAGTTTGACGAACTTAGTAGGTTTACTTATGCTCGTCTGTGTGTCTCTATACACGCGAATAAGTTCCTCAGTTCTTGAGATTAAAATTTTCCAGATGTCTTTTTCTCTCTAAGAAGCTGCTCATTTCTTGGAACCGCCGATATCAGATCACTATAGCCTATACATAGCTGCCATACAATCTGACCAATCAAACTCAAGTCCTTGTATGGAAAACTTTTTTATTTGCAAGGGTAACTTGAAGAAACTTTGCACAGATTAATTTCCAAGGCAAGGTTACGATGCCCGAAGATATTGTTTAGATCTATATACTATCATATAGCTGCCATACAAACTGACCGATTTGAAGAGATATCTTCCTGAAACTTGCCACATATTATTTTCCAAGGTAAAGATACAGTCTCCAATCAGATCGGAGCACTATATCGTATATTTGCCGTAGAATCAGACCGTTAGAACCCAAGATAGAATGTTTGTATACCCTTTTCTGCTATAATAAATACACCCGTGAAGGGTAATATAGCTGCGGTGCAGTCGAATTTAAGATTTTTTGCTGCTTGTAGCTACTTCAGTACTTGTTTTGCACGAAAAGGCTCTTCTCTTAAAATTCCTTTAATAATTCGCAGTTATTTTAAAGCGTTCGGATTTTATATGCGGAAACGCTGTACTTTTTTATTATTACAATTGTTATTCTTTATTTTCGGTGCAGCCGAATGCCGATTCCGCCTTATTTTTTCGTTGAAATTCCTTTTAAATTAAATACGCTTGTTGAAACTAATGCAACATTGCAATAAGGTCTTCTAAATTGTTCGGTATGCGGATACACATATTTATATACTAACAGTACATACATAAAGTACACACACATATATATGTATATGTGAAAATACAACAGCGTAAATATGTATAAAAACAATCAAGTAGATGGGTTAGAAAAACGTGTTACCGTTTCCGCTCTTTAACTGCATCATCATTTTAAAATTTAGCCAGCCAAGCGCACGCGAACGTACAAATACCGTTACACTAACGCATACCAAAGCGGGCGCTGTCAAATAGACACCGTCAATAGACAAACAAATGCCAACGAACGCAAAAGTAAATCTATTCCTTAAGCTAACAACTTGTGTGATAGCAAAAAAAGTAGAAATAAAAGAGATTGAGTGTAAAAAAATAGAAGCAAAAGCGATAGATAGCTACCCGCCGCTCCCAAACACGCTTAAGTAATCTAGAAAAATGCGCCCTAATCTAAATTAACAAGCACTTGAAATCCTTGAATCCTCCATGCTCGATAATGCAAAGTAACGGAGGAGCGGCTGATATCTACAGGAGCTCCGCTGGCAGGCTGGATGGATGGTTGGCTGGTTGGCTGGGTGAAATGGCGCGAGTTTCGCACAGAGTGACAGCGGTCGGAGACACATTCAATATGTCAATGTAAATAGTTTTAGGCACCATTTCCTCATTATAACCTCCTACCATAGGCAATGGCAATACCGTTAACGCCACCGCCAAGTGACAGGAGCTGCCCTGGCTCGGGGTAGCTGCTGGTTTTGTTAGGCAAGAGATACATAAATAAACACATGCAATGATATACAACAACAAGTACAATAACAACAACAACAAACGAGTGGAATGTATAATAAAAATGGAAACATTGAAATGTTGCAGACAACAAGTGAAAATGTAAAAATCTCGTAATTCTAAGTGAAATTCATTTGAAAAGTTTACGTTTTTCTTTGCGCCATTTCGTGTGAGAATCCTTTTATATTCCTGTTTGTATGTATGTATATGCATATAGCTTCGCATGCCACGCTTACTTTGCCTGTCAAGTAACGGCTTTGACTTACACACACACACACACACACATGGAGCCCACAAAGTGCCGAGCGGAGAAGTGTCAGTAGGAGTGCCCGCAGGCAGCCAAAGCGAAGGCACAGCCATGCAAGCACACTGGATTCAAGTGACTTGTAACTACATGTGTAGGTGTCTTCAGATGCTCACACATATACAGCAACTCACACCACCTCATACTCAGTCATATGTATGAGGAAGTGGGTATGTGTTGTTGCCTGCTTGTGGCTACAGCTTATGAAGCGCACCTCACGTTTATATCAACGCTTCTAGTTTTTCTTTTCTTCTTTTCTTCTTTGTTTTTTTTTTTTATTTTGTGTTTTGGTATTTTACTACTTTCCTACGGCTGCCATTCAAAGTCATAAAAATGAGCGGCGGAAAAAAGTTGCAAGTAAACGAGAGTCGTTGAAGCACTGCACTAAGTTACGCTTGCCACACGGCTCAGCACTGCTTGTCGCCAAACTTCACGCCGCTTCACTCCAGGCCACGCCACATCACTTCATTTAATAATATACCTATTGGCGTCCAGACGCCCACGCCTGACACTGGCAAGGGTTAGCAGAGGACATGTAAATCCGACAGTGCCAACACCAACGACGCGTCGTCATCATCATTGTCACTAGCGTGCATTGCCGGCGCGCTTACCTGTCGTCGTCGCTTTGGGCGTGTGAGTTGCGATATATAGCTGTGTCTAATGGCATTACAGTGACTTGCGAAAATGTGTTCTTACAGAAAGTTTACAAAAAATTTGAACAGTGGAACTCTACTCCTGGAAAATGTGAAGGTTCTGAAAAGTTTTTGCCATTAGAGCAATATCGGTCGATGACTCAATTCCCCTTTTTGAAAGGGACAAAAGTTGTCAATCTCATATACTTAGACACCAGTGAAAAGTGTGCGAGATAGCTGAAAAAGAAAGCATCCCGACTGCCGCGTGGATCACATTCTGTTTGAAATATCGGGCAGGAAGAAACTGTTGGCGGGTGGGTACACTGTTTGCTTGCTCCGGACAACAATTGTAACCATGAGGTCACTTCCCTATAGTGTTTGACTGCGTTTAATCGCTATCCGTAGAAGTTGAAGTTGAAACATGGATCCACTGACATACACCAGAGACCAAGGAACGCTCGAAACAGAGGTCTAATTTGGTAGGAGGAGAAGACTATACTTTCGCCAGGATCAAACTGATCGAATTAGACTACGAACATCTGAAGTTTTCAAACTTAAAAAAGAGAGTCACGCACGGAGTCGAAGTGAGTGAAAAGGCTTTTTCAGAACTCTAGAAAACGTATTTTTTAGACGGTTTAAAGAAGTTGGAGGATCACTGGGTCAAGGGTTCAACCCCTCAATAGTGCTTGAACCTGTTTAAGCGCAATTCTGCATCATTGACCGTCACCGAAACACGGATCCCCTGGTACAAACCAAAGGACAAGGAACGCTCGAACATTTGAACAGTCTTCATTTGAACCATCCACCGTTTTCTCCAGATATGGCTCCGAAGGCCTTTCTGTTGTTTCCAAATTAGAAAAAGTTACACAACCGAGTCGAAATTTGAATCAAATGAGGATCAGACCTCCAGCAAATATATCTTTCAGATGGCTTAAAGAAGTTGTTGCATCAATGGGTTCAGATACAAAAAAATATTTGAAATTAAGTCCAGTTGTTTTATATCGGTTATATTCCGGTTATATTTCCATTAACAATGAGTTATATTCCGGTTATATTTCCCATAACAAACAGTAATCATTTTTTTATGCATTACTGTTCATATCTTGCACCACTACAACCATCTATCTCTGTCAACTTGATATATTTGTTTGTATGTTTATTTGCTATTCTCACTGTTATCGAGACTATCACTGCGCTGTGTGCTCTCAACTATTTTTTTTAACCGACACTACTCAACTTCATTTTACTTGTAATGAAGCTGGCTTGCGCCTCAAAGTATGTGACGGTCTACTAGCAAGCATACACACACTTACATGCATGAATGTGTCTGTGGGTATGTAAGAAAAATGCAGCACCCAACGGTGCATTGGTGGCTTTGCGCACATTTTTGCCGCCTTCAGTGGTTGCTAAAGCTGCACGTCTATCATTTTGTTAGCACAAATGACGTAATACATTGTGTTTATTTATAATATTTGTGTTTTCTTCTCTGTGATACTTTTTTTTTATTTTTTTATTGTTATATATTTTTATTTTTTTCGTTTATTTTGTTTTGGTTCTTTTTTTGTGGCAAACTAACATAAAACGTATGTTTGGCTAACCGAACCACGCAATAAGCTCCACGTAAGCGTTTCGTTGCAATATATTTCGAACGTTTTTTCAACCTGTCAAAAATTGCATGGCGGCGTGTGTGTATTTATATGCATCTATGTATGTATATATTATATATGCGTTTGTATTTTATTTGCAGCCGGTTTGGCAGTTGTTATTTCCTCTTGAAAATATTTTCACGCTCCACACGCCTTTTGTGGCGTTGTATTTAAGTGTTTTCCGTATAGAATTTTTAAATTTTTAAAATTTATTTTTAGACATACATACATGCAGACATGGTAAAATGCCAGTATATGTGTACATCTATGCGTTTAATATTATACCCTGTATAGGGTATGACATGGAATGCAGTTTCTACCAGTCAGTAGTAAACGTCGGAGATATTCCCTCACTTTTTGAGATATCGATCTGAAATTTGTCACACGATCTTTTCCTTTCAAGCAGCCGCTTATTTGTGGGAATCGCACCACTATAGCATATAGCTGCCATATAAACTGAACGATCGGAATCAAGTCCTTGTATGGAAACATTTTTTATGTGACGAGCTATCTTCACGAAATTCTTCAAAACTTATTGTCAAAGGCTACGCTACAACCTTCGAACAAATTCTTCAGATCGAAGCACTATAGCATTTAGCTGCCATACAAACTGAGCTATCAAAATCAAGTTGAAGACCTTTTTATTCTCACATATGCTGCAAGAAGTGAATTCGTATAGGGTATTATGGCTTTGCTGAAGTTACCATTTTTTGTTGTTGATTTTTTTTTAACTTTTTGTAATAAATATATTTTTTTCGGCTACACCCACGCGTTAAACTGTTTTCTTTCACTCCGAAAATTCGCGACAAACTTTTCGTGCCACATTTTTTGGACAAACAAAAAACACGCAACCACATACTTGTACAGACAAATATAAATACATACATCCATATATATATATGTGTGTATATGTACCGTGCGCTATTCGAGCTTCAGGTGGCGCTTAGTTGCCGCCTCTTTAGTTTTTCGCGTATTTTTCATTTATTTATTTATATATACATATTTATATCTTCTGTTTTTGAAATTATTTGCTGTAACTATAAGCCATAAATAAGCGTACATACATACGTATGCACACATATACGAATGCATATTGTTTTTGCTTATTTAGACATCCGCATTGCTTGATGAGGTTACGCTCGCAAATTCTCGCTCGCTATACGCTGTCACTCTTGACGTTTCTATTTGTTGCAGCCCGGCGTACTTATTTACACATTTGCTGTTGCATTGTTGTTGTTGTTGGCCGACACAAAGTGCATATTTTCTTTAGCGTGGCAAAAATAAACTTGAAGTTAAAGCGTAAACGCCAAAGTTTCATGTTCACCTGATTTTATGTATGTATGTTTGTGTGTGTGTGCATGTTTTATAGTTGACGGGTATTTATTCAGTTCGTTTACACCATAAAATTTAATTTTTAAACATACAGTGGGGCGATGTGTTGCTAACGGGTTAATTTTCCTTTTAAACTGCGGATCGGGACCAAGAGTGCTGATGCAGTACTGAAAGATCTAGAAACTATTGCTCTTAGCTCTTCTTCTTCAGGGACTTTTTTAAATTGCGTCTTACTCTTTATTTTTAGTAAGCCTACTGACATTTATAACCTTTGGAGACTGAAGGAGATCTTCTTTAGTCGCTTTAGTCCATAGATGAGATATAATAAAGAAATTTTTTAAAGTTTCTATGCCCTAAATTACCTCGTAGGAAACGTTTCCCCTCTTTGCCTCTCTCTCAATTGTTTATATAACCAAGACCCTAAATATTGAAGTGGAAGCATGAGGTCATGAAGCACACCAAGACTGTGTTAATATTACACTTTTTCTGAGAAACAGATGTGGTATAATAAATTTTATAGAGTTTATATGCTCTATATGTCGTAAATTGTGCCCTACAAAATTTTGTATCTGCCTCTCTCTCGATTGTTGTTAATACCAAGACCCTAAATATTGAAGTTCAAGCTTGAGCTCATGATCATTCTAGGAATCTTTGTATCTGCCTCTAATACCTAAAAATATTGAAGTGCCAGCTTGAGCACGTTGAGAAACCACACAGATCTGTTGAAATAGTATACCAGATGTACATATAATAACTCGAAGTCCTTCTTAAACGAACCTTCAAAATTTACCAAGTTGGCTCTCAATTTCCGAAAATTTTACACGAGTGAGCTCAATAAAGCTAAACCGATTATTTTAATAATATTTCTTTGAGAACTGACTTACCACAAACCAGTCATATAGTCAAGTTCTAAGTAATAGTTTTTCCACTAAAAATTTTATGCACACATTCGGCATATGTGGACCACTGTACGGACGCACACATGCCGAGAGCGCCAAAACGTTACTCTACTACGGTAAACGATGAAACGGCAAAACCGTTTGTGTGCATATTACACTTTCGCTTTTATTGCGACGTTTTCGGTAATTTACAACGTGCAACATTGGTGAACCACCGCACGCACACGCACGCAACTGCTTGCCACCGAAGAGCGCATGTATTATATATTCATATCTGTATGTATGTGGGTATGTGTGCGCAGTATCTTCCGAAAATTCGAGTTACATGCCAACTCTGTACCTCACCACTACATGTACGCACACACATAGCAAATGTGGCGGCGCATTGAGCGCATCAACTGAACTTTCAAAGCTATACTCGTAACAACAAAGAAATGTTACGGCAATAACAACAAAATGAGAGCAACAAAATATAAAAAAAAAAAACAAAATCAACAACAATAATATTAAGAGCAGGCGAAAGTGGTAAAAACATTGGTGGTAACAAGAAATTGGCAGGGAATATGCTACCTCAACTCACTATACTAGAGTTTGCTGGCTGGCTACACGTAGACAGATACATTTTTATACCCTGAACAAAGTATAATTTTTGAGATATCGCTTTGATACACGTAATTACGTCCCCAAGAGGCTGTTAATTTGTCGTAATCGCCGATATCGGACCACTATAGCATAGCTGCCATTGAAACTGAACAATCGGAATCAAGTGCTTGCTTTATTTGACGAGATATCTTGACGAAATTCGGCACTGATTATTATTTGAAATAAAGCTATAATATCTAAAAATTGTTCAGATTGAAGCACTAAAGAATAAAGCTGCCATGCAAATTGACCGAAGAAATCTAATTATTTTGTGGAAACATTTTTATTTGTGAAGGGTATTAAGGCTTCGGTGCAATCGAAGTAAACGTTTTTTTCTTGCTGTACATATGTACGTACGTATATATGTGTGCGTATACATGTGTATTGAGCATGTATGGCTAGCGGCACTAGCGGATGCCTGGGTGCTGTAGTACCATTACGAGCAAGCTTACAGCATCATATTCTATGAGTATGTGTGTATGTGTATGTGCGCTGTAAGGATGTGCGCCCAAAACCACCCTTTACTAGTTTACTTAAATAACGAAATCAACCAGTGAATGAGAGAAAATGCAAACCCATACAAACAAGCATATGTGGCAAGCGTATAGGATGTGAGGTTACGCTGTGTATTAAGGCAAAGGGGTATAAATATAGCTGGATAAATGCGCACTTGTGTCTGTGCGCTTGTGTGTGTAATATGCATTACACCGCAAAAATATGAAAGCATGTGTGTGTGAGCGGCAGCATTCCTTTCGTCATCAGTTTGGCGTCGCTGCTGTTTCTAATAAAAACAAGCAGAGGTAGAAGAAGAATTCCAATAAAAAATATGA
This sequence comes from Bactrocera neohumeralis, assembly GCF_024586455.1. Lineage (NCBI taxonomy): Eukaryota > Metazoa > Arthropoda > Insecta > Diptera > Tephritidae > Bactrocera > Bactrocera neohumeralis. The sequence goes on along the minus strand of NC_065923.1, from coordinate 79,905,422 downwards.
AATACTGCAAAAATGGACAAAAGCAACAGGAAGTAAATTGAGATGCTGAAAGAGCAACAGCAACCATAACAACAATACAGCCAACAACAAAGCGCAGCAAAATAAAATTTAAACGCTGAAAATACAATAACATCAAAAAGAATGTGAAGTTAATCAAAGACAAATTCAATTTCGTTTTTTTTCGGTTTTGTTTTCAAAACCTACCACAGTAGCTGTAACATTAAATATCCCATATGCTATGCTAATGGCTATAAAATCTCTTGCTTTTAAATATTTTTTGATGAATATGCTGTTTTCATTTGAATAGCTTTCTTATTTAATTTTATTTAAAGAGATAATTTTTTTGGTGAGTAAAATTACCAAGTACAACAAAACTAAAATTAAAATACTTTTTTTTTTGCAATTGTGCTTGCCCTCACTTAACCTCAAATATAACCGCGCTTTTGCGGTCGCTCAAATTAGCAATTCGTTGATTAAACGAACCGTCGCTTGCTGTGTTAGTCTTGCTCTCGCGAGTGAGAGCTGAAGTTTCAGCCAGACATTTGAAATCTAATGATGATGGTAACATGCAATTGGAGCACGATTGGGGTATTTGAGATTGTGATTTTTGGTTTTTTGAATAAAAATGCGATAAATATGTATATTCCGACAATGTGAACCTAGCTTTTATAGAAATATGAACGATATGTCATAATAAATCTGTTCGTTTAAAGTGGAGAGAACGTCTGAAACTTCTTGAAAGGGCAACTTTCCAAATTTTGACCGTGTTTTCCATTACTTTTTTTTTTTTAGTAATGTTTGTACCATTTCTTAAGGGTGATTAATATAAGGTAGTCGAAAAAGTCTTTTCGTATTTTTAATCAAACTTCAATTTATTATTTTTATTATTTATAATGAACTTTGATGAACCAAATATGTACCATTTTGGTCGACCACTTTTTGCCATTATTGCGCTAGAGGCATTATTCCATCAGTGTAAAACTTTTCTGGTTTTTCGGCGAAGAACTGCGACAAGTTATTTAACGGGCTTCCTTCGAAGCCAACTTTACTCCATTAAGGGAGTTCTACATGGACCAAAACAAATAATAGTCCGATGGTGCAAGGTCAGGGAATGCGTCAAAACTTCCAAGCCAAGCTCTTCCAGTTTTTGCCGAGTCCTCAAAAATGTGTTTGGTTTAGCGTTGTCCTGATGGAAGACGAAGCCCTTTCTTTTGATCAGTTCTCTCCGTTTTTTCGGTTGCTTCCTTCAATCTCATCAGCGGTCTACAATAAAATGTGGAATCAATCGTTCGACCAGACTGGAGCAGCTGATAGTGGATGATTCCCTTTCAATCCAACCAAACACTCAGCATTTCCTTTCGAGGCGTCAATCCCGGCTTTGCGATCATTTGTTGAGCTTCACCACCCTTGGACCATGATCTTTTTCGCATAGTATTGTCATATTTGATTCATTCTTCATCTCCTGTTACCATTCGCTTCAGAAATGGTCCGATTTCATTTCGTTTAATCAAATAGCAAATTTTAAGTCGGTCCATTAAATTTTTCATAGACAATTCATGTGGTGCCCAAACATCGAGCTTCTTTTTGTAGCCAGCCTTTTTTAAATGATTCAAACCCGTTTTTTTTTCTTCTTTTTTTATACAAAAATTTCAAAATATAACATACTTTTTTATTATTTTCACTAATTTTTAAAGATCTGTAACTTTTCAACTTCCCCGAATATTTTTTTTTTTTTTGGTTAAATGAAGCTTAAAATCTCACCTTACCAACACTATATGGTAAGACACAATGTGATTGGTAGCACTAGATCTATACGACTGCAACGACATCTATTGACAAAATACGAAAAACTGGTCGTTTAAAGTGGAGAGAGCGTCTGAAACTTCTTGAAAGGACGATTTTCAAAATTCTGATCGTTTTGTCAATGATTATAAACCTTTGTTAGAAGGTGAGTCCACTTAACAGCACAAAAAAATAGTGCGACAGATGGCGCTGTTGTCCCATTTGTTTAAAAAGTATGAATTTACCGGTTATTTGGTTATTTTTTTTTTCTTTCCATAACTCGCATATGCTTTATTGGTACAGGGGGCACTCTGCTGACCAGCATTCATCCCACCCACTTTGTCCGCACATTGTCATTTCCGTTGGTAAACATGCAATGTCTGTTGCCTATTTCGCGCTACAGAAAATCCAGGAAATATTCAATGGACGTAAAAAACTAACGAAATATTCCATATTCTCGCTGCTCACCAGTTTTCTTTACAGTTTTCGCCTTTTATTTGGTTGCTTTTCGGCTATGCTGTGCGCTGTTTTGCGTAAGCGTGAGCGTGAAGTGTGCGCGCGTTTGTGTTTGTGCGTGGCGTGATGCACATTGTCGGTGAAATTGCTTAACTGTCGGTGGGTAAAATGTTGTCGCTTGCACAATTGTTATTGTTGTTGGCTTTATTGCTACGCCTTTGTTGCCACATTTGACTGTACGCGCATGGAAATACTTGAAGTACGCACGGATATCCGGAAACGGCTGTGAATTTGTACTCTCGCCTGTGATGCTGCTATTGTTGCTGTTGCTGTTGCTGCCATGCCACTTGACGTGCAATGCCGCTTTCCGTTCGCTGCCCACTCAACCACTTATGATCATTGCATTTACTCTCGCGCTAGCTTTGTCTTAACTGTCGCATAGTCCTCGTCGTCGTCGCCGTTGCCTCCGCCGCGCTCGTCGTTATTGTCGTTGTAGTCTGGCTTTCAACGCTCGGCGTGACTGCTGAAAGTGCCCTGGCGTAGGGCAAGTGCAAATTGTTGTCGGCATGGCAGTGCCGCAACTGTGCCTTGGTGTGTATGCGGCGACGGCAGCGACGCTTGTTGTTGCTGCACCCTAAGCGCGTTGGCCAATTTGCGCCGCTTAAGCAGCTTTGCTTCCGGATTTAAGTGCAAAAGTGTAAAATTCTCAACTCGAGAACGGCATGGCAAAAGCACAAATAAGCCAAGGGAAAATTGTACTAAAAATAACCCGAAAAAAATATGAACAAAAACAACAATAACAAAATCAAAACAGTAAATGCGCATGCAGCAGTGCCGAGCAAAGAAAAAAATCACGCTTGCAGCTAAAGCGCAAATAGCAGCATCCGCCACTTGTCCCCTACGCCGCGCCTCGCCGTTCAACGGCAACGCCACTCCAACACCCTGCGGCATGCTGTAGTGTTTTTGTAAGCTACACACAGTCGCCTGAAGTTAAGTCATCGACGGCAGTGGCAACGGCTGCCGGAATGTGGCACACTACAGTGTCCTTGTGTTGTGTGCCGCCGTGCCTCGGTGTGTCGGAAGTGCATAGTTTTAGTTTCTTGAAATAAATACGGCTCGCTCGCACACACACACATACATGCACATACATATGTATGTATGTATGTTTTTCGGTGCAGTGTGTGCGCACACTTTGCATTCTATGGCAGAGTTTGTAACTTTATTGTGGAAAATATTTTCGTCGAAATTCTCGCAGTTACTTGCATTTGGCGAATGAAAAGTTTTTATGCAAATACCAAAATTGCTGCTTGCTGTTTGGTGAGAAAAACGGATTTCTCTCCTCTTTTTTCTTGATTTTCTTCTAAATGGCATGTCTCTGGCTACAACGCTAACTTACACGTATACATATACATATTTCATACATATATACATGTGAATTCATGAATATGTGTACGTTTATGTGCATGTGTGTGTTTGTGTGTTTACATGCATATTTTGAGACCATTAAAATGCAAATAATATTGTAACAGTTGTTGTTTTGCTAAACGAATAGGATATTTTAAGGAAATATCATATATTTGATTGAGTATAATTTAAGCGATTGCATGCAGTGGAAGTGTTGCAAAGATTTTTAAGAGGATTTGAATGCGAAGGAAAATCAAAGGATTAAGTGCAAAGTCTGCTTGCTGCACTCGATGGAATTAATATTTTTCGCATAAATAATAGAAGCAATAAAACAAGGCAGCCACGAAGCTCTAATACGCTACACTGGTGTATTTCTTATACCATAAAACCATAAAAGGGTATAAACAGTCCTTCAACTTGATTTTGAGCAGTCAGTTTGTATGGCAGCTATATACTATAGTTGTCCGATCTAGAAAATTTCTTCTGACATTATAGCGTGGTCTTATGGTTAATGGTCTATAGCGAATTTCGTAAAGATATCTTATCAAAAACAAAAGAAGTTCATACAAGGACTTGGTTTTATCGGTCAATATCTATGGCAGCTATATGCTATAGTGTTCCGATCTGTACAGTTTGTTTGAAGATGATACCGTTGTGTTAGAAATTAATTCACGTAAAACTTCGTAAATATATCTCACCAAACAAACAAGTTTTTCATACAAGAATTTGATTTTCAGCGGTCAGTTTGTATGACAGCTATGTATATGCTATAGATGACCGATCTGAAAAAAATTTTCGGAGATTGTACCGCTGCCTTTAAAAATAATTCATGTCAAATTTCGTGAATATATTTCGCCATATAAAGAAGTTGTCCTTATAAGAACTTGATTTTCAGCGGTCAGTTTGTATGACAGCTATAGGCTACAGTGCTCCGATCTAAACAATTTGTTCGGAGATTTTACCTTTGCTTTAGAAAAGAATTCATGACAAATTTCGTAAATATATCTCACCAAATAAGAAAGTTTTTCTTATAAGGACTTGATTTTCAGCGGCCAGTTTGTACAACACCTATAAGCTATAGTGATCCGATCTGAAAACTTTATTTAGAGATTATATTTTTTGTTTTGGAAAATAAACTGTGCTAAATTACGTGAAGATATCTTGTCAAATAAAAAAGTTTTCCATACAAGGACTTAAGTTTCGTCTTTCGGTTTGCAAGGCAGCTTATGCTATAGCGATTTATGCTACATGTGGCGGGTATTATAGCTTCAGTGTAGCAGAAGCTAACGGTTTTTACTACTTTTTCATTTATTTTTTTTTTTTTGTATCCGATTACTTAAAGTAATTTATTTTATGTATTTATTCAAATGACGCTTGAAGCCGCTTACCTATGCTCTGCAATGAAAAATCTTGACAGTTGCATACTCCCACTTGTCCTGTAACTTATCTTATTTTCCCATATTCTGTAATTATCAATACATTATACTTAAAGGCAGCCAAAAGTATTAATTCGTTTGCGCTCAAAATTGACGGCTTTGATCGATTAGAATTGCCTTAATAACTTGATGTATGTATATATGTATGTATGTACTATATGTAAGCATATACATACATACTACTGTGCCCAAAAAATAAAGTGACATTTGAAGCTTATACATAAGTATGTATGTAAAACATATATCTATGTATATGTAGTTATGTTGATCTGTTAGTTATATTGTGTAAGTGAAAAATATAACAATTTACCATTAATTGAAAAGGATTCACTTTAAATTATATGCCAACTGACTTATATTGTCTGCAAAGCGAGTGATGAAAGGAAATTGTGCAAAAAAAGTTAATTAAAAATTATGCTACGCAAAGGTATTAATACCAATAAAATGCCCATAATACGTAATGCACACACATACACACATATGTAGCATTAAGGACTTTAAATGCAATATGCTGCGCAGACATCAACTGGCCGTCACGCATACATACATACATTCGAATGCGTCTCATGTGAAAGTGTGCACTATTTATGCGCGCTAGTGTATGTGCATATGCGTGCGAGTATGTGTGTGTTAATTGTAGCGTAAAATGAAACTGATAATTAAATGCAATTCTGTTGGTTGGTCGGTGGGTAATGCGTTGAGTGCAATTTCCAATTGGCAAATGAATGAATATTTAAACAAACAAAAACGGTAAAGCAACAACAAAAATAAAAAAAAAATGAAAAAAACGAAGAGGGTTCCGCATAACGGTAAGCCATACGGTTTTTTATTATTATGCTTTATTTAATTTCGCTGTTTAACTGTGCAAACACTTTTATCTGACTCGTGTTGCACGCACAAAAAGCAATAGCAACAAAAATGTTGACAATATTTTCTTGCCGAAGTTAACTAAATACTTAACTGCGTGCGCTTTTGTTGTACTGCCAACTAAAGAAAATTACGATTTTTACGCTAAAGTATTCAATTACCAACAGTGCCCAAAGTAAAGTGTAAGGGTTAATCCTGCAGCGCTCGGCCATTACGCCATTCGTGCTTATTCAAATGTTGCAAAGGCGTTTGCTATTTTTATGCCCTCTACAGGATATTTTCATTATGCACGCGACTTTTTCTCCCAAAGGTGCTGCTCATTTGTCGGAACCGCTTATATTGGACCACGATAGCATATAGTTGCCATACAAACTGACCCATCGAACTTAAGTGCTTGTATGGAGAACTCTTTTATTCGACAAGATATCATATTGGGATTTGGCACAGATTATTTAAAAGAAAATCTACATTATCCGAAGAAATCGTACAGATCGGACAATTATAGCTTATAGCTGCCATACAAACTGATCCTTCGAACTCAAGTCCCTATGAGGAAAACTTTTTTATGTCGCGAGATATCTTAACGAAATTTGGCGCGAATTCTTTTCTAAAGCATCGGTATAATCTCCGAACAAATTGTTCAGATCGGATCACTATAGCATGTAGTTCCCATACAGAATGACCGCTGAAAATCAAGTTCTTGTATGGACAACTTTTTATTTGACAAGATATTTGTACGAAATTTGGTATAAACTATTTTTTAAGCAAACGCTACAATATCTGAAGAAATTTTCTAGATCGGACCACTACAGCATATAGCTGCCATACAAAATGACCGCTGAAAATCAAGTTGAAGATCTTTTTATACTCTTTTATGCTATAAAAAATGCAACCCTGAAAGGTATTATTACTTCGCTGCAGCCGTAGTCAATGTTTTTTCTTTATTTATTAATATACATACATACATATATATGCCTAGGTATGTAACTCAGCCTGGAATGACCAACCTTGTAACGCATAGCCGTGGAATTAGTATTGAGGCAGGCAGCGCGTCGGTGTATTTTTGTTTAAATTTGCTTGCATATTTCATGTGTTTTCATCTCTTTTATTGCTACTTTCTTCATTCCACGCCATTTTAGCGCGCACACTTGCACACCCCGTCAATGTGTGCGTGCTGCAACGCGTCGAGCGAGCGTACGAAAGGCACAAGGAGATTGTTGTAACTTTAAAAGGGCGCTTGCAATCGCTACTTAACTTTTAAAAGGATGAGTTAGTATCGTTAAACGAAGTAGTAAATGGTGGGCGGCTGTGCCGGTGTGGCATGCGTTGTCTGTTGTTGGGGTGTACAGTGGCAAAGTTTGTTGGAAAACTGTAAAGAACTTCACTTTGCTGTAATTGATTGCATCTAAGAAAATTCGAGGAAAATGTTAATGCATGCGGAACTTGTACGAACCGCTGAAAGTTGCCAAAGCAACTTGCTGCTCCAACTTGATTTGGTAGTATCGTTAAAAATGTATAGACGACCGCCCGGCTTTGCTGTGCATAGAAATTCAATGTGTTAGTAATACTATAAGTACATATATGGATCTAGTTTAATAAACAGATTTTGAAATCCGGAAACATTTTTTACTAGTTTCATCTCGTTATAACTGTGTGGTATTTTAGATCCATTGTCTGCAGTTTCAACGAATCCAAAAAAATATTTCTGTATTCTACATAGTTTTACTGGCAATACAAATTTCCAACGATCTTTAAACACCAGCTGTTTGTTCGCTGTTAGAAAGTGAACTCTTTGATCAATAACGAAGCATCGAAGTCTGCTTTGCACGCAAAGTTGACTTGAGAGCTCTTGTCTACCAAAAAGACCGAAAGGTAGAGCAAAAACCAGCTGGAGGAGTATGGAACTCTCGTAAATTAGGTCTGCTATACGATAAATGGAGGAATTAGCCGCTTGCGAAAGATTATGAATAATTTTTAGCAGCGGAGGGTCCGCTGAAGTAGGCATTGCGAGGATGTCACTTTTACTAAAATTAACATGGAGATCTCTGCCTTTTTTCTGGCCAAGTTGATAGGGAACTCTTTGCTCAACAACAAGACGTCGAAGACTTTTGCCACATGCAAAAGTTGGCCTGGAGAGTTCCTGCCCACCAAAAAGATCGAAAGGTTGAGCAAAATCCAGCTGGAGGATTATGGAACTCTCGTAATATAGGTCTTCTGTACGATAAATGAAAGAATTTATAAATTTTAGCTGCTTGCGAACGATTTTGTGAACTTTTTAAGAAGCCGTGCGGCGAAAATCAGCTGGGGATCGGACGACGATCACAGCCCTCAATTATATGAGATGGTGCAAGTTTGGAGAGGTCTTAAACTCCAGACAGAAGCAGGTACATAGATATAAAACATAAGGTTTGCACCACGACCTTTTATTGTGCCCCCAATCGTGTGAGATGGGCTAACTTTGGAGAGGTCTTATGCTGCAGACAGAAGTAGATAGATATAAAACATGAGGTCCGCGGACTGCTGTGCAGTGTATTAATAGGTGTCTGGAGTTTTCGTAGATAAGTAACAAGCAAAATAAGTGAAGTTCGTTCACTTACTTGGTCTGTGCGCTTCAGGATGTTTCGGCATTTCAGCGAATGGTAACAATTTCGACTCTTAACTAATTATTTCTAACCGATTTTTCGCATTGCTAATGCATGTCAGCAATCACTGTTCGCTTTGCAGATATCCGATGAATACAATTCGCCTTTTATGTACTTTGAAGCTTAGTTAAAATGCACTGAACACAGCCAGCAATGCTTAGTTGTGGCTAAAAGTTGTTGTTTACTTTGCTTTTATACACGTACAAATAAAATTTATATGTTTGTATGTTTGTTTGTAGATGCATATTTTCTACACAACTGTATAGTTGCGAATGTTGTTGCAGTTGTTGTTTTTGATGATTGTGTTGGCTCTTTGCAACACCATTTTTCTTCGGCTCCCTTGCTTTGGTTGGCTTTGAAGTGTGCTTTGCTTTAGCGTAATCGCCGGCAACCATTAACTATGCAAATACGTATAGGTATACCTGGGTATGTACAAAACGTATACTGGAAGAACGCAGTCGCAGCGCGTTCCGTTGGCTTGCAGGGACTCGGCTTGGCTGGGCGCACGTTCCATCGATTCTCTTCTAAACTCTGCAACTCCACTTGCAACTGACTTTTCTTGCAGTTTTGCGGTTGTGGCGGTTTGTTTTGTTGTTGTTATTGTTGTCATTGTAGTTGTAATTGTTTTTGTTTTTCGCTGTGCACGTTGCGAGTAACTTTTGTTTTGCTTGTTGTTGTGGTGGCTGGAAACAAGTGTAACAAATTTAACTGCAGCTTTTAAATTCCACATTTTTGGTTTAGACTCCTTCTTTGTTGTTTGCATTTCTGCACGTTTTTTTCGTTTTGCCCCTTTGTTTTGCTTACTTATTCGCTGAGTGCTCTCGGTGCCGCTCCCACGCTTCCAATCCACCGTTATCCGCCACTCATGTACGTTTCCATACACGGCTTCTTTTAATTAAGTTTTGTCGCTTGCGAGCGAAACATCGGCGACGCCGACACAGTAGTATGGCAACGCGGCGTGTGTGTGTCTCGTTGGTAGCCCCGTATGCGCGCTTCTGTGGCAGCGCTTGGTATAGCGCGGCGGTGTTGGTGGCCATCAGCAATTCTCTTCAAATACGCGCTGCTCAAAGGAAATCAATTAAAAGGTAATTGTGCGGTAAAAGCTATCAGAATTGGCTTAAATTCGGTGGCACTGCGCTGTCGGGTAGCACACGATTGTTGCGAAAAGTGCATTCTTCGCAGAGTTGCAGAGTTGTTCTTGTGTTGTTCTATTTTTTTTGTTGAGGTTTTTACTTAAGTGCAAAGTTCAAAGGAAGATGGGTAATAAAATTCTCTTTAGCCGCAATTAGGGCAATTGGTATTTTGTATATGAGAGTTGATTATTTTCGGCGCGGCTGCTCGAAAAACTCGTGAAAAAGTGTCTAGCAAGTATAAAGTAGGGATGATGCAGTTTTAGGTGGTCTAAAAAATATTTCAGTTACTTGTAGGTTTAAGTTTATGCTTTCCCTTTCCAATCTAGTTTACTGCATCGCAGAATCTTTTCCTGACGGTTCTTTATGGGCTTACACACCTGCGAGCGATTTGTGGGCGATACGTAGCCGTATAAGAAGGGGTGCAGTGAGCTGTTTCATGGATGGATCGAAGTTAAGAGTATAAGTAGTTGAAGCTTTTGTCTGGAGCTCTCCATCAACTCCAGTTTCAGACTACCAGATCACTGTAGCGTCTTTTAAGTGGAGCTGGTTGCTTTCAAGGCAGCAGTAGATGTACTGCTCCGAAGTGCAGCTTCCTTCAGAGAGGTGTTCGATAGCCGGGCGGCTTTTCTGACTTTGAGCTTGCTGAATGTGCGTTCAAAACTAGTCAAGGAGTGCATGACCTCTTTACCAGTAGATTCAAGCTTCTTACATTTTAGACTCGTTTGAGTGCCGGGTCACAGCCACAAACTTGAAAATCGATGTGTTTGCTAGGGAGCGCACAATTTACACAGTTTCAGCCGTTGGATCTTTGGTCCTCCAGTGAGCTCAACAAGAACTTGTCAACAACCAGAACTTGTGTGATTGCGAGATCCTTTTGGTCCTGACTGAACCGTGTGAGGCTTTCCGAACTGTTGGCTCTTTGCAGAGTCAATCTCGTTATAACTATATGTTCTGTTCTGTTCTGACTGGACACTGTCCAATGGATTAACATGCAGTCCGGCTAAATATTCTGCCGGCTCAAAATTCTGTCGGACGTTCTTTGCTAAAGCAATATGGAGGAAGGTGAGGTGGATTCATCTTGTCCTTTCTTTCATTAATGCCCGACTTTTGCCGGACTCAGATTGAATTATCTCGGTAGACACACCTTTGGTGAATCTAACGAAGTTGCTGGGTTTAATATTGATCACCTTAAATAATTTGTGGTGATCACAAAATGGAACCTGGTACTTGGAATTTACCTACTTAAAAGAATTTCAAACTAATATGATGAAGCCTTCCTAACATCGTACCTGTGTAAAAAGCGCCTGTTCAAAGGAACCTTCGGAATGTAAACAGTCTACACCTTCGGTTTGCTAAAAAATCGTAAATTTTCTGAATTCAAAGCCGGTTCTGCCTGCTCCAGTTGTAAGCGCAACATAGTTTTCCGCCTACTTTCGCATTTGAAACCTTCCCAAATGATACACACACACAAATCCATATGAGTTTCGAAAAACAAGTAGACGCTACGTCTGCAAAAGTCATTTAAATTGTAAAACTACATACGAACAGTTAAAATCATTGCGCTAAGCTGGCAATTGTAAAAGAGCTTTACTCAAACTTCAGCTACTTAGTGCGTCTCGCTTGGTTGCTCGGGTCTTCAGCAGCAATTATTTAGAGCAGGCTTGGCGGTAGACGAGACGAAGCAGCATATTTCTCCCAAGTAGTGTCAGGTGAGCGCGCAGTGACATGAGCAATCCTAGTTACACTACAACAAGCTGCAATAACAAAAGCGGCGACAAATTTGAGAAAGTTGGCAATTTGGTTTTTAGCAACAGCTAGTGAAATGGCTTTGGCAATATTTATCTTTTGCGTAGTTGTCGTTGTTGTTGCTGTTTGACAATTTTCATGCTATTACCTTGCCATTAGCATTGTCATTGGCGGCGGGTTAGGCTGTGTAAGCAGCTGCCGTCGTTGCCACTTCTGCTATGCCTTTTTATACCCTGAACAGGCGTCCTGCTTTCTGTAAATACGCTATACGAAATGGTCCTTTAGTTTTTGAGATATGGTTATGAAATTTTGCATCCGTTCATTGCTCCTTAAGCAGCTCATCATTTGTCGGAATTGTTGTTATCGGACCTCTATAGCATATAGCTGCCATACAAACTGAACGATTGGTATCAAGCGCTTGCCTTTTTTATTTTACAATATATCTGCACGAAATTTGGGAAGGGCTATTTTCCGGGAAAAATATGTAATCACCCAAGAAATTGTTCGGATCGGATTACTATAGCATATATGTAGCTAACATACAAACTGTCAAATACAAAATTAATACCTTATATGGAGCACTTTTTTATTTGAGCAGATATTTACAAGAAATTTGGCACAGATTATTGTCAGAGATAATGCTACAATTCACAAACATATTGCTCAGATCGGATCATAACTGCTTATAGCTGTCATACAAACTGATCGTACAAAATCAAATTAAAGCTGTTTGTACACCCTTTTATGCTACTTATAAGAAATCCAACAGTGTAGGGTATAATACCTTCGGTGCAGTCGTAGCTAAAGCTTCAGCTTGTTGTTGTTGTTACACGCTGCAGCAATTATCAAGAATTTCATGCTGTCTCACTTGAAAATCGCTCATTTATAACACGGCTTCCTCTTTGTTTGCTTCTTCTTCTTCTTACACTTCCACTTCCACTTCGTCTGCTTCTACAATTACTTTTGTGACTCCGTTTCGTTCGTGGTGAGTTGCATGTGGCTGTTGCTCTTTCATTTGCTCGCTTATTTGATGTATTTTGTCGTTAACAGGATATCAAATGACAATACGTCAACAGCAGCAGTAACAACAACAACAGAAAGCAAGTGCAAAACCTAAAAACAATACTAACAACATTTTAGTAAACAAAGCATATTACAAACGATCAAGGCAAGTGTCGGTGCGCTGACGTTTAGCTGTCGAGCAGCTCGGTGAGTCCTCTACTCATGTGCGCGTGTGTGTTGGTGAATGATTGCGTGAATGCGCTGGCAAGTGGCACGACGCACTGCTTGCCATTTGATGCTTCTTCAACAGTTGTAATTAGTAGTTGCTGAAATTATTGCGTTTTGTGTCAGCCAGCGTTGCCGTGTTGACTTACGCTCGCGCTCCACTCCCATCACAAGCGCCAACTCGCTTGCCGGTTTTCCCCTCATAAGTAGGTGTGTTTGTATGTGCGTCGGTATGCAGGCAGATAGTTGTGTGATTAACTGTTTGGCTGCTGCTTGGCTTTTTGCGTTGATTGTTCGCTTAGTTGGCTTACTCCTCTGGTGGCACTACAAAAATTTACAAGGCTTTGTAATTGAAACTTTGCTCTTTCATTTCATACAATATATCGTTGTGCTTACATACATATATATATATGTGTGTATTTATTAAATTACATACATATAGTAGTATAGAAAATGAAATATTTACCACAATGCGCTGTCTGAGTTTGCTTCGTACACTGACAGAAAATTTGCTTGGCAAGGGACGTTGTGGTATAAAATATAAATATTTTGTATTGAACTCCCTCTCTCTTTGTCAAGAACTTATGAGTCATTCTGTATGTTATAGAACCTTTTTTTTATATTTTTCATGATGGAAGTAAAATAGTTCCCCTAGCCGCAATATTATCTCACTCATATCTAGCCAATGATTGTCGGCGCAGCATAATTCCCGAATGATCTCTTCATCACCATCAACAACGCTTACGGCCAGCCATCTCATGATTTTAGACCTTTGGAACTTAAGACTATCCGTAGCGTCAATACGAAGTTTCATTGAGTGAGTTTATGCTAGCAGGCTATAACTCGATTCTCAATCGCTAACTCTGGTAACATCATCTGCGTACCCGTTCATATAGGAACAGAAGAGAATGAAAAGGCAGATGAGCTGGCCTGTTAGGGGGAGTTGGAGACACAATTCTTCTAAGCTGTCTTAGGCCATTCAGCACCTTCAATGGTGGTTTGAAGCAATGGACCCTAGAGGAACATGCGAGCCCATGAAACACAAATGGCACAGGGTATACCATAAAGTTACTTTGGGGTAGTGTTGATGATGAATAGACCAAAAAACTATTAATTATAGGCAAAAGGGAGCTTAGTAACATTGTGGTGATCATTACCGGCACCTACACTTATGAAAATCGTCGGAATGCAGAGCATGCGCGGAGGTTGATGAGACGCTGGAGCGTTATGCATACCAATGCCCAGCCTTCAGCCGTATGAGACAGGACATATTCCACGGGGCTCTCAATGTTTGAACTTCGGCTCTATAATGGGCTTAGTGATGACCTAAGTGTAGCCGCCTTGTCTCTGGGGTTAAAGTATTTCCCTTTTCAGTCAAACAACCAACCATTAAACATATGTCTATTTGATCGAAAGGTTCTTGCGGTTTGAAGGTAAAAAAACTGGAACAATTGATTTTCACAAGCTTCTCTTGCGCGGAATTTTTTACCAGCACAGTCAGTCACCATAGACAGGAACAGGTGGTTTTCACTTGGTGCTTGGTATGGGCCCTAAGGTGAATGTATAAAAATCCATCAATCAAGTTCCAGTCCTTATATAATATTAAATTATATATATTTCGAATTAATTAAAATTATTTGCGATGTACTCTCTTCACATAATATCACTTGTTCTTGTTTTTGCTTATGCCATTTACCTGCCTTTCAACAGTTGCACACGTTGTTGCGGTATTATTTCAACTCGTTTTTAGAAGTTTCAATTGCACATCAATGTGTGCGTGTAAAATGTTAAACTAGCAACAACAATAACAAAAAAATGTAATTCACAACAAAACAGGGATAAGCAGAAAGCTGCTAAAGGCAGTGACATTGTGTAAATTAAAGCATTAAATGTAATAAAATGATGGAAGGGCAACAAAAAGCGAACGGTAATTTAATACAAGTACGACTAGTCGTTATAAATGTAGCCGACTGCTTGCACTTGTATTTATATGGACTCGGTTGCTTGTGCATTGCAGCATTGGTAGCACTGGATTGTTGGTAGCAAATGTGAGGGCTGTTGAAAAATGTTAATTTTTTCGGAGTAAATAATTTAAAGAGGGTTAATGAACGGCACTTTTGCGAAATCCGCTTGGGAGGCTAAACGTGGAATAGAAGTAATAATTAATAGGCGTATAAGCGAGTTTATGAAATTAGGTTTATGAGGCTGGTTTATAGTTTTTCAATAAGAAAAAAATTGGTAATTTTCTTGAAAACAGATTTTTATACCCTAAACAGGTTATATTAAGTTAGTCAGGATATTTGTAATACACAGAAGGAAACATCAGAGATTCTATGCGGTATATACATATATAAAGGATCAGCATGGCGTGCTCAGTCGATTTAGCGACGTAGTTTTTCAGGTTTTGAGATATCGATCTGATATTTCGCATACTTTCCTTTCTCTACGATAAGCTGCTTATTTGTCGGAACGGCCGATATCGGACCACTATAGCTTATAGCTGCCATACAAACCAAGCGAAAGGAATAAAGTATTTGTTTGGAAAACTTTTTTATTTGACGAGCTATCTTCATGAAATTTGGTACTGTTTGTTATTTAAAACAATAGTATATTATCTGAAGAAATTGATCAGATCGGATCACTATAGCGTATAGCTGCCATTCGAACTGAGCGTTTGAAGTAAAGTACTTGTATGGAAAACTTTTTCATTTGACGAGATATCATCATGAAATTCGTCACAGAACATTATCTAAGACTACAATGCAGTCTTCGAAGAAATTGTTGAGATCGTACTACTATAGCATATAGCTGCCATACAAATTGAACGATAGCATTCGAGTTGTTGTAAGGAAGCTTTTGTATTTGTGAAGGATATTGCAAACAAAGTTAATTTTTTTGGTTTAATTTTCTAAATGTTTTTTTAACTGTAAATACGCTATTATCTCGTTTTAGCTCACCCTAACATACACATATGAATATGTAGAAGTATGATGGCGATATTAACACTTTATTTTACTTTTATATATAAAATATTTAAACCATTATTTTTTGCGTTCTCTCTCTCAAACTCACACACTCGCTTTTCCTGTTGTTATTTTTGCAGCGTATTAACGGGGCTTAAATCATTGTAAGCTGCTGTAGACGGTTATGCGCCAGCGCCGTGCGCCACCATACACTGCACTGAGCGTGGCTGGGAAATCGTTGAATGTACATCAAATGAATTTTAAATGTTAAAACAATCACTTTTAATCTAAAATAAAGTGCGAGGATAAAGTGTGAATGCAAAGTGAAAAATAATAAACCAAAAAAAAAAAAAATACAATATATAACGGTATATAAATACACGAATCTATGAGTGCGCGTAGCAAGCGATTGCAAATAATAAATGAAACGCAATAAAATTGCAAAAAAGAAATAAAATAAAATTAAAAAAAAAGAAAATAAAAGTGAAGAAAAATACGAAATTACATAGAAAGTGGGTGGAAAATCGAACTCAAACAAAACATAAAATTAAATTAAACGCATAAAAACAAACGACATTCTGCGCTTAATCCCATTCGTAGCAGCAAAATCCACGCCTGTCATTTCACGAGGATTAACACATCACAGACGAGTGGCAGTCGCATAGGCGCTTACAGCAAAGGTGCTTGTGTCTTCGCAGCGCAGGATAACGACAAGTATATAAGCACACACACACACGCATATATGCACAATATACATTTATAGACAGACGCGCCTTCGATTTGGTGAGCGGAAATTGCTCGCTTGTCACAAGGTAAGTAGTAAGTAGGTTAAATAGAATTTATGCATGCGCCCAATGCGGCTTAACTGCGCGCTTGAACAACAACACACACACTTACACAAACAAACGCACGTACACATATTTAGCAGCGAAAAACCACTTCAAGCTGCATACACACACACTTAGCCGGAAGACAATGGCACATTGCGCTGGTTACCCTTAAATGATTTTCTTTTACCCCGGGAAATCCACAATTTGCTGGCAGATTTTGTTTTTTGTATTTGTTGTGATTCGTGCTTTTAATAGCGTCTGACTGCCTACTATTGTCGCCTTCGTGCTGTCTGCAGGCCTTCTCTACTTTAGCTTTGCCGTAATTTGTATGCCTCCGCCTAGTCAACCGCACACCTCAGCTGCTTCCAATGCTGGCAAGCGGATTAGTCGCTATTTCTTTTATCTATCCAAGCACCGGTCTTCACATCTCGACTTACTTCACATATCATGCAGTGTTATTTTCTAAGCATCTTAACTCATTTAGTGTAGTCTACGTTTGGCTATTTTTATCAGACTTTGTGACTACCAAATTAATGTCTGCTGCAGTTTTCTTTCGCTGGTGGTCTATAACTCAATATAAAGAAATATAAGACTAACCAAAAAAAAAAAGGTTAGGAATAAGCACAAAAACAAAAATAAATAAATAAAAGAATAAAAAAATAAATTAAATAAAAAAACATAAGCAAATTAAATGAAAAAAAAAATATGCTTATGCACTCATTAGCTTGCTTGTCTGCCTGGCTTCGGCTTCGAGTTTCGTCTGTAATTCCATTTTCTCTCTCTCTCTCTCTCTCTCCGCTGTGCTTAATACTCCTGCTTGCCTTTGATGTTGAATTTTGGTAATTGTTTCGTAGGGCTTCCGTAAATTAAGTAATTTGACTGGATAGAAAAAGAAATGAAACAAAAACGCAGATAAAGTAACCACTCGCCATTGAAAAGTAATTAATTTAGTAATTGTCAGTCTTAAGCTGTATTAGGAGGGTTGCTTTAAGGCTTGACTTTGAAACAAAATAACTTCAGGCTATATATATACATATGTGTAGATATATATATTAGTCCGCATTTAAACTAATTTTATATGCAAAAAGTTATTTATATTTAACGGTCGTGGAAAAAAACGTTTCTGCTTCATTATGTGCTTAGCTTAAGGCATAGTAAAATTCAAAAAAATTTGCTTTTAAATGCTATTTGCCGATAGAAATGTTACTACAAATTTATCAGTAGATCAAAGCTTAGCATTTTTGCTTTTTTAGTGTAGTAGTTTTAGGACCCTATATTAGTATATTTTTAGTAAGAGATTTGCTGATATAGTATAAATAGAAGAGTATCACCTAAAATGCAAAATAGCGTAACATCACTTTTCATAAGTTTGCAGGTGAAGGAAAACCCACATAACCGAAACCACTCATATTGAAATAAAATTTGAGTTTTGGTTATAAAATGGTTATATATTGGTTACACATTAGTTATTTATTGGGTACATATTGGTTATATATTAGAAATATCTTCAAGATATTATGTCTATGAAACATGTTTCAATATGATTTCTTCTATATCGTAGGCAACTTGATCTTAGTTATCCGGAAAGGCTCCACATATGAAGGTATTCATTCAGACCTATAAATTTGTTTGTAAAATTTAAATCTTTCAAGCTTACCTCTCGAATTTTCTTCAAAAATTATACCATTTTACAGTTTAGCTAAATTCTATAAACCTCTTTTTGATCTAGTTTTTCTGCTCGCTTTTCTGAGATTACTTGAGGGTATCTCGAAGTAACCACACTAGTAAAACACTTTTTTCATGGATAAAACTAAGCAAAATAGAGTTCCCGGCAATTTCATAGTCCCACGATTTTAACGGTCAAAATTGTAGTTACTATTTTTCGAAGAAAGGCGAAGATTTCTTAAGGTATAACGGAGTTTAGGGAAAATTTTGGAAAAATTTACGAAATTAAATCAAGAAAACACAGAGTAGGTAGGTAGGTAAGAGTGTTGACCTTTCAGACTTAATTAGCGCTATTTTGATACACTATGGTAAGACCTCATATGTTAATATCACGCTCCACTATTGTGTTTCAACCATTTGGTGCCCTCAATGACACTACTTATCTCAGTTATGCTTTTGGTAGATAGAACTTTAAGGTTTGGTATCTAATGGATTCCCAAAGTTCGATGTCTTATTTGTCATATAGGAAGTGAATAACTGTTTTCTTGCATCTCTGGAGTTTGCAGCAACGGCTATATAGGGCATATTCAATGCATGTTCTCCAAATGGCCAATGCCCCGTTATGGTAGCTGTAAGTCTGTACCTACTTTTCCTGGACCTATGTAATCAGTCTTCAGTTTTGATCTTGTCATAATTTGCTCATATCTGTTTCTTTATCCTCGTACCATTATTTGTACAAATCGAGTATTGAGCGCCCTCTTGATGTTGTTATTGTTGTAGCGGCATTCTGCCGAGTTAGCAGTCCTTGACCAGATAAAAAATCCAGCTCCGTTCCGGTTAGGTAGACCCGACTGCCGTAGAAACGGATCTTCCTCTTGATCGTTCCTAGCGGACATGGTATTGTCTCTGCCTGGGATTCGGCTAGAGAGGCTCCCGAATTAGCCAACTCGTCTGCTTTTTGGTTGCGAAAATGTTGCCATAACCGGGAACCCACATTATGTTGGTTGGTTGGCTAGTAAGTTTAGAGCTTTCCTTTATTTACTACGCTGGAGTTGATCTTTGGGAACGACAAGGTTAGTAGTGCCTGGATGTCTGTGTAAACGGTTGCCTTCTGTATCCCCCCGTAGTTGATAAATTCAAAGGCAGTTGTTAAATCCACAGGCCTTCTAAGTGTCTAGTACTTCCGCTTGGAGGATAACATAAAGATCTTAGGAGTATACCTCTGTCCCTAATACACTGTCCATTTTGAACCATTCGGTGTAGATTACCTATCTTGACCCCCTCCATAGGGTACTCTCACTTGGAAGTCACTATTGAAGTCCAACCTTGGGACCAAAATTTTAACAAAAATAGAGCACAAACTGCCAGGGCTTGCGGTGAATATATTTCTTTCAATTTCCAATCATTTAACAATGATTAATGATATTTGACAGGAAGGCTGTATAACTTTGGTGCAACATTTTGTATAAAGTGTGTATAAATCAAGCATTTGGCAACTCTTGCCCAGCTCATTGCTTAATTAGCAACAGAGGAAAAGTAAATCTTAATGCTTAACGCCTTCAAATAGACATGTATTTAAGAGAGCCGCAAGCGCTGCTATCAAAATGTAATAAACTCCAACTAATTACAGTTATGTTAAGCCACAAATTATGAAACACACACTCACGAGGGCTGACACAATTTACAGCCATTTTCATTTCACTTTTCACTTTTCAGCAACAACAAATTATAAGCTTTCATTTAAATGCTCATATTTGAAATATAACTTAATATATAATATTTCAGACATTATATCACACACAGCCAAAGGTCGCTTTAGCCAAACCCAAAGCGTGCGCTTGATCTAATTACACTATCTCTACTCGTAAAATGAGATTTACGACGTGCAAGTGTTATCTAAATAGTTATTACAAAGCGCACAGACTTGTATACAATACATACAAACATATTCCGACATAAATATATTATTTTTGTTTTTGTTACTTTAATTTTTTGGCAGGGAATTTAATTTAAATTTGAATTTATAACTCCCTATGGGCTATTAAAAAGTTAGCATAAGCTAAACAATAAGAAAGCGCAACAACAACAATTCGGGAGGGAGGGGACGCACAATATAAAACACACGACGTGTAGGGAGAAAATATGGCGGGAAATTGTATCGTTATGCTATTTTGTCGGTTTTTCTGGTATTCTTTGTTGCTTTCCGTTTGCTTTCATGCTAAACGTTGTGGCGGGTAATTCATAATTTCAATTGGCTTATTATTATTTTCAAACGGTTTATGAGATTAGAGAGCGCACCATAAGCATTTCAAGAAATTACGTACAAGCTCATTGGCGCTGCTCGCAAAATTACACTGTCGGGCATACGTACATATAGTGAATAGTGGAATCGTTGGCGAATTTAAATTTACGCGATGTGCTGGAAAAGCATACATTTGGGCGCGTATGTAGTATTTATATATACAGGGTGTTTTAGTTGGATTATTTTTGTCCTTTGGTATGGGAAATGCTTCGTAGAGACAGGGATAGCAGGTGAGAGACAAAGATAGCCGGCGAGAGCTTTAGAGAGAAATGCCGAGGATGGAAGGTAGCCACTGAGAGTCGAGGATATCCTTAAAGAGACGGCAGGTGTATGGAGAAGAGATAAGAATATGGGAGAAAGGACTATGAGTTTTGGGTCTACCAGAGAGGGCAGGAAAGAGGGTCGGTGAGAGCTTGGAAAACCGGATGTAAAAGAATGGGAATGCGGAATAGAAACAAGGAGAAAGAGTGAGAGCTACCAAGAGCTTTAGAGAGAAATACCGAGGGCTGATTTTAACTAGTGAGAGCCGGGGAGAGACGAAAAGATCCTTAGATAGATGTAAGTGCATGGAAAACAGATAGGAATATGGGAGAGCGGCCTAGAAATCTTGGGACTACCAGGGAGAGCAGGAGAGAGAGTCGATGGGAGTATTGGAAGAGCAGGTGTAAAAGTATTATATTGCGAAGTAGAAACAAATAGGGCGGGTGAGAGCCAGCGAGAGCTCTAGAGAGAAATACCGAGGGTGTATTTTAGGCAGACCCTTAGGTGGATGGTAGGAGTATGGAAAATAGCTGGAAATACAGGAGAACGCAGTTCTAGTTAGTTCTGGCAAACATTCATACATTCATTCATTATTTTAGGAATCTTCCAACTTTTTGTATGAATTTTCTTATTCAGTCATCTGTTGCAATAATTTGAGTGCAACTTGAAAAAGGGCTCTAAAAAATGAATATCCCTAATAGAAACACTCACTATAAAATTGCGAGCATGTAAGAAAACTCATTTCGGAATGAACATACGCCATCACTGATGAGCATATTTGAGTGCGCACACAAATAGACTAGTACTCGACAGAATGAGCGTTGGGCACTACTGGAAAGGAAACGGAAAATGCAATTTATACCGAACAACGCACTCGTCGCGCTTCAATGTTACAGCAACTACACGACGACAATGCTATATGCGCGGCAAAGTGGATTCGAGACGAAAGTCAAAAGATGTGCGCCATGCCACACATTCCTACTGACTGTTGCGCTTGTGTCGCAGTTGTTGGGTAACTGTTGTTGGTCGCGGTGGTTATGGCGGTCGTGATGGCCACTTACGCTTCCGCGCATCCACTAGCCAAGCAGCGAGCGTTGGAGTGATAGCATTGGTCTCCCGGTAGCAAGTACTCACGCGAACGAAGATCAATGCGACGCACAGGTACTGCACACTGCGTGGCAAAGTAGGCAGAGTGGCGAGGCACTACACCAAAGTGAAATATCGTGCATATACATATCGTGCATGCACATACAGCCTACACTCAGGCGACCCATACCATATGCGCATATGTACATACATATGTATGTATGTATGTGTATGCACTTGTAAATGGTGTTCATTGCCTGCTTGTCGTAAGATTAAATAAAATATTTTCGCAATAAAAATAAAAATTTAATTTACTTCCATGAGAGCGGTGCGAAAGGTTGCGTGAAGGTGTGCTATCAAACGACTGGTTTGGGGAAGGCGCGTTGCGCTGGGGCAGTCTATGCCTTACAAGTGCCTGAATTGCTGGCACTCTGGGTAAACACGATGGATACGGATGTGTTTCGCTTAACGTTAAAGCTGTGAACATAAATTGAAAAAGCGGACTCAAGCACACACTCATACCAATTAGGCGTAGAGGGGGGACAGTGGGACAAAATGTAGAAAAATTTAATTTTTTTAGGCAGTTTGAAAGAAGAATGTTACTTCAAAAGTGTTATTTTAACTATTATGTTTAGTATTTATTTATTTTTATTTTTTGAATTAAATTATATCTCCTTATCCACTTCACACTAGATATGCGAACTAGTCCTTCAGTTTTTGAGTTATCACTCTGAAATTTTACACACTTCTTTTCACCCTAAAGATTCTGCTTATTTGTCGGAACCGTCGATATCGCACCACTATAGCATACAATTGCCATACAAACTGAACGATCGGAATCAAGTGTTTGCATGTAAAAATTTTTTTTTGATAAATTATCACAATGAAATTTAGCACTGATTATTAGCCCAGGCAATA
The DNA here is from genome assembly GCF_024586455.1 of Bactrocera neohumeralis. Taxonomy (NCBI): domain Eukaryota; kingdom Metazoa; phylum Arthropoda; class Insecta; order Diptera; family Tephritidae; genus Bactrocera; species Bactrocera neohumeralis. The sequence goes on along the minus strand of NC_065923.1, from coordinate 79,882,704 downwards.
CAATAATATCATAGCAAATTGTTGAGGTCTGAGCACCATAACATATAGCTGTCATACAAATCGACCGAACGAAATCAATTTCTTCCATAAAAAGTTTTTTTTTTGTGTAGGGTATTCTAGCTTCGGTGCATTCGTATTTTCTCATTTTATTTTTCAAATTAACTCTACTATTTTTTAAACCCCTTTTTCCGCAATTTAAGTTAACAAGTTATCATTTTGTTTCACTGTTCGCACCATCTGCACACTCACACCGAACAGTTCATGCATACATGCATGCGTAAAGCAACTACGGATGCGTGGATATCTACTGTATTTCCTACTACTTACCCACACACATGCTTCAACAGCTACACTGAACCTTGTGTTGGCACACGTACACGCACCGAAGTTACTCATACGCCCCCACCCAGCATGTGAAGCAGCAAAGCATACCATGCCTGTGCTTCGGCTTCACCTTTTAAATGAGCGCCTTTTGCCTTCTACCTTCTACCAGTTTTTAAATTCACAATTTTTTTACTCTCTTTGTTATTATTATTATTGTAACAGTGCCAACATTAGCCGACTGTTGCAATGGCTTCGCTAGCCTATCTGCTTTCAGCACCTTTTGCACTTCCGCCTCCCCGCCAGCCATGTGAAGTTTATAATCCACTATGGCGTCGGTTGTTTACAGCCAAACTCAGCTCGTTGACGCCTCAAGCCGCTGACGCGTGCGGCACAGTACGAGGCCGTAGGTGAGGTCTGTGCGCTTGTACGCTTGAGGGGCGGCACAGCTTGCCGACGGGGCAATGCGAAATGAGCATTCTTCACTTACGGGCTGCCGAGTTTTTGAAATTGTACGGAAGGAATTTGTTATTATGAGATTATAGCAGTACCGTTAGTATCGACGCGGCGCGTAGGATGAGCGTAAGCGTAAAAGAAAGTGTACGACAGAGTCAAGGCAAACTTCGATATGGCGTCGGCGACAGGTGAAACTGTTGCGCGCACTCAGCCAACAGCTTGTCGACGGCGTGGGGCTAAGCTTGTGAAATTTGTGAATAAAGTGGAAAGAATAAATAAACGAAATGCGAACTCAAATTGAAACTGAAATGTGTATTTAGCATATTTTTGTAGGGCGGAAATTGTGGCTACAGCAGCGTCGGCGGTGAGGCCGAGGACAAATGGCCGTCGCGGCATAACGGAAGTGACGAATGTGCGTGCTGCCAAATGAATGCGTGCACACTATTCAACAGCTTTACTGCTATCACTTTGTTTCCTCCATTTTATGCGCCGTTGTGTGCGCGTTACGCATAAATCTGTGGAGTGAGACGTCGAAAAAATATCTTAATATTAAATATATACTTTTTTTATTTATCTTCTACAAATTCATTTAAACCCGGTGAGGCGCATGCAGGAAACGGCTGGCAGGCTGTGCTTTGTACTAGCCTAGATATCTGAAAATTAACATTTTTTGCACTTTATTTCAATAAACGTAACAAATTGTACGCATTGTGTGTGGGTACACTGCCGGAAAAGGTTGTTGAATAACTGAAATATGTAACTCACAGGAAGCCGGAAGAAAGTTTCAAGAATGTCCGAAATTTATGTATTATTATTATGCAAGTTTTTCATGAAGGAGCAGTGAAAAGCAAAACTTATGCTACTTTCATGCAACTCTGTCGACAGTGGGTGGAATATGCTAAGTTGAAGCGAGAGTTAAAATTTAAGAAGTATGAATGGACTGTTGGAGATTGTTACCTTAGAAGACTTCTTCTTCTTTACTGGCAGAAACAACTTTAACGAGGACATCAACAAGCAGGGCAGCAGCACATTCCCAATTAAAGGACCGGACATTCCATATGCATGCCTTTTCTCAATCGAGTCTGTTTTCTTCTTTTCATTGGAGGCGTTTTTTGCGTGGCGGGCCCTAAACTCAGCGTAAAATTCTGGGGAGGCATGGTTCGCTTTCTCATTTTAGCTCGCCTTCAAACGGATGTTCCTTGGCTACCCAAAGGATACTTGGTCTAAGACCGGAAGACTTGAGCTGCTTGAGCCATATGTAAAAGAATCATTTCTTGCCACTCCCAAGTGAATGCCGCTCAGAAAACTTTCCTTACTTGCGTGAACTTCTAAACATGAGTCCATCCTCCACCTCAAAAGACTTTATGCTAGAAATATAGCCTAGTAGGTTTGCTCAGAAAGTGTTTTGTGTTTGAACAACAAGCACGCAGCTTCATTTGATAAAAAATATTATCATGAACATCAACATTGAAAGAAAAGTACGCCTCAGTTCCATCTCACAAGATCTCAATATGAATTGTTTCAAGTTTTGGAGTAGCCGTAGCTTCTTGAATGCTCAATATTACTGGAAGAGTATTCCAACAACAAAGACTACATTAGGTTACGAGGCTGAACAGTCAAAAGCTCTTAAGTGTGGGTCGAAAGATCCGGCTGTCCTGGTTCGCCGCAAGTATGACTACGGACCTATTTATGCAATGGGCTAAAGAAAGTTGGACCTTGGAAAATGTGGATCAAAATATCCAGCTTTCCTGCCTTACTAAAAAAACTACGGAACTATTTCTTCAAAAGGCTAAAGAACGGTGGACCTTCAAGGAGCAAGCATCTGCATGCTTCCATATCTCCTTCCTCATTACAGCTTTACCAGTATGCGTCCAACAAGATTTTTAGCGTAACCCTATGTGTGTCCAGTGTCTAGTGTTCAGTTGAAACTCCTACAACTATTCAGTAGGTTCCATTCTGAACTAGAAAGATCTCGAAGCATATAACCGTGCCTTTTCGAGATCTTAAGAATCAGGACTAGATAAGGTAAGATCAAGTTAGCACCGACTTGTTCCCACTCGTAAAAAACAACAATATTTTAATATGATGGCTCTGCTGGGTCTATGATTACTTTCATTCCTTCCTTTTTGAACAAGTCGACTGTCCTTGTGGGTCTTCAGATGTTTTTAAAAGTAACGTGTTATTATTTAATTTTATTTCAAGCTTATTTAAAGTAATCTATCATATAGCGGGGTAATAAATTAACTGCTCGGTCCTGGAACCCACTAATGCTTACATTCATGACATTTCAATTCGAAAATGTATGCCGTTTTCCTATTACATACTATATGAGCGCAGATTCCGATCCAAATTAGCTTTTTCTGTAAGTTTTTGAGCTTCGGTTAGGCTTAGTTGTAAACAGTCTCAAAAAAAGTAGGTGCGATCTAATCTTCGCTACTCTATCTACACCTAAATACTAATATAAGTATCTATATAAAGTGAATTATTTGCCATGTATCGCTCCATGCATCCCTTCACATCTAAGCTCACAAACAATACCTCTCCAAAGTATTCTAAATTAAATTGAGAGCAACTTTGTATGGCTGCAGCTGCGTAGAGGTCAGTGAAATATTACAAAAAAAAAGTAAAATATAGTCGAAAGCAAAGCCAAATAATCCCGTGCACTCAGCACACAGGTGTGCTAAATAAAATTAACTTCATTTCCTTGCTGTTTGCCTTTCTAATGACCTAAAAGTATGCTACGCAATTTCGAAATTTCGACTAGCTGCTGAATTAAGGCATAATTTGTCTTTTTATGCGACCAACAGGATTATTTGAGAGTTAATGCCATTTTATTTATGACTGAAAGGCAATAGATGCATTAAATCGGCGTCGGGGCGGTGGTAGGGGTGCAGAGAATGGCAGCTACGTGACTGTCGAAATGAGTGCGTGAATTTCATTTGAGCAGCTCTATGTCTACATATATATTTATGTGTGTATGTATGTATGGATGATTGTACCTACATATGTATGTATGTATGTATGTATGTGCGTTTGTATTTTATAATTGCTTGTGCATAATGGAAATCGTTTTAATTGCAGGTGGCAATAAATTTTTGTGTATTCATCGGCATGCAAATAAAAAGAAATTTTCTCATTTTTATTGCTGCTGGAATGTTAATTGGGAAAGAAAATCATTGTAAATTAAATGATTGCGTGCGGCACAAACATTTTATAGTAGCATATGTATTTTTGCTAGGTAAAAAATTAAATTTAATTTCATTTATGAGTGAACGCCGATTTTAAGTAGTCAACGTTGTGATTTGTTTGGCGAAAAGTAAATGAACTAATTAGTGTTCGTTTAATTACTGAACAACAAAATAAAATCTTATTAAGTATAATTAAAATTTTGGCGAATTTAAATTGTTGTTAAGTATTCCATAGTTATCGTGTTTTTAGTAATTGTTTTTGGGTTAACCAAATTCAAAATACCATTAAAGAAGTTTCTTTAGCACAATTTGTCCATATCCCACCAACAACTCATTTCAAATTGAATTGATATGTCAGAATTAAATAGCTGCCAGAATAAATGTTGGTAGTCGAATAAGTCTTTTCGTATTTTTGATCAAACTTCAACTTTTTTTTTATATTTATAATGTACTTTAATGAACCAAATATCTACCATTTTGGTCGACCACTTTTTGCCATTTTTCCGCTAGAGACATTATTCCATCAGTGTAAAGCTTTTCTGGTTTCTCGGCGAAAAACTGTGACACGTAATTTTCACAGACTTCTCTTGAACCCAACTTTACTCCATTAAGGGAGTTCTGCATGGACCGAAACAAATGATAGTCCGATGGTGCAAGGTCAGGGCTATATAGTGGATGCATCAAAACTTCCCAGCCAAGCTCTCCCAGTTTTTGACGAGTCATCAAGGATGTGTTTGGTTTTGCATTGTTCTGATGGAAGACGAGGCCCTTTCTGTTGATCAGTTCTGGTCGTTTTTTTTTAATTGATTGCTTCAATCTCATCAGTTGCCGACAATAAAATGTAGAATCAGTCATTCGACCAGACTGGAGCAGCTCATAGTGGATGATTCCTTTTCAATCCCACCAAACACTCAGCATTTCCTTTCGAGGCGTCAATTCTGGCTTTGCGATCATTTGTTGAGCTTCACCACGTTTGGACCATTATCTTTTTGGATATTATTGTCGTATTTGATCCCTTTTTCGTCTCCTGTTACCATTCGCTTCTGAAATGGTTCGATTTCATTTCGTTTCAGCAAAGAACCGCAGATGTTAATTCGGTCCATTAAATTTTTCACAGACAATTCATGTGGTACCCAAACATCGAGCTTCTTTTTGTAGTCAGGCGTTTTGTAATAGTTTAAAGTCCCTTAGTGATGTCATGGCTGCTTAAGTGTTGGTCCTGGTCAATCTTTTCCACAATTTCATCGTCTTTTTCAACGTTAGGTCGACCACAGCGTGGTGTATCTTTCGCATCGAAATTTCCAGAACGGAAGCGAGCGAACCATTGTTGTGCTACATGAACTGATATAGCATCGTCTCTGAAACTTCACAAATTTCATTGGTGGCTTGTGTGGCATCGTTCCCTTTTCTATACAAAAATTTCAAAGTAAAGCGAATTTCTTCATTATTTTCACAAATTTTTGAACAGCTGTTACTTTTTTCAGCTTCCCCGAATTTTAATTTTTTTGGTTAAATGAAGCTTTAAATCTCACCTTTCCGACACCATATGGTATGACACAATGATTGGTAGCACTGTAGATACACAACTGCAAGGAAATCAATTAACAAAATACGAAAAAACTTTTTCGACTACCCAATATATTGACCTTTGCTGCTCACATGCACTAAAATAAATTTTTATTTTTAATAAAGCGCCATGACTTTGTATTATTTTTCTAAAATAACGCATCCTTTTGTTCATGGACACTAACGAGCATCAACCCTGTGCGCTTAGCATATTTTCGGCTCATTAGAATTTCAAATGTAAAAAATTCCTATCAAACCATAGTCTATTTTAAGGCGCCCAGCAGTGCTGGGTTACAAAATGCCACAAAATTGTTATACAACGAAATAACAGCACATACATATCTACAGATATTTGCGGTTTGCTTAAATTTCAATTACAAAACATCGCATGTAATTAAAAACAATTTTTTCGCTCTGTTAAGGCCGAGGCGAGCTTGCTGCCGGCAAGGCAATTTAATAACCCAAACTTTGATGACTTTCATGACTTGCCGAATTCATGGTCCGCCAGCCGCAGCACACATCACTGTCACGCTGGCCAAGGCTTTAATTATCGTTGAAAGTGTTGCGTTTTTCTGCCACATTCGACACTTGCCACTACTTTAGTTCGTTTGCCGTTTGCTATGCGCCCACTTTCGGTTGCCTTAATTTTTTCTTGCTCTTGCTTGCGCTGCTTCATGCTTTTTAGCACTTGTGGCCCTTCATTCAAACGCACTGCTGCTGTCAACACTTCAACGCCTCAAAGTATTTCCTTAATAACACTTTCGCAAAAATACATTGCAACAACTAAGACCTAAGAAGCGGCAGGCTTGAAGGGCGTTAGTGAAAGTAAACTGCTTGTCGGTCCATTTATTCATAAACATATTTGCATATATATATATATATATATATATATATATGTCTAACGGTGTATACACAATCACGCCTACACACTCAAGCATATCCGGTCTACAAGCAATGCCTGACTTCCGGTGTGCCCCTTCATTTTCTTACCACTATGACTTTAATTGCCACATTGTGCGGCAGAGTATGAGTCTTAATATTGCTTAACGGTGTGTTGTGTTTGCCGCGTCCCGCCTAGCGCCGCCTGTGTGTTTGCTTTGCGCTGAAATCACGTCATTAACAACAAAACACGAATTTCATAAGAATTTTATAAGCAAAATTAAAGAAAATTGCCGGCGAGCGGACGCTTACCACTGCGCCGCAAATATGCGCTGCTACCGAACCAGCCACACTGCTCCAGCGCCGCGCCGCGCCTCACCTGCCTGCCAGTCGGCGCCTATTTTTCGCTACTTTTCCCGGTCGCTCCGACTTTACTTTGGGGAATTAATAAAATATTCTTGTTTATATTTTTGTTTATGTTGTTATTCTTGTTTTTGCTTGGTGACGACGTCTGGCGTTGGCAGTGGGTGGGCGGATGAAAATACAAGAAATATTTTCATATACACGCACAAAATAAATAACAAGTAAATGCAATTAACAAAAATAAATGAATGTAGTGGCGAAAGCAAAAAGTAAAACAAAAACAAAAGTGAAAATACATTTGCATCGCTGAATTTAATTATGACCATCAAGCTTATGCAGAAAAGCTCGGCTGAAACTGGCGGCTATAAATATTAGTGTTGCAAAGTAGCAAGTTTATGGATGAAATGGGTATTTCGTTAAACTTTTTTATTAGATATGTTTTCAGTGCCATAATTTTTATATATTTTATATACTTTAAACCGGCTCCAAGTGTTAACAAATTATTCATAATTTAATTTCATTTATTTAAAGCAAACCCAACAAATATTCTTATTTGTATAATTGTTCAAAAAATTGGTATAAATGAAACTGGTATAAATAATTTAAACTGGTATAACTCAAATAAACTGGTATAACAAAACAGAAGATGATTTTACAAAATTGATAAAAACTGGTATAAATGAGACTATTATAAATAATTTGAACAGAAGTTGCCTTTTATTTGTCAAACTTGAAAAGTAAAGCATCTAAAAAAAATTAATATAAATAAAATTCATTGTTAGATCTCAAATAGGCTGGTATAAACCAAATATACGGTTTCGGTTTTTTAAAATTAGAAAGAAAAGAATCTAAAAACAACAATTGGTATAAATGAAATATACTAGTATAACTCAAACAGACTGGCATAACTCAAATAGATTGGTATACTCAAATATAAACTGCCTTTCATTTGTAAAATAATAGCTGTTTCCGATTTGTCAAATATTTGTCAAATTACGGTAATTGAGATCCTAAATAACAACTGGTATTAATAAAAATAATGGTTAACTCAAATAGACTCATATAATCAAATATCACTTGCCTTCAAACTTAGAATTTAGAGAATATACATATAAAGTAGCTGGTGTAAGTGAAATAGACTAGTATAACTTGGATAGACTGGTATAACCCACAAATAGCAGAATAATAAAAGAAATTGCTTCGATTTGCCAAATTAGGGTGAATGGGAACCTAAACAAAGAACTGGTTTAAATATACTTAGAATTTAGAGAATCTAGAAAATAGCTGGCTTAAATCAAATATATTGGTAAAACTTAAATAAACTGGTATAATCCACATATACTCTTATAATAAAAGAAAATGTGCTTCGATTTAGGGTAATTGAAAACCAAAACAAAAACCTGGTATAATTAGAAAAACTGGTATAAATCGATTATACTGGAAAAACCAAAGAAAATTTTGTCTGTGTCACGCTTGAAAATTACAGAATCTAAAAATCAACAATTGGTCTAAGTTATATGGACTAGGCTGGTCACAACGTCTAAAAAAACCCGATTCAGTCATTATTTGTAGAATTATGTTGAGATCAAGCAGAAAATTTCATGGCAATGGGATCACTAGTCTTCGACTTATCACTGCAAAAATACGAAAAAGATTGTTTGGAGAAAAACGCGTTTACAAATAAATTTTTAAAGATATAAACTTTCGATTATTCATCGATTTTCTCAAAATTTCACACTAGATGTGAGGCACACCAAAAATTATATATTTTTAAATAGTTATAATAAAAATACTATTTTTGTATTTTTTCAAGAAATTTTATTTTTTCCAAAATTTATATTTTTTAAAATAGGTATGTATATTAAAAATATTTTTCTTTGAAATTTGACAATAAAATTGCATCGAATATTGCATATCGCTGCTGAGTGCTTTAACTGGTTAATAATTGGGTTCTGCAGATGATACTATAATTACTTGTTTTTCCGAATCAATAACTTACATGAGTAAACAATCATTTTTACAACTAACTAAATAAGTCAACGAAATGTAAAAGCTAAATTTTTCTAAAATGCCTTCGAAGCAGAAATTTTCAGCGAAATATTGCCTATGAAAAGGCTGTGACAAAAAAATTACCATGCGCTGTATTGCCATATTAATTAGAAAATTGTTTTAGAAATTGTGAAATATGATGATTCATAGAGATAGTTGTTGATTTAATAAATAAATATTTAGCATCCTAAACACCGAAAAATTTTGACTCAAAAAATGAGGAAAATAAATAAATAAACGAAGCCTTGGGTTACCAGCGTTTTACTAATATTCCAAAACAACGGTAAATATTTAGTTTATACATTTGCTAGGCGGTGAAATGGAAAATTCAAAATTGCCTGTTACAAAATAAATATACGAAAGCGTACACAACAACAAACCCACATATAAGTATGTAGTGCACAGAACGCTTCTCGATCCCATTTAGCTTTTTTCCGTTGCTATAATGTTTTTATAGTTTTGTTTTAGCGAAAGCCTCCGACAATTTAATTTCGTGCAAATCGGGTAACAATAATAAATTCTCAAAACTATTTCGTGGCCTCTGTTGTTGACGGCGCTTACTGATGTTTGCCACCCTTTTTACCTAAATGTTTGCTTATTACTGGTGTTGTTGTATTTGTTGGTGGGTTGATTTTTGTTGCTGCTGCTAGCGGGCAATTTCCAAGAAATTATAGTTTTCGGTTAACCACAGCAATCAATATTAAATTGAGGAAATAACACGAAACTAAAATCCATAAAATAATGCCAGAAATCTGATTAAACTCGAAATTGGTGGTCAAATGCTTTGTGGTGTGTGTGAAATGAAATATGCATACTTGTTAAGTATGTGTATGCATATAAATTTATATATACATAAACATCTGTGTATGTGTGGGTGTGTGTGACTGTGCGAACCTGCGGTGCTTGAGGTTAAATGAGTTTAATATGTAATTAATTTAAATTGAGGCTCATTAATAATTATTTGCCAATATTTAAGCTATTTCTACTGGGTTTAGTTCTGTAAAGTGAGAAACTTCTTGAATTGAATTATTTTGATAATATCTGAAAATGATTAGTTTACCATATACACAAGGGTTAATAAAAATTGTAGAAGTAAAGATGAGAGGGTGTCTAAAATTTTATAAATTCCCTTACGGCTTTCATGCACTGCTTTTATGCCAGGAAACTAACCGGAAAATATTTGGTTATTGCCTTGAAAAAGTGTTTTCGGCAAGTTTCCATTAAACGGATAATACAATAGATGGCGCTCTGCTTTAGTCATACCTGCTTCAAATAGAAAACAACTTGATTTACTGTTATCATTACTCGTAAAGCGCAAAGCTCTCATAAACTTGATGAGACATAATTTTTAGGCGGATTAGGTCTGAAAGCTTACAATAGAAAACAATAGAAAATTTCTGTAGTCTTAAATGGGAGCCTAGAAGTGAACTATGATTGAGCAACTACAGGGTTGTATGAGATGTGAAGAATGTTAGTAATTTATGAGCTATCTATGGTTAACCTAGATTGCTTTTTCTCTGCAACGATTATGGTCTTCCGTAACGACTTTACTTTAAACGCTTTTTCGAAGATGTTTGAAGTAATTTTCTTTGTTGAGATAAGAGTATAGGAGACGATTTCGTGGATAAAACTCTTAAAGCTATGCTATTAGTTTAAATTTATGTTTTCAGTGCACTTGAGTCTAAATGGTTAACCGGGTCTTATTACTTTTGAAAAGCGTCAAAAAAGTTTTCAAGAAAGATTGCAAATTAAAGACGAAAAATATATATATATATAATATATATATTATAGAAAGCTCTTCTCACATTAGCTTTATTCTCTTAAGAACTAACGTTACATATGCAATACCAAAACTTTCCTGAAAGCTTCTTTCAGAAATCGCTTTATTTTGACTGCTTTATCGAAGATATTTTAAGTAAATTTCTCTCTTGAGAGTTCTTACTAAGAGAGGTCTTATGTGGATAAAACATTTACAAAGCTTTCTTAGTAACAATGGAAGCTTTTAGTGCAACCGAGTCCAAACGGTTGGCGTGGTTTTGAATAAGGCTTCATATAATAAGATAGCTTTTTTGAAAAGCGCCAAAAAAGCTTTCGACTAGTATTTCAAGTTAACAAAATGAAAAAATAAAGAATGTTATTGGTTTACAAATGTCTTTGCTCACTAGCTTAATTCTCTTTGAAGTAAAACTTCTTTGAAGAAAGCTTTGTTGATGTTTTTAGAAAAGCTTTGGTAGTACTACTGTATATGCTTTTCTAAAAACATCAAATAAGTTTTATACGAAAGATTGGGAATCAAAAAAAAGATCTCATCTCTCATCATCTTAATTATCCTTGAGGTATATTTTAAATGTTTTACCAAAGCATTCCCAAAAGCGTCAAAAAAGCTTTCAACAAAATTTTTTAAGTCAGAAAATAATAATTCTCATTAGCTTTGTTTTCCTAAAAGCTTACAGTACATATGTATGCATTACCAAAGCTTTTGTAAAAGCATCAAAAAAGCTTTCTAAGAAAGACTAGAAGTCAAAAAGCAGTTCTCATCTCTCATCTCCTTAATTATCTTTCAAGTATATTGTAAATGCATTACCTAAGCTTTATTAAAAGCAACAAAAAGTTTTCCACAAAAGATTGTGGGTCATAAAAACAATAAAGAATGAAGTAGTTTAACAAGCTCTTATCACACCTTATTTTTAATTCTTCTAAAAGCTGACAATACATACATATATATTACCAAAGCTTGCCTGAAAGCGTCGAAAAAGCTATTCGTGATCGCATGAATAATCGTAAAGCTCGCAAGAACAGTCAAAATTATATTTCCTAAAATAACTTCAAATATATACTTATTGAAAAGCGCTTAAAGCTCAATTACCGTTACCTAAAAGCTGCGAAAGCGCCCAAATATATTCAACACACTTTTACGCCATTGAAATTAATTATATTTTCACATCCAATTGCTCGTCGCTTCCCATCTCGCACGCTGAAATGAATGAATTTAGTAATATCGAACTTCAAATCCCCCAACACGGTTCGACAGTTCAAAGTTAAATAGTTGTACAACAGTCTACATGTTGACATAACGGTATTCATGTTTGTTTTTGTGCGCCGTCAGCGGCAAAAATTAAATATCAGAGCTTTTATAGCGGCGCTTTCCCTTAGCGAATTGCCACTAAATTGACTTTTGCAAGACTGAAAAAAGAGAAACGAAATTACAATGAGCGAAACGTCTGAACAAAAAAATTGGCGAAAATTTCGCGTTTATCCGGAATCACGGCCGTTTGGGGAATGCTTTTAGCACAACTTACGCCTCATACATATTTATTAGACATTGTTAGGTTAAAGGCGCAAAAAATATGCGCCATATTTATGTAAATGTGTGTGCGCGTGTGTGTAGTATGCATGTGTGTGTGTGAATTTATTCATTTATGTAGCCTCCCCGATGAATTGACCCAAATACAGTCATAGCCATAATAATAATAATCCCTAGTACTACTCGTTTAAACATCAAACACAAACAAAGCGTAGATTCGTGGCGATGAAGTTAACATAACCGCTAACAACAACTACAAAAACAACCACTGAAACAACGGCAACAACAAATGCGCAGGCAAATTGCTAAGCCAGCAGCAAACAATAAAAATTGTAACACACATAAAACCAACACCAAAATAGAATAATAAAAACACGCATGTGTGTATGTGCGATATGTGTTTGTATGAGTTTTGCTCTGTTTGTATTTGTGTGCTAAGCGGTTGGCGGAAGGATGGCAAAAAATTATTATTGACGTTTGACGGAATTGGTGCGTATTAAAGTGGATATTTTGCTGTCTGACTTCATACAGGGTGCGAGATAAGTAATGAAGGCAATAGTATTTTAGAAAAAAAATCGAGAAAAGGAAGAGGAAGCACTTAGCAATATGTCTTAACATTTTTTGACAAACATTAGACGCAAACATTAGACTCATAATGTCTCTCATAGAAAGAACAACTCGGAAGAAAGCTCACTAGGTGCCAATACAAAGGCTTATTATAGTTCTCAGCCGGGGCGACCTTTCGTTTTTGAAGAAATTCGCTTTTTATGACCTCATTTTACTCACCCTATCTTTTTTCGCAGTGAAGTTTTGTGTTTCTGGAAAAGAAAAGAGTGACCAGGAGCCAAAAATATTGATAGTCATAGCCAAATGATGACATTGGCAGATTTATCTAGGCTAGCGCATCGCGATATGGCCATTTTTACACGTATAGCACCACCCTGTATATTATGATAAGTATGCATTTTCGCTTTGTGAGCTTTCGCAAAAGGCTATGTCCCGCCGGAGAGTATTTGCACGGATGCTGATAGTCCTTGCGGGCCCCGACAACAATGTATGAGCTTCTACTATTTATACACTTGTAACTCTCAGAGCAATTTTACGCATGTGTGTGCGTGTTGAAAATATGAGAAAAAAAGCACTTTTATTTCGCAATTTCACTGCACACTAAAGAGCTGTAACTGCTGCTGCCACGACGCTGCCCTACAACAGCCAACAAATAGCAAGTCCGTAGCGCTGCAGTCAGTCAGCTGACTGGCAGCAGCAGCGCGGCTGTGTTCGTGCGAAAGATATGCGAAAGTGCTGAAAAATTGGTTCATTAACATTTTTATGCGAACGAGGCGAGAAGCGCTGAAGGGAGACTATACTATACTAGCACATATATTTATATATACATATATAAGTAGCAGGAGGGTAAGGACGATGTAGAGTGAGGTGCCTAACGCATAGTTATTCATTGATATGCGCCTTGGCTGCTCATTGCAATTCCTTTGCATACATTCCTTACTCGTTTCCGATTTGATTTTTTTTTGCTGCTTTGAAGGCAAAGGGAGAATCTAAGCAAAAAATAACAAATCAGAAAATTGTTTGAAAGCGCACATACATATATACTCTCACATGTATTTACGTGCATGCGAAATCAACGCTAACTTCTTGGTCCAATGCGCCAACAGCTGACGCTATCACAGGCGTCTGGCACGGCTTGCCACGCTTGTGTGCAAATAGTGTGTGGAAAAAATAATAAACTCACTTACATGCATATGTACATACTATATATATATAGATATGTAAATTGCTGTGACACATATACATGCGCAAATTTGATGCGATACTTTTACTTACGAGTTGGTGAGCAGATAAGCTGACTGAATTGATAAAAATGCAGAAAAGCGTGTCATACATTCAAAGGCGCACACATACAAATGTACAATTATACTTATGTTCATATGTACTTATGCAAAAATATAGTTGTGCTCTATTTCATATATACCCTAAACAGGATATATTAAGTTTGCCACGAAGTTAGTAAAAACCAGAAGGAAAATTTGGAGATCGTATATGGGAGCTAATACCACAGCTATCGTTTAAAAATTTTGCACACGTCCTTTTCTCTTGAACAAGCTGCCCATTTGTCCGAATTGCCGATATCGAAACACTATATCGTATAGCTCTCATACAAACATAACGATCGGAATCAACTGCTTGTATGGTAAACTTTTTTATTTGACAAGCTATCTTCTTAAAATTTGACACAGATGCTTGTTTAAAGCAAAGCTACGATATCCGTAAAAATTGTACAGATCGGACTGCTATAGCATATAGCTGCCATACAAACTGATGGATCCAACTTATGCTTTTGTATGGTATACTTTTTTATTTGAGTAGATACCGTTACAAAATTTTACACAGATTATTGTCCGAAGCAAAGCTACGATATCCGTAAAAAATATTCAGATCGAACTACTATAGCTTATAGCTGCCATATAAACAGGCCAGTTCATCCTAAGTTCTCGTATGCAAAAGTTTTTTATTTGACAAGTTATTTTCTTGAAAGTTGACACAGATAGACACCTTTGGCAAAGCTATAATATTCTAAAAAATTACGCGGATCTGACTACTATAGCATATAGCTGCCATACAAATTGTCATATCTAACTCAAGTTCTTGTATGGTGAACTTTTTTCATTTGACAAGTATTATTTTTAAATTTGACACAGATTATTGTCCAAAGCAAAGCTGCGATATCCGTAAAAAATATTCAGATCGAACTACTATAGCATATAGCTGCTATACAAACCGACCGATCTTAAACGAGATAAATTACTATTCATTCCCTTTTATGCTATAAGAAACGCATCTATGAAGGGTATTGTAGTATTACAGCTTCGGTGCAGCTGAAGTTAAAATTTTTTCTTGCTGTACCATATATATATATGTATTTCTATTCACATCCAGCCAACACATATTAACCTCTTTGCCAACAGCTGCATGCAACACACGCATACTACGATTACTTGCAGCCATAAAAGGCACACAAGACACATTGACAGCGATTGGCATTACGCACATACGCCACATATATACTTATGCACTTGTTTGTATACGTTTGTGTGTGTTTATAACGGTTTGTAAGCGCCCGAGCTGTGCCAAGGCTAGACGGTGTAGCGCAAATACGGCTGAGTGCTACTGCTAAGCTATAACATATCAATGCTCATCTCTAGACAGCTATCCATGCCACACATATGCATATACATATACATGTGTTTATATGTATATTATACATGTATGTATGTGTGTTTCAGCACGTACACACGCACACAGTATAATAAATTTATTTACATACAATCATCTATTTGCCAGCATTCACTTGGCTTGTCTTGCCATAGAAACATGTATATGCGTGTGTAAAGCGAAGGCACCAAAAACAACCAAACAAGCACATACATATACACTTACACATGTATCCCTTCGGTGTTTGTATGCTGTTTTGCTCCGTTGATTGTGTTTGTGTTTTTCGTGCCTTTAAGAAATTCAATCAAGTATGCTGGCGCTATGGCTTGGCCACATCCGCACAAACGCTCACATATTCACATACACCCTCACATATTCACAACCACTCAGAATCGCACACATACATTCACACGCTGGCACGCACGCAAACACTTTGATGGGGCATCATGAATATTTGCATACGATTTTCCTATAGCTCGTCGTCGTACTATGTAACTTATTTACTCCTTTAGTCCAAATAAATGTATTCCAATTCTATTTCTGTGAAATTCTATTTTGCTAAAGGATAAAGTTAGCATAAGCAATCTGAGGGATTTGTTAAGTGGATTTCAAGATTGTTTAGGCTTTGTATAACTAGGCACGCAGTATGTCCTCTATGCAGCTGGGGTCATTTACTGCTGTGAAGAATGGCTGTTTGAGCGTGGTACTTGAATTTCGAGTGTGGTTTGCTTGACCGCGGCAACATGTGTGCAAAGCGAAGTGTCACTAAAAGCTAGTTTGGGGTTATGAAAAATATACTGGGCTCTTAATTTAATATGTGTCGCTAATTCGAGTTGGGTTTGGGTTCATAGTTCGGAACTAAGTATATCTAAAAAAGTACCAGAAGTGCCTTTGATAACAAAAAGCTAACAGTCTCTTCATTACTCAGACTAGTGTGCTCAATTTACCTTTGAGACGTAAGCAAGCTTCAGAGCATTCTTCGGAGTTGGTGCTTTTGCAACATTTACAGAAAAGATTCACATTCAGGCTTAGAATTTTATTGAGGTGTGTGAAGTTTGTAAAACCCACGGTATGCATACGTACCCTAAAGTAATGATTTAACCTCAAACTGGCTGGAAGCTAGTTTGGAAGCCCGCGTTAGTTAAGTCATCTTTTTTTTGTCTAGAGTTATTATACTGCAGTTAACTATCGCTCTCCATGCTATTTTATTTAAAGTAAGGCTTTCTTTATTCATCCAAATTATGGGAATAAGTAGGCAATGCTATGAAAATTGGAAATATTTCCATGGAGCAGACGAAACAGCATACGATTCGAAAAGTGGATGTTATCGAAAATGATAAAAGTTCTTCGCTTGAGGCACTGCGAGGCTCTGAAACTCATTCCATGTTGTTTCCGCTACCTGTTGGGCTTAGCTTTGAGAAGACAATGTTTATTGCTCTACCTTAGTCAATGTAGGCTTAATATATGGCTGTTTTAGTGTACACTGTCGGGAATTATTCTTTAGTTTCACTTTTAGGCTTCCAGACCTCTGCAGCGCCTTCCAAGCAGAGGTGGCTGCCGTAAAGGTAGCAGTAGATCTACTGCTTCTACGCCAATAAAGAAAAAAGATCTACTGCTTCCGAGCTTAGCTGCCTTTAGAGTGGTGACTATCCTCTTCGATAATTTGGCAGCGATATTAGCCTTGAGTTCGCTGACTGTGCACTCAGGACTAGTGAAAAGATGCCTAGGCCCCTTGTCCCTAGCAGCGATTTACTTTATGATTAGGTTGGTTTGGGTGCCTGCTCACAGCGGCATCGCAGAGTACTGTAAAGCTGATGCGCTTGCTAAGACAGGTACTTTAGTCTCAATTATCGAGAAATGGGAACGGATAGGAGCAACTGGACTGTTGGGCATCAGACCAAATCGGCAAGCGTTGGTCAACTACCAATAACTGTGCAGTCGTAAGGTCCTTCTGGCCCAGTGTAAATCATGAGCGGTATGGGGAACTCTTGGCTTTCAGCAAGGCTCACCTTTAATGGTTTCAGAAGTTCTAACTGGACATTGTGGATCAGAATTCATGCAGCAGGATTGAATTTCCTAACGGTTACCAGCTGTTTGGAAGAAGATGAGTTAGAATCATCTGAAATCTTCCTTTTTCCGGCTTTGCCAGTTCAAGACAAAAGCACCTCGGATGTCATAATTTTAGTCATTCAGGCGAAATAGCGGAAATAGAAATTAAAAACCTAAAGCAGATTTGTGTTAGGTTCAGGGTGTTTTTCCCGAAAGCTGATATTCAATTTCAGGAGTTTTCGTTTGGCATCACTAAGTACTGTCCATAACAGTCTAAGTGTGATCCTGCCGCAATGCTGAGGGTTCAGCCTGATCGCTGAGGAAAATTTCTTCGAAACATTTGGACCGATCGTCTTGAAATTTTCACACGACCTTCCTACATATATTTTTCAGTTAAGGATCGAGGGATAAGATTATGTCCCCAACCTCACTTAGAAAACATATGTGTAAAATCGGTTAGCTTCTTAGAAGCTCGTTGAACTTCATCTGCTGCCACTCAAAGCCATACATGGCACAGCCATCATCTCCCTAGTAGAACAAGGAATCGATATTTTGTAAGAAAACTTTTGCCACAAGCATATCCTATCACAAGCAACCAGATATTTTGCCTACGCTTTCAACTATTTGCAATTAAAACCTTATCAATTACTCCATCCCGATATCGACGTGCAGTTAAACATCATTTTCCATTATGCTTTCACTTTACAAAGTGTTTGTCTTTGTTGAACACAGCAACATCTTGCAGTTATCGCTCAAGCGCTTGGTAAGGAGCAGAGCGAAGGAGCAGAAGACGTCGAAGAAGCCGAAAACACAATTTGCTTGTTGTCAGTTCACTATTTGCATGCAATAGAGCGCATATTTGTTTTCGCATGCATGATAATGTTGTTGTTGTTGCAATTGCTTTTATTCCATAAGCATTTTGTTGTTGTTACAATCGTTTTTTTTGGTGTTGCTGCAATTGATTTTGATTTTATTGTTGTTGTTGTTAGCTTGGTTAACATTGTTATTGCTTTTGCTATGACTGAGGCGATTATTTCTGCTATTGTTGTTGTTGTTGTTGTTGTACACTATACTGTTTGCAATGAATATGCGTAAGAGTTGGCGCTATAAATCTGGTCTTTCATATATTTGTGTGTGTTATACATATATGTATGTATGTATGCTTGTATGAGCATATCTTTACGTGTATATGTTTGTCTCATATGACAGCAAATTTAACTGCACGTGTGTGCGTTTGCCTGTGTATGTGTCTAGTGTTGCATCTACCGCTGCGCGCCGCTTGACTTCCTTCTCTTCTAATGGCGTCGAAGGCTCCTTTGGGTTCTGCAGCAGATTAAAGGCTACAATGCACACAGCTGGCACCAGCTTTTGTTGTTGTTGGTTTTAGACTGCTTTCGCTTTTGTTTTCCAATGTACTTTTCTGTTTTTGGTTTGCTAAAAAAGATGCTAGTAGCGCAGCGAGGCAGACTTTCAGGCGTCACGCAAGCTAAGCGCCGATATTGCTAACAAACAGACAAACACACATGCGCAATTAAATGAACACGCACACAAAAGCACCTACACGCACAAATAAAATATTTTCTTCATTATACAGCTGCTGTGCATGTAAATAAGTACGCTTGTACTTATATGTGTGTAGTTCTTACTTGCCGCACTATGCTTGTATGGATGTGTGTGTGCCATTATTTGTTTGTACTGCCGTTTTCGCTTATTTTATGCTCTTGTTTAAGTGCGTGCTTTGTTATTCAAAAATTTTCTCTCACTTTTGTTTTATTTTGGTTTTACTTTTGCTTTTCCATTTTTTATTCTGCGTAGGAGCCACTCGCCTGTCAAAGTTTTCTGAATTTCTGATTAGAAAAAATTACAAAATGCATAAATCAAAAATTTAAATCTACATAATGTGTGTTATGCGGCTGCTCTGCGTTGCCGCTTTGGGTATTTGTGTGTTGTTGCCGCCTTTTCGGCGCCATGAGGTGCGTACTATGCAAAACAACTTTATTTAGATTAAAATATTTCGCACTCAAGCTTATGTTACGGCCGGCGACCGCCTCGGGTCGTTGCGTCGTTGTGTCGTCTGTGTCGTCGGTGTATAAAATGCTGGGTTTTTAGCTTTTGAAGTTCATTTAATGTGTGTCAACATTGAAGTTCACTGCAGGTCATGCGTTTGACAGATTTATTACATTTTTCCGTAAAAGTGTTGCATACATTTGGGAGCTTAGCTCAATGTTGCTGCAAAACAAAAGAAACTTTAGTGCCAGTTGTGTTGTGTGAGTGTGTGTGTGTGTGTTGTTGGGGGATTTAAGTGTAAACAAAGTCGATTGAATGGATTTACGTTTTGTTTTTCTTTCCGATTTGCCAACAACTCGCCTCATATACATACGCATATGTGTCGCTGTGTGTGTCGCTGTGTGTTTTCTAAGTTATTTTCTTGGCAGGCGGCTCTAGTGCTGTAGCAGGTGTGAGTAGATAGCAAAATGGCAAATGGTGCTAGTGTGCGGCATTGAGTTGTTAAGCAGTTGTTGGTAGAAAGGGGAGCGTGAAGGGACAGGCAATCAGTGAGATTGACTTTAGAGATAAACGTAAATGGAAGGACAAGTAATTATTTATACACGTACTCGAGTAAGAAGTATATGTGCGCCATTTTGCGGAGAGTTGGCGAAAGTTGTGAGTGGCATGTGTAGTGTTTTCTCTTAGTTAGGCGTGTGCTGATTGCCACTGCCGATTGGAAAGATAAATTATTGGTGTAGAAAATGTCGGTGTTTAAAATTCGTTGCATACTTTTACTATGCGCGTTGGGAAGCTAGGCAAAACTTTATACCCGGTATCAAAAGTAGTTAATTCGAATGATGCGGCCGCTTTCTTTAATCCAGGCACAGATGTGTTGTTCCTTTTAGAGACATCTATTGGAAAACGGCGGAAGCAAAGTTGTAGACCTAATAAAATTAATGTTCCAAAGGACTAAGGCGTGGAATCTTACTGACCGATTAGTTTTGATATCTATCGCAAGTCTTCGAGCCATTTTGCGTTGACAGCAGCTGACTAAAATTCAGTAGTTACCGTCCGTATTTGTATACGCCCCCCTCAGCTTTTGATGTCTTCTTCTTCTTTATTGGCGTAGACACTGCTTCAGCGGCTTTATCCGACTTTACAACAGTGCACTAGTCCTTCTGCCTTTTCGCTGTTTGGCGCCAATTGGATATTCTGAGTGCAGCCAGGTCCTTCTCCACCTGGTGTTTGCAACGTAGTGGCGGTCTTAATACTCACCGTTTCATACGGGTCTAGAACGCCGAAAAGACAGCCCTTGACCGGATAAAATCCGGGTCAATTACGGTGCGAAGAACCGGCTATCGTGAAAATTTGTAGCAGTTTTCCTCTTCCCCTACTTTCCCCGGAGGGTGCTTCGACGCATACTCTCAGAGCTAGAGAGTTTTCATCCATTCGGATGTCATAACCTAGCCAGCGTAGCCGCTGTCTCTTAATTCGCTGAACTACGTCAATGTTGCCGTATATCTCGTACAGCTCATCGTTTCTTCCACTACGGTATTCCCCATTGCCAATGCGCAAAGTACCATAAATCTTCCGCAGGAACTTTCTCTCGAAAACTCGTACCGTCGACTCATCAGATGTTGTCATCGTTCTTGCTTCTGTACCATATAACTAGCAGGACGAGAATAATAAGTAACGTGTAGAATTTGGGAGTCGGCTTGTCTGAAATCTCGTTTGTTATCAAACAGCTCACAGAGGTCCTTCCTGATCCTGACGGAGCTTTTGGTATTGCTCAACTCCATTTTACGCAGCCGTTGAAGAACTTCGCTTTGATGCGGATTGTGGCTAGACCTTCATCTTCCGGGGTGAATGTCACGAGTCGGCGACGGAGTCTCTCTTCCACCACGAATCCTATACCGAATTGGCGCTCCTTTATATGACCTTTGTAGTAAATACCACAAGGACCTACTCGTCTCAGTTCTAGTCCCGTCCATCGCACTTCTTGGACGGCGGTGGTGTTAGCCTTCACTCTTATGAGAACATGAACCAGCTAGGTAGCGGCTCCTTCCTAATTGATGGACCGGATATTCCAGGTGCATGGCCTTAAATCGTAATCATTAATGCGCTTTAGTGATCGTAATCAAAATGGGCGACTCTCATCTAAGGTTGTTTCCTTTTCATTTGGGCGGTTTTTTAGGTAGCGGATCCCAAACCAGCGAACAACCCTGGTGAGGGATGTTTCGCCTTCTCACTTTAGCTCGCCTTCAAACGGATGTTTCTTTGGCTAACCAGAGGATACTTGGTCTCAGACCGGAAGTCGTGAGCGGTTTGAGCCATATGTAGTGACTGCCGCTCAGAGAACTTTCACACTTGCGTCAATTTCGACACATAGCTTCATCTTCCAGCTTTTGAGGTATTGAGCTGCTCCTTTGTCGGCATCGTCACTATAGGGCATAGCTGCCATACAAACTGACCTATCAAAATCAAGTTTTTATATGTAAAACGTTTTTACTTTTGGTACAGAGTATTCACTAAAATCTCCCAAACTTATTGCTTAGATCGTACTACTATAGCTTATGGTTATTATATAAGCCTACCGATCATGGCAAGATAAAGATCAGTCAAACTTATCAAATACTAGAAAGAATTGACAGTAACCTTTGGCCGGCTACGTTTTCAGGTTAAGTTATACGCTAATATGTCTTAGTCCGCCTGTGAAGGGTATTTAAGTTTGGTGCAACCGAAATTAACATCTTTTTTTGTGTTTTATAATTACGCTTTTGTTTACGTAGTCTTTAGGAGAGCATATTATAATAATAAATTATTTGTGTCACGGAATTAATTCCACGCCCACCTAAAAGTATACAACAATTGGTGTATGCCATTTACCGGTTCAAAACATTAATTGACTGAATGCTCTGGCACATTTTTGGGCTTAAAATAAAACAAAATCCACGCCTATATTTTTAATGCACCAAACACATATAAAATAATTGTTTAATTGAAAAATATCTTTTACAAACATATATAGAATAATAAATATCGTTGAAAAATGTAGTATACCTTTAGGCAGTGAAATGTAATGTAACCTTTTGTTAATTTTCGGCATTATAGCAATGTCAGAATATCAAATAGAATTAACAATAATTTGCGGGATAGTTTTTATTTATTTGCATTTCCAACAATTAAACATTATGCATATCGGCAATCGCTAATCATTTGGAAAAATTTGCATTGCATATGTGCGAGTGAACGCCTAATGAGCATAATAATGAAACCAATCAGAAACGTGTTGAGCGTGCTGAAACAATACAGCTGCGCGCATAAATTAAAATCAAAATCGAAATAAGAAAAAAAAAATCCAATGTAAAAAGCGGTTGTTGTGGCACGAAAAGCGCCCGCAGCTTTAGCGAAATTCGCGCGCCGAAATAATTGAGATTTTTTCAACGCCAAATAATTGTTGAAAACTTGGTTTATTTGCTATTTACGCTAGTGTTTTAATCTCTCCCACACTCATTCACTCAACACCGCACTCTATTGCCCGCTATAAATAAATATGGCGCGCATATGCAGTTAGGCGCCTAAATGCACACACCACTAAATCGCATTAAGCCACAGCACAGCACAGCACACATACACCACACGCACACACACTTACACACACACAGCGCGCTAATCACATATAATTTGCACTGGCTGCGCAATAAAATATTAAAATATTTCGTACTGATTAGTGGACGGACGAACAAAATTTGGTTGGGTAAATAATGCCAGCGCCGCGGTTGAGCTTAATGCACATAATGAGCACATCATTACATATAGATGCTGGTTTTTGGTTGTGTGTGTGGTAAAAATGTGCAAAATCTACTAAAAATTTTTTTGTTTGGCATTTATATTACTCGCAAATACACAGTTAGCTCATTTGATTTGCTGCCTGCAGATTTCATATCAACTTTTGTGCTGTCTCTCTGCATACTGAGGCTTACCATTATTTACTTCTAAAACGCACTAATTGCCTAGTAAAGTGCTGTATTGTTATGTATAAGCACTCGGCATTAGTTTGGCAATCGCAAATCCGACGATATGCCATAAATCAAATTAGTTTTCGTTAAAAATGAAAAATCACTATTGTTTGGAACTGCTGTCAAACATAATACTGAGAAACCCAGTAGGAAACGCTGCTAATTTTTGTTGATAGTACTATATGGGTGAACACTAACTTAATAATTAACCTAATAACTAACTTAATTCTTCTTAGTTATATGAGTAAAAACCAACTTAGTAAGCAACCTAATAACTAAGATATAACTTAACCAATAACTTACCCAATAACCAGCTTATTAAATAACCTAATAACTAACCGAATATATTTTAAATGATCAATAAACCACAAAAATTTCAGATTCTGACAGTTTCTCAATTTAATAACAAACCTATTAACTAACTTAATAACTTACCTAATAAATTACCTAATAACTAACTTAAAAACTAGGCTAATAACTAACCGAATATATTTTAAAAGATCAATAGGCCACAAAACTCGGAGCTTCAAACAGGTTTCAGTGTCTCCTGTTGTTTAGCGCCACATCATTCGCGCTTTTCGCTGGATCTCACATAGTTTTTTATAGTTTCCCTGCATGGAGCGAAGATAGCTCTTATCGGACATAAAACAGCCTTTGGAACTTCATGTGTACATATTTATAAATCTGACAACGGAGTTTTCAGAATTCTTATGAGACAAAAACACCCGCAATTTATTTTTATTTTTATTGACTTTTCTATAATCATTTCCCAAAAGGCTGGGATCGAGTTTAAGACATTCCTTGCGGAAGAAATAAAAGTAAAATTGATCTTAGCGTAGCCAACTTAGGATTGGGTACAACCTTTACTTGTACCATAGACTGGGTTTGAAAAATACTGAAAAATGATAAAAATTCACTCGAATATCAAATGCAAACAAGAATAGGTCAAGATCTCGAAACGATGAGATTTTTGTTACTCTCATTCCATTAATACAATCTTAAGTAAAGAACTTCTTAACACCTCCTTTCTCAAGGCAAGTCTGATTGAATTTCGAAGTTCTGAAGTTAGGAGTTGTCTCTTTTGAGAGTTGCTGACCTTCTCGTGTTCTTTCCTACGCACAATATGCCTACGTTCCTACAGTGGATAGATAAAAGTTTGGAATCAAATGGACCTTGTTAAGTTTTCTGAATGGTTTCCTACACTTTTTGGGTTCATTCGGCTGTACTGATAAAACCTTTTATGTTTTGAAGTTGGAGTCGCAGTATCTTTTAGTGCCTTTTTTTACTAGATAGACGAGGAATGCACTGGGACCTTAGGTCTGTAGTGTACGTCTCTTTGTACTAAGTGGCCGGTTTTTTGCTTACAGTTTTTTAAGTCGCAGTGTTGGCTTTTTGTGAGGTAGATGCTCCGACAAAGTGAACTTGGTGAAGTAAAATCTTGCTTTTCCTTCTATACCAAGATAGCCGAGCTTACAATTTACTGCGACTATTAACGATATCTCGCCCAGGCCTTCGTGATTCAAGGACACAAGCCCTAGATCGTATTTGACCAAACTTTTTGCAAAAAATGTTGGGTTTTACAAGTAAAATGTTTCTACTTATATAGACATTTCTCATAGGGACCAAATCGGAAAGCATTTGGCAACGGCTGTGCCACTTATATGTGCTTAGTATTACAACAAATTTCGAATGAAATTGTGTGTGTGTGTTCGCATATTTGGCTGTGTCTTATCTTTGGGCATAATAATTAAATTAATAGCATGACAAATGTGGTCTCATCCTAAAATTATGCAAATTACTTGATGTGTTTACAATGCGAGACACATGCAAAGGCAGCCGATTGAATTAAGATAAGTAAGAGTTAGACAGCGAGGTAATGAGAGGAAGACAGGGCGCAATCACAAGCTTTAATAAATGATAGAATAATATGAAGATAGATTGTGGGAGTGAAAAAGAGTAAGAGAGAGTGCATATCAGAGAGATGGAGGGAGAGGAAAACAGAAAGAGCGAGAGGAGAGGGAATGAGGTAACAGAAAGTTACAGCAAAGTTAAAGTAAAGCTTGATTAAATCCAAACAATATTCGATAACTTGTGCTACTTGTCATATTTATTTACAGTTGAGAAGCTCAGGCATCGCCTAAAAGGTATATGAATATCTATATGTATATATATATTTATAGATATATTTCTATATATATACATATATATATCTATATCTGTTTGCATGTGCGTGATATTTCATGTGCCTGCCATGCAGTACCGTTAACAGCTAGCGCGTAGCGCATGTGGGCGTTGAAATTCGAAGTGGCAATAAAACCAATCATGGCTGACATCAAATTATTGTTTTGGTTTCGTGCGATAAGCGTATAGCAAAATAAAAATTTATGATCGCAAAGCCTGGTAAAAATGGCCAAAATAAATAAACACAAATACGACTGTGTCGAACGACAAACGCACGCATGTTACGCCCAAATGCATGCAACATTATTTTGCCATAAAGCGGATTAACAGCAGTTGGAAAAGCATTTAAAATGTAGAGGATGTGAGATTAGGCTGGAGGGATCGTCACGGGGTGTGGGCGACGACGTAGGCAATGCCAATCTTTGGCTCGCTAGGTACCACACCCACTTGATAGCATACTTTTAGGCTACGAAACTACCCGGCGCACCATCAGCCAACCGAAGCACGCGCGCGCGCCAAAAGTGATAAATGAATGGCGCCGCAGGCACGCGTGTAACAACACAAAAACCAATTTCTCGTCTTATTGATTTTCGACGTCAAACGCGTCAAGCAAACATTGCCAGCAAGCAGTGAAAGTATGAAATAAGCAAAACAAAACATTACTGTAATGAGAAAGGCAAACACACAAACGAAAAAAAGTATGCCGAAGTAAAACAAGCAAGAAAAACAAATATTACGAGCCAAATGAGAGTAAACTTTATTTTCGGCATCATTTTTCGCAGCATAATTTCAGGCGCATAAGCATACAAATGCGCGTATTTACATGGCACGCCTGTTTATGTGTGTGTGTGTGTCGCAGTAATAAAAAAACTTGCGGAAAATAACAAATTTCAAACTCAATGACTTGGCATACCTTCAGGCGCAGCGCTGCGAATGATTAGCAAACAAAATAAATACCTTATGTATTTTTGTATTTTCGCAATTTTCCGCCTGAATTGTGTGACAACAAATTATGGCTTGCCATTTCACATGCCAGCCGCCCAACACAAGGCAGGCAGGGAAAATTTTAAAGCCTGCTTGAGCCAGCAAACTTAGCAATGTTTTCTCATTTGGGAAATTGAAAATTTGCGCAAAATTATTACAAGCAACGGCAGATAAACAATTGAGCAGTTCAGGCAGCGCTCAATGCATAGCAGAGGTGCTCCACGTAGCAGCAATAGCTACCAATAGCAGTGGTGGCAGGGGCTGGCGCTTGGCGCGCTTATGAGTGCGCAAGCACTTCCGGCAAGCATGGGCGGCTTTGGCAAGAGCGCAAGTCAAGCAGCTGCATTGCAGTTGAGTGCCGTTTAATTGGAAGTTAAAGCCCCAAAGCTGTTTAAGCGCCTAAGCGGTTTGAAGTAGTTTTGTGGCGTAGAATTAAAAAAAGAGAAATTTTCTATCATAAATCAAAATTTGAAAACTCCAGCACCGGTGCGCCTAAATATAGACTACGTTGCCAGCTTGCTTGCCAGTCGGCAAGTGTACGCGCCTACACACGCATTTACCGTTTTGTAACGGTGTGATTTTCTAGTGCTTGTGCGGAAATGAAAGGCTTATGTTAATGGTTGGGCAGGCAAAGCATAATACCACTTGAGTACGCACATAACTAGCGGCAGTTCAAAGTAGCAAGCATATTTCTGGCACCAACCATTTACAGAGTGAAAGATCCTAAATGTCAGAGAATCAATTTACATTCTGATCAATTGTATGAAAGCTTTGGGGCTTTTTAACAATTAAAGTGAGCTTTTGAGCTTTTCAGGTCTGTATTGAGAGCTGGTCACATATTTCAAAAGTAAATTGAATTAAAGTGAGCTTTTGAGCTTTTCAGGTCTTTTTGTCACATATTTCAAAAGTAAATTGTTAAAGCTTTCTTTTGACTCTAGCTCAGTGAAAGATTCAAAATGTTAGAAAATCATATTTACAGCTGAAAAAATTATATTAAAGCTTTTGAAGCTTTAGTCAGATATTTAAAACTTTTAATTTAAAGCTTTCTTCAGGCTCTATCTCGACGATACTAAGAGGGAATCACATTTATATCTCAATGGTCAGCTTTTAAGCTCTTAAGATCTGTATGGAGAGCTGATTCAATATTTGAAATTTTAATTTTTAAAGCTTTCTTCCGGAAGTGAATCCTTATCAAATAATTCCTCCAACGTATAGTCTTCTCCGCACCCATTATCCACTCAACTATACATAAGTATATGTATACTAATGCTACTTTAATAGTTCATGAGCAAGAGTGCTATGTATTACCACATTACTCATACATACATACATACACTATTTCAAGGACTCCATTAGATGAATTGAGCATGCAGTTGTAAACCGAAGCATGCAAATGAAGATGAAGATGAAGTGTGTGGCGTATCGACTGGTGGTAGCTACACGAGTACGAGCACATACTCGTATTGCGCTGTACAACGACGAGGGGCGAGGATGCTGGCAAGAGCAACATTTGGGCCTAAGCGTCTGTGCCTCTCGACCTCATTACAAGCTAGTGCAGCTAAACGCATGGTCAGCTTTCACACTTGCATACATATGTATAAACATACACTTGTATATATATATAAGTTATATATATATGAATAATAACTATCCGACTAAGGCTTGGCCTTTAAAACGCTACCGCACTGCTTTAGTCAACTATTTACTTACTCACTCACTTACTAATTTACTTACTTACTTACTAACACATTTACTACACCTATAGATATACATATACATATATACACTTGCAAAGAGCCAGGCGCCTATTTATTTGTTGTTGCTTCCCTAACCAAACTGATTTCCCCAACCACGCCACAGCACATAGTCTAAGCTATGTTGCAACAGCTGCTACAATTCATGCCTCATCCTCTGGCTGCGGGCTTGTGTGCCCAATAAATCCCGAAAATTAATTATGTACCTCAGGTGAGACGTGTGAGCGCACGCAAAACACCTGTATGCCGCCTAACTGTGCTCACACCAGCTGCCTTGCCTTGTACTTAGCCTCTGAGCTAGCTGGTCATGCATATTTATTTATCTGTTTGTGTGCGTGTTTATTGGAATGCTGTCCAGCGCTATGCTTTGCGTTTGGGCTTGTTGTGTCCGCTTCTATAGCTTAAGGTTGATATATGTTCCTTCATGGCTGTTTATCATATCTGCAAAACATCGTTTTAGGGCTCCGTTGGTTCTTGAGTATGTTTGGATTTATAATGATGACTGGATTTGTTTAACTGATAAGCAAGGCGGGCCACAGATGCATTGAATGCAGTGCTGCAGGAATTAGAGCGGTCTGCAAGCAATTATTGTTGCTGGTGGGGGAAAAGTCCTGTTATGTTAGTTTTGGCTTATGAGAAAAGCTTTCCTTTTTCGCTTAAAGCACACTTTAGGGTCCTGAAAACATTATTCAAATGTTAGAGTAGAAAAAAATAAATTGACAAAGAGGCTAATTTTGGTGCTCTAGACTAACCTAACCCCTCAAAAACTTCACTTTTTCCCGCAGTTCCATTTTTCAAATCGGGATGAGATCCAGAAAGAGAGAAATTCGATTTATTTTTCTTTATTCCCAGAATAAATTGACAAAGCTGGGTGGGGCTGTAGACTAGCCGAATGCCTTAAAATATCTCCTTTGCTCGCGAATCGGACGAGCTCCTAAGAGAGAGACTTTCGATTTTTGAGTCCTTACCACCAGAATAAACTGACAAAGTTATGCTTTTTGGGGCTTGTAGACTATCTTACTCCTTCAATAACTTCAATTTTTCTCCAACCTCATTTTCCGAATCGGGCGAGAGCCAGAAAGAGAGATATTCGAGTCCTTTTTCTTTACTTCAAATTAAATTGACAAAGTTAGGCGCTTTTGGGGCTTGTAGACTAGACCTTTATAACTTCATTTAGTTGAATATTGAAAGCTTAGGACTGTTGAAAATTCTAATAGGTGTCAGTTGTGACGAAAAAGTACCCGGAAATTGTAAATAAAACGCAAAATAATAAATTAGTCATCAGTCTTTATTTTGTCGCCTTCAAAGAAATCCCCACAAGATGTAATACCAGCGATTTTTCCAGTCTCGAAACACTTCAGCGAATTTTGTTTTATCTCTTCGATCGACTGAAAACGGGTTCCACTGAGCGGTAATTTCGCTTTGGGGAACGAAAAAACGGAGTTAAATCTGTTGAATATGGTGATTGATCGTTGGTATTCATTGCCTTTTTGGACCAAGGAGACCTGTTTATGTTACATTTTTTGAAAAAAAAAATCAGCTTTATCAGGACCAGTCGAGCAAGAACGCGTTTCATTCCAACAAAAAATCCGCCAAAATCATTCGAATGGACTCGTGAGAGATCTCGAGCTCTCTTACCAACTCTCTAACACTTGACTGGATTTTCAAGCCCAATATCCTTCACTATTTTTTAATATTTTCATCAGTTGAAGAGGTCGTCCAGAACGAGGCATGTTTTCAACGATCTCTCGACCGCGTAGGCTTCTATGTTTGATAAAACTAAATCCCAATTTCTGGGTGCTTTTTTGTCTTAATGTACATATATAAATGATCAGCTGACTCGATTTAGCGATGTACGTCTGTCTTTATACTATACGCACACTAGTTCCTTAGTTTTTGCGTGTTTCCTTTTGCAACTCTCTTTGCCACATTTTGGAAATCACCACTGAAAACAAACAACAACATTATTTTCTTAATAATACTTTCTCACAGGGTCATTATGTTCCACAACAACCTACTTTCACATGCATACGAATATCTGTAACAGAGAAATTTGTTACAGGCGTCAAATTTTAAGTAAATGTTGGCAAATTGCTGCCGGTTGTTGTCCACTGCCAACAACTGACCAACTACACACACATACACACATCTGTATATATGTATGTATATGTTGCGGCAATGGACCGCTCGTCAGTTAGACGACACCAAGTAGTCAACTGGGTGACCAACTTTACTGCTTCACAGTTTTTGTTTTTTCAGGCGCTCCCTATCTATGCTCTGATTGGCAGCTGCTGGAGCAGAGTGTGGCAAGCTGAGGTTTTGCTGCCAAGTGGTTGCATGCTCTATTTAAACTTTACATGCGAGCACAAATACACACCCATAAACGCATAGTTTATGAATGCATGCGCGTGTGTGTGTGTCTGTGTGAAAGGCTAGAGATTCGTAGATATGTTTGTTTGCTCACTACATAAGCAAGCAAATTCTAATGCAAATGCTCACACAAATGTTGAATAAGTTTTCGAAAAGCTTTATTTTCATGCTTGCGGTGCAAGCGTAGAAGAGTTTCTTTCGTTCGTCCAACTAAAATGGTATTTATGATCTGTGCGCTTATGATTGAGTAGCCTGTTTGTCTGTGTGTGTGTGGGTGTGCGTGTATGTTGAAAATTTGTGGATATTCAACTCGTTTGTTCTATTAAAATTTACTGCTTTGTTTTGATAGCTTTTTTCCGCCTTCTTTCTGCTTCTACTTCCACTCATGCTTCCTCCTGTTACTGCATGCATTGGCAATGTTCCCTTGTTCGTCAATTACTTACTTGAATATTTCACATAATTTGGGGGGTGGCCTCAAAACACTCTCCAACGTGCAACGAATTCCTCAGCATCCGGCAACAGTGTTGTCGTATATGATGGAAAATGCGTTTTACTTGTCATCTGCGCCAAATGGCTGACATTTTGCCCCTTATTGATGGCATTTGAAAGCGAGTGTTCACCGTCATGAATGCAATAAATTTGTTGCTTGGCTTCTCGTCATTTTTATGAAGAAAAAATCTTGCAATTTTTGTTGCTATTGTTGTTGTCTTACAACTTTGCTGCTTGCTGTGCTCCTTCGACTTCATTAACTTTTCAAATGTGATCGATGGTGATGTGCGTGGAATGTGGCTGGGGGCATGTGCATTCATGTATATTAGGGTGGTCGCTAGTTCCCAAGTTGAGTTACAGGGCACGGATTGTAGTAAAAAAAAAAAATAAAAGTTAACTTAGATTGTGATCATGCCCTTCACAAATACAAAAGATTCCTTACAAGTACTTTGATTAGTCAGTTTGTATGGCAGCTATTTGCTATATTGATCCGATCTAAACAATTTCTTCGGAGAATATATTGCTGTCTTAGGTTATTATCCATACTAAATTTCGTGAAGATATCTTTTAAAGTAAGAAAGTTTTCCATACAAGCATGTGATTCCGATCGTTCGATTTGTATGACAGCTGTATGCTATAGCGATCCAATATCGGCCGTTCCGACAAATGGGCAGTTTCATAGTGAGAAAAAAACGTGTGCAAAATTTCAAATCGATATCTCAGAAACTAAAGGACTAGTTCGCGTATATACTGACAGACGGACTCGGAGCTCGTCAGGCTGATCCTTTAGGCATATACATACATATGTTATAGGGTTTTAAACGTTTCCCTTTGGGTGTTACAAACATCATTGCAACTTAATCAGCGTATAAAAATCCAGTTTTGAAATTAATGTACACCTTAATATACCTACATATACATACTTACATGTATGGCAGTCCACTTATTACTAATACCTTACTATTAAAATATTTTAACTTGACTTGCGTTCGACAGCGCAGCAGTGAACCAGTGCGAAGAGCTGCGTTGAGTTTATGCTTGTTGAGGCAGCTGTTGTGGCCTTTGGCTGCAATCGTTCAATTTTACTTGTCGGTCTTCTATAATATTATACTTGTAGTAATTTGTTTTTGTATTCTGTTTCTTATTTTTTCGTTTTATTCTGGTCGTTGCCGCTGGTAAAAATTTCAAAGAGCTACTAAAACTTTTCGGAAATTGTTACAATGCATTTTTGCTAGTTTCGAGTGGAAATATTGTGTAAAAGTTTAGAATATTTTGGCAAATGGGAAATCAAAGTTGTTGCCAATAATGTTTGGTTGGTTAGCAGAAAATACAAACCAACATATATACATATAAGTATGTACGTGCATACATACATATGAGCATGTTTGCATTAACCAGCTTTTGTATGTATATGAAGAAAGGAAGTGGAATCTAGCGTTAGTTTTAGAAGACAGACTAGTGGCCAATTGGTCGAAAAGGCATGCATTAAAGACGTGTATTAGTTACATATTGTGTTTAAAGCCTAGAAGTATACTTCAAATTAGTGTCAATACTTCTCATAATGTTATAATTCAGTTCCGTGCATTATTATTGCGATATTAAATTGTATGTATTGTATACATATTTTAAAACAGATGGCAACCCTTATTGAAAAAATTCAACACAAAGTATTCTCAAAACAGTATAGTTTTACGTCCATTTTGTACTACTTTATTTATCTATCAATAATGATGATTTAATTTGTAGATAGGTGGCAACCCTTAACAAAAAATATTTATTATTACTTTGAACTCTCAAACCTTTCCAATTTGGCTGCCTTTTTTGCAGTTCCTGTATTATAAATATCTTTGTTTGACATTTTAGAAAAGGTGGCAACTCTCTAACACTTTTCTCTATCAAGTTAGATCAACTCAGATTAACGTCCATTTTGTACTACTTTATTTATCTAAAAATTATTTATAGTGAATTTGTAAATAGGTGGCAATCCTAACCAATAAATATTTATTATTAACTGCAAAGTCTCTCAAACCTCTCTGATTTGGCTGCCTATATTGCAGTTTGTTACCTTACTCTTTGCTTGTCTTTTTTGAACAGCTAGTAACTCTCTAACAATGTCCTCTATCAATCATAGGAATTTTATTTTCAAAAATCTGTTTGCATGTTGAAATCATCCTTTCTCTCTTTCGCTTAAAAAAGTTTAGACCTGGTCTCCACATCATTTCTCGACCCAGTTCATTTTACTATGTGGTACTTACAATGAAATATTAATTGCATGCCTTGCAAAAAAGTATTTGAGTGTTGATGTAGTGCTTTGCCATATCTGACATCAAAAATAAGCTGCAAGAAGAGAGCTGTAGTAGGATAATTTTTCGTAGAAAAATTTTCATTAGAGAAAGTAATTAATTTAAACTTGTAGAATATAGTCATTACAATGTGCCGCACATTTTCATATACATATACACTTTTCCCTTATTTGAGGAGTGAAAGCTTTTGTGCGATGGCTCAACGGCTTTAAGGCTACGTTTCGGACGTTGGAACTGGTTTTTGTTTGATCAACTTTTACGGATCTATTTCCGTTTTTAACGTTTTCTGGGAATATATAGCTTATCCAAAGTAACTTAGGATATACAAGTATGTATCCCAGGGAGCTTAAGAAACAGTTTGCATTACAAAGCTTTCAGTATTTAGATTAAACTTCACTTTCTTCGCGCTAAATTTTAAAAAGCATTATTCTTAATAGCGCTCGTTATACACATATTATAGTAAAACCATGTTATGTAGCTTTTAAAAGCTCTAAGATCGCACGTACGTTATAGAACTAGTTCAATATTATTTCGATTACACTCCAACTTTCTCTAACTAAAATTGAGAAAACTTTATCTTTAATATGGACTGTTGTACACACATATCTTGTAGTAAAAAAAAAACTTATAAAGCTTTCAAAAGCTTTAAGTTCGCACATACGTTATAGAACTAATTTCATTTTTCGATTCCAATCCAACTTGCCCTAACTAAAATTGAGAAAACTTTATCTTTAACATGGACTGTTGTATATATCTTGAGTAAAAAAAGCTTGTGAAGCTTTCAAAAGCATTAAGCTCGCACATACGGTTCAGAACTAGTTTAGTATTATTAAGTATTCTATTTTATTTACTCTTGCTGGGAATTTGCTTATAGATTATCCAAAAGTATCTTAATATATATTCCATGGAGCTTAAGAAGGATTTTCTATTATGGAGCCTTCAGTATTTACCTTCCACTCCAGCTTCCGCTCACTAAAATTGAGAAAGCTTTATTCTACATATATTCCGTTGTATATGTGGACGTTGTAGAAAAAAAGCACGTAAAGCTTTCAAAAGCTTTAAGGTTCCATATGCGTTTTAGAACTAGTTTAATTTTATTAGGTTTTTGAAAATCAGTTGTGTAGTGAGTACATTTATATACCGGAGAGCAAGAAAGCGAACCCTTCCTTACTTCACTTTTCTGTCTATTCGTTCTCTTTCAAATTGAACAACATCTTGTATTTACTGCAGTGAAAAATGCTGGAAATATGAGATAAATTTGTTTTAATAAAGTTGTTCTTCTTAGCTTTATTTACCAGCTATCGATGTCTCTGCATTGTTATCTCTAATAATTGGAAAAGCATTTGCAGTTTTCTAATTGAGCTCGTAGTTTATACTCCTTATACTCGTAGACTTTATAAATATTTATTTGCCAGCAATTATTGCAGCCAGTTTGGGGCAATAATGGAGCTTGGATTGCATTTCAAATCAAACTTTTATATTTGTAAACAAAAGGTCTTAGCAGTGCTTACGCATCTCTATAACACCGCAAGCAATCATTCGATGAAGATGCATGTAAATTATTGCCATGGAATTTTGCTAGAGATTTTAATTCTTTTTTGGTGATTTGTTCTGGTTGATACCATGAAGCTTTTGACTTAACTTTTTGCTCTCCGAATTTTTGTTGCAAAAAATATATATTTTTATTAAAGCATGCTTAGAGAGATTTTCATTTTAGTTATTCACTATATTTTATTGAAAAGAGGAAGTGTCGGACATTGCTTAGATTAAGCTCTCTCTGCTGTGAAATTTTTATAAATATAAGTACCTCAAATGCTAGCTGCAAATGCAATTTTCTAGCAAAAACTTGTATTCTATTTAAACACTCACACAAACAAACAAAATAGTAATAATCTTAAAACATAACCAACAAATGAAATTGAAACAATTTCGGTTATATGTATGCATGGATAAAGTGAGAGCGAAAGCAATTCTGGTTCGGAGCATCTAAAATGAAATTGAAATAGAAATTTTAATTATGCCTAGGAACAACAATGACAATGATAACAATGCTGCAACAAAACAGTAGCAAGTTCCGTCAGTTGTCAGTGGCAAATAATTCTGATGTATTTCATTAAAATTGAATGATTGGATGGTGTTGCTACGCAAATTTGTTGCAATCATGTATGTATGCACAAATTATATACGAATTTTGACATATTAATTTTGTATAAATCGTTGCTATGGAAATTTTATTCCTATTAAGCGGAGGGGGATTTCGTTGTAAATCAGGCCTGACTCTGTGCTGAGTGGCTGCCTTAACTTTTCCAGGTGAAAACCCGACTCAATGTTGAGTGCCTGGCTTCATCGTTCTGGGTAAAAACTATTTGAGTTGAGTGTATTGCCAAGCCTAAATCAGCTTCAGGGTTCTTTTACTTAAGATCTTTTGATCAATAAATCTGAAGGAAAGCGGTAAAAAAATCCCAAGAGACAAACTTCAATTTCTCTCAAGTTTATGCAACCACCTCAACTGGCGGTCAGCATGAAGATTAAAATCATATTGAATTTTAAACTGAATGTCTTTCAAGAACCAGCTGTTTTAAAAACAGCCAGCTTGTGCAGCGTGTACCGGGTCGTTTTTACCAATATAAAGTACATTTCGGAAGAAGGTAAAATCGATAGACGCAATGTCGACTATTACTGCTCCTTTAATGTACCCAATTTCCCAAAACGGAGTATATTTCATGAGAGGATGATGTTGATGGACGCTGTGTCGACTTTTACTGTTCCTTTAGTGAACCCCTTTTTCCCAAAACGGAGTACATTTCGAAAAGAGATACTATTGTTGGACGTAATGTGGCTTATTATGGGTTATTACCGATTCCTGGACCCTTCTTCCCAAAACAGAGTACATTTCGGAAGAAGATAATGTTGATGGACGGTTTCTGAACTAAGTCCAACTTACCTCCCTTGAAGCGGAGCTGCAATTGAATAATGAAATTGAGATTGGGAAATGTAATTGAGACTAAATAAAACCGGATATTATATTAAGTCTAAATCTAAAACTGTAAAAGATTCCGACTTTGATACTTTAATTGGTTCTGAGGCTGAGGATGATGACGATACAATATGGCATAGACTACAATAGAGACTGATAATAAAAATAAGAGTAAACTTCATTTGAGGTCGTAACAAAGTCTAAGACGGAGATTGGAACTTAACGTGAGACTGAGTTTAAAATTGTCTCCGATGGTAGGAAACTGTGATTGAGGCTACCATAGCAACTAAGGCTTAGCTCATGCTTAAGACCGAAACCGTTTTTAGAAAGAGGTGAATGGCAAGACGGATACAAAAATCTTAATTTCACGTTTAAATCAGATTTAAGACAGAGCTGAAATAGCAACGCGTCGCTAGTTTTAAGCGTAGACTGTTAAAGAGTAATCGCAGTGAATGGCGTCCTTGGAGTCAAACCACCACTCATAGCAGAAGAGCTCTATATTAGCTCGTGTTGTCTTGCTTATATACTTATGCAGAATTTACTACGAAATTCTTAATCTATATCCAGCATCCAACGAGTCCCCACATGACTGTAACCACTCCTATGAAACCAACGCATTCATCACCCTTCTCCTTATGGTCCGACGATGTCAAAACAGCACGTTTCCGTTAGATGAGTTTGATGATAATCGACTCATGTTTTGTCAGTAAAATGGAGTCTGGGTAATTGTTACAAAAACAACGAGTTCGATACCGAGACTGAAACTGGGAATGTGATTGAGACTCCTTAGAATGAACTTAAGTTTGAAGTTGAGACTGAGACTCTCTGTGTTGGAAAAAGCTTAAGTTGAGCTGAAACAGAGGCCCAAAAAGAGCTGAGGTTCAAAAAGATCTGGTAGGAATATTAAAAGTTAAGCCTTACATTGAACTTCAGCGCTTTCAGATCAGCTCAGGTTAAAATGAGTTTCCAAAAAATTATCATGAAGGAAGGATCTTAAGTTGAGTTAAATTAGAGACTCAAAACGAGCTGAGGTTTAAAAAGGAACTGGAAGTAATACAAAGGTCATGCTTTAAGCTGAGCCTCAGCGCGGTTCTCAGGTAGAAAGAAGTCTCAAAATCAAGCTGAAATTAAGGCTCTAAGCTACACCAATCAAAAGTAGTAGAATATGTAAAACTATACGCCCTCCAACATGTCGACATTGCCACAACAGACACTGATAAGTTTACCCAACTAAACAGCGGAGATGATGCTTGTAACACTTAAATTATGTACCCGGGCAAAGAAGTATGCATTTATGCATAAACACCAGTACGCACACACACATGCAAAGCTACAAATGTATGCATGCAAATGAATGGCAGTGTGATTAGTTTTGCAAGCTTGCATATGTGCATATGTTTGAGAGTGTGTGAGTGTTCACACTTCATGGCCGCAATATGAGCTGCGAATAGTTAGTTAAGCTCCCTGAACGAATTGCCAACCCAGAACAAATTAACGCCAACACGCAGACGCAGTCAAGTCGGCCAACCAAGCGCCAAGCAGCAGCGAACTCAAAGCAACAGCACCTCCACTTGCCTTTCACCACACACAAACGTTAACCACGCTCCACATTACCGCAGGTGTAGTTGTTGAGCCACTTGCTCATCTCCTGTGAATACATTTGCTTTTAAGTCATTCGAAACATTGCAAAAAAAGAGAGCGCAGAAGGATATTATTAAATGCGGCAACATTTACGACTTCGCGTGGAGATTTACAGCGACTACTTGAGCGTAAGTTGCAAGTGGAAATTGTATGGCGCTCGAACTCGAGCTCGAGCTAAAATATGTCGCTGTAAATATTGCAAAATGCAGAATGCAACTTTCAACTACATAATGACGCTGTCAACGTCGCAGGGAGCGTAAAGGGAACGCGCAGGCGTGGGCGTGCTTGACTGCGGAGTGCGAAAGACATTTCGCAAGACAAAAACTTAAATGGAAATAGCAATGGAAATGAATAAGAAATAAGCGCAATGACATAACTTTTTGCTAAAGCAAGAGGTTAACACTTTTCGCACACACCCCAGCCACTTCAGAGTGCTGTCGCTTCGAGTAGCATGTTGACTAAATGAAGATTGCGCATGCAACATGCAACACTAAATACCGTTGGGTGTGTTTTTCGTCGCAACGCCGCCATACAACAAAAACACTTTGCTATAAACTTACGTATGCTTTCAGATTATTACTTAGTTGTTGGGTACCTAAGTAGACAGATAGACGGATAGACACAGAGAACGATAGACTCAGAGACCGACACCGACGCATAGACAGATGGACGCATGGACGGGTAGACGAATAGTCAAGCAGTTGAATAGACGTAGAAACGTATAGACAGACAGTTAGGCGACGCCGTGCCAAGCATGAGCACAAATACAGTTTGACAGTTAGACACACACAAACACACCCGCACATACTCACACAGAGTTAGAGCGACAGTATAAATAGTTAAGAGCTTTACAAATTGTTAAGGCGTTGAGCGGAGAGCGAAAGTTGAATTGTCATGCCGTTGGCGCTGTGAGTGCTGGCAGTTTGTACTAGCCTAGACCATAAGACGCTTTGCGTGTAAACAACCGTAGTGCAGCTGAGCGACACAGCATGTTGAAAATGCATAAGTGCCTATGGTGGCGCTGTGAGCCGTTGCATGCAACCAAGCTAGTTAACATTAGCAAGTTTTTAAGTACCATTTGTCTGTATATTTATTTGTGTGCAGTTATTATATTTTGTGTGCGCTTTGCTGAGCGCCGAGCGTGTTATGATTAAGTTTATCAAATGGAAGTGCACTTAATTGAAATACATTTCATTTATTATGTGCTTCGCAATAATAATATTATAGTATATGTATTATGATTCAATTGTGGCGTTCGATCTTGAATTAGTCAAATGACAATCAAAGCGCAGAAAAATCAAATCCGAGTTGACAGTCCTTAGCCGTGTCCGAGTCCGCTCCGGTTACGTAGACCCGACTATCGTAGTTGTTTGTTGCTCCCAATTCACTGCTTCGAGTATGTAGGTCTACGAGCCTCTTCAGTGTCTTCAACAAAAACGGGAAGAGGCTAAAAAAACTGAAGCCAGTGAAGCGTGCACTTGAGAGCTCTTACCGGCCTTTGGATGATGAAGGCAACACTTACCTATCTCGAACCCCTGGGGATGTGGTCTAATATGACACATTTTGCGTAGATGGTGCCAACCCGCTGCATGATACATTTACCGTCTGCTGAAGTTACGCAGATGTGATGCCATTAGGTCTCGTGGACCTGAATGCTTTGAACAAATTTAAAGCCCATGTGAGGTGACGCTCATTCAGAACATCTAAGAAAGTTGTACTGCCCTCCTGAAGCCCTCCGGAGGATAGTCAGCGGCCAGGAGTAGTTTTAATGTCTCCTCGCTGTTCGAAGTCCAGCCATCAATCTCATTTCTAAGATAACTTATAAAAGCAGGGTATTTTGCGAGAATAGGCGCATTCTTGACTTTGAGGTATCGTGATACACTGCTAAGCTTTCGCAGAAGGATCTCTCTGAGACTCTCTTTTTCTTCTTTATTGGCGTAGACATCATTTACGCGGTTGTAGTCATGCTTTTCATTGGGATCGTTTTTTCCATAGAGGGTCTCAAACCCAGCGCACGACATTGGGGAGGGATGGTTCGCCTTCTCAATTTAGCCGCCTACAAATTGATGTTTTTTGGCTACCCAGAGGATTCTGGGCCTAGGACCGGAAGTCGTGAGTTGCTTTAGCCATATGTAAAAGAATCGTTTCTGGCCACTCCCAAGCGAACAGCGCTCAGAAAACTTTCCTCACTTGCGTGAACTTCTACACATGACTCCATCCTCCTGAGACTCTCTTGACCATCTTTGATTCCGACTTGTATATAGCAAACCCGGTCTTATACAGCGTTCTGTCACCGCTTTGCGCGCTTTATTGAACATCTACAGATCTGATCTCCAAAAATTCCGATATCCACAAAATTGGTTACCTTTTGCCTTTTTAAGTTTTTAGCGAACACGAACTGACAAGAGAGGTTCTCTGTGCTGTTCTGAAAACCTCGTATATGCATTACATTAGTCATTTCGAAATTTCGGGATTTTGTTATTTAGGGATTTTTTGATAACGGGATTTTCTTATTTCGGTATTATAATTTTCGGTTTTCCGGAATTGACTTCATTTAAACCAAGTGTCATTAGGTGTTATTTTTAACATTTTCGGACTGAAATTTCGGGATTTCGGGATTTTTTCATATCGAGATTTTCTCATTTCGGTATTATTATTTTTGTTGTCCCGGAATTAATTTTGTTCTCACTAAATGTTGAGGTATGCCAACAGGTTTTATTTTTAAATTTTCGGGATCTTATCATTTCGAGATTTTTATGTTTGGTGTCCTGAAATTAAGTTTATTTAAATGAAGTGTTTAGGTATGCCACCTGGTCTTAGTTTTACGATTTCGGGATTTTATCATTTCAGGATTTTTTCAAGTCGAGTTTTTCTTATTTTGGAATTATTAATTTTACTTGTCCTAAATTTATTTGTCCTTTAGTAGCATGTTACTAAAGCAGCTATCAAGTTTTTCAGTTTCAAAAACGTAAGCAATCGTATATGCACTTGTGCTCTACAAAAAGCACTTTATTAATTGCTGCCGAGCTTTTAAGCTAACTAGCCGTTTGTTGGTCGTAGTAAAGTCAGCAAACTTCCTTCAAAAGAAGGCCTTGGTCTCCCTTGTGCCTCATGAGTTTGCGCCATAAATATTAAGAAAAGCAAAACCAATAAAATACACACGCTCCAAGAAATGCAACTTTCAAAATGCTTGTAGATTTATTTTAAGTTTTCATTCAAGCACACTTTTTCAATTTTAAAATACCCAAGTTCAAATGCCAAAGGACACAGGCAATAAGTTAATTTGGTTGCAAGCGAAAACTCGCTCCGTTGGCTGTATGCAAAACTTAATAAATTGGTTTAAGCCGCAAAAGCAAGTTTAAGTTTTCCACTTTTTTGCTGCATTTGCTGCAGCATGCTGTGGATTATTGCAAAATGCATGCGCCAAAGCGCAGCTCAACTTAGGCGCTCGCCTCAACATCTCTGCACGTGCAGCACACGGGGCGCGCGCAGCGGTGTGGCAAACAGTCATTCCTGTGCAACCCATGTGGCACTTAATAATTTAGGTTGGAGCACAAACTCCGTCAATTGAAGCAGGAAACTTTCGGCCTGGC
This sequence comes from Bactrocera neohumeralis, assembly GCF_024586455.1. Classification (NCBI taxonomy): domain Eukaryota; kingdom Metazoa; phylum Arthropoda; class Insecta; order Diptera; family Tephritidae; genus Bactrocera; species Bactrocera neohumeralis. The sequence continues at coordinate 79,840,998 of NC_065923.1, read as the reverse complement.
AATAATGTCTACAGCGCATATTATATGTGTGTGTTTTGTTTATTTGTGTTTGTGTGTGTATGTGTCGCTGCTGCGCCCGTGTGACTAAAGTAAAATTTATGCCACAACACACGAATGCGCTCGCTCACTCCCCAGCGGCGCTTATATTCAATCTTCGTCTGCATCTATGGCCATAAATTGTTGACTTCATTTTAATAACAACACACGCACACAGAGACATGCAGATATATATATGTACATATTTGTGGGTGTGTATATATGTATATCAGTGTGTATATGTATATAAGCGCGCAACACACAAGTTGCCTCATAAGTTTTTGGGCAGAAAAGTGCCGCTGGCTGCTAAGGTGACGCCGGTGAACCACGCAAATGCGCCGAAATATGCGCATACACCTGTGTTTGTGTGTGTGTTTGTTTAATATATGCACGTATTTACTTATTTGTTGATATGCGCGATAATTCTTAGCGACAGTCGTTGCATGTCTTCACCGTTACAACGACTAACTTCCTTCTGTGACTGTGACTTTGGCGCTTTTACCTTTGCTGCCACACAAGTCGTTACCTCCACATGCTAACATTTGCATGCATGTGTGTGTGTGACGCTTGTCGCTTATTTCACCTCATTTTCGTGGCTGCCACTTTTGCTCCGCTACATAAATTTGAACTTTTGCCGCTAGCTTGCACAACCTCCGCCACGCCTGCTCGGTCTAGCTGCCTGGCAACCTGCACGTCGCGCCGCCGCGCTGCTGCTTGGCGCTTTCACGCTCGTTCGCTGCGCTTACCGTTCTTCATTTTGCGCTTTCTTCGCTGCTCTGCTTTCGTTGTTGTTTGTATTTTACCATAGCACGTTGGCTGCGCTGCTCGGCGCGCTCACCAGTGGGACTCGCTGCCTTGTCGCGCCGTTGACTTCCATTGCATATGTTCACGTTTCGTTTCACATTTCCTCGCAATCATGTTATTTTGCATGTGCATGCATATGTGGGCGTGTATGTCAGCATGTGCATATGTGTGTCTGTTTGTCTGTGTGTGCTTGTGGCATAATAATTTACTCGTAATTGCTGTTGTACTCCAGTCTATTAAAATACGTCCCTCGCGTGCCTAAAGCCAACCACCGTCACAACCAATTGCGAACTCATGCTTACATGCATACACACACACAAACTAACATACACGCATACATATTTATGTACTACTCTGCATATATTACCACACACCTACACGTTTAGTACACTCCCCCCGACATTAATGCATTTTTTTTTACATTTGCACTGTCTACCTTGCTGTCTGCCTTTGGTTTTTACCACACATACACACGTATATTACTCTTCAGCCATGTTTCCCTTCTACTGTCACTGCATTGCTTCTTCGCATATGCGCCAGCAACATATGCACCCAAGCGCCACTACTTTCACATAAATATGTGACGACACACACATATACATACTTGTATGGAAATACATATATCCTTTTACAGCAACACAAACACACATGCAATGCCCTGTGCTCATGCTCGTACTTATTTGATCCGACTGAACCCGTCTCAGCTCCAGTGAAGTCGTTTAAAATCGTCTCAACTTCACTTTGTAGGTGTAAATTTTGTTTTGCGAGATTAGAAGGGATTATATTTGCATGCTAAAAAGTCGCCCTTTGGTATGTTTTAGGTTTCCAGCTTTCGTTTTTTTGTTTTTGTTGTTTTCGAGCGTTTATCTTATTCTCTTTAACGGCTAAGCTTTCGGCAAGGTAGGGCAGGGCGTCTAACTACATGCTGGTAATATGAATAAATGATGGTGGAATTACGGTGTTTTTTTCCCTCAATTCTGCTTCTTTGAAAATTTTTGTTCACGCTACACCTACATAGGTTCGTACGTAACTTGGTTAATGGTATTTTATTACAAAAATGAAATGTGCTTTAATGCGAAGTGTTGAGCTTTTCGTTGGCGTTATGGTTCAAGTAATAAAAGGTGTCAGTTTTGAAGTTAAACTAAGTGGGTTTAATGGCGTGGACTGTCAATATCTGAAACCAAAATTTTGTATAAAGCGGTTAGAGGTGAAATCTTTAGGTTAGGTTAAATTGGTAGACCAATGAGCCACGCTTAGACTAGTTTTGGTCCTTTGCGATATCAGCTGGAGTTCAGTTCCTAGGTCCAAAAGTAGTAGTCATCCCTTATTATGCCTTCGCTTGACGCGAATTTTAACACACTCTGTTGGACAAGTGCACAGGAGATGCTCCATTGTTTCCCTGGTGCCCTGCTCTAAACATTTCCTGCAGTCTTCTCGATCTGTCAACCCCATTCTGCGGGTGTCGCCACCAGACAGTGCCCAGGTAGTCCGGTCAGGTTCCTAGAGCTTTTTCTATCAAGTGCCAATGGAATTTTGTGCACTTTCGAGGTACTATTTTGCATATGACTTTTCCAGCTTTGCACATAGATAGCTCGGTCCATTGGGTTTTGATTTTCTTTACCACGCTTCTGTCTAGATCGTCGTATAGACAATGCATGGGTTTCTCAATGTTGATCACGTTTTCGGATGTTAGCCGTACACCATTCGTGGCAATCTCTTCCACTATTTCATTGCCCTTGATGACTTTGTACTCTGGGCCTTTGTACCCTGGGCTGAAGCTCTGCTCGTCAAAAGAGTTGTTTTTCGGTACGAATATCTGTCCAAATGAGATTAAGCGATTTTGGATCAATCCTACGACCTAACCTAACCTGCGTACTTTGTTAAGTCACCTCTGCGCACTTGAAAAAGCTTGTGAAGTTTATCGGTCTCACTCTAAGAAGATTACGGTTGAGCACAGGATGAAGCTCTGCTATCTGCCTGCGTTTTACAGCTGGATTACCTCGAATCATGTGGGTTTGACGAGCGTTGGCCAACAACTAGTATTTGAACTAGCTCTAAAGGCACACTGTAACATCAATCTCGAGGTTTATACGCACTCAGCAGATACCAAAACCGATTTATTTACAGTTCGAGAAATGAGTTCCCTCTATAGCAGGCGAAGCCATAAGCAAAGTACTACATTTACCAGCTCAAGTGTGCTTGCCATCTTGACATCAGCTATGCTTACATCTTACCCTAACCTGTATTTGCTTTAACAGTCAATACTCTGCCGAAGAATTTTCCAAAGTTCTAACTTCATTCCCGTGACTTCAATTATTTTGGCTTTCACCAATTATTCATGGAGTTATTCAGCTTAAAAAAATAATAGCTGAATAAAGTTTTCAGCTAAGCAGAATAATTGCTGAATTAAGCGCTGAATACCAAAGCAAATATGGAGTTACAGTATATAGAAACTTTCGTTAAAACTCATTAGCCGTCAGGAGCCGACTTAAACGGTGAGACTAATTCCAAGGTATTTTTCGAGTGAGCAATTGAAAGACATCTCATTACCAGGAGCTATTTATCCTGATGGCGTCAACCTCTATATTTTTATGGCTAACAACTATAGCTATGAAAAGCGAGTCTCTGGTAATTCAGTAATGACCTGCTAAAAGTTCATGGATTGAGGGTTTCACGGAGAATACGCTCGATAGCATTTTTTGGAAAATTGATCAGCGATTCCGTACCCTAAAAACCATTATAGAAATGTCAGTAAATGAATTTGGCGCATTCACTCTACCTCTGCGGCAGGAAATGAAGTTAGACTGTAATAATAATCATTAAATTTTAACAGCCATTACACAAGTAAAGCGGAATAATTACCTTCTCTGTCATTACATTTTTCAGTTAACGCTTTTTCCAATTTAATTTGCCTGCAGCATGCCACAAAAAGGAGCACTTAGTTATTTTCACTTTCAAACACATAAAACACGAGTCGTTTTCTCCTGCTGCACGTAGCCGTAGTGTTATATAAGTACATATGTACATATATGTATCTTTTCCCGCTTTTGCCTTTGCGCCCTCTGTATGTGTGTACCATTAAATTAAATACATATAGTAAAATATTTCCCAAACAATGAACAATAATTACATTCCAACTCATTTAGTTTTGTAAAAAGCCGGCAACACCACACAATGCGCACGCGAAATTATGCAGTACAAATGCCACGAAATGACTCGTAAGACACAATCACAAGCACACACACGAACACTCAATTAAATGCTTTTGTAGTTAGCTAACTAACTAACTAACATACTGTTGTGAGCAGCTGCCAAGCATTGTAACATTTCTCATAGTAAACAGTTAGACATGTGTGTGTGTGCGTGCGTGAAGGCGCCTTGTATGAGAGTACTCCGTGGAGTAGTAAATCAAAATTTGTTGAATCCACTAATTTGCAAAACTTTTTCTGTACGACAAGGCAGAATAGAACAAGTCACTTTTTACCGTTAGCATTCGTACTGCTTGTTGCTGCCACAGCCGCTACGCTAGCCGAATATGTGGTATGAATGCGCTACATTCATTACTTATTTTCACACTCATACCACCTGTTGTACCGACTGCCGCTGACTGCCGCTGCTGCAAGAAAAAAATTAGTTGTACAACTTGGCGAACGCGACACATGCAACTTCGTGCATGTAATTTGCCACACAATGCAAAAATGCGCAGCTAGCAATTTGTTGTGCCACCCAGTGTGAGTGGCCACAAGATAATGGTGCGCAGGTGGACTGGCGGGCAGATAAAGAGACAAAAAGCAATGTGCTTTTATTATATGCATTATCGTAGAACTTTCGAATATTCGGGATTTTGTCATTTCGGGATTTTTTCATTTCGAGATTTTAAATTTCTGTGCCCCGGAACTAACTTTATTTAAACCAAGTGTCGGGGTATGTATGTCATAAGGTGTTAATTTTAACTTTTCGGGATTTTTTCATATCATGATTTTTCATATCGAGATTTTTTCATCTCGGGATTATTATTTTTGTTCTCCCAGAATTCATATTGGCATATACATATATTTGGCATATCAGGATTTTTCGTATCGAGTTTTCTCATTTCGGAATTTTTATTTTCGGAGTCCCGTAATTAAGTTTATTTCAACTAAGTGTTGAGGTGTGCTATCTGGTCGCATTTTTAGGAATTCGGGATTTAAATTTCGGGATTTTGTCATATCGGGTTTTTATCATTTTAGAATATCGAGATTTCCTCATTTTGGGATTATTAATTTTAGTAGTCTCTGATATTTATACTAGATGTTGAAATGTATATTTACATACATACATACATACATACCTTATCAGGTGTTATGTTAAGGATTTTGAGATTTTGTCATTTCTAGCTTTTCCAAGATAATATTTTCGGTATGCAACCACGTAGTATTTTAACGATTTCAGGATTTAAATTTCGGGATTTTGTTATTTCGGGATTATACTTTTTTTCGTGTCCTGAAATTAAGTTTATTGAGACTAATAGTTAGGTATGCCTTCAGTCTTAACTATTTTCAGGATTTTGGAACTCAAATTTTGGGGAGTTTTGTCATTTAGAGATTTTCTAAAAACGGGATTATTATTTTCGGAATAACCTTTAGTTTGTTTGATATTATTGCGTTAAAAATCGAGTTTTCCTCAAGTATTTCGTAAAATTTTGAAGCGCGCAATCCCGTAGTTAGCTTCTCCAAAAATTGAAATCCCGTTTTCGGCTGCCTTAGATACTGAAAACATTCAGACAAATACGTAGTACATTAGCAGCGTTGCATTTGTGAGTGTGGCGTTAAAAGGAAACTCGCTAAAATAGTTCCAAAGCATCCAGCAGGCAGTGGTGTGAAAAATAGAATGCAATGGCTACGATTGTGGCCACACATACCATAGTTGCTGGAGCGCGACACACTCACCTAGTTCATGGTTATATAGAAATAAAGGACATCTAGGGACTATTGTAAACGTGGGATGTTGTCTGTCGAATACATACGTACATCCTCCTCTGCTGAAATGCAGAGGACAGTCAAAAGAAGACAACCAACCGCAGACGAGACAAAGCGCGAGCGCTCAGCATGAAACAGCTGCCTGTCTGTCGGAATGTCTGCACACGAGTAGAGCTTGCAAGTGCATGTGACAAAAGGTATTCTCACAACTGTTTGAACGTAACGGTAGTATATGCATATCTATATGGTAGGGATGTAAAAATATGTGGTCAGGATATAAAGCGCGCCGTGTGTATTTAACGCGATGGCACAACTAAGCGCTTTCGCCGCGAAAACCAACAACAATAAAAGAAGCTTAGTGCACATGACGTTGCAACCGCAAAGCCATTATGGCCGCACAACCACATCACCCGTTGAATGGAGAGCGTGCGCTTTACACGCTCTCTATTTGGCGGTTGGTATTCTTTTACTATTTTGCTATTAAATTTTTGTTCTTTTCTCTTTTCTTGCATTTTTTCTGCCACCTTTGTTCACCTTTAAGTAACATTTTTATACCTCTTTGGTGGTTCGCGGAAGCGAGCTCATACTTTTGCAATAAAAAGTTGCGATTTTATTGAGCCCAAAGCCTTCGAGTTCGTTGTGAATCCGATGAGCTAAGCTTATGGCTTAGCCAATTGTAGCTTGAAACTTATGTAGTAATACCAAAAACTTAGCAGACAAACTGCGTGAGAATGATCATGAGAATAAAGCTTGTATAAACAGTTGGAGAGATCTCTTTGAGATATTACATTTAAAAGCTAATCAGATTCTCTTCAGTTTTTCTCTATTTAATAATATGATTTAATATTTACCTCAAAGCTCGAAAGGGCTCGTCGATCTTTGTACGTCTAGTGATCCATTTCTATCAGTTTTTGGGTAACAATGTGTATGACTAAGGTTCACAGATGTCCAATTGAGGTGCAGCGCTAAATAGCTTTGCCTCGAGAAATCGAGTTTTCTGACTTCAGCTTCCTTCGTTTTAGAGATTTTCCGTCTAACAGTTTGTGAGGAGCTCTGCAAAGTTTTTTCGAAAAGTGTACCAAGTGGACTCGGAAAAAATATAAATGTTAATCCCACACGAACTCGTTCTATTGATTATATCTAATTACGTATACCAATCCAAGTTTTTTCTATAAGTGAAGTCAAGAATTTCTCTACTTGGGCTTGTAAACGAACGCTCTATCCTGAATTCCATTAAATACTTTCAAAGGTGAAGAGTCTTGATCCATTCGACATTGAATCCGTTGAACTCTGTCGGTCTTATAGAGCTTATTCATTCTTCTCTGTCGATATTTGCAATTGTAATGCTTGAAGTCCCATGCATCCCTCTGTCCCAAGCAGCTCAACAGCTCCTCAACGGGTATTTTCGGTGTCTACGCTCCTGCAGTTTATATATATAAGGACCTAATAAAGTGGAAGAGCTTTTTGCGCTGAGAGAGAAATTTTCAACTGTCCACTCAGTTCCTTCCTGACAGGTGTGATCCCAAATTGGATTTCCAGGCCTTGAAGCGTTTGGAAAATATAACCTTTCGAACTTATTTTAATAGTTCCAGGTTTCGCATGTAAATTTTATCAGCCTATCCATCTTACGAGCACTTTAAGTAATACATATGCCAACCCTTGTCTTCATCTACTCCGCTCCGCAACCAGGTCACGCTTTGCCAGCACTTTAGTGTGCAATTTCTCTCAATTTTATTATCGCTTATTTTAATTCTTTTTTGCCCATTACGTTTTTCCACAGTTATCTTTAGTTTTATTTCCTTGACATTTTTGTAATTTTTTTGCTCTACTTTTCTCAGGGGTTTCATATTGTTCCGTATTTTTTCTCTGCCGTCAGGGGCTACAATGCAGCACAATGAAACTAATTCCACACGAAAGTGTTAATAAAAGTTAAGTGCATCGCACTTCATGCCGCCACTGTCCATATAACAACAACAACGACAACTATTACAATGGCAAGCAGTACATGCATATAAAAAAATAATGCAGATGATGAGTTCTCCGTTATTTTTTTCCACATAAAAAGTGGAAAAGATTGCTGTAAACGCAACTATATATGAATACACCTTTATGAGTACCCTGTAGGAAAAAGTTATAGATTGTATTTCTGTACCTGAAAAAGATTGATAAAGTTCTTTGATTTGAAATGTCTAACAATTGGAAGAGAGAATAGAAGAGAGCCTCTGAGGTACTTTTTTAGACAAAAAGTGAAAATAAAAAGTGAGTGGTTCAAACAGTTTGCTTTCGTATGGAAGCTTCTAGACTCGGTTTTGATTTAGACCATGTTTTGATCTATGGAAATTTTAAGAAAAACATTGTTGAAGGTACTGGGGAGAGAAGAATTGTTGTTTTGTTCGCAAATTGCAATACAGGTTATGTAAAATAGGAATCCTGAGATCTGCAGACGAGCAATTCTATATCTACAGTGATATTCTGAGATCTTTTGTTGAATAATCCCATATCTGCAGTGATATTTTCCGCAATATATCCAACTTCATCGTTTGTTAAATTACTGTTTATGCTTTAAAATCCCTTAAAATCGATTTAATTATATCCTTCGATGGAGAACGTGCTACCAGAGACGAAGATGTGCCTAAAACCGGAAAATCTAATATCATATATCCCTACCTTTCTGTTAGGCTAATATAAGAAAGCCTCTCTAATCAGCAGTGTCGAATGACATTGAAATATATTGTTCTCTCGTAGGGTTTTCTGAGCAAAATCATTGTCCAATGTAATTTTGTGAACGCGCTAAACATTCCTACCTTACTTTCACGAAAAAAAAACTGCGTCACCGCTCTATGATATACTCTCAAATTTTCTGAGATATTTTAATGTTGGGATTAGGCTTCTCTTGTTGGATCATTTCTGTCCTCGAGGAAGATCTAATATCGGCATCTATCTCTACCTTTCGGCTAAGCCAATATAAAAAAGCTCCCCTGCTTAGGTTATGGGTACAGCTTTTCTTACATACTCTAATGTTTCTTAGTTCCAACAGGGTATTTACGCATATTGCATTGCATTTCGCTCACGCCAACCATCTTCACACTTAAGCAACGCTACGAAAATGAGTAACAACTTCACTTCGTGTCGTTCGTGGGACGCCGACAAGAAAAGTGTCTATAAACACTTTGGTGGGCTTGAAAGGCCGTACAAAAATCCATTTGCAATGCCAATGCATTGACAGTAATAAAAGTCACTTATTTTAAGTCATTCCAAGTTATCGAGCACAGATAATGAACTGCGTTGGAGGCGACTGCCGACACATACAGCTATATATATAGCTTTATCTATATACATATATACCCCCACCAACACACACATGCATGCTGGCAGGCGGATCTATAAATGCATGTAGTCGTTGCATCCGCACTGGCCGTTCGTGCCGCCTGCAAGCAGTCTGGGTAGGCAAGGCATGAAAGCGTACTTGGCAGCACTGACGCACGAACTAAGATGCACCGGAAATGACAGAAATGCCAATAATGAGCAGCATTAACAGGGCGGACAAAGTTTTGCATTTCAGGCATTTTTTTCGCCAGTTTTTTTCTGCGTAATGATTTTTTAATGCTTATAGGCAACTTTGGAGCCGTACTAGATAGTGTTTGTGTTGTTGTTTTCATTTATTTTCTGCCATTTTCTTGTGCTTAAAGCGTAAGTAAATGTAATTTAAAAGTGATATAAATGAAGCGCCGCTGCTTGTATAAATAAATCATTAAATATGCGCAGTGAGAGCGCGTACAAAATAAACCAATTAGTAAAGTGAGCTGCTCGTTGGAGCATTGCTGAGGAGCAGGGCAACTACTTAACTTCATTAGGCTATTTCTAATTAAATATTCAGCAATTTGTTGATTTCTGTTTATGCTGTGCGGGTGTATTTAAGCGCGCATTGGTTTTTGCTATTTGCAATTAAGACGACATTGCTCTTGGTGGTGTCTAAAATTCAAAGCGGTGTTCAAAGTAATATAAAGTAATGTGTTACTCGGACGTGTGGAAACTTTCGGATCGATCGTCGTTTTTGGTGAGTTCCGTATATCCGCTACTGGTTCGACAACGTCCGGTGTGTTTAACGGGGGTACCTGCTGACGACAGCTTTACCCCACGGCGCTCCAAAACACAGCTGATCAATTCAATGCATTGATCAGCTCACTGAAAATGTGTGGCATTGGCAGTGTGGAATGGACACATTAACCACCTTAGTACGGTTCGAGGGCCATCTAAAACCTCTGTCACCAAAGATTAGGTACCATACAAAGTTAAGTCCTGGACAGAGTATATACAAATTGAAGATAAAATAAAAAAAATTGAAAATAGCGAAAAATATTTCCAGATTAACAGAAAAATGAATGTAACAGTTAAAAAAAATTAAAATAATTATAAAAAACAAAATAAAAAAATTAGTTTCAGCTCACCTTTTGGGCGACTTACTTAAAGCTTTTAATGACCAACTAACGCTACTAAATTACTATCTAGCTCACCGTGATCGGTTTTATAGAAAATAGTTATGTAGATAGATAATGTCTGTGGCCAGATAAACCACTGCATTGTTTTCAACAACAACAAAACAAACAAATATTCCGATTTTTTTTTCAAGATTATTAAAATTTATAAATCGATAAAAATTTATTATCGATAAAAATTCTAGAATAAAATAAGCAAAAACTCCGATATTTTTTCATATTATTTTCCACAATTGATAATCGATAAAAAATTATATAGCGATGAAAAATAATTATCGATGTAAATTTATTATCGATAAAAATATATCCAAACTTTGCTAATTATAGCAATTAGAAAAACAATTATTGTCAAAATGCGAAATTCGATGATTCAATTAAATTGTCGAAAAACAGAATTTTCGGGAAATTTAGTCAAAATTTACCAGTAGCCAACGGCTATAATAATTATAGCTGGCATTATTTCAATTTGCCAAATGCTGCACACACGCTAAACTTGTAAATGTGTTTATTATCCACTAATGTCATTCGCATGAAATTCATTGTAAGCAACGCGTCATACACATCTATACACAGGGGTACGCACACATGCGCATAGTTACACGCGCGCGCACAATTGAAAAAGCCCCGCAGTTGTGTTCGAACGATTTCGTAATGCTCGTTAATGTGCCATTTTGAGTTGTGAGCGCAACAAAATGCAATTTTTATAACAGATGAGCTGCATTATTGCATTACTGTCAGCCTGTCAGCACCGGAGCATTGTCGGCCGCAGTTGGATTGCTTGACGGCGCTTGCTTACAAAATAGGGTCAGCGTAGTTGGCAACATTTTTCCGCCTTTTCATTGCTCGCATTGATTACGTGCGCCGCCTGAAGCAATGATTTCCACCAAAAACCCGATACGAATGGCATTTTCAATTTGTAATTTGCGCAGCTGCCCGAACGCATACAAACTCAAATGACCGCGGTCCGGCGAGCGGCGAGCGCCTGCTGCGATTTTACACACACAGTCATACAAACAAACACATACATGAGTGTGGTGTGTGTGAATAGGCCATAGTAAATACTGGGTTTTATGGGCCTTACCCAGCAGTTGAGCTAATTTTTCGATGCAACATTTATGACCCTGACTGGTTGATATTGCTTGCATGGCCACTTCCGCTGCGGGTCATTATTATGAGCGAACGTATAAGCGTATGAGCGCACGAGCGCTGACATTGTTAATTTTAGCGAATGCGCAAAAACAACAGCGTGTCCACATACATACATACATCCAACGAACCATGTATAGTGGCAACATTGTTCCATGTTTACGGCAATGCAATTTTGAGCCAACAAATAACGAATAACCCAACTGTATGCACGAACAAGAGGCTGAATAGACAACGGTTTCGTGACATGGGTCATTAGTTAAACATGTACACCACATTAGCCGGTGATACTTAATAATGGGCAAGCAAACACATAAAATGACTGAATGGCTGACTGACTGAACGAGTGGCTGGATCTGCGAAATTTCGCATATGTGCGGGCAAAGGCCCTGCAGGAAAATGCTGGGAAACTTGATCGGTTTCACTATTTGGCGCCAATTGGAGATTCGAAGCGAAGCCAGGTCCTTCTCCACCTGGTTTTTCCAACGGAGTGGAGATCTTCCTCTTTATGTCTGTTTCCCCTGGCAGGTACTACGTGGAACACTCTCAGAACTGGAGTGTTTGCATTCCTTTGAACGACATGACCTAGCCAGCGTAGCCGCTGTCTCTTAATTCGCTGAACTATGTCAATGTCGTTGTATATCTCATACAGCTTATCGTTCGGTCGAATGTGATATTCGCCGTGGCCAACGCGCAAAGGACCGAAAATCTTTCGCAGAACTTTTCTCTCGAAAACTCGCATCATCATCATCGTCATCGTCCATGCCTCTGCACCATATAACAGAACGGGAACAATGAGTGACTTATAGAATCGGGTCTTTGTTCGTCGAGAGAGTACTTTATTTCTCAACTGCCTACTCAGTCCGAAGTAGCTTTTGTTGGCAAGAGTTATCCTACGTTAGATTTCGAGACTGACATTGTATAATTTTCAGAAAAGTAAGATTTCTTTATAGCACCATTAATTATTACAAGTTCGTGCTGCTTTACAGAAGAGCGACCGTAAATGTCAATTGAAACCCTTCACATACCGTTCCTAACCTTTCAAAGCTATATAAAGTAATCAGTCAGCTGAGGCTTTATAGTTCCGAACGCGACTCCAACATGCCAGCGTATTACATATATTCACGACAGTACAGCCCTTAGCATATGCTTCCATTTCATAAAAGTAAGATCTCTTTGGAACAGGATCAACCGTTAGAAATTGAGCGAGCTTTCCTCGTTTCGTGCTATATTTAACGTCTTCTTGTTTACCAGCAGATCTAAATTCCGTGCAGCTGACTCCCAAATGAGCTCGTGAAATCTAACTCCTAAACAAAAATTTGCGCGTTGAAGTGTTTCCAGTTTTTCGTGTTCGTGCGTTAACAATTATAGTCAAAATCGCGGGTGTGGCGTCAGTTGGGCGCACAATAGTAAATCCCTGTTGTAATGCTCATTGGAAAAGCATTTGGAAATTAGATAATCACCCATTACAATGCGGCAGTGAAACATAGTTACGATACATGCAACATGCAACATGCGATTGTCATTCGGTAAATCCAATGGTCGATTTGCGTGCATGCGACTGACTGTTGGTACGAGTTGGGGTCGGTGGTGCACGGTGTCAAAAAACAAAAATAAAAATTTTCGACTATATATTCAAGTAACTACATTTTTGTATTAATCATTATGTTTTCCTTCTCCAGAACGGTTGAAAACACCCTTTCCTGTATAATCGGAACCATACTGACCCATATTTAATCATCGTGAACTAGTTTACCATTCCCAAAGTAGTAGTGCCTAAAAAACAAACCTCAAGTCTTTCAAAGTTATTCGGGGTTCTGCTGATATATTTCGAAGACCCCTTTATTAAAACCTCGAACTTTACAAACTTTACACTTTAAAAAGCAAACCCCAAGACTTTTAAAAATATTTGGTTCCGCTCGGAATGTCCGCAATTGTAGCAAGTCTATCTGAGACCACATATCTAAAAATTTCCAACTCAAGTTAATTGAGGTAATATCGGCCAAAAACTTGCGGGGTAATTACGGAGTCGCAGGAAAAGGTGGGGAACTACTTTGAACCTATGCGATCCCAAACTGGATCGCCGTTCAATATTTTATTTTTGATGACCATTATAAGAGAGAGCTTCGAGGGAGCTAAAATTCAACTTTAATTGAATGAAACAGTTACAATCAATCAATCAATCGAAAAAACCCCTAAACTCCAATTTCACTGGAATAAATCCGTCTTTTCTGTCAAACTTTGAAGTATATCTTTCTAAAAGAAAACCCAGAAACTTTCTGATTACTTAAAACATTTTTTTATCTGAGACCCTCCCACTGTACCTGCAGCATATGCGTACCTCATGCTTTGCGGCCTGCGATTATCGATCGTTCGAAACACCCTGTAAATAGGCAAGGCAAATATCAAACACCTATTAGGTTGCAGTTGCGGCGGCGGCGACGTTGGCGGTGTCAGCAACAGCAGCAGCACGAACATACAACACACTGCAGCCGCAGCAATGAAAATGAGTTTAGTGCAGCAACAACAACATCAATAACAGCTGCAATGAACAATAACATAGGTAAAATGTAAAGTCGTCAAATAGCCACAACAGCACATCAAACATGCAACACGCCGGAAAAACAGTGCAACATGCAACGGCCTACCACAGCCACGACAACGGCAATTGACGTCTACCGCACACAATCAAACAACAATAACAACAACTACAACTACATATACGTTGGCAATCAGTGTCCATATGAGCATGTATACAAACACAAATAACACTTTTTCCAAACACATGTCCAGATTAACAATTGTTAGATTTTCGTTTTTCACCACCCGAGCGCTTGAGGGGTGCACACAGTGTGCGGTTGTTGACGAAAATCGGTTGTGAATAGGTTTGTTGATTCTAGTGGCAATTAAAACTTAGTTGGCGACTCGTTCTGTCTAAACTTTTTTCGGAACAAAGTATTTAGACATAGTGGAACTGGTTAACTTTCGAAGCTTCTGACTGATATTTCTACTGAATCCGAAGTAATTGTCGACTTGTCATCATTTATTACCATTTTTTTTATCTATTTTTCAAATACTTCCTGTATCTACGCTCTATTTTTACCGAAGTAGCTCCATTTGTTCGAGGAATTCGTTGGAAATATAACTTCAGATTCATGAAACAAATCGTCAATATGAATTTAATATTTGTTCTGGAGAGCGATCCAAAGTAGTCACACTAAATACCATAGAAACGTATGTATATTGGCTTTTGGTATCAAAAGTATTTCGTTCTGTGAAGACATGAAAGAGTTCTTTTTAGTTTATTTCTTTAGATTGATTGAAAATTCTGCGGGATTATGGATTAAGATCTGGATTCTTTTGTCGTCTTAATTCATTGCTACTTAGCAAGCTTAGAAGTGAAGAAGTTGCCTTATTTTGGCAAAACCGCAATTTCATTCAACTTGGAATTAGGTTTGAGACCAAACTAAACATGGTTTTGAACTTGGGTTTAGCTTTCTCATGTGAACGATATGTTTTGGATAGTTCTGTTTAGAATATTAGCGGCCTACAAAGTCGTTTTACGAAACCAACATTGGAGTAATTTATAAATATGGTGAACTCGGGATCTCTTGGTTCTTCTATAGAGGAAATCAAAACATAAGATCTCTTAGTCTTTCGGTAGAAGAAATTAAAATTTAAGGAATTAATTTTCCTTGCGAAAAGGAATGATCAAGTTTTTTTGGACTTGACCACAAATTGAAATTCCTCACCCATAGCAAGACTAATATTAGGATTTTAGCTTTCTTTCATTTCTATTGCGGATCTTTTGTGCTGGTTTTTTGCAGTAAAAGCATTGATTTATCATATATTCTTTACCGAATTTTTCGACGTGTTTTCGGGGTTCCAGAATATCTGCTGTTATGGGAAACTAGTCCGTCGAGCTTCAAGCTTTCGAGAAATACTTACATCCACTGTTTCAAACGCTTAACAACTCACTCACTCAAAAGCAGCGTCCAACTCTTGCCAAGCCATCTAAACGCTTGTCATTTGAGAATTTTCCATATGTCCATTTGCCGAAGCTGAAGTTTTTCACCTTCCATCAACGACAACAATTGAATTTGGTCTAATGCATTTGCTGCGCTTCAGTTACGTCTCAGATCGATTAAGTAGTATGTTATGTGCGCCGCCCTCCTGCCAACCGCCCCTTGTCTCACATAGTCAGTCGCCTGTTCATCCGATGAAATTGCAGTCTGACACGAATATGTGGCGTACACGGCCCCGATCCATTGCAGTATTTGCTGCTTCTTTTTGCATAGGTAAATATGTAAATGTGAGTGCGCATCTACAGTTGCGGTACTTTTACTAGATGTTGGGGTATTCTTCCGCAATCGTGTGCATGTCGCACTTACTGTGACTATCAGGCGGCACGCTAAGGCCCGTGGCGAACACATATAGCTATATACATATATATACGTGTATCAACAGTGAGCACTTTGTTCCTACATTTCATCGTCCCTTGTCGACCTTCATCCCTTGACTTGCCACTTACACATACACGCACGCTGTGTTGTCGCTGCAATGTCAATGCCCCGGTCGCTTGGTCGCTTAAGCGCCGGTCGCCGTTAGTTCGCCTTCCTGTCGCTCTTCGTGTCAGGCTCTAACCCGCTTTTTGCGTCGCCTCCGCCGCTGCTGCTGCGTGCATATTCGCTCATTATCCTGCCGTGTCCTTTTCGAGGCCTCATACATGGTACACACACACACACACACCGAGATATGGACATGATTGTTTGGCAATTTTTGAGGGTTGCTTTTTCGTGTGTCGCCCGACACGCCGCACTCGCTGCAGCGGGCATATCGAAAACCTTCAGACGCAGCAATTCACTCTGAGTGCTGTGTCTCTATGAAAATCCCATTGAAAATTCGTTTTAGATTCTGTTGTTGTTGTTGTTGCCGCTACCTCTGTTGTCTACTAGTATGACTATGTGGTGCACACACTCGCAATGCAGCGCTGGAGTTAAGTGGCGGCGTTGTCGGTGGTGTGTGTTATGGCAAAGTGTTTATGCTGTACGGCTGATGTTGTGGTTGTTGCTGTTGTTGGCGCTGTCGATGTCCTGGTTGTTGCCACTGTTGCTGTGGTTGTTGTTGTTGTTGTTGTTGTTGTTGTTAATGTTGATGTTGATGGTGGTTGCTCTGTTGTGGTGTTGGCATAGAGGCTCACTTTTATTGTTACTACTGCTACGCCTCTGTGTTGTTATAGTTGTTGTTGCTTTACTTTTAGTTTATGGTATGTGCTGTGTGCTCTGTATTTCAGACGTTTCAAATCCGCTTGACAAGGTGGAAAATGCGTAGTGCACTGCTTTGATAGTTGTCGTTTGCACCCGGCTCTCCTGCGTCGCTGTGCCATTAGTGGTGATATGCTCCTCCGTGTGCGCGCGTTTGTGTGTGTGTGGTTGTGCTGGTGCTCTGGCTCGTGCTGTGTTGATTTCTAGCGCATTATTTGGTAGTTTGTGGGATTAACAGCAAAATATGCGTTTTTAATTAAAATTTGCGCATATTCGGGCGTGTGGAGGGTGCGATACGCCGGCAAGCTTGGATTATGTGTTGATAAAAAGTGTGATTTTAGAGTAGTGTAGAGTTTTTGATAAATTAAAAATTGAGTTGTTGCGTATTTTCTGTCGCTGACCGGCGCTGCGCTGCGGGTAAGTCTACAGTTTTGAAGTGATATTTTTTTTAATATAGAAAAAATATACAATCGAAAAGAACTTGTTAGTAAATAAAAATAAACTGTAAGGTGGATACTTAAGAACCTCCTAACCAAGCTCCTGGCACTACTGGCGAGTTACTAACGATATGTGTGGTTTGGCTGGTCCTGATCCAACACAATTAATCTACTATTGGACAAAGCTGGCTGCTTCTGAACATTACTTCCTTCAGACGGTCCAATTGTTGATAGTCCAGATTCGAATTAAGCGTTTGGCCAAAGCTGGCCGATTCTGAACGATTACCTCCTTCAAGTAGTCTAATTGTGAACAGTCCATATTCAAATCATCATAGTAGATTATTATCTGCAAACCTCTTCTAGCATATAGCAAAATCTTTCCGATCGTCAATCTTAGCTTGACCACCTTTTGCGCCGATTCACTGCGATTGGAGCAAGACCATTTTCGCTTAACTTTATCATAAGTGAGCCAATTTTCATAACCGATTAACACCCACTTCAGAAATGGATCGATTTTTTTGCGATACAACAATCATCCATAGGTGGAAACTCGTTCCTTGACGTTATTTTGCTGTTAACTCGTGTGACATCTATACAACGAGCTTCGTTTTATATCCAAATTTACTTAAATGGTTCTAGACGTTCGTGATCGAACGGTCGGACTCGTCTATTTTCATTGCTTTATAGTATAGTATATCGATATTTTTAACATTAGGACCTCCAGAGCTTGATACACCTTTGACATCAAAATTACCGCAACGGAATCAACGAAACCAGAATTGCATGTGAATGGCTACAACAGTATCAGAACCATAAAATTGGTCTAATAATCAATATAGCTGAGCCCTGTGACCGGTTCTTTACGTAGGCGTTATAGATCACAACTCGTGAACTCCTGAAAACGTTGGATATCATCTTTCCTATCCTTAGAACAGCCTTCGCTTTCCTCTCACGTGATATTTCCAGATTCCTACGGTCTCAACTATCTCGCGTAATTTCAACGTTGAAATCCTTTTTGAAGGTTGAAGCCTTTTCCCTTCTTATCTTACACGGTCGCTGCTTTCGTGATTTCTGGACATGCATATGCTTAAGAGACCATGCTGAAACTTTTTAATCACAGAAGAGGGGGTGAGGTAAGGTACAACAAAAATGTACCTGCAACAAAGCTTTCGTTGTTTTTGCTTGCATATGTACCTGTTTCCTTTCAACAACATCCAGCGCTGTTTTTACGACTTGACTGTTCGTTTCACCACTGGCTAAACCCTGTCGAAGTAAAGACATTTCTTTAACCATTTTGTTTTAAGCATAATTTAATTTGCCATTTTTACAGATATTAAATTACTTTTCCTGCTGCATATTTTATTCATCAGTTTCCTTATGGTCAGCAGTGAAGCACAAATAAAGAAGATACTTCGAGTGAATTTCAAAAATTCCGAAAAAAGAAAATGCTGACTTTTTCAACTTAATATTAACTTTTATTTCCATTTCATTATTTTATATACCCGCGTTCAAGCGCGTCAATTTCGTGTGTTTATTAAACAGCTAAATTCACGCTTCTCGTAAAAACATACAAACAAACAAATAAAAAAGCAAATAATCGTCTTAGCGCACAAACAATGCTAAATAACTAATTCTTTTGATTCGCCATTCTTTGCAGTCAACAAAAAGTTGGTCTTCGCCACACAGACCGGCATACATATAACGGGGCACACCAATCATCATGCATTCACCTGGAAAATACGCACTAATTTTCAAATAGTTGGCAATAAAATCGCTGAATGCGAGGAATGCAATCGCTGCGCACGCCAAATTAGTCCACATTTTTTGCGCTACGCCAGCAGTGCACGGCGCTACAGCCGCCAACACCAGCACCACCATCCCCAACCACCAGCGTTGCATGCATCTTGAGTCCACACCACACATACACCACTGCCACTTCGACTATCACTTTTATCTACTCTACTCTACTAAAAGTGTTTAGTTACCGCGCAACGAAAACTTGCTCCTTTGCCAAGGACGTTTCTCTTCGGTACGCGCGTACGAAGCTCGTAAAGTAAGTATTTTTTACGATTTTTAATTTCACTTTATTCAACACTCTAACTTTTGCCACCACCACTTACTTGGGTCTACCTAAACACGCGCTTGTATCTCGAACTCACGCCGCCGTTACCTTGCTACCGCTCACTTTATCCATCTCGTTCCCTCTCGCTATCAGCACCAGCTTGCCTCGTTTAGAAAACTAAAAATGCGTATATTTTAAGTTTAATGAACTGTGTAAAAAACGCTAAGGAATGAAAGTAGTGAGAAAAAATATACTAGGAGAGTGGGAGCGCAAAAAAAAAATTAAAAATAACTTTGCATTATTAAAAGTTCTTGGCTGGTCAGTGGTGCTGATGAGGGCGCAAACTTTTAATCATTGACATCTCGTTTAGTTTGCTGGGAGTCGGCGTTGTGGTTGTCTGTACTATGTATATAGTATATATGTACATACATATGTATACAACGTTGCGGCTGCCGGCCTGTGCGTCGTATGCTCTTTGATGTGGAAGTATTTTAAGTAATGCTAAGTAGACGTCGTTTTTTCTTTAATAAACAAAAAGTGTACGTTTTTCAGTTACGCGCTTGAAGTTACCTTTGCTTTTAAGGTAATTATGTGTACATTGGAGAGACAGTGAGAGTCAAGAAATCAACCGCTGAAGTCGTGATTCAGAACTTGGGCAATGTGGTATCTTCTCATTCGACAGAAATGGAATTTTTGTAGTTCACAGCATGTTTATGCAATAATTTAACTACTTGACGAGCTTCGAAAAGCTCTCAGCTATATAGCTTTAAGCTTTTATTGCACCAGTCACAAATTTCAAAGTAAATGGTATTATTAACAAATTTCATAAGACTTACTAGTGAAGTAAGAGAAAGCTGAATATTTACCTAAAAACCCCTGAATATACCTAGAACGCCAAAACTTTAACTGTATCTCTGACGAACTGCCTTTTTGACTGTTGAGCCGTTTTTTACATTCGTTTAATTCACAAAAGGTTATTTGGTTATTATGCTGGTCAGGGTTCTTCGAAAACCTCATCATATATATGTATACTGCGGTTCTAATGCTTCGTAAGAAACCATGCTTTTCTAGTATTTTCTATAAAACTACGTCATACAGAAACGATTAGTTTTCAATAACCTAGTAAAGCTAAGCTTAAGGGAGTATTTATCAAACAATATTGACTTATTTACTTCGAATTCTGAACGTTAAGAGTGGAGTTAGCTGCGCTCAGACTCATGAACGAGTATTGTTCGAAGAACATGCGCTTATTTACTAATAAACTTACATTTCTTAAACTATTCATCTATCAGTTTCCTCCCGTTCTATAGATACATATACTTGTATATTAAATCAACAACCTAAATCAATCTTTTTTTATTATTATTCCTACCATAAATTATCCGAAACAAACGACAGCTTTAACTCAATAATGAATTTCCAAAACGCTCACAAAACAATAGTGCATACTAAATTGCTGCATGCAGATCCACTCGGCCTTTAACTGTAAATGCCACATTTAAGCCCACTGCAATAACGGTAAAATTGTCAAAAAATTGCTGAAATATGTCACAGAAACTCATAACTTTCAAAAGAGCAATTGTGAAAGGAAAAAAGTATGCCTGCTGTTGTGTGTGTGTGCGAGAAATTGTGCCAAAAAGAAGCGCAGAAAAGCTCAGGCCAGGCAAAAGTTAAAATTGAGTGCTCGACCACCACTCATGTCCACTTTTGGTGGCAGCTATGTGGCACGTTTGTGGCGCATTTACTCCATGCGTAGCTACACCGGTGTGTGGGTGTTTAACCAGCAGTTGTCGGTGACCGGCGATGGCATGGCAATGAAGGAGTTTAGTTGGGGGTTTATGACAGATTGCTCGCAGCAATTGAATTATATGTGTTGTGTAACTGGATTTGTATATCAGTGACTTTGGAGGCTATCGCCAAACATAATCTAACTTTGACATGCTTGCGCTTATTTTATGAAAAAGCCAGACGGTTCGAAATTGATAGTAATCGTAGCAAGGCTAGGTCCAAATTGCTCTGCGGTATGTGTAGCCGTATATTATTCGTAGTCTTTCCTACTTACAGGTATACCATCTCAAGATTCTGAGTCTGGTTATGTAGACCCGAATGCCCAAGAACCACAGCGTAAAATATTTCCAAACTTTGTTAAAAAGTAAAAGTTTTGAGCATTATAGAGAGAATTATGTATAAAGACTTGTCATTGATAGCCCAACACGGTCTCCGAAGTATAGCTTGAGGTCCTCTCTCTCATTTTACTCTAAAATACTCGAAAGTTTGAAAACAAAACAACTAGAGACATGGAACGTTAAGACTTAACTTTAGATTCCTTTGACAAAAGTAACAACATCCATGAGGTTATAGCGCGGTATTACACAATTCTCTTTAAAATTGTTGAACTTGGCCGAAAATATAGGTTCCGTTGGATTTAAATGGTAGAGAACGCGCTGCTCTCAGAGAGTCAGCCATCTACATTAACAAATTTTTCCTTTAACTCAAATAATTTCATGATTCCAAAGTCTTCCCGCTCATAGTTTCGTTGGCTCTGACGCACATACTACTGACTATACTTTTCAAGAAATTTCTCTTCAAATCAATGCCCCCTCCAGACTATAGCCACTGTGCTTTGCCATCGAGTGTCACTCATATACGTAAATATATACACATATATTTTTTGGATAGTCACATAACGAACTAAAGGCGCGTCAGATAAACATTTTGTTTGCTAATTTTTTTTTTATTTTTTAATTTTGCATTTTTATTTTCGTCGGGATATGAATATATTATATGCAGGTTGCTGTGCCACGAGTATCCATTTCGACGTGAGGCAGAAAAATGTTTGCAAATTGTTTTTGTTTCGCTGTGCTGCAACCTATGGCTGTGTGTGGGCACTTATTCGGAGCTATGCTTCTCGTTTGCTTTTAAAATCGCTCAATTGCTGAGTGTTTGGGTGACTGTTTTTGTTTTTTGAATGCCTTTGATATACTGTATGTGTCGTTTGATAACTGCTTTATTTTGCAGTTAATTTTTTAATTGCTGCAGTTTTCTACTATTTGTCAGTTCTGCTTTTGCTAATGTTCTCTTATGGCACTTATACGTGAGCAAATTCAAACAGTTTTGGATTTTATTAGTTTTCACGGATTTGTACTTCAAATGCGGTTTAAACTTAAGGTCTCAGATCGGCATTATACTCACAAACCCATATAACTCAGTACCTGGGTACCTGAATCTTCATACCCCGATGCGGCGCGAAATGATTTCTTTCATTTTCTTGACACGCATGAGTAAAACTTTTGTTTTCAGTTCAGTAAGTTTTAAGCTCATCGATGAAAACCAAAGACGCAAACCATTTTAGGACCGTTTTCTTTTATTTTGAAGCTTATCTATATTTTTAGCCTCGGCTATCTTTATAAGATGGTCCGTATTTTCCAATTTACTATTTTTTCTGCAACTCGGCATCGAATCGACACAATAATTCGCAAGAGGCCTGTGACTCTGGTGCCTTTCTCCATGTAGACATTGATCACACCTTGTGAATGCCCGAAAACGGTGGCATTCATCTTTCCGGCCGATAAACCAGTCTAATCCTCACTTCGAATGTTACTTAATCTTTGGTGTGATTCCAGTAGATCTCCGTTTCGTCGACGAGTATGAAACTATGTAAAAACTCTTGCGCTTAAAGTGGATGAAATCAATTGTTTCGAATGATCACTGCTTTTTTACTTAATTATGTTTTCTTATCGCTCTCTTAGTCTATAAAATGTCTATGAAATTTCCACAAATTACTACTTTTAATTTTTTTGCCTTTTGTTTTGTACAATATTTATATGTTTTATGCAATTTGCAGGCATTGTTTGCAGCTCTTCAATTTTCATTGCTTCCTATTTTTGTAGCACTCTCAACCAATTTTTCTTTTTCATTTGCTACGCTTTCTCTCGCATTTTGCCACATTTCGGTTTCTATGCGCCTTTGTAAACTGCCGAAAAAATTGCATGTCTAGCGCGCTTTTTGTGTGCGCCAAACTTCGCTTGACATTTCCATTTCCACTTTACATCACGTTGCCACCGCCACCGCCACCGCCGCCAGAGTCGCTATTCAGCCATTACAGTCAAGAGCGCTGCGGAATTTTTCCGTTTCCACAGTTTGTTCATCCGTGTAACTGTTATTTTTCCCGATATTTGTCTCTCGCATTTGTCGCATTCTATCGTGTTTCCCAAACAGGAGGGCGGAGAAAAATTCAAAAGGTAAATCGCAAAAAAAATCTGAAAAAGTATTGAGTCAAAAATAGCAAAGAACTGGAGAAATTGGTTTCAAAAAAGGCATATTAAAAAATGTGCTGCACTTTGTCTGCGCTTTCTATGATTTCCTCCCTCGCGCTGCCTTTGCTTCATCCCAACGCTGCTACACTTGACACTGCTTCAATATTTATCGCCGCTGTTGTGTGGCTCAGTGGATGCCTCTATTGCGCTGGGCGAAATGTGTTTAGTTATGCGCGCTTGGACACAGCTGGACATGGCGCGCTCGCGTTTGCTTTTGTTTTTGCCGAACGGATTTGCATGCCTTTCAACTGCATACACATGACAGCGTGTTGCAACCCTGCAGGGAAACGTGAGCTTGTTAGAAAAAGCTTAGTGCGGGAACGTGGACCCATATGACCTATCACACCTACTATATATGTATACAGCTTGGACTCGGATTTACACGTAACTAAAAAGCGTGATCTTAGCAGCATATTCCAAAATTGTTGGAGGTGCGTAAACGTAGGACGCAGACCCCAAGTCTGAAATCGAAAGCAGGTTTTAAATAGTTTAATAAGAAGTATAGGTCAGTCAGGATTTTAAAAATACACTTTAAGGTCTCAAAAATATTATGCAAATATAATTGTTCTCTCCGCTGTATTTTAAATCGAAGCGTTCTGCCCAATCAGCTTCATAACGTAAAACTTTAAACGCGTTTTTCCTGAACCTCCTCTTGAAAAGAAGACGGAACTCGGAGTTGATTGCGCGGATCTACTTAAAGTTTTAACTTTAGATTCTCAGTAATATTGTCAAGTAAGTTACGCGCGATTTTTAAGTGTTATTGCAATATAATTCATGAACAATTTTCTGATAAGTTTTCGACGCAAAAAGTAGCCCTGGAGGTCATCTTGCGGAAGGTGATTCCGAAGATAAAAAATGTTATTTTTTAATACGGGATATATGCTTGTTAATTCCTTTTTTCTTTCTCGCTTAGTAATGTTCAAAGTTAGATGTTTTTTGAGGGATCTAGACTGATGTTAGGTTAGGTTTACTGTCCGGCTGTTACGCCAGACATAGACCCACTTGTTCTTACTAATGCCCTAGGAAGGTTCAGTGTAATTTGAGGTGAAGTATTCGTCATACTGGACGTCAACGCTTTTTGCCAAACTTTTAGAGCAACTTGATATGTAGGTTTGATACTTCATTTAGTTTTCTGACTTCGAAGCTCCTAGATACTTAAGAGAGGTTCAAGATAGTGCTGAACTGTTGCAAAGAAGATGTTCCGTCGACTCTCTTTTTCCCACTTCTCTGCATTTTCAGCATGTATCGTCGTTACTTATGTTCACTAGGTGATCATGATCATGATCTTGACGATCTTACATGTACTTAAGACATTTCATCTTGTCCTTATCCGTCTGTCAGCCTTTTCGGAAATTTCATTGTACTATATATCATTTTTAGCGACTTCTGTATTTCCTGAACTGCAATGGGATTAGCCCCTTAATAAAAAAATAGATCGTCGACTGACGAGTTCTTGGGACACTTCGTGTTGGTTCGGTGTTTCTTAACATTTCCGGAGACTTGATCTTATTTAATTCACTTGTTACTTTATATATTCCCCCTCACCTCCTCATTAAAGGAAATTATTCTTGTGCTTTTTGAAACGGTCAACTTTTATGCTAGATAATTTCCTGCAGGGTCTGTGCAGCAGTAACATCAATATATCCCTACACTTTTTTAGATTTGTTTATTTGTTTTTGTCCTTGTTGGTGTTGTTGTTGCATTTGTTTTTTCTAAAAAATATTTACCAATATTTTGCAATGTTCCGTTATTGGGTTACATTGCGAATATGAGTATGATAAATGGGCTAAGGGTGCCTGCCGTTTGGCTCGCGGGCAATGCCACATTCCGGACTCTAACGACCAGTGTTGCAAACTAACCGCAGTGTTGTTTGTCTTTCAATGTTGTTCAAGCGCGCGCTGTCAAATACTCGAGAGATCGAAAGATACTTACACACACACAGTCACAACCGAACGCATGCCGAGCCATCATTTATGTAACGTTGCGTATGTAAATGCTATTTGTTTATGTGTATTTGCGAAATTTAAGAATTTTCGTTGACTTATTTGATTTTTGCTAGTGACTGTGGGTGTGTGTGTGTGTGCGTGTAGCTGCTTGTTGGTCATAAATATGTATGTGTGTGTTTGTTTGTGCTGCATTGTGGGAAGTGTCAATATTTGCCAGTCGATTTACATGCTCAACGCCACTTGCCACATTATGCCGCACAAATTCGCTATGGATGAGTAGTGTGTAGATATGTATTTGAAAAATATGGAAAAATATATTTTCAGAAAATATTAAGTTTCGTGGAAAAATTTGTGAAAAATGGATATGGGGAAGCAAATGAAAAATTAGCGCTGCTGTTAGCGCGAGTAGTGTGTTTGTATGTTTGTTTGCATGGCCTGCAGCATAAAATGCTAGAAAATGGATAAAACATAAATGACACTTAAAATATCAAGTGAAAATCTCATTTTTCCGAATGTCAAATCACGAAAATTATTTTCATTTCCATTTTGCAGAGAGTTTGAGCGCAATTTTTGAAGCACAAGAATAAAAGAAGAAAATACGTTAATGTCGGAAGCTATAATACCTCTCACAGGCGCAATTTTAATCGCATAAAGGAGTAAAAAAAGCTTTTTAGCTTGATTTTGATCAGTGATTTTGTATGACGGCTATATGTTGTAGTGATCCGATCTCAACAATTTCTGCGGAGATTACATAACTCTTTTAGATAATAAGCTGTGCCAAATTTCGTGAAGATATCTTGTCAAATTTAAAAGTTTTCCATACAAGGAACCTGATTTTAATCAGTCAATTTGTATGACAGCTATATGCTATAGTAGTCCGATATCGACGATTCCGACAAATCAGCAGCTTCTTGGAGAGAAAGGAACATATGTGAAATTTCAGATCGATATCTCAAAAACTGAGGGGCTAGTACGAGTATATACAGACATACAGAGAGAGGGACATAAGGACGAATATGACAAAATCCACCCAGCTCGTCACGCTGTTCATTTATATATATACTCTATAGTTTCTCCGACGCTTTCTTCTGTGCGTTGCAAACCTCGTGTCAAACTGTATATACCCTGTACAGGATATAAAAATATGAAAAAAGTCAAAAAGTAATTGGCCTTCTTGGCTTGCCGTCCTCTGGCAGTTGTGTCCGTGTGCAAAGTATTAAGCGAATGTGGGTGTGAAAAGCAGATAATAACAAATATGCCAGCTTGAAATATGGCGCAGCCAAAGGCGTGCGAGGGAGTGTGCGAACATCTGCCGAGCTCACTGCGCATGTGTGTGTTTGTGTGCGCCAAAAAGCATTAAATATTTTTCCCACAATTTTTCCTCATTTATTTTTCGATTTCCCCTACTCATTTGGGCTCCAATTTTATTTGCTGTTCGTTGAAAATTTTAACGATTTCCAAACAATACCGCTGAGAGCGCCTTCAAAAAAAAAAAAAAAACCAACAACAATTGTTATAAATTTTTCCGTATCTTTTCAAAGAAAATTGGACAAAATTGGCAACTGACAATAAAAATAAACGCAATACTTTACAACAACAACATACCCACACGTGCATACAAACAGGGAGACACATAATCCACACACATATGGCTGAAAACAATAGCAACATTGCCGACGACCAACGTACATAGCATGGCGCGCTAGACCGCCAATGCTGGCTTATAGCGCCTTTGACAGTCAGCTGGCCAGCCGCTTACTCACCAATATCCACACTCAGTCCGCCTTATCGTCACTTCACCCGCTTCAGCGTCGCACCCTCGAATCCCACGAATTTACAGCGCAATTATTTTCACGGCATTGCAGTGATACAAAAATAAAAGCTACAACAATAACAACAGCAATTTATTGAGTAGTGTGTCTGTCAGCGCCAAAGTGTTGCGATATGGTGTTCGCCTGCTGGTTGTTTCTGGGCGTGTGGCGTGTGGCTCAAACGGTGTAGTAAGTTGTTGTTCCTTTTGCTGGCGTACAATAAGGAATAAATGTGTATAAAATTGCCAATTCTCATGTGCGACGTGTACGAGAGGGTAGCTGTTGTGGTAATACATTGTTTGCTGTTGGCTGTTGTGGGTGTGTGGTGGTGTGATAGGCACAATTTCTGTGCTCGTAAATCGTTTTCATATAATACACCGTTATATTAATGTGTGGGGGTACGGTTGTAGTGTTGACTGGTGTGGGAGGGTTGCCAATTTGAACGAAAATTTATTAAATTGCTTCATGCTGCAAAGAATGTGGCGAGGATTAAGTTTGAGTAGAGTGTTTCTGCACAAGATACTGTTATCTGTGCTTGTATAGAAAAAGACCACTAACGATAAAAACTAATTTCGCCAGGCACAGTCCGATTAAAAAGTCATCCTTCAAATTCAGAGCCCATCTACGAAAAGTTTAGCCGTTAGTTAGATCCATATGAGGGATTATATGTACATATGAGTAAATGAAGTTGATGTATGGATCATATACAGTAACGAAATCCTACTCAGTTCTTGCCAGAAGTTGTAAGAACTAAACACTTCCTTATCATCTAAGTAAATGCTCTCTGACTCTCAGGTTTTTAGCTAACCAGGAAAACTATTATGCATCTAAATGAAACACTAAGCAGATTTGAGTTAGACAACAAGGCATTTCGTCGTATGAGTGCCTTCAAAATTTTTAAAATACATACAGTAGTCAGCCGACCGAGAACCATGCACAAAACCTTACCTAACTAAACACATTTTGAAAATCTCTCCTTTAATAATTCCAAATGATATGGAAACAGGGCGGAAAGTGTGTTTTAAGTATACTTTAGACCTATAGACCGAAACTGGTTTCTACTTTTTCTCATACGAAAAGCGAAGAGTTCATGAAAAGTTTCGAAAAAGAGACGAAGATTTTTCTGGGGTCTGAGCCAAAGTAGAAAAAATCATAAAATTATAAAATTCATAAAAAATAGATAAAATCACTGCTTTGCAGCTATCAAGAACATTCTATAATTCTCAATCTAGAACAATTTTGTCTAATAATCTTTATTCCAAATATTCATAGATTTTAGGGATGCTTTTAGATGCTTTACTGTTAGTGCCGGGAGTACCGATATGAGATCTCTTAGGTCCAAAATCTGAACGATACTTTGTCTGTGATCTAATAAGCTACTATTTAAATAGTATTTTCCAACTCAAGCGTGCTTTTGCCTTAAAATGCTTTCTCTCATACAACCCATGGACCTTTAGTATTCCGCTTAGAACCTATAAGATAGCTGTTTCAAAGCTGACTCGAATATTTGGTACACTATGTATTCTACACAACTCTTCATTTTCTAACTGCTTATCACGCCCTCATCCAATGCACTCACTTTTGAGTAACTGACTATTCTAGTATTAATGAAAAGCTCAATGCAGTAAATGTCATACTGAAAACAATCTGGCAAGTCTCATGTTTATGAATTCCTGTGGGAACTTTCACAACAATTCAACCACCAAGCGGCAAGCTGGTTTGGGTGTTTATTGGATTTTCAAGCTCGTAAATTGTTTGAAAGCAGTGGATAGAATGAGGTTGGGGCCGATTGTCGGCCGCAATGACAGAACTAACTGAAATAAAATACAACTCACAATGGCAGCTTAAAGAAAAAAATAGTCGGTAGTGAAAAACAACAAAAGAAATGATTGTATATTTAAAAGCATTCACCAAATTACCAACAAGAAGAACGGCGAGCGCCAATCGACGCTGGACAAATGCAAGCACTAACCGAGTGTACCCAGCGAGAAATATTGGGAATGTGAGGATTAATATTAAACTACACAGTGAGTAGTTTGTATTCTATTGACATGGGCAGCAAATGGGAGCAGGGCAGGCTTTCCACATCATACATTCGCAAAGCGTTGTCAAGCAGCAGATTTCAGCTATTTTAGGCTTTGCAAAGTGTTCCGAAATCAAAAAAATCCAAATTTTTCTGGGATGTGGTATCATCTTGAGACTATGCTTCTGCAGTCCGGTTGGTTCTAATGAGCTGAACTCTCGATCCTAAGTACTACTGTCAAAGCATTTATCTTTGGAATTTGACGAGCCAATATGTTGATCCAAGTTCCGTCCCCGCCTTCTTGATTTGAGCTATGGTTGATCTATGGAATATCAAACTCATCGGTTGCATTATAAATCAGGCGCTTCTCTGAATACCTATTCGATACGCGCTCGCTAAATTTCCCTACAAGGTAGCCATGCGCACATTTGTGTGTTCTGCGACTTCAGCTATCAGCGGATAGCCAGCCATTGTGGCAGCGATAGGAATATAAGAGGTACTTGGACAACTGTTACCGGGACTAACGGTCCAATCGACGTACTGAGGAGGCAGACAAAAGACTGTGCAGTAAGCAAGGAAACTGGAATGTCTTTTACGTTGAAAAAATGCAGCGTTAACGAAACACAAATCAACCCCACACTGCACAAAATACATACACATGCAGTCATATTTACTCATACCATAACAAAAGCAACATAAATTGACTACAACAACACGCAAAGGTAAACAAGACCAGATAGCGAAGAGTGAAAATGCAATAAAAACAATAACAGCAACTCTGTCGAGAATTTTTACCAGCTAACGGGCAGTCAAGGTTGACAAAGCGACGGCTGAAGTACGGATTGACGGACTGACGGACTGACGGACTCCCAGTTCGACGCTGCTCAATAAACCAGAGCAATTTGCGCTGAAAAGCAGTGCCGTTATACATATATAGTAGAACGCTTGCGAGTGGCGCGCTGAGCGGACGGGTGCCGGCAGGGCGGTAGAGGAAATTGAAAAGAAGCCAAAGTGATGAGCAGCATTGACGGAGGAGTGACGCGTACGAGAAAGTGAATTAAATAGCATGACATAAAAATTGCAAACACGAAACAGAAAAGTGGGAAAGCATCATGAAATAGCAAAAAAAAGTTGTATAAATAACAACACGAACTGCGGAAAACCAGCGAGTAGAGAATGGCGCAAAAAATAAGCGCGAGCTGATTGAAAATGAGCGTTAACGGTACGCGCGCACAAAAAACCAAGAAAATGCAATAACTCTTGCTTTGTTGTCGCTGTCGCAGAGAATTTCTGCGGTCAAATCAAGGCGAAAAAAGCACAACAAACGAGGGAGCAATCGGAGCAACCGCACACAACAAAGCATGTAAAGGATGCGCAATTGACGGCAGCCAAAACAATTATACTTTTAGCTTTGGCAATTTCGCGCATTCAAGCAAATATCGACGACGCGCACAACGAGTCGTTCATTGACTTGTGCGCGCAGTATATTTATACAAAGCAACCACTTGTGCGCTTGCAAGGCCAACAACAAAACGAGCGCTACACAAATCGTAACAAAAGCCAAACAAAGTAAAACAAAGGCGGAAATGCTGAAAAAAGGATAGAAACACAATGAATGCATGGAAAAATTCGTATGCACCAATGAACGCATGATTGAGTGGCTAAATTTCTGCGTCAACCTTTGCCTGCCACACACACACACACACAGCGAAACCGCAAACGCGCGCGCGCGCTCGCTTTTACGCTCCACCGCAAACCGCATTGAAAGGCTGGCGCACCCGAAAATTTCACGTAATCAAAATCGGTGCTGCCATTGAAGAAATTCTGGGGTTTCACATCGACCGTTTGTTTGGCTCGTTACCCCTTTTTTGTGTGCGGTAGTCCGCATACTACGCGGACAATCATTAATTTGGCATAACAAAACCGCCCAGCGGCGGCACATGTCTGCGCCACAGCACCCGACACGTCGCACCCGTGCGCGCTTCACACGCCGCTGTCCCGCAATGTGCCGACTCATTGTAAATGCCTTCATTATTTGCAAACCCTTTTCGCTGTGGGCGGTTGGGGTTCACCAATAGCACGTGTGGTTGTTGCCAAACGGTGGCTCAGCGCTATTTTATGCCTTCGGAAATGTTGTTGTTATTATTGTCTATATTTAGTTGTTTTTTGCACGGGCATCCGCTGGCCGATTTGTTGCTTACCTTACCCGTTTTGCTACCTTAATATTCGCCCGTTAAATATTATACCAGATTATTTTGGTTGGTATTGGTGCAACGGTAAATTTTGAATTTCGGCAGTGACTAATGCTTGGCTGCCATTACTGTTGGTTCTGTATGTTGCTTTGCAGATTTGTATAGCGTTAATGAGTGCCGGGTTGTTTCGGCCGTTAGCCGAAGCACATGTGTTGCACTGTGAGAAACGCCATTTAACTATGACGGATAAGGAACAATTGCGAGACAGCTGGTGGGGGGAACGATCATTAATCTTGTTTAGTTGAAAATAATTTAATGGCATTTTAAATTACTTCGCAAAGGTGGCAAATGTGAAACGTATTTAATTAATATTTGGCTTGTTTTTGAGAACAAAGTAGAAAAGATATATTTGAAAGTATTCTACATGGCTACAGAATTACCGCATAACTTTAACGCGGATTCTGAGCTTAATATTTTTATATACTACTTGAATCTCAATTAATTTTTAAAGAATAAATGAGTGGACTTAATCTGAGAACTTATTTTTCATATCCAAGTAGTTTACAATTCCCTCAAAGTCATGATTATCTTTTAATGACACAAATAACTTATTTTTAAAAACAAGAAACTAATTCGTGAACAAATTGGCAATAGGTGGCGCTAAGAATCACAAATTTCTTATTTTCGAAAACGAGAGATTCATTCGTAGACAAATTGAATAAATGAGAACAATTGCAGTTGGCGCTAAGAACCACAAATCTCTTATTTTTGAAGACGAGAAATTCATTCGTGGACAAATTTAAAAAAGCTTTTGTACGTGTTACCGAGGCTGTGCTGTAAGGCTTTCATACGATGGTTACGATCATGCTACAGAGATCTCTGCTGTAAAGCTTTCATGCAATGGCTATGATCTAGTTACAGAGATTTTGGTGTGCTTTCATAATTATTTTAATTGATTTAATGAGCTTTCATAATTTTAAACGAGTTTTATTGCGATGGTTATGTGCAAAAAAAAGCTTTCATGAGCTTATATAATTGTTTAATGAGCGTTCATACATGTGTTACTTAGGCTCTGCTGTAAGGCTTTCATTCGATGGTTATGATCTTGCTAAAGAGATTTTGGTGAGCTTTCTTAACATCTGTAAAGCTTTCATGCAATGGTTATGATCTAGTTACAGGGATTTTGGTGTGCTTTTATGAGCTTTCATAATTTTAAATGAGTTTTCTTCCGATGGTTATGTGCTATAAAGCAATGAGCTTTCATTATTTTTATAAGTATTCGTCAGTTTTTGTGTACTCTCATCAGTTTTTAGGAGATTTAAAACATTTTTATGAGCTTTCATAAGCTTTTAAGAGCTTCAGATCTCATCAAAATTCCTACTTTTTTTATGCATTTTTTATGCTATAAGAAAAACACCTGTACAGGATATTGCAGCTTCGGCACAGGCGAAGTTAACGTTCCTTTTTTCTACGTTACTTCTGCTATATTATCTGCCCAACAACGCTCTCAACTATACAAAATTAATATTAAAATAGCTTTTGACTCCCAGAATTTTACAGCGTATGCGAAAAACACATTTATTGCCATTTCACCACACACAAACACACACACCCACATCAGCAGCAAACGTGTGAGAAACTCGTCTACAAACAACAATTTTGTGTCAACACTGATAAATTACCCAAAGTGCACAGGTGGACAGAAATTTTTCAGCCAGCAACTGCCGGAGGCAAATCAGTGCGCCGTGGCTCAGCTGCCACACCAACTGAGCACAATTAAAATGCAACCAAAACTGTACAGATTTCTAATGAAATTTTCGGGTTATGTCATGGCAACACAAATACAACCCAAAACACACACATACACAGGCACAGGCACACCTACAGGTGAATACACTTGCACTCTATATGCAAATAAGTGTGGCATAAGCAAACAAATATATTTATGCAAATCGACATTTGCGTATGAGTGTGCATGTGTGTGTGCGGCGCCCACGCGCTGTCTCAATTATGCATACAAATAAATATTTCCAACTCATCTGCACACACACACACACATGCAGGCGTGTGTGCATATATTAATTTGAGCAAACACACACACTCGCGCATATAAGTTGGCAATACTAAATTCTGGAGGTGTAAATTGGGTTAAAGGCATGATTCGGTTGTTTCTAATTTCCATTTTGTTTTTGTTTTCACCTTTTGCGTATGTGTTATTGTTGTTTGCGCTTTCAACGCGCTTTCGCCTGTTGTTTATTCGCTGGACTGTGTATAATTGTGTGGCATTTGTGCGCGAGCAGTAGCGCGCAGTTTGCGCCCGGTGGAGGCTGCTGCTTTTAATGGGATTTACGGTGCGCGTTTGCTGTCCTCTATGTATATATGTGTGTGTGTGCGCGCCCTACCCGCAGTGCGTGCGCGCCCTGCTGCCGCGGCAATGAGTTGGAATATTTTTTTAATTACTGCTCATTAGCGATGCGCCATGAAGCAAACACCCACACGCACATACAGGCATATATATTTGAAAGTTTGTATGTGTATGTGCGCGCACTTTTAACTTATCGATATTAGGCGCAGTCCTGCGGCGGCGCTGTTGGCACGCATTCACGCGCCCGCCTGCTGCCATATTTGCTTAGCTTATCTTCAGCGTCATCTTAAATCGCCAGCTGTGGTGTGTTAATGGCATTCGTGTTGTCTTGTTGCCGCGCTGTAGCTGCTGTTGTTGTTGTTGTTATCGCACATTCACCACTGTTATTGTTATTTAGTTGCTGGTTTTGTTGTTGCCGTTGTCATTACTCTAATTACAGCTATTTCTTGATAACTGTTTTTCCATTGTTATTTTTGTTGTTGTTTTGAGCGTTCTTATTGCCTTGTCGTTTATAGCGCCACATTGTCTTGGCAGATTTTATGACTGGATGAGCAATGCCCCGACGCTTAGGCGGTTAATGTGCGTAGGTGTGATTTTCTAACTGTTTTCACCATTGTTATTGTTGTTGTTCTCCTTCCAGCGCGTATATTGGTCTTCTGGTTGACTAGTGTTGCTTTTATTGCTTTTTCAGCGTGCAATGTTTGCTTTTGTTTTTGTCTTTTGCGCCAACATACTGTTTAAGCTTTAATTAATTTCATTTATTTCTCGCTGAAAATATGAATGTGTGTTGGTGGACGGGTGTGTATCAGCAACAAGCCTTGATTACGTTTTAATGAAATGCCGATTTTTATTGCTGCGCCATATTTTTCCATATTAAAGTCTGTGAAATTTGTACAAATAAAAGCTATTGCTTTCTGAAATAAACCGATCATTGGATTTCTCAATTTCCCATTAGTCTTGCGCTTTATGTCTTTCAAGCAATAGTTGTCTCATTAAATTCTTAAAGAGACGAAGGCGGTAATTTTTACACCACTTCTCTTTTATTAGATCAATAATTTTTCCCACACTCAATGGATTCACGAAATAGAATACCAACTGATAATTTAATCTTGCACTCACTTTGGAGTCTCCACTTAGCGAAGTCAGTGGTTTACCAGAAACAAATTGGCTTTGAGCCGTTAATACTCAGGTTTAGTAAACTGAGAAATTTCTCTGCTCAAAATGAATATTTAAAATGTCAATTGAAACCCGGTCTGACACTTAGTTGGCGCTACTAGAATTAAATTTATTTGATTTTTAGTTAGTCCTAGTCTTCATAAGGCGCCTGTATAAATTTGACAGTTGTCGGATCATTACTTTGAGTGAAGCAACTTTTATTAATGTGAAAAAATTGATAAAAAAGAATTTCGGTTGTTGATAAAATAATGTTTTTGAAAGGCAAAAATACAGTTGAAGCAAAAACTTGGCTTGATGACGAGCTTACGGAACCTGCCACAGAAAACTCAACCACAAAGTATTGATATGCTAAGTTCAGACGGTGTGACATGAGCACCAAAAGAGGTTGTCATCGACGAATACATCAGAAAATTCCACAAAATAATTTTGGATGACTGTAAAGTGAAGTTGTTCCAGATAGCAGGCACTCTGAAGATATCATAGAGGAGTAAATAATATCTTTCACGAATATTTGGTATGAGAAAGCTCTGTACAAAGTTGGTTCAGCGCGAGCAAACTTTTGGCCAAAAACAACGATGAGTTGGGAGTAATGTTTGGAGTTATTCAAGCGTAATAAACCCGAATTTTTGCATCGACATATGACAATGGATGAAACGTGGCTCCATCATTTCACTCCAAGGTCCAAACGACAATCATCCGAGTGGACTGCACATGATGAACCCGCTCCAAAGCGTGTAAAAACGCAAATGTTAGCTGGCACGGTTATGGCGTCTGAACTTTGGTATGCACATGGAATAACTTTTAAGGAAGGATCATCAACAGCGATTATTACATAGCGTGTTAGGACCGATTGAAATCGCCGTCAAACGGCCACATTTGAAGAGAAAGAAAGTGCCGTTTCGCAAATCTGTGAAAACTATGGCATAAATCCATTAATTGGACTTCGAATTGCTTCCGCATCGAGTGTATTCTCTAGATCAGGCTCCCAGTGACTACTTTTTGTTCCTAGATTTCAAAAGAATTTTTGAAATAATGATAGACCATAAACCATATACTTAACGAGCAACATGTGGATCCGTCAACATAGAAGAACATGAACTTTCATCCAATACAAAATCCTTGATAAATAGTATAAAAATCGTTAAGCAGTACTTTTAGTTGAGGGTAGCGTCAGGTTCATATGTTTTACCGTTGTTAGGTTGGTATTAAACATAGCGATTTGTCAGAGATGTATTTTATTTTTCAATGAAGTAGTTACGTATGTATATAAGTTGCCAGTTTAGAACACCATTTAGACTAAAGCATACTATTCTAATCTTAACACTAGAGCAGTTCACTAGAAATCCATTTCTACTCAGTACAGAGTTCGCATATTTGCAGATCATAAGCCTGCTAGACTTTCGTTGGAGCAGAATGGGTTTTGGCCATAGATCTGGGTTGAAGTTTTGTCGGATAATTAGAGGTTTGCTTTTCTATTATTCTACTTATGGAGTTGAGGTTAGAAGCATAGTTCCGAGACATCATAAATTGTCTTTGAATCATATATCAAATTTTGAACTAACGGCATTTAATCTGCCTTAGAAGCGATCCCTACTAAAACTGCTAGTTCAGTACATTAAAAAAATTAAATAAAAGCTTCTCAGTATAAAATTAGGCAAATTTGTTTATGAAAGACACATCCTTTATTTGATTTCAAGATAAGTCCCCCATTTTATTTGAAACATTAACCAGAGACTAAGAATTAAGCAGTATGAATAAGTGAAGCCAGATTTTTCCCAGTGAAAACCAATATAGAAGCTTAGTGTTTAGAAGCACCCAAAGGGGCAAGTGCTTCCCAACCAAGAATCTAATTGAAACGCCGAACTAACTAGCAGAAAATAAACGGTAAACTAAAACAATAAAAGGGCAAAGCCAAGCTGGCAACAAAAAAGGCAATGAAACAACAAAAAAGCCAAGCCAAAGCTGTAAAGCCATAAAAAAGACTGAGTAAAAAGCTGCCTACAAAACATAAAACAAAACCCACCCACTCGGGACAACAATTGAGGTCAAAGCAGAAAAGGGAAATTAATGAAAAATTTGTTTGGCCGAAAGAGTTGAGTAAAAAGGATACGTTAACATGACTAAATACAAAGTAACAGTTTATAAAAAGTTTAATGAAAATAGATAACAAAAGCATTTTCCGGTATTTTCCTCCTTGGACTTTTATCTTAATAAACTACACCGTAGATAAACCTAACAAGTCAACGCGACGCAAAGATAAGCCAAGGTGTGGGGATTGTAGGTATCGAGTGTAAGGAAAATGAAATATCACTGCTGTAAGCGCAGCGCAGTTGAAAGGCAAGGTAAAGGTGGATAGCGGTAGTGAGAGAAGGGAGAAAAAAGGTGGCTGAGAAAAAGCTTAAAAAGAATTGCAGGTTTCAAAGGAAATAACTTATTTACGCAAGCGAAGCAGGAAGTTATTGTTGGCGCTACAATTGTTGTAGCAAGAAAGGGGGAAATGGCAACAAGCGAAATAAGAAGTAATTCCGTTTAATGCCGAAGTTAAATACGGAAAGTGAACTTACAAATTCGTTAAGTTGCTCGATAAGACAATTGCTATGCGGGTGACATGAGCTCCTAATGGAAGCTATAAATATGGCAACAGGCTGTTGAAATCCGTTAATTTTTAATGCTAAAATGTCTAAGTTGAATGTCCTGAGTGGAATAAACTTTGATAAGTGAATTTAAAATTTCGGGTCTTAATTACCTTGCTAAACTGCTCTAAGGGGTGGTTAAATTGCTGGTGATTAATTTTTTTTGTTTGGAGTGCAGGTAATATTTCAAAGTTATCCTTGCTGAAGATGAATATATATGATGTGTAAAAGGAAACTGTTTGAAGGAAACGTAGGTAGGTAGGTAGGTAGAGTGGCTGTCTGACGATGCACCTGGGTCTTTAGGAGGCTTCTTGTGATACCATTGGAACCACACCGTGCCTCGGATGAAGTTCATCGCTATTAAAAGTTTTATCCATGCAACGTCCGAGACATCGTCAAGAAACCCTCGACTGACAGCTTCTTCAATAGTCCTTACATGACATTCTTAGTCCACTGGCATGTCTGCCAATTAGTCAGTGACCTGTTAGCACTCCTACTAGAGTTCTTAATTCATTCCTTTTAAATTGTAATAGACGACATGCGTAGCCCTGATCCATTCATATCATGTTTGCCTGCTTTCTGAGCAAGTTAGTGATTGACACCACTGAAACTCAGCTATGTTTAAAATATATGTATGTATGTATGTGTCGATTAGATATCTGCAAGTATCTAGAGACATATAAATTCACTCTTTTCCGGACTCTAATTGTACCGTGCTGCCTGTTCTGGCTAGTTCATATGCTTCTCAGTTCCCAGGGATATCGCTATGTCCAAGAACTTATTGCAGGCTTATCGTGAAATGATTTAAGATACACTAATAGATCATGGCATTCTTTCACTTACTTTGACGAAACTCTAAATTACTTTAGTGATCTCAAAGCCATCTTGCTATCTGCATATATACTTTAGTATATTCCTTGAGTTCACAAGAAGGCTTTCTTTAATTGCTGTGAACTCCGCTTGGAAGACACTTTAGAGGTCTGGTAGATGGAAGGCGATTTTGGTAACTAGTTTTGCAGCAAAGGCATCACTTCTCACTCGATTATGTAGTTTGAACCTATCCGTATATATACTTATCCCTGCGCCCTTGTCCACCTTGCTTCCTTCACACGTTACTCTCAAGGGAAGGCAATTTAAATTAAACTTTATAGGAATTCGAAATTCCGTGGAAATGTTCTTCACCAGATAAAAATCCTGGTCCATTCCTTAGACCAAACTGTTGTCTTTACTACACCGAAATAAATTATATTCGGCTTATGCGAGTTTTCAAGAAATTTTCTGATTTTCCTGACTGAACTACGTAAGGCTCTGTAGATGCAATGTTTAAAATGTCAAAGGTACCGACTGCTTTTAGCTGAGCGAAGGTCAATAAAATAATATTTTATTATGTTTCAATCTATTCGTTGCTTGAGGCACCCAGCGCACGAGATTCGCTCTCAAACTAGCAACTTGACGACAGCATTTGCTCAGTCAATATAACTATGAAACAAGCAATACAACTTAAATAACGCTGCAACATTGCTACTGCCACTTCGTCAAACACACACATACATACACATACAAGCACTAGAAGTTGGTTAGGAGCCATAAAATTGCAGAAAATTTATTTGTATACATAAATATACATACACACATACATATACCCATAGATACAAATGGCAAATGTATTGTCTGTCTGCTTTGTTTACAGTTTTATTGCTGACAAATTGTCATTTTATGGTTGTTCAGCTCAATGACTAAATATTTCACAGCACAAAAAACAGCAACAACAAAATTTACAAAGTGCTGCTTGCAACTGGTTTTATTTTTGTTGTTGTTACTTTATAGCATTTTGCAGTATTTATCAGCAGCGACTAGCTGCTCGTTGCTATTGACCAGACGACAGTGGCTTAGTTTCACAGCTCAATTTTTATGCGCAAAAACAACAAAAAAAAATAATGATAACAAAAAGACATCAAGAAGAAAACCACAAATATTTAGCAGAGGTTTACGTATATATTTGAATATACTATATATACATACATAAAATCGAGGAAATAATACCTTTCACAGGCGCTTTTCGTATAGCATTAGAGGGTATAAAAAGAGCTTTGTCATAATTTTGATTTGACAGTTTGTAGTAGAGCTATATGCAATAGTGGTCTGATCTGAACGATATGTTTGGAGCGTTGCTTAGGGTTATGATATTTTCAAAATTTCGTGAAGATATTTAGTCAAATAAGAAAGTTTTCCATACAAGGACTTCATTTTGATCGATCTGTTTGTATGACAGCTATATGTTATAGTGGTCCGATCTAAACCATATGTTCAGAGATTATAGCGGTGCCTTGAAGATTAGTCTAAGCCGAATTTCTAGAAGATATTTCGTCAAACGGCAAAGCTTTCCATACAAGGTCTTGATTCCAATCGTTCAGTTTGTATGACAAATATATGATATAGTAGGCCGATTTCGACAATTCCGACAAATTAGTAGCTTCTAGGTTAAATATGAACGTAAGCAAAATTTCAGTACGATATCTCAAAAATTGTGAGATCAGAGCGCTTATGCACAGACGTATATATAAAAGGGACCCGACTAACTCAGCTGCTCACACTATAAATGATCATTTCACATACTTTATAGCACCACCGACGTTTTCTTCCGGGTGTTATAAACTTCATATACGCTGTACAGGGTATAAAGTTATAACTGGCTATATGCACTCGTTAGTGGCAACAAAATGCCTTGCAGTCAGTGACCACATCTCGATGTGGTGGATTTGGTTAAGCGACGTCTGGCGTTACTGCTGGGTGTTAAGCTGTATGTGCATGCGGTTAGTGGGTGAACTGCCATTTAAACATATACATATGTACATATACTTATATACATATGTATGTGTGTATGCATGTGTGTGTGAACAACGCCAGTCTGTCGCTCTTCATTGAGTCCAACTGAGAATTTATAGCATTTATTTGCATTATTATAAAACCAGAGCAAGTATTAGAAAATATTTGTCTTTTCAACACTTTGCACGCAAGCATACACCCACAGCCACATATAAACGCAGGCAACATTGCCTTCATAGAATTCACATATATGTTATGTATGTATATGCATGTGTGTTTGTACAGTCATTGGCACATTTGTCTATGCGCCTAAACGCTTGTAGCAGCCTGCTAATATCATACGCTTGATTGCACATGTGTGCATGTGTGTGTGTTGCAAGTGTTGCCAGGCAATTTTATTGCGGTCGATTCACAGCTTTCTCAGATTCAAATCTCCGCACTGCTAAGTATTGCTTGTTACAAGCAATCGCATTGTAAGTGCAACACAAACACACACACACATGTGCAAAACCGCTGCTGCTTGCCAATTCGCTTGCCGGCATGCGCGCTGTGTGTGTGTGATTGTGTGTGCGCCATTATATGGTTGACCCATGTATGCGCTTGTTCTACTGGCTGTGTGCCAAAAAGCACCATTTGGCTGCCTCGACTTCCTTTTAGCTGTCGTCTTTTTTCTACTTTTTTCTCCGCCGCTGCTTTTTTATTTCTCATGATTCAGCATTCACATGCTTATTCAAATTTTTTCAAATAAAAAAGGACACTGAAAAGCGGATATAGGCATAGAAAAAGGGGGAAAGCAGCAAAATGAAGGCAAAATGGAAAATGAAGACGCGCCACATATCAAAGCGTAATAAAGACGCAAGGCATCGATTTTACTGCAAAGTCATTGACTTTATCAGTCGCCTTGCCTGCCTTTTTCGTTGATTTCACTTTCTTTGTGCGCGTTTCAAAGCAGCGGATGCTGGCGAGGAAGCCGTTGGGCGCTCTTTGATCAATAAAAAGTTTTCAAATTAGCATATATGGATATGGAATGCAAGCAAAATATTATATGTTAGCGCAAATGTAGGCAATGATGAGGATATTAGGGAAAGTACTGAACAGCGCTGATTAGTTGTTTAGGAAAGTGGTGAGGAATGCATGTAAATAATGTGCTTTTTATCAGCTAATACTTAGACATCATATATGTACTATATAATGTAATTTTTCATAGCACACTTTTAGGCTAATAAATGGTATGTGTAATTGGTCATAGCATACTTTTAGGCTATTAAACAATTTTTCGTTTACTATTTGACCACGTAATCGACATAGCTTTAGGCGTCGCACATTCCGAACACAATTTTCAATCGTTTGTTGGTACCAATATGGCTTTTGTATTTTCACAAAGCATACTTTTAGGCTACACATATTTAAAAAATTGCTTACGAGCATGTAATTGATAATATCAACTCAGTTTGTTAAAAACTAATGGAGACCGCAAATATTTGTTTTGGAAAATGTCTTCTCAATTAATGAAAATCAAATTGACAGTCCAAATAATTGAGTTGGAGTGCAATATAAATAAACATGTAAATCATCGTGCACTTTAAGGCAACTTAAACTTAAGCCCACTGCATGTTTACCTTACGATATTGCCGTGAAACAAAAATACATTGACTATGTGGAAATTTATATGCAAATATTTGAGGTTTTGTGACAAATTTAAAAGACATCAAAATCGTAGTGATCTGTTTGCTTTGTTTATAGCTAGGGTCAGCTCTCAATATTGGTTGACTAACCCTGTAGGAATAACTGCTGGGTGATGTTCAGTGATACCTATCAATGCTAGACTCATGGAAGACTCGTAGAAGATTTTCTTGAGTTACATAAATCTTACTTCAACTTTATCTGATTTTGAGTCAATGCACTTTTTATGGTATGGTATGGTTCGAAGATATAAAGAAAGAGGGACTCGCTGCATTCTTGTGGCCACAAGCCAGTCTTCAAATGCAGTGTAACACTATTTGATCCTTATAAAATGTCCGTGTCGACTTAAATTCTAGTACTTCTTGGATCCACAAAAATATAGTGACTCCTTCTTTCACATTTTGAACATCTGTCTACATAAACTCAACTACTTCTGAGATCCATAAAGATCGAGAAATACCGCTTACCGAATTCTGATTTTTCTCGACTTAAACTGTAATAATTTTTTGGGTCCACAAAAATGAAGATGTCTCGCTAATATTTTTTAGAGTTTTCTCTCCAGTATTGTAATATTTATTGGATCCACAAATATGGTGAGAGTCCCTCTTTCACATTTTGGAGTTATCTCTACTTAAACTGCAGTATCTCTTGAATGCATAAAGATGGAGAAGTCACTCTCTCATTTTTTCGGATTTTTCTGGACTTATACTGCAATAATTTTTTGGATCCATAAGGATCGAGAAAGTAACTCTTATATTTTTGGAATCCTCTCGACTTGATCTCTAGTATTTCGTGGACCCAAAAATTTAGAGAGAGCCCCTCTTTCACATTTTGAAATTACCTTGAATTAAACTGTGGTACTTTTTGGATCCACAAGGATCTCTCCTACACTTTTGGAATTTTCTTGACTTAAAATGCGGATCCATAAAGACGGAGAGAGTCGCTCTTACTCATTTTTGAATTTACTACTCTTAAGCTGTGGTATCTTGGATCCACAAAGATGAGTACAGCGTTTCTTAAACATTTTGGATTTCCCTCGGCTTAAACTGTAGTACTTCCACAAACTTGGAGGGAGTCCTTCTTTCAAATTTTCGAATTCCCTCCACTTGAACTATAATATTTCGTGTATTCACATTTTGGAGTTCTCCCGAATTAAACTAAAGTCCTTTGGATCAATAAAGATGAAAAAAGTCACGCTTCCACAACGGAAGAGCTTGACTGGCTGGACGGCTCCTAAATTTATAGACGCTGAAAGACCTGTTAAAATAGTAATAAGGAGTTTGTTTCGTTTTGAACCTTTCCAAATCTTTTTTGTAGAATGCTTCCAGATAACTTTAAAGCATAAACTCATAACCACTTAAAGACACCTAGCGGCATAATTGTTTGTAGATAGCAGAAAACAAAATTTGAATAATCCTGCCGACAACTAACCAGATAATTTGCATATATGCACATAAAAACTAACAATAACAAAAGCATTTCTCCTTTAAAGCTAAAGCGCATAAAATAAATAAATCCAGCAAGTAAACAATGGAGACAAGACACACACACACACACAAGTATATATGTATGTATGATATCTACAAATCATATAATTCACACACGTGCACAAATACCTAAGAGCGCAAAGCAAACACATGCATATCCTGATAATCCCCTTAGGTGCATTCAATGCGCATTGCTTTCAACTCCTGTGCCGGCGCTCCTCCAGCGCA
Source organism: Bactrocera neohumeralis (assembly GCF_024586455.1). Classification (NCBI taxonomy): domain Eukaryota; kingdom Metazoa; phylum Arthropoda; class Insecta; order Diptera; family Tephritidae; genus Bactrocera; species Bactrocera neohumeralis. Next base: position 79,797,109 of record NC_065923.1, on the reverse strand, counting down.
CCGGCGTGCCAATGTGCCAATGTGCCATATCCAATTCCATTGTGCATTTCTTGGCAATCTCACACATTTGTCAAACATCATGCTTACACAATTGTTTGGTCAGTTTTTGATTTACTTAACATTTCGTTTACTCTTGTGGAATCTGCTGACATGCCATATAAACATGCTGTTTGCATGGCAACCCTACAATGCGTGTGTGTGTGTGTGTGTGGCTCTGGTGTCGGCCGTTTGTTTAACAACTGAATTTATAACCACTTGGAATTAAAATGTCAATAGATATCAATTTTTCAATTGACCATAAATAATTTAATACAATATTTTTTCCTTGTTATTGTTGTTTTTTTTTTTGCACACTTACGAGCGCAAAACATGATTAATTGTGTGAAAAGTGAATTGTTGCCGGTTGAAGTAAAAATTTATTTTATTTAAAATGTACATTGTGACACTTGGTCATCATTACTATATATATATAATATATGTGTATACAGTTATGTGCTTGTGTGTTTGCTTTTAGTAATTTGCTAGTGCAAACAATTGAGAGGCGTAATATAAAAATTAATGATTGGTAAATTGAGTTAATAAAAATGAGTGAGTGAAATAAAAGAAGTGTGCATGGCGAATGAAATTGCTGCATTTAATTGTCACTTTATTTTCAATATTTAATACAAGTGATTTTGATTTTTATTGCCATATAATTAATTACGAGTGAGCTGGCTTTTTCCGCAGGTACGTTTTTCTGTAAGCGAGCGGCAAGAGAATATCCGGTAAAGTAACAAAATGCGACAGTTGCTATAATTAATGAAAAAAGTCGGGTCTTCGAAAAAAAAAAATTATCTCCAAAATACTGGTCTGACCTTGAAACTTTAACGGATTATATACAGTTAGAATCCCGAAAAAGCGAATTTTGCTTTTTTTAGAAAAAAAATATTTATTTCGAAAATACCGGCCCAACTTTCAAAATTTAGTATAAAATGTGGTTATTATCTACGTTTTTTTTATCTCACGGTGTATAAGACTTTTCGATCATATAAAATGGAATCTTCGAAAAAATCGAGTTTTTGAAATTCAAAAGCGAGTATAAAGGCCATTAAAGGCCAAATTGCTCTTATTCGATAAACATTCGTTATTGCAAACATTTGCTCGAATTTAGGCTTGGAGTCACTGTTAAGTAGATATACCAGAACAAATAATATTTACATAACACTACTTAGCAGCTAAACGGAACACTTTAACTTGAGAACAACCATCTATCCGCTTTCCTCGCATACCACTTGCTCAAAACGATATGCACGTTCAATCAAATTTCATATAATCTACACACAAATGCACAAACAAACTTAATACTAGCAGTTAGTCGAATCTATTGAACGCTAATGTTATGCAATTAACCGCATTTGCAATGCCAACATCTTCAACGGGCTTAGCAGCAGTGGCGCAACTACATATTAGACAGTCTCGAAGTAGGCGCAAATCAGACAAACCAAATCAGACTTGGCTTAAGAAGCTCGTAGCTTGAAGTGCACGAGCACTAATGGCCAAATAAATAGACAAACTGCATGAGTGTGTGTGTGTGTGTGGCAACAACTATTGTTTAACATGCATTTATGTGCAAATTAAAGTGTTTTTGTAATGCTAGTGTACAGTTACTGCATAACGAGTGGCAGTGCATTAGATGGAGCAGGCGAAGTCATTACGAATTAATATTACTTGATATTTGTAGACAAAGGCTAGCAAACACTTACTTGGAAGTAGCAAATACATGCATATAGTAATTGAAAAGCACTTGTGGGTGTATGTATTTGTGTATTAAATTTGATTGCTTGTGCATATTTATTAATGTTGTTTGCTTTAATGGTCAAAACTTCACAGACTTCGACAAAGCAGTTGAACTTAACAACACTGGCGCCCCACTTCACTTCACTTCACTTCAGCGGGTAGTACAAACGACAATTACATAGATATATATATATATATTCATACAAACACGCAAATAATTTCATACAAACGCACATATTTCATGTAAACGCACTTGCATTCATTGAGACCCACCTACATTTGCTCTCCTTTCATGCAGTGTGTCGGCCAACAGGGCGTATGATGAATGGCTGTATAAACAGCGACCAGCCGACATTTATGCATATTACAAATTACGCATAGTGTAAACAAACTATAACCATACCAACAACAACAAAAACAACAGCAACAAAAACAAAATGCAATACGACAACTATGTGCGATTACTCTGCACTTTGGCTGTTGAACGTTCGTTGCGAAGAATGAGCGTTAAATTAATGAAATTGCATGCGATTTCAATTTTGCGCCTGCGTTGCGGCAACGCGGCAAGAAGCACAGCACTAACTGTAAATGATAGCATATTCATATACATATGCTCATGCGAGTGTATGTGTGTGTGTAAGTGTGTGCCAACAAACAGGCACTGACCGACAATCCACTGACACAGAGCAGATAAAACGAAAGCAAAGCAGAGCCAAGCCAAGCAGACGTGCTGTCGACTCGTCGCTATATAGCAGCAGGAAATGAATGAATTTCAGTTTTCTGTAATTAATTTGTAAATATTGTATTTGGTCCAAGTGGGACAAGGCAATATTACATGGCAACCGAAAGAGTCGGTTATTATTATTTTTGTGATTTTTGTTTTTTAATATTTTTATTTGTTTCGGGTATGCGTTTTCCGGTCAGTAGCAGAAGGCCAAAGGACAAGTCAAATCGTATGTATGCGGAAGTAGGAATGTGCTCTCAGACATGTAAATGTGAAAGCAGTAGATTTTCGGGTAATTGATTCAAAAACGACTTTTTCGAAAATTATTTTTTGCTTTAAATTTTTGCTATATTTTCCTACTTGTTGATATGTTAAAGGCGAATGTGATGATTTGAGCAACTTTCTCATCAACTGTTTGATTTCATCGCAAGTTTTCCATCAAAGAATCTAAAATTAAATCAAAAGTTCAAAATATTATCCATACTTTTCTTTTGTTCTAAAGGTTCCAAAAAATTCCTTTAGGTCTTGGAAGAGTCGATTTGACTAAGAAACATTTGGACAACTCTTTTATTGTTGAAAATTTCTACATACGCCATCTGATCAAATTTGACCCGGACTGATACAAAAAACTAAAAACCTTATTTTTTGCATAATTTTTCACTTGAAATCTAATTATTTTGAAATACCTTGCATAAAGAGTTTATATTGATCATAATTTTCAAAAACTAAAAACTTATTTTTTGAATTTTTCATCTAATTATTTTGAAATACCCTGTATAAAGAGTCGATATTGATCTGATCAAATTTGACCCGGACTGATACCAAAATTAAATATTTTATTTTTAGCCAAATTTTTCACTGCCGATCGAGTTGTTTTAAAAACTTTGTTATTACCGACGTGATTATGAAACGTTTGCACCACTTTTTTATTGCTGGAAAATTCTGCACACACTATCTGATCAAATTTGACCCAGACTAACACAAAGAAAACTATATTTTTCCATATTTTAATGTAGAATAGACTTCAATACCAATATATTGTAAACCTGTTAAGGCGTCGCATGCTTAACAGTACTACAACTTATTTATTTTTATGAAGCAACAGTAAATAATTATATTCCGAGCTGGGTCAAAATACATAATGTTTTCACTTTCAAATATTTTCGAAAATGGACCCAAACTATGATGATGATGTGTTTCTTGATGATGATTTTCATTATTAAATTTGACATTATTAAATGGTTTTTTTCGAAAACCTCTAACTTACTAAACAACCCTCGTAGATTTCTGAATGACATATGTGTGCTATTCATTAATACATAACCAAAAAGTATGAAGTTCACGTTGATTGCGTATATGAAGCTTCTTTTTTTAATTTTCTTCTTTGTTTTTTTTTTTTGTTTTTCTTTTTTTCTTTTTTTGTTTCATTTCGTTTCCTATCCAAATTGCTTGTTAAATCTCGTATTTATTTCATTTCCCCGCCTGAATGACCTTATGGCAAAATATCAATGCTTATGTGATTTGCGGATTATTGCCGGTTGAGCGACCAAATTACAAATAAAACAATTTAATTGCTTCAGGTATGATATAATTATGCAATTAAATAGAATTCATCATAAAATATTTACCGTGAATAATACATACAAATATACGAATACGAATACAAAAGGAAAACAACAAAAGTAATTTAATACTGTCCTTGTTATTAAATGATAATTAAAAATTTCTGTGGAATTCGTTTAATTTATGCGTCTTGCATTATATGCTAAAATACATATATTGAAGACTTCTTTAAAAAATACTTAATTGCAAATTTGTTAAATTTCTTGTCAAATTAAATCAAAATTATTTTCATTAAATGCAATTTGTGAATAATTCAATTTTGCAGACATGCAAAGGGTATAAATTTTCGTTTGCTTGCTTGACATCTTGTAAAAAAGTTTCAAAAATCAATCATTTACTTATATGACATATATTTGAGGAGAAAATGTTAATTTTTCTTTGTTTGTTTGATCTATAGTAATAATAATTTTTGTTTTTGGATTTCACAAATTTGTAAGCGGAAAAATCTGGGTCTCTGCCAGACACCTTTTTTCGTAGATCGAACGTATAGCGAGAAAATAACCTAACGATCGGTTACTCTCTCGCTTAACGTTCGATAAAACCTCTTTACATCAAATCATAAGAAAAATAGTTCCCATTTTTTTTTAGAAGATTGTGAAGTCTCACTATTTTATAAAGGTGTAGCTTATCTGAAAATATTTTGCGTAGAATAAGTAACTGCTAAGTCTAACGTCTGACGTCCAGCTGAATTTATGCAGCATAAACTTTTCTATGTCTCCGTTTCGTATACTTTTTATTTTGCTACGAGTGCCTTGTATCTTAAAAAATGAAGAGCTCTTATTTACTATGGGCTGCTTTTTGATGAAAAAAATAGCTTGGTTTTGACCTTGTACTATTATCTATGTATCTATTACTCTGTTACTGAGTTCTGACCTTGTACTTAAGTATATTACTCTCTTACTCACAGTCCAGCCACAAGTCAACATTCTTCGGTAATGAAAAATTTCAAATTTCTGGTACTTATTCTTTTCTTCATAAGAGCCTATTATGTCAACGTCCACTATATGAAGGACAAAGCCGACAGCGAGACGCTATTAAAAGCACTCAGTGCTCAATTAAAATTCTTTGATTCTTCCACCATTCTTAGCGACATAAGTAGGAGTACAGTTAGTAGAAGTCATTCCAAGAATTCGTACAATTTTTCTATAGAATTTCAATTGTAAATATATATTTATTATATGTACTTACTTCGAACTGAATGGACTGTAAATACATGTATTTCTATTTTTATTCAATCATTCACAATGTACCATTACGCATTTCTTGAGACACGAACGATAGCGAATTTATGAAGCAAAGAGAGAAGGGAAAAAATCAGAACACTTAGCCGACAAGAAATCTACTTATTTTCGCTAATAAATTACAAATCAACTTATAAGCTTACCATTTGATATTTATGCGTTTATACATACTTTCTTTCAATATCATACTTGCAGAGACCAACCAACAGAGCGGAGCTGGAGCGAGAGACACAAGGGTGCATGCGGTGGAGGCAACTTTCGACAAAAGTTGAAGCTGCAAAGATTTTTGGTTATTTACGAATTTTGTTGATTTGTTGATTTCGAGGATTGAAAGTTGTGGCATTAGCAAATCAGGGCAGGAGACGACACGACGACACAACGAAGGCGCCAACACAATTGCGAACAAGCGTAAAAAGTAGAAAGAAAAAAGTCAACACAATCAAAAGAAGTGATAAAACACAAGCAGCAAGTGGGTGTAGGAAAAGAAGAAGCTGCAGCGAGCAGAGCGGAGACGATTGGCGTAAGAAAGAGAGAGGGAGAGAGAGAGAGTGCGAGGGTGTAAAGGGACGCCAGCGGTGGCTTTGTGGGTGGAAAGTTTGCGCAACAAACGAAAACCGAGCCACTGTGGCTGCCAGCCAGCAACAGTAGTTGAATTTGCGGCCGAGGACAAACTCAATTGTAGTTGGCGTTAGCGCAATTGTTGTTGTAGTTGAAGGCTCCGGCACTAAAATCAAATAATCAAAGCAAACATTGAGGCTGTAATAACAAGACAAGCTGGAGGACACGAGCGCCAGCTGCAGCAACAGCCGCTACACGCCAGCATAATAGTAAAACTAGTAGCTGCAACAACAGCAATAAAGCCAACAACAGCTACAACAATGTTGGCTACTAAAGCAGCGGCGAAAGATGAGCAGCGGCAAAGATCAAAGCATTAAATAGCCAAAGAAGTTGCAGGCACGAGCCATAGAGCAGCAGTTGGAACACAAAAAAGCGGAAGGAGAAGAAGCGGAGGATTAAGTAGTGACTCCACAACAAGAAGAACAACAAACTGGCTTGCGGCACAAAAAAACAGAGCGCGTGCAGCGTGGCGGCGAACGAGACGGCAGTACGGCGGCAGACGAACGCCATTGCAGCAGCAACAACAAAAACACGCACAACAAACAATTTGTGCAGTATTAGAGCAACAGCAACGGCAGCAGTGGCAGTGGCGGCGACAGACGCGTATGCAATCAAGGAGCACAGAAGAATGTGTACGAAGACCGTTGAGTCGCAAGAGCAGCAGCGCCACAAATGCACGGATGAGCAATGCGATGACAGCAGGTACAACAAAAACCGACTACGACAACAGCAGCAGCAACAGCAACAGCACAATGCCAATGACTGCGACGTGGAAGTTGTTCAAGAGCAAAAAGCCAAACGAGCACACAAAACACTCGTGCGCGAAACGTTGCTGCCGCGGCAGCAACAACAACCACAGCAACAGCAGCTGGAGTCAACGCCAGAACGAGGGCTGGCGCGTGACAAAAGGCAATGGCAGTCAATGTGCGGCAGCGGCCACGGCACACGCTGTCGTCGTGCAGGAATCAAGTGGAAAATTATAATATCAACAATAATTTTGCTATTATGCCGCACAAGTGAGTACAACAACATATACAAATAAAATGAATGTCATTCATGTACTTACATATATTTTTATGCGCGCACAAACACACACACATGCATTTATGTGAGTATATGCACATAAAAGAATAAAACATGAAGAGCTGTTTGGGGAAAAAATGAACAATACAAACATAACGGCAATAAAAGCAGTAATAATAACAAAAGCGAAATTAACAACAACAATGCGTTGCATTATAATAACACACGTAATGACAGCACTTGAGCGTAATAATAAAATAATACACCACAGCTGGCATATCCATACATATATATGTATATATGTATACATACATGTATGCGCCTATATGTGTGTGCGTGTGTTTGTGCGTCCAAATGCAGCTCGTAAGTTAAAGAAAACACAAGTCAATTGAGTGATGCGTTGAGTGATAGAAAAACACATAAAAAAATATAATGACATGCCGGTTAATGTGTTTTGCGTGTTTGCGATACACTGGTGGGCATTGGTATAGGTACGCTTTTCTTTTATATACTGATGAGGTTATATTAGGTTTGTTGCGAAGTTTGTAAGACCCAAAGCTAAATGTTAGAGATCCCATAAAATATGTATATAAATGATCAACAAGACGAGCTGAGTCGACTTAGCCATATCCGCCTGTCTGTTTGTCTGTATATACATGAACTAGTCGCTCAGTCTGAGATATCAATCTAAAACAGTAAGCACATCCTTTCGTTTTCAGATGTTGTTGTATGTACATATATGGTAGCTTGGTTGAAAAGGTAGGAGCATGAGCGCCGGACCGCGGGCCACCTCACATAGGCCATCACTAGGCCCATTGTGCTCCCGCGTGGTAATCACTTGAAGCCTTATCCAACAACTCAGTGGATTTGGAAAAAAAATGTGAAACTTTTCCATCCCAGCTGTCCAATATTTCTAAAATTGGACCAACGGGACCCGTAGAACAGGTCCCGTCTGATCCAACTGAAGACTGTGTTTATTCTTTCGGACATTCTCTGCAGTTTCCCGAATTCACTTTTCCCGCTTTCGAAAGGTGGTAAGTAACTTTGTGGTTAGCCCGGTGTTGCTAGTGTTCCAAGTCCTGCGGTGTTCCTCCAGGGTTCATTGCTTCAAATAAGTCTGTTTTTTATCACCTTTTATTCCAATATGCCCGGTTACCCAGATGACATTAACCGAATTACTTACTAAAAGTAGTATGCGCTGTGGATAGCCTTAATTGCCTCCGGATTATCTACTAAAATGTTTATGGATTTGCTGCTTAGAGCAAAAGGCCACTTGGTACCTCTAGTTATGCCTACAATTTCGGCTTGAAAAACTGAATTGCAGTTATTTAGTTTGAAGTTGCCTTCTATGTATGGATTACTACAGAAGAGGTTGCCCCTGATCCTTTTCCACGCTTTAATCCGTCAGTGAATATGGCCGATAGAACCGCCGATCGTAGAACCATTGGTTTCATCTTCTCTGCTGGGTAATTAAAACTATATGTTTAGTTCCTAGTGGGTATCCTTTTCTCGGCAGCATTGCCAACTGAGCCTGAATTTAATTGGAAGGTCGAGCATGTTCTCATACCCATAGTGAAGTCTGGCTCCAATGGCTTAAAATTATGAGCCGGCTGGCTGTAAGAATTGCCTCATAGGTTAGGATAAGAATTCGAGCAGCTTAAAACGCCCGTCCGTTGTGTTACCTAAAACTCCTATATACTAGATCACAAGATCCTTTCAGATCGATAAAGCACTTTGAGACTAGCACAAATTGGTTGAAGCTGTTTGTGTTAGTTACGGCTAAGTCTGCTCGTTCGTCGAAGGTAAGACCGCCGTGTTGTTTCAAGCTCAACCCTGCAAAGGCTGAACAATACTGCGTCAAGATGAACATTGCTGAAGACAAGTAGTTCAGTAAATCTCTTGCGCTCTACTCCAAGGCAAAAAGACCTCGTATTCGCACAGGAACCGGTCGTCGACCAGAGCCTGCAGAGCGCACGTCAGGTCTATTGATCCAGTGCTAGAAAGCCACCCGCGAGTGGAGATCCACCTAGGTCTCATTACGATGTGAGCGGGGAAATAGTGCCCCCACTGGTTACCTTATCGGCTTTTCAGTTGCCAGCGATTGTGCTATGACCAAGCACCTAAACGAGTCTGATGGTAAAGTAGCTTGGTGCTATATCAAGTGAGAATATGGATTCCTTGCCCTTGAATACGAAATGAGCACGACAGTGGCTGTACTTTGCAGTACGTCTATCTCTACCTTAATAGTAGCCAGCTTTGCCTGAAAGACACTATAGTGGTCCGGTACCCTATAGCTAAGATTGACGGAGAGTTCCATAGCTGATAAAGCTCACTGCGCTTTTTCTCTATCGGTTTCTTCAAACTTACAAATTCCTCGTCGGAATGTGAGCAAAGAAAATGACGCCACGAGTAGCCTATGCGACGCAGTGTTCCAAGTTTTCCGGTATGCAGTTGAAGAAGAAGAAAATTTAAGTGTGTCCTTGTCCGGTAACCTTCATTTGCTTAATTTTCCTCATCCTTAAAACGAACTAAGCATAAATGACATTAAGTGACCTTGTTGGTGTAGTCCGCAGCGCACCAGAGATGCCAATGAGAGCCGTTTTATGGACACGTTCAGGCTTCTTAGCAAGTACAGCCCTTCACTAGACGAATATCCAAAGTCCTGTTCCACCTGAATTTAGCTTTCTTTCTACACAACTAACCATACAGTTTTCGCAGCAGTTCACTCGAACTCAATGTAAAAGAAAACATTACTTAATTAGGTGTACTCATACCAATGGCCGTGGGTGTACGTATGCAAAATAACCTGCAGGCAAATATGCCAAGCAAATAAATGAGTACATACATCATCGTGTGTTGTTTTACCACCTTTCTATGCATTTTGGGCACTCACAATTGTCATCACTGCTCGCCAGTAGGTAGGAGTGTGCAATTATACACCTGCATATATACACATATATGTGTATGTGTACATTTAACATAAATATATGGCTTGCGTAAATTTTGCGGTGTTTATATTTTTACTTGTCAGTCACTTGCTGGTGTTTTCCATAACGGCATAATTAAAAGCTTGTCAGTGTGTTTTGTTATGACAGTTGGCAGTTGAAGGGTGCCTTAGGTATTGAAGTTTTAGTTTGCTTGCTTTAATACTTGTGCATGTATTAAGCTGAAACATATGTGCATCTAAATGGTTAGGGCGCCTAAAACCAGGCAACATAATATAAAATATGCAAACGCTGTTGCCTTAGCAGTTAGTTTCACTAATATTCTAACAAGATACTTGAGCGTTCAACTTAGACACCCATTATGCGCTGCTGCTGCATTCTAAGTACATACACTTACGTGTATTTTCATGTGTAGCTTTTTAGCTGATACTCTTAGCTTAATTGAAGTCGAAAACTTTCTAAGCGCTCACACATAAAGCGCAAGTTTTGGGCTTACTTACTTCGATATGTGAGATCGCTGCAATATTCATCAACTGCTGCTGCACAAAGTTTTTGAATTTATACAAGCTTTGACATAATGCTCTTGATAAATAATACCGTTGTTTTCTTGAGCATATTAATATGGGAACTTTTGTGGTTGTTAAAGCGTTAATTCGGCAAAGTTTGGAAGGGTTTTAAGTTGTTTTTATTTATTTTTAACTGTAACATATTTTTTAATCTTTGATCACTTGTGGCTTCCAAGTTCGGTTATTGATGCAGTTAATATAAATAATGTTATCACAGCAACCAAGAACTCTGAAGGATTCTCAGATTTTTTTATGTCGCAAAATGATAATCTCAGCAATCTAACTGAGAAATAATAATAACAGTCCGTTCTTACACTTTTATACTGTTATCTTATTTCATTGGCTTTAGGTAAGGTTAGATGATATGGTTGATCCCAGAAGTGTTTTGCTTTTATACTTTCATCAGCGCGCTATAGATCAGTTCTTTATGAAGACCGGTTCGGTTAGTTTATACTGGCCGGCTCATAAAAAACATATTACTTACTGGTCCTTAGTAATGCTAGGTGGGGATTAAGTATTCACCATACATGTCAGTTTGAGCTTTTTGCGAACTTCAAGAGCGACTTAATATCTAATTTTTATACTTCAGACGAGTTCTTCATAAGAGTACTTCTAGAGTTAATTCGATGTCAGTAAGTTGTGACCTGTCAGTAGGTCAAAAACCGTAGGACAGTCCTTGCGAAACCGTACGACTAAAAAGCTTACGTGTGTTCCATCGGGGCTTGGGGATTCTATGTGATCCTTAAGGCATTCCTTCCCGCCCTGAACTGTCTGTCAGCCCTTTCGGAAAATTCATTGTGTACCGTTTTTAGTGACTTTCATATTTCCTGTTCTAGTTCGGTAGCCAGATGGACGTTCTCTAATCTGCCTAAATTGCACCTCATACTTGCACCTATCGACGAATATATTGATCTTCATTATATTTTTTCTTGTCTTGTTATCTATCTCAGCCGCTTTCCTGACTGCAAATGCTGCCGCCTGGCCGATACTGTAGTATTAAGGAAGCTTAAAGGATTGCATAAGATCCAGCTCCGGGCAACAGATTCAGGCTTCCACTCTATTAGTTATGGTGTAAACAGAAACTTAATGTAATGAGGTATTAAGTGTAGATAAAGCGCCTCGAATCCATTTCAAATCTGTTTAGATGTTTTGTTTACACTCAACAGCTCAGTTGGATGTCTAAAAGTGGGAGATACGAGGTGGTTTAACCTCCATCTCGGCAATCCTGGGTAATCAAAACGAAATCCTTGAGACTTTTCTACTTGATATATTTCCTAGCAACTTTTACAACTGGTGACCGATAACATTTTTTGCCTTATCACGTAAACAGCAATAGGATAATATCCAATCGGAACTCTTACAATTGGGAACGTGGCTTGATACTCAAATTAGTCTTATGCAGAAGTGAGCAAATGACGTTGAGAGGCATTCTTTAAACGGACATGAGTGAACGGTCAGTGGGGTTAGAGGCTACTACTAACAAAGTGGATAGTCAATTTTTGGTTGCTTTTGGTTATATTAGATATCTTAATCGTTCATAATGTTATAGTTGTGGTGATAGTCTGGAGATTTCTTTTTGAATCCAGTTTTTAAAACAGACCAACTTTTGTATATATTAGTGCTTTTTAATCTAATGAGATTCATTCGATAAGTCCTAAAGCCATAGTTGCTATTTTGGGAAAGGGCAATTAAGCTTTGTGAAAACTCGCCATAGATATTTTAGTGATAATACTGGTATAGATTAGACTCTTAAGCCTTAAAGACTAAAAACTCCAAACGTGAAGTGAAGAAGAAACGAATTTCTCTCTCTTTAATATCTCTCTCCCTCTCAGTAGTTTGTAGTGATTGTATCGGCTCTAATGGGCTTAAAAGACCTGGATACACTAATTATATGAAAATAAAAAAAGTGTCGGACTAGCCAGAGTTCGGCACCTAATTTATTTATTATCCTCACTAAATGCTTCTAGAGTTGGCTCATCGAAAACTTTACCCAGACAGGTTTATTAGGCATTGATCAATTCATCAATGGGTTAAAGAGAAGATCAGCTTTGAGCAATATTGCTTATCTATAAAAGTTATTATTCCGCTTAGTTCCTCCCTTTCAAATATATCAATGAGTTAGGTTAATAAATGGTCAAAAGTTTTGACAGAGCACGTGTTACTTTTCATTATTTATTGCCACTTCGGTATTAAATCTTAATCGGAGTTCAAGCATGAACAGCTTAAAGTAAATATTAGCTTAGGTCCTCATACAACTTGCATTAAGACGCACTTAGTTATTTTGAGAAAATTTTATTATAATAAATTTTGATTTATTATTGCATAAAGTTCAGTGATACTTAATAAAATTTTACAACAAGGTTGCTGACAAACATTCATTCGAAATAATGCCAGTCACGTCGCATCACTCAGCAAGAGCTTACTTACCTGCAGACCAAAGTACTCCTGGCACACTTATGCTTACATACCTCACAATTTCGCTTGAAATTGCCCTCAACACCCTGTAAGCCAACTACAATTACTCATAACACTCACTACGTGCTCGTGTATTCATAAAATATCCAGATGACAAATGCACCGAAACACAGAAATACACACAAACCCTTATACCGTTTAAGCGGTACATGGTATAGGTAGGTAGCGGGGCGTATATGCACCTTTGTGGCGACATTCACCCGCAAACAATAGAAAAATCGCACAGAATCCAATGCGAAACAGAAATAGAGGACGGCACGGCAATAAAGGCCGAAAAAAGAGAAATACAAATAAACAAACGAGCGTAAAAGTAAAGGCAAATAAATTACGACAATTTATAATTTTTGCCAGCTTTTCCTTTTCACATTTCGCCCACAGCTTTTGCATTAAATCTTTTTCATATTCTACGGCTTTATCTACGCTTTTCTCATTGTTGTTGTTGTTGTTGTTATTATTATTGTTTCCTCTGTCTCTTTTCTGCTTTCATGCTGCGCTTCGTTGCTGTATGCCATTACCTTTATCTGTGGCCGGGAATATTTTGCATTGTCTGCATTGTCGCCAACAAAAGGTCACGTGCTCGCCATACGAAAGGGTCGTCTCATGTCCCCCAGCTCATTCACTGCCCTAAGCGGAGATCTACACGTACAGATACAATTCAGCGGCGAAGATGTGGCAGTCGGCAATGCTGTTGGGGGCGTGGCAGGAGTTGGGGCCAAAGATGGCGTTGAAGTGGCGGCTGATGAAGCAAACGTGCGGAGTACAACAACAACAACGTCAACCACTGAAGGCAGGACAACGGCGACAGCTACAATGACGACAACGTCGTCAACAACATCACGCACGACACAGCCATTAGATGGGTTGGGTTTCCGTCAAGTGGGTGTCGGCGGCGGCGGTGTGGGCGTTGTGGAGAATACCATTACAAGCACTTTGGTAATTAGTAAAATCATTGACGATTTTGTGGATGCAATGGATGCGGCGTCGGGTAATGATACAGCGCGTGAATATGTGGAGCATGCACAGTTCAATAGCAGCTTAACGAGCAGTTCGAGTGCGGAAGTGACGACGCCAGCAGCGTCCAATGACACCCACAATCAGTTGGCGCGTCCAACCAAAGTGTTGCAACGTCGCCGCAAAGAAATCGTGCAGAATATACCGGTCTTCCCCGATCCACGAAATAATGTTACACAAATTTCGGTGCCCTGTCAGACTTTTACACGTGGCGGCCTGTACGAAATGCAGGTGGTAACCAATTTAAAGACTACCACGCCAGTTGTTGCGTTGAATGCCAGCGCTCACGAGCCACTGCCCACTGTGACCACCACCACGCTGATGCCGGTCATCGATGAGCGTTTGCGTCAGACCCTAGACGTGCGATGGCCGAGCGCCGACATGCAAGTGACGCCGACGCGCTTGCGCACCTACCCCGAACAGCCGGTCGAGGTCGTGCTACGCTTTCCCGAAGTCAACTGTGAGCGCGCTTGGCACGAGAGCAACTCGCTGGATTTGCCGCAATTTTGGTTGGAGCTGATCTATTGCGGTAAGCAACGCAGCTGCAGCGATGTGTCGCCACAAAATGTCAGCAAATCGAGCATTTTATATATGGAGCAAGTACGCGGCTACCCGAAGCATAAGCTCGTGCAGCTGGGTTGCGAACTCTTCGGTTTGGCTGGCAATTATGCGGTGCAGTTGCGTCCGATGGTGCCGGCGCCGAATGTGCCCATCACACGTCGCTTTCTCAGCGTCGATTGGAGCGATAAATTTGTGTTTAATGTTTATGCGCGCAGCATCTTTCCTTGCGATCCGCACACGGGCATCGGTGTGTTGTACGAATATCCAGCTTGTATACTGGAGCAGGGTGATCGTGTGCGCGTTTTTGCAAAGTTGCGCGCTGATGTGGCATCGCTGAAACCACCCACTACGCTGCACTATGTCGCCGAGCAGCGTGTGGTGAAGAGTCATCATTCGCTTTACTTCAGCTGTGACTTATTCACCGAGAAGTTCGTCGAGTACTGCTTCGTCTATGTGAGTCAAGCCATATCGGGTGCGGTAGCGGACGTGCGTATGGATTGTGTACCCACATTGCCAGTTAGCGGTGAGTAAAATATTTTATATGCCTTATATTTATATTGTATTTTGGTAATCAAACATACTACCATACCATAGTCTATGTATATGTGTCGTTGTGATCCCAGCTTAAGTTATTTATATTGTTGAGAGAGCTGAGCCCAAAATCTAACTTCAAAACGCAGACATCGGAGAACTGACTTTTCGGATGAAATTGAGAAATAGCTGTCCTCCCTAATCAGCTCATCGGTTTTGCTGTAACCGCACACTCTTATGAGTCTAATATGGAAAAAACTTGAGGCCATTGCTAATGAGTTCATGCACTCTTTGACTAGTTTTGAGCACAAATCCCTCGCAGGTCTGTCAGGAGAAGATTCTGCGGCAATCTATGCTCAAGGCTTCATATACGTAGCTTCCCTAAGTTTAATAGCAGTCCTGACCGCCAAGTTCTTACAATCTGCAGGTGACATTGAGTGCCATTATCGAGGCAGTTTTTAGTGCATTACAGATGCCGTTGAGCGTCGCTTTTTGAACACACTCCAGCTGCATAGCTGTTATGGTTTTTCCGAACGCCCTTCACCAGATGACAAACCCATAAAAGATTATTGTTTCAACTATGTTTTATAGAGCCAAAGCACCTCTTCCCAATTGCTCTTTTACAGCAGTATGAGGCGACAGATCCGTTCCGACGATAGTCGGGTCTACGTAACCGTAACTTCTTTATAAATCCGCCTTTGCTAATACGAGAATTGTAGAAAGTGATAAGCATTCCTAATCAATGCAAATTATGACACTGATTCTTTCCAGTGTTTACTGAGTATTTTCTGAGTTTCAGAGAGTTACATTCTATTAAAGAATAATGATGTTAAAGTGTATCTCTGCAACGTCATCAAGTTTCAAATGACCTAAAATTTATAAAAATTTGAATTTTTCTTGTATTTCTAAGTGGCTCCTTGACAGGATGTAATATGTCAAAAATATATTAAGTACTCGTAATCATCTAGGTGGTGTCAACTAGTCCTGACAACTATCCAGCAAACAGCCTCTATTTGCATCATAATCCTCCTTGTTTTTCACAACCTACATAGCTTCATCACAAAAAATCGCGAGAATTGCTCGCTAAGAGCACAAAAGCACAAGTGACATATTCACCCATATTAGATAGGCATTCATATACATATGTATATATGACCTAAGCATATCAGATTTGATACTGTGCAGCATATTTGTAAGGTGATTAGAAGTACAAGTATGTCATAAACGCTGCCACATACGCACACATACGTGCACAACTGGGTGACATTAGATTGCAATATTATTAGCTAGTGAATAACCCATTGAGTACTCGTGACATAAGCAAATACAACCACACACACACTCATGCATTCGCGCTCCTAATCACTATGCACCTACTTGTGTGCTTGTTGTCAGTTCGTTGACTAAAAGCGATGAGTATTTGCAACATTGTCGCTTATTTGTTTTTGCAACAAACTCACACACACACAGACATAGATATCGAGACGTCCGTGTAAATGACAACGAATTTAGGTCATTATGGACCGAGTCAAACAATGAAAATTGCTGGCAAATGCATTGCATGCACACATGCACCCATACACGCAACTGTCATCCGTGGATGTGTGTGTGCATTGTTACTGCTATCCAGTTGACAGTTCGCGTATGCAGGGCAAGCGCACAAATGCGCGTATAAGCCTTGGGGGCAAATTGACAACGTCAACGTCAACGATAATACAAAGCTTTCGCACACACACATCTAAAGAGCCACATTTAACAATTTGTGTGTGTGTATTTACTCATTCGAGTGCTTATTCATATTTGCTCGCATGTAACGCATTTGATTATGTTGGCCTCGAGGGTTGATGATATTGTTAAGATGGCTATAGATATTGTTGTTGTTATTGTGGCTTTTGCCTTATACGCCATCCATTGTTAAATGATGTAAAGCTGCCAACATCAACGCCGACTGCTTGGCAATTGCAGCGTAGCGCCATCGATGCAACAATACATTATTTCCCAGTTTAGTTGTCTGCCACATTGCCGCCCTCGTTACTCTTGGTCTGCCATACTTGTCTACAAACTCAGATGACTTTCATATTAATGCGCATTAAGGCAGCCGATGTAAGGAGTTTAATGTATTTACTCGAGGTTGGAATACTAACCAATGAAATTTTCGGGATCCCGAAATTTCTTGTTCGTTGCTGCAGTTTTTAGATACTTTTATTATTCGTTGGGTTTGTATGTTACCCAACTGAGTTTGTGGAATCCCGAAATTTCGGAATTGGTGTCACATTTTTTTATTATTAAATTTTCTTAATCTTTAAAGTTGTTTGTTATAATAAATGTAAAATTTGACGTAAATCCCGAACAATATTTGCATAGATTTGCAAGGATACCGAAATTTCGAGTTTAGTGCTTAAATTTTTACATATTTTTATCTTAAGTATGTTACTCAACTAAGTTTTCGAAATCCAGGATACAAGAATTTCAGGATCCTGCTTTTCGGGATTGCTGCTTAATTTTTTTATTTACATCGTTATGTAATACTAAAAAATTAATCCCGAAATTTCGGAATAACCCAATTTTGCGCACATAATTTCGGGATTCACACTGTTAGCTGTACTTGATTGCTGTGTACTATTAATCGCATTAGTTAGCTCTATTTCGGGATTGCTGCTTAATTTACTGCATTTTTTAATTTAACCGTTGAAATTTTATGTAGTAGCAAAAAAACAATCCCGAAAATTTTCGGGATTGTAGTTTAACCTTATTTAGCGCACAAAACTTCGGGATTGACAGAATTACCCGTCCGTGACTGCTGTGATGTGTGCCATTAATAGCACTTGTTAGTTTGTTGCACCATTCATGCTGCAAACTCTCTTTTTCTTCCGCTCATCCCCGCTCAGCTCATATCGATAACCATGACAAATAATAATAATAAAATAAGTTCGCATCAACCACATGCATCGTATTTGTCATTAATAATGCAAAATTGTTTTCCTCTCTTTTTTATTGCTGCTGCTTCGCTGCGGACATCACGTGACTTCGTCAACCGACTCGCTGCCTACTGTGCCGTTGACTACGCCACAACTCTAATCACATTGCACGGCTGAATCGCTTTACCGCATCTCATATGCCTGCGCTATCGCCCACTTTCCATAATGCCGCGCTGATCGCTTTATGACAGACTCCGACACTGGCGGCTGGGGACCGTGGAGCGAATGGACACCATGCTCGACGAATTGTCTGGGTGGCACGCGTAATCGTTATCGATTTTGTGACTCACCCCCACCGCGTTATGGCGCTAAATTCTGTGAGGTAAGTACAATTCAAAGCGTAACTAAATAGCTGCGGCGCGTCAAATGGCAAGCCCACAAGCCAACGGTAGAAATAGTCCAACGTAGATAGTAAGCTAGTCGTCCGTCCCAGCAAACAACCAACCGACCAACTGAGCCACCGTACAAGTGACAAAGCCACCCCTTAAATGACCATACTTACCGCTGCTTGCAACCAAGTATGCCTGCGCTGGTGCCGGTGCCGTTGCCGTCTCTGCTGCCAGATCAGCGCATCGTTAGACCACTTTGCCGCTTGGCCAACCATTGGCAAATGGCATTCTGTGGTGCATAATTTAAAACTTTTCCCGCGCGTTTAGTTAAGTGATTTTATTTTGTTACTCGCTGTGCACACACTTTCTCGCTGTTTATATTTGTTTTATTTTGTTGTTGCTTCTCAGCATCTTTTGTTGTGCTAAACGCATCACATTACCGGCTTGTTGTGCGCGCACATTTGTCGTGAGTAAACTTTTAAAGCACAAAAGTCCACACTCTCCAGGCAGCTGGGTGGCCAGCAGTTTACAGCGCAGGTTTTGTCCCCTGTCCGTTCGGCTCGTAAATCGTAAATTTATAGTTGCAATTTAAGTTATATATTTAAAGTCTAATGGCTACAATCAGTGGTGATATATATAATCCAATAATTGGACGGTTTTGTTGGTAATGAATGGTGGCGTTATTTGTGGACGCTTAAATTTGGTCGCTGATAAGAACAAACAAAGAATTTCGTATACCATATATCTCAAGTGTCTCGAATTCCTTAGAAATATGAATGCAAAGGTTGTTGGTCGGGGACGAGTGAGCCGGTGCCTTCGCCGGTCATCACCGCCCACAAAATACTAATTTGAGTAGCAAAATTCATTATTTGGGAACACAGTCTTACTTTCGTCGAAGCAATCTATCTCATAACTCACTTTTTCGGTGTTCATAAACCCGCTGCGGTATGAGGGCTGCCTTTTATATTACGCAATTAAAGAAAAAAACATATATTAATCAGCGAAAATCGCTTTGTTGGTTTTCGACATATTTTCCATTGAGATCTATACACTTTTTCATGTGTTTGAACCAATTCTCAAAGCTCTTTTTGTCACTCTGATTGAGGTATCTCGAAAACATACGTTCTGAACGCATCAACCGCCTTTGCAGGTGTCGAAAAACGTTGAGCTCTTAGTTTTTTTTTACAAATGGCAATAAAAAAATATTATTCGGTGCCAAGTCAAGATCATACCATGAATGACTCATCAATTTTTTTGCGGTTTTGCGTGCTCTAAAATACAGTCGTTTCAGTCGATGTGTAAGATTTCGCATTGTCCTGGTGAAAAGTGATCCATCTTCGGCGGTTGGTTTTACTGATTTCCTAAAAGACATCAGGCAAGCAAATGATTGTGAACCACTCAGAATTTATCGTTTTGAGTAAAGCAACCCATGGTATGTTTGGTCAGTTTTTCGCAAAAACAGGCAACGATTCGCCTATACTTGTCTCTATCTCGCCATAGGTTACATGACGATCTTGTAATATCAGTTTGGTTCCAGCATCAATAGTTTCCGGAACAACAACTGGTTTTCTACGATCTTCTCAAAATTCGTCGTGGAGTGATCTACGATCTCGATTGATTTCACCATATCATTTATTAATACTGGTATTTTTGGACCTTCATCGGAAAAATAGTACTAAATAAGTTCAAAATTTTACTGTAGAAAAAAATATTGGTGATTTCATTCCATTTATTTAGCCGAGATGAATATTTTAAGTTACTGTACACAATATAAATATCGCTCGTATGTCAAAACGTTGTAAGTATGTTTGCCATCAAAAATGTTAAACTTTACGAAAAAATTGTGAGTTGGCAGATTGTAACACTTCTGCTTCTCCTTTAATGACATAGACACCACTACACGGTTATAGCCGCGTTAACAACAGCACGCCAGTCGTTTTTTCTTTTCGCAATTTGGCACCAATTCGAAATTCACTAGGGTTACCAAATCCCGAAATGTAAAAGGCAACCTGCGTACTCGATTAGGTAGAATATTGAATTTTGCATGCGACCCCTTTTATTTTCACAATTATTTTGCTCTTCCCTTGGACTTTTTTATAAATCAAATTTCTCTTTCAGTCAAACTGAATTTTTTTTTACGCCCTTCGATTACGTCTTATATCTCGCACAGTCGTTGGCAATCCCAAGCAATCTTGATGACCATTTTTTATCTTTTGAAGTTTTTCTTGATTGGCCTAGGCACTGCTTACGCGATTATAGCCTAGTTTACATCAGCGCGCCAGTCGTTCTTCCTTTTCGCTGCTGGGCGCCAATTGGAGATTTAAAGCAAAGCTTGGTCCTTCTTCACCTGGCCTTTCCCCCAATGGGTACTGCGTCGACTGGTCGAATACTTTCAAAGCTGGAGTGTTTTCGTCCTTTCGGACTACGTGACCTAGCCAGCGTAGCGGTTGTCTTTTAATTCGCTGAACTATGTCGATGTCGTCGAATATCTCATACAGCTCAACGTTAAATCGAATGCGATATTCGCCGTGGCCAACGCGCAAAAGACCATAAATCTTTCGCAGAGCCTTTCTCTCAAAAACCCGTAACGTCGATTCATCAGATGTTATAATCGTCCATGCCTCTGGACGGGAACAATGAGTGACTTATAGAGTTTGATTTTTGTTGGTCTTCTCAATTACCTACTAAGTCTGAAGTCGCATTAAAAAGGAGGTCTCTGCTCCGACGCTGTTGCTTAGTTTTCATTGAGGGCATTTTTCAACTCCACTTTTGAGATTGCCTTTCTAAAATATGGTGTTGTAGTATATGAAAGAGCAGACAGACATATCTTTAATTTTACTTTGTTTGCATTGCACTTTTCATTCATGTTCTTCATCTTATGATACCTTTTTGGTCCACATATCGATGCGTACATGTGCATTGCATATCTGTTAACCAATTCGAGAATATTTTGACCCACCCTCGTAACTCTATCGCACAACTAAATAACCAACGCAACGGACAATATATTTATGATTTTAATTTAAGTTGCTCAAGCAAATGAACTAATTACACAGTCGCTACTTAATTGCCAACGACAAACTGCGTTGAGCCAAGAAAAAATGAAAATTTCGCAAAGAAGAAACTTTACAAAAACTTATGACGCCATAGTTAATTACACGCTAAAACTTGCTTTACAAGCTTCCGCTTGCTACCATTAAGTGGAGGTCACTGTACCTGCAACAAAAAAACAAAAACAAAACAAGAAGTCTAGAGCTCAGGACACGCACAACAAAATACAATGGTGTGCATGAAGCGGCCTCAGCTGGGGCTTGGGCGGCGCAGGGTGGCGCTTTGCTCGCTATCACACTATCGAGGAAGTGAGTAATCATAAAGATTATAAACTCTGTTGAAAGTGATTACAGCAGTCATAGAAGTGTGGCACAAAACAAAAGTGCGCCGAAGAGTAAAAAAAAAGTAACAACAAAAAGTATACGAGTATAAGAACCCACAACAAGCAGAAGATAAGGACAAAATGAATGAAACCAAAAAATGTGTAATAACGCTGGAAGAAGCACGCAGCAAACAAGCATAATGCATCGCACATATGTGTGTGTGAGTTATAACACACAAAAAAAGAAAGAATGCGTGCAAATATTTAGTAGGTAAAAGTAGCAACAACAGCAATAACTCATTGTCGGCGCAAATGAGTTTTTTGCGCGCCAAACAAAAGCCTACAATAAAAACAATGCAAATGATAAGACTGACAAGCTTAATATATGGTACTTTCCCCCATTCATGCCTTGTAGTTGTTGTTGTTGCACAACACGTTCATATTACATATTTGCTTTTGTGCCACTACACATAATACTTCATGTACAATAGTTGTGCTGCTGCGACGCCAGCTAGCGGTTTATTTTTATGCTTGCAACGCGGCGCGTTTTTGCTTTCCTCTTTGCCACATTTCCGCCCGCGCAGCGTTGCATTTGTCTATATGCGGAAATTATAATTTCGCGCCTCGCCAACGCGCTGCTGTGCGCGCTCAACGGCGCCATATCAAAGCTGTCAGTTGTTGTTGAGTGGCGTCGCTAGGCAAGTGCGGTGTGCGGCGCGTGTGAAGCGGTAGGCGCTTGTAGCTGTGTGTGCGTGTGGGTGGCGCCTGAGCATGAAAGCGCTGTCATAAGGCGATTTGTGTGGACCAGCGCAAGCAATGATAGTGGCGCGCGCGCAACTGTAGGCTATACGCTTTTTGATGTTGTTGTTGTTGTTGTTGTGGTCGCGCTGCCTTTTGTTTGCAGCACATAGTGCGGGCTTGCGGTTAACATTGTTGTGCTACACGTTTATTGTTGACAACGAATATATGTATTATATACAAACATATACATTTATACATATGTATATATGCTTATTTATGTATATGTATGTATGTATGTAGCTGTGTATGCGTTCGGATAGTTTATGTGCCTTTAGGGAAGGTGTCAGCGTTCCAACACTTGAACTAGATTGTGTTGGGAATTTACGGCGCAGCGTTTTTTGTGCTACAACCAGCAATAAACAACAACAACTACAACAACACTGCTAGTTGACGACATCATTTACCCATAAACACACATAAACGCATACACCTACGCGCCCGCCTGTTTTATTGTTCTGCCATAAAGTAGTGTTTTTAGGCGCACACACATACGCACAAATGTAGTGGTATAAAATCAACAACGGCAACAACAATAACAACAGCAACAATGATATTGAAGACAACATCTTTGTTACACTTGAGGGCAATGTCTATGCAACGCTGCTCAAAGCGGTCTTTTCTCCACGCTCGGCGCTTATAAACGGGTGGTGCTGAGCTCTGAGCATTACAACTTAATACATACCGACATACATAAATACATATGTACCTACATCCGTACCCGTTATGTTTATGTAGTTGTATGCGTGTCAGCAGTCAGCATTGTTGGCGCTTGCGAAGATATTTTAAACTATTACGAGAAAAGCTGTGCGAAAGTTCTGCAGTTTTTAGTGCAAAGCCATGTTCGCGCATATCAGTGCAGTGTTGCAGCGCCGAGAGCTAGTAGCTCAAACTTTTAAGTGGCTATGCCATAAATGGTCGCACGGTTGGACGGACAGATGCAAGGTGTTACAGTGTTTTGCTACTGTTGCAATAAATTTTTTTTAGGTCTAAATGGGTTTGAATGCAGAACCTTCGTCTCTTGCCTTGATCGTAAGATCATCTTCATCATCTTTCCGCAATCGTAGGAGTTCTTACTGGACATTGTCCAATAGGCATCCATGCGTTAAAGCTAAGCATCTTGGACGCTGGTTGCCAAAGTTGTAAGAAAGATGATGAGGTGGAAATATCTCGGCAGTCTTACCTTCGACGAACCAGCAGACTAACCAAAACAAACATGAGCCGACTCAACACATTTGTGATAGTCTCAAAGCGCTTTAACGATTTGTAAGGGTTTTCTGATCCAGTATTCGGGAGTTTTTGATGCAACAAAGGACAGCGTTCCAAGCTTTCTAAGTGATATTCATGCTAGGATCGGCTTCTCACAAAATCCGTAAACTTGCAGAGTTCATATCCCGTAGTTCCGATATCGAAAGTTAGGTGAGGTTAAGCAAATAGGCTGATTACTCGTGAGGTGTGAATAATCTTACTTGAATTGCTATGGATGCTTTTGTGTCTGGGAGCCGCAGAACTATGTATCAAAGAGACCGTCGTATATAGCCAAAATGCGTAGAGCCTGCCGCAAATATATTGAGGCGGTAGTTCAAACTTCGAGGGTGTAGCTCAACAGTTCGAACCAATTTGTTGGGTTCGAGATGCTGCAGTACCACAATGGCTTTTTTTGCCTGACCTCTGTTAGAGATCTCCTTAGCAACTCTGGGGGTAAGGCATGTAGGCCAATATAAGCCAGAGTTCTTCGGCGCCGTCCTCAAGCATGGCGGTGACGACATCCTCTTTGCTGAAATGTGGTAAAAGAAAGTCATTAAATTTATTTCTGTCCAACAGACAACTTCATGTTCTACCTGTATTGTTGGTCGCCCATGGTTCTTTTTCTTTGACCTTGAGAAACTCTTGCTGCTCAAACACGGCTCCTGAATAAAGCAGCTCCGGCTTTTTCCAGACGAGATAAGAGATTGACGCAAGCCGCACTTGCGTGATGGAGATTAATCTGCAGGACTTTCATCCTTCAGTGTCTTCTCTAGAAGTGCGAGTTTCGCACCAACTTCACTACCTCCGTCATTCTCTTCGAACCGCTACTCTAGGCTGAAGAGTGATCTGTCGTTTGACGGTCAGCCTACAACACTAACCGCGTCCAAAGGAATGGGGTCGATTTTCATGCCCTTAGTTTGACAAAAGTTTAACAGTGGAGGATAAAGTGTCCAAATTCGTCCATATCATCTTCCTCACTGTAAACATACAACCACAACCAATAGACTCACCGCGTAAGTGCGTCTGATATCGAAAATATCCGAAAAACTTTTGTTGAGCTTTTGGAGCAACAAGGACTTAGGGTCTTACAGAAATGCGTGGCGCTTAAGTTCATTTAAATTAGTAGATCACATTTATAGTGTTTTAATAATAATAACGGGTTCTTTGTAAAACTCACGCGAACAGGGTTGCATGAATCTTCATTTTGTATGATTTCTTTTCATGTGCTTTCTCAAATTGCACACTGTGCATGAAATAGTAACCGAACGCATATCATGTTGGTTAAGCCACTTGCTCTTTGCCGTCGCTTCTAGGTGGTCGCTAAAATGCGTACTTGACATGTCGTAAAATTATTTTGAGTCTGTTTTTAGGCGCATATAATTGAGTTGTGAGAGCATGTGAGCGCGGCGCTTAAGAATATGCAAAGTGTACGCACAGAGCACTTAGTCGTACACGTTTAACCAGCCGTCTACATGGGCTTGCGGCTAAGTTTTCTTCGTTCCGCTTGCGGTTGTTTGCATGTGTAGGCATTTAGCCCGAATAACGGCAAGTTGGCAACTCACTGTTGCCATATGTTGTCATACACAAATACGAAAGTGTCGGAGAATGTCAACTTGTTGCATGGTTGCCAAGTAACTGTGGCAGTCTTCACTGCTTTTGTTTGTTCGATAAATCAAAACAAATTTTTTAGTGGAAATATTTTCATAGAAAACGTTGAAGTTTGCGGTGACGGAGATAATTTTCCTGCTTCTTAGATATAATTTATAACATTTGAGTACAAAATACGCCAAATATTTTCCAAATTTTGTAAAAAAGCAAGTTCAGTAAGTGACTTTCACGCGTAACATTTCCAAACAAGCAAACTGCGAAAATGCCACCTAAAAAAGGTAAAGGTAAAGGCAAGAAAGGTAAGAAAGAGGAGAAGAAGGACCCAAATAAGCTGACCAATGTGGATCGCGCCTTTTGCGAACTCACCATAACCGATCTTAATCAGAAGCTTGCACGTCTGCGCACACATCTCGCTTCGCTGGATGACAATAATGTCAATCTCAAAGATAAACTGCGTGAAATCGAAGAAGATCACACAGACGTGGCGGCACATTTGGAGCGTACGCTCGGCGAACGCAACGAAACGATACACGAGCTGGAAGAGCGGCTCACCGAGATCATCAAAATACGCGAAGCGGAGAATGCGCAATCCGCTGAGAAAATAAGAGAACTGGAGACAAAATACAAGTCCATGCATGACCAGCTGACGTCCGAAATTAAGCTGCTCAACGGTAAATTGAACTCGCTCGACGAATTTCGCGTGCAACGGGATCTGCTGCTCTCCAAATTCGACGACCAAGAGACGGAGTTGAAGGAGAAAGAGCGCGCACATACCGAAATGCTTTACGCAATGGAACAGAAAGCGGTCGTGGAGAAGGATGCGCTGAAGAAAGAGGTGGAAACGAAGCTACTGCAGGTATCGGAGGATTTTACGCGCTCCAGTGAGATACGTAACGCCGGCTATACACGTCGCTTGATACGTGAGAATATCGCCTTGCAGAAAGAAATTGACATATTGGTTCTGTCGCAAATTAAAATGCAACAACAATTCAATGATCAAGTTGTGCGACATAAGGAAATGGCCGAGCAATATGCGTCCATGGATCAGCTAAAGAAGCAGCTGATACGCAATTCACAGAATAAGATTAAGATAATCGAGAAGCTCACCGACAACTACGAGAAGCTCAAGTCCAAGTATGTGGAGGTCGCTAAGTATCGCAAGTTATACGAAACCGCAGTGAAGCGCGACATATGCGAACGTTTCAACTTTAAGGATATGTCGAAGAAGATGCGTCATTTGGAGCAACGCATCGAAGAGTTGAAGATGGAGAAGTCACGTTTTATAGCGATGCATCAGCAGCATGAAACCGAGATACAACGTTTGCGCGATATCATCATACAGATCAAGAGCACCGTACGTTCGGCCATCGATGCCATAGATAAACCATGCGACAAGCATGCAGCCAGAGAGAGTATGTCGCAGGAAGCCTTGCGTCAACTGCGTCGTCATGATTTACTCACCGAGTTAATGGATATTGTAAGCAGTCACTCTGACAAGCTACCGCCTACACCTTCGGCCTTGTCGATTTCACGTTCCACCTCCTCAGTCTATCGTCCCGGCAAAATGGGTTTCATGCCGCGTAGCGCGTCTTCGCTGATGGAAATCTTCAAGCGTACCGCGCATAAAGCAGCATCTGCTGATGTTGTCGCTACCGAATATCAAATTCAGCAGGTTGAGAGCAAAATCATACCGAAAGCACGTGAACTGGGCGGTGAAAATTTATTTGATGTGGAAATGGGTTCTACTTTGTATGTGTCTTCGTCGCACGAAGCCATCGAGACGGTGGTGCCGGTCGAGGATGAGCAAGTGGAGGGCGAAGATGAGGGCGAGTCGAGCAGCGCCGATTATGGCTCATCAGCAGCACGCGCCAAACAATCGGTCGTTACGACGCCGGCAGCTGAAGTTGAAGCACCAACGACTGAGCGTCTCTCAATGAAGGTGCCGCAACGTTCCGAAGCCGCCGAAACTGCCTCGCAGCGTGGTAGCGAGTCTGGCTCACGTGTCATTTACGATGTGGAATACGACGAGGGCGACGAAGAATTTTCGATCAATTTATTTTATTGAAGATATCGAAATATATTTTTTGTATATAAATATTTTGTTATAAAAAATTATTTATTTTATATTTTAATAAATTTGTAATAAATACAAAAACAACGCATATAAACTATTTATTGTTATACTGAAAGCTCTTCGTAGTTAAGTTTACCTATTTCTCCTGCATCGAATTCTTACATATTCTGAATATTTTTTTTTTTAATTTTAACTTTATTTTAAATTTATTTATTTGTTTGTTTTTCTTTGCTGCAGGGCCCCTCA
This sequence comes from Bactrocera neohumeralis, assembly GCF_024586455.1. Lineage (NCBI taxonomy): Eukaryota > Metazoa > Arthropoda > Insecta > Diptera > Tephritidae > Bactrocera > Bactrocera neohumeralis. The sequence goes on along the minus strand of NC_065923.1, from coordinate 79,769,361 downwards.
GTGCAGACCGAAAAATGCGGCAACGCCGTCGCCGATACCTGGGACTGCATTTACGAAAGCAGCGGCGCCACCTTCACTGCCGCTAATCGCACCGAGGTCAGCCAAGAGATTGGACCTGGCTGTCGTTGTGGCTGCATTGTACATTTGGGCTCGTCAAAGCCGAAACGCATTTTAGCAGGCGCCACACAAAGCTGTCCGGGACGCTCGTTTTGGCTTATACAGGTGAGTGGAATTGCTAATTCTAAATAAAGAGATTTAAATAATTGCATTTAAGAACTATTTTTCGATATATAACCTCACTTTTGCACCAGAATATCGTTTCTCAACGCAAGAGTTTACAAATTTTTTTTTCAATTTTCTAGAAAAAATTGTACTTTTATCTTACCTGTTACGTCTTCAATTGAAATAGCTGCGTACAGATTAAAACCTTGTCAACATTAGATTTGCGCGATTGTGGTTATTTAGCTTAGTTCTCGGACTAGAAGGTCAAAAAACTAATTTTTCTTCTCAACATAGATTTGAGTATAGTCTGCATTATCGCAAGTTATTGAAGTCTGAAAAGAAAAAGTCGCTGGAAGTCCGGCGAATTTGGTGTAGGTCTAAGATCAAACGAGATCAAACCTTAACTTCGGTTGTATCGAAGCTTTAAAACCCTAACAAATACAAAAGATTCCTTGCATGAACATTAATCGGTCAGTTTGTATGATAGCTACATTATATGGTAGTCCGATCTGAAATATTTCTGCGTAGATTACCTCATTAGGTGAGGCAATAATATGTGCTAAATTTCGTTAATATAGCTCTTCAAATGGAAAAGTTTTCCATACAAGCACTTTGCTCCGATCGTTCAGTTTGTATGGCAGCTATATGCTATAGTGATGCGATATCGGTCGTTACGACAAATGAGTGGTTTTTTTCGAGAGAAAGGAACCTGTGTAAACTTTCAGACCGATATCTCGAAAACTGAGAGACTGGTTCGCATATATACAGACAGAAGGATGGTCAGACGTAAATATAGACAGTTATTCGACCTAGCTCGCCACGCTGGGTATTTATATATGTATGTATATACTTTATCTGATGTTTTCTTTTGTCTGCTACAAACATCGTTAAAAATTGAATGTGTCCGACCTTGTTCAGACTATGAAAATCTCATGTTAAATAGTATATGGGAAAAGTAAAATGATTTAGGCGCGTTTTAATTGATAATAAAAACCTGGATCCATTTTTGGAGCAAAAACTTAAACGTCGGGAGACGGTTTCTAAAAACGAACGAACTTGGGAAATAACGGGCACATTAATATATTGTATATGGTATATACCACTAAGATTCACGAAGCGAACACGCTGCCCTCTCGATTAAAACTCTTGACATACTTCCGCCTGTCTGCTTGTAAGCAAGTAAATTCATATACTCAAAGTTACCTATAAGTGGACCTTGATTTCCATAATTTAGTTAATAATTTCACCAACTTTGCTAGCAATAATTGGCTTACCGCTAACGAGCCATGGGATTATCCCGAGTACATATTCATAATTTTACATTACACATAATCCTTAGCGCATATTTTTTAACCAACACTCCAGCTTACTTAGCTGCATGACAGCCACAAGCACTTACTTTCACACATACAAATCCGTATGTAGCCAGCTCAATATCTATAGCTGCATGCGCTAATGCATTTAGGGCATTTAGCAGTTCTTAAATTGTCCATTTCATATGATTATCTATGCACTATATGCCGCTTGAGTGCGCTCCCCTCCACGAGTCAGCATGCAGCAGCTTCAATTTACTTAATTAAAAAACATAATCGCTCCACTTTGCCATCATTTCATTTGCCGCCACTTAAGTTACGATTGTATATGTGTGTGTAAATTGTAGTTGGGTTTGTATATATGTACATGTCCCAGTGGCAATAAACGAATATTTTGCTCTCCACTGCAGCAAGCCGACGCAGTTACATACCATATACGTTTACTGCTCGTTTGTGTGTGTTCTTTATGCACTCGCATATTTGTTTCATAAGCGTATATGGATTATGACGCTCAAAAGGGCAAAAAACGAGAAAAAAAGTGGCAAAAATAAACGAGCTGCCATCTGAATACTACTCGAATGTCTCAATTCGCCATTTAATCCATTGACTTTCACATATCGACGTAGAGATATCGTAAACTTCAATTACCACACGTTAATGGTGTTCGCACTTGAAAGCCGCTAGGAAATTGAACGCCTTAGTGGAAGAAACAAAATTAAAAAAATATATATTTTTTCAATTTGAATTAAAAATCGATATTATACACCAAATTCTGCCCTTTTCGTTCATTACCTAAAAAATACAATGTGTAGCAATCGGATTTCAAGAAAAAATGTGAAAAAAATTGTTTTGCAATTTGGCTTAAAAATCGAAATTATCATTAATTGAAAAGCTGATGGCGGCCATGTTTATTTAGGGATTTGTGTCAAATTTTCTCAGTAAATTCAGTGAAGTTTGCCATTTCATTATGACATTATTCACTTTGGTACCACTCTAGCGACCCTCCAAATTTTCGATACCAGTTTGGTAGTACATTTTATCCTTTGATTCAAAATAGACCACAGTTTTGTTGATCTCCTCTTCATTCGACGAAAATTTCGAATCGAATTCGAATCTGAGAACAGGAGGAGGAGAAGTCACTGGGGGCCAGATCTAGAAAATGCGGTGGATGCGTAAACAATTCGATGCTTGGAAATTGTCCAGGAGAAGTCACTGGTGGTCAGATGTGGAGAATGCGGTGGATACGCAAACGATTCGAAGATTGGAAATTGTCCACGTTTAATACGCAAAGTCACGTTCTCAGAAAAATCCGAAATTCAGACAAATAATTTTCTCAGTTGAAGCCCATTTTGGGCTTAATAGCTTCGTCAACAAACAAAATTGTCGCCAATAGACTGAGTAAAATGCTCGTATCGTTTAGGAAACACAACTGCATCCCTAAACATTGACCGTTTGTTGGGGATTGTGGTATGGCGGCACCATTGAGCCGTATTTTTTTTTGGAATGAGACGCGGTATATGCAGTTACCCGCACGCGTTATAACACGATGTTAACCGACTTTTCCCGGAATTTGATGAAACCGGCGCTGACGGTCTCTACTTTCAAAAAGCGCCGTCGTTCTCTCTTTAAAGGTGATACACAATTTATACCATACCCCTCCAATTTTTCAATACCAGCTTTGTAGTTTGATTTGTCCTTTGATTCAAAATACGTCTCAGATTTGGCGATCATCTCTTCGTTCGACAAAATTTTTTTCCCAGCAAGCATTCTCTTGAGATCAGACGACAGCAAATAGTCACTGGGCGTCAGATGTGGAGAATGCAATACTTGAACTTCAAGTAAACACAAATATTCCTAACATTTGGTAAATTTCCAACTAGATACATGCAAACACACACACATACCGATAGAAAGAGAAGAGAGAGGGAGAGCGACATAACACCCATAACAAAGCGCACAACGCGAGCATTAACTTTAAAAGCTAAATAAAGCAGCGACAAGTTTCAGCGGCGGCATTCAGGCATCGGGATCGCTCAGTGGCAGTGAAACCAATTTGAAGCTCTGTTGAGTTGTAAAACCGAACAATTTTTCGCCATTTACAAAAACACGCATGAATACACGCACGAACACAGACGCCCTTACATATTGCAAGAATTATATAAATGCTTACAGAAAAGTGTGTGTGTGTGTATGTATATGTAGCTGGCGGTTGATATTTTTTATACTTTTTCCCCCATCGCATAGATCGGTTTGCTTGGATGTGTGTGCGTGTGTCTGTGTTGAGTGTGCGGGCAAATTGTTGAAAATCCAATGTTAATTGTATGGAAAAGCGCCATTTTAACGCATTGCAATTAAGCCGTAACTGCAACAACGAGCACAGCAACAGCAGCAACAGTAGTGATAGCAGCACGTGCAGCGCTGACAACGTGATAACGCAACGTACGCGCGTGTTACGTCACATACCTGCAAATATACTCGTGCTTGCGCCAGTGAGGAAACTCGGCAGGGGATAAATTTGCCGTCAACCGAGGCTGGCTAAAACGAAATGAAAAATTCAAAAGCAAAAATGTCTAAAGCTAAAAAAGAAGCGGAAAAAAGAAAAACAAAAAGAAAAGTGGCAGTAAACTGTTAAGTAAACGAGCGCCGAGTGGTGGCTTCAAAAGTGGCACACGAACTCGTTCAAAAACCAATATTCAGATGCATTCGAGGGGCAAAAATGATAGTTCATCCACTTGGCGCTGCTGCTGGGGTGCATTGCAAATGAAAAAGAGAAAAAAACAAAAATATTCGCCTTTCTATTGCTCAGTGTGTAGAGACCGAAGTAGTAAGGTGGCATTGGGGCAAGCGCATTCTGCTCCCTCTAAATTTACTTGCTCTCCAAGTGTACAGCATAGAATTTGTTAAGGTAAATTTGAAGGGTCTTGAGTGAATGGGCATTGGCAAATAGCTTTTCCTTATACATACAGATACAAATGTCGAAAGGAGAATGTTTAGTGGTGCAAAACCCAGTGAGGAATTTCTGTGAGAGTGGCTTCCTTGTAACATTTTTTACACTCTTGCAACATGTTGCTATTAAGTAAAAAGGTTATATTAAAAATCAGGATGATGAAACGCTTTGAAATCCGAGTGTTTTTGTCCGCAAAAGCGATAACTTAAGTAAAAGTTGAGAGATCTTGATGAAACTTGGTACAAATGTTCCCTCACAGTTGTTTGGTATTATGGAAAGGTTGGTATTTGATGCCACGCCCATAACACGCCATCAATCGAAAAGTTATAAAGTACTATAACTAAGATTCAAATTAAGGCACAAAGCAGTAATTTAGTGTTGGTGGACTACAACCACGCCAACTTTCCATATAACACAATTCCCTCCGATTCTTTCAATTCCCAGTATACAAATCAATAACTAGTCAATGTATAACGAATAAAACTTAGCATGAATAGTGCCTTGCCTCTCAATGACTAAAACTTGTCAAAATCGCTCTACAACTATTCAAGCTCCCAGATATCAAATATGTGGACCCCATTGCCTACTGCGAGTTTTTTTTATCGAAAATATTGGTCAAACTGTGAGATATATTATTGAAATTCGGAAAAAATTCTCTCCTGATGCCCGCATGTAAAATTTGGAAAGCATCGGATCAAACTTCCCTTATCCCCCCGATACCTAATATAAAGCTTTTCGAAATTCCAGTTGATCGTTGGAAGCTGCAAGAGTTCGGTTACACCCAGACTTAGTATTTTTTTTAACTCGGTCAATCTTCTCTGACGAAGTATAAAATGTGTTATATGAGAGAAGAGCTTCAAGCTTTACAAGCTTCATTACTGGTTTTTTTGTTTTTTAACTGGGTCAATCTTCTCTGACGAAGTATAAAAAGTGCCCAACACTTAAATGAGAGGGGAGCTTTAAGCTTTAAAAGCTCCAAAAAGTTTATGAGTTTCATTTTTAAATTTTATTACACTTTTAATAAATTTTTATAGCCTCTGCTGATTACATGAGAGGAGAGCTTTAAGCTTTACAAGCTTCCTTATTGGTTTTTTTGTTTTTTAACTGGGTCAATCTTCTCTGCCTAAGTATAAATTGTGCCCAACACTTAAATGAGAAAAGAGCTTTAAGCTTTAAAGCTTTTGTTGTTCTTATGATTTGATAAAGATTAGACTTTTGTAGAACTCAAGCTTTTTTCCACTTGGTAGGGTTGGATTGGAAAACCAGGCCCCTACTAGATATTACTGTTATGACCTGCTAAAAAGTGTCGATTTTTTTAGAATTTAGACTTTTCTTCTTTCGTATCGGAAACATCCTTTCTCCAGTTGCTATAAACTCGATTGAATTGACACGACTTGCATTAAATGTAATGTTCCATTGCTTTACCAACTACGCCACATTTTCCCTGCAGAGTCGCCGTCCCCCAAAGGAAAACCAACCACATGCTCGACCATGCCAATGCATACAAATGGGGGTCAACCCGCAATAATGGTAAATTGTGGGTGAAATTTGTCTATACGTGATAGTGTAACCAAATATACACAGAAACATGAGGCTGAACGCTGGTGTGGACGACGATTGGCAACGCAAGGTAAATAAAAACACTCACCATTTGTTGGTATGCATGTGTGGGCACACCTCAAGTGGTCATACGGCGTTGACGAGCACAGAAGGTGGTAAATTTGTGTGCGTGTGCGTGTGCGCGCAGTCATACTTGTGGGTTAAAGTTCACGTGAAAGTTTAAGGGAGCAATGACACAACTGCCAATAATCAAACAAAAGTTGATAAGCATAAATGATGTATATATACCTACATATATAGTATATATATAATATATATGTAAAAAATATAATGTATATATACATATGTGTGATTGGCTGATAATGTGTTGTGTGTGTGTGTGTGTCTACAGGAAGTTGCCAGCTGTGCTGACATAACGGCTAACGCCATACGCCCGTGTTGTGAAAAATAGTGCACAGTGAGTCGCAGGAAATGTTATTTTTATATGTGATTTTTATTTGGTCAACCTGCTGTGCCGTGCCGCCGTGAAGTATGCTTTACTATATTTTATGCTCGCCAGATACATATTTGTATCACTCTGCAAGTGTATGTGTGTGTAATGTGTGCTGTGTGACATCAATGAACTTCACAGCGCGCGCTGCAATGACACGACGCTCATTTGTAGACACACTTATATGCAGCATGTATGTGAATGTGTGAGTCACCTTGCTTGCGTATGTGTCTGTATGTCATCATATAGATGTATGTGTCTGTGTGGCCATGAGTGGATTTGTTGATTGGTACTATACTTGAATGGTAGTCAAACATTGAAGTTGATGTTGAATAGAGTGCTCAAGTGAGCGGAAAAAATGCCACAGATAAAGCATGAAAAAAATGCGAGAAACGCAGAAGATTGCATTGACGGTGAGTGTGTAATACACATTTCACTTTAGTTTTTACTTTCGTCGTTGAATTCGCGCAGATCTGCTGCCTCGTTCACGAGCTACACACACACAAAATGAAGTGTTTGCAGTGCTGGCTCATGAGGTTGGCGCTGATAAAGATGGTGAAGCTGATAATGATAATGAAGGTGAAGACAATAACGATGTTGACAATAATGTTGATAATAATGTTGTTGATAATGTTGTTGGTGTTGCTAATGATAATCAAGTTGTTATTGCTGTGCTTGTTGCTATTGGTGTGCAGCTGCGCTGACGTTCTTTACATTGTTGACAGCACCACAGTGTTAGTGCGCGCCAAACAGCAAGTGCACGCCTCATTGTCGTCATGCTTGCCACTCAAAAGTGTGTCTTTTGCAAAATTGCTGCGCATTTTTTTATGTGGCGCATCATTCCGAGACGCTTTAGTTTGCCACACTTTACGACAAAATGCCAAATTTGCTGTCACGCATTGCTCTCTTATGAGTGCTGGCATGCGTGTGTGTGTCTGTCTGTGCGTTTTTCTCGCTCATATAGCAGTTTTCGAGTTGAAACGGTGTGAAAATAAAACGCATTTGTAGTGCGTGCTGAGCGCGCTTGTGTGTGAAATGCACATTAAAATAAATTGCTACACATTCCTGTTTCCTTCTGCCATTACTATCCGTTTACTCTTGTTATTGAAAAGAATTCCAGCGCACTTGATAGTGTCAATATGCGAGTTGCATTCCAAAGAAAATTACTAATTTTTTTACTTAATTATGTAAATTGTTTTTGTGCTCAATAATCAGCTTTGCTAATGCTCGAACGCTTAATACTATTTGAATTAGAGCCGGTAAAACTACACGAGCTATGCGTCCTTTAATACACAATTAACTCGATTTTTAACTCTCTCACAGTTTGTAAAAGCAGCTCTTAGCCTCGAGTGGCAAACTGAAGCACTAACATCATCTCCGGACCAAAAATTTAAAGGGACTAGCTTAAATTTGATATATTCACCAATCTAGACTGTCTTCACTGAAGTTGAAGATTTCCGAAACAGCTATTCTTGTCTCGCCACAATGCTATTAGATCGGCTTCGACAGTCTTACTCAACAGTACTCATCTTTTTGTGTTATTATTTTCTGATATTTTTATAAATTTTCTTGTTGTTGCTTTAATTTTTTACTTTATTTTTTTTCGTTTGTTAAGTATTTTCACTTTGACAGTTTGTAGTGTCTAAATCAGCTGTGATAAATTTTCCTACTGACAAACAGATGGCGTTAAATTAAAATTGCACAGGGATATTTCGTGTAGATTAGATTCAAATCATCACGGTGACGGGATTAACAAGCGTAATTTTTGTATGATGAAATTTTGTTAAACTTAGTGAGATAAGCTACTCAAGTCCATAAAAATTGTATTTAAATGTCGGTCGGAACGTAAATTCCACTTTTAATTTTTTTCTATTCCTATAAGACCGGGTACCCAAATCATGTTAACCGAGTTACTTACTGAGAATCTCGTTATTTTTTCACCAAAAGTTATAAAGTGATCTTTCTTCAGAGAACAGTCCTCAAATATTTCTATTAAATCAAGCATATAAGTATTACGCCTTAGGAAACCAGATTCGAGTCTGTTTTTGCAGCTACTCTTGGTAAAGTTGGTGGAAAAAATCTCCCTTTTAGACTTGGTTGCGTTAATTTTGAAAACAGACTTAACTTCTTTTCACACAGAGATAAATATATACGCGAATTAGTTCCTCAGTTTTTGAGATATCGTTCTAAAATTTTTCACACGTCCTTACCTTCCTAAGAAGCTACTCATTTATTGAAACCGCCGATATCGGACTACTTTGGAACAAAACTCTTAAAAAACAACTCGAAAATCAAGTTCTTATATGGAAAACTTTTAAATTTGATAAGATATCTTCACAAAATTTGATACGGAATATTTCTAAGATAATAATTTAATATCCGAAGAAAGTGTACAGATGTGATTACTTTAACATATAGTTTCCATACAAACTGATGGATCGGTATCAAGTGTCTGTACAGAAAACTTTTTTATTTGACAAGATATCTTCACAAAATTTGGACCAGATCTTGATCCAAGGCAAAGCTATTATCTCCGAATTAATTGTTCAAATCGGGCGTCTATAGCATATAGCTGTCATACAAACTGACCGATCAAAATGAATTAAATTTGACAAGATATCTTGTAATTGGAAAACTTTTTTATAACCTTGACAAAATAATCTCCAAACATATTCACTCAGATCGGACCATTATAGCATATAGCCGTCATACAAATTGATCGATCAACATCAAGTTAAAAATCTTGTTATACCCTTAATACTATGAGAAATGCAACTGCGGAGCAGTAGTTAACAATTTTTTTTGTTTTAATTTTTGGATGGATATTAAAATATTATTCTCGAGAATCCCTCTCAAATTTTTTAAACGATTTTTTTCGCAAACATGCCACCGATCAGCTATGTATTATTTCCAATTTCAACTAAATATTAATTTTGTAGAAATAAATGTTCACTCTTTTCCGTCTAAACATTTTTCGACATACCAAAATTTGTTCAAACATCTCATTTATCTCATCCGCCATCTGTGGAACGCACCATCGTTTGCTCACTTGGTTAGCTACCGACTGTGCATGTTTGTTTTGCTGGATTTGTAGCCTTTAGCATAGCACTGCGGGTTGCTCCAGTCTTCTACTATACACAAAAACACACACATATGTATGTGCAACTATCATCTTTCTTACTTTATTTTGCACAAACGCTCATCTATTTGTGTAAGCTTGTTTATTTCTCCCGTTTGTCCTTCTTTCGCAATTTTATTGTTATGACGCCAACTGCTTTAGCGCCAATAGCAATGACTTTGTTTCTAACACGTAGCGATTGTTAAGTGCTCATACCCTCCATACGATCATACAAACGTACGCACACTTACACAGTAGTAGTTGCAAATACAGCAACACAGCAGTGCGCAGCACATATTATTATTATTGTCGCCCAACGCCAGCTCAGCTCAGCTCAGCGCTTGCTGCGAAAAAATGAAAACGTATTAAGATAAAAAACTTATATTTTATTGCATGGCACGAGTTGGCTGGACACAATAATCATCGACAGTAACAGCACACTGCGTGCTTGTTGGTATTGTTGTCGTTGTTGTTGCTGTAAGTCATTGTCACGCCGGACAGCATTAATTTACTTTTATGGCTGTATGAATTTCAAAGCGTCCCGTTAGACAGTTGGAGAGTGAGTGTGAGTGTGAGTGACAGAGGTAGAGGGATAGAGCTGGAGAGACAATCAAATAATAAATTGATGAACTGACCGACCGTGCGGTAGACAGCTGGAGAGGGTTTGCTGACATTTGGGCACTTGTAGAGTTTCTCCTTGACTTGCAGTTACATTTTACGGCGAAATTTGCTGTACAGCTTTTAAATTTTTTTGCGACATTGATTTTTCCTTAGCGATTAATTTCATGCTGGTACGCTAAGCTTTAGCTTGATCGTTAAATGAGATTAATAATAATCATTTGATCTTTAGTTATGGTCAGAAAGAATTCGGATTACGCTACACCTCGTTAATCGAAGAAAACTGCCAACATTACCTTGATTTTTAACCTGCTTTGTCGTGGTTTTATCTTTTCTGCTCGCCTTTGCCACGATATTCGGCCGATTGATCGTCTGTTTCGGGGTCGTAAACATAGATCCAACACTAATCGCCAGTAATAATATGTTTCACGACATCCTGGTAGTCGAAAAGCATAGTTGCACAGAGGTTAACGCGACTTTGTTTCTCGAAAAAATTTAATGATTTTAGAACGAATCGTGCTTTTACTTTACTTTTAGGCCAAAATGACGTTTCAAAATGGTTTTCACTCATTTTTTCGATATTCCAACCATGCCAGTAAGATATCAGGCTATTAAACGTCGATTCTTAAGCACCAATTCCTTTATTTTATTGACGTGTTGATCATCAGTTGATGTTGGTTGCTGTCCTGGATGTGGTTCGTCGTCAACGCGCTCTCGACCCTCTACCAATAATTTGTACCAATCAAAAACACTTGCGCGCGGCCAACGATTATCATTGAAGGCCTTTGCCAACATTTTGAACATTTCGGTGAAGTTTTTCAGTAAAGAAATTCCCACACAAAATTTAATGGAATTTCTTTGTTTAATAATCTCACTCATCGTAAAAATCGCCGATGCGCCTTATGTACTTCAGCAAGACAAGCGTATTCTAAACACTAATGATTTTTTTTTAATGGGACATTTGTCACAGATGTCACTGAAAGTCATATCAACCTAGAAAAAAAATATTTCAATTAATTGATTTTCATGTAAAATTTAAATCAAAAAGTCTTACTACTTTTTGCCCACAGTAGTATATTTGTATATACACAAATTTATATAAAACCATTTATTTATTTGCTGCATATATTATACTCAGTTATGAGCTCTGCTGTAAACTTCTGAAAAAGCTTTGTTGTTGCACTTGCCAATGTGGACAAATATTAGTTTTGAAACTAAAAATTTCAACTCACTGATTTACTTTTTCCCCAAATAAAAGCAAGCGGTCAGATTAACATGGTTTTTCCGAATAACTGCACTCAAAACATAAGTACATAAGCAAAATTTTTGTGTACAAACTAGTTTGTATGTATGTATGTATATCGTCACCTATTATGCAAAATAACGTAACATCCCTTTTCATAAGTTTACAGGCGAAGGAAAAACGATATAATAGAAACCAGTCATATAGGAACAAAAGTTTTGGTTATAAAACGGTTATCTAGTGGTTATCATGCACTCATATTGAAACAAAATTTGAGTTTTGGTTATAAAATGGTTATATATTGGTTATAAAATAGTTATATATTGGTTATATCCGACAGCCAAAGCTGAATATTTTATGCTACATACATATATGTAATATGGTGTAGTGAATCGTAAGCAATAAAAAAAATTAAGTTTGATTTTTTCGATGATATGTTGTTTTGCATTTTATGTGACGATATATTGTTGCTGCTCATTTATGGGGTGGATATAAGCAGGTGAAAGTGTTGAAAAAATTAAAAAAAAAGCTGCAAAAGGGTTGAAAAATGTAAAGCGGGCGTATATGTGTCTGTAATATACATACATACATACATATGTATATACTTACATATACTAACAAAATGCTCACATACAAGCCTTGCATTTGTATATGCACGCGCAATAGGTCAAATATAATAAAAACCATCTGACCACGGCTGTTATCGGCTAGGCCACTTGTTGAATTTATAAAATCTGTGTAAACATACAATATTTTATGTGTCAAATTTGTTTTGACAGCATACAGTATGTATTGCTGGTTTATTATTATTACTTTTTGCTGGTTTGCTGGCTTTTTATTTTGCTGCCATTTTGTGGCTTGTGGGCAAATCAGCAGTTGACCTTTTTCATCCTTTTCCCTCGACTTATTCGCTGCCGTGTTAGTGTGTGTGTCTCTATTTCCAAGATTTGCACAACATTTCATTTTAGCTGCTACATGTTTTGCGCTTTTCTTCGCTGCAGCTACATACCGCTGCGGCTGCTTCTTCTTCATTTTAATACTCTCTTAACCAGCTTACCCACTTTGCTGCTGCTGTTTTGTGCTTCGAGACTTTTGAAAAACTTTAGTGTGAAAAAACTTTTGTAAAACTAGTAAGTAATATACAATGCTATACGCAAATACACATGCATATGCTTGGGTATGTGTGTGCATGCATGTGTATTGGTGGCAAATATGACTTGCTGACACGCTGTGCATTCTTTTCTACACAAAGTTCAACACTATTTTCACAGAGACCAGCAACAATTCATATATATGTACATGTATATGTGAGTATGTATGTATGTACATTTGTGCTATATTTTTTGTAGGCAAAAATACAAAGCAAAACGTTATTTATTTTCTTGTGAAAGTATACATAAGTATGTGTATGGCTCTGTGTGCGCTTGAGTAAAGTGCGTCGATAAATCAAATGCCTGAGAGACAGTAAATAAATTATGAATACTGAAATTTGTAATCAGCGCAGTAACTAGATAAATATGTATATACATTAGTGCAATATTGATATATCTTTCCATGTATGAGTGCCTGCCATTCGTTACTGCGCTTTGTATGTCTGTCTGCAGTAATACGCAAATAAATGTGTGGCTTTGCCAGCAAATCAAAGGAGATTACTCATATACAAACAGATACAGATATATATTTAGAAACATACATATACCTATATATACATATACAAGTATGTATAAGTGTTTTTGTTACTAATACTATGATAAATGCGTTTACACAGACAGAATTTATTGCTGCTACTTTTCTTGTTGTTGTTGCTATAAATTTTTCTACGCTTGCACTATGTTCAATCAAATCACTGACAGTTTTAAAGCTCACACACACACACACACACACCGCACATATAAAGCTTTGCGAGTGCGACCACAACTTAATCACATATTGGACACCTCGCCGCAGTTGCGATTGTAACTGTAGATAGCTGCCTCTGCAAGCGCGTGGCTTTCGTGCGATAATTTTCAACATGTCAAAACACTAATTCAGTGCTATTTGATATATCAAGTAGCTTCAAAGTGAATTATTTGCGCAAATTTTAAAAAATATTACCGTTACTTATACGGTATCGAATCAAAATTGTTTTATTGATAATAAAAAAATATTTTTTGTTAATAACAAAAATAAGACAAAACAATAACTTCGGTTGTACCGAGGCTATAATACTCTTCTCAGGTACATTTCTCATAGCAACTATAAGACTTTGATCGAAGAGTTTGTATGACAGCTACATACATACATACATACATATATGCAATAGTTGTTCGATCTGAGCAATTTGCTGGAAATCTTTAAGAATTTTCGTGAAGATATGCTGTCAAAAAAAAAAAAGTTTTCCATACGCGGACTTTTTTGTATTTGATCGTGCAGTTTGTATGACAGCTACATATTGTCACCTAAAATGCAAAATTACCTAACATCATTTTTTATAAGTTTACATGCGAAGGAAAAACGTTATAATAGAGAACACTCCTATTGAAACAAAATTTGAGTTTTGGTTATAAAATGGTTATATATTGGTTATATGTTGGTTATCTATTGGTTATATCTCATACTTGAGCTGACGGGAGCTTGAAATTTTATGCAATCTTGTTATAAAAAATAACGCATGGTGTAATACAGCTAATTTTATGCATATATACTTCTATGCAATATGATATAGTGAATTATAAGCAAAAAAACTTAATTTCGATTTTTTTATGATATGTTGTTTTGCATTTTAGATAACGTTATATATATCCTATATTTATCTAACATAGCTAAATATAGGTAACGATATGTGCATTCTGTGGTGATCTAATATAGTTGAACCCGACAAATTAGTAGTTTTTTTGTTGAGAAAAGGACGTCTATAAAATTTCAGACCGATAGCTCAAAAACTGAGCAACTAGTACGCTGAGACTCCAAGTACTTTTGAAAGATTTATCAGTCTGACAAGATTTTTAGCCGCACTGTGTATATGGCACTGCAACACTATTCAATTAAAATTCCTGCAAGATGAACCCTGCTTAGAGTAAGCAGTGCAATGCACCTCTTACATTCCACACAAGAAAATAGCTGAGCTCACGTGATATCAATAAATCTCTTTGGAACGCAAGATGGCAGCGAAATATCGACTCGTTCTTTTGGTGTGCTTTAAAAAGATATATATAAATATCTAGCGTACTTTGCACAGGGTGAACCACATTTTCTTTTTTGGGTAGGAATTGAGCAGTTCATGGGCGGAAAAATTCGGAATTTATAGATGTACATTCGAGTTTTTAAAATATTGCTACTCCTCATGAACGTCGTAAATGAACTCCATCTGGTAACAGGAAGGACCAAAACTGGTCTATGCATGGCTCATTGGCCTACCAGAGTAACCTAACCTATCCTATAACCTAACCTAACTTATTTCCCATAAATATATAATAACTTAATGCCATATGGTCGTTTACTTGTTCTTGTTTGAATCAATATTCTATTTTTTGTAGCAATATTATGCTTCGTTCTCATTCTCATTTAAATTTGCCCCATTAAATTATAATTTAAGTTAGTTCGTCATCACACTTTCCTTTTAATTTTTCCAACCAAATCAGAAAAATTTTCAGCTGTTCGTAATATCTTTTGTTTAATCAAAACTGTTTGATTATTTTCTACCTAAAGTCCCAATAAGCTGTGAAGCATTTTTGAAAGTTCCGAGCTTACACAAATAGTGAGAGAGACATATTGAGAGACAAAGTGTGTGGAAGTATAGTTTGTTAAAAATTTTTCTCGTTGCGGCGTTAGATGCAAAATATAGACAAAATTTTGATATATGAAATATCTGTTCGGCCGTTTTCAATCTCACTCGCAAGCTCGAGGTCAAATATTGGGTAGTCGAAAAAGTCTTTTCGTATTGCTAATCAAACTTCAACTTATTTTCTTTATTTATAATATTAAATAAATAAACAAGAATTGTCCATTTTGGTCGTCCCAATATTTTATTGATTAGTGATAATGTCTTCAGTTCTGAAGCTATGACGAACATTTCTACTCTCTCCGAATATACCCTTTGAACCAACTTCCTTGGTAGTAAGTAAAACATAAAATATCGTAAATTCATGCGCTCGAAACGATTTCCCCAAAAAGCGTTCACTCACATCCTACCCTAAACTAAACTAATCCGCCATAAAAATTGCAACCCTGCATCCACAAATGTCTGCTCTTTATTAGAACAGTTTTTAGTTGAATTATTGCTGTTGTTGTTAGTTAATAGCGGAGTTTTGCATACAAATGGCCGAGCACAAACAGCCGCATGCATTTTTAATGAAGTGAACAACCGTAAAACAACTCCAACTTGATACTTAGAAAGGCAACAAAAACAACTACACACACAAAAACAACTAGCACGTAGAATTTCATATGCAACAGCGGATATACACACAACCAGGAGCACATCCGCTAACTTATTACAACAAAAACACATACACATGCAAAGGCAAAGGCAAAGTGCGCATTTGGAGCACCGGTCTGCCTAGGCACGCAGCTAGCGTCCAAAGGTAATGGTTTAGTTGTTGGTGCTTACTGCCCGCTGGCATATGAGCAATATTTCATACACCCACTAAATAATATTTTTGTTGCCATGCACCGACGCATACACAAACGCACACATATTCAACAATGTGTGTGTGTGTTTTATTAACGGTATTTTTTTGTTGTATTTATTTTTCCAAAGTTTTACGATTTCATGTTTTCGCTACTCGCTCTCGTTACAGGTGGATGGCGAGGAGAATATTGCGCTGAGTTTGAACTTTTTGCGCTTGCCCTGTCCGGCGCAGTACATCAAAGTACGTGACGGTCCGTCGCTCTCATCGACGTTGCTCATTGAATTGAACGGCGGAAGTAATTTAAATATGCCAACACAAATAGAATCGAGTGGCGCGCAATTGTTGCTGGAGTTCTATGCGGGCGAGCCGAGCGATGTGCAAGCGTCCGCCAACGGCCAGAGCAACCACAACAACAGCAGCAACAATACGGTGGCGGGCAGCGTTAATGCCGCTTGCACCGGTGGCTTTTTGGCGAATGTCGAACAAATTGGTGAGTGCTATATATATGTATGTATGGGTGTGTGTGGGTGCCTGTGAACAGGCAAGCGCTTGTGTGCCTGTATTTGTTTTAATATTACTTTTTGTTCCTGTTCTTTTTTCATATGCCAGTTTATTGTAGAGTTTGTTTGGTTTTCTTTCGCTTTGGTGTTTGCACGTAAAGCGTATTAAATTAAGGTTTATGTAGTATGATATAGTATATGGTATATATAGTACACAGGAGTGCAGTCTGATAAGTCAGCGACTTTTTTCGAGCCTAAAAAATATGTAAATGTAGAATGTAATTTAATATTCTCGGATGAAAAAATGAGCTACTTAAAAGAAAAAAACCATCATCAAATCAAAAGACAGAAGACCGATCCGTCAGTTGACGATCCGCTTTTAGTACCACCACAACCGAAGGGACAAGGTCGCTTTCCATGTCCGTTTGGACATTACTTCTCCGCCATAACTCCTGGAGTTTGCAGACATCCAGAGCAGATATCTGACCTCTTTTGGGAGGATTCGTACAAATGCACTTTGGGAAGCTATAACGTAGTATCGCTGAGAGGGCTGAAGGACTCCTTATTTGGAAGTATCAGCCCTTGCCGATAAGGTTCTTCAGTCCTCTTCCGCCTGATCACTCTCCGGTCGTGATTTAGCAGAGAAGGATTGAAGTATCGCAGTATCTTCTCTATTTCTTCAGAGATGGGAAGTGTTCCTGCCTTTAGGGAGGCATGTATTCAGTCCGCTTTTCAAGCTAGCTCAAATCTAGTCATGGAGGGTATGACCCTCGTTGTGAACTCAGTCCCTGGATGTATATGCCTAGCGCGAGCTTAGTAAGCATCGGTTAGCAATCAACACTTGATGATAGATGATAGATTTCTTAGCTAGACACTGTCCCATTGGCACTCACGCGATCGGCGAAAAGATTTTGGACGACGCAAAGTTGCAGGGAGGAAGATGAGATGTAAAAATCTAAACATTTCCTTCTTATTTTTTGAGATTAAGAAGTTGCCAGAACTCCTTAAATAAAACTAACCTCAGCTTCTCTACTCTCGTGAAAATCATTACCGAAATCAAATCCCTAACATTGGATATTAAGAGCTCAAGATCGAGATTACATTACTCTAATCCTGCTTTCAAGTACTTACCTTTGAACGAGAACTTAGATTCTCAACTAAAAAAACTCAGCGGTCTCAGCAACTTTAGCTTCAACAAAACAATTTTGATAGTAAATTGGGCAAATTCTAGTTACCTTGGTGAAATCTAGTGTTTAAGCAAATCAGAAACCCGGGTTAACTGTTTCATACTCACATGACCAGAGAAATATGCCGCTACTAGCCGTGAAAATCCTCCAAAGCAGTATGCCGCTATTACCGACTTATCAGACTGCGCTCGTGCCTCGTGTATTTGCATATCAATTTTCCTATTCACACATAAAGAGTTGAGGCCGTCGCCTAAATCTCGCGTAATTTTAGTTTTTAACAAACCTTCATCTATGATGCCACAAAGTTTACGGCTCAGCGTGTTGGATTATTTGAAAGTTATTGTATTTTCTGATAGATGTTGCAGTTTTAGAATTTTTCGAATTTGAAAGGATACTTTTGTTATTTTGGAGAGTGCTGTGTGTTAAAAAAAGTTTAAAGGATGTTCCAAGCCGATTTATAGGCATATTTTTATTAAATGAAAGCAGCATTCAATATTGCTATAACTTTTTGCTTAGGAAATAGAAGAGTTGCAGCTTCTATAAAGTAAAATTAAATTCCCTTGCTGCTTAATATTTAAAAATATACTTTAAATAGCAAAAATATTAAAATATAGCACCAGTTGTTTTGCTTCATAAATCCATAGCCAAGTTCGGCTATAAAATGTATCTCGAATCCATCATATAGTAGCTCAAATAAAATATGGACCCAACTGAAAAATGTAACCCACAGTTCGCGCTGCGATTTAGATTTTGTTGAAGTTTTTTTAACAGGCGGTTGTACCAAGGCAGAAAATTTCTATGCCGCTATTATATTTCTAACATATAAGAGCTTCCATATCCCTCTAAAAGTTGAAATTAGAGACAAACAAGGAAGCAAAGCCTTCTCAGACATAGGTTAGGTTAGGTTACACTGGCTGCCAATCACGTCATATATAGACCTACAGTTGCCTTGTAATACCCGATGGAGCTTCATTATTAATACGAGCTTAAGTTTACGTTGTGCAGCACTTCAATGCCTCTTTAAAAGAGACTTGATATCTAGCTCTGTCACTTCGTCTAGTCACTTGTACTGTGACGCTCCTAGACATCTAAGATATCTACCGAGTTCTAGATAAGGTCAACCATAAGCAGAGGAGATGTTCCAACGTCTCTCTCATGTCTACTGCCCTGCACTTTCTGCAGGTGGCAATGTTAATAATGCCCATACGGCTCGTATGTGGTGCTGGACCTTGCAGAAAACAATGATGAAAGTCTGTTACTTTTTCCGAAATGGATAATATAAAAAGTATCTTTTATTTACTATATGTGACCTGGTCTACATTTTTTTCCGATCATTTCTTCAACTCGACAATGACATAAAAAAAAGTATAATAATTTTTTGACATCTAAGCTCTTTTCCGAGACCAGGTATATATTGAGTTAACAGCCTTCGTTTTCTTAGAAATTGTAGACCGTTGCGGTTACTTGGAATCAATTATGGTGGTAGTCGTAAAATTTGTCTATAGTTCTGACATTTTGAGCAAATTATAGTGACTACAAAAGTCGTCGTACTTAAAGAACGATTGTGTTTGACTGAATTAAACATGATTTAATCATTCCGTGAACTCAGATGAGCTGAATCTGTCTTCTCCAGCTTCTCTGACTACAATTCAACGATTTCACCGCACCATTTTCTTTGCTGCTTAAACATTTTCTGCTTTTGCTGATATACCCGAGTGATCTTTGACATCTTCTCCAAACTCTTAGAAAAGCTTTTAACCACTTATAAACCTTTTATAAGATATTTCGACAAGAAATATATAAAAATAAATAAAAAGTGAATACAAATAATTATTGTCAACAGAAAAAATTAAAGAAATTTGCCCAAAGCTGTTGTGAATTTAATGCGAATTTCTGCTTCTTTTCCATTTATAAGTCACCCATGCGGCATCACTGACAACAGTATTTGTTTTACGCTTCCTTTTAGTCATTCTCCCTCGGCAAACTTTGTTTCCTTTTTTTGTTTTTTTTTGGTGTTAGTTTAATAAAATAAGTCTATTTGTAATGTGAATGCGACAAATTTCTATCCACTTTTTATGCAATTTTTATTTTGCATTTTTCGTTTGTTTTTTTGGTTTTTTGCTTTTACTCGCTCTTCGCCACAATGTCCTTTCGCTTTCATGCTAATGATGTTGACTTTTGCATATTTTCTACAACTTTACTGTATTTGTGTGACTTTTCACTATGGTAACTCGTACTTTTTTCTCTTTCTTTTTTCCATTTCATTTTTACAATTTTTTTTCTTTTTCCTTTTATGCTTCCTTCTATGTATGCATTTTGTCTCCGCCAGCAGCGCGCAATGAGACAACAACTACTTTACTGGCCGCAGCCACCAGCAGATTGTCGGCAAAGAATCGCAACGTTTCGCAGAAGCCAAAATTTAGTCGTTCGAAATTTACGTTGGTCCACTTGAGTGCGGTGGTCTTTGCCAGCATCATTATCTTGATCAGCGCCTTGTTGGGTAAGTACCGTAAAAAAACCACAAACGAACGCGCAGAGCGGGCGGCTGGGGGATGGCAATGAGTGTTGGCTCAGTGCAAGCCAAGCCAAAATGTTGAATATTTGTATCTAGTGAAAAAGTGAGCAAATTTAGAATTGAAAGGGGCAAAATGAAAGGGTTGCGTGTGACCGCAAAGTAAGTTCTACATACATACATATACAAGTATACGCACTTATATAAATGCAAATGCATATTATACATAAGTATATAGTACTATGTTGGTAGGCTAAGCATTTGTCTGTAATGAGTAAATAGTTTTGTGGGTAGTTGGACCAGGTACAGTGGGTAAAAATTTTAAATATAGTTCCCTTCAAGCGTCCAACACTGATTATAGCGACCCTCCTACCTTGTCATTTTTTTGTACGATTTGTCCTTTGCTTCAAGTAGGCCACAGTTTCGGCGATCATCTCTTCATTTGACAAAAAATTTTTCCCGGGTAGCATTCTTTTGAGGTCTAAAAACAGGAAATAGTCGCTTGAGACCAGATCTGGAGAACACGGCGAACCCAGAAGCAATTCGAAGCCCAATTCATGGATTTTTAACATCCTTTTCACTGACTTGTAACACATTGCATTGTGTAAAAACCCTTTCTTTTTCTTCAAATCCGGCCGTTTTTCGGCGATTTTGTCCGTCCTTTAAACGGTCCAAAAACGCTATGTAGAAGTATCTGTTGATGACCATCTACTATTACAAGGTAGTCAATAAAAATTATTCCGTGCGTATCCTAAAATACAGACGCCATAATCTTGCCAGCCGACTGTTGCGTTTTCTCACGCTGTGGAGCGGGTTCATCGGACTGGGATGACGGACGATTGGAGTTCAGTGTGAAATGATGAAGCCATATTTCACCCATTATCACATATTGACGCGAAAGCTCGCATTCATTAGCTTGAATATCTCCAAACACTGCTCCGAATCATCTACTACTCTTTGTTTTTGATCAAAAGTGAGCTTGCGCGGCATCAACTTTGCATAGAGCTTTCTCATACCCAAATATTCGTGAATGATATGATGTACACGTTCAACAACTTCACTTTACGGGATCAAAAATTATTTTGTGGACTTTTTTGATGTTTTCGTCGGTGACAACCTCATTTGGGAGTCCATTGCGTTCACCGTCTCCGGTGCTCATTCCATCACCTTTATACTTGGCAAAGCAATCTTTGAGGGTCGATTTCCTTGCGGCAGTGTTCGGAAACTCGTCATCAAGTCAAGTTTTTGCTTCAACAGTATATTTTTCTTTCTATGACTATGTAACGGAAGCACAAAATCAGCTTGTTCCACGAATCTGATAACCAAAAGTCACTGCGCTGGAGCTAAGTTATAATATACAAACAGTTCACTAAATTATCAAGTGATTGAAGTGATTTTGGCTCACTGTCAAACAGCATGGACTGGTTAACACAAAACTTAATAACCTATATATTTTCTTCCTACAAAGCTTCAGAAAATTCGCCATTTAAAGCTTTTAGCTCGTGCTTTAACGCAGCTGATAGGCAATAAATTTACAGTTGTTTCGTTGTATTCGACGCCTACAGCGATACGCGCTGCCAAACGTCCTCATTTTGCGCCATGCTGCGCGCATTAACTGGCTGTCAAGAAATTTTTCGATTATTGCAGCACTTGATTTGCTTTCGTGGGATTTGGGTAATGCTTCGCGGCTTTGGCCGCTATTAGTGGCTTGTCAGATCATTTTTAAGCACCTACAAAAATATATTCTACAAGATAGCCAACTAAAGCCGCAAACATTAAAGGGCTGTTAGCAAATCGCGTTGCGGCAAATGCTTCCTTTTCTTTATTTTAGTGCCGCATAGCTTTCCTGGCTGCTGGTCTCAACACTGCTGCACGCAGTTTTGCGGACTTTCAGCCTTACGAAAAATAAAAATCTGTACCGTTATCGGCATTTGCTTTTTTAATGTGACTTTTTGCCTCAACTGCATACTTTTAGGTGCGCAATATGTTGTACGTTATCGCAAGTACCATTTGGCAGTGGCGCGTCGTCGTGATGAAGGCTCTCGCCTGCACACGCCACGCGCCTCAATGAGCTCCTTGCAAGGACCGCCATCACGCGCCATTTCGACTACCACGCTACTATCGGAGGTCATCTATTTGGTGAAGATGCGTCCGAAACATCAGTTACGTCACTCCATATTGCGGGAGAGCGTCGATGCGGAGAATTTGGCGCGCGAAACGGAATTCAATGACCCCGAAGAAGAAGAGGATGCCAAAACGACGACACGCATGGTAAAGTGGTAAGTGTGTATGCGCATAAAACACATAAAAAGTAGAAACTTGCAAATCTTACAAAACCTTATCGCTGACTTCACTCATTTTGCATAACTCTTTCTTTGCAGCGATGAAGAACGTGGCAGCAACAGCTCAGTTGTCACTTTGCGCAATGAAATCTCACAATCGCCTGAATCTGTGAGTGGCATGAGTCGGTCGCCGTCACTTGAGGAGGGTTTGGGCTCTACTACGGGCGCCGGCGAGACCAGCGGCATTTTTAGTGGCACACTGACACGCAAGGACAGCGGTAAGGACACCGAATCGATCATTTCCTCAGGCATGAGTTCAATTTGCGCCAGTCCACCTATCAGGCATAGCAGTCGCTTCAACCGTTATGGGCCCTCGGGCACATTGATGCCACATTCAGCACAACACTTAGACCAAACGACGCTCAGTGATCGCGACTCATTGCGTTCGTCGCTGCGCGAATACGTGTCACGTTGTGCGAGCGCTTCGCTGACAAATGTGAGTTTAGACCGCTGAAGGTCACATATTTAGCACCACATGTTGGATATGGAGCTTTATTGAACTAATTTTCATTTTGTTTATGCTTTTCAGGGCTGCTATTCACCAGCTGCGAGCGTCGTCAGCACAGCCACCATACGTACCACCAATCCTAAGGAGAGCAAAGAGAAGCAGAATCGCAAAAAGTTACTTGCACGACCCGGTTCCGAATTTTCACTGGGCAATCAGGAAGAGCTCGAGCTCGATTACTACGATTACAATGTGATAAATGCCGGCGCAGCACCAGGTTCCTATTTGGGTATGGATCCGGCGCAACTGATCTGGGTACCACCGCTTGAGGTGATCACCGATCTGCGCGATGAGGATGATAAAACACCTGAACCCATGCCGGAGCCCGACGAGACTGAACCGCTCTATGAGGAGATCAAAATGCCGCGTTATGGGCATTATTTGAGCGCGCGCAGCAACACAGAGTCGAGCGCCAACACCACTAGCAATACAACACCCTCATCCGATGAGCTCTCGCCACTCAGCAGTCAACTGCAGTCAAAGGCCTCCTCGCCCACCGCCGAATTGAATCTAAAGAACACATTGCTGCAGCAAAACATATCCACAAGCGCGGCCAGTAAACAACCCACACCCTACTTTTCGCGCAAACAACGTCGCCACGCCAAACAGCAATCACGTTCCACCTCTTCGCTGCGCAGCGGCGCACGTGATGTCGTCATACAAATGCAACAGTTGTGCAGCACCAAATCCGCACGTAATATACGCAGCTCACCCACAGTATCGGTGGAAGCGGCGGATGCGGTATCGGCGCATGCAACACCGCGTGGCTCACCCGAAATACCCGCTGTATTGGTGAATTCCATCACCGACTCCATGACCGAGTCCATGACGGGCTCTTATGTGGAGAAAGAAACTTTAGTCGAGAAGAAGACATCGCCAGAATTAAGCGACGGCCTACTCGGCTTAGACGACATACAGTTCGCCGATGAGAGCGAAAGCGATCACGACATGTCCAAGCAAAAGTGCAGCAAATACGAGCAGGTGAAGCCGAAAACGGCAACCTCAATCAAAGCGCGCATGCAGCACTCCTCAACGGTAGCGGCAAAATTGAAGCGCGTCAGCGCCGACTGTGCAATATTGGAGAAACGCGGTCTAGTCAAAGAGCCAAGCTCGTATCGCATCGAAACGAATGTATGAGTAATAAGTAATTGGAATTATTTTGTGGTGGCGCTTGAGCGCGCAAGAGCTGAGCTCACAATGATTTGAGGCGATATACATATATAGTGCATACAAACAAACCTACTTGATAATGCATGCATACAGCAACAACACATATACTTATATACATATATAAATGGTAAGCGTAAATGATTATGTCATAATACTAATCAGGGGAAGGGCTAGCAGCTAGCTGGCAGTTGTTCCATTGGTTACTAATTATAGGTATCTGTTTCGTTTGCTTTTCCATGTAAATACATAATGATAACAGTAATTATTAACCAGTAGTTTTGTAGTTTAAAAAAACATAAGAGAACTAACAGTTTAATATATACATATGTATGTATAATATATGGTTATGTGTATTGTACTAAAGTAGCGTAACAAAGGCGTTTTTTAAGTAATTACACTGATCGTATTTGAATACCTTGTGACCAAAAATGTTTACATACATACATATGCATACAAACGTACATATTACAACTAATATCTATAGTAGCTCTTAAATGTCTGCCAAGTTTATTCAAAACAAAGTGGCTGGCGGGGAAGTGGAGGCAAAATTTAAAAATAAATTTCGCTTAAATTGAGATTATCGTAAGAAATTGTAGTAAAACATATTGTTCAGAGCATTACCAACCCTCTTAAGGGGTTACATGGGTTTCACGGCTTCAAAAAATATTTCGTTTATTTAACTATTAAATTCTCTGCTCAGCTATACAATACTGGGCTTAAACAACCGGACAGTTGGAGAACTTGAATCAAAGCGATACAGTAGACCAGATCATCGGAGGAGCCTGTTGTTGTTGCGACGGTAGAATTCTGCCGAGTTAACAGTGCTTGAGTGGATAAAAAATACGGGTCCGTTCCGATTACAAAGACCCGACAGTCGTGGGAACGGTCGGTTGAGCCTGTCTTTCGATTCCTTCTAGACCCATTTTTTCCAGCAAAAGAAACAGTCTGATCTTTTTTCTATGAAATCTGCGACAGGAGTCTGCCTGAATCCTACAACAGCCTATTTTTGTCTACTGTGATGTGGCCATTATTTGCATTTTTTCTGAAAACGTACGCCAAAAATACTATTTTCACTTTTTTTATTTCTTCTTCGTCTAATACTTTTATGCTCCTAATTATAGCCGTATTGTTTTCTTTCTACTTTTGATGATCCTGTAAGAGTTCTGCCGTTTTCCGAGCGACTGCCGGAAAAGACGTCGTAATGGCCGATTTTGAATATTTTTTATTGAAAATTATATAAAATCTCAATCTACGTACATATAAGTCATTAGAAGGGAAATTTTTAATAAAATATTCTTTTTTATCTGAAAAAAAAACGTTGAAAATAGTCAGTTTTTTGCTCAAGGAAACCCAAACCTTTAATAAAATATTTAATTTTTGATATGAAATAAAAAAATATTTAAATATACAGCTTTTTGCTCGAGGAAACCCATGTAACACCTTAGACTTCAAATCCATCCAAGATTTTCAAAACAGTCGTTTTTTTGGTTAAAGTATGCATATGGGCCGTAGAAAAATTATTAAATTACTAAAACAATGAAAAAATTATATCATAGTCTAATCCTATTAAATAGGCGTTCAGGCCACTCAGCTTAAACTTCTCAAACTTATTTTATTATCGCAAATTGTTTGGCAAAATTTTTATCTTTTTTACATTTCCAACATTTTGCGAAATATTTGTGTAAAGCTAAAAATAAATGCATTTACTAGCAGCTGTTATGTAAATTAAGATGAATTTTTTTATTATGTTTCAGTGAGTCCAATTTGCTAGATTCGCTTTTGCGTGCGATATACATATTTTTTTGCCGCTAGTGTAGGAAATTTTTCGTGCAAACAACAACGGCAGTGAAATCTCTGCCAACGGCTTCCATATGCAATGACAAGTCGATCGCGTTCTCAATTCTCTCTCACACACTCTTTACTATGCATAATTATTAACACATGCCTAACAGGGTTGCCTTCATTCCTTGCTTAGGATCAACATTGCATTTGCTTGAGGATAATTCTGTTTGCGCGACATAAAAAGAATATGAAAATATTATATTACATATCGCGAAAATATATTTTATTAACTTACATGTTTTATAAAGTTATATATTTAATATACAATATATATTTTATTGATTTAAAACTTTAATTGCGAAATGTATAATGCTTTGAGCATAACTTAGGTAAACTAACTTTGGAAATTGCCTCCACTTTTCGTTGCCGCACAAGTTTTCTTGCTAAATTTCCTGAAACCAAAATTAAATTGTAACCTAAACAAATCTGTTAAAGCCTGTACTCACTTACTTCGTACCTATTTGTCCTCTACGAAAAGTAGTAATTAGTTAATAAATACGCACTTAGGTGTACACTTTTACAAAATATCAGCAAAGCAAATTCAAAAAATAAAATAAATAAATTTAAGCAGAGAAAAGTACTTGATAAAGCAAGAAACTAAAAATTTACTTTAATAAAACGAAACTTTATTGAAATAAGCAGAGGAAAAAAATAAAAATTTACAAACATTAAAAAAAAATACAAAAGTTAAAAAATATTGAAAATTAAATTACGTAAGTAATGATAAAGAACGCGAAAACTACGAAATTAATATATTTGGAGCAAAAAAAAAAATATTATCTAATACAATTTATATACTTGGAATATGAGTAATATTAACTGATTATATAAATACTTAGAATTCATGACATGTGTTTCAAAATTGGCGCGAATTTGGTTTTGCTAAAATTTAAAGTAACAATACGCTTAATGTGCATTTAACTGTTTCGGAATCAAAAGTAATTTATTAATAAATAATTACAAATAATTTTAAAAAATATATATTTTGAGCAAGAAATTAATATTTAAAATTTCTTTTTTTTTTGATTTTTTTCTGTAGTAAATATTTTTTTTTTTGTTTTTCAGTATATTTTTTTATTTTATTTAAACAATTTTTTTTTATTTTTTTGAAATTTTTTCTATTTAATTTAATTTTTTTCCTATATGCATTTTTTGTTTTCGATTAGTTAGGTACTAATTTTCAAAACTAATTAAAAACTATTTAAATTTGTTTGAAAAAAAATTTTCCTATCGGAAATCAATGAAAGCATTTTCTAAATTTAAATGTTTTAATACGTAAACTATTACAATTTTTCTAGAAATATTATTTTTTAAAGAGAGTCAGTGAGAATTTTCTAATTATTTTTTTTTACTAAAAATTATAACTTTTCTTAAAATATTAGCGGCCTTGTGATTTTAATTTTTTGTATACGAAAATGCACTAACTCTTCACAAAAACGATTCTAGTCAATTTTATTTAATAATAATTTTTAAAATAAAAATATTGTAAAAAGCTTTTAATATAGTATAAACCAGAGAAAAATAATATTAAATCACCCACTACTATAAAAATATAAAATTCAGCTAACTATTAGTGATGTTTTAGCATAGAGCATAGTTGTTTGATTTTTCAAAAACTAAGTTAATTAGTTTTTAGGAAATTGCAATATTCGCCATATATTTTTACTCATAATGAGTTTGCTTTTAGCAGCCGAAAAAGTATTTATTTCATAGCCCTTAAGACTACAGCAAGGTAAATACAAATATGTCAAAAAATATGCATAAAAGTTGTAAATAGTTTGCAAAAATACGCATACATACCAAAAAAGCAGAAATAAATAGTAATATGTATAACTACAATACATACCAAAGTACTATAACTAATGCAGAATAAATATTTATTGATGAAATAAAATACTAACGTGATTTTTTTTTTATTTTAAGTTAGTTGCTATAAAAATTATAGTAGAAAAGAGCTTTTAACGACTTGAAAACTTTTAAGGAGCATTGCACAGTATTGAGCTTACTAAAGCTTTAATATAAAAAAAACTGAGCTTTGCTGAAAGCTCATTGCCACTGTGCTTTCAGAAAAGCTCATTGGCACAGCGCTTTATAAAGGTTTAATGCAAAATAAAACTCAGCTTTTGCTGAAATAAGTAAGGCTAAGTAAAATAAGCTTTTCAGAAAGCGTGCTGGTTTTGTTTCATAATATAAAAAACTTAGGTAAACTCCTAGCAAAGCTTTTATATCTCAAAAAGCTTTTTTTAGTACACCGTGGTGCATTACTGTGCTTTATCTAAAGCAGCTTATCAAAAAAGGCTGTGCGAGAATGCCTTGAATAAGCACAATTTTTTATTTAAAACAAAAGGTAAGGTAGCCAGTATGTATAGTGGCCGAAAAGAGCTTTGAAAAATATTTTAATATAATAAATAAATGTATTTAATTTAATTCTAGGTCCATTGGTTTGAAATATGTGTATATGCATGTATAAAATTTTTTTGTTTCGATTATGACCACGTTACTGGTAGGTAAGTACAAAAAAATTTAATTTCTAAAAGGAACAACCAAAATCCCACAACTTTCCAATATTATAATATATACTTATATGTATACTCATAAAATAAAGAAAATATATTTAATTATTATTGTGTACGCGGTAACTCTACCACATCGGAATGCGTAAAGTCCTGTTGCAAAATAGCATCCACATCACACATGCTGTTTGTTAGTGTAAATGATCATATTCTCTTTTCTTTACATTTTCATATGCTTTCAGTGTGCCAGCTAAACTACAAACAATAAACAGAGCATATTGAACGTTGTTGCGAAGGATGTGTAAGGAAATTTTTGTAATGCATAGTAGTACGTCATCTACTATAAATTCTGTTCGCCTAATATTTTGCCAGAAGCATTATTGAAAATTTTAGCCTCACTGTCATGCTGCTTGCGGTGCAGCTACTGCGGAGGCGCTGTGATTGAGCAAAGCCACAAATTTCATTAGAAATACTAGGAACTCAAAAGCAGCGAGCAAGCATCAACGAAAATGACACCTGATTGCATTTTCGGCACATCATATGGAGTTGTGATTGGCTGATCGATACGCAGTATTGCGCTTTCAAACATTAATTTTTATATACTAGAGAAAGGATAGGCAAAGCAACAAAACAAGTTGTTGCCTGTTTGCCCTCGCTTGCTCGCTGCGTGCCTGCTGCTTTGCGAGCATATATTTTTTGTCTGTCCGTCCGTGGCGCGCAATATTTTTTATCAAAATCGACAACATGAACCTGGAAAGCTAATAGGACATCAGAAAAATCAGTTGGCTTAAGCAAAATCTATGACTAATGTCACTGATTGGATGATCGATAAATATGCTTGTTGTTTGTATGGAAGCTTTATGTAAATGTAAGTTGTTGGCAAGGAAGCTGTGATTGGTTGATATATGTATATAAGCTCATGTAAGTATGCGAAAGTAAGAAAACAGAGAAAAAGTGAAATGACGAGAGCTCACTTTGGCGCAGTTGCTTTCATATACGCGCTGGGCGCCTAATATTTCAACTGAATGTTTGGCTTGCACACGACTGATTTTTGTGACCTTGAACTTTTTTTCTGCTCTGCTGCTTGGCTGGCTGCTTGGAAAACCTTTTAAATCTAGCAAAATCCGAGTGAAACATAATAGGTGAACAGAAATAGCAATCCTGCCTTTACTGAAAGTGCAACGTGTGTATAGTCGTTGTTGTGTTTGATATTTGTTAGTGTGTTGTGGAACGTAAGTGTGAATATGATAAAGGGAAAAACGCCGATTGCTCACCATTCTGCAGTTGCTTGCGTGTGCTTGCTGGTCGCCTAGTGCTTACGTGAGATGTCAGGTGCGCCGTTTGTGGTTACGACGCACGCACACTGCTGGCGACTACAGTGGTGGCACTAGTTATGAACACGGCGAAACCATATTATTGCTTCACAACATTTTTAGCGCATGACCCCCAAAAGTTTTAATGAAACACAAGTTGTAATGTTTTCAATAGAATTTCTTAAACATTTTATTTCATTTAATATGATTTCTATTTTTTGTTGTTCAAATCTTATGCTTTAACATATATATATAAGGAAGTGGTGTTTTATAGGAGGTTTTGCGACGGTGAGAGTTTTGAGGAAGGTGTTTCGTAAAATATTTTATGGTGTTTTAAAAATATACATATTTTTGTGTTTTTTTTTTTTTTTTGAAAAATAATATTTCAAAACTGGCGTCTTTTGTTGTTTGCGTTTTTTGAAAATTATATATTTTTATAAGATTTTAAAGGTTTTAATGAAAAATGTATAGTCTTTATATAAATGGAGAGCGCGCCAATACGAAACTGGCATATAAATAGATTTTGTTAATATAATTTGTTTAACTAACATTTATTTTATTTTTTAATGTGTGATCAAATAGCTCAGCTAAGTAGTTTTAATTTGCTAAATGACACATAAATACTTAATAATAAATTTATTTGATTAAGTTCATAGAGACTGCTAGTTGCTCACAAAAATTTTAAATTATTAGCACACATTTATTTAATCGTTTTTCTTATTTAACATAACTTTCGGAATGTCATTTCCTGCTTTATTTAGATATATTTTTAAATGATTTTTTTTAATATATATTTGCGTTTTGTTATAATGTGCATACTGTTCAAACTTTATGCTGTTTTCTTTAAAAATTATTTTATGGCAAAGTTAGTATGTTTTTTTTTAATGTATTGATTGCTTCAAATATTTACACAAATGTTTTATGCATTTTTATGTGAAGAGTGCCATAAAATTGATTATAACTAAATACATATTTTTTCTTTTTTAAATTTTTGTTTTTTTCTTGCTTTTAATAATTTTTTTCATAATTTTTATTTTTAATAATATTTATTTAGTAGTAATTTTTATTTTTTTAATAATGTTTATTTTTTACTTATTTTGCTCCCTACATTTTTCAAAATAATTTTTATTATTTTTTCCTTTCACCTGATTTATTTTATTTATGGTTTTTGATTTTTCGTTATGCAATCTACTTAAATACTTCTGTAGTATTCGCGGTCCCCTACTGCACCGCCTGCTGTGGCGTATTAACGCTATTAAAGCCTTCTTACCATTTCAAGCTACTCACAGTTTTCTAACCTAACGTCACACTTCGCAAACGCCAAGCATAATTTTTAATTTTCTTTATCATTTACTTTAAGTTACATTTAAGTATACCTTAGTCTAGTTGAAGTACCATTCTGCATTGCTTAAAAATATCTATATTTTTCTCTACATCATTCACTAAATTTTGTATATAAAAATGTGCAGTAGCTTTAAATGCTTAAATTCTTTGATTATTAATTATTTGCCGTTAAAAATTGTTTAGTTTACGAAGACCAATATTTTATGTTAGTCAATCAAAAAGGGTGCCGAAAATACATACATACAAATGGGTTATACATATTATAACCTCAAAATTTTTATAAATATTTATAAAAGTATTTGTTTTTAGATAATGTTATATTTTTTTTATATATTATATATATTTATGCAATTTCGTATATTTTTATATACACATGTTTGAAGCTATGCAAGTTAAAAGAGTTTAAACAAATTTCAGAAAAAAAATTATGGAATATACATATGTATGTATGTATATACCATATATTTTAATAATTTATATATATTTATGTAGTTTAAAGCTTTTCAAGTTTGTTTTGTTTTTTTTTAGAACATTCTTTAATAAAATTTTGTTGATACAAATTTAAATTTAATGAGAAAATATTGAATCAAATATGTTTAAATTAATTGTTTATTTTAATTTTGGCTTTATTTTTAATCGTAATTCAAAACCAGAGGGCATATGAATAAAAATATATGTATACATTAAAAAACAAAAAAATTAAAGGGCAGGTAGTAGCGACTAGAAATATTTCGAAAGAAATTTTTTTTAATATCTGTTTTTCAACAATAAACAATAAATATTAGAAACTTCTTTTTTAAGCCATTTTTTTTAATTCATAGAACTAAAAAATTTAACGTCATATGGCATTTTTCTGAGCCTAGTTATGAAAAAAAATTACAAAAAAAGAACTATATTTAAAAATTTTTAGAAAAATACGTTTAAAAAAAATTATATATTTTAATATATTTGATAAAAAAAACATTTTAAAAACTATTTGTTTTTAAATATATTAAAAACAATTTATTTCTACAAATAAATATGCAGAAAAAATATTTGGAAAAAAATGTTGAAAAAGTTATTAAAAACCTAGTTCAAAAAGTTATTAAAAAACATATTTCAAAAAACAAAATTTTTTGTTTGTAAAAAAAAGGATTTTGAAATACATATGTACATACATATACATATGTACGTATGTATGTTAAAAGCAAAGTTATTTAATAAGACATATTTAAAAAAAATATTCCAAATTTAATTAAAAAACAGGTATGTTAAAAACAAGAGAACATAACATAAAAAAATGTATTTTTAAATATGTTAAAAAAATATTTAAGAAATACATTTATAAATACTAATACAAAATATTTAAAAATATATGTAAAAAAAATGTGAAACAAAACACATTTCAAAAAATTTGTAGAAAACATAAACAAAAAAATATTTATTTAAGAAAAATATTAAAAAAAAAATGTTAAATAAAAAAATATTAAAAAAAGCATTCCAAAATTAATTTGAAAAAATACTTATGTTATAACATATGTATTTAACGTATTTTTTAATCTTATATTATTTTTTTTTAATTTTTAAAAATCATTTTTAACAAACAAATTTCCAAAAATTGTTCAAAAATACATTATTTAAAAACAAATTAAAAAAATATGTTAAAAGGTTAAAATATTTTTTAACATAAAAAAACAACTTTTTACAAATTTTTTTAAATATTTTTTTGTAACATATTTTTCTAAATACTTTTGTAACGTATTTTTTTAAATGTTTTGTTTTTATGTGTTTTACAAATATTTCTTAAGTTTTTTTTTATAAAAATTCCGAAAAATTATTACAATTTTTTATTAATATTTTACAAGTCTACCATATTACGAGAAATAATTACACATTGAAACAAAATAAATCGACACCTCCACAGCAATTCCTAAAGTATTTTAAAACAAATTTAACAATTTTTAAACCAAACTAAATAATATATGTAAAATAAGTTAAGTAATTCATTTTAGGGACTAGTTATATGCACAGGAACTGTTAAATTGCGTATCTAAATTTTCTGAAAATTATTTTTGCAGTATGTTACTAATAAAAATGTTTACCTAACTACTTGTAGCTTAAATATATACCGTTTTTTATACAATGATATAAAATATTAATTTGGAATTAAAGTTCATGATTTCATGCGGATTAGATCTCATTAAATAAAGGCAATTCGAAATTGAAATTGGGATTTTGCGCTTTAATATATGCTAATGCTAAAGCTTATTGGTAAGAAAGGTGATGGGTTTAAAATTCTAGGCATTTTTAATTTTCATAGAGTATTTAAATATATTTAGCCTAAAAATTAGTAATTTAATTTTATACTAATTTAATATTAATGTTAATAATTTCAATTTTAAATTAATTTTAATTTCAAATTGATTTTAATTTATTTTTATGTTACTAAAAATTTATGATCTCCATATTTCTGTACATAATAAATGAGTACCTAAATGCGAGTTTAGAAACAAAAAAATTCAAATTCAATTATTTTTAATCCATCTTGAGAAAGCTACTTTTTAAAATTAGGAACCCATAAAATATACTTATCTTATATAATTGAATTATTTTATTTTTAAACAAATAAATTATTGAGAGCACTTAGAAATAGTGTTGTTTGGACGGAGTAAGAATCTGGTCATGCAGCGGAAAACATTCGTTGAGTCTAAGTAAGTAAAGTAAATCTATACAATATAACGGTGCTAATACAAAAATCTAACGCGCATTATTTACACAATTTACATAACGTAAATATGTTTGTATATGTGCGAAATAATTTGCTTAAAAAATTATTTATAGAAATAGAAATATTTTGGAAATTAACATTGCATATTAAACGAAATTAATTCATAACAGTTTTTTGATTATGTACAAATTATACTTTTGACAATTTGTAAATGTCTACTTCGCTTATAGTTGTTAGTGCCTCCACCATTAGTAGATTCTATGCTTACTTTTGAGTACTCACATACATATGTGTATATGTGTCCGTCACTTATATTTTGGGCTTTTCACTGAGTATCACTGACACATGATCTCGCGGATCGATGTCGGTTTCCGTATCAGCGAATTTCTGCACAGAAAGTTGTTCGGCGAGTTCGGCAACGCGCAATGAATCTGACACTGCAAGTAGAGAGAGAAAAATATGATGCCGTGAATAGCAAAATGGAGACTTGTTTGGAGCCAAATTTATAGTTTTCAAAATGTATCGACTTGACAAAAAATTAGTACTCAGAAATTATTATATATAACTGAGTCAAGTATAGATGGTTTGTAAGAAATCGTCGAGAGACTGTTCAACAATTTTTCTAAAAAGTATTTGGGTGATGAGAAAATCTTCCAAAAATATGTATTTAACGATCTCTTGACTATTCACTACGAAATTGTAGTTACAAAAGTTAAAGAAAAAAAAGCAATAAATAAATATCCAATACACTTACGTGACTTGCGCCGTGCCATCTTGGGCTTTGTGGGTTGTGGCGCTTTGCGTGCTTGATCGCAGAGACGGAATGCCTCCAGAAATTCGTTGAGATCCACAAAACCGTCTTTATTTATATCCATCATTTGGCACATATTCATCAGTTCTTTCTTCGAACCAGCCGATGGCATATATTTACGAAGCAAATCCACCGCGTCACCAAACTCATCCAATGATATTTGACCTGCGCATATTAGATAAAACATACAACAAATCATTTTAAATTAATTTAAACTTAATTTTGTTTAAGACACTTTTTAGCATTGTTTTCATACACACCCGAATGATCTTTGTCCAGTATGTGAAATATTGCTTCCAGGCTGCTCTTATTTTTGTACAGAGCATCGGTGACACTTGTAGAAGCCTCCGCTTCCTCCACCTGAAAATAAAAGTGAGGTTATAAAAGAATTAGCGTAAAAGTATATTAAAGACAACTTCCAAAAATTTTGAAATGATTTCCACTTACTATAACATCCGTTTCAAGCAGCTCCAACGTCAGCAGATAGTTAACGATATTCGGTTCGTCCGGTGAAAAAGGCGGTGCCAATCTGTCGCGCATCAAACGCCATGGCAAAGACATTTGCGTCACACGCTCCATTGTGTCTGACCATTGTGCGACTGTCACGCCGCCTAAAATATAACTATTTAGTAATTGAAATATTTTTACTGCAGCACTTGCTGTTTACCAGTATTCTTTGGATCCAATTTCGAAAACTCCTCTTCGAGCTGTACACGTCGGTCGCGTAAACGCGCACCCAATTCACGCAGCGCTGAGCTCTCGACAATGCTTATGCGTTGCTGGAATGATAGTCTGGCAGTCTTCGATGCCGCTGAGATATATTGCACAAATTGTGTATCCAATTGGGGGCCGAACTTCAGGTAGGCACCCTTGTTTGAACCAACGGCATAGTAATTGGATGCCGAGAATATTGTGATCACCTGGATGCGAGAAATAAAATATAAATGTTTAATTCTAGAAAATTGTTTTTTTTCTTCCTTATAAGCTAATAGCATTTATAAAAAGAATAATGTTCTTATCATAATTATATTATAATACTGTTATTAGTAGTCTTGGTTTTATAATATTAAGCAAAAAACGTGGCCTACATTGTGGCGCTTTAGAAAATAGTTTATCAAAGACATGCACCATTTTCCTTAATTGTATCAAAAGAAATCGCTTGCCTAGTATTTTCATGTGAAAAATATATTTAGAGAGAGCAGAGCGTTAAGAAAGTAAATCACCTATAATAATTATCTTGCTTTGACTTTTATTCCAGTCTCTAATTTACTGAAAAATAATCGTTAGCCCGTCAAAAATATAATTTTTGAAAGTTAAAGGCGTCAATGCAAAGTTAAAGCTCGTTGGATTTTGCCTATACCCATGTTTTCTACTATTCAGGCGTCTTTTGAAGGTCTATAGTATTCACCCTCAACCGAAATAGAGTTTCAAAATGTCTGAGGTTCTAAAATAAAGTTTCTCAAATACACTATATAAATAATTTATGCCTTTGAAGTAAAAAAATTTTGAGTAGCTAAGCCTTCTTAATATTTCCCTGAAATATTTTTGTCTTACTTTTCTTTAACTTCATTTAAGTGATATGTTTCTCACCTGTTTATTATGTGTGAACTCATGTCCGTCCGGTTTACATTCGTGTGAACGCACAAGGAACTTTAATTTATATTTTTCCAGGAATTGTTTGGTTACATCGGGACCAAAATAGGTGCCAGCGCCACGTAGTGCATTCGGCTTACAGCCATCGGTAATTTGCGGGTCGCTCCACATTATGTCGAAGATCTGAAAAAGGTTAAATACATTTTTTTATATTACTTGAGGTTGTTTAAGAGACAGTTTTTTTTCTTTTTTTTTGCAGTC
This sequence comes from Bactrocera neohumeralis, assembly GCF_024586455.1. Taxonomy (NCBI): domain Eukaryota; kingdom Metazoa; phylum Arthropoda; class Insecta; order Diptera; family Tephritidae; genus Bactrocera; species Bactrocera neohumeralis. Next base: position 79,732,640 of record NC_065923.1, on the reverse strand, counting down.
AGTCTTAAATTAAGATCTTAAAATATAATATCTCTACTTTACTATACGTCCAAGAAAGAACGGATGCTACAAACAAATTATTTGGCCTTACAATTCTTTGAGCTATGCTTGGTTGAAAAATGAGGCGCCTGAGCTTCTCTGAACTACATATAATCAAATTTAAAAAAATATCGCTCTGAAATGTATTATTATTTTTTTACCTAATTCATTCTTGTAATCGAAATTAAAGGCCTTATTTATATACTACCTACTACTCACTGATTTCTTAAACAAAAATTTAAATACGCCTAAAGGTAGGCAACATTTTTTATAATAAATTAAAGGTATTGCATATCTTTTGGCGCGGATATCCAAACTTAAATTACTTAAAGTAGGCAATTTTTTTTATAATCAATAAAAATGTTGCATACTCTTCAGATATCCGCGCCAAAAGGTATGCAATACTTTTATTTATTAAAAAAACATTGCCTACCTTTAGGTGTATTTAAATTTTGTATTATACATATTTATTTTACATCGCATAAAAATTAATTGTCGAGAACTAAATAGCCTAACAGATGTTAATACAAGGAAATGCTTGTTTTGACCTGAAGTAAAATTTTAATTGAGAACTTATAATTATAATTAAGTACATATATATTCCAAATAGATAATGATATTATGAGAAACAAGTTTAAATTTCCATATTTTCATTCTAGTTTTTAATATATGTATTATTTTTTTTAAATTATTAAAATTTACTTTCAGGCAATAAATGAGAGGCAATGAAATCTCCTTTCACAAAAATTTTGAAACAAATTTCCAAGTAAAATATCGTTCGACTCTTAAGTGCTGCAAAAATCGCCTTTGATTAAATTTACACTGAAAAGCACACAGTCTCGAATCACATTAAATCATGGGTTACTTAAGTGCAAAGTGTGAAACTTTTTTCGCTTTGAACATAATTTGATAAATGGTTGTGATAAACTGGCTGAATGGATCATCGTCTTTGTATGTACATATCTACGTGGGTGTGAAACCGTAGACAAATAGAAATATACCGCAAGGGGAAAGAGTAGCACACATATGCAAGTAAAAAGAGCACAGAATACACAAAGTAAAGTGTTGAAAGTAGCACAAATAACAAATGCAGCGGCTGGTTAGGTAAAGTGAGTAGGCCAATGACTCACTAAGCTAGCCTGCCAAATATTCAAGGTCCATTACACAATTCGTTGCGTAAAGGAAATGCGAAACAAATCGCTGGCAATGGCTTTCAGCACGCATTAAACGGCATTACGCAATTAAAGCTAATCGAGATTAATGATGAAGAGAGCGCAAGTATAGCACTTGCAGTTGTAGGAAGGAAGCACTCGTTTGTGTAATAAAATGTGGAAAACGGTAAATTTACTGCTTATTGTTCTTAGTGAACTTACAATTATTAATATTAATTTGAGTATGTCAAAGGGAAAACATTAAAAGTGACAACAAAAACACTTTCGCGCTAGTTTTGGAATATACAAAGACTTTGTTAATGATTTTTCAGTAAATATTGGATTTTAGCTTTATAGCAAAATTAATTAAATATTTTTAAATATTTGGCAGAAAAAAAGCGATTGCTAACAAATATACAAAATATTGACAAAATACGAAAATACTTTTTCGACTACGCTACTATTATAAAAAATTTCATATAGTCTAAATAAAATTTGCAGTATTTATATATATTTACTTTGATTAATAAAGGATACACTGCAGCGAAGCCGTAGTATCTTGCACAGGTGCATTTTTTATAGCATAAAATATACAAAATGTTATAAAAAAATATTTTTATTGATTCTTTGATCGACCAATTTGCATGGCAGCTATTGTTTTAGTGATCTAAACTGAAAAATGTTTTCAAAGATTTTCCCTTGAATAATAATATATACTGAATTTCTTGAAAATATCTTGTCAAATAAAAAAGTTTTCCATGCACAAAGTTGATTTGGAACGGTTGGTTTGTAAGGCAGCTATATGCTATAGTAGACCGATCTGAAGAATTCCTTCGCAGGTTGCATCATTACTTTAGACTATAATTCGTGCAAAATTTAGTGAAGATATATCGCCAAGTACAAAAGTTTTCCATACAAGCACTTGATGCCGAACGTTCAGTTTCTATGGCAGCTATATGCTATGGTGGTCTGATATCGGCCATTCCGACCAATGAGCAGCTAATTGCGGAGGAAAAGATGTCTGCAAAATTTCAAAGCGATATCTCAAAAACTGAAAGACTAATACATGTATAAATAGAATAACAGATAGACAGGCGGACATGGCTAAATCGACTCAGCGCGTCACGTTGTTTATATACATATATATATATTTAGGTTTCTGACGTTTCCTTATAGGCATTACAAACTTCGTGCCAAACTTAATATAACCATACGCAGTGGTGATCTAAAAAGAGAAATGCTTGATTAAAACAAGAACAAAAATTAACGCATTGCTGTTTTTTTCGAATGAATGAGAATATTTTAAGCTCGCAATCAATTTCTAGAATTTATCTACACAAAAATTCTAGCCTTTTTAAGTAAGAGAGCAAACACAAATACATAAAAAGCACATATGTTGTTGTAAAAACTGCACACTTGCTTTGCTCAGCAGCGCAATACCACTTTTTAAACAAATGCCAGGTATTTTTTCACGCAGCATACCTCTTTGCCAATATTTTTTCTGTACAAAGAAAGCGTTTACTCGTGCTAGCATTGAAGTTACTTATACGCCATGGCGTACATGTGGTTGCAGCTAACTTCAAAACGCTGGCAATACATAAATGTGGTATATATGACCCGCTATGCGAAACGAGCATATAAATCAGACAGAGTAAAAATATTTCGCTTTGAGTATGAACAATATTTTCCCTATATAAACGGCTTTTATGCGCATACTGCAGACTACATGATGTTTCAAAGGCACACGTTTGCCTCTTGGCTGTGCCGAACGTGCGTGCGTGTCATTTACACAGCAATAAAAATCCTTTGTTGGCATTAGCGCATAAATAAAATGTTTAATGCAATTGAAAGTGTATGCTTTGAAGTCTTAATAATCTCTTAACGGTGTGAGGAGCAGGTGAGACTAAAGTCAAATGTGTTTATAAAAAATTATTTGAAAATCATACGTTATATTGTAGAACACCCGGACTTAAGGCAAACAAAAATTTGACGGCCTTTATGATGTTTTTTTGGGAGATCACAGTTAGCATACGCAATTTTAGACAAAAATTTGCTATTTTGTCAGGAATATGTATATATGTACATATATGCAATATAGTCCCACAGTTTTTGAGATATCAATCTGAAAGTTTGCACATTTCCTTTTCTCCGAAAAAAACTGCTCAGTGGTCGGAACTGGCGATATCGGGCCACTACAGCATATAGCTGTTGTACAAAATGTCCGATCAAAATCAGGTTTTTGTAAGGAAAAAATGTTTATTTACAAGGATATCTTCACGAAATTCGGCAAAGACGATTATTGAAAGTAAAACTATAATCTCCAAATATATTGTTCAAACCAGACAACTATAACATAGAGCTGTCGTACAAGTTCAACGGCCAAACTCAAGTCCATGTATGGAAAATTATTTTATTTGACAATATATCATCAGGAAACTTGACGTACATTATTATAGAAAGCATCGCTACAATATCTGAAGAAAGTTTTTAGATCGGGAAACTATAGCATATAGCTGCCATACAAACAACTCGGTGAAACTAGAGTCCATGTATGGAAAACTTGATTATTATCTCAGACATCGCTACTTTCAACGAAAATATTGTTCAGATCGGATCACTATGGCATACATATATGTAGCTACAATACAAACGGAAGATAATTATAACATTTTTTCACACACTGTTCTACTATAAGAAAGTCATCTGTGAAGGGCATAGCTTCGGTGCAGCCAAAGCGTTTTTTCTGCTACTTTTAAATTTTCTTAAATCCAATCAAAATTTTTATCTTTCTTGTTAATAATTTTCCCTTCCAGTTATGTGTTGCTTAATTTTATCAATTAACAATCAGTAGAAGCATCTATAAAAATCTGTCTTACCCGTATCTAAAAGTAAACGCTTAACACACATACATTTTGCAATCTTTTCTCTTGGCACTTGTTTCGTAATTTGCGCTCATTCATTATTTAACGGCGCCGCAACACCCAAAAGGCGCGACTGCAATTCATTAAATAGATATTGTGCTGAGAGTGTTTCTTAGAAATTTACTTTTAATGCGCATGTAAACACAACCACGACCATTTTTTGCTTTCAACCAGCAATTTTGTATGCAAAGAATTCCGACTTTTTGTCTTGGAAATGTGTTTGCTCAGTAATTTGTGTGCACAACTCATTTTTTATATTTGCCGCTTTAAAAAGCTGTAATTATATAATGGCCCTGTGTACATTTCGCGCTAATTGTTCGCCTTTCTGCTTTTTGCAGTGATTCCAGCGAAATCTGCTAAACTGGGTTAATGCGCCTAAGTGTATACTTTATTCTGGTCGAAATGTCGTCAAGGTAGTAGAGTATTTTTTTAAGAAAAGTCGAAGAAAAAGCATTTTTGGTTGGAAACAGTAATTATAATTGTTTTGAAAAAGCGCAATTATTGTGGAGTTGGTGTTCAGTAAGGGGTAAATAATGAAATGGTTTTAATTATAACGAAAATATTTGCATTAAGAGCATAAAAGGTTACTCATACGTCATGTAGTCCCAAAGAGTTTCAGTTTTGTATTAAAGACATAAAAAGTTACTCATACGTCAGGTAGCCTCAAAGGGTTGTAGATTTTGAGATATGTAATAAGTGAGGTGTGGAGAGCATATATAAATAATTTGTCCTTATTGAAGTCGTATTCTCAACTACTTAGCTTGATTAAAATATTTGAAAATAGCTGGGCCGAAAAAGTAAAACATTCGAAGAGAGGAAGTTGGCATAGAAAATGTTGTAAAAATTTCAATAACTTGTGGGAATAGTTTCAGAAGTTATTTGAGTAGGCTTTTTCGTATTTAAAAACACAAGCAGATACCCTTAAACGGGTACTGGAAAGATATACGGTGCAGAAACTTCCGATTCAAAGCTCTAGCTTGAGTGTTTCTTTCATAAAAGGAGTGGTCATGGAAGATTTATTAAGAAACAAGAAAAAATATTAACTACAGCAATCCGATCTGAACGATTTCTTCGCAGAATGTATTGTTGACACAGATAATAATCTATGCTGAATTTCGTGAAGAAATTTCCTCAAATGAAAAAGTTTTCCACACAAGCACATGCGCTTCGCTGTACAAAGAGAAATACATATTTTTCAACCGAACTCCGAAAATTTAATTTTAAAATAAAATACAGCTTTGTTGTTGTGTTAGCTCACAAAATAAACATTTTTGCCGCATTTAACACTTTTGCCGCAAGCATAAAAATTTACTTTTAATGTCAATGCCGCCAAGTACTCAGCATACATTTGGTAAGAATGTTATAACTGCAACAGCAACAACAACATATACGCGCACAAAAAATGCCCGAGCATCTGCTTGAGACTATTGTAAGTGAGCACATGCTTAGGTATGCCGTATTTGTAGCTGTCAAATGCTTGCTAAATATACCCAAGCGCATTAATACATTCGCACATTAACGCCAACATGCGCTGACACAAATTTGCGCAGCATAACGGTGCATTTTGGAGGCACTATCTAGAGTACGTGTGCGCAGAAGCACGAAGTTGCAAAAGCAAATGAGGAAACTGCGGTTACTTAAGGGAATTGGAAAAATTTCGTGCAGTTAAATTTGGTGTGCAGGCGATTTGCAGGAACTTACTAAAATCACGTGTGAACCCAGCAAAGGGTAGCATACACGTAATGTAACTATATGGCAAGTACATATGTAAGTAGTTTGTCATATATCATCAGTAATGTTGCACGTACATTGCTGCGTCATGCAGGGAATGCGCTCTCCTTTTGTTTATTTTAATTTACTGTTAATGCAAACTCAAATCTTGAGGTAAATACCAAGTTTGTTGAACGAATTTTCACATAACCACACGTCTGCAGCATGTATAGTATATATATAAGTATATACTCGTATTATATATATTCATCAGTAGATGAGGGTCACCAGCACGTCCGTTTATTTAATTAGCAAGTTTTGTATGTGTTGCGTGTAAGATCAGAGTTTATGCAAGTTAAACTTTCTGTGGCATGATATGGTAGTTTGGTAAGAGATACGCATTTGTTTCGATGTTGCGTGTAGTTTTTTTGCTAAGCTGACTATTTGTTGATTTGTCTGCATTGAAATGCAAATAAAGTGATCTAAGAGGTTGTCCAGATAGAAGGGGAGCAACCTCTATGCCGCTATGTTCGACCAATCGTTGGAAAAGTCGATGAATATATCGAAAAGGTTGATCAGGACCGTCACATAAGCCGCCATGACATCGCTAAGGAACTTAACATTCATCACAAATTGGTTTTGAACCATTTAAAAAAGGCTGGCTACAAAAAGAAGCTCGATGTTTGGGTACCACATGAATTGTCTGTGAAAAATTTAATGGACCGAATTAACATCTGCGGATCTTTGCTGAAACGAAATGAAATCGAACTATTTCTGAAGCGAATGATAACAGGAGACGAAAAGTGGATCAAATACGACAATAGTGTGCGAAAAAGATCATGGTCCAAGCGTGGTGAAGCTCAACAAATGATCGCAAAGCCAGAATTGACGCCTCGAAAGGTTATGCTGAGTGTTTGGCGGGATTGGAAAGGAATCATCCACTATGAAGCTACTCGAGCCTAGTCGAACGATTGATTCTACATTTTACTGTCAACAACTGATGAGATTGAAGCAAGCAATCGAAAAAAATGTCCAGAACTGATCAACAGAAAGGGCTTTGTCTTCCATCATCTTTTTTGACTCGGAAAAAACTGAGAGAGGGCTGGGAAGACTTGATGCATCCACCATATAACCCTGACTTTGCACCATCGGACTACCATTTGTTTCGGTCAATGTAGAACTCCCTTAATGGAATAAAGTTGGCTTCAAGAGAAGCCAGTGAAAGTTACTTGTCGCAGTTTTTCGCCGAGAAACCGTAAAAGCTTTACACTGATGGAATAATGTCTCTAGCGGAAAAATGGTAAAAAGGTGTCGACCAAAATGGTACATATTTGGTTCATTAAAGTTCATTATAAATGTAAAAAAATAAGTTCAAGTTTGATTAGAACTACGAAAATACTTTTTCGACTAACCTATATGAGCTAAAACTGCTGCTTTGAAAGCCAAGGCAGAAGAGCTCTTACCAACAGCTGCTATTTTCGACTATTTTGGTTCGAGTAGGCAATTGCAAAGTAAAGTGCTCTCTCGACGAATAAAGACCAAACTCTACAAACTTGAATAAATTAAATCTCGTTCTGCCATACGGTGCAGCGGATTGGACAATGACGAATTCTGGTGAGTCGGCTTTAAGTGAGTTCGAAAGAATGGTTTTGCAGAAGGTTTATGGTATTTTGCGCATTTACAATGGCGAACACCGCAGTCGATGGAACGATGAGCTGTACGAGATATACGGCGACATAGACATAGTTCAGGGAATCAAAAGACAGTGGCTACGCTGGTTAGGTCATATTGACCGGGTGAATGAGTGTTCTTGCCTTGAAGTATCCATAGTATCGAAGAAATTATCGACTACCCGCCCCGTCGGAAGCAGAGATGGGGGAAACTCTACGCTGTTGAAGAGATCAGGTTCAGAAGGACCTGGCTGCACCTGGTAACTCCAATTGGCGCCGAAAAGCAAAGATAAGAAACAACTGACGCGCTATAGTTAACTCAGCTATAACTGCATAAACGGAAAGGAAGAAGCATCCTGGCATTTCGGATGTCAGCATTAAGTACCTTAAACATTTTGTAAACAGTAACACCATTCATCCAACAGTAACAAGAATTCCAATTAGAAATTATTTGAAGTAAGCAAAGCAGTTGCAAGTACTTATAACCCATCATGCGCTCTTATACATGCCAGCCAGCAGATAGTTTGACATACTCAACTCATTTCATTGCAGCTCAGCTCATAAAATGACGCACTCGGAGTTTGCGTTAATAAAGTGGCACATTTGCGTGACATGTGTTGCTCGCAAGCACGCAATAGCGTCGCAATATTACATATATATTACAATATTACTCAGCTGAGTGTGCAGCAGCTTGCCGCACTAACGCTTTTCCGCTTTGCCGTTTTTGTGTAGTGTTTCAGCTAAAATTGCTGCTCTTCAACAATGCAACATGGTAAAGGACTGGCATGCGGATAATGTGCTTAAGTACATAGATATTTCCTGCTGCCACACATATCCTTCCTGTTCTTGTGAACTTTCATGCAATTTTATTTTCAAGCGAATTTTCCGGCTTCGTTTTTATTTTTCCTACTTTTTTTCAAATTTCTTTTGTTGTTTTTTTCTTTTTTTGATTTGCTTTGTCTCGCCTTGTGGCTTGTTGGATTACTGCATTGTTGCATGACACTGCAGGCAGAAATAAGAGCATGCCAGTACCAATGACATGCCTGTTGTTGTTGGCGACATAGTTTGTGGCTAAAGAGTCTAAATACAAGGATGGCCCGGCGATTGTCTTTTTTGTTTTACATTTTTTAATTTTTTTTCCATTTTACCTTGGCCTTGTTTAAATTTTTGAATAGTAGTTGATGATTAAAATTCCCACAATCTATCGTCCATAACTCCTAATTTTGTGCATATAATTTCTCCATAAAGTTTACAGCTTACTCTTTCCTCTTCTCAAAATTGTAGACATGATCTCATTATTAACCAAATTAACTTCAACATTAAGTATGTGTATGCCTCCACTTATAACCGACTTGTTATGATAGAGCCATATTTAAGTTATGGAGTTGAAGAGTATAACACTCCAAAAGGCTGAACTTGAAATAAATCAAAAATTTTATGTATGGTCTTATGAATTGGTTCAAAATATGAAAGATCACTATAAATTACAGCAGACAACTGATCAACGATCCTCCGTTCAGTGAGAATATTCTTTAAGCCTTCCGAACACTTGGTATAACTGGCGGAAGGAGGATCTCAACAGCAACATTGTGAAGTCCCCTAAGTACAATTACATCATGTCTTTTTATAATTTCGTACATTAACTTTCATTTATTTTTAAAATCTTTTTCAGGTAACTGCCAGTAATAATTTCTTCAGCAATCGTGTCAAAACTTTTCCTTTTTGCCTCCTCAGTGATTGCACCTATTTTTCAAACCATCCTCGTACAGGAAACGCCTGCATGAATACATAGTTGCTTTTGACTTAGGGCGTGCACCGAAATGCACTAGCTTCGCTACACTGTAGCTGACAGTACATGTTCACTGTTCGCCTGCCTTGTGGACATGACACGCAGACATGCCCTATAAGGTGTATGCAAATAGGCGGCTTTCCTTGCTTAAAGTGCTCTGACATCCATTTGCTTATTTTTCCGAGCTCTCTGCCCAGAAATATGTGCACATACACGTATATAGTGTGTCCGCACGTTGGCTCAGGTGTTGCTACTTTCGCCCGGCCTTCACTTGCGGCCTAGTCCGCTGACCGTTTATTTTGTCGCCTTGTATTTGTCATTCCTTTTCTGTGGCTTAATTATGAGTCTCCATTGCAAATTATTTCAACAATACAGCTGGCAAAGCCTGTCACTTTTAACTATTTATGACGAGGCATGGCAGCAAAGTTACTCTTTTGACTACATATACATTTGCAGACATACTTGCAGCTTGTGAAGGCTTAAGGCACTCCTTGGCATAGTTGCATGCAAAAAGTGAATTTTGTTGCAAAAAAATTTAGGTGTAAATTGAAGTGTAGCTGAATCGACACTCTTATGTATATTAGTAGTATAGAACTAAAGTGAAAATGCAAGCGATAAGGCGTGCTCAGGGGTTTCTGACCATTCTGAAGGAATCATTGAGGCATTAGTATGTCCTTAAACACTTGGAAGTAACATAGAAGTATAGCCAAGGCATTGAAAATACTGTCAGCATAGCTAGGCAATAAGCAAATACTTCGCCAAATACGCCTTTGGAGTACAATATAGCCCTAAATCTACTAGTCCGTAACAGTGACGGCGGCTTAAAGAGTGTCGGAGAGAATTTTTTTGAGAATATTGAGATTATGGGGAAAAAGTAGGTGTTGTTGCTGTTATTGTAGCGGCAGTAAATAAGCTTGAAGTAGTTTCGAGCAAAGGTGTCGAGTTGACAGTACTTGGCCGTATAGTTAAGGTACGTTCCGGTTACTTAGACGCGTCTCTGTCGTAGGAACGGTAGTATCTGCCATCGCAATGCCGTAGAGAGAGAAATGAGAAGATAAATCCTTAAGGAAGGACTATGCACCCACCTTTGAATATCCAGACACTTCTATAAACCCGATAGATGATGTCAATGGTATACTATCCCTTAGTGCCTGAGACTTGCTGCTCAACGCTGTAGCTACTAGAGAATAGAAATTCTACACCAGTTTATTCGATTAAAAGGAATATGCCACAGAAATAGTTCAGATATAAAAATAATCGTTGGTGATTTGACCGCTCATAAATAACTACAGTGGGTTGTAGATCAATCCATACTGTCTATTGAGCCGGCATCTCGACTTTGTCTCAAACATTCAATAGAATATATGAAAATGAAGAAGATGATATCGAGTGCAACTGCTTGAATTATGATAGAAGAAGTTCTTTTTCTTCAGTATTATCTACAGTCGACTTGCTGATGGATTTTCAGTCTGAAGCAGGTATAATTTTGGTGTGAAGAGTAACCTCAGTTAATTTTTTTCAGCGGGAGTTTAGGGATATTATAGGTCCTAGTGACTTTAGTCCACATCATATAATCTAATATCTGTAACTTTTTGTCTCTACTTTCTAATGTTTTCTGTTTTCGTACATATTTAGTACGCTTTGAATATTTAACAGCTGTGGAATGCTTTTGTACGACTGGAAATTTTAAGCTTTAATTCAACACTCTTCTTGTCAGATATGACTGTGTAAAGGGGTTAGCGGCGGCAAATTTCTCGTCACCAATTTCACTTTTGCAGACTAACCTTTTGTCGGCACGAAACCACAAAACCTCAAATTTGCAAACACACACATGCAAAAAAGTTGACTACTTTTATCACCTGTCGCCAACTTCCACTACTTAGCATACATTCTGAGACGATTTATAGCGGCTGCTGACTGCATTTCCGTTGCGGAAACTAATTGTTGTGCATGACTTTTGTTTTCACTTATTCGAAGTACGTGCCTATACTAGTATGAGTGTGTGTGTGATAACGAGTAAGTAGATATGTTAGTGTATGTGTCGCATATAGTCGTACAAGTTGACATAAGCCTTGCTATTTTCTTAACACAAATGTCAGGAATTATTTTGGTCACATATTTCTAATGTGTGTGTGAGTGTATGTGTGTGTTTGTGGCGCTTTAGTATATCTTTGACACAATTCTTAACTGATTTATGTGCAGAGTTAGGCATTTGCCGTCAACGTTGGGTGATAAAGTATTTGCAAAGTAGGCTAAGTGTGATTGTTGCAATGTTGGCTGTTGAAATTGTTTAGCAGAAACAGATAGTTTGAGGTTAATGATATGCTTATATGAATGATATTGTGGTAACTTCGAAAGTTTGAGTTTTAAACGAAAAAATATTTTTAAAAGAATATGAAATGCCTATAATAGAGACAGTTACATTTGTGGCCAAATTTCTCAGACGTACTGATATTTGTTTTCGGGATTACATTTAAAGAAGTAAGCATAAACAACTTTACTGAGTCCTACAGGACCATTCGATCTCGGACCAAGTTCGTTCCCACGACAGTCGGGTCTACATAACCGGAACGAACCCCGATTTTTATCCGTCCAAGGACTGTCAGCTCGTTAGAATTCCGGCGCAACAACAACAACAGTTCTGCAGTCGCAAGGTCCTTCTGGCCCGGGGTAAATCGGAAGAGTTCTATTGAGCTCTTAGCTCTCAGCAAGGTTCACCTTTTAAGGGTTACTGTCCGATTGGGATTCATTCAGTGAGACTTTACATCTTACCAGATGGCAGCTTGTTATAGTAAAATACGCTTAAAGGATTCCCACAAAATTCCAGCTTTTTGGGGTACTTAGGCGGGATTGATACAGCAGATACGCTAGCTAGGTTATGTCGTCCGAATGGATGAAAATATTCTAGATCTGAAAGTAATCGACGCAGTACCCGCCGGGGGAAGCAAAGGAAGACCTCTACTCCGTTGGAAAGATCACGTGGAAAAGGACCTGGTTGCACTTGGCATCTCCAATTGGCGCCAACCAGTGAAGAGGAAGAAACGCTAGCGCGCTGTTATAAACTCGGTCTTCATCACGTAAGCGGTGTCAACGCCAATAAAGAAGAAGGAGGCGGGATATATACCTAAAAGTGCCGCTTAAGGCTTTCGAAGTCAGTGTTAAGCACAAAAATGTTTGGTTATTTAAGCGGCTGTGGTACTCAAGCGAGGTTTACTGAAAATCAAAGATTTTTCATCCCATAGTAGTAGCTTTGCGTAACAGGTACAATGAGCGGATAATTAAAAAAATACAAAATCGCTTTTTTGACTATTCTTTTGCATTCTTCAATTACTTGTACCACTATCTACTTTTTTTTGTTTTCTGTTACGCTTTAGCCATTTTGCCAATCCACTCTCTCGAAAAACACAATCAATTCAATCATTGTCAGCTACGCTTGACAACACACATCACTCATACGCCATGTCGCCCCACCAGGACAATAGCAGAACAGCCGACATCAAACACCGAGCAATCAGACTAAAGCCGAACGAATGACCGTATAATATATTCGACTGCAATCAGTGCAGATTGCACATCAATCAATCAGGCACACCTGTTACACACCGCCTTGAACCTTGTTGCTGACCTGCAGGATAATTAATTTGCATACATTTGCATTTGCCACGAATTCAATTTACATAACCAATTTGTTTAACTGTTTTACTAATGTTTTGCTGTTGGCCGTCACCCAAGCCATTCAGGAGCACAACGCCCAGCGCAAAACTGCAGCGAATGCGAGTTGCGTATCAAAGTCGCTGGCGGGTTCAGCACACATATACATACTTGTATAGCGCATAATAACTGTCAGCCATAATAATAATATCCAATTAAAATTCAGCTGCAATTCAGCAGAATAAAATCACAACAGAATTGACCATATGCAGTGCAGCTTTGTTTTCACCACGTCTTGGCGCTTCAGCATGTCGCTTAAAGCCAATTTTATGCAAACAGTTATGACATTCTCTGTTTTGTGTTTTTTTTTTTTGTGTTTGTGGCAGTGGCAAGCAAAGTGCAGTGGCGTTTTTAAATGCGGTCTTCGCTGCAAGGCGCCGTTTATTTTATTAATATTGCTTGCTTGCTGCGACAGATACACACAGGTGGCGTGTAAGACTATCAGTTAGTATGCGTGTGTGTGTGTTTGTAAGTTTCTTTTCGTTTTCCACGTGAAACCATAAAGTTTTATGAGCGCAAATGCAAGCGTTTTGCTTATAAATTACCTGCTCGTAATGCGCTGCGCGTACACCTTTACTCGGCGTTGTTGCAGTATGACTCAAGCATGCGCTGAGACAGTCTTCTATACATAATTTGTGCATTATACCTACACTTACACACACATACGAGTATAAATATATTTATGTATGGGCGAGGGCAGAAGCAGGTAAAGAGGTTAAGTGGTTGTCAAGTATACTGTCGCATTATATGAAATATGTCCCCATAATGACATCTTTATAAAAATGAGAGAGAATGGAGAGAGCATAAAGCAAATATCTTGAAAGATTTCTTTAAAATAATAGCATTTTTTTTATAAACTGAGTTGGGTATATTACGGTTGCCACAGAATTTGTAACACCCTGAGGGAAACGTCGGAGAGCCCAACAGGGTGACGAGCTGAGTTAATCCAGCCATGTTGTCGTTATATAATCCAAATCTGATCGCTATCTAATGTAGCGCTCTGAAAATTTTCAAACATCCTTTTTTACAAAAGGCTGCTAATTTGTGGAAAAAACCGCAGATATCGGACCACAATTGCAAATAGCTGCCAATCAAACTGAAGGGTCGGAATCAGGTGCTTGTATGGAAAACTTTTTCCTTTGACGCGCTATCTTCACAAAACTTTGCAGGGCCTATTGTCTAATAAAATAGTGTAATCTCCTTAAAATTTTTTCACATTGGATCACTAGAGCATATAGCTGTCATACAAACTGAGCGATTGGAAACAAGTGCTTGTATTGAAAACTTTTACATTTCTGAAGGAAATTCTACATTTTTCATGCTTCTTTTAGCCTTAGCTGGTGATAGCCGAAAAAAATTACTTTCCGCCATCCAAACTGGAAAAACGATGGATTATGAGCCGAAATTGAATTTCGTTAACCTGTTTTTGTCAGCTCATACGTTTTTTCCGAAAACTCAGCTCGAATCTCTAGAGTGATTCAGAGAGCGAATAGCACAAGCAAAAAATAAGCATGTGTTCAAATCTAACTGTTTCCTCATAACACAAACATGCTATATATATATAAACATACATATATGAAAATACATACACACATCCTCACATGCATCTAAATGCATTACACATACAACACGTGCCGCGCACTAGTAGCATTGTCTGGCATTACGGAAAATCGTGACTAATTTCTTGCGGTAGAATGGTTGTAAGCAGCCATCCGAAGCGCGCAACCACTTTACAATGCAACGTGCAACGAGCGTCCTAGATTATGCTTCGACGCTTGCGCTACTAGAGATGCATGTGCATATGTTTGTGTGTGCACTTTCTCCACTTTCGCTGCAGTCATTAAGGAAGACGTGGAATTCCACAAGCAATGTACTTGCCGAAGTACTTCACATAACCGAGCTATGGCGCACGGACACGTCTATATAATGGCGTAATACAATTAAAGTTGACTGCAGCTCACTTACATGCAAGCACAATGCAAAATGTTTTAAAGTAAAAATGGCAATCTCTTAATATGCTTTTACTTTAATGTCTCGCTTATAGAGAACTTGACGAAAAATTGTGGTTGAGATAGGGGGATAGATTTCATTTGAAGAAAATTATCTAGTGACAAGATTTTATGACTTTAGCCAAGTCAAGAACCAAGAGTGTTTTTTTTTAATTTTTGATATTCGGAGATGCAATAATCATTTAGTATACTTAAATATATAAATTGCTCTCAAATAAGAAGTCCCTGCCAACGTTCGGCGACTAAGAAGGGAAAGTCTTGGAGATGTTTTGGGTTGCGATGAATTATTCATAAATACCACCGTCAGCTCACAGTGAACCAATGATATTGTCCACAGACTTCGAAAAAGTCAACTACTACTATGTTTTAAGTCCTCAAAGGGCGTTAGCTCTAACTAAGCTCCCACCCTGCGCTTATAACTATCGCGGGAGACCACCTCGATCAACCTGGATCAAAACTTCAATATTGGAAAGTCGTCACAAGGAATTTAGTGGTGCAAAATTCATTTAAAGTTACGACAACTTATATAGCGCCGGATCCAATAGGCACATATTATAACAATTATAAAGAAACGAAATTCAAAAGTAAACCTCAATTCGAGATACTCTTTTACATATAACTTGTACTTATTATTGCAAAGTATTCTTATCTTCCATACCTATCAGTATGCCATTTTGACAACAATATTGAAGATTTTTTTTCCAATATTGTATAATTAGTTTAAATTTTTTCTTTCTTATTATTTTCTACACCCCATACTTAATTAACAGTTATTGTAACAAAATGTAATTGTTAATTTTTAATCAAGGCAATTTGCACTCACCTGTTTCCATTCGACTTTATCGATGCCATCCTCACCAGCCATCTCGATGGGCGGTCGCAAAATGGAGACATACTGTGCGCCAAAAGTAAACATCCGAGCACAAATATTGGCGGGCCGCAGTGTGGCGAACGAAGAGATGTGGTGAAGTATACGCCGCACCGGAAACGTAGTGGAAACGGATGTGGTACGGATTAAAGGCGGCAACGAGACAATTCGTGTGGAAAAAATGGTAGAAAGGAAAATGATTAGTAAATTAGAGTAATTTAGGGTAGAAAGACTGGTTAAATAATTGATGAGATGTTGGTGGATGGATTGTTGGATTATCTGAATTTGTATATTTGTATTTTAGTTCATATTTTATTGACCGACTGCTCAATAGCTGAAGCAAAGAGAGAGAGAGATACTTACAACTACTGCTGTTCTTTTTTTGGGGCAATATACCTTTGCATTCATTCATCCCTTTAACAAAAAATCTCTTCATTTAAAAAAATCTTTTTCATTGAGTCGATTAGCAGAAAATTTCTTCATTTAAAAAAAGAAAGACCTTTTGGAGAAAAACCCATTCATACAGAGTCAAGAGTAAACAGTAGTTACTTAAAAATTTCCCCTCTCATTTGACAAAAGAACCCTCGTTTCCACCAAGAGCTTTAAACCAAACAATTCTTCTTACTTATACGGAAATAACCCACAGTTAATTTCTCAAAATGTTTTTGTTAATAAAAAAAGGAAAAACTAGACTACACGTTACGTTTCCTCACTCTGGTATAAAACAATTACAATTTGTATCAGTTGCAGCAGTAAACAACCAGCAGAGTATCAGAAAACTCTTCCAATGCATTTTAAATGAGTATTTGATTGCTTTCGCTTACAGCACCTCGGTGAAGTCATGCCGTATGCCGCTGACTGCAAGAGTTCAATGCACAACAACACCACTCAAGGGTTTCGCATTGCCGTACATGTAATTGCCACCCTGTTGTCCTCACTATTGCAGCTCTTCTCCATTGGCATGTTCGTACCACATTACTTTGTTGGCATTTAAGTCGAGTTTAGTTTATTTGCTCATTTTATTTCCTTATTAAATGTTTGCATGCCGCAGTTAGTTAGGTTTTCACGTTTTTCATTCAATTTAACGGTAAATGCCGGAAATGCGACAACTGCTTGTGGTGTGTATTTAATGCCGTTAGATAGAGCACAATATAAAATACTGAGACGACAGGAGTGTATGTATTCTATGCTTCGTAGTAGAAGTCTAAATTAAACTTTATAAATCAATCAAAAACCTGTGTTATATTGTGTTTGATTGTCAACCGATTAATTAAACAAAAAAAATTTAAAATTTAGTGATAACAATTCCAATCATTCCAACTTACAACTACTATAAGTTACTAAAATTATGAAAAATTTAGTTACCAAAAAAACGTGGTGCCTAAAAGTATACCTCATTTTTCGAAAAATTAAAAAAAAATTGTTTAACATTTTACTTAATAAAACAAAAAACGCGGTGCCTAAAAGTATACTTCACTCCAACTTACTACTACTGTTTTCGAAAATTTCGAAATAAAAAATTATTAAAACTTTAGCTACTAAAACAACGTGGTGCCTAAAAGTATTCCTCATTTTTCGAAAATTAAAAAAAAAATTATTAAAAATTTAGTTATTTAAAAACGCGGTGACCAAAAGTATACCTCACTCCAACTTACTACTACTTCAAAAAAAAAAAATTATTAAAAAATTAGTTATTAAAAAACGTGGTGCCTAAAAGTACACCTCATTTCAACTTATTAGTACTATTTTCGAAAAAAAAAAAAATATTTATTAAAAATTTAGTTTTTAAATTAGGAGGTGCCTAAAAATATACCTCATTTTAACTTATAGTACTACTAATGTTTTCGAAAATTTTGAAAATAATAATTTAGTTATGAAAGAGTACGAGGCGCTTAAAGGTATACCTCATTCCAACTTACTACTACTGTTTTCGAAAATTTTCAAAAAATTTTGAAATAGTTTCTCAAGTTGAAAGACTTGTACAGATTATACGAAGTTTGAAATTTGCCACAACTGTGTTGAGAATTTTCTCATATAAAAACAGGCCGATATCGACGGTTCGTATAAATGAGCAGCTTCTTGGAGAGAAAATGACGTGAGCAAAATTTCCGACCGACATCTAATTTTGTTTTCGTACTTACACACAGACAGACGGACATCACTTAATCGATTCAGCTCGTCATGCTGATCATTTATATATATATAAACCTTATAGTGTCTGCGACGTTTCCTTCTGATTGTTACACATTTCGTGGAAAATTTAAAATATCCTGTTCAGGGTATAAAAACATTTAAAATCCTAGCTTACGCTCACAGAAACAATAATGCCGGTATACATTAATTTCATACTCGCTTCAACAGCTTAAATTTTTGTTATTAAGAGCTTATGCCGACAAACATTTTTCAGAAAACAACAGCTGGAGAATAATGAATAGTAAAATACGTTGTATTCAACATTTAATTTCGCAATTATAAATACAGTTAATTGGCAGGTGAAATGATATATATATGTACATATGAACATATGCAAGTACATGCCTGCTGTACTCTAGTGTGCGTCTGCAGTGTACAATTAGCTGCGCCTTCGCATTGCATTAAATTATCACGCATACGCAATGGCGCACCACGACTACCGCACGGTGATGACGATGCCTGTATGAGTTATTAAGCGTATTAACTCATACGTTAAGCGGTTGCGACATGTCATTATCATTTTCACAACTTTTTTCATCACTTTCTCGCTCTCTCTCCCTTGCTATCTTTGTTCTCTCTTTCAACCGCCTGCAACTTGCAGCTCAGCACTTACAACACTTAAAGTTAACAACACGCCATTTACGCGCTGCCTTCGACGCATTGTCAACCTTATCTTTGTGTTAATTGACGCCGAGTAATTGACATGGCAATGCCACTGAGTTCATTAAGCCACTGGCAGGTAGCAATAAAATGCAAAAAGCCGCCATTAATCGAGTAGCTTTAATAATAAAAACTGCAGGACAGCGCCGCAAAGGCAAATGCGGTTGTGTGTTGTAAGCTTGCAGAGGGATAACACGTGTATTTAATGTGCAAGCAAAAGCAACAAAGATGAGAAAAGTGATAAAAATCGACAGCGAGACGCACGCCAGGGATTTCATTAACATAAAATTGCTAAATGAGTTTGCATTTTTCTCGTTTTTGTTTGTTTTCCACGCTGTGTGTTGCGGTCGTTTGCTCTCCCAAAGGATGCCGTCCTTTATCAGCGTGGCTTTATTTGTAATCGCTCTACATTTGTCATACGCAAACGTCTCTCATGTGTATAGTAGATGTGAGTGAGTGTGCGTTTTTTCTTACATTTTAAATTGCTAAACTCACCTTGCCGCGGTCGATGCTCTTGATCATATCCAAGTCCGTTGTGTCCGATATGCCGCCGTGCACAATCAGCACCCGATTGTTAACGATGGTGCCCAGCGGCAGCCAGCGGTAGACTTCTTCAATCATTATCATTAATTTATCGGCATTGCGCTGTGCGGAAAAAGAATACAGTGTAAAAAGCAATGCAAATATAATACAAAGACACAAGTAGGCATATAATAGCAAGTGTAAGCATAGCAGTTTAGCTGAATTTTTCTATGCGATACTTACACGATACTTCTGCTGCACCTCGCGTATGAAACCGTAACGCGCATTCATCACAGAGTCTTCGTGATTGCCGCGATTCAAGTGCACGGCACCGGGAAAGGCCAGAAAGCAGACTAGTAGCAGCAGGAAGACCTCAAGACCCTTTTTGCCGCGATCCACGAAATCGCCGTTAAAGACATAGGGGTTTTCGACTGAGGGAAGACCATTCTAGAGATTGAATTTTACAATAAAAAATATGAAAAGTTAATAAAAAGGTAGAACTTTTTAATAAATAATTTTTGAAAATGAAAAGTTATTGTGTAAATCTTAAATTTTGTAAAAAAAATATTTTTTCTATATGATTTCTCATTCTTTCACAAACTCACTCACCTTATAGAAAATCACCAACAGATCATCCAGTTTTCCATGCAAATCTCCAATAACTGTCACCTGTTTGGATATCGCCGTTGATGCTTGATTGAGATTTGGAAGTCGTTTTAACTTAAATGCAGCCTCTTTTAGTATACCACCCACGTATTTGGCCAGTAGGCGATCAGACTATAAGGAAGGGAAATATAAAAAACAAAATGTATATCATTCATGTAATAGAGGATGGAACATGTTGGATATATCGTTTTAAAATTTTCGATATTCGAAAGCTCTTTGGATAGCGAGTCCCGCGCGAATTCACAAAGCAGACAGTTCAGCGTGTCAATCGCTTCTACTTGCGTTCGAATTACCATCTTTGCTGGATAGGCTTTCTAGCAACTTTTACCAGTTCTCAAGATCTCAACAAAATGTTGCCTACAAATATATTTGGGGACCAAAAGAAGTAGTCGCCAATACTAATGTCTGCCTTGAAGAAAATATGCTTTTTATATAAAAATGTTATCGAAAAGTTAGATCACTACGGATATAACCGTAATACTCTCGCTTTCATTTCCAATTTGGAATAATATCGAATTTTATGAAAAAAAAAATTTTTGTGACACATCATCCAAAATAGGGAAAAACTTCAGAAAAGAGTTAAGGATACCTTCAATTAATAATATTTACTTTTAAAGAGAGAGAGTGTTAGTGAAAGAAGTTTTTCAACAGTAATAATAGCGTATAACCCACGGAAATCAAATTACTGTTAAGATACGAGTATATCTGCAATATCTCCACTCAGTATTAGATAAAAGTTTTGTGAACATTTTCCAAAAAGAACCAAGGTCTATATTGAGTTGTTTATATTTCTTGCCGAATCCCTCTTATCACAGGTTAGTAACCACAAAATACCTCGAAGTATCCTACTCTATTTAATCTTTGTCTTAATCTAATTTTTTGCACGAAATATTATTTCTATCAACCAAACCAATGTGGTACTCACCTTTTTCTTGCGAAACACATCAATCAGCGTCACCACATCCTTCTTGATTAAGGGAAATTTCAAATGTGGTCCATCATAATTCTTGTCGGAACGATATTCGCCATCCTCATTGAAATCTGACTCATCGAAATAAACATCTGAAGCTGTAGTTTGTGTGACATTTAATTGGGCACAAGCAATTCGCAAGCGTTACACACACACATACATGGTACAAGGAGCGTAGTTGGGGGAAATGAAACGGATACAGATATATATATAATATGAGAGAGATATATGAGAGATTAGCATTACAAGAAATGGTATCTGTAGGAGCATAAACTACAAACTATTTGTATTTACATAAAATCTACTTAAGATTGTTGTATGATAAGGATCATAAAGGTATTATGAAAGTGGCACATGTAATTATTAAGACGGATTAAATACTTAAGTGCGAGTAAGTGAGCACTTGTTATACATCTATACATACAAGTCAGTAAGATTTCCGCAGCACACATCCCACACTAATACAACAGTTGATACATATGTTCACACAAATACATATATATACGTGTATGTTTTTGTATTGTATGTGTATATAATTGAAAACTAATACAAACTTACATAAGAATTAGCTTAAATTTAAGTACACGTGTATGTGTTAGTAGCTGTGTTTTGTAACAATTACCTAATGAGACCTCGGAGTCCCTTTGCAGTGACGGGCGTTGGGCAGCAGCAGCTTCGGGAATGTGTGTAAGCAGTGCATTGAAGAAATTATATAACTGTAAAGAATATTTGAAAATATTTAATTCATTACTTTACAATTTAAATATTAATAATATTAACATAAACATTGAACAGGTTCAGTCATGTTTAGAAAAATTAGTTTTGCTTTGAGATATTTTTTTATATTTTCGTATCTGAATGACGTTTCCATTTTAATATGACCATACTATTCATTAGTTAAAGAATGTTATTGAAAGTACTATCTCTTATCAACAACAACGGCATTTAATGTCATTACACACATAGCACCCTTGGATATTGACGGCAGGTGCACTGCTGCGAAGACCGCTCTGAGGCTCAGAGAAGCTGTGTATATGAAGGAGTCCAAACAAGGTCACGCTGAAATTCTCTCCTCCTTCATTTCCATTCCTAAAAATTTTAACCACTGCATTACAGAGGCTACTCCTAGCGGTTGTTTCTCCGCTCACATATCCACGAGAGATATGTGGACTGGTAGAAATCGCTCACAAAGAGGCGGTATGTACGTTTTCACGGAAGGGTTAAAGCTAGAAGGAAAAGTTAGAGGGGAGTCTTCTGTAAAGAGCTCTCCCACAAGTTTAACTTTAGGCCGCCGGAACACCTTAGGTTTGTTTTGAGTAGAAGTGGCTCATATTAAGATGGCAGTAGTGTAGCTTCTTTCAGGGAGGCGAGCATTCACTCCAATAATAGATCGGCGATATTAGTGCTGATCTCGCTAACGGTGCGCTCAAAGTTGGTCAAGGAGTGTCTGTCCTCACTAGAAATGGCATCAAGCTACTTGATCATCAGATTCATTTGGGTGCCTAGAAACTGCAAAGCTGATGAGCTAGCAAGAAGAGGCACTCGCACCCCGCTAAAATCGTAGTGAGAACGAATCGGATGTCCATTATCATCTTGCGCTTTACCATTAGACCTATGAACTTAGTGTACGCAAACGTAGGTCTACGACAAGCTCCTGAGCGACTGCGCAGCGGACATAGCCGAAACCGACATCGGAAACCTCAACAAATTGTCGACATATTTTTATAGGAGCTCTAGGTATCACAACGGTCCAGTGTTATAAGTTGTCCAAGTGCGCTCTCACTTTCAGAAGCGACCATTTAACCTTACCTAAGCAGAACTATCAGTTTTGGTCCTTTCCAACTATTTGACTTTTCTTCAATAGATTGTTCTTCAATAAAAATACAAGTCCTCAGAGATTAGCACATTTCAAGGCTTACGGAACTGCCTAGCCAGTTTCATTGAGATAGCAACAAATCACTCGTCGCATTAACAATCTGGGCCTATGTCTAATCGACGCGATACCTAAATTTGGTAATCCTCTGAAACTCACACGGCTATGCAGAATAATGTTGAGCAAACTATCATCTCTGTCAAAATCAGGAAGAACCACTCCGAACCGTTCGATACCAGACGAGGTTTTAGACAGAGATATTCCCCCTGGTTCATCTCATCTCTAATCTAATTTCAAACGCAGTGGTACTGTCTATTCTAAAAATACAATGCTATGCAGACAGACAGAGCGCCAGCTTTTCCAGCATACAAAAGGAAGCTGAAGCGGTTGGTATTGTGGGGAACGGGGCCAAGAAAAAGTGGAGTTCACATACAAAGACTCTTCGCGGCTTGGGGACTACGTCACTGTTGGCAACTATACATTTGAAAAGGTGAAGGACTTTGTATATCTCGGAACCAGCATAAGCTCGAATAATGTAAGCCTGGCGATCGAGCGTAGAATAACTCTGGCCAACATTTCCTAACTTGGGATCGATAGACAACGAGCCAAAATTGAGCAAGTATCTTATCATTTCTGCCTTATTATTCTTCGGAAGATCTTTGGAGCCGTCCGCGTGAGCCTTGACTATCGGGGAAAAGGGAACCACGAACTATACGAACTTCATGGCGAAATGGATATAATTAAGCGCATAAAAATCCAGCGAATGTGCTGGTTAGGTTATGTCGTTCGCATTTAAGATGTTGCTCCAGCGGCATGCTCCTTCGACTCCAAAGCCATGGGTGGATGACGGAAGCAAAGCGGCCCACATATGCAATGGAAGCACGAAGTGCATAGCAACATGCTTGAGATGTACAACTTCAAGGAAAGGATAAAGACAACTGACAATTTATATGTTCTCGGTCCAGTCCAACGCACGGTGATAGTGCCAAGAAGAATATCATATCGATTCAGATTTGAGACTGTTAGTTAAGGTTCTTGGTGTCTTGGATAGGCATTTTTACATTTCAGATAAAAGTTCACTACTAACACACCCTGGCTAAATGAAATGTATTAAAGCAACCAGCAAAAGGAAAGGCCTCGCATAGCCGATCTGTCGTGAGAGTTGGTGTCAACTTGAGAGACCCTTTGCTCTAGAGACGAGCGAAAAAGAAAAAAATATGAGAAGCTAGCTTCAGAGTTTTGGCATTGCATGTTGTTAATTTGAGTTGCTTTAACGAAATAAATATAAAATGTATAATACGGCAGGTCAGGGTCGAAATTGAGCGCACGTACAATTTCTACTGACTCAAGTTTTTTTTTTTTGTTTACATTTTGATGTTAATATTTCATAAGTATATTTTTTGGATTATAGCAAAGCAGATAATCTAACAATTTTCCGACGGAATTCGCGCATAAAAAACATAACAATTTTATTTAAAATTTTTTTGGGCGCAATTTTGAAAAGTGCACGCGAAGTTTCCATGCTTGAGTAGTAATAATTACATACATATTATACACATATGTACATAGCAACATTCAAGTATATTTATTTGCACAAGAGCGGTGTCCTGCAGTTTTTGGTGGTCAGCAAATAAATTGCCGGTTCGTGCTTTCACTATTTTTATGACAGCAATTTTCTTTCGTAAATCATGGACGAAAACAAGCGCTAAGGATCACAGCAATGCAAGTGGACATACACACATACATATACATACATTTACACGATATCGCGTATTAAAACTAAATTGAATATTTGAAACATGAAATTAAATTAGAAATGAACGGTTGGAGAAAATAAAAAAACTGGGCAGCAACAACAAAAACAGCAGCACTGCGGCCACTTGACCACAGGCGAACGTGGCAGGGGAAGTGTTTGCGTGGACGCGCGCTTTGCGGCTAGCCAACAAAAGCGACGACAAAGAGAAAATTGAGCAGCAAAAAAAATAGTATTAACTGAAGGAAAAATAAAAGTAAATGCACACAGCGCAGACGGGGTGAGTACGCCCCTTAGAAAGTTAGCGCTGGACTCGCGGGACCGCAATTAAATACAGTGCTGCAGCAGCGACCACATTTAATTATGTGCTGTTTGTTAGCGCTGCGGATGTGTGCGGTGCTCGCAATGAGCGCACTTTCCTTTAGCACTGCGCTACAACAACTACAGACCGGCCACACTGTGTCGTGTTATTGTTGTGGCGCGCTGCTGTGGCAAGTGGCAACTCACTCACAATGCGCGCTTGCTTAAACAACCAACTGTAATATGCAATTGTTTATGGCGTGGTTAACGTAGCTGCATTTCACTCTTGTCTTTATTCCACGTTTGCGTGTAATTTTTAATAGTGAAGCAGTCTTTATAATTTGTTTTTTGTGTGTTTTGTTGGCAGCGCAGACAATGCGAAGGTCAAGCGTGCGGTGATGAGCTGCTGCAAGCGGGAATTGTAAGTGGAAAATAGTCGGGAGTAGATTAAATGAAATATGCAATGCGAGTATGGAAGTGAAAAATTCCCAAAGCACTTCTTTCTCTGAATTGCTCGGTTGTTGTGAAGCTGTGGTGATTCCAAAGACAAATTTTGCATAAAAAATTGGATAAATTTTGAAAATAATGGTGGATAAGCGCAGAAAATAAAATTAATTTAAAAACAAGAAAAAAATCGAAGCTATAATTCACTTCACAAATAAAAAAGTTGCCATACAAGAGCCTGATTTAGAACGATCAGTTTGTCTGGCAGCTATATTCTATAGGTTTGATTTGAACTATTTCTTCGGAGATTGTAGCATTCTTTTAGGCAATAATTCTTGCTAAATTTCGTGAAGATATCTCGGCAAATGAAAAAGTTTTCCATACAAGGTATTAAATTTTATCAAACAGTTTGTATGACAGCTATATATTATAGTGGTCCGATCGAAACTTTTCCGGAGATTGTAGCTTACTTTTAGGCAATAAAACGTAGCAAATTTTGTGAAGATATCTCGGCAAATGAAAAAGTTTTCCATACAAGGTGTTAAATTTTATTAAACAGTTTGTATGACAGCTATGTATATCCTATAGCTAACCGATATCGGCAGTTCTGATAAATGAGCAACTTCTTGGTGAGAAAAGTTCGTGTAACAAATTTTAGATCGTTAGCTCAAAATCTGAGAGACTTTTCGGGGGTATAAGGCAGGTGAAATCGATTCAGCTTCGCGGTGATCATTTATACATAAATACTTTACAGGGTCTCCGACTTTTTGTGCTCTTGTTGCGTATCGTCAACTAAAATGTAAAACAACGTCTCATAAAAAAAGTCGAAAATCGTTGTCAGATATGGTAACCAATATATAACAATTTTATAACGAAAACTCAAATTTTCTATCAATTTAAGTGGTTTATATTAAATCGTTTTTCCTTCGCCTGCAAACTTATGAAAAGTGATGTTACAACAAAAGAAACAAAAGAAACTTCAGGGGATTGCCTACCTAAGGTTGATGTCAGAGTGAAAGCGTGTAGCAATTCGTAGACTGAAGCGATAAGAGTTCAAGCGAAGACCGATGCTGTAAGATGTCAAAGTGAGCAAATATTTCTATAAAGCCCTTAATGAAGTGTGAAATTTAATGCTTCTGACTTATTTATTTAGTGAGTTATCACACATTTGGTAGCTTTTAACATATCCGTTATATGACTAGTGTTTGTAATTATTAACTGATTTCACCCATCTTTACAATGTCTGAGGAAATGTCAAAAGACTTGGCCTCAGCAAGTATGGTTGATATAACATGAGTGTTTTGTTAAAAATCTATTTAACGACAGTTGCCATTTCCGTCTGCCTTCATTTGGAGTCGCATGCAAAGAGCAATAAAATATACTTTAAAATATGAAATGAATAACGTCATGAGGAAATAATAGCATCGCATGCAAAACTATAAAACAGTCATAATTTACGCCGCATAGTTGAAGTGTTTATATATATATATATATATATATATATAGTTTGCAGGTAAATGCGGACAAATATAGTTTATGGAATATTGAAAAACAAGAGGTCAGTTGGCTTGTCCTTGCAACAAATTGGTTTATTTTTTATTGCTGATGAAAAACGCTGACATGGCAAAGTAGATGTAATCTATATAAAATTTGTTGTAAACACACGTATGTATGCTGATGAATGGTTGAATGAATACAGTAATTACAGTAATTCTGAAGAAAAAATATTACGATTTCTTGAACTAGTTCTAAATTTCACGAGTCTTAAACCAGTTAAGTATAGGCTCTGAAACGACTTGTATTTTTTATGGTTTTGTGTCATATGCGAAGAAGTTTGGTGTTGTATTCAGCGAGATTAGCTTAGGTTAGGTTTGATTACATGGACTACTAAATGCAGTCATTTGTGAAGCTATACAAAATTGAAATCCAGTAATTCGCACATACATATAAGTAAAAAACCGCCTTGAGGCCAATAAAAAGTTGCTCAAGCGTTTAATTTCTATATCCAACAGTTCGGTGGAATATCTGAAAGTGTTTAAATCTTAATTTCACAAGCGCTGGAAGCAAGAAGAAAGTGCTGAGATTTTTCCACTTCGTCTTCTTCCATACAGCTCCTAAAGATGACTTTCGGTAAGATTTTCAACCCTAGGACATTGGCTGCGAACGGGCAATGGCCTGTTAGAACCTTCACAACTAGGGAGAAGCTAGCATACTAAAAAAAAAGAACTCGCTTAATATCTTGCGATGAATCTTGGATCAAAAGGATCCTGCAACAGCGCCTAGTTCCCGCGAAGCTGAACTAATCAGTCGACGAGATTACTTCCTGAAAAATAATATAATTCTTACAACTGAAAATTGACGCAAATTTAAGAACCAAGCTATCAAATGGCAAGTCAGAAAGTAAACTGCTCGTCTTGCTAAGAAAACACTCTTTATGTAAGACCAAAAAAAACGCAAATCGCGAGAATAAATTGCTAAACACCAACAATTAGTAGAAACCACAGAGCAGAAAAGGCCAATGGATGGAAGACGACAGAGCAAGTAAACATGTCGGCGATTCACCTTTTATGTAAGCATACACATACCAGGGTGGGTAAAAAAAACTAATATTTTTAGTAATATTCTCAGACAGCTTTAAGTAAATTTTTGCAAGTATGGGCTCTTAATTGTATCGGGAATGTCTTTCACCTTAATGATTTATATTTCTTTCTTTTATCTAATAGAGAAATTCATATTTCTCTTTCAACTACTTGAAAAAATATCGCGTTTACGGTTTTTAGGAAATTGAACGCGCTATAAAATGATCTCCGAACGGTTTTATCATAAACATAATCGTTTAAAAGTTATTAAGCGTCGAAGTTTGATTATTTTAAAACATATTTTTTTCTTAAGAACTTTATAACTCAAGGAAAAAAGAGAAAAAATATTTTAAATTGCAAAACCTACAATTTAAAAGACATTTTTCGCTCTACAAAATGGCAAGCACTTATTCAATTTTTTTTGGCCCACCCTAATGCATGTACATATACATATGTATTTTGCTGCATTTAAGAAACATTGCAAAACCTTTGGTGCTAATTTTTTCTGCGGTTTTTCTTAGCTTTTATCGCCCGTTTATTTTCGAACATATTTGCGGTGTTGCAGCTAAATTTAATTTATTGACTTTCGAAACAATAAAAGTGCTGAATATTTTTACGCGAATTTGAGTGTTATGTGTTGCTGAAGGATGATTTTAGATATATGTATATGATTTTGTAAATTTTTATTTCAGTGGCTTTTCAAGAAAAATGCTGCCTAATATGGACTTTAGTGATGTAGAATTGAAGAATTTTACATAATTTTTTTATTTGTTTTTTGAAAAATATATAAAAAATACTTACAAAAAAAACATGTTTCTTAAAAAAATTAGAACTAGAAATAAAAAATATAAAAATATCTCGCAGGGTAAAGTGATAATCGAGATTTTAATATTTTTATTATTTTTTCAGATGGAATTCAAATATTATAAAAAAATTTCACCCATATTTCAAAAAAAAAATATTATATACCGAATTTCATTTAAATCGGTGTAGCTCTATGGTTCTTGGTCCATAAAAAAATTTTTAAAAAAGCCTAGAACTAGAAATAAAAAAATTATAGCATTTCAAAACGTATAAGGATTTTAGAAAAAAAAGGTGGGCGTGGTTATTATATTTTTGAACTGTATTTGAAAAAATTTCCAGATACGTCGCTCGCCCACTAAATTTAAAAAAAATTATATTGGCTAGTAAACTACCGATTTTTTAAATTTTTTAACCTTCCAGCAATGATATTTTTTTAAGAATTTGGTATATATAACCCTATACTCTTTTAGTATACAAACAACCGTTATGTGAACAAAACTATAATACTCTCGTTAAAGAAAACTGAAAAAAAAAAATTATTAAATTCACATTTTTTAAATTTTTTCCAGGTTAAGAATTATAAAAGAAAACAAACCATTATATTAATTTTTCACTAAAATCATTTTCTGCTCTTTTTTTCGAATATTTTGCAATGCACTTACCTCCACTTGATCATTTTCACCGGCATATTCTAGATTTGTAAATATAGTCCATGTATAACGACGACGCACCTCCATACGCGCTCTGTATCTTCGATACCAACGTTGGATGAGCAAAGCTGCTCGCAAAGCTGAAATTGGGAACAGAAAAAATAATGTATAAATAAAGCAAACTGTGAACAAAACTGATAGATAAGACATTTTGATCGAAATAAAAATATCGAAAAATGTCGTTTCAAGCGCACTGAATTTTTAGATCGAAAAATTTTAAGTACCAAAGCTAATATATACATTAACCAGAGAGGGAAGCATTTGCAGAGTTTTTCCTTAGACGAACACCTAAAAACCCTGTGGATAATTTTATGCTAAAACAAATCACGACCTATTTGGATACACCACAAATAAAATAATGGCCTGGATAGCCTATAAATTGGTTACTGCGTTCACAATGCAGAAAATGTACAGTTGAGACGAAGTGAACTGAAGTAAAACTTCAAGAGATCTGAACTCTTCTCTTGAGTAATCAACGTCGAAGGTTATAAAAAATAATCACGCGAATATGAGCGCGATGGAATTCCAGTTTTTTTTATTGAACTGAACATTTTAAGATACTGTAAACAACACAAATAGCGCTTGGATGTCAATTTTTTACTGTCTGAGCACTAGTGTTCAATTATATTCAATGTGGAGCCTACTTATGAAAAAGTAAGGCTGAGGCACCTCGAATATTTTGCTTTCAAGCACGCAGTGTACCAAAAATATTGCACTTTAAGCAAAAAAAAACACTGTCTACAAAAAAAGTAAAAGTAAAAGTAAAAAGTGCCCCTAAAACTCCGCACGACTAAAATGTCAGCAAAATTTCGAAATAATAAATTTAGCTTACACGAAAATTCAACTTTGCTGCAAATAGAAAATGTTTGCAGTTGAAAAGTGCAAGTGCTCTGTATGCGCAGCAAACATAAATAACGCAGGTTGACAGCACACTTTGCGAGAGTGAAAAAGTTCAAAGTTTTCGCCAGCAAAAGTAGTACCAGAAAACGCTGCCAAACAAGCGTCCACGGCAAAAACATATTTATAGAAAAATCGCTGTTTCAACTTTATCAAGGCGCACCCACACCCGCGCTTCACTGTCAGCAGCAACGGCACACAAATCACTCACTTGCTCAGCGTGCAACAACAACGCTTATTGGTGAACTTTAGTGCTCAGCAAAGCTGTAAAGCGCAAACTAAGCGTGATTAGCAAACTTCTTGCGCTCTAAGCAACGCGGTTGCATCCACTCCATCGGCTCCTACGTTGCATGCTTGCCATTTAATTTATATGTTGCAAGTACGGTGACAAGGATAATTGAAATTTGAGCATGCCACTGGCAGTACGCACGCTGTATCCTCCCCCCAACCGTCTGCAATGAGATGCAAGTATTGCGAGCGTTGCAAAGCATATTGCCAGTCAGCGCATCAGACAGTTAGCGAATTGGAAGTACCCTCTGTATCTAACTATGTGTGTGTATTTTATGGAAGAGGAGTGCCATCACTAACGCGCCATGCTGTCTCTCGTACTAGTTATAAAATTAATTATAGATAAATTCTTTTTATATCTCGGTGCCAATTATATTACAATCAGCTGTCCAATAACGGGTGTGGTGGTGTGCGTAATTGAATTTTTGTGTAAAATTGTAATGGCATTGTTTCTTTTTGTATCTCCCTGAGTACAAACTGGCTTCCCCTTGAGCTGTAGCTTTCAGTGAGGGGATCGTTGTTGATACAAATTATATTAGAAAAGTAATTTTGAAATATTTGATGGCATTTGTGGCGCTTTAATAGTTGCTTGGCTGTAGTAGTTGTTGTTATATTAAGTATTAAACAGACTTGGTTGCGGTTGAAGGCAATGAAACTGCCGAATAGTGAGCAGGAACAAGTGAGGCGAGATTGTGTGATGTTGCTTTTGAGTGTAGGCAAGTCTGAAAGCAGCGAATATTGGAAAGGCTTACGCTGATTCAAAAACACAAGCATACGAGTGGTACAAAACCTTCAAAGACGGTCGAGAGATCGTTGAAGACATGCCTCGTTCTAGACGCTTTTCGACCTCTTCACAGATGAAAATTTTAAAACAGTGAAGGATATGGCGCTTGAAAATCGTCAGGCAAGTGTTAGAGAGATGGCAAAGCGCTCTCAAGAGGTCTCACGCGAGTCCGTTCGAATGATTTTGGTGGATATTTTGGGTAAGAAAAGCGTTCTTGCTTGACTCGATAAACCGCTAGCTGAATGTTTTTAAAAATAATGTGATTGTGACCGAAGCCAATAACGCAATGGATACCATCGATCAACTGTCTGTTTCATCAGATTTGGCTCTGTATGATTTTTTTCTTGTTCCCCAAAATGAAATTTCCGCTCCGTGGAACCCGTTTTCAGTTGATCAAAGAGATAAAAAATTCGATGAAGAAGCTAAAGGCCATGCCAAAAGTGTTTATGAGAACTGTTTCAAGGACTGAAAAAATCGTTTGCATAAATGTTTTATCACTGGTGGGGATTACTTTGAAGGCGACAAAATAAATATTGATGAATAATTAAATATTTTGCGTTTTATTTACAATTTCTGGGTACTTTTTGTCATAATTGTCACAAAGCGACTTGCTTTTCTTTGGTCAGTTTGTATGGCAGCTATATATTATAGTTTCACGATCTGAAAATTTCTTCAGTTATTGTGGCAAAGCTTTAAATAATAATGTACGCGGAATTACGTGAAGATATCTTGTCAAATAACGAAATTTTCCATACAAGGACTTGACTTTAACCGATCAGTTAGTGTGGCAGCTATTAGCTATAGTGATGCGATCTGAACCTTTTCTTCGGATATTGCATCATTACCTTAGGCAATGACCCATATCAAATTTCTTGAAGATATCTGGTCAAATGCAAAAGTTTTCCATACAAGCACTTGATTCCGATCGTTCAGTTTGTATGGCAGCTATATGCTACAGTGCTTCGATATCGACGGTTTCGACAAATGAGTACACTCTTCATGAGAAAAATACGTATACAAAATTTCACATTTATATCTCGAAAACTGAGGGACCAGTTCGCTAGTATACAGACGGACCTGGCTAAATGAACTCAGCTTGCCACGTTGCTCATTTGTAGATATACTTTGTAGGGTCTACTTTCTTTTTAGTGTAAGAAACTTAGTGGCAAACTTAATATACCCTGTTCAAGGATCAATTTTTTTAAATTTTAAGGTTTAAGGAATATTTATACAATTTTAAAAATACGCAGACAAATTTGATTTTTTTTTTTTAAAGAAAAGAATTAAATAGTTTCGAGTAATACGCGTTCTCCGACTGTACTTTCATGCTAAACATTAAAGTATATTCACATACTTGCACTTGTATCACGCGGTTTTTGCTTCGCAGACAAACAACCCATTACATTGATTCTGATCTTAATTTTTGGTATCAACTTGCATTGGTTATCCATGAATGTAACGGAATTAGCGCACGCAGATGCCACAGAAACGCAGCAACAACTGGAGCAGGCTGACTGTAACCACCGGCAAATAGGAATAGGTAACAAATATTATAGCAGCAATACACAGGAGATCACCATAAGCACTGTGATATATTTCCGTTTAAAAAAAATTTATAGCGAACATTTATAACAGAACTTATAACAGAATTTAGTTAATTGATTTTATTATTTTTAATTATTTTCTACTATTTTTTATAATTGTATTTGCAATGCACAACTTTAGTTTTCTTTCGAGACCGGCGGCACTAAAAATCACCTAAAGGAATGCACTTCACTTATTTTGTGTGTGTTAAAATATATATAATTATTGAATTTTTCGTTTTTTGGCAATTTTTAAAACGTATTTATAGTTTTATGCTCAAAAACTGATATTCACAATGCGAAGCTACGAAGAATTCGCCACAACTCCACAAATAGTTTGCTAAAAATTGTCTTACATCGCGTTGCAATATAAATATTCAAAAATATAGCACGAAAATTCAATTTTATAAGTCAATTGCTTGCACACAAGAATTGAAAAAAATATTTTTTTCTTATTCTTTTTTAACTTTTTTACATTCTCTGTTATTGTAAAAGTTTGTCAACAAATCTATTTTCTTTCGCTTTTTTTGGAAAATCGAAAATTTACAAACAATCGAAATTCTTGTTTATTTTCTTTGACTGGCACGCTTCTTTATCTTTGCTTTACGATTGCTACCGAATACTTCACTTGCAGAATTAATTATTTTCACTTGACGTTGAAGTGCAACTTAGCGTTGGAAATTACCGCACTTAAGTCGTTGAAAAGCGCCATTCAACTGTTCAATTCTTGATAGTTGTTTTGTTTAACAAGTGTTTATTTGCCTTTTAACAATGCCATACTGAAAAATGTTGTCATGCCGTGCAGTGTTGTAAAACGTTCGAAAGTATGCTACACACACACATGCATACAACAGCGCTAATAGTTTGCCACCCACAAGTCGCGGCCTGCAAATGTGTTGGTGTGCATTTGTAATAATATTGGTTGTTGCTGTTTGCCTTCTAAATAGTTGGAGCGTCATTGTCTATGCAAAGTACAACAATAAATGTAAGAGCAACAATGAAAAGTTAAAGACCCTTTGAGGAGGTAAGCAGCGACTGCGTTGAATAAGCTAAAGCAGAGTCACGCATATGCTGGCATTTCATGATCTAAAATGAACGTGAAATCATACAAAATATGCTTTACAGAAATCTGTAACTCTTTTTTAGAATAAATGTTTTTTCTCACTTGTTTCAGAAAGGAACATAGATCATGGTTAAAACTAGTTCTAAACAGCCATATAGCTTTAGTTAATTGAAGCTCAATATTTTCTTTAAATAGGTAGGTTGGTAGACTGGCTGTCTGACGACGCACCTAAGCCTTGTGAAACCACTGAGCCTAGAAGCTTCTCTTCTCTCTGAACCACCCTGAACTTCTGTTGAAGTTCATCAGTACAAAAAGCTTTCTTTGTGCAACCTCTGAAATGTTGTCAAGAAACACTCGTCCTATCCTCGTTGCGATTATATTCTTATTCAAAGTTTTACATTCGCATGGAAGGTAGTTTATAGCCTCCCCTTCTTCAGGCAGCTTCTTCTGTTTCAGCTAGTATATGGTATTCTCGGTTTGCTAGCATGATTTGGCAATCGACAGTGACAAGTTAACACATCTACTAAAGTTCTTATGTCCTTCGCTTTGAGTTTTAATAGTCGTTCCATGGAATATGGTTCCATTCATTCCACGTTTGCTTGCTGGTTGAACCAAGTTAGGGAGTCTATCTACCTAGACTTAGCTGTATATACCACATATTTTTCGATTAAATATCGAAAAATAGCCAGAGGCATCTAAATTCCCCTTTTCCGGAGTCTAATTGTACAGTGGTGCCAGTTTTGGCTAGTTCATCAGATTCACAATTGCCAAAAATATCACTATGTTCTGGAAGCCATTATAGGGTTATCGTGAAATAGGCCGTTAGATCTCTTAAGAAGTCAAGAAATTCCTTCACTGTCTTGGAAGAGACCCTAAGAGACTTTAGTGATTTTAAAGCCACTAGGAGTAAACAGTGTCGAAAACTTTAACTGAATTCTAAGTCTGGTATGTATACAACGGTCGAAAATTTCATTAGATCGATATATTATCATATTGAAAAGTTGAGTCCAGTATTCAGTCTAGAGAGAGAGAGAGATCTGGAGTCACCCACCTGTTCAAACTGAACACTTGTGAGCTATGGTATATATTTTCCTCCTTCCTCTATCAGTAATTCGCTATTAGAACAACTTCTAAAACAAAGTTCGTGAAAAAGTAGAGTCAAATCTAAAAAATTGTTATTGTTGTTATAAGTAGCTTTTTTGGAGTAATTTTTAATAACTAACCTTTGAGAATTTTCAGGCATAGCTGAGTTTTATTTGAATATTTTTTATAATTTTTTAAGAAACAATCCATAGTCTATATATCATTATCTCTCAAAAAAAGGTTTCGCCAAATGCAAAAAAATATGAATTTTCTACAGCATTTCTAGCAGCATTATTAACCTCATTGCTCGTGCGTCCTCACACATTTATAATATATAGTAAGCATAATGAATGTGGGCGTCTAAGCGCCTTAGTGCCTCCTCTCGGAAGTTACACTAATTTAACCTACCAGCGCTACACCCACAATTATCAACCCACTACCAACAATTGCTTTCAACATTCATCAGCTGACAGGTTAAAAATTGCCTTACATTTGTGGTTGCCTCCCTGCACACGAACACATACATACATACATATGTTTAACTCATGTGTGTGTGTGCCTATGCTGCGTGTATCGCTGATGAGGCGTCTGAACCCTACACAACCTGACAGTGACCTTCTTCATGCAATTTATTTCACTTCATTCGTTACATGTGCATGTATTTACTTATTTATAGCTGTCTGTACTCTATGCTTCCCTCCGACCTACTCTGTTAGGCTTTTTTACGTCGTGCACACACCACAATGCCACCTCTTGTATTTGTAATTCTTACAGCAGCGTTTATTACCTAAGGGGCTGGGGGCGAATGATACACAATCAGCTGAGGTAAGAATTGTTGAAACCGCCATAAACGATTGTAATTCGGCCGAACTAATAACAACATATTTTATTATGTTTGGTAATTAACAAATAATGATAGATTAGGTTGAAAGGCATTTTCATAACTTATTAATTAAGCTATCAAGAATTAATTTGTGGAAAGATACCATAGAAAGTTTAGTTTGGAAGTTCTTAAATGGATTAAAAAAGGTTCTGTGTTGAAAAGTTTTTTGTATTGTATTATATATTCTACTGGTTAAATACAATTCGCTTTTAAGGCTACCCAGAGCAGACTTGGTCGAGGACCGGAAATCGTGAACTGCTTGAGCCATATGTGAAATAATTGTTTCTGACCACACGCAAGTGAATGACGCTCAGAGAACTTTCCTCACTTGCGTGATGACACATGACTCCAACCTTCGACCTTGTATGATCAAATTTGAGCCGGACTGACAGGTCATATATTTTAATACCATTCGGTTGCGCGGCGCAGTTTAAATGGATCAGTCCGAGTCAATTTCGATCAGACGGTAAAAGTTTATTTAACATTATAAAAACATATAATCATGTTAAGCACTTTACAATTTATTCGATTTCAATATGTCATGTGATCAAATTTGACCCGGAGAGAAATGTATATTTCGTTAGTTAAATGCAAAATAACGTAACAACACTTTTCATAAGTTTACAGGCAAAGGAAAAAATTTTAAGTTTTGGCTTTAAAATGGTTAAGTATTGGTTATCTATTGGTTATATCTGACAGCGGAAGTCGACTATTTTATGCTGCATATATATCATATTGTATAGTGAATCGTTAGCAATAAAAAATTCAATTCCGATTTTTTGATGATACGTTGTTTTGTATTTTAGGTGACGATTTGTATAAAGAACTAAAAATGTGTCAAAATAAGTTAGAGTTTCCGACGCTGTCCCGAAAAAATCAACACCAGCAACTTCTACATGAAACTTACCTACAACGAACCAAAGTTATTTGTAATATGAATATAAGTAAGTATTAGAACTTTATACTTTATACATAAGTGTTCAAATACCTTTCTTTCGTATCAACTCTACGAATTCTTCTAAATAAACAAACAAACTAATGTTCCTAAGTAGACTTAGAAAACTTAAAAGCAACAAGAAGGTGCAAATAAAATGAAATTGTGTACCAACCAGCTTAAAGTAGGTGAGAACAAATAAATTGGCAATGCAAGGGACAAATAAAAGAAAATTATGTTGGTAGAAGGCTGCGAGAAAATCGCATGTCATTTCTGTTTATTTGCTTTAAAAGTAAGAAAGGTAACACCGATGATGCCACCAACGACGCAACGAACAACACAAATTTGTTTTATATGCCACATACACGCATATTATATATTCCAACTGTCATAATAAACAAACACTTCTACGAAAAGCGGTGAAAGAGTGTACTCGTATTGTAAACAGTAGGGTTGGCAAGTGCAAAACAAACAACAAATGCGGGAAGGAGGAACTTAATGCAGTAAAGCGACAATCCCTGTATAACCCAGTGGTGCAACACGAAATTCGTGGCTAAAATCAAACTAGTTAGAAAAGTAGTAGTTTGCAACCAGAACTTCATATATAAAATTTAACTGTTAAGAAAAAGTTCAGACCTTCAATAGTTGGGGACTGAGCCGAACAGATTATAAAATTTTCTTAATATGGACATATATTAGCTTTGATGTAAAGGAAATGCTCATGAAAAACTGGCAATAAAATACACAATATCAATGTATATATAATACGTATTTAAACTTAATTTATTCAAATTTTTAACGTATCCAGACTAAACCAGTTAGTTTGCTTTATAAATTGAATAACACTAGTTAGATTTTGGTTCATTTGAAACCGCTGTCGGACTGGTATATTTTTCACCGAAATATGAAAAATTTGCAACTAGTCGCGTTGATGTACATATTGAATGTAAACTAATTTATAAGCAATTAATTTCACTGCAGAGATTTGTTGTTAAGGAGTGCAGCTGGCAATTCGGAAAACTTACTGACAGATTGAAACTGAAAAAAAAAACCAATTTGAGTCAGTTTCAGAAAGTATAATTTAACTATATTACATAAGTTGGGTAACATTTGCCAAAAAGGATGAACGTGTGGAAAGAGCGACTCTCAGAGACACCTCTGGTGCACTGCGGACTATACCAACGAGCGAACGGATGGGTCGAAACTAGGAAGGAAAGTTGGAGTTGAAGTTTTCTGTAAGCACTCCTCCGTCAATCTTAGCTTTAGGCTACCGGACCACTGCAGGGTTTTTTAGAAAGAAGTGGCTGGTATTAAGGTGGCGGTAGACGTACTACTACGAAGTGTAGCCTCTTTCAGGGAAATAAGCTTTCACTCAGACAGCAGAGCGGCAATACTAGCGCAGAGCACTCTAACTGTGCGCAAAAAGTTAGCCAGCATCACACTCTTTTCGGAGCCGAATCGCTGGCAGCTGCAAAGCCGACTAGCCAGACAGGGGAAGTTTTGTCCCGTTCACATTGGAACCAGGAGACTTAGCCGGAACGGACATTCGCCATCTCAACAAATTTGTGAAAGCTCCCAAAGCGCTTTATAGATTTGTAAAGATCTTATGATCTATTATATAGTATTTTTGGGTAACAAAACGGACCGGCGTTCTATGATGTCCGAGTGAGATCCCTGTTAGAATCGATCTCTTAACCTAACATAGTAAATTGAACCATATTTTTTATGCGGTTAGTTTTGAATATTAAAAGGAAGTACACTCCTAATACAGATTTTTTTTAATTTAAATAAATTGTTGCTTTTTTAAAGTTCTAAGAAAATGGCGTCTAAAATTAGAAAGTTATATATATTTGAGTCGAAAGAGTGAAGTGTAAGTACGAATATAACCTAATATTATTTTAGCACGTATTCTCTGTAGTGCTTTCACTACTAATGGAGCATCTACAAAAGCCGTCCATATTCCCTGCTGGCAAAGCTCTCTCAACATTCATTAGTGCGTGTAATTAGTGTGATTCTTGCATCCTGACAGCCTACAAACAACTATTTAGACCCATACATACAAGCATATGTATGTATATCACTTACAACCTATTTATTTAGCTTTATTTCCCGCTGCTATATTATGATTTATGCAATGACAGTGCGAAATATGTTAAGTCCATGTGCTTATATTACACACACACACAGAAGCATGCATACAGATTCAGTTAGTAAGCGTGTGTATATTTATTTGCTTTCATTAGCATTTGCCTGTTTAGTTGTTAGTATAGTGTTAAATTGCGCTGAAGGTGCCGGAAGTTTATGTAAATATGTAAATATGTGAAAGAAGTTAATTCCCGAGTTATAAAGAGCAAGTGTGACTCGTTAATTGCAGGGCAATCACTGCAGCAGGGAGAGGTCAGCGATAGTACTATAATATCTTATGACATTTCAGTGTCCAGCTGTTGAATGAATGTGCTAATATTAGGTTGAAAATTAAAACCAGTACACTGTGAGAATTTCGACCTGTGTTGCTGCTCGTGCACCCGAAGTATTATTGAGGTTAGCTGTGCATATATATAGATAGCCAAGGGGCTTTGGGATGACTAAAGTTTTTTCTAAGGGGGTTTTTCTAAGTTACTGAAAGCATGCCTTGACCTCTTAGTGGATCTAAGATCCTACTTCACGATAAACCTGCAGGGGGTTCCTAGGACATATTAATATTCTAAGAAACTGTGAAGCAAATGAACTGGCCACATCGGACACCTCTTTACAATTAGACCACGGAAAAGTGAGAATTTGTATGCCTCTGACCACTCTCAGATATCTAATGGACTGTCTCTTATATTTTCACATATTGAAAAGTCCGAAAAACGAAAAAATTTAGGCCTAATTTTGATTTGAATATCACAGAAAAAATTCTCAAAAATCCTTCAGATACTTTACTGCCGCCAAACATTCCCCATATATTTTCTGAAACACAATACAAATTGGAAACCGGAATTTATTTCTAATTAAAGTATGACTTAAAGGGACTAGAAGTGGTTATGGAAAAAACCCCACATAATTAATTTGTTTAAAATTTCATATATCATACAAAAAATAACACTCCCCCGCTACAGGAAATTTACGCTTTCATTTCTCGCAATGCTCGCCGGTCCGCCTACAACTGACTAACACTAATGAAGCTATTAAATTACGTTACTTAAGTCAATTTTCCCCGCTTGATTGGGCTTTTATGTTCAAATTTCGGACATTTGGCAGATCGCTTACAAATAACGTCAACTAAATTTAAGGCCTAGTGAATCAGTAATTAAAATTGGCTTCAAATGTCAGCGAAATGGGGTCAATAGCGACGCGGCAGGAAAGACTAGAGGCAACGACGCAAATGTTAAGTGTTAGACGCCAAAGTAGCAGAGGGTTGAAGCATACTTCAAGGCGGTGAAAGCTACTGGGGTAATTGTGGGTGGGTAGATTTAAAATGGAAGCAATATTCAAAATTCAATCAATAAATAAGGTAACCAATATAAGTTCTTCAATTAAGCTTTTTGTAATTTTAATATTTTAATTTTTGTGGAGCTCACTTTTTGATTTTTTTTTTCAATTCAAGCTTTAGCCTGTTGAAGCTAGTTTACTATGTATTTATTTTTTGTGTGGTAAGGTATTTAATATAATTTATGTTCTTTTTCTTTGTTATATTATGTTACGCTATGTTACATTAATTTATGTTATTCAGTATTCTGTTATGCTTTATAATGTTATTTATACTATGTTAATTGTTAATATTATTGTGTTATGCAAAGTGATGTTAAATTTAAAATTATGTTACGTTATGTTTACGTTAAGTTTATTTATGTTTATGCTTTTTTTATGTTATGTTACATTATATTTTTTTTATGCTAACATTATGTTACGTTATATTTACGTTAAGCTTAGTTATGTTTATGTTTGTCTATGTTCAGTTATGTTAGATTTTATTATGTACATATATGAAACGCTATGTTACATTAATTTATGTTATCCAGTGTTCTGTTATGATTTGCAATGTTATTATGGTACATGCTATGCAAAATTGTGTTATCAGAGAATGTATATGAATATATGTAGTTACATTAAAAAATAAACATTATTCTCTGGTGTTTTATTATGTTATGCAAAGTCAAGTTAGAGTAAATATTGTTATGATAAGTTATATTGCGTTATATTCTGTTATGCTTACGTTATATTTATGGTATGTTAAGTTATACTGTGTTATGTTACGTTAAGTTTACGTTCAGTTTATGTTATGTAACGTTATTTTTATGTTATGTTAAGTTATGCTATGTTATGTTACGTTATTTTTATGTTGTGTTATGTTATGTTTTGCTATGTTACGTTACGTTTATGTTTAGCTATGTTAAGGGGCTATACCAGTGTGATGCATGAAAAATTAGGCGATTTTCCTGAATTTTTTTTAAAGAAAGTACTAGATTGAATGTTTCGACGTTCTATGGACGTAATAAAGTATATTTTTAGCTATATTAAAAAAAAAAAATTTACAAAAATATTGAAAAATAACGGAGTTATGTGCTGTCTGCGGAAGTGCAAAAAGTAAAAAAAAAATCAAAATGTTTATTAAATTTAAATATATTTTCTATACAATGAATACGATCTTTGAAAAATATCAAAAATTAAGAAAATGGCGTAATTTTGAAAAAAAAAAAATTGGTTATTTACGAAAAAAAATGTCGTTTTTTTAATACCAAATTGACAATTTTCAACCAATCATAAAGATCGTAGTCCATTGTATAGCAAATGTATTCAACTATACCCAGTTTTAATTTGAAGTCGATCGATCAATTTCTCGTTGAGTTATGATGTCAGCAATTTTGAAAAATGTCGTTTCGAGAAAAGCGCGTTTAAAGTTTCACTTATATATGTTTGCACCTCTAAGCGGTCGCTGTTTAGAACGCTGCTATTCAAAAACATTAAAAAAAGAAGTTTTTTTGAAAGTGTCACACTGGTATGGCCCCTTAAATTACGTTTTATTTATTTTATGTTATCTTATGCTTTGTTATGTTACGTTTTATTATGTTACGTTATTTTTCTCACTTTAATATATATAAGTCAGAAAAGTTTTTTATCGAATTTAATTTTTTTGTGCTTCAAAAATATTTATTACATTAACTTTCACACTAATTGCCATGTATTTAGACAATGACATTTGTACTAAAAATATACCCTAAGGAATACAAAAAAAAACTGAAAAAACAACCACAGACACATTTAAGCAGATTGGGCAGTCGTAAAAAACACGACAAATTCGTTTATGGCCCAGACAAAAGCTGTTAAAAAATAATAACACACAAAAGCAAACGTCAAAACGCATTGGGACACTTATTCAAATTGAAGAGAACACACTTACATATATATATTCCGAAATACACCTGTCTATGTTCGCTTAA
Source organism: Bactrocera neohumeralis (assembly GCF_024586455.1). Taxonomy (NCBI): domain Eukaryota; kingdom Metazoa; phylum Arthropoda; class Insecta; order Diptera; family Tephritidae; genus Bactrocera; species Bactrocera neohumeralis. The sequence continues at coordinate 79,690,360 of NC_065923.1, read as the reverse complement.
ATATTTAAACACAAACACACTTATGTAAATGCCTAGAGCGGTTACGGAGCCAAACAATTCGAGCAAGCTGGGAATAATTTGGAAAATTGAATGTTAAATCGCATAAGAGAACACACTGCATAGGTCAAAATCTTTAGAACAGCATTAGATGTATGTTTGTGTCTTCAGACACACACCAATTTTCTAAGAAAATCCTAAATTAAATAATATTTATTTTGCAGTCTACTTTAAAGCTGATATATGGTAGTGTTAGAAATAAGTTATAGAAAACATATCATTTGCGTAAGTAACATATGTATTTTAGCAAATAATTTGTTGTTCAACAAAAATATATTTGGAAGAAGGAAAAATATAGTCAAAATTCGCTCAGCTTCGGCCTGGTGTGTCATTAAGTGTACAGCTCGTCGGCTTATTTCCAGCTGCGGCACGAAAAACAAAAATACATTGGCCAATATGACAATGACCTTGATGAATTTAAGTGACGAGACACATGAACTTTTTATACACATACAAACATACAAGTAGCTGGTTTATATACATATGTACCTGTGCGAAGACTGCTAGACAGGCAAGCTGCTTGGAGCAGACACCAAAATATGGAAAAAAAAACAAAAAACTGAAAACGAATAAATAATTTTATTATCAAATTAGCATTTAAACACAGCAGGCGAGGTCAGGCTGCCAAGCAGAGGCATAATCTGTATATGTACATACATACATATCTATATTCATGCACTTGTTTTCTCTAAAAAAATTTCAATTTGGCACTGTGGTGTCAGCACCTAATAAGCTTTGTCTGCTTAACTGTGTTCAAATATATTACGCACACACACACTTAAGTACTAGCACTTACTTGCACAGCTGCAAGTGCGTGTTGCCACTTAATTTTGCGCATATTTTCAAGCATGCGAAAATGTTGATTAAATTTTTACTGCGCATTGTATGCGCGAAAAACAGTTATATAACACTCAAAATGCATATGTAGGTGTGCGTGGGTTGCAATATACATATATGTGTACATATATATAACAATACACATATATGTCTACATATATGTATATAAAATACTTATAGCATCCATTGGCATGATAAACGCACGCGAATTTGGCATTTACTTGCAGCTGAACTTTCGCAGCTCAAAATGTCAGAAGTTATCTTAAGTTCGCGCATTGAAAGCCAAAAGTTGGCGCCGTAAGTGTAGGGAATGCAGTCAATTACGTTTAAGTGCCTTAATTGCCTTTGGCAACACTGCCAACTCGTAACAGGATATTTACATAAAGTGACTAATATTTTCAGAACTTTAAAGTCAACTAAAAATAAGCGTTAAGGCACTTAAACTACTTAGATAAGACGGATGATATATTCAAGAAGTATAAATTAATATTCGGTACTTTGATAAGGGAAAGTAGTTCAGGAGATTCTCTGCGTTCTACTATATGCCAGAAGGATCTTGCAGTCGCGCAAAAACTGGTTATTGACCAGCGTCTACTAAGCGCATGCAAGGTCTATTGGTCCAGTGCTAGAACGCAAGACGCCAATGGAGATTCAACGCTGTCCCATTCCAATGAGAGCTGGGAAAAGTTCCTATCTGGCTAGCTCATCGGCTGGACAGTTGTCATTGACTCCGCTATGAACAGACACCGAAACTAGACTGTTAATGAAATAGTTTGATGCTTTATCTAGTGAGGATAGACATTCCTTGGTCAACTTTGAACGCACAGTTAGTATGCAAGCGCAAGCAGCAGTACGTCTACCGCTACCTTAACAGTAGCCACTTCTGCTTGAAAAATACTTCAGTAGTCCAGTAGCCTAAAACATAGCTTGACGGAGCCCAACCTTCACTCCTAGCTGAAAAAGCTCAATGCTCATCTTCTCCAGAGACTCCTCCACTACCGCATATGCCTCGAGAAACCCAAGTTTTTAGGAATGCAGGTGCGGAAAAGATTTCAGCGTCCTTCGGTTCGGACCCACTTCACTTGGAAACATGCGCGCTCAATTCAATTCTAATCCAACATTGTCAATCAAATTTCCAAAATAGATGAATTTTAAATATTTACAACTACAAAGCTTTGCACTATTTTCGTGCAATATGTTTACATATATATGCTCTATGCTTCAACTGGAGTGAAATATATAACACTATAATCCTATATACATATGTAATATAAGCTCAGTACAGCATATCTAGGGAATGAGCAATTTTGGATTGACAAGTAATTCAGTTTATATGCAATTAACAAAAACGAGAGATCTGCATCAATGCTACCTCGTAACTGTAAAGTGTAATGCTACGAGTGTGTAATCATGTGTATCACATTACACGGTAAATAAAGCAAATGCATTACCACTTAAGGGAATTAAGAGTGCCAATAAACTCGGCTAATAGCACTTACTGCAGCACATGTTTGCAAATTTAAATGTTTATATATACATACATGGGTATAGACAAGATATTTTGCAGCTAAAAGCGAGCAATGCGGTCATAAAAATTCGCACAGATGCACAGTTGTATGTAAAATGGAAATATGAGTGACAGTGAGACTGAATTCAAAAATTCAAAAAGTTTCAGCCACTTCAAAATAATATGCACACGTGACTTGTTCCAGTACTAGTATGATAATTTGGACATTAATACTTTCAAGTCATGTATTAAGGGCTTTTCGAATTTTATGAAAATATGAGGTATTGAAAGCTTAAATTAAAATTTGTTGAGTATAATATTTCAAAAGTAATACAAAATTTATAAATATATTATATTATTCATGTACATATAAGGTCTAGTAAAAGGAGGCTTTTTTCCGTTAGATGGCTTTAGTAATCTGTAACTTGCATTGTATAAGTTCGATCTGGTTACGCTGTTTAGCATCAGAAGGTAAACATTTCGTACTAAGAAAACTTCTGAAACAGTTCTGAGATTGCTTGACTCAGTATTGCTTGAGCCAAAAATAGAGAAGTATATCTTCTTTAAGAGCGTAAATTTAAGCCAGGCGGCGCAAAATGTGAGTATTGTTTATGGTCCTGATACTAGCAGCCAATTATGTGCAGCTTTGATTTCATCTATTCCGTAAACGTCAAGGGAAACAGTCGTTTTCGAATCTGATATTAGATGCCCCCCTAGAGCTTAACTCTTAATTCGAACCTTTACTGTCAACAATTAGACCGTCTGTAGAAAGCAACCGCCCGGAACGGCCAACTGTGGTGAATAGATGAGGAATTGTGTTTCATCAGAACAACGACAAGCCACACATATCCGTATCGACTTACCAGAAGCTCGAAGATCTTCGTTAGCAGTTTCTTATGCATTAACCCATTTAGACCTGAAACTATTTTTTTTTAATTTAAGTGTTCTTTGTCTATTTTTATTAGACCTAAGGTATCACAGAACATAAAAAACATGTTAAAAAAATTACATTTCTACAAGTTAGGCTGAAAAGGCCGTATCGTTTGTGATACAGTAGGCTCATATGCTCGTATATATGCAATAATACAACAAAAAACAATTTCTTATCAAGGGTACTTCAAAATAATACATATATATGAGACGGTAGGTCTAAATGGGTTAATCATATGGTCTGGAACTGACATCAACATATTTCTACTTCTTCCTGTCTATGGCGAGCGATTGTACTGGTGAAAAATTTACGTCAAGAGAAGCTTGCGAAAATCGACTGCCGCAGTTTTTGTCAATAGAGACGAGGTTTTCTTTGAAAGTTCCTACAAAATGACAACACATTATTGAACAAAACGGCATTTATTTGATCTAACTCGGATCTTCAACAATACAAAATAAAATCTAGAATCTAATGAAAAAATAATGGATTTCTTTTACTAGACGCATTATACAATTAGAACCAGCCATCAGGGAGTAGAATTCTGTCTACTTTCGGGATCTTTGAAACCAAAGGAACTGGGTTAGCTGCAAAAGATCTGTAGAATGTTTTTAGTAGCGAAAATCTGTATTCTCGCTTCCTAAATACAATGCAAACTTATTTGGCCGAAAGATGTCCCACCAACAATATCTCCAAGGTTAAGCCAAACAAATTCTGGTGTAGTCATAAATTTCGAATTGGCTTGTTAATAGGTAACTCGAACCAATCAAGCTCTAATTTAATACAGTCTTCAGAGAAGTCAATAGATGAACGATTGAGCACTTGAGCGCTTTGGTTCATGGTGATGCCAAGGAGTCTAGGAAAACTCTAATGTCGAAACTCTAAACTCGTCTTCTCTTGCGTTTCGATGAAGAAATAAGAACTGAAACCTTTTATCGTAACCTAAAGTGCTAGATATAGATTATCTTACGAATGGAACAAAAGGTATTTTCTCGGTGGAGAGTGGGGATATGTGACCGTAATCAAGAAATGATATCGGAGGTAAATATTCAACTTTGTGACAAAGTCAATACAGGGAAATTGACTTTTTATCCACTAGGTCTGAATTATCTCAGAAATATCTATTCTTATGTTCTGAAAACGACACATTTCAGTTTATGCTCGCACGTACTAAAACCGAAGACATTACCAACCTAGCGATATGTAATAATTTCGATATTATATATCTATTTTATTATGTATACATAAGTACTTGTATATCCATAGGTACATATGTATATATAAACAAATAAACTGCCAATAACATTTGCAACATCAAACGAAGTAGTAAACTGCATTCAAGCTTAAATAAACACGCATATGTTGTCATATAAGTACATATATATGTAAACATATATATACATATATATATATTGATAAAGCAGAGAGGATATCATCGACACAAACAAAATTACATAAGCAGCAATTTCATACTCATTGCCATGAAGCAAATATGTAGCAGCAAAAGCGTTCACATGCAGCTAAAAATATTTGCGCTGAGCAAAGCAACAAAGACAACAAATTCCAGATATTTGATTATGTCAGTTTAGTTACGCTTTATGCATACTTGGAGGGGACTCGTTTTGTGGAATGTTGCAATTAAGAGCACGATTGTAGTTCATAACCGCATAGTTCAATGAGATGAGTCATATGAGTTGATGATAAGGACCCAGTGCAAATGAGCCAGTGGTCATCCAAGGGAGATGTGATTTAATGAGCTATAAATTATAAACTGCTTTTGAGGGGTATAACTACAGGGGTCATAAAATGTACATATATTCGATCGCAGCAATGTGAAATGAAAGATACTAAAAGTTTGAAAACAAAAGTCGCCTCGGCTCAATTCTCAATAATACGGTGGATGCGACAGCAATTCTTTTCCAAATTCGTATAATTTGTCCGTGGTGACGGATTAATAGTAAAATGGAACGTTTTTTCTTCATTTCGCCGACGAATCAGTCCAATATTTCGGCGTAGTAGACCTCTGCGGCCGTTTGCCCTACTCAACGTAGTCGATGTACATTGCACCCTGTGAATCTTAGAAAACGGTAGTTATCACCATTTCGGCCAATCGGACAGTTTTCGCCATCTTCGGAGCAGATTCGCCGTATGAAGCCAACTTTTTCGAATGTTACTTGGTCCCTGTTGTAGACCAGTGGGTTCATGTTTCGTGGACGATCATTAAACGATTGCGCTTTAGCCTCGTTAAATACTATTGTGAAGTGGTCTCACGCTTGAACTTATTATCCGAAGACGTCTAAAGGCGCTAGCTTTCTTACGCCCAATATTTCATCCATAATATAGCCTTTGATATGCTTATAGTCTAAGTTATCTCGAGCATCTCCAAACGGCGATTTGGGTGAACTTTTAACACGATCGTCTTCGTGATAGCCGTTTTCGAAGTTTTTTGAGGTCTAAGTTAACTCGAGTACCTGCAATCAGCGATCTTGGAAAATGAGATCGTCAACTTTCATCACGTTCTTCTCCGTGATAACAGCTTTCGAATCACCTGAGTGTGGCTCATCAAAAACCGATGGGCGACGATGTTGGAATTCGTTAAAACAATTTTTATCGGACGTCTTCGAAGCAGGAGAGTCACGGTCTGCCTACAGTATACAAGCGTTTTTTGATTTCCCTTTCAATTGAATGAATAGCAGGATCCACTGATATCTTTAACCTAACTAATCACTCGGTGCTACACGACTTACACCTTTCGGCAGAATATTTGATAACAGCCGTCTACGATATCGGACTATATGATACAAAATTACTTTCGCGATCAGACGGCGAGGCTAAATATTTACTGTACCACCTTCTACCATTTGAGGAGCATAGTTGGTAAATCTTTAGGCAAACTTTAAAGGCTCCATACCCTTCTAATTTACGCCGTCATCACGAAATGAGATTTCCTTTCGGAAGTAATGCCTTTTAATTTTAAAAGAATTTCCGCCAAACCTTCAAGCAACACCAGAAAATGAACACATATTTGAGCGTATCAAATTACTTGAGAGTCCCAACATAAGCGCCATAAATCACAACAATCCAACAGCGTATGAATCCTTTCAGATTTACCCAAAAGGATTTGCATAGCGAGGACAACAAAATGGCGCCATAAAATGGACTAGAAAAGCAACAAATACATGTAGTAAGCAAATAGCTATGCATCATTGCCGCTGCCAAGCGTGAAAAAATGCTATGTGGAAAAAGGATTGGTATCATATTTTTCCAGAAAGCTGAAAGCGTTGCACGACATGACAATAGATCAGAGAGTACATAAATAAAAGAATTCACAAACACAAATACACGAGTGCAGCAAAGGCATAAGTATATGTGTGTGTGTGTTGCTAAACTTGTAGACTGCATTGTGTATAGGGTATAGAATGACGGACTGTGATATTGAAGATTTTGCTGTCACTTTGCATCAGTGTCACCGACAAGCAATGGCAGTTAAATTGAGGCGGAAAGTGCAAAGTGGACAAGCGAACGTTTAGGGAATGTTGAAGTAGTCAGTAAAGGCAAGGAACACGCAGAAGAAGCAACAAAACATGAAGGATGCGCTGCTGACAATGAATTAATAAACAGGGTGCCACAAGGACCAATGGTCAATAGCCCGGAAGGAGGAGCAGCACAGTAGCGAGACAAAAAGAAAAACAAGTACTCACAAGAAGTGATTGAAGTAACAGCTTTAGAGAGTTTACAACAAGGGAGTGTCGAGGTCATGAGACGACTGCATAGCAAAATGTTAGATTGCTGGCGCTAATTGATGAACAGGCGAGATAAAGGAGCTGTGATTGGCAGGCAAATACAATGTGAAGCAGCACATAATGGAGGGCGATAAACAAAGCCAAAAACATGGAAATAATAAACATGACAACAACAGATACAAGCAAGAAAGAGTAATGAGTAGTGCGTAAACGTGGAAAAGTGAATATGTAATTGTGGCAAGTATGCATATTTTAAACAAATGGGGCGTATAGAAGTAATTTTTTGGCTTGTATATTACTCATGTTGTAACTTCTGTTATTGTTGTTGCTATAATATGTATTATGCTTATCAATTATGTTTATGTGTGGTCTTCAGCGCTTTTTGGCATACTCGAAACATTTGCAGCGTTTGTCGTTTTCTTTATTATTAATGTCCTTTTTGTTGTACTTCCTGCCTTCTATACATTTTTCCTTGCTTAGCACTTATTTTCTAAGTAATGACGAAAAAAATGCATTGCACAAACAAGTGGTCGCAAAGCTGAGCCCACTTGTAATGGATTTTTAGAAGAGAAAATGCCAACAAAAATAAAAAAAAGAAAGAAAATCATGAAAATGCCAAATATCAAGATGTCTGGCTGTGGCTATGAAAATCATGCTCATAATAAGTATTGTTGACTAACAAAGTTGACCGCATGCCAACAAAATAACATAAAAATTAAATAAATTTGCGAAGCTATAAATTTTGACAACTCTACGGTCGGCTCTGTACGAGTGCGACGAGCTGAGATTGTATGCGACGCGCTGTATATTTTGCCAAAAAAGCCATTGTTGTCATCCATCACTGGTGACTGTCGCAGATGAAAAATGACAGCGGTCCAGCAACGAGCTGACGAGTAATGCGGGCAATAAAATGGAAATATTCTTGTTAATGTAATAAATAAATGCAAATGTGGGACAACGAAGTGCTGGAAATGATATTCAATACATAACTGGTTTACCCAATATATATATATAAGCCATGTTAATATACCTAGATCTGAAGTCAAATGTCGTATATATGAAAGTAGGCAAGGATATAAAGAGTTGTAACTTTTTTTCGAAAATCTTGAAGGCATCAGATATCTTTTTCGAAAGGTTCACGACCGCCGAAGAATTATGATTTTTAAATGATAAAGGTCTTTATGATGTTTACTAAAAATTTATACCACCTCTGTGTGACACAAAAAGTTCAAACAAACACTTGGCTGAGATAGCAGACACTCTTAAGATACCAACTGAACATCTACATCATATCATTTATAAATATTTGGGTACGAAAAAGATCTGTGCAAAGTGGATGCCGCGCGAGCTCACTTTTGACTAAAAACAACAACGATCTGATGAGCAATGGTTGGAGAGGTTCAAGCCTAATAAACTCGAGTTTTTGCGTCGATATAAATATGACAATAGATGAAACATGCCTTCATAATTTCACTCCGAAATTAAATCGACAGCGGATGGACTGCGCACATTTAACCTTCTCCAAATCGTGGAAAGACGCAACAAAATAAAATGGTTTGCTGTCAGTGAAAACGAAAGCAAAATTCCATGAATTGAACTGCTTCCGCATCCAACGTATTCTTCATATCTAGCCCCTAGCGACTATTTCCTGTTCTCAGATCTCAAAAGAATGCTCGCTGGGAAGAAATTTTCGTCGAATGAAGAGGACAAAGCACAAATCGTACTACAAAAATGGTATCAAAAAATTAGAGTGACGCTATGATCAGTGTATCTCTTGCAGGGACCTATGTTGAGTAAAAAAAAAAAAAGAATTTCGCCAAAAAATGTGTTTTATATGGTAGGACATGGACTTTTCTGTTACTACCTCATAACTTGAGTATATCATAAAATGGCATTTAAAGCTTAAAATTTAAATTCGCTGCTCTCTCTAGCTCCAATAGAATGTTTCACGCCCACACCAATCATATTCGCACTAAAATTTTAATGCCAGAATGTAGCAATCATATCTCTACATCAAACACATCTAATCGATCATCCGAAAAGTGTCATTGTTCTAGTCACCCAAAAACAAAAGCAAACTCTCAGTTAAACTTCCTTCAATTTATGGCAACATCCACAAAGTGATTCAACTTCCAAAACTACCAGCTGCTTGTAGTGGGTAAATAATGAAGTGAACTTTTAGTGAGCTAGCATACAAAATATACAAAGTAGTTTATGGTGATGCGTAAGAGTGAAGGCGAAAGTGGTAAAGAAGACAAAGTTTCAACACAACTATGTACATATTTACCTATCCATAGCAACACAAGGTGGTTGCCTACAATATTTCGTTGCTTTTGGGCAGCAAAATCGTACCAAAAAATTGCTTATGCAATTTACAACAAAAAAATACTATTTCTAATGTGATTGCTTATATTTCATGCAGCACACTTATTATAGCGATATAGTCAGTAAAATAAGATGATTGAGCATAAAAGAGAATACATACACACAAATAATATTTATACTTGCAACGAAGCATGTACTTGTGGTAATTCATCAAAATTTTACCTTTTTCTCTTCTTTCATGCAGAGACACTTAGTTTGCCACTTCGTTGCATACACTTTACGCGACTTTCTTAGTATATATATTATATATACTATTTACCTTTTTGATTTAGTACGAACATAATACTTGCTCTCCACCCTTAAATTTACGCTGTGCAATGAAGTGCGAATTCAAATCAAACGAATTGAAAAGTATGTCGAATTTCGCAGTAAATCAAATGCACTCAGCACAACCCTTCCAAAAATAATACACACACATATATACCTACACATAAACACCATCAAATTTTTTGCATTCGACTTGTCTTTTAGTGCATACACTTTGAGCTTCAATTTTTTGTCCTGCAGTGCCCTGTTCGATTTGCTTGCAGTTGTAAAAGTTTACGACTTTTTCGCTCGGACACAACATGTTTTTCTGACGTGGATTGATGCATTTTAGTGCCATGTTTTAGTGAACAAGTGAAAAAAGAATCGAGGAAAAATACATATATGACACGCGAAGAACACACACATCCAGGAAATAAAACAGATTGTACGCAAGTGGTGAAGCGGGAGTGGAGCAGCAAATGCAATCACCAGTCGAAGGCGTTTGAAAATGCAAAACATATATTTTACAATAAAAGTAACATACGCGACATATTAGAATGCGTGCTCAATGACCTTGACTTTAGTATACATATAGTAAGCAGGATGCTTAGAAAGTTATGTACAGCAAAGGTTGCGTAGAACAGAATGCTGTTGTGAGATAGAACTGAGAGAAATACTATATATATATAGTAATACTGTATCCTAGCAGAGCAGACTCAGACTGCCAGCACTACTTGCATGCAAGTGCAAACCATTTCATGTCTTTAAGGAGTATTCCAGTCTAGACCTAAAAAAAAATGTTTTTGTTTTTCAAAGTTTAACTATAGTTTAACTATTCAAGAATATGCCCACATATTTTTTAAAATACAAATAATTTTCTGAGATATGAGTATTGTGCTGATCGGATATCCAAACTGTTTCGGCCGGAACTAATCATACAACAGACGCTTTTTTCTAGAGACAGTCTTTTTCAAAACGTTACCCAGGATTTTTCAGCTTCTACTTAATTGATTTACCTGAGAGAGTCTTCATTATAGATTTGTCTATGAAGGGAACTATTCAAATCCCTAAATTTCATTTAGAATTCAATTGAAATAGTAAAAAAATGGCACAAAAATTGTTTTTATAGCCATTTTTTGAAAAAAAAAATTGTTCCCACTATACCGTTGCACCAGACATTGCGAGATTATACTATATTTATAGTTTTATGGCAATATTTTTGAGACCTCCACTTCATGAACTGCTAACTTTTGAAATTTTTTTAATTATTTTTTTGGAAAGCTTTCAAAAAATTGTGGCATGAATATCTAAAAAAAATACCAGACCATAGCTTTATGGCTCGTTTCATTTGTCTGTAAATATGGATATGACAAAAGCTGGCTGACATGATAGCTTTGGTTATATGGCCACATTTGATTTAATGTGCAATTAATGCGGAAAAATAGAGTAGCTGTTAACTGCAGCGCTGCAAAAGCAAGAAACCTATAACTTTTGATGATGCAATAAAAGAAAATTAATTTAAATAAGTAAATTAGAGAGGGAGCGAAAAAAAATTGTGGAGGATTAGCAAAAGAAAATATTAAGAGCTGGAAATTAAAGCATACATTTTTTGTATACGATGGAATAATGTTAATAATAGAACCAGAACGAGTTTAAATTATGGGTTTAAGAGTATTAGAGGGCATAAGAAAGCTTAAAGTGGAGCTAAAGAGGTTCTATAAGTTTCACCGATTTGTAAATAGTAGAAAAATGCTTAAAGGATTAAGGAACTACGAAATTTAAGCACATATGTTCAACATTTAAATAAGCATGCTATCTTGATGACAGTGCGTATGAGTAACATTTTCAATGTATCGATCTAAAAGTTGCTATTACCTTACCATATAGACACAAAATACACATACTAGCAACATTGAGTTTATTGCTGAGGCTGGCAGATTGGGATTGGCAGGTAAATAAAGGTAAACAATGCCGCACCATTTAATATTCGCACACATCCATATAGCACATAGAGAGATTGTATAAACTTTGGCTGGCATTACCAACAATCACAGCTACCAGACAATTGAATGCTGGTCTAGACATACATATTGGTGTGTGTATATTTATTTTCATGTTTAAATTTGTATGGGTTGTAAAACATTTCAATCGAAAACGAAAGTAAATATAAACTCTGTGTGTGTACTTGAAGCATGCCGCAGCATTTGGGTGCCGAAATTGAAAGGCAGCGCTGACTGCCTTAAGCAAAAAAGGGTTGCCTTATTGAATTCGGCGAATTCTAAGCCATTTTGTACTGCTGTCACAGCATAAATATTTATTGTTTATTTCTTTTGGGATTAGCGGCTGTAAGACTTCGAATTTATAAGGATTATGGCAAGTGGTGTGGGTGTCGCTGTGGGCAAAGTGAATATTAAATCAATTTATATTTTCGGCAAGAAACGGCAGTAAATCAAATACTGCATTTGAAAGCATAAGCATTTTTTTCGTGTTTGTGTGTAAATAAATCAAATATTTATGTATAAGAATTTAAACGGAACAAAAATACCAAAAAAAAATTTAAAACCGCAGCTTTACTTGTAACAAATATTTATTTTCTTAGTTTTACTTTCCACGCTTTATATTTTTTCTTATAACCATTTTTAATTTAGCACACAGTGTTCCCCAAACTTCACCCGCACACAGTCAGCTTTAAAGCCTTTTAATGCGTGCTCATTCCAGGTAAACCGCAAATTTGCCTATAAAATTGCCATAAATTCTTGTTCTCAGCTCTTATAGCTCAGCAGAACTGGAACAAGTTAAGGCAGGCGAGCAAGCGTTTAAAGCTTTTGGAATGGCCAATCAATGTGGGCAATGATTGGCATTTGAGCATGAAGGTTGCAGCAGTGGGATATAGAACGCTTGGGTGAAATAATATACATATATATATACATATTTGACATACAAACATATTATGGCTACATTACCACGTATTATGGCTAGCCATAAAAGCAAGAAATTTCATAGACAAAATTGTAATGAATAGATATAATGATAATTTTTTTAAGATATAGTAAGCGGGTAGCACTTCCTGCTTTGATTTTGATGATGACACATGCCTGAGATTATGTTACACAAGTTAATTTTGTGCTTGCGTTAATAAAGTCAAGATTTTATGTGGAAATTACGTGCGACTACCAAAAAGATAAGAATAAATATGTATGCCGCAAATGAATTGAAGGCGTTAGGAAGAGAAGAAGCACTAGATGCTGTTTTGAAATCTGACAGAATCATATGAAAGTGCCTAACGACTAATTCTCTAGTAGGAACGGCCAAAAGTGTCTTGGAAAGCAGTGAAGAGAGTTGGCAAAACTAAGCGACTTTACTTCTACTGAGCACCAAGTCATAAAGGCATCTAGGGCAAAGGGAGGGTGGACCTAATCTGGGTGCCGAAGCATAAAGTGGTAGCCGGCTGGCCGACGAACTAGCCCGCTCTGCGGCATTGGCCAGGATGCTAGGGCCAGAAGCGTGCATTGCAGTCGGTCCCACACTATAAAGGTGCTGCTCCACACGGAGTAGAGAGTGACGTTTAAGGAAATAATCGACTTTTTTCGCTGATATAGGTGAGGGCACAATAGACCATAGGTCGCAGTGCAAAGTCTCAATTTTCCTATCTACCTATCTATCAAGCGGACGAGTTTGCCAAGAGTTGTTGTTGTAGCGGCAGAAAACATTCCTAAAGTAATTTCGAGGCATGATGTCGATTTGACGGCTTTGGCCGGATAAAAATCCGGGTCAGTTTCGGTTATTTAGACCCGACTGTCGTAAGAACCGTGAGTGATGTACCGCTGTCATCCGAAAATTGAAAACTGATACGACGATCTGGACGGAAGCATGGCAAGGAAAATCAAAATGCGATGGAACGATCTGGCTCGGTGCTGGTGGCGAAACAAGCCTGCAAAATGGGATGATAGATCGAGAAGACTACAGGAAATGTCAAGAGCAAGGCACAAGGGAAACAATGAAGCATCTGCTGTGCACTTGTCTCGCTCTAAGCATTTGGGGGTATTTGTTGAAATTCGAGTCAAGCCCAGGCATATTAGACCAGCCTAACCTAATCTAAACTAACCTTATAGAGAATTATTATTGTTAAAAACATAGAGTGCCTATATTAAAAACAAAATATAAATAATCTAATCTGGTTTTCTGTCTAACACAATCAAGCCTTCATTGCGGCAGTGAATGTATTTCTAAATCTATTCCTTATTATATTTATAGGCTCTATTTATATACATTTATTTGTATCCTTAGCTCAACAATGCTGTAAACTCTTTCTTCTCCCCCTCTTTATTGCGAGCAACAAACTCATACCGTTATGTCATTACAACAAAAAACTACAAACAATTGTAACAAAACTGTCGGAATGGCAATGCGAACATCCCGCTTTTATATACTAAGTACGAATACTAGCCCCACGCTCCAACAGAAGTTAAAGGAAAACTATATATAAAAAATATAAAAACAATCGAGTGAGTGAGGTTACTTTCGAAATTAGTAAATTGATGAATAAATAATGGCCGAATGAGCATTTACATTATGCAACTGACAGCGCTGATGAGTTAACAATTCAATGAATTGACAAATTTACATCGGACTCGTGCTTAAGCTGCGTAGGTTTAGCGGTGGAAAGGATGAGTGATTTACAATGGCAGCGGAGCGAACTCTACGAATGTATATACATATGTATGCAAACATATAATTGTGTCTGCGCCTGACACTGCTGTGCTAGGCAAATTGTTAAGAGCTGTCCGTAATCATGCTTTGTTGGTATTGACTCGTATATAACGGTTATTAACAAATACAAGTATCGCCTTGTTTTATGCTGTAGGCACGGATTACAGATTTTGCTTCAAGTTATTGAAGCGACTATTTAACAATTCATTCACACACACACACACTTGAGTTCACACGCAGTCTCCCACACTTGGCGAATCTATGCTTAATTCGTGCAACCCACTCGATTGAAATCCGGTCTGTTGCTGATATTTAGTCCTCTTATCATTATAATTGCTAACAATGTCATTCATGTACAATTGTTTTGTATTTATTTTTTTATTTTTATGTTATATCTACTCTGTAGTTTTTTTGTTGTATTTTATTTGCCCGATTTTGCTGTCGACTGTAAGAAGTATCCACAAATCGATCTCTTTTTTCCTCTTTTTTTTGTGTGTAAGGTATGAGTCAATCAGCGCATTATGCTTGTAAGGCTTATGTAATCTATGTGATACTGAGAAATGGTATTGAATTGTAGCTATTAATTTATAGCACACAATTGAGTAATATTATATATTTCCTTCCTTGTTTTTGTATTATGTGAAATATGTACATATACATATATGAGTATATAAGTGAACAACATGACGAGCTGAGTTGACTTAGCCATGTCTCTCAGTTTGTCCGTTGATATATACGGAAAATAGATCGGTTTGAGATATCGATCTGAAATTCCTCACACGTACTTTTCTGCTCGCGAAGCTACATATTTGTAGGAATCGGCGATATCGGACCACTGTAGCATATAGCTGTCATACAAACTGATCGAACGGAATGAAATGCTTGTATGAAAAACTTTTTTATTTTGTAAGGTATTTTTACGAAATTTGGCAGAGATTATTGTGTGAGCTAACACTGTAATCTCCATAAAAATTATTTAAGTCGGATGACCGTAGTATATAGCTGTCATACAAACTAATCGATCAAAATAAAGATCTTGTATGAAGAACTCCCTTATTTGGCAAGATATCTTTACGAAATTTGGCATAGATTATTCTCCAAGAGAACACTACAATCTCCATAAAAATTGTTTAGATCGCACCACTATAGCCCATAGCTACCATACAAACTGGCCGATCCAAAGAGAAAAAAAAATCATAAAATCTAAAAACCTCAAAACCTCAAAACCTCACATTTCTATATCTAAACAGTATAATTCTCAATGTACATCTCAAAAGCACTAACAAAAATATACCAACTATATCATAATAATCTATTCAATGTGCGAAAAAATGTAGTGTGAAAGCTTTGAACTCAAGTGATTCAAATTTTAAGCGCACATTCTAATATAATATAAGCAAATATGCACACACCTGCAACTGAATTCCAGCAAACACGCTCAATGTACATTCTTACTACACACACGCATATGTATGTATGTGCTTGTAAGTGCCAAGTGACAAGCATGATATGTGTGTAACAGCTTTTCATGCATTTTAAGTGGGTAAGCGTATATTACTCATACGCCCCGGGGTTATGCTGTGAACATAGTACACTTATGTATGTATGTGGGTAGGTACTTGATTTATAACATATATGTACATACAATATTCACATATGCAGGTTTGAGTGTAAATAAATTTTAATAACAATAAATTTCGTGTGCTTTAAAGCACAAAAGCAGACAAACAAATTGCATGTGAAGTGAAAAGTGAGTTTGCGAAAAAAAAAGTTTCACAAGCGAGCACATTACTAATATTATATGTATTTATTTAAATGAAATGAGCTTGTTAAAATAAATGTGTGCGGAATTTATAGCGCCCTTGGCATTATATATGGCTACACGTGCATAAATGCCACGACACATGCACACATACATAGTGAAGGAAGCATTCATAAGTATACATATGCCATAGATATACATATGTACTATACATAAGTGTAACGTACGTGGTTGTTTTTGCTGGCACTGATACAGGCTCCCACTCACATACATATGTGCACCTGGCACTGCCAAGCAGACTGGAGTTATGCCGAAAACTCATTAAGTAGCTTCCATTTATGCTGCTATTGTATTCTCTAGTACATCTGCCTTTATTGTAGCAGGAAAATAGCACTTGCTGAGATTTGTGGCTTGCCGTAAATTACAATTCTATATTTGTACAAATGCAGTATTGATACTTGTACGCAGTTGTAGTGGTGACCTGCTACTGCTTGTAGCACCAGTTATTATTGTAATTAAATTAATTGTTGTGCTTTTGAGTTGACAGGTTTGAAATACATTTGGAATGCAGTAAAAGCGATGACCTTTGTTTGCTACATTTATATGGTCGTGCACGATTTATAGTGCAATTTTATTTGAAATAATGGCACTCAGAAATTTTGAAAAGAAATTAATATCAATTTTATTTATATTAGGAGTATTTTATGAATATAGGTCATTCAAGACTAGTTTCCACTAAAAATCGCATTTTCTATTTGCAAATGTTACTCATACGCACTTACACTACCATTACATATTTGGCAACCATGGTACATTATTGGCAAACAGTTAAAAGTAGCTTGCTAACAAGTGTAGAAGAGTCTGTACAAGAAGTACAGAGCTCTGTTTGCTTAAAATTTACTCTAAATTCAAATAATTCAAGTTTAAAGAGACGTTAAAGAATAACTTTTAAATAAAAATTATGTTTTTCTGTCTCTGATAATTCTATTTTTACAAGTTTATCATTTGCTTCGCTTACTTTAGCTTTAGAAAAACAAACAGCTGATTTGCATTTCAAAGAACATGCCATAAACAAGTTACTGAAACAAAATATTTCAATTTTAGCCATGGACTCTGTGCGCCAGAGCAGCAAAATAAAGAACTTAGCAGAAAAGCAAGACAAACTAAGGAAATAATAAGAATACACGTGAATAAGAGGAAAGGTAAGACCTTCAAAGAAAATGTTATAAAGTGGTGAAAGGAAGTGTTATATGCGACGCCACAGCGGCTTATTTTAAGTTTAAGTTTAGGAAATAGATGGCAAATAATTGAGGTTTTGCATTGAGATCTATGTTCTACTAAGTTAAAGTTTATGTTTAAGTTTAAGTTTAAGATTCAGTTTAAGTTCAAGGTTAAGTTTAAGTTTAAATTTAAATTTAAGTCTCAGTCTAAGTTTAAGTTCAAGTTTAAGTTTATGTTTAAGTTTAAGTTCAAGGTAAAGTTTAAGTTTAAATTTAAGTCTAAGTCTCAGTCTAAGTTTAAGTTCAAGTTTAAGTTTAAATTTAGGTCAAAGTCAAGCTTAAGTTTAAATTTAAGTCTAAGTCTCAGTCTAAGTTTAAGTTCAAGATTAAGTTTAAGTTAAGTTCAAGTTTAAGTTTTAAATTTAAGTTTCAGTTTAAATTTAAATTTAAGTCTAAGTTTAAGTTCAAATTAAGTTTAAGTTCAGGTTCAAGTTTAAGTATAAGGATATATAAGTATAAATATAGGTATGAGTAAGAAGGTTTAAGTTTGGATTTTATTTTGAGTTGAGGTTTAAATGCGAAAATTTTCAAGATTTTTGTACAACTTTTGTAGAATTTCGAATTATAAATTTATTTTTTTGTCTAAGTTTAAGTTAACCTTACAATTTTAACAAACTTTAGCAATTCATTACCACCAACTCCCAACAACATCACTCCACGTATTGCTTCATCGTAACCCGCTTTTACAGCGCTATTCACCACTCATTCGATATTATTAATGCTTTTGTGTTTTATCATCATTTCATTGCTTTTTTACACTCAATTCAATTTCCTCATTTGCTTTGCAATTTCTCAACTCAAACAACGCTGCAGCACACCGCCATGAAATTGTTACTAATATATGTAAAGTCATATTCCCATAAAATAACGCAAAATTGTTGAGCAACAAAACCTCGCAGAGGAAGTCAGATAAAAGCGATAAATGTGATAATTTACGAAAAATCATGCATTCATTGACTTGCATAAATGTCTTTGCTCGTTTAACGCATCGATTGACATCAAAAAGATAAGTGTACTCATAATCACTCGTGGGACATGTCACATGCTACAATTGGCGCACATATTGCAAGTCATAACCTTTTATCTTGCCAAAGAGAAATTTAGAAAACAAATTTAATGATTGTGTTTCTCTGTCCCTGTGCGTCCAGGTGTGTTTGCGGATTTTGCGGAAGTGCTTAGCTTGCGTCGTCGCCTTCGGAGGCGATTGAAGAGTAATAACTTATTTTGCGGTGGAAGTACCTTCTTGCTTTTGGTTTCTAGGTTTCAGTTTCTTTACGAAAGCAGGGCTAAAGTTATAATAATTGAATGTATTATTTATATAAGAGTTTTTAGTTAATTTTTCGCAACTCAATTTCTTTCGTTGGTGAATTAGTACTTCAGAGTAATCGTTTGCTTCAACAAATGACGCACTGCGTCAATTAAACTACGTCAGTTTTTGAGATATCGCTCTGCAATTTTGCACATATTTTTTTCTCCACGGACCACTATAACCCATAGGTGCCATACAAACTGGACCATCACAATCAAGTCCTGGTATGGGGAACTTTTTTATTTGACAAGATATCTGCACGAAATTCGGTACGGATTATTTTCGAAGGCAGCGCTACAAACTGCGAACAAATTATACAGATCGGTTATATCTCCTTTTAATGTAAAAAATACATTTGAGCAGGGTGTTATAGCTTTAATTCAACGAAAGTTGCTGCTTTTTCTATTTTTGTTATTTCTTAATATTTTTTTGTCAAATATTTATCTCAATTACAAATGTAGAATGACTGCTGCTAACAAACTTTTCGATGTACGTGCCGCATTAGTAACATGAACACTTCAAAGCATCTAATTCCACACAGAAATACACAATTTAATTGACAACAGGTACGTGTCTTCAGTTTCTATGCAATTAAATAACTTTCAAAGCTTTTTAGATGCTGCTGTCTGCAAACTTTTCAGCACAATTATAAGCCAAATATGTTTGTATATAATATAGAGAGAAAACATCAGCATTTGGTTAGGTTCAGGAGAATGCCAGACAGTGCACTAAGGTTTCAAAAGCTAAAAAAAGTATAAGGAAGCATATCTCTAACAAACAGCGGCAAAGCTGAGTTACAGCTTGTAAACTCAACCACTTGCGGCCCACTGTCTGTGGCATCAAACAATTTATGTTGGTCTAGCAGCACTACCTACTACTTGTATATATTATAAATGTATACTTTTATATGTTTGACAGGTATGACAAAAGTTTGTCACATTTCTATTGTGCTGAATCGGAAATTTACTCACAGTCATTTACAATTTACTGACACTCATTTATTAGTTATGTGGCTTTGCACACACGTGCTCGTATGCCGGTCGCATGAATCATTCGTGCTGTCGTGTTGTCTATATATTACGAAAGTTTTCTGACAAATTGACACTTAACTGTTAACTACAGACTGCTATTGTGTCAATTTAGTTCATTCATCGAAACGTGTATACTCATATGTGGGTGATTACTGCCATTACATCTACTGTTGCTGTGGAAAAGTGATTGTAATGTGTAGTCTACTAATAGCTTTTATGGCATACAATTGATGAAACAGTTGGAGTTCCCAATTATGTTCATTAATATAGATTACCACAATTAGGTATTTAGTGCAGTTAGACAATTATTAGCTTGTATGGAATAAATGCATAAGCTGGCTTTGTTACCTAGCAGGTCTACGTGACGTATGAGTAATATGTGAGTACGAAAGAGTGGGAGAAATTATCTCGTTACCCTTTCGTGCTGATATTCCATAGAAGCTGCTGATACATTTTTCATAATAATATTTACTACAAATTTTATTTTGTGCTAAATATATTTAAATTTTATTTATTTTCTGGCTAGGTTGCTAATTAATTTTGTTAAAGAATTTTACTTATATATCGAACAAATACATATATTTTTTCAATTAAAGAAAATAATTCATGATTTTTGAAATTATTTTAGTTTTAAAATTACAATATTAGATCAAAAAAGAAAATAATAACTACAACAACAAAAAACGTTAACATCGTTTACACCGAAGCTATAATATCCTTCACAAATAAAAACTTTCCATACAAGAATTCGATATTTTCGTTCGGTTTGTAGGGCAGCTATATGTTATAGTGGTCCGATATGAAAAACTTCTTCGTTTATTCTTCCATATCTTCAGATATTAATCTGTGCTAAGTTTCGTGGTGATACTTTATCAAATAAAAGAGTTTTCTATATAAAAACTTGATTTCTTCAGAGATTATAGTGATGCTTTGAGCAATTACCCCCGCCAAATTTCGTGCACATATCTCGGAAAATGAAAAAGTTTCCCACACAAGCTTTTGATTTCGATCGTTGACTTTGTATGGCAAGCATAATCCGATATGCATGATTTCTTCGCAGATTGCATAATTGCCATAGATAATACGCTTTGCAAAATTTCATTAAAAGATCTGGTCAAATGCTATATGCTGCAGTGGGGAGGAAAAGACGTGTGCATGATTTCAGATCGACATTTCAAAAAGTTCGCGTATACACAGACTGAAAGACAGACGGACGGAGATATTTAAATCGTTTCAGCTCATTACGCTAATCATTTATATATACGCTTTATCGGGTCTCCGACGTTTCCTTCGCGGTGTTACAAACTTCGTGGAAAATATATATAAAAATGTTTTAATATATCTAATAATTGAAAAAAATTCAATAGAACGAAAATCAGTGTGCAAAATTTCTGCTTAGTAGAACCACCCTACATTAGGTGGCACGCCATGACGTATACGCAACCCACGGCCACAGCTGCCATGCATGACTCATTGGGCAAGATGACGTATACGCTGCATTATTCAGAACACATACATTTATACTTGCTACGTAGCTACGTGGTCAACGACGCTCATAATTTTACATTTCTTTACTGATTCATTTTCTTCATAACCACCAAAATAGTAAAAAAAATGGTTAAATTATAAATATGAATCTATTACATTTTCTATTTAAGGTTTGGCTAAAAATAGCAAAATTTTGGCCTCTAATAAGTAATATAGTAAAAATACTACGAATTACTAAAAATAGAGCGTTTCAACTTCCGCCCAGAATTTTTTATTTTTTTTATTTTTATTTTTTGCCTACGCAATACTGAAGTAAAAAAATACAACTTTGATTAGCTTTTATTAATATTTTATGGTAAATAAATAGCATTTTTCACGCTTTGATTGAACGTAAAATTTTTTTAGGCAACAGAAATGTGTGTGGCATACCTCAAATCATGACTAAATATTTTGCTTTTGTAATAATCCACAAAGAAATCAGAGCTACCAAATACTTTACTTGGACACGCAAACAGCTTGGCAGCCTCAAAATGTATATTTCAAAGCACTGTTTACCTTTACCAAGCCACTTATTTTTACCAAGCCACTATAATATTGCCACTTTTTATTGACACCCTCAAGCCCGCACACATTCATATCAATTGTCACTTGTTGGCAGCTCAACTCATTCACACATTTCACTGCATTCTTGTAAAATATTTAGTTGTAATTCAAATATGTAAATAAGAGCAAAGAATGACTCACTTCTTTCGGTCTTTGACATGCTCATCGAACGTTCCGTTTTGCGCCAGTGCCGGTACCACGTTTTCGATTGGAAGAACTGCAATAGACTGGAAGTGGTGCTGCGTCCACCGTCGTTGTTTTGTTGCAACAGCTGCTGTTGCTGTTGCTGCTGCAGCTTACTTGTTGTTGTGGTTGTCGTTTTTGACGTCGTCGTGGTTTTCGTATAGACGGTCATGGTCTCCATACGTTTGGCGACACGTTCGATTTCGGACGAGCGACACGACGAGGTGTCCTCTAGCGAGGAGCTGCGCCGTTTCGCGCCACGACCCAAACACACACAGCTACGCAGCATTTTTTTGTTTGGCTAGTGTGGGTGGCGGTGTGTGTGCGGGCGGTGTGCGTAGGTGTACTGCTTATCGTTTTTATGTTTATTTACTTGATGTGTTTTTGTTTTGTGCGCAATATAAGCGGGAATATATATTTTTATACTTTTCGAAGCAACTGCTGCATATGTTTTGACGTGTGTGTGCGCATTTGTACAACGTAGTCGCTTGAGTGTTCTTTTAATTGTTTTTGTTGTGTAATTTTCTTGTAATGCCAGTTTCTTTACAACTTTTTTGGTTTCTCCGCGCACTAGTGCCACGCAGCTGTTCCATTCTTAAGCACTTTGAATGACATTTGGGGGTGCGAAGCTTTGACGGCCGCATGTATTAACAGGTAGGTGTTCTTGTGGGCCACTATGGCGCACTGCCGCAAGTGGGCCGTTGACCGGTCTTTGTTATATTACTGCGTAGACATTTTGAGCGTGGGTTTTTACACTTACATATATTTATTATTTAATTTTTTATTATTTTTTCGGTTGCATGTTTGCTTTCTTTTGTTTATTTTTTTCAAAAATAGTGTCGTTTAACACCAGTGTTGTATGGAAATACACTTCAACGAATCTAATGTTGTGGAAATTAATTTTTTTTTTTATTTTTAATTAATTTTATTTTTATTGTTTGTTTCTCTAATTTTTATAACTTTTCTAATTTTTTATTTTATTTTCTTTCATTTTTTTATATTTTTATTTTTATATTGTTTTTATTTTTAATTTTTATATTTAATTTAATTAAATTTTTTTCTACTACGTTATATATATTTTATTTTGTTTATTTTATTTTATTTTAAATTTTTTTAAATTTGTTTTTATTTATTTTTAATTTAATTTTTTTTTTAATTTTTATATATATTTTTTATATTTTATCACTTTGCATTTAAATTATAATAATAATTTGGTAGTAAAAAATATTTAATTTCTAAGTGTTAAAAAATATGTAAGAATTAAATTATGCAAACTTACAAAATTATACTAATAATATTTATAATTTTTTTTTAATTTCACATTTTTTATACAAGCACCGCACTCCAAATTTATTTTGTTAAACCACTACTTCAATATATGTAGGTATATATTATATTCCTTGTTAAAAGTCAATTTGGTCGAACACTGTAAGTAATTGTTTACATACATATGTACAGATATTAAACTGCCTGTGATTGTTGTAAATTTGTAACTGAATTACAAAAACATTTTTCCAATTATTGTCGGCTTACAAATTTAATAGCTTTCTGCCACATGTTAGAGGGTCCGAATACGGCAGTTGCGCAAATTCCAACAACATATACATTTAATTGACATTTTCGCTGGGAAAAATTCGCATTTTTATGTACTTTGTTGTTTTTTATATAATTTAATATATATTCATGTAAAACGTTTGTGTAAAAGTAGCATCGAAAATGCCGCAAGCCAACAACCAACAACACGTTTAATATTTTTTATACAATTATGCAGATACATACATACATATATTCATACATACATATATAAAAACATGTATGTGCATGATATATACACACAACACAATTTTAGTAATTTATTCAGTCGATTTATATCTCACTATGTATTAGTCTGTAAACCGCGTAATGCTTATTTTTGCTTTAAATAAATTTTTAATTACTTTTTTATTTTACAAGTTGACGCGGCAATTACATTTTCTGTCATTACGGTAGATAATCACTTTAGATATTTATGTCAATCACTCATTTAGCGGTATTTAACTCATTAATTATTCAGTGATGTGTTGGAAGTCTTTATTGTCAGCTGAAAAAGGAAGAAATATAATTTTGTTAGATTTAAAATAATTTCAATATTTGAATAATTTGAAGAGATACATACTTATGGGCTATATTAAATGACATTTGTGATCTCAATTAATTACTTAAGTCGACTTGTGTTAATGGAGGAAAAACTCAAGTTATTTTTACTAAAATATTCGAGGCTCCAACTTGCATTTCATCGCTCTCATACCTGCGAGGGACTTGTTGGCAATGCGAAGCCATTGTTCAAGGGGTGCAGTAAGCTTGTTCACGAATGGATCGAAGTTAAGAGGGAGAGTAGCTAGACACCTTTTGTCGAGAGCTCTCCATTACCTATAGTTTCAGGCTACTTGTAGCGTCTTTCAAGCGTAGGGGCTGCTATCAAGGTGACATTGGATGTTCTTTTAGAGAGATGTATACTCCGAAGGCTGAGCGGCTATACTGGCTTTTAGCTCGTTGACTGTGCGTTCAAAACTAGTCAAGGAAAGCATAATCTTATTAATAATAGCTTCAAGATTCTTCCAAATATTACTTGTATGGCTGCCCGGTCACAGCGGGTTCGCCGTAAACTGCAAAGCTGATGGGCTTGCTAGGGTGGTCAGCTTTTCCCAAATTCATCCCATTTGTAACCAGTCGGTTTTTGTTTTGTGACAGTGCGACTGTCCTTCTGATCCAGAGCGAACTATAAGATGTCTTCCGAACTACTGGCTCTTAAGAAAGATAAACTTGCCACAACTGTATATGTTCTGTCTGGACACTGTCCAAAGGATTAAAAGCGGTGTAGCTACATATATATTTTGCCGGGCACTCTTTGTCAAAGCTGGATGGAGAAAAGCGAGGTGAAATCATCTTAAAGTAACAATATCTGTCTATTGTCCGGCTTTTGTCAGACTTGGATTGAAATATCTCGGCGAACCTAGTAAATTTGATGGAATTGCTATTAATCTCTTTGAGTAAATTTGTGGTAAGCTCAAAACGCTTCGTCGATCTATGAGGATCTGATGATCTACTTTAGAGTTTATGGGTAACATAAGAGACAAATATCTGAAAAAATGAGATCCATCGATTTTGAATCAACCCTACTACCCAACCTAACCTAAGAAAATAAAAGGTTTTTAGAATGATGATATAACTCCTGGTGTAAATGCGCTACTAGACCTAAAGAAACGTGTGAATAAGATTAGGTTAGGTTAATTTGGTAGGCTACTAAGCCACGCATAGACCAGTTTGGTCCTTTGCGATACCAGATGGAGTTCACTTGCTAAGTCCAAGAGGAATAAATGTGTGAATAAAGTCACTTTCAGTTTTTTATATGGAATGTGAAAAGTCTAGAATACTTTCACGGTTAATCACAAAGGAACTTGTTACTAATGGCCCTTTCAATCGTTTTATATAAAACGGACTAATCTCTTTTGTTTGAATATGCTTTATAAAGATACCAATTTGACCCTTTTATGTTCGAAAGATGATAATCATTTTTCAGATTTTACGGACTAGTCAGCTCTTTTAATCTAACTAGCTTTTAATTTCAAAACATTTTACGGCGAATAATTCCCCACTTATACTATAAAGGTATAGATTTTAGACTAATTCATTCACAATTGTACTATATCAAGACCACTCCGGGTATACTCTCATACTAACGCAATTTTTTACTGGGTTTGAAAAGCTTTCTGGCGCTTCAAATAAAATATTTATTACTAAAGGCTAAATAATCCAAATATCTAAGTAAAAAAATTATTTTTCTAGACAAAAAAAATTATACTTTATAAAAAGACAGAGGTCGGAGAGAACTTCACCACAAATCAGAATGAAAAATCAATTAAATAATTAGAAAAATAAAGTTTATGCCTAATACTAAAATACTCGAACTATGTATATCCACTTCAAAGCAAGTGAAATAAGTATTCAAATTGAAAAAAAAGTTAAAACGAAAAATTAGTCCTACAAAATTGAAACCTTAAAACAGTGACAGGAATAATATTAAGTACCAACTTTAAGCAAAAATAAAATCAATGTTACCCTAAATTTACACACACAAGCCAAAATCCTTGCCTACAATCACACACACACAAATACCTACAATTTTTACACCATTAACCTAGAAAACAATTCCAGCAACATTTTTGGCGCACCACTTAAAAGTTACCGCGTTAAATAGGGCATAACGGCGCAAGGTATGAATGGTGGAGAAAAATCAATACAACGTAAAACAAGCAAAGCAACGGTATAACAATGAAAATTGTTACAAAATTTCAAAAACATTTGGAGCAAAGGTTTGCTTGTGGGCTTGTGTGTGGCCGGAGCGGATAAGGCAATGCTTTGGGTAATATGGCGCACAAAAGTTGAACCGCCGCTTATGCTGCTGGCCGCGTGAAGAGTTTATCGGCGTTTGTAGCGAAGCAGCGAAAACATAGTTGGAAATTTCGATTTGGCCAAAAGGTGAAATAAGGATTATTAAGTTGGTTGGAACGCACGCAGTGGACGGCTGATAAGCTGAAGCGCGAAAAAGTGTCGAGAATGAAAGCAAAAGTAAAACATTAAGCGCACGCCAACTCATGGCCATAGCAAGCATAAAAGAACTCACGCAAAAGCTACTTTAGTGGCGCGAACAAAGCATGCGTTGAATGGACAGTTGCACACAAAACTAGAACAATTAATGAACGCTACTTAACAGTTAATGTGCCACAGCGTAGTCGAATAAACTTTTTATTTCTATGCGATGAGACACGCCCGCTCAGATCGATGGTCGCGACGGTAGTTGTAGAAAGAAGAACGTTTAACAAGAGGGACGTCTGCTGTCAGCTGTTCAGCTTTCCTGGTGTCACATCCGCAGATAATGCTTAATGGGTTTAGTAAATATTATATTGATATTGATAGAAAGAGCAGAGAATTGGGCATGAGATGCCGCTGTCCAGAACTATTTGTAACTCGTCTTAAATAACTAGTAGCTGCATAGTTCAAGGGACTTGATGAAGTACCAAAATTAGATATCAAGTCACTCTTAAAGTTCGCGAAAAGCCTCGACGTGTTTATGACGAATACTTCATCTCAAATTAAACAGAAACTCCATCTGACCTTGCTAAGCACCAGTAGGTCTATGTACGGCTTGACAGCCAGCCACCAGAACCAAATCTAACCTAGAAACCTTACGCATACTTCTCCGAACTACTGTATCGTTAAATATTCCCTAAACGCCGCTATCCTTCACGCATTCGTTCATTGCGTTGACGGCACGATTCTCGCTTTTTCAACTTCCGGCTAGTTTTTCAGCCGCTAAACGGAAATGCGATTACCATCGGGCGGCCACGGCACATGCCGCGAAACGATTTTTTTAAAAAAAGTTATTTACGGTGCCGGTATGTGTCCTTTTCAACGCACCGGTAGTTAGTCCAAACACATTGCTCCGGATTTAGGTTGTGTTTTGATTGAATGCCTGTCCACCTCCACGCGGCCTCGCCAGTGTGGCGCTGGCCTTATTTTGACATTTACATATTTTCCACATTTTTATTTGTTGGTTGCTGGTTTTTATTCGCTTTCCTGCCAGTTGCAGTTTTATTTTTCCCTTTAACTGCGAAACAAGTACTTTCGGGTAGTGCCATAAATGTGCTCATTATGTTCGCTGTGCGCTGATTAAATGAGCCAAAAATAATTGAAATAAAAAGCGAGAATTTATGCGTGCACATAAATTTGTGTCTGCGTCTGCGTCTCGTTGCAGGCACATAAAATACTGCCGTCGTCTTAGAGCGGCCAATCAGCATTTTAAGTGCCTATGTTGAAATTTGATAAACCACTTGACTTCTGATGTAGATTTTTTGACTTGTTTTTCGAGTCACGGTGTGTGTGGGTGCGGGAGTAGTAGGTGAATCGAAGCCAGTCGAGTCGCCGATGCGCTCATGAACTCTGTGTTTCACAGAGCAGACGTGAAAATTAAACGTCAGTGAACATAACCAAAATTTAATCGGAACAGAGACCTATTTATTATTTTCATAGCAAAAATCCTGTAGTATTTGTATCTTAGACCAGAATGTTTCTGAAATATGTAATTTGTGAGAATGTTAGATTTTGAAGTAGTAGTAGCTATAAGCTCAGGCTTCTTCGGATTGCTGAAACCTATATAATTTGGATAGATTAGAAGAATTTAGGAGGTGAAGAAGCCGAAATTATGTAGTACAGCATGATCCAAATCTAAGCTATATGGGTTTCAAAAGTCCCAAGGAGGAGGTTCTTAGCAATAAACAAGTTCGCAAATCGATCCATTTTTCAAAGCACGATTCCACTTTAGTCTTTCACAGTATATAACTCTATCTATTCCAAGTTAGAGTATTGTGACATCTATTTTTCTACTTATATCGGGTGATTTTTTTGAGGTTAGGATTTTCATGCATTAGTATTTGACAGATCAAGTGGGATTTCAGACATGGTGTCAAAGAGAAAGATGCTCAGTATGCTTTGACATTTCATCATGAATAGACTTACTAACGAGCAACGCTTGCAAATCATTGAATTTTATTACCAAAATCAGTGTTCGGTTCGAAATGTCTTTCGCGCTTTACGTCCGATTTATGGTCTACATAATCGACCAAGTGAGCAAACAATTAATGCGATTGTGACCAAGTTTCGCACTCAGTTTACTTTATTGGACATTAAACCAACCACACGAATGCGTACAGAAGAGAATATTGCGTCTGTTTTGAGAGTCAAGTATATAACGTCGCCGTTCGCAGCAATCTTACGGTGATTCGCTAAGTTAGATGCTAACAAACTTTTTGTTGCCAAAAATGGAAGAACTGAACTTGGTTGACATGTGGTTTCAACAAGATGGCGCTCTACACAGCTTATATCTCTCAAGTTAAGTTGGCAATTTAACGCCTTTAGACCTACGACAAAGTATTCCAATTTTTATAATCAAAATAAAATTGGACTCAAACCACCTCCAGCCGCGGTCAACATTTAAATGAAATTATCTTCAAAAAGTAAATGTCAAAAATCTAACGTTCAAATAAAGAGAGTTTTCGTTTTTTTTTAAAAAAAGTTATCCTCAAAAAATCAATATCTAAGTTGAAATTTTTATAATCAAAATAACTCAAACCCCCAACAAGTTCTAGAGTTTTCGTCCCAAAAGTTGAATACAAAAGGCTCTCATGCTGCTTCTTCTAAAATATGCCTAGGTCTCTATGATTAACCGACTCATATTCTGGTTATCAGCACAATGACACGCACTCGCTAAAACCTACCAACGTGTATAACCAACGGCAATACCCACGTCAACAACAATAGCAACCATCGCGCTCGTGTGAATGCACCTATCGCATTGGGTAACAAACTCATCAATTCATCAACCAGCTAACTGACCAAAAAGCCAATAAGCCACAGGCATTGTCATTGTCAACGCCATGGACGTCAACAGCGCCCACAGAAATAGTGGAGCACCGCAACGGCTAATGACTTTATCACCCATTACCATAGTTACGTTCAATTAAGTTAAATAAGCGCTAATGCTACCAGAGCAGCGGCTGCATTTGAGTGATAGTCGGATGCACGAGAGCTCGAGCAAAGACGTTATAATCAGAGCTTTGCGGATGCGTTATGAGCATTAGGTATATCTATGCTGTCGACTGCCGACTGACGTTGCAATTGTTTGTGCGTTAATTGTTGTCACGCGCACGGGAGAGCCAACAACACCAACTGGCGTATGCCAAAGTCAACACTCGAAGCTTAGTTAAACACTCGCTGACTGCGGCATTTAAGCGCTCGTGAATAGCTGGTACAAGCTCAGCTAAGTACATGTGGCAGATTGCATGCGCTAAGCTGCTGGAGTTAGTATTTAATGCGGCTCGCAGTTATTGTAATCATATAATTTATTACATTCAAGGGACGTTACTGACCTTGTGTGAGTAGAAAGTGCATAAAAAACAAGAAAAAACGTGTAGTTCGACTGTACCGAAACTGTAATACCCTGCAGGATGTAATACTTAGTGGCATATAAATAGGCTATGTTAGGTTACACTGGCTGGTTTTATGCCATACAAAGAGCTACTACCTGGTCCTTAGTAATGCCAGATGGAGGTTTAATAATACGCAGGACGTCAATGCTTTTTACGAAGTTTAATAGACACTCGATATCTACTTCTGATTCTTCCTCCAGACCCGTTAACTGTGAAGCACTCAAATATCTTAAGCGAGTTCTAGATAAAGCCGACCATAAGCAGAAGAGGTGCTCCAGCGACTCTCACATGGCTACTTCTCTGCACTTTCTACATACATATGTCATCGTTAATAATGCCTTGCTTGCGTATTTCCTAAGCTTGACTGGTAGTCTAACGAAAGGCAAATAGGCGCCTTTGTGACCCGGAACCCCGTATATATGTCTGCCTTGACGCAGGAGATGTTGGATTCATAACTGCTGAAGGTTTATGGTTATGACGTGGAAACCAAAGCTCAATTATCTCTATGGAAGCTGTCGCATGAGCCAAGACAAGCACTAAGCCGAATACGAAAGTTTTGTTAATGGTTTTTTTTTCGATTTCGCGGACGCCGTGGATCATGAGTTCTTGCCAAAGGGTCTGTGACTTTTTTTGACCCCTAAATTGAAAAGCCCATTAAAAGACGACACTCCGCTACGATTGAGGATATAAAAACTCTATCGAAGAAAAAGTTCAACAAGATCAAAAAAAAGTGTTTGAGAATTGGGAAAACCGCTGGCAAAAGTGAAATATATCTGGGAGCGATTCAGCGAATTAAGAGAAGGACATGGCTAACGTCCGAATGGATGAAACACTTCGGGCTCCTTGAAAAGACTTTTATTCGGATCTAGTATTGGTGTCAAACAGCGAAAAGGAAGACCGACTGGCCAATAAAGAAGAAGAAGATTACTTTGAAGGGGACAAATTAGATATAATATATGAATAAATAAACACTATATAAAGTAGTGGAAAATTCGCGTTACTTTTTGAACAAACCCCGTACTTTTGATTGCCTAGCCAACAACAAGCCGCGAATATGCAGAATAACACTGCCTGCCACAAAAATTGGTATTTGAATTCCGACAGGCTAAATTGCTTTTTTAATTAATTCCGACATTTGCGATTATTTCGATGCAAAATTTAGAGGTGACACATAGCCGATTACAAGCCGCCTAAATAGAAATACACATGTGCAAACACGAACATACAAGCACATTTGTACGTTATGCGCAAATATAGACATATACAAAGATATTATGCCAGAACACACGTGGAGATTCCTAGCAGTGAGCTCATTTAACTAAATATGAAGGGAAAGCCATACATACAAACTGAACATACACATACACGCTTTTGTGAGCGGAAAACGACAAAGTACAATGTAAATTTATAAGCATACTAACGACATTCAACTAGGTTACCGTTAGGTATATATTTATGCCTATTTGATGGGTGAGAAAATCAAATTTCCGAAATACATTAAATGTGCAAGTTTTTTATGGCCACTCACGCCAACATAGTGCATGCGTGAATGTGAAATTAAAGACACGTACACACAGGCACTCACAGAGCGAAACACGTAACGTAACGCCGACAGCTGATAGCGCTGCTAACGTCTTTAAGATGCCTAATTTAAATTACATAGAAAAGGTAAAGTAAGCAACTGCTGAGCAGCTAATGGCAAAAGCATTTAAGAGCGCTTTGGCATCAAGCGTAGAAAATGTTGCAGCGAACTAGGTTAAGCACCTGACGCAAGTAATGCTTGAGACGTTGATGGTTGCTGTAATACACACATACATATGGAAGGTGATTAGAAGCTGACGCACGGAAAGTGTGAGTGTGTAATTTCACTCATCTGAGTGCTTTCTGAAGTAAGTATGTGTGAGTTCAGTATGTTTACGCATACTGCTTTTCGAACACTGCTTAAATTAACGGTACAAATGGTGCGGCTGCGTGTGTTGGTATATTAAGTGCCAGACGCGTGCTAATGAAAGTGATTTACGCTTACCTATATAAGTCTGAGGAGCGTTAATGCGTATTATTGAACGCATAAATGCCTGCCACACCACACAGTTTTGCTTAATTAAGGTTTTTACTTTTATAGAATAGCTGAGAGATGCTTGCGTGCGTGTACTAATTATATTTTGAGACATTTAAGCGCAGAAGCGCGCTATAGAAAATGTTCATATTTAGGTGATGCCGAATAGGTGAGTCTTATGTGTATAATTTGATATTACGGTAATGATCTCAGTTATTGGATGTGGTGTGCATATCAGAAGTTATCATTTTTAATGTAGTCTGTGCAGCAGTCAATGTGACTTCAATCTTCGTTTGCCGTGTTTTGTCGCTATCTCTATATCTCTGTATGTAGATTAATGAGCTAGCACTACTTAGTATGTTCTTTCAGTGCATTCGGATATCAGTAGAAATAGTTAAAGTAGTATTTATTGTAAATCTTGAACACGGCTTGGATTTCAATTTATTAGATTGTTGATGTTGTCTGCTAATATTGTATGATTTAAATTCATAATAGTATATACACCTCTTTGGCCAAATTATATGTCATTTTGTAACTTAACAGTATTATCTCTGCCAATATGTGATTATATAACATTAATATGTATGCATGTTATATGTATAATATATGATACTGTAACGTTATTATACATACATATACACTTTTGGTAAATATTTCTCTGTTAATTCATGATTCTGTAAACTATTATTACTGGCAAAATTCAAGACTAACATTTCTCTGTAATAAATTATATACATTAAATGAGTATGTGAGTTAACATTACATGCAATATTTTTGCAAACATTTCACTGCCAATTCATGATTCTGAAATATGTACAAGCAAAATACAAGGCTAACATTTCTCTGTAATACATGATACTGTAAATTAGTTTATATGATATTTTTGAATTTAATAGTACAAATAGCCGTCTAGCACGAAATTTCTCTATCAATCTATGATTAAGTAACTGAAGGGTTACACATTTGTTTAATGTAAGTTAAAAAACATTATAATAAAATTATTAAATTTATTAGGCGAAATTTTAAATCTAAGAATTTTTGCTGTTAATGTTTTGAATCTTGTAAATTTTACTTATAGTGACTCTGTAAGCACTCAAAGCTAACATTTCGCTGTTAAGGAGCACACCTAGTGTGACAGCATAAAAAACGTAAAATTTTGGGAATTAAAAAAACCACTGTATCGATTATA
Source organism: Bactrocera neohumeralis (assembly GCF_024586455.1). NCBI lineage: Eukaryota > Metazoa > Arthropoda > Insecta > Diptera > Tephritidae > Bactrocera > Bactrocera neohumeralis. The sequence continues at coordinate 79,657,022 of NC_065923.1, read as the reverse complement.
GAAATTTTCAGGGTATATACATATGTACATATATAGAATAAATAGTGAAATTTTTGAAAAAATAAATTAAATATTTTTGTAAGTTATGCGAGATTTTCGACGTCGTTAAGAAAAAAGTTACGCCACTGTTGCAGTGATTCCGGCTTTCTACATGGATGAAAGCTAAAAATAAAAAATTCTCTTTAAACTAGAAGATATCCTCCGTAAACACGAAAAATAGTTTTTTTTTTTTAAATTTCGTATTAAAAGTTGAACTTTACTTCAAATTTTGGTTTTTTGCAAAATTCGATTTTTCGTCAGAGCAAAAGACTCATTTGGTCATTGTATGTAGAATTAGTAAAAAATCATAATCGGGTTATTTGCCTTCGAAGCAAATTTGAAACATGTTTTTTGAAAAAAAAAAACGCGTTTAAACATCAACTAGTGGACCGGATTGAACTAGCGGCTGCGGTTTAACTGGCTGGAACTCAAAAATTATTTGAGCTTTCTATTTTCCAACAAAAGACTCACAGCTCACAACATTAATGTATTTGCCTACGCATTGATTTATATACCAATAATTTAGTAATATGCGCAGTTATAATACCACGGCAGATATATTTAAGGCAGATTTTCACAATAGCATACAATTAAATTAGTGAGACCCAAAGCATGCTAGTTAAACCCAAATGACAAGCACTTAATGCTATTCAGTGAATATTAATTGAAATGGGCACCGAAATGCAAATAATCTGTTAATTAAATTTATGTTGCCGCTGGTTAATTACAAATTTTATTAGACAAAACAATATAAAGCAATGCACAACAACATTTCATTGTGTGGTTTGGCACAAAATTACCAAAACTTATTCAACAAGCTGGTTTTGAAGTGCTGCAACGAATTTTAAGTAGAGACTTATACGCCACGGCGTAGAGACTTTTCATAGAATTTTTGCAATTTTTATTGTATAAATGCACATTGTTAGCCTTTTACAGTTAGTAAATGTTAGTTTTAGTTCAATTATATGTAATTGAATACAATTTAGAAATAATCACAATATCTTTGGTTCGTGAAATTTTGCGCTAAATTTACTCTTGCGCTTAAACAAATTATTAATTTTTGACTATTTGATATTGACTTTATTTCCAAAAAAAATACTGTGAAAATGCTAAAAACTCGTTTAGTGCTATATTAAAGGATATTAGAAATATATTTTTTTGGCCGTGTTCTCCACAGCAGTGGCTGAAACAATGGGAACAGTTAAGAGCCAACAATTAATTATTATAATATTACAAAGAGCTGTATATGAAAAATAAAATATATTATTTTTTATCTTAAAGCAGGAATTGACAAATAACTGCTACGAAAAGCATTAATACGCCTGCAACGCATTACAACTGAATTATGCACGTTTTTACCGAAGCATCTCAAGTATTGCAGTAAAATATTCTGCAAAGAATATACAAGAGTGTCATCAAATATTTAATACAAACACGAAAACGTTGAAATTACATTTGTGACAAAGCTTGATCAAATTCGTAACGGATGCGTTCGGACCGACATCAGCAGATATTTATTTTTGTAGTAGCGTTATTACTCACGCGGCATATAAAATGCTCGTATGTGCAACACACGCAAGCAATTAAATTGACTGATTGTGTAAATAATAATAAATGGGATATGTCTACGCGCAACTATACACGCGCATCAGCAATAACTGTGAACACCCAGTAAATATTTTGAGATGTATACGAAGCGTATGAAATTCGACTGATCAAAATCTGGTTCTTGCATGGAAAACTTTTGTATTTGTCTAGATATATTCACGAAATTTGGCAGACATTATTGTCTAAAGCAAAGCTACGTTATTCGAACAGATTGTTCAGATTGGACAACTATAACTTATAGCTTCCGTATAACGTATAGCTTTCGTACAAAGTGACCGATCAAATTGAAGGTAAAGAGCATCTTCTGCCATTTTATGCTACAAGAAATACACTTGTGAAGGGTATTTGTTTTCGGTAGCTAAAACTAACGATTCTCCTTTTTTTATTGTTCTTAATTTTTGTTTTCTGAAAAATTATTAAAATGATTTTTCTTCACTCAAAACCAATAAAAAATATCTTTTTATTATCCTCTTTTAAAAGTTTTTGGTGTCAAAACCATATATTAAGCGTAGTTTTTATTTGGGATAATGCCGAGAACTACAAAACCATCAAATTTCATACAAATATATTTAATGTATGTAATTATACGCCTGAATGTAGGCAACGTCTTTTTCAAAATCTTAGAAATTCACCTTTTTCAACCATTTTATGTAAAATTCTTCATTTTTGTTTGTTTTCCAGAATTAAAGCTTTTATTTTAGAGACTTTTCATCACTATTTTATAATTTGAAGTGTTTAAACAACAGCCTAATGGATGCAAATATTCTCTAAAAGTTTTAATCCTGTCATTTTGATTTCAAATATAACCTTGCATACATTTAGGCTAAAGTTAACTACTTTTTACAAACAAAGCAAGCTAATTCCAGGAAAAACTTTAGGATGCATAAAAAATAAGGAAAATTTTTATTTTGAAGTTAAATTCCAGGCACAAACAAATTTCTTAGACTCAAATGCTAGAAATTTACTTCAAAAACCGGCCTCAAATCTTAGTTGGGATTTTGTATTAATATATTTTTTTGGTTTTGAGCAAGAGTTGCGCATTTCGGGTTTATTTAGTGTGCACACACGCACTCAATTGTATTTACGTATATATGTATCATATATAGTATACGTACACATCCATATATACATGCATAGGCGTACTAAAATGGATCTCAGTGTACTCAAGGCCGTTTGCGACCAAGTAAATTATGCAATGTGATTAAGCCAAGGCTTTTCACAACAAAAAGCTATAAAACCAAACAAAAAATGCAAAAAAAAATAACAAAATCAGCATAAAATTCTTGGCCGATGATGAACCACATGCTTTGCAGTGAGACACAACTATTAATTTTCTTTCAAGTTTTGGTTTTCTACTTTAATTCAGCTTATATACTTTATATATAATACCACAAGTAGTCTAGGTTGGCGGAGAAATTACACACAAGACCAAAAATGGCAGTAAAATGTCAAAAGTTCAAACAATAAAAGCGGAAATTAACTGCTTGATGTTGCGTAATTGTTATGCAGTGGCAAAGTGGTGCTGAGCGGCGACTTTAACTACATGCGAAGGTCAGAATACATATATACAAGCGACACATGTGTGCTAATATACTCTAAGCAATTACTCAATTCCATAGGGATTGAGGCTCGTTGGGTTCAAGTTCACCCACACGCTCTTGCCTGCCATTTACCATTTCGCTCTGCCGCAGTTTTTCTTTTGGTATTTGTGTAATAAACCCACTTCCGTGCGCTTTTTGGCAAACGTCCACAAGTGCTTCCGCTTCTACACGCGTGCTGCTGCCTCGCGGTTGTCTATAGCGCTGCCCAAATCAAGCGCTCGCGCTGATTTCAAATTTCGCTCGATTCGGTAGGCTACACATATACACTGAAATACATACAACATATATACACATGTGTTAGACGCTTGCTTTTGGCTGCCCGTTGTAGCCAGCAAACCTCGATCTCCGTTTCCTTGAGGACCCATTTCAAGGATGTAGCATGACAAATGCCAAATGCCTTTATGCCTTAACCATACTCATCACAGCATTGTTGCTGAACCCGCTGTGGCTACTGTAGGCGTAGTTACAGCCTCGCTTGCGCGCACACATTCTTCAAATCAACTGCTGTGGTAGGTCAGTGTTATGCTGGTGTACTGCTATTTGACCTGCAGACAAGCGGCGACTCTTCATACGAGTTAGTCACATATAACATCGGCATGCTCATATATAAAAACATAAGTACATATTTTTGAGGTTGCTGTGTGTGTATCTTAAAATTAAACTTCAAAGCAACTGGCAATTTCCGTTGGCTCTCAGTGGGATTAAATTCTTGCGAAAAGTTTATGTCAAATTTTCTTTTCATTATAAGATAACAGTGCTATTTATTTGACAATCAAAAAGCGAAGCGGTGAAAAAACTCCTTATTGTGTTAACAAGCTCAACGTAAAAGCAAAAACGAAACATTTTTAAAAATAAATTTAAAGATAGAACTGTATTTAAGATGACGAAGAGTCAAAAAATGCAACTAGAGTACTTATAGTCTTTCGGCAAATCGCCTAAAAATAGGCTATCTCTGTGAATACCAGCATTTAATACATGTTTATAAGAAGGACGAAACCTGAAACTGAAAGTACCGTTTCGCCAATGTCACAAGTAAGCGAAAACAACGGCCAAAATCCATGAATTGGACTTCGAATTGCTTCCGCAGCCACCGTATTCTAGAGATCGGACCCCCAGCGACTATTTCCTGCCCTCAGATGAAAAAGAATGCTCCCTGCCAAAAAAAAAAATTCGTCGAATGAAGAAGTGATCACCAAAACTGAGGCCTATTTTGAAGTAAAAGACAAATCGTACTACAAAAATTTTGTCGAAAAGCTGAAGGGTCGCTATGATCAGTATATTACTCTTGAAGTGAATAAACCAAACGAATTTTTCCAAAAAAAATGTGTTTTACTATGTATGTATGTAGGTACTTTATGGTATGTTTAAAAATACATCATTCATTCATCAAGCATGCCATACTGTTGCCATAATCGACTTGTTAAACTACTAAACTGCGCTATCAAAGTAACTAAATTATATACTGCACACATTATTTTCATATGAGTTAGCCAACAATAAATTATTTTGCTGCTCTGGAAACTAATAAAATATTACTGTGTATTTAAGCGCCACCAGCGGCATTTTAGGCCAGTAGATTAAACTTTAATTTTCAAATATTTTTTCCTTCACTCTTTATTTAATATTTTTAATTTGCATGCACACTACATATGTTTGTAGTTTTTCAATTTCCCCCAAATTGGCTGCGAGCCAACAAACATGCGCGTAGCTGCTTGTGCGAAATTTGCTGTGCAAATAAACTGTGAAGCTCTTTGAAAATGCAGAAAAATGTGGAAAAATTAAAAACTAAGCATATGCATATTCCACACTATATATAGAGTTTAATATACGTGTGTATGTATATAATATACATGCATATTTAACATAGAATGCTATGTGAGTGAGTAAACAGCATTTTAAAATATTACTCATACGCGACGTATGACCGCCTGTTGCGGTTTCAGACAAGTTCACTTACAATGTGTGTATATTAGAGAGGGTCGAAAACAATTTACTGTCTTAAAAATGGTCTCCTATTTTTTAATTTTTTTAAATTTAATTTAATTTTTTTTTAATTTTTCTTTTTAATTTTTTTTTAATTTTTCTTTTTAATTTTTTTGTTAATTTTTTTATTTAATTTTATAAAATTTTTTTTTATATCTTTTTTTAGTTCTTTTTTCTAATTTTTTTAATATTCTTTATAATTTTTTCACTCGCGTTTGAGGATGAATATGGCGTAAACGTTTAACTTACTTAATCGATAAATTATACAGACCCTTTTAGTTGAGCACCAAAAAAATTATCTCTTTTTTCTTTTTAAATTTTAAATTTTTTTTTAATTTTTTTAAATTTTTTTTAAAATTTTTTTTAAATTTTTTTTTAACTTTTTTTAATTGTTTTAAATTGTTTTAAATTTTTTTGATATATTTTGTATTATTTTTTTCATTGGTGTTAGACGTTGAATTATAACTTAATCGATAAATTATACATACTACTTTACTTAAACACTGAATTTCCTACAAAACTGTAAATTTTTGAAATAATTCTTTTTTCATTGAGTTATCAAATTCATAAAAAAAAGTTACATTAAAATAATAAAATTTACGATGATAATATCTTTTAAACAGTTTGGTTTAGAAAAAAATCGTATGAGACCATTTTGTAGCACGTTCTGCTTTCTACAAAATCTCTGAAACGATATATTTTTTCAAGTAGTTGTAGGTGAGATATGAGTTTTTCTATCTCATAAAAAGTAAAAAATAGAAAACTGTAAGGCGAAAGACCTTTCCGCTCAATAAAACGCTCATATTTACATGTAGAAATTTTCTTAGAGGTGTCTAAGAATATATTTTTCAAAGCACCAAGCGAAGAAAAATCGTGTTTTTTAATATATCCACACACACACTTGTATGTTGAATAACTCGATTTAAATTAAATTCATTTTATTTGCTTCTTTTTCAAAACAAAAACTAATAAGCATGCAAATGCACGTTTTGCATACATATGTACGCAGGCACATGCGTATCTATTCACATATGTGACAATATGTGCCTGTTTAAAATGCAATATATATATTTTACTTTGCAGCTTTCTTCTACACTACTTTGCATATTCTCAGATGTCTTCACTAAGCTTTGTGTCAATAAGCATAGGAATTTCGCATATATTTTCAGTTTGGACGACGTGTGTGCGCATAAATTATTTAAACTATTTCTTCTGATTTTCTATTGAAGCTATTTTTCTTGATTTATCTTGAGCATGAAAGTTCGGTATGACTGTGGCAGATGTTAAAAATTTACTTCAGCAGACGTGCAGAATTGGTGCAAGAAAAGCATATATAAATGATGTCGAAAATTGGAAAACAAAACTGTTGTTTAACTTTTCCTTTTCTACAGGATTAAACCTATACATATAATTTAATAAAATTTAAAATTGTGAAGAAAAATGTTGTGCGAAGTAAGTAAAAGTAAATACTTGCAAAAAAGTATTGTTGTTGCTGTAACAGCAGCAAGATATAGCTCAATCTAGGTATGAGCTCTCGTGACAGATTTTTTATGATTTGCCAGCAACTTTTTAGGTAAGCTCAACCGAGCCGCTAGCGCTGTAGTAGGAAGGATACTTCTCTTTTTGTCTTGTTGGTGTTGTAACGTTTATCCAGTCCCTATCTTTGCGTCCCTTTTCCTCCGCTAATACCAGCTGATATTGCTTACTAGAGTTTCGGTGCCAGAGACATAGGCTCTACTTTCATACGGTCAGAAACAATGTCTCACGTTTCTAAGCGGTAATATTGCGAGCGAGAGCGGGGCTTTTATTTGATTAGAAATTGCTTCCTGGTTAGCATTCTAAGAATTATATTACATAACAACAAAAATATAAAAATTTTTTCATATTATAATACATTTGTAGAAATGACATAACTTTCCGAAGAATTACTGCTATTGGGGAAATCTTTTTCTATAACTTCTAGAATTTGCCTTCCTGATTTATAAATATATAAATCTTAAAAGCTCGTAAAATTCATAAAATATCAGAGTTGAAAGTTACCGATAGATGGCACTGTTGCTGATTTCGTTTTTAACCGATATTTTTAAGAGTTATAAGTATAATTAAGTAAACAAAAACATACTTTAAACCAAATAAATTTTCAGCCAAAGTACGATATTTTGTTGCTGGCGTTAATTAGATTTGAAATTTTTTCTTCATTGAGCTTTTGTACAGATTCAGTAGTGGACTGTGCTCTCAAAATTCCAATCATAACACTGGCCAGTTTTTTCCAAATTGTACTAGATCAACCGCACGAACTTATTTATAACCTTTCAAGAATTTAAAAATACTGAAAATAATATACCAAACTATTTACCATAAAGTAAGCTTTGAAACACTAACAATATTCATAATTTGTTGTGCACTCAACCGTTAACGCGCATCCCTCTCGTGTTACAATTTTGCTATTTTTTATTTTTTTTTTTAATTCAAATTCATTGTGTTCACTAGTCGATTTTCAATTTCAACGCCCACACGTGCACTGGCATGGAAACTTAATTCCCAACCAAATCTAAAATAACAACTCAATGCAGTTAGTTAACCACATGCGGGGCTCTGCGAGCGCGAGTATGTGCCATATGTATGCATGTATGTTAGGCGTCTGGCTGTGTGGTTGTTGTGAGCGCATAAAAGCGTCAGGTTAGGTGTATCACTATGTGCTTGCTTTGCACCTTTGTTTCTGCGCCAATCGCCAATTACTCCGGAGGGCATTAGTCCACTTCAACTAATAATGTTAGCAAAACGAACGAGAAAGCTCGCAGCAACTTGCATAATAAATTGCAAACTTGTTGCTGAAAAGTTCGTTTGTCAAAACTTTATTACAAATGTCGGTGGCGCAGTTAAATGTGTCAGAGTATATGATATGGGCATATATGTATGTATGTAGCGGCATATGTAGTTGCGTATGCTTAGTCAAGCGTGTGCCACAACGCGTATTTGATAGTATTTTGGGTACAGATACGCCACACTTTAACACATATGTAACAGTGTTGGCATATTTTCGAAACAATTGTTTCGATTTGCTTTTCTACGTATGTATGTATATTAAGGTGGTTCAATAGAAACTTATATTTTTTTGGCTTAATACTCTGAAAAAAGGTTCATAGACACCTATAAGAAAATTTCTACAAATATCAGTCTAACTGTAAGGGAAAGCTCCACCGCCTTAAATTTCTCTATATTTTCATATTATCAGGCAAAAAATTCAAATCTCGCTCGTCTCGTTTCATAGATAGGAATTCGAATGCTAATATAGACCTAACCGTTCAAAAGATATTAACGGTTCATGTTTAATTATGTTAAAGCAATTTTTTTTTAGTTTTATAACTCAACGAAAAAAAAATCATTAGAAATGAGGAAGCTTATGGCTTTTCAGGAAATCAACTACTTTATATGGTCACATATAATCTTTTAATATTGTTAATAAAAAATTTAAATTTTTTTTGACCCACCCTAATGTATAAAAAAGTATACATTTGTAAGTGCGGATTCATTGATCCACCGTATTCCAGACTGCCTTGACCTATGCTGTTTTGCTATTTTCTGCTCTGCTACCATATACCATTTGCCAGTAGTGTCTTTTAATTCTTTTACCAATTTCACCCTTCAATTTTTAATGCCCTGAGTAGGGTTCGCAGTGACAGTGATTCCCTTTGTTAGCAGCTCTTGTCAGCGACTTTGTTGGCCTGCAAAAATTTCTGGTCATTTATTTATGTCTCAATACTTTCTGGCTCAGCGTGTCTGCATTCCAGTATTTTCCCCGCCTTTCTCAAAGTGAAAAGTGTCACTACGGCAGGAATTTGTATTTATAGCAATGAATTTCAAATTATATAATATTACATTAAAATTTGAAAATACTTCATTTAAGAATTGGTAAGGTTCAAATTTCACTTATTTGAGGCTTAATTAAGCCTTTTTTAATTCAAAATCCTTTCGAAGATTTTACTGAATTTTCCAAAGTGTTACTGCTATTGGGGATGCTGAGTATTCCGATAGATGTCGCTGGTACTAATATTTTTTTAGACTGATATCTTTTACGGTTTTTTAAGATTAAAAGTCCGTAAAATTCATAAAATATCCGAGTTGAAAGTTTCCAATAGATGGCGCTGTTAATGATTACTTTTAAACTGATGTTTTTAATGATAATGATTTATGAAACGTGTGAAATATTGAGTAAACACAAAATTCTCTTTAAACCAAACAAAAATTCAACGCGAAATAGTGTCCACTTTTGATGCTGGAGTTAATTAATTTCCAAAGTTTAAATTTTTTGTGCATTGACCTTTCGCAAAGATTCAAGCAATAAAGATTATTTTCATTTTCCTTTTTTAATTTATACTTTATTTAACATGTTTCTTCATTTTACAAATATTTCTAGCGATGGATTGAGTATTTGTGGCAATGTCAATTTTTGTAAAAAAACTTCTAAACTCTAAGTGACATGATTTTCAGTAATCGCGCTGAGAAAACATTTTCATTTATTATTTTTCTTCGAAAGAGTTGGTACAAGCTCTTCTTTAGCTTTCTCTCGTCATGCTTGAAAAGCTCAAGCTAAACAAATCTAACCATATCCTAAACAACTATTGTAACGTTTCAACATCCTTAGGATAGATATTCCTTACTCTCATTCAACGACTTCTAAGCAAATTAGAGAAGAATTTTCTTTACAAATTATATAGTCTTTAGAGAACACTTCCCAACATAGTGTTATCGCGAAAATAATCAATTGCAAATGAAAAAGGCAAGTAAAACCCTTACTTTTCCTCAGCACCAACTTCCACGAAAGAAATGTGCCATAAACTACAAACACTTCACTCGTACGCAAACAGTAGATAAGCTAACTTTACCCTCGCATTCACCTATATACTTTCACACTCCGCTCACCAATACTGCCTGATGAAATTTTACAATTTAACAATAATTTCCCGACGTCAAAAATGTCAGCGGGTGTAATTTCGCTTTTATTATTTTATATTGCTTGGTTCGGTTGCTTTGTTTTTGTTGTTCTGCTGGCAAATGACGAAAACTTTTAAAGCACTCAATTTTCATATGCATCAGTTTATTTATTACACTTTAACACCGTTGTCATTACGCCAAATTGACTGTCATAATTCAATTATGTTCACGAATGTGTGTGCTTGTGTGTGTGTGTGGTGCTTGTGAAGTGAAAATTCGCTAAAAGATTTTACAGTAAATTGCAAAAATTGCTCAAATTACATTTTCAACTTTCCCACAGCCACATAGTTATATAAAAGAAGGAGCAGAAAGAAGCAGTAAGAAGAGGAGCAACTGAAGGCAGTGGAATTGCATTTCGAACTTTGCTGGCGTTTTTCGCAAAAGCTTGCTCAGCAAGAAATTCTACTTAGTGGAGGTGGCAAATATACATATAAAGCAGACGCCCCGGAAGCAGTGGCAAGGCTGGAGCACTGACAGCTGCGCTTGTGAAACCCCACAGTTAACATTTTCCTTACCGCCGCTAAATGCATGCTTCTAACTTCAAAAAATGTCGGTTTTTTACTCCCTTTTTAGCAGAGGTTATGTTTGCTTTGAATATCTCGAGGGAAGTGATACAAAATGTATTGAAATATACTTATTATTGTTGTAGCTTCTGAACAACATAACCACATTGTAAAATGTTTAGTCGTCCTACGGAAAAGGGGGCGAAAGAAACAGACGCCTCCACAAAGTATGCAACAAAGAATTGCAGGAAAGATTGCTTGTGGCAAAAGTAAGGTTAGAGAAATGTTTGTGAAGCAGCAAAATTGAAAATGGACAAATAAGCGCAACAACAGCACAAAATACATAAAATAAGGTATAAGTTAAAAAGGAATTAAGCAAGGAAAAGTGAATTGAAAAAAAATAATAACAACTGCAGAATTATTGTACAATTTTTTGTCCTGCCTAAAGTCTTGAAGAGCTTTGCAAAAATCTAAGTAATATCTTAAGGATGTAAGCCGCTTTCAAGCTGATGCCGACGCCTTAACACATGTCCTACTAAGCCGCGTCGGGTGAAAAAATTACATGCGATTGCTTAAATGGTTTGTATTTGAGAACTGGTGTGTTTGACGATAAAGGAGACAGTCCCTTATTCAACTTCACATGTACACTTGGTCGTGTGTGCTTAACACTTGATAATATCTAAAAATGTTTTTATGTAGCTGTTTATTAAATAAAATCTTGTATAAGTAAGTGGGATATAGTGTCTATAAATAAATATTTAAAGTTGTTGGTGACAGCGCGTTAATGGTGTAAAACTGCAAAAGAATTGATCTTCCAAAAATAATTCTAGAAAAAAATTAAACAAAAAGGTTCAATAAACTTAGTATGGAATCAAATTTCTAATGCCGAAACATTTTGTTGGAAAATGCTTTCAGCGATAATTGTTTGTGACGAGTAAATGCTTTTGATTGGTACAAAATATTCAAAAAGGATCAAGAACGCGTTGATGACGAACCACGTACAGGACGGCCATCAACATCAACTGGTGATCAACACGTCAATAAAATTAAAGGAGGTGCTTAAGAATCGACGATTGACAGTCAAAGATCTTACTGGCATCGTAGGAATATCGGAAGGATCAGTGAAAACCATTTTGAAAGTTCATTTGGACCTAAGAAAACTGAAAGCACGATTGGTTCCAAAATAACTAACTTTTTCGAAAAACAGCGTCGCGTTAACGTCTGTGAGACAATAATTTCCGACTACCAGGATGGCATGAAACGTATTATTACCGACGATGAATCTTGTATCTATGCTTACGACCCGATATTGTGGCAAAGGTGAACAGAAGGGGAAAAAACAACGAGAAAAAAGGTCAGAAATCAAGGTTATGTTGACGGTTTGTCAAATTTCAAACAATATCATGCTGCAACCACCGTATTCGTCTAACGTGACTTATGGCTATTCAGCAAACTCAAACGAACGGGGAAACCGTTTTGAATCTATGGAAGACGCTTGCTTTTGGGTGATACAAACTTAATGGGTTACATGGGTTTACGAGTTTCAAAAAATAGATTTTTTTATTGTCTTATTAATTCTACAACACCTCTTGAATATCATCCTAAATTTTCATGTTGGGACGAGTAATAGTTTCGGAGATACAGGCTTCTCGAACATGTGTTTTTGAAGTCGGTTTGCAAGATTTCTCGAACTACTCAACCGATCTTCATGAAATTTTACACAGGTCTTTGAGTCACTTCAGATAATCCTGTAAGCATATCTACTAGTTTAAAATATTTCTTTTTTTTTCAAAATTTCAGAATTTCTTTGTTAATAGTGTATGTTTGTAAAAATAAAAAAATTTAATAAAATATTTAATTTTTTATATGAGAAAAAAAATTGTTGAAAAAAAGGTTGCTTTGTACCCAAGGAAACCCACGTAACCCCTTAATTTATCCTGTTCAGGCCTTAATCAGCATAAAATTGTTAAAAATCATAATACAATTCTACTGCTTTCACCGTTATCGCATGCATTTGTATAGTTAATCTAAACAGCTTTTTGTTGCCAGCGTTTTACACTCCTATTTAATTCGTGCAGCCACCATGCGCTCAGCCTAAGCGCTCCTTGGCAATAATTATTGCGAAAACAAATCGGAAATTACAACAAAAACTAATCAGACACTGGTTACACAAATTAAATAAATTATTTGTGATTTGCAATAATAGCATTATTGCATTAGCAGGTTTAGGCGCCTGAATGTAGGCAGCAAATATGCCAGCAAGTCAATACAAACAAACCAAAACTCATTAGCAAATTATTGGAAAATTATTGGCAAATTAATAATTAAATAAATGGCGCTAACTACGCAAGTATTTAAAGCAATTTAAACTTTAAGCATACCAATTTTTCCAACAATGCCAAATATTAACGAAGCACGCACACACACATAAGCATATGCGCGCCTTGCGTGATTAAATGCCGATTCAATCGAGCGTTAAATTAATGCACGTGTGCAATGCAGTTTTTGTTTGGCAAACAAATTTGATGAATTTCATGCGCAATTTGACTGTATTTAATGAAGGAAATAATTCACGCATACACAGACAGCACATAAATTATGTATACACATGGTTTATACACTTGTTTTGTATGTGTGTGTGTTCAAAGGATTTCTTCAAAAGGCCAATTAAAGGCATGTATTCACAGAAAAGTCGTTTAACACATACATATTCAAGCTTATGCGTGCATATGTGTGTAGGCTTTATGTTAACTTTGTAAATATACATAAGTACTCAAGAATTTTCCATGAAAGCTGTTAACCAACCACTTTAAATATAATAAAATTATTCACATTTGTGCGTCTTTGAAGCGCTGTATGCCGTTTAATGCCAGCCAAAGCAACAAAATTCAATAACTCCAACCGCTTGTACGCACACTTATACCACCGAGTGTATTGATCTGTTACAATCGCTTTATAACGGCCCATTAAAAATGTAACAACGATAAAGCCGCTCAATTGCTGTCAAGTGTTTGTGCGCTTTTTTGAGAAATTCACTCTTAATAACACTCATTTGTTATACATTGTGAACTTGTATATCTAAATAAACGCCCACATGCAGACTGAGTAACCTGATGCCTGTTTGCGTTGTGGACGTGTTCAAAAAACAAGAAAAAAAAACAAAACAATAGCAAAAACAAAAACACCAAAACACCAAAACAACCACGCTGCCAATTTAACGGTTCAAGCGTCTGGCTAGCGTTTATTCAAGCGCAACGTTCAATGAAGCATACTTTTTGGCTCAGTCGTAACAGCTTAATATAATAAATACAAACGGCTCTGCAATGTATGTATGTATGTATGAATAGAATATTCACCACTTGTATGTGTGTTAGTATGATTACGGTACAGCTGCAACTGTAATGGACTTACAGTTAAATATGTGCAGTTGATTTTTATACTGTCGCAACATGTTGCTCGAAGTAACAGTAATCGGTCCATCTAACAGTTGCTTAAAATACCCGAATACTAGCAGAGATCTACATAGTGCTATACATAGCAAACGGACTCGGCATGTGCTTTTGTCCATCTGTCCGTGTAAGCTATAACTTGAGTAAATATCGAAATATCGTGATAAAACTTGATACACATATTTTTTGATTGTCTGAGGAAGTTGGTATTGTAGATTGTTGAGATCGCAGAAACATGCTGGAATCTGGATCATTTCAAAAATTGGACATTTAGCATGACAGCATCCCCTTCTTGGTAAAAATTTATATCTCCGCAAATGCTGAACCAATTTCCATTTACATGGTAGCATAGCATGCGCTTGATATAGCCCTAATATATTTTTAATGTGAACGAAAACCACGCCTACTTTCCATATAACATCATTTAAAATTAAAATTGGAGCTTACTTTTTCTATGTATACGAAAAAAATGAAAATTTTAGAGATTTTTCAATGAAATGAAGTGGACACTTTTTTGATATAAAAATGTGGTCTGAAGTTAAAAATAAATAAAATTGGCTCAGTACTTCACAAGCCTTCATATATCTGATATAACGATTTAAGGACTCATTCAAGCATGAACAAAGATATCGAAATAATATTTTAAGGTGTGGCAACTGTTATCAAAAAAGCTCGACGACGGACCATAACTTTTCAAGGACGTCAGCTGTTGAGTATGAAAACGTGTTGTTGTTATGGCGGCAGAAAACATTCCTGAAGCAATTTCAAGGAATGGTGACAAGTTGACAGTCCTTGGTCATATAACAATCCCGGTCCGTTCCGGTAACTTAGCCCCCACTGTCGTGAGGACGGTGTATGAGGGCCTCAGTGCCTTTGGCAGATTTTATATAGAAAAAACGATAATTTTGCACATTTGTATTGGTAAACGAATTTGGTATAAATTTGGTTAGGTACTCATTTCTTTGCAAACAATTAATATACGACTACAAGTTACAGCAAAAAAATTTTACTTCCCAGGAAAAATATTTTCCAAGAAAAGAAAAAAGAAAGGCTTACAAATAAACCATAAACAAACGATTAATTGTCTTTTGAACATGTGACTAATGTGACTATAGAGGCAGTAAACTGCCATATTGTCTTCCAATAAATTTACACTGTGCCAAGTTGTGCATGTTGAATACTGGAAGTATATGTGAAAACTACACCTACGAACCAAAAATACTATGTTAAGAACAGTTAGAGAGTCAAGCTCTCGCTTATATCCTGGTCTTATTTGTTTGTAATGAATTGTGATTTACACATATAAAAAATTGTATTTTTAAAGGACAACACCAGTTGAGACATACATACATATGTGGATGTTCGTTTTTAGTTTGATATTTATGGTTGTAACTACCATAATATTGCTTACTCAAGTGGAAGCACTGTTCCAAACTAAATACCCCGTAATGAAGCAACAAAGTACACAGGAAATATACAAATCTAAAACTAATTCATATTTATAGATATATAGGATTTTTTAACTAATATTTAACTGGTGTTTAACTGGTATATTTCTGAACGAAACATGGTTTATAACCAGTTTACTGCAAAATAGTCGTTGGTATACATTTGTATGAAAGAAGAGAACCGCTCAACTTTACCAAACCGTTCTAAAATTTTAATATTATAGTTTGGAGTTTCTGTTTGCAGTAAAGGTTATTTAACACAAAAAAAAATCTTAAAAACATAAAATGAGATTCTAAGAAGACATCATGAAGAACGATCTCTCACTTGCATAAGCATGAAACTTAGTACAACAACGTATGAACCAAACCCCAATATACTTTCTAAAAATACTTGAAATCACAAAATATAGTAAAATACTAAATTGCAATAGTAATTCATTTAAACTTATTTAAATTTTTTTAAACCAATTAAAGTATTTTTTTAGCTCATTTAAGGTATTTATTTTGAATCCCAGTACTTATGTTTATCACACATATCTCATAAGTACTAGAAATTCCCAGCTCAGTCGGTAAATTTTAATCAACCCAACTCACTCGCAACCCCCCCCACACAAACACATGCAACATTAAACGCAAACTTTTGCGCTTGTAACTCATTTGCTCTCTTGTGTTTCTTTTACTTCTCTACAAATTCTACACTCGTTCACAAATATTGTTCCCTTGACGTTGATAATTTCAACTTCAAAGGATTATGTTTTTACAAGCATAAGTATGGTGACACAGATAGAAGCGGGTATGAATATTTTGACATACATACATATATGTATGTATTTGTTAACAACATACGAGTACACCTCGACGCGTCTGCAAGGACATGCATGCCATTGACTGTGTTAGTGCTCAGTTTTTTTTTGGAAGCTGTACATAATTCGTCACTTTTGTTTTATTTCCAGGTACCTACTAGTTGCTACCTCCCTCTGCTTCTTTCCCCGTGTGATTAATGATGTTTATAGCTTAATTCTAGGGTCTATTTTACCGCCTTATAACATCAAAAATATTTGAAGTACAAGTGAACAATGAAGAACAACTTAAACCTTGAGCGCATCCAGCTGGATGCCTTTGTATTCGAAGTATGGGGTAGTCGAAAAAGTCTTTTCGTATTTTGGCAATAGATGTCGCTGCAGTCGTATATCTCCAGTGCTGCCAATCACATTATGTCATATTATACAGTGTTGGAAAGGTGAGATTTTAAGCTTCATTTAACCAAAAACAAATTAAATTCGGGGCAGTTGAAAAAAAGTTACAGCTGTTCAAAAATGAGTAAAAGTAAAGAAGAAATTCGCTATATTTTACAAATTTTGTAAAAAAAAGGAAATAATGCCACCAATGTAATTTGTGAAGTTTACGGAGACGGTGCTGTATCAGTTCGTGTAGCACAACAATGATTCGTTCGCTTCCGTTCTGGAAATTTCGAAATTTCGATTTACACTGATGAAAGTTTTACACTGCTGAAAAATGGCAAAACGTGGTCGGCCACAATGGTACATATTTGTTTATATATTTATTAGTATAAATATAAAAAAATAAATTGAAGTTTGATTAGAAATACGAAAAACTTTTTCGACTACCCAAGATTACACATTAGAGAGGGTTGATTTACAGGGAGCAAAAGAATCGAAAAAATCGCTTATGCGGAAAATATTCTAGGGTTCATTCTGAAAAGCTTTGCTTAAGTGACTATGGGTCTTAAAGCGGTAACTTTGATTGTCATTTTTTTCGATATCCGAATGAAAATTAATACGGAATCGGTTAAATCGGACAACTATATTACATATTTCCCATACAAACGATTATTTAGATTTTTAAAACTTCGCAATAAGAATCGCTGGCTCGAAACGGGTTATAGACACATAATTTCTCAGGCAAAGCTGTTCAGAACGATCTGTAGAACATTACCCTCATATGGCAGAACTCGCTTGTTCTTACAACCATTGACATAAATATATATGCAGCATATGTACACATTCCAACTCGTATCATTTACATCCCCTCGATATTACTTGAAGCATTCCTTGCATGTTCTGCATAAGTATTTTTGTAAAAACCCAACTGTGAGGCGTCATTCTGGAAAAGCAAATTTGAAACGCATAGACGAACAGCTGTTGGGGTAATATAATCCCACAAGAAGTATCTTTCATTTTCAATGTAAATATAGATATATGTATCTTTACACACACTATTTCTTTGTAGAAAATTGAAGGCACAAGTCAGACAGTCTGTAGTACAACTTGAAGCGGACAGTTGAGAATTAGGTTGATAGCAATTAGGTACGTGAAAATTAATTTAAAAGTTGTGAGGAAGAGAATTGAGAGCTCTGCTAAAAGAGAGGGACGGCTTTCAAACGAAAAAAAAAAGTTTGCATAACGGGTCTATATATCTTAAAAGAAACAGCGTTGAAAATACCAAAGGCACTTTAAGAGCAAGGGCATTCAATTACTAGTTGAAAAGTTAAAAGTTATATGGAAACCAAGACATGTTTTCACTGTAGCTTCCTAAAGAGGGTTTATTGCAACAACACAGCGCATTTTATCCTAGGAATATCGTCCCTACGACAATCGGGTCCCTCGAAATTACTTCAGTAATGTTTTCTACCGCTACAACAACAACAACATCTTAAGAATACTTTGGTTTTACTTCAATAAAATTCTAAAATTTTCTACTTTCAGTTCACTTAAGCGTTCTTCAACAAATGAGAGCTATGTTCCGACTATGCTTCATTGTCTTGGCAATAACTGTGCTTGCTTCGACAGCAAATTTATTTTGTACACTAAAGTGTCTAAAAATTGGAGTGCAACACGGCGCTTGTGTAAACCCGAATGGCGTAAGTGCTTACTGTACGCAAAAATTATTAATTTTATACAAAAAACTAATTATTTCAGCGACTAAGCGGCGACTGTCCACCAACGACTAGAATACTCAACATGAATACGAATGGCTATAAGAAATTCCTACTACATCAGCATAATCAATTGCGCAATACAATTGCTGCTGGCCGCGTAGCTAAACTGCCGCAGGCGAATAGAATGGGCGAGGTCTTTTGGGACCGCCAATTGGGTTTTCTCTCCGTCTTTAGTGGCAAACGTTGCAGTCTAAGTGATCCGTATTGCTATCGCACTGGTTTGCTGGCGAATCCGGGACGTGTTGCCAAAATATTTCAATTCCCTAACAAAAGTGATGTCAAGCCAGCTAATGTGAAATTGAAAATTGGTGAATGGTTTAAGGAAATCAATGAAACGGCCAACGCCTTCGAGGATTTATTTCCACCGCATGCGAAGTGAGCAGCACAAAACTAGAGTTTTTATAGTATTCATATAATTTTGTGTAAACTTTTTTAATTTTATAGCAAAGTTTTGAATGTCGCACACATTATTCACGAGGAAAATAATCGCATTGGTTGCTCCATGTCGCATTGGACGAGTAAAGATGCCAATGAAACGCTTATGTTGGTTTGTCTCTATGCAACCGATTTAAAAAACAATTCACCACTATATTCTCTGGGTCCACCGGCCAGTAGATGTCTCTCAAAATGGAGTATTTTATATAGAAACCTATGCAGTATTAATGAGGATTATGATTATTCTGAAGGCCTAACGCAGGGTATAAATACACATGCAACAGTTGCAGTGCCTTTCTATAAAAGAACGGGTTCAACTCATAGTGGATAAGCAATTCATGGTGGAGAACAAGTATCAATAGTCGTGTTCGTTTCGCCATTTCTCTGCCGAGTTTAATCCATAGAGGTTACATAAAACAAGATTTGATAGTCGTGTTCGTTTCGCCATTTCTCCGCTTGCTATGCTTAAGCTCCACTGTAAAAGTGTGCTAGTTGAAACCAATACAAAAGATGTGGTGTATAACTGTTTGTAGTAGCAGAACTGTTATATAGTATATCTATTTTATTCGTATTTCATTAATACTTTCGTTGCTTGTTCGATACGCAACTCGCGATTGTCTACAAATGGTAGTTAACTAGCATAATTTTCTTTTCGGAATAAAATTGATAAATTCTTTTGAATTACTTATGAAATATTGTAGTAAATTTTTTATACAATAAAATGAGTTTGAAAAAAATTTTTTTATGAAAAACCATTTAGAATGGTTTAGTAAAAATGACGCTATAACTCTCAAATTTCTGGTGTCGAAAAATTCAGAATGTTGGATAATTGAAATCACGTCCAGGATGGCCATCACCATCAACTGATGATCAACATGGCCAAAAAGTAAAGGAATTAGTGCTTGAGAATCGACGACTAACAGTCAGAGATCTTACTGGCATCGTTGAAAAATCGCAAGGATCGGTGAAAACCATTTTGAAAGATCGTTTGGGCCTAAGAAAAGTGGAAGCATGATTGGTTCCAAAAGCATTCAATTTTTTCGAAAAACAGCGTGACGTTAACAATGCTTCCCGACTACTAGGATCTCATAAAATGTATTATTACTAGGATGAGTCTTGGATCTATGCTTACGACCCGGAAACAGGCGATCAACCGGCCGAATATCGTGGTAAAAGTGAGCCGAAGCCGAAAAAAACACTTTAAAGCAGGTCAACAATAAGGTTATGTAGACAGCCTTCTTCAATTATCAAAGTGTGGTGCAACTCCCAATACCTTCCGATCGGCCAAACTGTCAACAAGAATACTATTTGAGTGTAAAACGTCCTTTGCGCGAAGCTATCCGTAAAAAGATGCCGAATTTATGGGCCGACAACCCTTGGTTTTTGCACAACAATAATACACCCTCGCATTATGCATTGATTCTTCGTAAGTTTTTCGTTAAATTTTTAACCAATATCGTGTCGCAACCACCGTATTCACCTATTTCGAGGATTGGAAAAAGCGTTGGCACAAGTGTATTGGGTCCAAAGGGGATTACTTCGAGGGGGACGACATAGATTTTAAGGAATAAATCAAGAATTTTAAAATTATCAACAAAGTCTTACTATTTTTTGCCCATAGTAAAATATCTCAATATATGGTTATGCCTAAGATAGAGGGTTTAGAAAAATGGGTTCTTTTGGAATTAGCTGTAACAAACATACTTGTATGAGTCAAGTACTCAATAAAATGCCGACTATTATTTATAAGTTCTTTACTTACTTTAGTAAGACTTTCGTAGCAGCAAATAAAATTAATGGCTGGCAGGTAGACTACACTCACACCGAATTAACCTAAGTTCCCGCTGCAATTTTTTTACAATAGGTGGCGCTGCAGACAAGTTATGCTGAAAAGAAAAATATATTCCACAATTAAGCTCATATTTGATTCAAGACTTTATTTGAGTTAAAAGAAATGCTTAACAACACAGTTTCGAAAATTAAAAATTACTTACTTAAAAATTACTCAATAACACTTGTACTCAAGTCCAGTTTAACAATAATTTAACGAAAAAGATAATACTTTGAAATAGTGCCCTAAATGTAGCTGTTTAAGTGTATATAATGTTAGTGGAATTCAAGAAATTAGTAATGGTTTTTGTAAATAATCAGAAATAATAAAGAAACATATTTTTAATTCAAAATTTTTTCATTTATACACCACTGATATAAACTTAAAACTTGAGTGAGTTCAATTTAAATTTGGCTGAGCTAACAAACGCTTCGAAGACTCGCTTCTACTGCAATATTGGGAAGAAAAAACAAAATAGTCTTTTACTAAAATTGTCGAGAAAAAAGATTGTTGAAATGGATATTTTGCTAATGCTTATTTTAAATATACTAATGATGGTGTCTGCAGCTGTGAGAACCCGAAAAAGAAGCATGCTGTCTGCGGAAATAGGTGAAATATAAATGCAGTTCACTTCACTCATGGTAAATTTTCTAATGATCTTTATATCTTTCAAGAAACTAATCGATAATTGTCCACCTGATACTAAGATTATGTCATTAGATGAAATACAAGCCGTCATATTAAAATTGCACAATGAACGACGCTGCACGTATGGGTGAGCTCTTTTGGGATGAGGGATTGGCCGACTTAGCTGAATATAGTGTAAGACGTTGTCTTATCAGTGATCCACAATGCCATACCACGCCCACATTGCCCAATCCGGGACGTAGTGCAAATATTTATAAGTTTGAGAAGACACAAGATCCATTCGCGGAGTTAGTGCCGTCGCGCGTAATTTAATGGCTGGAAACATCGAGAGAGTGTACAGCGGACTTTCCAGAGAATCCGGAAGGGTGCGTACTTATTATATGGAGTATAGCTAGACAGTTGGCATATCTGCTACTATAGATTTTTGGTTGTTTTGTACCACACATATATACATATATATTAAGTGAAATGTGAGTGCCTCCAAAGGAAGTTTTTTTTTTGCTTAGAATTCAAAGATATTAGTTATGAAATAATAAGCAGATTTCCTTAAATTATGAACAAACTGCTTTCACATCATTGGGAGCACAGAAAATGTCTCTTTGATACTTCAAGAAACTCAAACCAGAACTTTATGGTCATGCAAATAGAGCTGCTTCCATCGAGCCAACATATGTATATGTTAATTGGACGGATCTAGGTATGGAGGGAAAATGGGTTCTTGATAATAAAGAGCTGGTACCAAACTGCCTCTATAGCTGCATGTAAATGTAGTCAACAAACTATTGAAGTACAATCGACGAGCTTTTAAGAGATATACATATGATTTATATTTCTTAGAAGAATTTTTCAGAACATGGCTAGTGCTAGCAAGATGTGGGCTTAACAATTTAAAAAAATAATATTTTCTTATGACTTACTAGTGCCGGTGCTCCATTCTATTATAAAAATAATTTATCAAATAAGAAAAAAAAAATGTATTCTCAATATTATTTAGCGCTCAGTACAGCTTTATTCGTTCCCTAACACTGTAAAAGCAGCTGCTTAAAGATATACATTTCATACTAAATTTTTCAAGAATGCGAAATATTACGGAAACACATTTTAATTAAAATATTTTTTCATTTATACACAACCGAAGTAATATGGAAAGCTTGAGTGGGTTCAGTTTCAATTTGGCTGAGCCAACAAACGATTACTCCTTCGGCAGTATTATAAAATACTTGCTAAAAAATTAGACAAATAAATATTACTAAGTGCTAAGCCTGTGAAACATCAAAAATTTTCAAAATGAATACTTTAGAAATTCTAGTATATAACGTACTAATAATCGCATTTGCATCTGCTTCAAAAACTTATACCGATTATTGCAAACTTAGTTGTGCGTTGCCCAACACGGAGCATGCCGTTTGCGCCAATAAACATAAGGTGAGTAGGAAATACATAAAGGAGGTCTTAATACACATATAAAGTATTATGCTACTTTTAAGCAACTCATCGAGAACTGCCCATCGGATACTAAGATCATCTCGTTAAACGATATGCAGGCTGTCATATTAAAATTGCACAACGAACGACGTGACTTTGTGGCAAGCGGCAAAGATGAAAGGCTACCCCCCGCTGCACGTATGGGTGAGCTATTTTGGGATGAGGAATTGGCCGACTTAGCTGAATATAGTGTTAGACGTTGTCTTATCAGTGATCCACATTGCTATACAACGCCTACATTGCCCAATCCGGGACGTAGTGCAAATATTTATAAGTTTGAGAAGACACAAGTTCCATTCGCGGAGTTAGTGCCGTCACGCATAATTGATTGGCTGGAAACATCGAGAGAGTGTACAGCGGAAATGGCAGCGGACTTTCCAGAGAATCCGGAAGGGTGCGTACTTATTATAGTATATAGTATAGCTAGACAAATAGCATATCTGATACTAGAGATTTTTGGTTGTTTTCTTATTCATCATTTGCGGCTCAAAATTACGAAACTTCAATACATAACTAAGGCTCTTACACTTTTATCTGAGAATATAGGTGTGGAAATACTTCTTTCTTTTCAGGCATGTCGACTTCTTCGGTCGCGCCATAACGGATAGTAATAATCAAGTTGGTTGCGCGGCATCCGAATGGGTCAAGAAATCAGATAAATATTTTCTCTTAGTGTGTCTCTATACAAATGACGTGCAAGCGGGTAAACGTTTATATAAATTTGGTCGACCTGGCTCGAGGTGCTTAACTAGCTACAGTGAGCAGTACAAAAATTTATGCAGTATCCATGAAAACTACAATATCACTGATGCAAAGTACGAACGTAGAGCACTTTCCGTCTTTAACCCGACTTACAAAAATAGAGCAGACTACAATGCACCCGAAGGCAGTCTGTGGCAGTCAGTGCTTTGAAGAGAGATTAGCGAAAATAAAATAGTATATTAATTATCTTAGTTTATAAATCGTATTATATATTTTATGTACGGTATATTTGATTACTTCGAGTTTTTGAATAAAAAATGTCACAAAACCCTTTACAGCGATGAGGTTAATTACTACTCTAACACTTCGAAACAATTGCATTATAGAGCTATATAGTATTTTAAGAGAGATCATACATACATATATATTAAGTGAAATGTGAGTGCTTCCAAAGAAAGTGTATTTTTTTTGCTTAGAGTTTAATAAAAAACCGAAAGCGGTGATTAAACCTAGTTAAGGGGTTATAAAATAATGAGCAGATTTCTTCAAATTTTGAACAAACCGTTTTGACATCATTGGAAGCACAGAAAATGTGTCTTTGATGATTCAAGAAACTCAAAGAAGAGTTAATGATCATGCAAATAGAGATGCATTCATCGAGCTTCCATCGAGCCATCATATATTCATTGAACGGATCTGATATGGAGAGAGAATGAGTTCTTGACATTAAAGAGCTGGCTTCATACTAAGTACTATAATATATAGTAGGCTCTCAACTAAGATTGGGTTCTGGTAATTAAAGCGGAGGCAACTGGTACTTAGTATGAGATTGGCTCACAACTGAGTAAAAATTGCCTTTACAGCCTATTAAAGCGCAATCGACAACTCAACTCATATTGGATATATGATCTATAGTTCTAAGAACTTTTTCAGAACATGGCTAGTGCCAGCAAGATGTGGGCTCAACAATTTAAAAAAATACTATTTTCTTATGACTCACTAGGGCTAGTGCTCCATTGTAATATAAAAATAATTTATCAAATAAGCAAACAAAATGTATACTCAATATTAAAATATGTAAAAGCAGCTGCTTAAAGATATGTCGAAGTGGAAATCAAGACATTTATAACTGCATTTCGCAAATATGCGAAATAATAAAGAATCAGATTTCATATTTTTTCACTTATAAAAAGTTCACAATCGAAGTAATATCGAAAGCTTGAGTGCGTTCAGTTTAAATTCGGCTGAGCCAACCAACCCTTCAAAGATTACTTCTTAAGCAGTACTATAAAAAATTGGACTAACAAATATTATTAAGTGCTAAGCCTGTGAATCATAAACATTTTTAAAATGCATACTTTAGAAATTCTATTATATAATGTACTAATAATCGCTTTTATAGCTGCTGCCAAAACTCACACCGATTACTGCAAACTCGGCTGTGCGTTGCCCAACACGGAGCATGCCGTTTGCGCCAATAAAGATAAGGTGAGTAGGAAATGCACAAAAATGGTCTAAACCCACTTACAAATTATTATTGCTACTTTTAAGCAACTCATCGAGAACTGCCCATCGGATACTAAGATCATCTCGTTAAACGATATGCAGGCTGTCATATTAAAATTGCACAACGAACGACGTGACTTTGTGGCAAGCGGCAAAGATGAAACGCTACCGCCCGCTGCACGTATGGGTGAGCTATTTTGGGATGAGGAATTGGCCAACTTAGCTGAATATAGTGTAAGACGTTGTCTCATAAGCGATCCGCATTGCTACACTACGCCAACATTACGCAATCCGGGACGTAGTGCGAATATTTACAAGTACAAGAAAACAGAAGTCAAATTCGAGGAGTTAGTGCCGTCACGCGTAGTTGAATGGCTGGACACATCGAAAGTGTGTACGCCAGAAATAGTTGCGAAATTTCCAGAGGATCCACAAGGGTATTTATTTGTTATATTTACTAAGTAGATAAGCAAAACTGCTATCTTAGATACTTAGGGGCAGTGGCTTCTTTCAATAACGCTTGTAAAACTTGGTTCCTTTAGTATATAACTGCAGTCAAAACATTTCTAACACTTTTTCATTTTCAGTCATGTCGACTTCTTCGCTCGTGCCATAACGGATAGCAATAACCAAGTTGGTTGTGCCGCATCGGAATGGGTGAAGGAATCAAATAAATATTTTCTCTTAGTGTGTCTCTATACAAATGACGTGCAAGCGGGTAAAAGTTTATATAAATTAGGACGACCTGCCTCGAACTGCTTATCGGGGTCGAGTAGTCAGTATAAAAATTTATGCAGCGGCAAAGAAATCTACAAGACTGATAGTTCAATGCACGAACGTAGAAGGGTTTTCGGCTCTAATTCGTATCGCAAATATGGTACAGATTACAAGGCACCTGAAGGCAGTCTTTGGCAGCTAGTGATGTGAAAAGAAAGCTTAATATTACTTATAGTATATTGCATTATATATATACTTTATGTTTGATATATTTGTTATATTTGTATTGGTACTTATTTCAATAAAAAAAATCTCAAGAAGTGTTTATTGAGATGAGGTTAGCTGCTTTCCCGACTCTTGGAAGCTATACGCAACCTGGAGAACCGGTATTTATTATTGAATAACGCTATTAAAAGAAAAAAAAGTTTTTATAGAAGTTTATAAAATATGGGTCTATAATTCCACCAATTCCTAAAAATATCCACCAAAACTAAGCAGTAACTCATTTGATATACCATGAACGATGTATTTTTAGTTTAATACAAACAACATCTAACAATCAGAAGGAAATGGTACGGACTCTATAAAGTATTTATGTATATAAATGACTATCGTGAGTTGAGTCGAAGGATGGAGGCATGTGTTGAAGTTCACCCAAGTGAGGAAAGTTCTCAGAGCACCATTCTCTTGGGAGAGGCTAGAAACGATTCTTTTACATATGGCTCAACCAGCTCACGACTTCTGGTTTTAGACCAATTATCCTCTGGGTAGCCTAAGAACATCCGTTTGAAGGCGCCACATAAAAAACACCCCCAATGAAAAGAAGAAATAGCCTCGGATGAACGACTATAACCGCGTAAACGGTATCTACACTAATACATAAAGAAGAAGAAGAGTTCAGTCGATTAAGCCATGAATGTTCGTCTACATATACGCGAATTCGTCACTCAATTTTAGTGATAACGGTATTAAATTAAACGTGCGTACATTCTCTCTAAGAAATGCTCATTTTTTGGAACTGCGGATGATGGACCACTATAGCATATAGCTGCAATATAAACTGACCGAACCAAATCAAGATTAAGTTATTTTTATATCCTTTTTTTAAATTAAAAAATGCATATATGTGTCGGGTATTATAACTGGTTCTATAGGTTCAACCAAAGTTATTGTTTTTTCTCATAAAAAAATCGAGTATACAGCACGACTCAGCTCTTCTCTGAAATACGATTTATGTATTGTGGAAAAAGTTCTTTAAAAATTAGATGATTTGAGTCCACTAGTATTAAAAAAAGCAAATGAAAGCCCAAGCACAAAAAAATATATGGTAAGCTACTCAGTATTTGCTTTGGAGTGAGGCCTGAAATATAACCTCTAAATGCAGCTGCTTCAAAGTTAACTAGAAGTGAAATTCAATACATGACATATGTTTTTGTTGTAATTACACAAACTAATAAAACAAATCGACTCAACTAAACTTGATCTATGCACAACTGCAGTAACCTTTACAACTCGAGTTTAGTTTTCTTTTGGTTGAGCCGGCGAGCGCTTAACAATTTACAAAATAATTGCTAGACCTGCAGAGAACAGAGTAAAAATTGCTAAAATGAATTTATTAGAACTTCTTATCTTAAGTATGCTCCTTATGGCGACTGAAGTTGCTACAAAAACTGACATCGATTATTGCAAACTTGGTTGTGCGAAACCCAAAATGCAGCATGCTGTTTGTGCTAATCCCGACAAGGTAATATATTCGATAGTCGAAAAAGTCTTTTCGTATTTTGCCATTATTAGTACAAATATAAAAAAATAAGTTGAAGTTTGATACGAAATACGAAAAGACTTTTTCAACTACCGAATATAACAAAGATTCCTTACACACTTAAAAATATTTATAATTTCTTTTAAGAAACTAATTGCGAATTGCCCAAAGGACACTAAGATTTTATCATTAGATGACATGCAGCATGTCATATTACAGCTACACAATGAGCGGCGTGAATTTGTGGCAAGCGGTAAGGAAGAATTGCTACCGCCCGCTGCACGTATGGGTGAACTATACTGGGACGAAGAGTTGGCCAACATAGCTGAATATAGTGTTAGACGTTGTCTCATAAGCGATCCGCATTGCTACACTACGCCAACATTGCGCAATCCGGGACGTAGTGCGAATATTTACAAGTACGAGAAAACAGAAGTCAAATTCGAGGAGTTAGTGGCTTCACGCGTAGTTAATTGGCTGGATACAGCGACAGAGTGTACAGCAGAAATAGCAGCTAACTTTCCAGAAGATGTACCCGGGTAGGTATATGTTATGTATAGTAAGTACGAGTAGGTAAGTATGTAAGGAAGGAGCTTGCTCTACTCTTTAATCAGTTTTGCCATTGAGTGATAGTGGTATATTCAATTTCAACGTACTTTTGGTCAGTGAGTTCAAAAATATCTCTCAAAAAAATTATCTACGGTTCGTCCGTAAACGAGAAAGTACGTCGCTTTTCATATACAAAAACCAGACTAATTTTTTTAATTCGTTTTAATGTTTCTAGATCTTGTTTGAAGCCGAAAAATGTATCTATATTTTTACATTTCTTATAACTGAGCCACGGACAGCGTAATTTTTAAGTATTCTTGCTATTTGTCGTTTCTTTTCAGTCATGTCGACTTCTTCGCTCGTGCCATAACGGATAGCAATAATCAAGTGGGTTGCGCAGCATCGGAATGGACGAAGAAATCGAATAAATATTTTCTATTGGTTTGTCTCTATACGAAAGACGTGCAAGCGGGTACGCGGTTATACAAGTTTGGACGCCCTGCCTCTAGATGCTTGTCAGGATCCAGTAATCTGTACAAAAGTCTATGCAGCACCGATGAAGACTACAAAATCGCTGATGCAGTGCAAGGGCATAGAAGGCTTTCGGATTTTAGCTTCTTTTACAAAAATGGCACAGGCTACAATGCACCCGAAGGCAGTCTTTGGCAGCTAGTGATGTGAATTTAAAATTTCTATGTTCAAGCATATAAACGTATAGCTAAACTTCCTGAAGGATTTGTTGTCGTTGTAGAATTTTGAATTTAAAAATTGTGTTGGAACTTTTAATTTGAAACTTATAAAAGATTCGAGACATGGAAAAGTATTGCACTTTAAATAAACTGTAAGTAAAATATAGTCTATTTTACATATGTATATATTGGTAGTCGAAAAAGTCTTTTCGTATTTTGGCAATAGATGTCGTTACAGTCGTATATCTCCGGTGTGGCATACCATATAGTGTTGGAAAGGTGAGATTTTAAGCTTCATTTAAATTCGGGGCAGTTGAAAAAAAGTTACAGCTGTTCAAAAATGGGTGAAAATAATGAAGAAATTCGCAATATTTTGAGATGTTTGTATTAAAAAGAAGAATGAAGAAGAAGAATGCCACGCAAACCAAAAATTTGTGAAGTTTTTGTGACGATGCTGTTTCAGTTCGTGTAGCAAATTAGTAGAAAATTTCGATTTACACTGATGGAATAATGTCTCTAGCGGAAAAATGGCAAAAAGTGGTCGACCAAAATGGTACAAATTTGTTTATTGTATTCATATACGAAATACGAAAAGACTTTTTCGACTACCCAATATATCTTAAGTGAAATAAATTGCTTACGAAGTATACAACTGCTAGGTGGCCCTGAGTACAAAGTATTTATAAATACTTAAATATCCGCTTAATGCTATTATTTATTTGTCAAATATAGCATGGCAACTCTCAGAACAAAATAAATTGTCCCCAAATAGCAAAAGAAGTAGGTTGCCGGGTGACCGCATTGTTAATAGCGTTCTGCGTCGTACAAAGTGGACATTTCCATCTTATAAAAGCTTTCGACATTAACTATTTGCATAACTATGTACATAACTAAATACTGAACACCACAGAGCATGCTCAAAGGTCATGAACTTTAATCGCTGACGATTCTCAGAAGACGCGCGTAACATTCAGTAGCGCCAGCTAAACATTTAATGCCTTAAAGTATGCAACATTTCTGTTAAACTACTTAGACTAGAAAAACCTTGTAGATGCTGCTTAAAGTATTATATATTTGTACCGGTATGCTGAGTAAAGAAAGCCATTGAAAAAGAAGAATGAAAGAAACATAAGCCTGCTGAAGCGCAAAAGTTTAGTGGGGCGAGATGGGGAGCGTATAGCAGCGAGCAATTTAACAAACATAGCGCGCATTGACTCAATTGTATATGTATAGCTGAGTATATATGGTACATGCCTAGATAAGATATAATGCTTATTTATTGTTGTAGAAAATATGCAATATCTATACGAACAGCTGTCTGCTGGCACATTTGCAGTTTAACATGCCTTCGTGTGTGTGTGGGTATGTCGGGGGAAAATCGATTGTACTTGAAATTGACATAGGGAGAAAATCATAAGCTGGCGCAACAACAGTAATTCCCACAGATAGCAATATGCGCTAAGTGAATGAAAATCATTTGCAGAATTTTGACGCAATACTGCTGCAGCTGAATGCCGCTTAAGTCATTCAAGGCTTAAGCAGCAAGCAAAGCGTGAAAGCAAGGCAACGTGTTAATGTATGGTTGATTGTGTTTATGGCTAAGAAACTGCAGAAAAATGCATGGTTGAATGCTCTTAGCTTGATTAAGCCACATGTGACACGGAATGCAGAGGCATGGCGAATAAATTGCCGCAGACTTTATTGTCTAAATATTAAAGATTTTTTTAGAATTAAGTGATTGTATTATTCAGAGCATCTAAATAAGGAAAACAAAAAAAAAAATAGTCAAACAATTGTAGCTATATGCTATAGTGGTCTGATCTGAAAATTTTTTTCGGAATTTGTAAGATTGCCGTGGACAATGATCCAAGTCAAATTTCTTGAAGATATTTTGTTAGATAAAAATATTTCCATACAAAGATTTGATTTGTATTGCAGCTGTATACTATAATGCTCCGATCTGAACAATTTCTTCGGAGGTTGTAGCGTTGCCTGTGACAATAAGTTTTGCCAAATTTCGTGAAGATATTTGACCAAATGAAACAATTTTCCATACAAAGGCTTGATTTTGATTGATCAGTTTGTATGGTAGCTATATGCTATAGTGATACGATCTGAACGATTTCTACGGAGATTGTACTATTGTCTTTGACAATAACCCAAGCCGAATTTCGTGAAGATACCTCCTTAAATAAAAAAGGTTCCCATATAAGCACTTGGATTTTATCGTCCACTTGGTATGGCAGCTATAAGCTATAGTGATCCGATATTGTCAATTCCGACCAACTAGCAGCTACTTGGGGAGGAAAGGATGCATACAGAATTTCAGCTCGTTATCTCAAAAACTGAGTGACTAGTGCGCGTATAAACAGACAGACATGGCTAAGTCGACTTAGCCCTCAAGTTTAAATTACTGCACGATTTCGATTTCAACAGACAAATCGGCAATAAGCATATGTTTCACTTAACTAAAATTGCATAAAATACCACATGTATATAGTAAACACATTACATTGAAAAAAAAACAACAAAAAAAATTAAAAAATAGAAATCACGCAACAATTTAGCACGTCGCAGCTTGCATTATATATTTCGGCAATCGGATTTTTTTTTATAAATTTGTGCATGCGTGTACGTATGTACGTGTGGGTTATTGTACTGTTATCGCAGAAGCTCAACTACAGCGACAATCAAGGAATGTCACTCATACGCCATGGCCTGTCAAGAGTATATTGACATTTTATTTGTATATGTATGTTCACACTGTGTCCATCAATCTACACGGTTGCTGATTTTGAAAATATCACAAGGGAAGATTGCTGGCAAAAAATAAAAAAAAGTATAAAACAACAAAAATAAATAGCAAAAGCTGCCACTTAGCTGTAAGTGGATGAGATTGCAGATTTGTAGGACGTGTGGGGTATGGACAAATAATTTATTTAAATCAAAAATTTATTGGATTGGATTGGAAATGACTTTCAGCACAAAAATAATTTGTTTTCAAATAGCAGCCAGAAATAAGTTAACATATAATTACGAATAATAAATAACAATAAAAAATTTAAATTTTACTTAAATTAAGCTTACTAGATTTTTAAAATTCACTGCTTGAACTATGCCAAAGTATCTGCCGGCTTGTGACCTGACTTAAAGCAGATATGAAAAAACATAAGTGAACAATTGCGCTCAACTGCCCACTTAGTGGCGCCAAAAAGCATGCTAAATCGAGCATAAAACATGACAAAGTTCTTATTACTGACAGCAGCGCAATTAAATTAATCCGTAATGCGACAACTTTAAGCAAGCGCAGGCAGAAACAAATGTATTTTCATTAATTATAGCGAAGCTACAAAAAGTTTCATAATTGTTGTTGCCATACTTTAACTGCTAAGTATTATTATAGACTGCATAAATATATTAACGTTTGTATTGATTTTACTAAGTATAATGTTGTTGGACTTGGAAAATAAGAGGAATAAAAAAAAGATATCTCGTTTAATAAAAAAGTTTTCCATACAAAAACTTGACTTTGTTCGATCAGTTTGTATGACAGCTATGTATATATGATATAGTAAACCGATCCAAACAATTTCTTCGGAGATTGCATTTTTGCCTTGGACAATAACACATGCCAAATTTCTTGACGATATCTCCTTTAATAAAAAAGTTTTCCTTACAAAAACTTGATTTTGAGCGTCCTATTTGTATGGCAGCTATATGCTCTATTAGTCCGATATTGGCAGTTCCGACAAATGAGCAGCTTCTTGGGGAGAAAACAACGCCTGAAGAATTTCAGATCGATATCTCAA
This sequence comes from Bactrocera neohumeralis, assembly GCF_024586455.1. Taxonomy (NCBI): domain Eukaryota; kingdom Metazoa; phylum Arthropoda; class Insecta; order Diptera; family Tephritidae; genus Bactrocera; species Bactrocera neohumeralis. Next base: position 79,624,304 of record NC_065923.1, on the reverse strand, counting down.
AAACTAAGGGCTTTTCGTATATACAGACAGAGAGACTGATAAGGGTAAGTCGAGTCAGCTCATCTTCTGGGTGTGGCAAACTTAGTTTATTCTGTTCAGGGTATAAATACATCTATTCTTTACTAACAGAATTAAAAAATTATAAGGTACAAAGAAAACGCTTATAAAAATAACTAGTTTTGAGCTTGTTAAAGCCTTAGACAAGAGTATTGTTTATGGGAATTGGGTTTGTGTATCAACCTCAAATAATATTCGCCACATTTAAATGTATTATTTTGTAAATTTTACTCAATTTTACAGACACAATTTAAGCTTCACTTCATCTGATAACATATAGTGGCGAAAACAACCTTAAAATACAGATTTCACCTACTCAGACTTCAACTGAAATCACAACAGAGATTACACACCAGCAACTAGTCACAGATTTATCTCACTGCAATGGAGATTCACGTTTGGATTATAGTGCTTGGAGACGGACGAGATGTTGACTACGTTGTTTAGGAATATTTTCCGATAAAGCACTAAATATGCTTGCCATATTACGCTTTGCTTCGACACTGATTCCACATCTTTTCGCTTTTTCTTTCGCAAACACTTTACTACTCGTTATGCCTGATTCTATTTTTATCTTCGCCGTCCACTTCTTGTTGTCTTCCCTCACACCTAAACACATCAGGAATTTCAGCATTTCTTTCAGTTTCTTTGTTTTTCCTTTGAAGCGCTTACCGAAAAGCTGTAAGTTACATTACTACGCTACTAAAGTCTTTCCGTTGCTCACTTTGGGGAGAGGCGTTCTAAGCGCAATTTCCAGCACCAACAGTCAGTCGCACAAATCATAGCTGCTTATTAGCATTGTTGTCATTTATTTATGTTTCTTGTTTTTGTTGGTGATAATGGCTTTTTAAGCGTTAGGTTTTCCTTGAGAAAAAGCGTCGCTGGCAGCAGTTATCATACAAGAACATAAACATAGATTTCGCAAAGTTTAGCGATTTTTTGTTATACTTGTGATAAGATCTAATTAGTATGGATAACGTTTAAGTGAAAGTAGTGGGAGCAGACTGGCATAAATGATGAGTGCTTTGGTGCTTTTCCCTTATAGGTCAGCATGTATGAACTATGAGATTAAAGAAGTTAAGCATTTGATGCAGACAGGAAATTAAATTGTTAGAAGGGCAAAGGGAACGTTGAAAAAATTGCTGAAAAATGTACTAATATAATTTCGAAAGGCAAGCCGAGCATTAAATTGATAGAAGAAATAGAGAAAAAATTGCCGAAGCTATGAATTAACTGGTATTTTCACATCCTATCAACTGAATTCTGGTATCAAAAATGGTATTTCGGCATTTAAGGAAAAACGTTGCCTACATTTAGACGCTTTTAAGCGAAGACACATACCAGAACTTATAATTAAAATGTACTAAAATAATTACGATAGGCAAGCATAGCACTAAATTGATCGCAGAAAACAAAAAAACTTATAAAAAGTAGATTGCAGAAATTTCCAAAAGCGTTGCCTACATTTAAGTGATATTTAGCCAAGATACATACCAGAAATTATAACAAAAATGCACTAAATTCATTTCAAAAATTGATGGATGAAATGTAGAAAATATGTTAAAACCACGAATTAGCTGTGAGTTCACATTTATTTAAGATAAAGTTCTATCTACGGAATTCTGGTAACAAAAACGGCATGCCAGTATTTAAAGAAAAATGTTGCCTACATTTAGGGCTACGTTAGCGAAGACATACAACCAATTATAAAACTATTTCCTCAGCTTCAAATTGCCTATGGAATAAATTAATTTTTAATTTTTATATCTTTTAATGAATTCCGTATTCCGAAATACAATTAAACTCCAGCATAAATTATACCGGTGGTGAATAACTCACAAACTCCAAACCAAGCTAGTAACTTTAACCGGTAGAATACCATTTCAATTAACAGTAATTCAGCAGAGAAAAACTTCTTTCAGCTGCCAGCCTCCATAAGCCGGATTTACATGGTTGATTTCATTCTCTGATTTTGATTATTTGAGCAACCAATAAATTTGCATGCATTAAAGTTACGTTGATTAAAACGCAAAGGATGGTGCACACAAGAACAAAATCCGGAACACGGCGCCGTATGACAAATTTGTGTTGTTGTTAATCTAAAATATACACAAGAGTATTTGGTAGCTGATTGGTTTCATTAGAATAGACGCGTGCTCTTTGCTCTGCAGTTCAGGTTTAATTAAATGTATATGTATACAGGGTGCTCTTTTAAAGGTTTACAAGTTAGATGTGTATTTTAACAGTTGATTTGACAGCTATCCCTTCAGGAAACTCTTTATAAGAAATTATAATTGAAAAATCATTCAATTTTTTATTTTTTGTGCTTTGTCATTTCGTTAATATAAAATTTTAGGACTTTATTAAAAATTTAAGAATTAAATGTAAATATGAATTTAGATAAATTCAAACGTTTTTAAATTAAAAAAAAAATATATATATATATGTATGTACATATATTAACTATATTAAAAATATATACATATATCATATAAATTTTTTCTATAATATAAATTGGAGTCTGGCGAATAATTCGGTTTTGTTTTCTATTATAAATTTTTATAGCTTCCCAAATATATTTATTTAACTTTATGTTTACCATCAACACTCAATCCTCAAAAAATGCGTATCTTTTACAGCGCTTCAGTTTAATAGCCGCAAGAACAACAAAACATTTATAGCAGATTGAATATTGTGTCGAAATCATTTTATAGTTCAACACAGTGCTCGATTCAAAATTTATAATGCCTGCGATTCATCGTTAACCGTAGCGCAAGACAGATGCGTTAAACCGAGAATTCAAATATAAATTTCGCCTGATTTTATTAATAAACCTTTTGGTAATCAAAAAAATTATGTCTGGTAATATTTATATAACATTATAGAAAACTGAACATGTGGCCTACTTGTGGAAAAATGTTAACTTTGTTCAGATATTCGCATAATTCTTTTTAACTTCTTCTACTTAGAGGAAGATAAAATGAAAAATTTATTTTTTGGAGTTGCCACTTTTTTGTTATAAATTTGGAAAAAGTTAAGAATTATAATATCTGTACCCTTAAAAAGATATTAAAAGTAAATTTACAAACATTTTATGTTATGTAGTTTTTACTTTTTTAATAAAAAAAAGAACTAAATGTATGTATTAAATATGAAGTTTCCACTTAGGCAAAAATTACCCATTAAGGGATATTAAATTTACTTTTATTCATTGTTTGATGGAGTTGACATCTTTTTTTGTTTATTATACATTTGGAAAAAATTAAGAATTGTAATATCTATACCCATTGAAAAATATCAAAATTACATTTTTACAAAAAATGTATTTTATGGAGTTGCCATTTTTTTGTTATAAATTTGGAAAAAGTTAAGAATTGTAGTATCTGTACCCATTGAAAAATATCAAAAGTACATTAAAAAAAATTATTTAATGGAGTTGCCACTCTTTTATTAAAATTATTGAAAAATTTCAATATGTATTAATTAAGAAGTTTTAACTGTGATAGATTGATACATTGAGTGATATTAAAAATATTTTTAAATTTTTTTGTGGAGTTGCCACTTTTTTATTATAAATTTTGTGTTTTACAAATTATAAGTCAGCACGTGGTTGCTACCTCTATTAAATGTGCAAATAAGAATGCATATGTTGCCTAAAAATTTAAAAAAAAGCGATGAGAACAATAAATAAAGAATTTTATAAAAAATTTAAGTAAAATAAAACTGTATGACATTGCCACCTTATTTTAAAAGTTAAAAGTACTACATTATATTATTAAAATGCAAAAGTATGCACAAAAATATTAAATTATCAGCAATCTGGCAACTTTATGCATGAATGCATATTTACAATGTCACTCATACGCCGCGGCGAACACGCCGACATAAATCAAGTCACTTCATATTCAGCCTAAAAATATGCTATAAAGAGTATAAAATAAACGCACACAACTACACACACACACATATTCACACCGCAATGTGAGCAAACACGTGCTACAAGCGAGCGCAGACAAAAATGTGGCGCGTTTCTGCGCCTAAGCGCTCACTTAAGTGCCATAAGCAAAGCAATACACTCGCGCCGCAAAGCTTACTAAAAATCCATTTCACAGCGATTTCCCTACGCAAGCCGCACGCCGCAGAGAGGACAATAAAACACATAACAACAATAACAATAGCGATTATAATAAAAATAACGGTATTGCCGAAGCAAGCAAAAATTAATTCAAATTCGTGCGAGTTTATGTAAATTTGCTTTTATCCCAAAACGCTGTTACGCAGATGGGCGTCGAAGCAATAGCAACAACAATAACATGCAAAACAGCTGAAAGAGATAAATCGAATGTGATGACAAAACAAAAACAACAACAGCAACAGCGTAAAATAAAGACAACAAATAAGCATGACTTGCGAACGCCATAGATATTTGTAAGCGCGTATGTATGTATTTATGTATTGTAAGTGAAAAGCGCCGCAGATGAAAAATGAAACGCTTTAAATGTGAAACCAGGTGGCGTACGCGTGCTTTTACTGCCGTTGCCGCTGCCGCTGCCGTTGGCTTTGTCATTGTCCTTTTTAGTGTCCTAGGCATGGCCGAAATTTCATTATCCAGCATTTTTGCGAACGTCAAAGTAAACAATAAAAAAATTGCCAATAACGATGACGAAACGACGAGCACTAAACGCCAACAATGCGTAGGTGGGCAGCGCACAACAAAAACAACAACGAAGCAAGCAGGCTAATGGTATGCATCAGCAGCTAGCAAGAGGTGTACGCTGCTGTTGTGGGCGGGTTGTGTGTGTGTGTGGCGCGTTAGTGGTCGCCTGCGACATGAAGTCAATGGCTGAATGCATAAAAAATAACGGATTCGCTTGTTTCGCGTGTTTCATTTCATTTGCACAAACAACAATGTTTGCAAACAGAACTGTATAAATATATACAAGCAGATAGAGGTGCGTGTATGGATGTGGGTGCTGAGGTGTGCGCTAGAGGATATGTCAAAACCAATTTGTTTAAGCTGTAGCGTCAGTCTGTGCGGCAAAGTGGCGTCAGCTATGCCGCTTCTAGAAATTAATGTAATTATTTAATATTATTAAGCAATATTATGTTTTCCATGTGCTTTCAGCTTTGCTATGCCTATTTTATGGCAGTTTTCAAGCCAATAAAGGCAAGGTTGGTGGGAGGTAGGTATAATAGATAAATCAATTGTCTTAAGTAAGATTTGTGAAGAGCTTAAATAATTAGTTTATAAAGTTCAAAAAGATATTGGATCCTGTTCTAATCATCACAATTCTAAAAAAAATTATAAAAGTTGAAGTAAAGAAATTGTATACCAAATTTACAAATTAACCGAATTTTTATCACAATTGAATAACCACCTCCTACCTGCTTCATACTACAAATTTAACGTATTACAGCCTGAATCAACCAAAAAATCGCATATACATACATAAAAAAAATGTTTTCAAAAGACCTAAAAGAAGCCGCCTTTGTCATTGGACTGTCACCTAAATATTAGCATCAATCAATCAAATGGAAATGAAAAGGCAAAAGTGCGTAAGTGGCCAGGTGAAAAAGGAGATACAAGTTGTGAAAATTCTCTTGCCAGTATTTGTAAATATCCTCAAAAAAAATAATAATAATATACTTTTTTAATATTTTGTATGGAGAGAATAGTGGAAATTACTTTTTGCACAGCAAATTAATAAAAAAGTTTACGCAAAAGCTCTGAGATTAATACAAGTATCTTTTTTAAATAAAAAATGCTTTTTGATTAAGAATATGAATACTTTTATTTTTCCATAAGTAAAAAATTATTTTTTTTTATTGTTTAATTTATTCATAAAAATATTTTATTTATTATATATTTTTATTTTTTCATAGAAAAAATATTTAAATTTTATTTTCTTTTATGATTAATTATGACTTTTGTGTCCAAAAATAAAAATATTTTTTATTAAATATTGTTCATCCAAAAAAAAATTATTTTTTCCATACGAAAAAATATTTTTATTTTCTATTAAAATAATTTTTATTTTCTTATATTGAAAATTTTTTTATTTAAAAAAATTTTTTATATTTAAAAATTTAATTATTTATTTAAAACTATTTTTATATTAAATACTTAAATTTTATTTTTTTATGATTAATTATGACTTTTAAATAAAAAGAAAATATTTTTATTTAATTTTTCATTGAATGTCCATAAAAAAATATTTTTTATTTTTATTTAAAATAATTTTTATTTTCAAAAAATTCTTTATTTTTTATTTATATTTTTTATTGTTTTTAAAAAAATTTTTATTTTTTTAATATTTTTTATGATTATTATACTTTTATTTTATTTTGTTTCCATACAAAAAAAAATTATTTTTTATATATTTTTCTTTTTTATTTAAAAATTTTTGTGTTCATTTTTCTATGATTAGTTATGACTCTTATGACTTAAAATAAAAATATTCGAAAAATTTACAATTTTTAACAAAGAACAGAAAATCTGTATACATAAAAAAAATTTAAACTTAAGACAGTCTTTCAATACTATTCAACAAATTTTTAATTTCGCTAAAAAAATTATATTTGTTAAGAATAAAATATAAATTTTCACACAACTAAATAGTTAAAAATCGAATGAGCCGAAAAATAAATAATTTTTTTTTATTTTAAAATATATAAGCACTAATTATCTAAAATATAAGCTTAACTGCAGTGTACTTTCGCTTAAACGCGCCTAGATGTAGGCAACACTTTGTCGTATTTCAGTGTCTCCCTTTAGCGCAATGAAAATGTTCACTTTTGGGCCGCTTATATCATCTCAAATATTGTTCAAATCGATGAGATGCTGGCAATAATTTCTAAATTTTTATTTAGTCATTATTCACCATTCAGCATAATTGGTGTGTGTCTTCGCTTAAACGTAATGCAGCTAAATGTAGGCAACACTTTCGTATTACAATTTTCTTAACAAAATGAAAATGTATCCCACTTTGTGGTTCATTACAACGTATATAGAAATTTTTTATCAAAATTACAAACAAAAAAATAGTGGTTTTTGATGGAAACTCTATTATTAAGGATATAATATTTCGGCAAAATTTGAAATATTCATGAAAGCTTAAAAAAATCCATATAATTTTATTGCACTAAATCCTAACCGATTTAAGATTTAAATTTTGTGCATACTTTGGAGTTCGTTTAAGGGGTTTGAGTAGGCTTTAAATTTAAATATTATTTGCCGATGGAATTGATCTTAATTTTCAATTTCGTTAAAGTGCTTTACATAGGCTTTATATTTAAGTATTGCTTGGCGATAAGCTTTGTCCTGGTAAAAGAGTATACATATTTTGAATTCCATCTCTTGTTCCACTCGCATTCAAGACAGTTACAGCAAAGGGCAATTGAAAAAGTAAAGCCCCCAAAAAGCCTTTAATTAACATTTACTTTATTTGCCCTTTTTAACAAAAGTTACGGAGTATTTGGTTACTTGTGGCCAACATTTTTGCAGTTGTTTTGTTTTGTAATTTATAAGCCGGTTACCAATAACTGAAATGTGCAGCAAGCGAGTGGCTCAAAAGCCACTGGGCATGCACTGCCAACTTCAGCAATGACCTTTTTGCCGATTTCGTTTGCTCTGTTGAATTTCTGTATTATTTACATTTTCGTTACTTATTTCGCTTGCCAATCTCAATTATGCACCCTTTTTCATGTTCAACGATAATTTACATGTTCAATGCGTTCCACCAATGCACGCCGCTTACACCTTTCTTGCTCACACCCACGCTCGTTAGGTTATCATTTATCTTTTCCTCGTCTGCTGTTTTGCTTTTGGACAGATTTTTTTCGATTCTTTTTAGCCACCTATTCGGCTTTTGTTTACTATTACGCGTACGCACAACTTTGGTTTATGGTTGAGTAGAGCAAATTAAATACTTTATTCCATCCGATGGGCGGTGGCAACACTTTGTATATTTATCTCCGTTAACATTTTGGTAAAAATGCGCGACCCGCTAGCGCTTGGGCTAAATGTGGCCGTTGGCGTATTAAATCATACTTTTTCCTGTTTTTATTGCTATCGGTTTGCCGAGTGCTTCCTTGGAGACTTCACTCCACTGCCTCTAACGAAGACACACACACATATGAAGATAATGTGCACATGGCATAGCTGTACGCCTTTGGTTATGCTACGCCTAACACACATTCACCATTTATGCTTTAACATATCTCGGAAAAGGGAATTGTGGAAAAGTGGCTAACGAATGCCGAATGCCGCATAAAGTAGTGTTACAAATAGCAAAACGGGAAAATGTATGCGTGTTTAGAAAACGCTGTGATTAAAGTATATTTTTATTTGAGGTTATGGTGTGATAGTTATCGCAGGTAAAATGAACTCGGCTTCACTAAGAAATATACTAAATATGTGGTTAAATTTTAAGTGCTGAAGTAACCAAAAATATTAAAAAGATGAAGTTTTGAGGTGCTTCTACTTGAAACTGCAGGAGAGCCAATAGTTGATTGTCGAAATTTATTCAAAAAAGGACGCGAGTAGTGATAGGAAATTAGTTTTCCAAATATAATTAATGTACCTATGCATTCTTTCGAGTTGCTGGGTCAATAGCTTGAGAGTATACGTGAATCAAGTGGTAATCAATAGTTAGATAGACGGAAAAGTAAACTCAGATACACAGCGCCTACAAGTATGCTTTTTTTCTCTGGTAAGAAGTCATCCTTCAGTTAAGTTCTGGCTAACTTAACAGAGACTCCTTTCGATAAAACATTTTTTTTAACCAGAATTTAAATGACACGTGATTGCTAACCAGACATGGAGATGCCTTTAATGTGATAAACTCTCTTAAGGGTTGCAGTTTTCAACTTCCGGTGGCCGGAAATGACAAAACGAATATTTAAATTAATGCAAATAAAAGGCATGGAAACTCGATCAAAACTTCGATTGCTATTATTTCTTATATTTATACGCTGAGCATGTTCATCTGTCTCTATATACCATACACGAACTAGACCCTCAGTATTTGAGATATCGTTCTGAGATTTTTCGCAAGTTATGCTCTAGCTAAAAAACTGCTCATTTGTCGGAAACGCCGATATCGGACCACTATAGCATATAGCTGCCATACAAACTGAACGACCGGAAATAAGGTCCTAATGGAAAACTTTTTTATTTGACGAGATATCTGCCCAAAATTGTACATAGACTATTGTCTAAAATAAGGTTACAATTTCCGAACATATCGTTCGAATCAGACGACTATAGCATATAGCTGCTATACCATACAAACTAATCTAACAAAAACAATTATGATTAAAGATTTTTTTCCTTACAAAGTAGCCTAATTTATTGGAAATATGGAATATATATATAAATAAATATTGATTTATGAGCGCTTAATACTTTCACATAAATAAACAAAATAATTTCAATATTTTTAATAACGAAAATCCATATTTATGCAGATTTAATATTAAATGTACCATAAAGAAAATCTTTTCAAATACATATTTTAATTACCTTTCCAACTGTTGTCCGGCGGATGTCTGTCTGTCCATATATATGTACATATGTACATACATGTGTTGTGTTGCCCCAAATTTTTTGGAGTTTTTCATATATATGGTATTTTATATATTTTTTTAATAAGTTAATTTGTTTAATTTTTACAGACAATTTTCAACACCGAAATGCTGTAAAGTTTTTTCGTCGGCTAGATTGGGCACTTCAACGAAATTCCCACGCACACACAAAGTTGACGAAATATTTATGAATATTCTTGCTACATTTGATGCTCGGCATTTCATCAAAATATACACATACACACGCGCATAAGTGTGCTAATGTATTTCTCCAACATTTGGCGTGCAATTCTTTCTACATTTTTTTACTTTTCTTACAACAAAAAACATTTACACAACACATATGGTGCGGCTATAAACTATGCACATCAGCAAGCAAGCACAGACACACAAACACACACACTGGCATCGTTTGCGAAGCAGATCTTTCATAATTTCAGCATCTCCACATTTTGTTTCCCAGCCGCATTGGCCAAGTTGTGTTTTTGCAGCTATTTTTACCTAATTTCCACTCAAAATTGCTAAACATTCGCATTAGTGTTGTTTTTGTTTACCTTTTTTTATTATTTTTATTGTATTTGCAGCGATGTGCTGCGAGTGTCTGTTGTTTTTGTCATTTGTCATAGCGGTGTTTGTGCGGCTGACATGAATGCTTTTTTTGCTCGTGTTTTTAAGTATATTTATACTTTTAATTGTTGTCGTGCGTTGGTTTGAAGGCGGCGATGACGGTGAGCGAAATGAAAATGTGGCTGTGGGTATGTGTGTGTGAGCGACCTTGCCGGCGACAATTTTGCTGCGACTGGGGAGGCTTTCCAGCATATTTTTTTTAAGTTCTGCACGCAAATTAGTTCATTTTATTTTATTGTTTCACTTATTAATTTTAGATTATTTTGCTAAATTTCAATTATTTATTTTTATAATTTTTTATTTTTATTTATTTATTTAAAATTATTTAATTTGACTATTATGCGTTGATTATTTGCAAATTTATTTAATTTAAATATTTTTTAAATTATTTGGCATATTTTTTCCTATTCTATAATTATCATTTTTAATTATTTTTTTCTTTAATTATATATTTTTTTCTAAATATTATTTCTATAATTTTAAAATAATTTTATTTTATTTTTCATTATGCCATGTATATTAAATTTTTTAGTTTATTGTATAATATTTTTTTTTAATTTTAGATTTAATTTTATTAAATGGGTTTTTTTATCTAATTATTATTTAAAAAATTTTTCTGTTTAAATTTTTTCAATAATTTAATTTCAATTTTTTTCGTTTCTTACATATTTTTTTTAATTTTTGATTATTGATTTTTTTATCTATTTATTATTTTAATAGTATTTTTTTTTAATTTATTTAAATATTTTTTTATTTTAGTATTTTATTTTTTTTTTAATTTTATGAATTATTTTAATTAATAAGCAATAAGCATTTTAATCAGTTTATTTATTTTTATTAGTTAATAAGAAATATATTTAATTTTTCATTATTAATTATAATAATTGTTAAATTTATTTCTCAATATTTTTTATTAATATTTTTTTAATTTTTGCTATAAATATTCTATATTTAATCTTATTTATAGGGAGAGATATAATATATAAATTTTCAAATATTTTTTTAATTTGAATTTTCAAACGGTATTCTTATATTAATATTTTTAATTTCCCTTTTTTTTAACTAATTTAAAACAAATTTCAATAAATAAATTTATATATTTATTAATATTTAAAAACAAAAAAATTAAAAAAATATATATTAAAATATTTATATACATATTTATTATGATGTTTATTAATTTTTAAATATTATTTAAAGAGAAATTTGTATTGTTATTTTTAAATATTTTTTTTTAATTTCCTATTAACATTGTTGTATTATTTTTTATTTTGTTTTTCTTATTTATAACTATTTTCAATTAACTATTTATAAATAGCAATTATTTACAGATTTTATATTTTTTGTTTACTCCTCTTAATGGATTATAAAAATTTAGCATTTTAAAATGCATTCGTATTTTTATCATAGATTTTGCATAATTATATCTCTTTCTTTATTTATCTGCATATAAAATGTATTTTATTCGATAATTAAGCGCTTCAAAATCAACAAATCAAATAAAACACATTCAACAGAATATCAACAAAATTAACACTTACAAATCAACCGAAAAAATGAAATTTATGCGCCTTTTAAAGCTCTTAAGCGCTCTTCACCGCACACAAGCAATTATTTATTTATTTATATTTAATGATTAGTCAGCAATAAAGAGCAACAACTGCACTTCATAAATGACACTGACACTTTGTAAACACGCCGCTTGCACAATAACAACAAAAACACAAAAACATTCACTTTTATTTACAATTTCTCTAATATTTATCAACGAATTCGCGTTGGCTTCCGCGTCCGCGCGACACTTTCAGCACGCTATTGTACCGTTATTCAAGCACACACCGTCGCTCGTGCATGCACACAGAGATACATATGTATATGTACATATGTATGTTATTAAGTTTACATATGTTGTTGGTACACGTTTATGGCGCGTTGTAGCTGCGACAAACACGTCCGCGCCACTTTGAAAGCCATGGAAAACTGATGCCAACACCGTCGTTTCGCATGGTTTTGTTTGTGTGTGGGCCGGCGAAAGAAAAGCGATTTGCACGATGCGACGAAGATGTTAAAATGTTACGCATATGTATGTGCTGGCATGGCACTGTTAGCGCTCAGCTGCTACCAAATGCCATGCACTGTTAAATTTGCGGAGCTGTTAAGTTAACAGAAATCCTTTGTGTACAGTACAGTAGTTATTACACCGATTGCAAGTGACTGTCGGCAGAATGTTCACATGTTCTGATGGCACGTGCATGTCGTGTGCCTGTAAAGTTAACAGTTACACTGTTATTTAGCAGTTGATAGCAAGCAAATGTAAACGATTTGGTTATTACATGGTATTCACGCATGTTGATAAGGGTTAATAAACATTTAAATATAAGCATGTATGTACATATGCTTATATTAGGGTGGGTCGTATTTGCCGAATTAAATATTGTGAAAATCTGTTATTTAATGAATATATGTATCATTTAAAATTATAAAAAAAATAATTTAAATTAAAAATTTTATTTTTGAATTTCTCAACATTTAGTCTTATTGGAAACTCTTTTAGTTTAAAAAAATCATTATTGAGAAATGAGCCGAGACCTATAGTCTCTTAGTTAAAGTTGTTTTGAATGATCCATTTATCGAATACGCGAATTTATAGAAAAATTCGACCCGCTCTAATGTACATACTTATACACTACGTATGAACGTGTACACTGTACATGTCTTACAAATATCAGAGAGAGAATAACATAGCTGTACTCCTACAGTGTCTGTAGTTGCAGAAGTTTGTTAACATGAGATAAGAGAAACTTCACCAAGCCAACAATGCGTCAATTTTAGCACACTTTAAGGCGCTTCAACTCTAAAGCGTAGAAAACCCACAACTAACGGATCACTATAAAAAAACAGAGATTTTGGCAGCGGTTGTATCATTTAAAATTCGTCGTAATAAATTTATTTAAAAAATATACGTATGTATGTATGTACACATTTTTTTAAGTAAGAGGACTTCTTAATTTAGCCTTATCTTTGGAAGTCTTTTTTACATAGTCTATATATGTAGAATTTCAAAAATAATTAAGAAAAAAATAAAAGGCTTGCATTACCAAGGACATGGCAGCAATAAGAAAGCAAGTTATTATACGAACTAAACAAATAACTAAATAAAAATATGTTTAATACATAAAGTATATATAAAAAAAAATTGTATATGTATACGCCTTCATTTCGGCGCGTATACTCGAACTAATTTGACAATAAAAACATTAAGTAACAATTTCGAACTCTCAAATACAGCAATATGTACAAAATTGCTGCTGTGCACTACTCTAATTTCTGCAATGTGACACGGGCAGCATGCAACATGCGGCGTGATGCCTTATATATCCACTTCTCAAATAATTTTGAATTCAAATAGAAAACGTTACGTATACCCGACTGTATGATAAGTTTGGCACACTCATTGCAAGGCATCAATGTGGAATATATAGTGGCGCCGCGTAAGTCTACCGATTGTGCAGAGAATATGGCATCTGATTCAGCGTGTATAACATAGGTGAGTTTATTATTCAAGTGATTCCATTTATCCTTGCCCCACGGGTACGGTTCGCTCGTGTAGTTGGGTGGGAAGTGATTGTAACCAATGCCAATAATACGATTTTTACGATCCACAATGCAAGCGCCCACTTTCGTTTTAGGATCATCACTGCGTGTGGTGGCCAAGAGTGCAATTTCCATGAGGAATTCGTGATCTGTTAACAGTTCATTATTGCCTACACTTATAATACGATTCTTATCATCTAAAACGCATTCTTGTCTGCTATTGTCCGAATTTGCATTGCGTTTCGCAGCAAGTGCACAGATTTCGTTGTGAAATGTTTTATCTGTTAAAAGATTCACGCAGCCTTTATCTACATGATCGTCTAATGGTGAAGGGGAACGTGAACGAAAACTGGTTGAAAGCAATTCGTCGCTAGAATCCGAAGTTGACCGAGAGCAGCTGTCGCCGCTGCTGTTGCTGGAGGTATTCGAGGAGTTGGACTTTGGTGAGGTCGTCAGATCACAGTCATGTTCAGTCATTTTATGCGTATGTGTTTGTGGCTAGAATATAAATATTTTTTTAATAAAAATTAAATTGTATTATGATAACACACGCGAATTTTGTTTATTTGTAGACTCAGGAGACATGGTACAATTTAAATTTTTTTGTTGGTTTTATTTTAAAATTATAAAAATTTAAATTGTAAAAATGTGTAGATAATTTTTCATGCACCACTGCCGAAAAGAGTAGCTATATATAAATAAACACTTATTTAACGAAATAAACGCAAATCATGTAAAGCCCCACAAAGCCTGGTTTTTATTCGCATTCATAGTACATATGTACATATGTATGTACATATGTACATTTTCAGTTATCAAAAGCAGCGCTAAGTCAAATTAACATTTCAGTCGGACTATTATAGTGAAAAATATGCATTCGATTTGTGCGGCAATTTCTTTGTTAGCAATAATCTCGCAAAGCCACGTCACTTATGCAAGAAGTAAGGAGTCAAATAATAAAGTATTTTTTATCAAAACATTCAGTAATTTATTTTTTCTTTCAGCGCGTTATGAAGAATTCGACCTAAACGATTGTCAACAAAACGCAATTGTAGATGCGGAGTATAGTACATCGACACAACCGCTGACTGCTGATGTCACCTGTTCAGCGTTTTGTAAATTTCGCGAGTTTCCATACGGCGGCTGTGATTGTGTGACGAAGAAATGTGTTTGCGCAAATATGAATTTGAATTTTTGCAATTTTCAGAGTAAAAGATTATTTATATAAAATAAATAAATCTCATAACCAAATGGTTTAAGAAACATAACTGCACATATTTTTGCCATATGAAATGAAAGAATATTTTTGGGCCTTTAAAGTTTGCAATTATATTTTTTGTAAATTTCAATAAATTCATTTCCTTTAAATTTACATATTGGAAATTTCAGCTAATATGCATATCTATAGACCAATCTAATATAAACAATACTTTTTCAAATTAAATTTGCTTAATAGGTAAATATCTTATTCACTAACTCCTTTTGTGAATCCAATATTCAAAGAAAAAAATAAGCAGACAATATAAGAATCAGCACAAATGTATTGTAAATCTAAGACCGAAATACTATTAATAAACTCGTATGTATGTGAATGTTTTAGTGCACTAAGGCTTTTCTTGAAGTTTCACTTTAAATAATTAAGCGGTTTTTAGTGGGATGGGATTCTGCTTCAAATGCAAGTAAATGGATCGCATACGTGACACATCCTTGCCGGATTTGTTCACTTTTGGATTAAAATCGCACAATTTTGCAATGCGTTCCCATTCGGTACCCGGTTCCAGTGGGCCACCATTTTCGAGCGCTGCTGCTTGTTTTTCGGCATTACGTGATGCCGCTTTTGTTTTAGCAATTGATTCTTCAGTTTGGCGGAGCCAATCATCTAATTCTTGTTTAGCTTGTTGGCGCAACTCTTCTTTTTTGCGTTCTTCTTCACGATCCTTCTCTTCAAGTCTTTGTTTTTGTTCCTCACGCCATTTTCTAATCTTTTCTGGTTCAATTCGTGAGGGTGGTGGCCCTGAAATACCGACGGGTTCATTCGATTCGCCACCTATCATTTCAAAGCTACCAGTGGAAGAGCCGAGTCCACCACCTGCCACGTTGGGCGCAAGATCATCGCCACCAAGGAGACCATTGCCATCGGTGCTGGGCGGTCCGCTTGCAACAGTACTTGCAGGTGGTACGATTTCGGATTCCAGATCACCGAGAACTGATTGCTCACGTGCTAAAAACTCTGCAGCTGGGTCAACCTCTTCTTTGGGAGCAAAATCATCACCGAAATCCATTTTGAAGTAAGGCAGCAGTCACTGGGGAATTAAGACAATAAGATTTTGGGGCGTATTGTACTTTATTTTATATATCAATAACACGTAGGCAGATTTAAAGCCGAAACGTTGTCTTGACAAAAACAAAATCGGCTTTAAACAAGGATATTTACCTCAAAAATTAGTTAAGTTCAGATTTTTTTTACCTAATCCTCACTTGGTTGAGTCAGCACAAAAAACAATAATTTGTAAAAAAAAGATAAGTAGCAGTAAATTTTTCCCAATCAATGCGTAAAAGTTTACTCTTCTTCTTTACCGAGCAATTGTCAATGAAAGACGTCAGATAGGTATAATGAGCGAGTGAGATAGCACTTGCCAACGAAAAATTCAAATCGAACAAGCCTACACAACAACAACAAAGGCAATAAGCATAGCTAAATATTTCTCCTAAAATATTTCTGATTGTACAAACGTAACTACTTAACTTATTGAATACATATAACTTACGCTAATCTCTCACCTTTATACCAACTTTAGTCTGTCTTGATTTGCTAATATGATAATAAAATTTAAAATAATAGCTTTAACACAAACTGTGTGCAAAAATCACTTTGTCCACTCGGAACGCGCGGGAAAAACAATCAGCAAAACAAAATCACGGTTGCATTGTATTGTCAAATTGCAATTAGCAGCTGATGACTTAAAGACAGAATGACTTGAAGTTTCGGAAATCGTATAAATATTAACGAAACTTTGATATTTAAATTTGTTTGTAACTATTTGTAACTTAAGTAGACTTTCCAATCTACAAAATTAAAGTGCTGGCGTTCAAAAATAAGCAAAATTAAAATTTTTCAAACATGCTAAACTCATTTTTTTAGATATAAATATTGTATAAAACAATTGCAACCGTGCAATGCTGTTCGTATTCGTGTATTTTGACATTTCTCCGTCATGCTTTGACTGGCAGAAAATACACACTTTCGGACTAGCTAGCCTCGGTCGAATTCGGAGTGGGAATGTTTTTCTCAAAATGGCGCTCGGTCAGTATAACGAGTAGACAGATTAGATGACGCGAAAAAGTGAAAATTAACAACAAAAACGTGATATTTTTGTAAAAAATATAATTGCAAAGTCTACCTAAGAACTTCTTTAAGAGCTGTGAAGTGAAATTTGTTGCGTGAAACAATTAAAAGAGTGAAAAAATAGAAATTCTACATTAAGTTAACGCAACGAGTTGCAGGAGAACGCGACGAGTCACGCAAGGCGACAGCGTTGGGCAACGGCGCACAGAACGACCGGTCGAGCCGTTTGCCGTGCAGCCACAACAGTCGTAATCCAGCTAGATACATAACGCAAGACAAAGTACATATTTCTGGTGCTCCACTGGTTTGCGAATACTGAGCGGGTGTCGGTGTAGTGCGGGACAAGTAAAAAAAAAAATCCCCAAACTAGAAGTTTTTCGCACTGAATGTTACACCAATCGGTAGCGAAGCAAGTACGTTTTGTTTTTGTATTGTTGTGGGGAAGCATTGAGACATAATCGGCATTGAAATTTTTGATAAAGCATTATTATGTACACTTTATTCAACGGTGCAATGGTTATGCAGTAGACTAGCAATTTGTTGTGTTTGAAGTAATAATATATAGTATAATTTTTTAATGCCTCCGTAGTTTTTGGCGCTGTATATGTAGGTATATATTTTTTTGTTGTCGTATGCAAATTTTTTTTCTGGTTTATGATTTCAATAGCCCCACAACAATTGAATATATCTTTTTGATTATTATATGTATATCGTATCTAATCAATTTTGTTCTATAGTAAACACATTTACTACCAAACCGTTTCGTTCGCCAATATGGATCCCAATTCAAGCCCCTGGTCTTATGCTTATAATCGTATTGTGCCATCTGCCTCCAGCACTGGGTCAGCAGAAGATTTTCAACATCCACACTTGGCGCCTGCCCAATCTCTATTTCTACAGGCTGCACACTCTGGTATAGCAGCTAGCTTTAATGCCGCAGCTGCTGGCAGCGGAAGTTTTGTATCACCTTCACCAATTGGCGGATATAATCCAGTCTTTCAACAAATCTACCATCATGCGGCTGCAGCTAGTGCACAACCAAAACCAGCCCACTACGCCTCAAGTGCTGTAAATACACCAGTGCGTCAAATACAAATACCATCAACGTTAGATAAACAATTGACGAATTTCCAAAATCAAGCCGCTGTCGCTGTTGTATCATCAGCTGCTGCAGCAGCCGCAAATAATGCTGCTTCTAATTATTATGGTGAAAATTCCTCATCGAGCGGTGCATCGCCATCGCCCACAACATCAGCAATTACATCAACTACGCTCAGTTGGAATACGCCGATGATATCCAACACATTTTTGGCTATGCAACAACAACAACAGCAGCAGCAGCAGCAAACACAACAACAGCAGCAACATCAACAACAGCAAGCGCAACAACCACAACTGAATTTAGTGGCCGAGAAGGTGGTGAGTAGTATGTTGGGGAGTTTGGTTTTAAGTCTGTATACGAAGCCTATGCATTTGTTTAATTTTCGATTAAAGCCAAAGTTTTTCATATGTTACAACTTGCTGCTCAGTTTTATGACCTTTGAAGCTTTGAATAGAAGTGTAAAGTGTGGGCTGTATTCTATTCTCCTCTCTTTTATTCAAATTCTCAAATGCTTTATTATACTAATAATTGATGTAATGTCGAGAAATTATGGACTTTTATTATTAAGGATTTGGTTTTATTTTTTTAAACACATAATGTGAAATACAAAACGTACATATGTAATGCTTAGTACATTGATCTTCTTAGTTTTCTTTAATATGATTGAAAGTAAAACTCTAAAATTTGATAAGTTTGAACATAATTTAGAAGGTTCTAAGAGTATATACATACATACATAAGTCTATTTTTCACCACAACTTATTCAACTGTTATTGAACAAGAATAGAAAACTGTTTTTACTGCATATCAGCTCTCCGCACAAGTATGCCTACATTTATTAAATCATAAATATAAGAATTCACCGAAAACTCAAATAATATCTAACATCATCTACAGTCACAAACACATATAAACTACAGTCAAATAAAATCAATTGAATTCTTGCGACGCCTGTGTTGCACATTTTCAGCAAATCAAACAGGAGAAGCCATCCGACCTTAAAGCTTATAATGATATACTTTTATATCAGACGCAACTACATCAACAACAACAACAGTTGCAACAACAGCAACAACAACAGCAAGATGAAATCAATGCTGCAATTGACAATGATGCTGAAATGTATTGTACCATTGATGGTAAAAATTATAAAATTGTACGCAAAGGTCAACAACAACAACTAATACAAGTCGATCAAATACATCAGAATGATGTAAATAGTTCATATGCTGCTGGCAGCACAACACCAGCACTCACAGTTGCTGTAGATAATGCTGTGTCACCTCATGTGATTGTCTATAAGACAGGTGGTGGTGCTGAATCGCCGGCCTTGCGACGTAACATTGCAGGTGCAGGCTCACCAGCTTCGGCCACAGTTGCTTATTCGTCTGTGATACAAAGTACACCGCAACAACAGCAACAGCTGCAGCAGCAACAACAACAGCAACACGTTTCAGCGTGTTGGACTAAAATCGAAGATACTAATGGTTCGACGGACGGTGGTGCTAGTACGGAAGATGTGAAAAATGTCTTGCAATTACAAGTAAAGCAAGAAAACCGTCAATTGGGTTATGTCACTGATAACGATGTGGGCGAAAGTTTGATATTCAATTTGCCACCTGGACTTGAAATTAAACAAACGCTATATAATCCCAGTACGGGTGCAGCTATTGGTAATTCGACTGTGTTGCAACATACCCAACAACAGCAACAAGCACAAGCTCAAGCGCAACAACAGCAGTTGTTAGCACAACAAAATTTGTTCAATAATCAAAAATTGCAACAACAGCAACAACAAGTCGAAAAGCAACGTCGCCAGCATATGGTGGCGAATATGTTGGTATCGCCTACGGCGAATACGAATAATCAACAACAACAACAGCAGCAACAACAACAAACTTCCTCCTCCCAAGCGTCACAGATTCAAATCATACCCAAGGTTTGTATTTTATGATTTTCGATTTGTATATTTTCTTGAAGCCTTTTGTTAAATTGTTCCCCGCACTCTATGCATCTTTTATGTGCTTTAATTGAAATTGATGGTGATTACAATTTTTTTTCGCAAGTTTTTATTTTAAGTTTACTTTTCTTTATTTACGTTTGCTTTTAACATCTAAAACACAAACTACTAACACCTGACGCACTCATCATATTGCATTTTATATATATTAAATATATATAAATTTTAATTACGCTGTCCTTAAGTGCGTATGCAATGTTTTTCCATAAGTTGAGTTCGAAAAAGTTGAATAAATTAAAAAGTCATCAGCTCAGTTGTAAAATTGAAAATCTGCTAAAGGGTGTCAATGTCACATGAAACTTTTCAACTGAAAACAGTTGTATTGTTAGAAAAACATTATTTGTGTTGCTGTTAACAATTGGATAATATTATCTTTAGAAAAGAAACCATTTCATCATTGCATAACTCATTGTATAGATAATTTGGGTACAACACTTTTCATTTCATGTGTGCGTGTTTATTATTTGATATTGATTCATTAAAATCACATGCTCTGTACGAAAATAAGATTTTGAGAAAAAACTAAACGTTTTGAAAATGTTTTAAAAATTAAAATTGTTTAAATAAAATCGCATTAATATAACTAAAGTTGCTAAAACTTTACTTTAAAAAGGAAACATATTCATAAAAAACTTGAAAATTTCCAAAATAGTTTGGTTATTTCGGTCGTCTAAAATTTTAATATATTTTCACAAGGCACACATTTAATTAAATGTATATTTACAATACAAAAAATTTTGTATTTCATTTTCTTTTATCCTATGCCGTTTACTTTCACCTGTACATCTGGGTTTTTTTGTTTTCAAAATTTTCTCCACACATTGGGTGACAGAAAACACCCGTTAATCTACATACAACATATACCTAATACCAAATTACCGTTATTTTATAGCTAACCTACACTTTTTGTTTATTTTCATTTATTTTCTGTAATTTATATTTGTATTCCTTTAATGTTGCCACCTTTTAACTGTGCTCATCTAATCGATTTTCATTTCTGTTTAACAAAAGGGAGTGAAACTAAACAAAACGAATTGTATGTATTTGAACCTGTGACGTTTATTTCCAAGCTTTTGAGGAAGATGCGTATAAGAATGCCGCTATAATATAACTGCCGTTTTTGTGGCATTGAAAATAAGTGGAAATACTATATACAACTGATTATGGCTTTTTTGACATTTCTACTTGAACCTAATGTTACCCTAAAAAGCATTTGCACTGTTTTAATATGTCATCATGATTAATTACAGCAAAATATGCATTTTATTTGACAATTTAATATTGAGTGATAACAATATATTAAGTATTTTGAAAATATGGAGAAACATTGCAGTACACCAGCGTTAGGTTTTCTATGAAGGCGAGCAAGTGTAGTCGTTTAAGTAAAATCTGTGTGTTAAATGTAAGAGCATGCTTCTATTGTGTCTAAAAGTGTTTAATGTAGACTTTAGTTGTGTTTGCGCATTTGTGCAATAGGAAAATGTTGAAAAAAATATAGAAAATGTTGAAAAAACTATACAGCCTACTTCTCACTCTTTTATCTGGCCTTCCATTAATAATTTATTTTTATTTTTTGCTGCTATAATGTGATTTATAACCGCATTTATTTTAACGTTAATTTTTTTCTATATTTCGTTTAAACAATATTTTGTTATCTTTTTTTTTTGATTTTAAATTATTTAATTTGATTTTTTTTAACACAAGACAAACCTTTTTTTCGCCACCTGCCCACCATTCCTCTTACTTCATTTAGCAGAGACTCGCAAATTTTTGCAGTGTAAATATTGCTTTAGTACCTCAGAGCTGCATTTCACAGATTTCATGAATAAATTTTGCATATAAACAATTTTTTTTACACATATAACAAATAAACAATTTATCAGCTAAAAATTTTCTCTTCATGCTATCAACATTAAATTAAATTTAGCTTGCGTAGCGTTTACATCACTAAAAACTTCGTCATCTTCTTCTTACCGTTTCAGGTTGAAGTGGAGCCGCCAAAGCAACTGCCTGCAAAACCTGCCAAAACGCCGCGCAAGCGTCAACCGAAAAAGACGCTCGTCACGAACGACTATGCGACGGTGCGCAGTCCACAGCAGGATGTGGTGCAACATCAGCAACAACAGCAAGCACAACAACAACAGCAGCAACAACAGCATCATCAGCAGCAGCAGCAGCAACAACAACAGCAGCAGCAAACGCAACAGCAGCAGCAGCAACAACAACAAGCTACCTACTATGATTTCAATAGTAAATGGAATACGCCCTTAAAGATCGAGAACAATACGCCGTCGCCGGTTGCGCAAGCGCCCCCTATTAGCATACCGACCTATGTGAATCCACATGCCGCACAACAGCAACAACAACAGCAGCAGCAGCAACAACAAGTGCAGCAACAACAGGTGGCTGCGCAACAACAGCAACAAATACCGCAACCAGCGCATATGCAGTCATCGCAAGCGCAGTCACAGGCGCATCTGACGAATTTATCTTCGTACTATTCGAGCACATTTCCACAACAAATTGCTTCACAGTACACTGCATGCATGCAGCAGAATGCAGCAACAGCTGGCGCCATACCACATACGCTTTATAATCTCAATCAACCGCAGCAACAGCAGCAGCAGCAGCAACCGCTGCAACAGTCGCCGACACAGCACCAGCAACCACCTACGCAACCGCCACAGCAGCAACAGCAGCAAGCGCAGGCGCAGGTACAAGCACAACTACAGCAACATGCGCCACAACAGCAGCAAACGCCACAACAACAGCAACAGTCCAATACAGATGCAACGCCCGCTGCCAATGATCCGAGCAATAAAGTGATTGTGCCCAATATCGAAGAGGAATTGGACTTTCTCACGGACGCTGTAGCGCCCAAACAGGGCTATGCGAACTCGTCAACGAACTTGAACAATAGCAATGGACGTAGCGCCACGAATTTCGGCATACGTCATCCCCAAACGGAGGCACAAAGTGCTGGCAGCACGCCAGTGACCAGTGCGCTCACTAATAACGGTTTGACGGCAGCGGCGGCGGCGGCAACGGGCGCAACGGTAGGCAATAGTATTGTACCGGGTAGCGAGCGTAGGCCGGTCGTTGGCACTTCGATTGGCGAAAAAAAGACACAGTTCATGGATAGCTATTTGAAGTTCCTGCAGGGTGAGCGTGATGATTCGCCACCACCGGCTGTGGTTAAGAGTGGCCGCAAAGTGAACTATCAACGTTCGCCCAGCGGCAATGCGGCAAAACGTACAAAAACCGGCAATGGCAATAACGAGGAGGCGGCGGCCAGCGCAGGCGCGACAAGTGGTCAAACGAACGAGCAGCAAGCAAACCAGCAACAAGCAGGTGTTGTTGACGAACAAACTCCCGGTTTGTCGGCCGACGATGCGCATCGTATTAAAATACTCTCACAAACGCAGATATTGCCGAAGAAGCGACCACAGGCGCACATGGCTGCGGCGGCGGCTGCAGCTGCTGCTGCCGAGACATCGGCTGCCGCCACAGCGAGCACACCGTCGGTCATACAGCATCCAGCTGAGCAGCAGCAGCAGCAACAACAACAGCAACAGTTACAACATCAACAGCAGCAACAACAACAGCAGCAGCAATCATTCCGCCCATATGGGCAGCAGATTCCGACCCAAACACAACAACCGCAACAGGCGCAACAACAACAGCAGCAACAGCAACAACAACATTCACAACAACAACCACAGCAACAGCAACAACAATACTGTGCACAATTGGGGTTTAGCGGTGGTGGCGGTGGCGGCGGCAGCAGTCAAGGTATGTTGCCTGACCAACAAAATTCCTCCAGTACTACCACTACTAGTAATACGATAGCACCCACCGCTGCCGCTGCTGCTGCAGCAGCTGCCGCTGGCGTAACGGCCGGTCATCATCATCCTTTAATAAATTTTCTGTGGCCTTGGCATTGATGAGCGCGACTGTGCGTTGTTGTGTTGCAAATTTGCTGACTGTTTTAATTAGTTAGCTGGTGGCGCATGCGCAGTCGGTTAGCTGAGATGGTGAAGACAAAAAGAATATGAAAATGTATCACAAGCGCGTGGTTGTGGTGAGAAAATAAACTCACACCCATCCACACACGCACTAATCTCTCTCCTATCTCTCTCTCTCTCTCTCTCGACCACGATCTTGAGTGGAAGAAGACGCTGCTGCACCAACGCGAACGTACCCATGCTCGTTCGCGCGCAAAAGACAATTCGTGTACAACCAAAAACAAAACAAAAAAAGAAAAACAACAAGAATGAAAGAAATGCAAAACAAAACCATATGAATGGTTGACGTTTTAAAGCGTTCTAATTATCGTGTTAATTAAACAAGCATGAAAATAAGAAATTATTTAAAAAATAATAATAATAACTAAAATCAAAATTAATGGCAGCAAAAATGATTTGTTACAATACATACATATATAATAGAAAGAAAAAAAGATACCAGTTGATAAAATGGATTTAAGTATTTTTTGACAAAAGAATGCAGCAAAGAAACAAAAGTTCTTACTAAAAAAACATTTTGTGTTTTTATTTCCCAACCAGATGGATAAAGCATTTCTATGCATGCGAAATGGGATGTTATATACTTCATTTACATTGCTTACTTTAAACGCTCTAGCCAAAAAGAAAAACGAAAGAAAAAACTTATAGCCTTCAATTAAAATTGGTTCAATTAATTGAAGCATTAACCACATAACGAGCAAGAGTTAAAAATGAATGAATTTTCAACACATTTTCTAACGTCAGCAGAGTGCGCGCGAACGAGCGTTTGGGGCGGAAATTCTAAACTGTTTCACTTTACCTATTTCACTTGCGTCAGCGGCCAAATCGCAGTCCAATGATGAGACCACATTCAATGTTCAGTCGCCATCATGGCCAAAGCCACCACAAAACATAACTAAATCACATTTTAAATTATTACTCGCACCTCCTCAAACATGCACACATTCACTTCAATTCCAATTTTATTGTTAAGCAATCACGCTCACTCTACTACAGCACATTTTTTAGACAACTAAGTTTGCTTATAAGAGTTATAGTAGCTGTAGACTGGACTTAAGTAGCTGTAGACTGGACTTAAGAAGTCAAAACATTTATAATTTAAGTGACAGCAGAGAATAGAGTTTGATTTTATGTTTAGCTTGTTTTACTGTGTAGGGAATGTTTGACAAACTGGTAATGTTTGTCAAAGCATTACCTCAATTTTACATTATTAGAAATGTTAGAATCCTTCATGAAGCAATTTTTTGAATAAGACGAAGCTTTCGTTATCTCAAGCAAGAAAAAACGTTAACTTCGGTTTCACCGAAGC
This sequence comes from Bactrocera neohumeralis, assembly GCF_024586455.1. NCBI lineage: Eukaryota > Metazoa > Arthropoda > Insecta > Diptera > Tephritidae > Bactrocera > Bactrocera neohumeralis. The sequence continues at coordinate 79,598,639 of NC_065923.1, read as the reverse complement.
TATAATACCCTTCACAAATAAAAACAATTCTATACAAGAACTTGAATTTGATCGTTCAGTTTGTATGACAACTATATGTTATAAAAGTCGGATATGAAAATTGGTTTGGGAGATTGTGCCTTTGGCATGTACAATAATCCACGCCGAATTTTGCGGAGATATCTGGTCAAATAAAAAATTCTTCCATATAAGGACTGAATTTTGTTCGATTAGTTTGTATCGCAGCTATATGCTATAGTGGTCCGATCTAACCAATTTCTTCTGTGACTGTACCGTTGCCTTGAACAATAATCCACGCCAAATTTCGTGAAGATATGTCGACAAATAGAATATTTTTGGGGTCTTCGACGTTTACTTCAGGGAATACCAAAGTTCGTGGCAAACTTATATGCCCCGTTAAGACTAAAAAATGTTTCAGTCAAACTTAAAAGTACTGTAGAATAGAGGACTCTTGTTTTGAGCGGAATACTAGCAACCCTGTGTCCATGTTTGACTTATAAATGAAGGAGTTTTAGCGTATACCTGCCATAGAACTGGAAATTGATTCCTCAGATTACAGCAATCCTTCGGACTACGACAACAATTCTTTAAGTATTTAAAGAAGAAATCTTTAGATTAGAAATTTCAACAAGAAATCTTTAGATTCCATATTACAAAAAAATCTAAAAATTACAACAATGCTTTTTCACATTTAAACTCCGCGTTCGAATAAGGTTTTAGGTAATAGAGACTTGGTCAATTACCATTACCCAAACGTGTGCGTAATTTTTTTTTAGATACCCTGTCTAGTAATTGAGGTATAATTTTTAGTTTAGTTAATCACATTTCTCTTTTGCATACATAGGTTGCCCAACCGATGGATAAGCGCTTTAGTCAACTCTCACCTTGTAAGAGATCTATGTATATAAATGTATATATACACACAAGTATAGCATAACGGGAATTTCATTTGCACTTGCCCATAACTCCATAAGAACACATTCATTACAAACATTTCTAACAACACATAAACACCCACCCATCTAACCACGTATACATTCACCACATCAAACAACTTTGTGCCTGTCCTTACCATTTGCATTTCGGCTTGACTTGCCTCGTCTTTTAGATCCACTCACATTGCCGCCACGACGCGAGCAAGGTCTACGCAAAGCGAAACAGACGAGCATGCATGCCATGTTCATGAGTACGGGCACTGCAGGTGGCGCTAGCGGCAGCGGTTTGGCTGATAATGAAGATCAAGAGCCCGATGAGTTCGCGGACTCCGACACGGATCCCGTGTGGACGCCACAGGATGATGATGTAAGTTTGTGTGTGCAGTAACACGAAATTTATGTGCCAAAAATCTACAAAACCTTTGGTTTTCAGAGCGATGAGGGCGGCAGAAGCTATCGCCGGAAGACATCATCGCGTAGAAATAAGAGTGCACCGCGTAAAACTAACTACAATCAGCAGCCGGAGCAGCAGCAACAACAAACGTCGCTTACTCAAGTGCAGCCACAACAACAACAACAACAACAGCCACAGCAGCAACAGTTGGCGCAACAACAAAATGTTGATGGTTATACACCGAATAAAGCCAATGCATCATCGTATGCCAACACTACGCACGATGCGGATAATTTTAAGGTAGTCACCCAGCTAATCTAATAATACAGCTATTATGGTTGAGTCTGTTTGAAAAATTGGAATTCTGAGTCGAGTTATGACTTCTAGACTTCCATATCCAGTATTTTATCTAATCTTAATAGATGGAATAAATTGATTTAGAACTTTTATATTGGTTCTGTCCAATTTTAAGACTTTCTTATTTTCTTTCTTTGACTTCTTTCTAAACTTCCATTTGTCCGCACAGACCGGCGATTTCATTGTACTCCGTTCCGATTTGGTCAACGATTGGCCGATCATCTGGCAGGTGGACACCCAATGTATTCTACAAAAATATGAGCCATTCTGTCAGAATGGCAAAATGTTCTATCGCAACATGTCAATGGTAACTCATTAATTTAACGGTCACTAAAAATATAACTAAATTTCTCGCTTCGCCTGCCCCCTAGTATTCATCGTGGAATCTCGACTCAAAGAAGCTATATGTTAAGGCGCCCGTACGCATACAAGTGCAATCGCACAAGGAGACTATTGTGGAATTTATGCGTTCCGAGCTGTTGGCCGACGATACCGAACAATTTATTGAGAAAATTATGGAAGATTATTTGCGTTATCGCGATAATTTCGAAATTTACATACAAACAATGATATCACAGGTGCTGGATCCAAGCTTTTTCTTGGAAATAACTAGAGAGAAGGGTAGGCGCGCTATTGCATGATTTTTTAGTTAAATTAATTTCACCCAATTTGTTGTTCTGTTCACTTTAACCACTAGATGAGTACTTTTTGGGCAGCGTACGCATTATCGATAGCATAATGGATAATTGTAAGCGTAAATTACTCTCCATTACGCCCTGGACACGCAGTATTATCGTTTCAATAGAAACTTATCCCAAGTGTCATGTTTTCACCGAGTGGGGACAAAACAATCTGACGCAGAAAAACTGTGGCGGCTGTCATCAGCCAGGCATATCGGTGCGCTTTCTGCTGTTTGGTAATCCCTATCATGCCAATACGATGCAACCGGTGCCCGTGGATACGCGCTTGGCTTGTGAGAAGGTAGGCATGCAGTTACTTTATTAATATGATATTTTGTTTATCGCATATTCTTTATTTTCTACTCCACCAGGACATACTGCTGTGTCGCATTTGCGCTGCCCGTGCTGATATATTCCATAAGATTGCACATGAAAAGTATAATTTGTATATTCATTGTTCGTCACGTGTTGGTGAACAACAGCAAGAATACCCGGGCAAATCGTCAACCGAAATCTTAAACGATCTACTAGCCGAACACAACTGGGTGGATGAGGTGTGTATGCCTTCACACCTTTCAATTGCCAAAATAACTATTTGTAACTCTGTCACATTAATTATTTTACAGTTATTCCGCAATATGCGCAACTCCTGGGCTGAGGTGGAAAGTTTAGAACGTCAAAAACGTTTTCGTGAAGTCTCACAATAAAATTAATATACTGTAATATGAATATATTTAATAACAACGCATCAGCAACGCTGGTATTGGTGCTCATATGTACACGCTGAATAAATTCAGCCGTTAAGTTGCCGTGCAATAAACAGCCCAGCAAGAAAAACTAACGAAATTCCTTATACAATTCTAACTACGCAAAAGCAGCAGTGCAGAAACAAAACAAAAAAGTATAATTAACTTAAATGTTAGCAGAAAAAATTATTCTTGTACCAACTGTTATTAGCGCGTCTAAGCCAGCGCTTAATTTTGCCTGCAAACAACGTAAAGGTGTGCGCTAAGCGGCGTTGGAAAGCGCCATGCAAAATACAAATCTATAAAAAAGTATAAAATAGCAGTTACTAAGTATATAAATACATATAATACATAATACGTATACAAATACCTAAATATATATACAGTTTAGCATACAATATGAATTTTTCTTAAGTGCATAAGCATAAGTTAACAGAAAAAATTGGTTGACAAGCATTATGTATATTTTAAAATTTTTTTTTAATAAGCTTAGTATAACAATTTTTCATATTTTAATTTCGCAAAATATAAATATTTTCATTCTAGTGCGCAAGGCTTGGTATGTGCTCACACACAGAGTTTAGTTTGGAAAGCAGCAAATTGCTATTTTTATGAAATGCATAGTGGGTTTAAATTTTTGCGATTTTAAATTTAAATTTCGAAAAAATTCAAAAACAAAAATAAAATTATTCGAAATTGAAAAAACATATTTAAAAAATAATTTTAAACGAAAATTGATTAAATAAAAAATAGTAATTTTGAAACAAAAATTGAAAAAGCAACTAAAAAAAGTTAAAAACTTTTGAATTTTGTTTTCTCAATATTGAAATTTTCAATTTTCGCGAAATTTAAAGGCAACAAATCTTAAACCCACTGCAAACTTTCAAAATATTTTTTTTTTAATTAATTTAATTTACATTTTTTTTCAAGATATTTTTTTTATAATTTTGGTTTCAAAAATAACTTTTATTTAAAATCAACAAATTTTAAACCCACTGCAAATTTCCAGAATTTTTTTTTAGATTTTATTTTAAATTTTTAAGATAATGTCAAAATTATTATTTTAAAATATTTTTTAATGTTTTGGTTTAAAAAAAATTTTTAATTTTGCAAGAAAATAATATTTTTTGTGGTGGGTTTAAAATTTAAATTTCAAAAAAAAAAAATTAGAAATAAAGTATTAAATTTCAAAAACTTAAAAAAAATTAATTTTCGAAAAAATTAAAAAAAAACGAAATTGGAAAAAATTTCAAAATTTGTTTCATGGTAAAAAATTTCAAACAAAATTTTTTTTCAGTTTTTAATCCAAAAAAGTATCGCTAATAAAAAAACAAATACCAAAATATTTTTGAAACAAAAAAATAAAAACTATAATGAAAAATTTATTAATTCTAAATTTAGATTCAAATAGTTAAAAGAATAATAAAGAAGTTCAAAAATAAAAAGGAAAATTAAGAAAACAAATTTCTTTTCAAGATTATTATTAATTTTAAATTTTTTTCGAATATACACACATACACATGTATGTATGTATGTATGTACATACATATGTTTGAAAATTATAATTTTTTTTTTAATTTTGATTTTGGGCTTAAAATTTAAATTTCAAAACCAAAAGTTAAAAAATCCAAAATTGAAAAAAAATAATGTACAAAAAAATCAAGGTTTTAATTTTCTAGAAGTTTTAATTTTTTTGGTTTAAAAAATATCGTCATTTAGAAAAATACATTATGGAATTAGTTTTGAAACATAAATTTGAAAAGGTAATAAAAACAATAGTTTTAAAAATATTTTGAAAATATTAAAAGTAAAGTTTGACACAGTTTATCATTTTTGATATTTATTATTGTATTTTTTTGAATTGTAATAAATATAAATTAATGTAAATATTTTGAAACAAACATTTAAAAAAGTTATAAAAAAATGTTCTAAAAATATTTTGAAAAAAGTTTGAAATTATTAAAATTTTCTTTTTCATTTTTGAAATTTTATTTTACATATATAGTACAAATGTATATTTTTTTTTAATTTAATAATTATAAATTAATGTAAATATTTTTGAAACAAACATTTAATAAAGTAATAATGAAAAATTGTTTCAAAATATTTTAAAATTTTGAAAATATTAAAAAAAATTTTCACATTTTTGAAATTTTCTATTATATTTTTTTTAATTATTCTACTTTTTTTGTTTTAAATTTTTTTAATTTTTAATTTTCTTCAATTTAGCAATTTTTTTCCAATTTTGAATTTTTTTTCCAATTTTGATTAATTTTTTCAATTTTGACATTGTTTTTCCAATTCTTCGTTCAGGTGTAATTTTTTTAAAAAATAATTGCAAAAAGTTGTAGCCATAATTTGATTATGTTAGGTGGCGTCGATATGAAGCTCATAGAAGAGCTTTAAAACCAACAAGAAAGGAAACATATCTACATTACTGCTAAAAAAGTTGTTCTCTTCTAATTTAAAAATAATACCAAGCCTTACGTTCAATACAAATGTTAAAAAATTTCGTTTTCCACCACAAATTAAAATTTAAGTTCGCACATTCATAAGTAAAATTGTTTATTTTAAACGTAAATACTTTTGTTTTTGCTTTCTATTAACTTCTAATATTAAATTTTAATTTTTTATGTATTGCAACATAAACACAGACTACGAAAGACACCAAAAACGCTAAAACTAAATGCGCGCGTCAAGTGTTGTGACATATTTTAAACGTTCTTATAAGCAATAAAGCCAATAACTAAATATTTCAACAATTGGCAAATGTGAAAGGCACCAAGAGACCAAAAAATATGCATAAATGTTAATAAAATTCTAATTTTGTTTTTAAAAAACAACTTTTTCGCAAACTAATTTCGTTGCTAAAATATCTTTGAGGCGTAAGAATTGATAAAATAACGTGAAATATTATTTTTAAGTATTCTAGACACACACACATACGTAAACACCTGTAAATAAATCATTATTGAACATATACGGTAAATAAAATTACAACAACTAACATGTAAGCAGTAAATAAAATGATTAACAACGAATAAGATTCGCCGTCAAACAATGATTTAACTTTTTCCTGCTCAAACGCTTGACAATACACACATGCGAGCAATTTGCTAACAACAACAAACACTATATATACTATATACACCATTCTATCAAAATACAGTTAGCATTAAGTTACACACAGGCTTAGTTGCTGGCGCATGTAGCACTTGTAATATGTATATATATATGTAAATACATGCACAGTAACTAAATCACTTTATATATATATGTGTATAGATAAAAATTCTTTTCTTTTATTGTTTACTTCTTTTAGACGCTATTTGTAATCAAAAACTTAGTAACCTTTATATTATATATAACTGTATGTAATAGTTGTAGGCATAGCTACTCTACACACTGTGTTTATATTAAATGGAATTTTTTACCACACTTTTTTGCGCCCAAACAATTTCAAATATATTATTGTTAATTTTACTTTATTTGAATTTATATTAAATAGAAATTTAATTTTAAGCGCTGACATGGAAATTGTATGAGCCAAGTAATAATGAAATATATATACAAATTAATAAAAAGAAATTATTATATATTTTACATACACACACAAAGCATTTTCGGACACTATTTTTGTTTAACTGAAAGCGCCAGAAAAAGCGTCACAGTTCACAAACTTTTGTGCTCACAAAAGAAATATAAAACACACAAGTAATTAAAACTAACAAAAAACAAATACAACATAACTGTTATACGTAACTAATTGGTTTATTTAAATAATTAGTTGTATTACAAGCAAAAACTGTTATTATAAATATTACTCTGCTTTGTACAATTGCTTTAAATCACATTTTTGTAGTTGTTGTTTATTTCTACTATTTTTCGTTTTGTATTTTGTTTAATTTAAGAACTTTTTCTTTGTTTTAATTCACAATAGGTACCTTTGTTAGCTTCTATAGTATTTCGATTCTGCTAATTAATCACTACCTCTACATACATACATATATAACAACAATTTATACAGTTATAAATATAGTAGCAAATATTTTTCACTATCTTTTACTATTTTTCTTTTATTACAAATGTAAATACTTTCAATATCAAAGGCACAACACTGTTACAAAGTTTTTACTATTGCGCCAATTAATAAAAACTATATAATTTAACATAATTATCAACACAATTAATGAGTTCACGCCTCACTCTAACGGCACTACATGGCACTTTGTTATTAAAATAATTATAATATGGTGTGCAGCCCTACTAAGCCACTTTCTAATAAACTTAATGAGTTTAAACACGTTTATTGGCGACTTAATTGAGTCAATTAGCTAATTGTTTGCATTAATACTTTTAATAGTGGAAATAAACACTAACTGACTCAATTGAAGTAACTTTCTGAAGCGCCTATTATAGCTGAATTCAATATATACAATTCTCTTCTAAAATTTTTTTACTGGAATGCTTTTGTGAGTAACTCAATTTAAGCAGTTTGTTGCCAAAATAATCCTTTCATTTTGTACAACTTCCTTGAACAACTAAATACTTTCACCACAGCCTGCTATACACCACACTATTTCTCTCTTTTTCTATCTCTGCCTCTTTGCCAATGCTCTCTCTTTTTCCCTCTCTCTCTATCTTTCTCTCTATCTTTTTCCCTCTCTCTCTCTCTCCCTCTCTCTCTTCTTTCCCTCTCTTATTCACTTTCTCCGATACCCATTTTTCTCTCTTTATCCCACTGACTACTTTCTTCCTTTCACATTCACATATTAATACTTCAATACAGCTTCAAGCATGTCGTACTTCTGCAAATCTAAAATATTGCCAATCATGCGTCTTTTAAATATAGGCAGCGTGCGCTCTGTCAAAATATCCAGTTCATCGACCAACTCTGCGGCGTTTTGACTTTTTGTAGACATTGTTTTGTTGTGGTTGTTCTTCTGCCGCTGCCGCGTTACTTCACTTTGTCGTGCTCCGTTCCCGTCATCACTTGCTGCATCTGTGTCTGAACTGTCCGATGCGGACGATGACGACGACGATGAGGAGAGTTCTTGTATGGCCTCGGAGACTTTATCCAAATCTGGCAATTCACTCGCATTCGACACGAAGAATGGCACTGCAAACGCGGACATGCAATAACCATAGACGCCGAATTGTCTTAATTGTTGGCGGAATATTGTTTCGGGATATAGGACAGCAGGGTCCAATTCGTAGTCGCGTATGAACTGTGCCAATGTGTCGTAATAGATTTGCATGAATTCATTGAAATGCGCATCGCGTAGCGGTTTCTCTGTGCAAGCGTAAAGATAGTGTACCAGATCCAAGATTGGCGGTGAGTAGCGCGAAATTTGAAAGTCAATCAGTTTGGCCTTGATGGCGGTGTTGCGTTGTTTGTTGTTGGACTGCAATAATATGGTGTTGAATAAGATTTGAATGTTTTATAGGTAAATATTGAATTTATTTTTTTCTCTTTAGTTTGGGAAACATTTTGAAAGGCAGTGGATTGTACAAATATACCTAAACACTGGCCAGGTACTGTGCCTGCCTTTCTTATATAGAGCCTGCTTCTCCTGAAGTCACCGCGTGACTTTCAAATAACATAACATCACGGCGCGACAGTCACCCAAGCACTGGCCAGGCACGGTGCCTGCCTTGCTTATATAGCGCCAACTGGCTGCCAGCTTCCCGCGAATTTACCGCCTGACTTTCTAATAACACAACATCACGGCGCGACAGTCACCTAAGCACTGGCCAGGCACGGTGCCTACTTTGCTTATATAGCGCCAACTGGCTGCCAGCTTCCCGCGAATTTACCGTCTGACTTTCAAATAACACAACATCACGGCGCGACAGTCACCTAAGCACTGGCCAGGCACGGTGCCTACTTTGCTTATATACGCCAACTGGCTGCCAGCTTCCCGCGACCGCCTGGCGCGACAGTCACCCAAGCCAGCACGGTGCCTCCCGCCAACTGGCTGCCAGCTTCCCGCGAATTTACCGCCTGACTTTCAAATAACACAACATCACGGCGCGACAGTCACCTAAGCACTGGCCAGGCACGGTGCCTGCTTTTCTTATATAGAGACAGCTGGCAGCCAGCTCCATCCCCAGCGACATCACTTCGCGGCGTAAGAGTCACCTAAGCACTGGCCAGGCACGGTGCCTGCTTTGCTTATATAGCGCCAACCTGCTGCCAGCTTCCCGCGAATTTACCGCCTGACTTTCAAATAACACAACATCACGGCGCGACAGTCACCCAAGCACTGGCCAGGCACGGTGCCTGCTTTGCTTATATAGCGCCAACTGGCTGCCAGCTTCCCGCGAATTTACCGCCTGACTTTCAAATAACACAACATCACGGCGCGACAGTCACCTAAGCACTGGCCAGGCACGGTGCCAGTATATTTATATAAATCCACCTTACGCGCGTTTCCCAAACTCTTACTTCACACATAAAAACAAACTTACATCGAATTTGTAGAGTATGTTGTTATTCCAGAAATCGCCGTGACATATAACCGAGTAGGGCGCATACGCCGCGCCATCGACTGCATCCAAGCAAATGCCTTGAAAATTATCCTCAATCTTATGTAGCGCCTGCAGCACCTCACGCATCTCTGGCGTATCTTCACCGCTCAACTTCAAGTCTGCCTCGAGCAAATGACGCGTGCGCCGCACATATTTCTTGCCAAACTCCACTGACACTTCCTCCATGTCCGGCGTAAAGAGGTTGTCATCCATTTGTGCGACCAACGCGGCAAAGTGCGCCGGCTGCCGCGCTTGCAGCACAAACGACATAGCATGCAACTGCGCGAGCGCACGAAAGGCGCACAACACCAAATCATAGGTGGGTAGATTGGTGCGTGAGTTGATTGCAAAATCTGCAGCGGTTAAATCCTCAAAAATTATAAACTCAGTGTCGTCTTTCAACGAAGCATATAACATTTGTGGCGCGGCACTAAACTGCGCGCGCGTTACTCCTGCCGCGTGTGGCACGTGCAGCGCGTTAAACTCACTAAACACATTTGCGTACATAAACACTTCACGTGTGTACATATCCTTGACGCGCATATGTGTGCGGCGCGCTGGGCTTGTAGGCGCGATCTTCAATATCGTATGCAACGCCGCTGACTTCGTTGGCGCGCTTGTAGGCGTTAAACGTACTTTCAGCACGGAGCCATAGGAATTTTCACCAGGTCCGCCTATGGGCTGCACAGCCAATTCGAAATCGCCGATGGCATTGCGATTGGCTAACTCACGGTAAGCGTCCAAAACTTGTGGGGAAAGTGAGTCACTTTGCTGTTCCAGTGACGCGGCGTCGGCTGGCACACTTTTTACCGCAATATTTTGCTTTGGTCTGCTCTCCAACATGGTTGAAGTGTTTACAAATAAATTACGAAAACAAATAACGCAACACAAACACAAACTTGTAATTTCACGCGCACTCTTTCACTACGCGCTTATGTAAGTTAAGTAAGTTTTGAATTTTTGTTTTGATATTGGCCGCGTCCGCATACGCTTATTGCTCTTCCGCGTCGTCTGTGTCCAATTGACCGACTGATTCCACCAACTAGCCGTCCGCAAGCTTTTATAGTAGTGAGTGAGCACTTGTGGGCGCGCGCTCTACGTTCTACAGCGATTCAAGTGTACGCCGGCTATTTGCTCCGTTGCTCTCTGCTCTCTGTCATAACGGTGACATTCACGTGCTTTTGGCGGCGGAAATCGTTTTTACTGTGCAAATATCACTGTTGTTATAGTTGTTGTTGGCGCCTCCCCCGTTGTTTGGGGTAGCTGACGGTTGCACTCGGCTGAGTGCTTTTAAGCCGCTTCGGTTTTTTGCTGCTGCGCGGTATTGCACTCGGTTAAATAGCAAAATCAAAAACTTTTTTCTAACTAACGATCACTACAGCAAGTCAATGAACCCGAACGCCAAATGTAAAATGCAACAACAAAAGCAAAACTAGTGAGCTTTTACTTAGATAATTAGCGATTGTTTATAATTCGTTCGCTATTTTCTGCATTCATACACCGATATGTCTATATTATAGCACCTATAGGTTCAAGGCTGTTCAAGTGAGCGCAGATAAGTCAATTGTTTGAGTGGTAAGTTTTGAAGGTTCATTAACCTGCTTGATTAGTAAGCTATTAGGTAAGTAGTCATTACTGTCGTTAATATAATGCAGTTCTTGAAACTATAAATATCTTAATTATTGAACTATTTTATTAAATCTCTCCATCACATTTGACGGGATTATCGCTATAATAAGCTCATAATCGCTATTAAGCTCATAAGTGGAAACAAACCTCACTTTTGTAATCCCAAAATTCAAACAAGAATTAAAATCACATATACTTGTAAATATACTTTTCAGTGGTCGGTGAGGCAGCAATGAGCGAATGAGCAAGCTTTGCGTGATTCAAACTTACTAAACAAATCAGCGCTTTGGGAGATTTTTAAATTTGAAAAAAATTTTGAAACATAACCTTAAAATTTGGCTAAGTTATACAGCGTTTTAACATTACTTAAGACTTTAAATTTTTCCATTATAGCCGATGGTATTGATTTGATGATACTGTCGTCTAAACTTTCACGTGATTATAGGGCGTTCAAAGTAAAATGTAAGACCTAAAGAAGTGTTTTTTCCTCTTCAGGGAAAGCAAAATACCAAAACTTGAAGCGAATTTATTTTTGGCATATAAAATACTTTTATTAACTCTAACGGAAGTTATTGGAAATTTTTAGGACCCCCATTCGTCAGATAACGACATTTCGCTGTATTCTGAAGTTTTTGACTAAAAAATGGGAAGAATGTCACGCAAGCCACCAATGAAATTTGTGAAGATTACGGAGACGATGCTGTATCAGTTCGTGTAACACAACAATGGTTCGCTCGCTTCCGTTTTGGAAATTTCGATGTGAAAGATGTACCTCGCTCGGGTCGACCTATCGTTGAAAGAGTAGGGAACTTAACATTCATCATCAAACGGTTTTGAACCATTTAAAAAAGGCTGGCTACAAAAAGAAGCTCGACGTTTGGGTACCACATTAATTGTCTGTGAAAAATTTAATGGGCCGAATTAACATCAGCGATTCTTTGCTCAAACAAGATGATATCGAACCATTTCTGAAGGGAATGGTAACAGGAGACGAAAAGTGGATCAAAAACGACAATAAAGTGCGAAAAAGATAGTCCATGCGTGGTGAAGCTCAACAAATGGTCGCAAAACTAGGATTGACGCCTCGAATGGTTATGTGAAGTGTTTGGTGGGATTGGAAAGGAATCATCCATGATGAGCTGCTCCAGCCTGGTCGAAGGATTGATTTTACATTTTAATGTCAACAACTGTTGGTATTGAAGCAAGCAATCGAAAAAAACGGCCAGAACTTATCAACAGAAAAGGCTTCGTCTTCCATCAGGACAACGCTAGACCACACACATCTTTGAGGGCTTGGCAAAAACTGGGAGAATTTGGCTGGGAAGTTTTGATGCATCCACCATATAGCCCTGAACTTGCACCAACAGTCTACCATTTGTTTCGGCCAATGCAGAACTCCGTAAATAGAGTAAAGTTGGCCTCAAAAGTAGTCTTTGAAAATTACTTGTCACGGTTTTCGCCGAGAAACTAGAAAAGTTTTACACTGTCTCTAACGGAAAATGGCAAAAAGTAGTCGACCAAGACGGTACATATTTGGTTCATTAAAGTCCATTATAAATATAAGAAAATAAGTTGAAGTTTGATTAGAAATACGAAAAGAGTTTTTCGACAACCCTATATTTTTATAGAAAAGGAAAAAAAATAAAAAAAAAGACTTACAAATAAATTTTCAGAAAATTTTTCATCGCTTAGCGGGCAACATACGATTTTAGTTGCTCTTAAGAGACTTATAGACTATTATTAACACCACAAATAGTTGTCAAATTCTATCGGAGGCTTGTCAGAACAACTGTCAAAGATCTTAGAAGGCTGTAAAGCACCTGTTAAGACCAATGATATTTCTTCCCATTATATTAGTTAGTTATGCAACAAAAAAGAGGCGCATAATAAATTTCCGTTTGCATATTAAAAATACCACATACATATATATACATATGTGCAGACAAAGGCCTCGTAAAATTTATTAACAATTTTAATGCGGAATTGAGCAATTTGCCAATGCAATAAATATTACTTACAAAAGCTTACACTACAAACAGACACTATAAGTTTTGCCGGTGCAGGTGCAAACTTGTTTCATTGCTGTGCGGACAGAAAGAATCCCCCAATAGATAAACACATATGTAGATATTTACAAATTTATCTATGTATTTATGTGTGTGTGCGTGTTCTCACGGCTACTAAATAATGCATCCATAGTGAATTCGCGGTCAATGTTCTGGCTGAAGGCCGTTTCTAACGCCAAACCGAGCGGTCAACGCACACACCGCTGAATAGCATGCATTATGCACATAACTGTCTGTTTGCATACACACATATGTATGTAGGTATGTACATATTTATGTATGCACGCTGTTAATTAGTCAGCCAATAGTTGTGAAGTGCATGCGGTGCAAAAGCTTTTTTAGACACATTCTTACCTACATACGTACATACATATATACATATGCATACATATGCATGTATGTATGTATGTATGTAAATAGCATGCACTTGGAAAAGCTTGCTGTGGAGGTAAGGCAAAAGAACAAGGGAAGTTGGTGGTCGGCCGGTGTTTGCCCACACCACTGTCACGGCAACTACAGTCACGATTGTGTTTACCATTTGTATCCGGATATGACTGCATTTAATGCCGCTGATATATGATATATTTATTTACATCTAAGTATTTTGGTATTTATAAAAAAAATGTATTTAATTATGTACTTATATGCAGACAGACATATTTAAAGGCATACCTATGCAAGTAAATTCAATTCAGAATATGCAGATATTGAAAGCAGCAGAAGCAGAAAAAATTAAAAGTTCAAAAATTATGAGCTTCTGACAAAAAATCGATTTTTGCCTAATTTTTTGTAAGTAATATCTTTTGAATGAACAATTTTCTAAATGTTCGGAAATTTCTAGTACCACGGCTGAACAGATTTCCGATCAATATACCCAAGATATTTCACAGCTCTATTTTTCGGCCTTGTGGGACTTTCGTCAATTCGAAAAGCATGGTTTTGAGAAAACCACCGCTGAGTGCCACGCTCCACAAAACAGCTGCTAACTTGCGTAATTTAACAGATTTCAACTCGAAATTTTGAGAGCGTAGTTTTGTACCTATCTCAATATGCAAAAACAAAAAAGAAATAAAACCAATTTTTTTTCAGTCTGACAAGGTAGAAACCCCCTTTAAACAACAAAGAGAGTGTGAGTATCTCCGAGGTAGAAAATTGTGTCGATACATCCAACTGCAGTTCAGAGGATTTTCTGTGATATTTGGTAGTCGAAAAAGTCTTTTCGTACTTCTAATCAAACTTTAACTTAATTTTTTTATATTCATACTAATACATAAATAAATAAAGAAATATGTAACATTTTCAAAAAATACAAAAATACTTTTTCGACTATCCAATATATGGACCAAACATTTTCTGCAATCGGAGAATTCATATCATACCGAGCGATCTCAATTTCCTTTAAATAGGAGTTTATCATCAAAAATGCAGCCTACATTTTATTCAACTCCCCTCCAACCCCCCCTATCGAAACGCAAACCAAGTGCACTGTGCGACCAAGGCAACACCAAATATGTTGTAGGTAGTTTTAGCCACAGTGCAAGTTCACCGACACACCGGAGCGCTCAACAACAAACTCAAAAAAAATGCCAACTCAGCCATTTTAATTATGCAATGCATTGCAGTTGAAGTGTTTTCCACGCTAAACAGCATTTCGTTAAGCAAAAATAGTTAAAAATAAATGAATGCGATTGTAAATTCCGAAATGTTATCACACCAAAGCGCGCTTGATAATGCATGACTTCGATTCTACAAATATACATATGTGCGTTTGTATGTCTGTATGTATGTGTGTGAATACTAGCAGCGATTGTAGCGTAAAATTTTTATCAAAATTGCTGGAATAGAAATTTGATGATAAGCGCTTTTCAACCTCAATTCACTGAGCACTACGGAAATTTCTGCATCACAGCAGGCACCTTTAGAGACGCAAGCGCATTACGAGTATTAGTAAACAAATAAATGTTATAAATATTTGACTCCAAGGGCGGTTATTGGCTTAGCTGCAGCGGCATTTGGAAATTCACAATCATTTTAGTTTCGAAAATGTAAATATAATGTGACGCTGCATGCTAATTGCATAGATGATTAGCTTCCGCATGTGTTTAGAGAATGTCTAGATTTATATATATATATTTAGAAATTACATTAGGTTGATTCGAAAACTCGAAAAGCTGAAGACTTAAATTTTCCTAACCACACAACAATAAAAAATATTTTTGTTGTTGTTCTTTTTGTTGCTGTTGTAACGGTTAGTGAAAGTCTAAAGTCAGTGCTCGAGTAACCGAAAGTAGCCGAAATATACCCAGAATAAATGTTTCTTGTTGTTGTTGTAGTAACGGTGAGTGCAAGTCTAAAATCAGCGCTGGAGTGAGCAAATTAGCCATGTTTACATGATCCAAATGTTTAACCGAAATATACCCAGAATAAATTTTTACCAAGAACTTCGAAACAAATCCAAATAGATCAGACTACATCCTCCCAAGGTTGAATTACAATACTAACTACCAAGTGAGAATACGCTCTAGAGGTTAATGAACAAGAGATTTAGTAGGGGAGAAGAATACTAACTCAATCTACACCGACGGTTTCAAAATTAACTACGGAATAGAGACAGGGGTATATTCCAAGAACCTTGATATTTATATTTCCGTCAAGCAAACTCAGCTAGCATTTTCCAAGCGAAAGTACTGGGCATCGAAAAGACCTGTGGAGTTCTACTGAATAACTGAGAGGGAGATACAGAGATCTATATATAAAGTAAGGTGGCATTGTCAACCTTATCGTCGCCAAAGATAAACTCCAGCGTGGTCAACCTACGTAGGAAGGCTTTAGCGCACAGGCAGACCAACTTCACTTGTCGACAATTTGGGTTTCCGGAAATAGAAACACTTTTGACAGCGAAAAAGCAGACGAGTTGGCCAAGTCACGAGCCACTATAGACGAGTCTGAGGCGGAGACAATACCGAACGATCAAGAGGTAGCTAAATATGCAATTTGAGCAAATAGTTTAGAACAGATGTAGTTCTACAAATGCAAGATAGCGAAACAGATATGGTCGAAATATGATAAAATGAGAACTAAGGACTTATTAAATAGGTCCAGGCAAAGCATATATAGACCGACAGCCACTGGGGCATTTGACATTTGGAGAAAATGTGTTAAAAATCAGCTCTATCGCAATCCCGATGTCGCACTCTTGGATGGATATCACAAATGCTTCGAAATTGACGCCGGAGGCAGTTATGCCAGCAATTTTTTTTTGTTGCTATCCTCGTTCACAGCTTTAATCCACAACTTATCGACTGGTAGTTGCGTATTTTCGCTAAAAAATTCCACAATCCTAAAACAAATCCCTTAATAAATTGGTACACACACATATAGTATTTATAGGCGATCGCCTTGCATGCGCGTACTGCGTATTACTCATACGTCACGGTGTTCGATTACATTTGCTGGCCTCCGCTTAGTTGATAAGCTTAATAAACATAAATTTGATTTGAAACCCAATTAATTGGGTCAGCGTGGTATGCAATACTTCCTTGTGTTTATAAAAACAAATTTACATAATTTTTGTAAATAATTTAATCTGCTGCTTCCACCATGTATGAAAGGATTCGATAACGCAATGCCCTACATTTTTGACTAGCAAATATTTAGAGAAGTAGCGCGGATGTATGCGTTTGCGGGAATTTCGTTAGTTTTGTGAGAAGCTTGCGTATTGGTTTGTCTTTTCAAAATTATTTGAAAAAGGGCGTAAATATTAAAGTAAAAAACAAAGGGTTTTGGCACTAATGCTTAACAGAGTCTGAAGAGCTGCTTATATACATATGTAAGTGTCTAGTAAGTTATGTATTTTAATGTGTTGGCTTACCAGTTACTTTAATGTGGGTTGAGTTATTTTCAATTTGGTTGCTGTAACGAAAAAAATATATAAATAATAATATTAATACAAAGGTAATAAAATAGAAGCTATTGTCAAATAATAAAATATAAATACAAATGTGCAACAGAAGGTATCAAATGGGCTTCTGCTCCAAAGAGCAAGTCCATAAACATTCTTGTGAATATTCAAGCAACAATTAAGGCTATCCGTAGTGCCAATAAAAGAAAAAAACAGACCAGCTGGCCAACTCGGGGGCAGCAGATATCCTAATTTCCCTAAGCTGCCCCAGGCCATGCAGCTTCTTCAAAGGTTGTTTGCAGCAATGGACCCTAGAGGAAATTCTCGGGTGTTGGAACACAAACGACTCATTCCACAAAGTTACTTGTAAAAGTGGATTGCTGAGCATGCGCGGAGAATTATGAGACGTAGGAACATTATCTAGACGAAGCCTTCGACCGGATGAGACGGGACACGGCTCCCAATACTTCAATTTAAGAGACATTAGACAGCTGAGATGGAAGAAACCGCCAAGTCCACTGAATTGTTGGATAGGGGTTAAGGGGTCAGTAGGGTAATCTGGCCTGTTTTTTGACATTTTTTTTTTCACAGAAATTTTTATTCTACAATAGAACTTTTTTCACATATCATGAGGTATATCGTGGAGTGTATAAACAATTTTTTTTGATGATATCTGTCGGAGAAATGGCTGGGTGAATGAGATGCTTTTTTTCACTGGCGGACACGATTCCTCATGTTTGGATCATCTGAAACACAAAAACCCAATTTATTCTTAAAAAGTACGTGAATGGTTATCGTCCCTACTAGAAGCTTGAAAAAATGTTATTAAGTAAAAAAGGCGTTTTGTGAAAATTAAAAAAAAAAA
Source organism: Bactrocera neohumeralis (assembly GCF_024586455.1). NCBI lineage: Eukaryota > Metazoa > Arthropoda > Insecta > Diptera > Tephritidae > Bactrocera > Bactrocera neohumeralis. The sequence continues at coordinate 79,580,535 of NC_065923.1, read as the reverse complement.
ATTTAAGCAAATCGGTTGAGTAGTTCGACCGGAATCATGTCCGCCAGTGTGTTTTGAGAAAAACGCGTTCAAAGTTGGAGGTGTGCACTCCGAGCGCTCCGAACGTCGCCTTTTTCGAAACCTTCCAATGGTAAAGTGGGTTGCTACATTAATTCTAAGGGTATAAGGAAACAGAAAATGCAAAAAAAAAATAATTTTTTTTTTTTTTGAAAAAAGACTACTGACCCCTTAATTTTGTTACCACTCTGCCCTACGGTATGGCGCTTCAGATAAAAATTCAGATAAAACTTATCGACCTCCTCGAAAATTAGTTTTTAGAGAGAGAGAGAGAGAGAGAGAGAGCGAGAAAGAATGGAGTTAATGTATTATATTGAAGATATAATAATGCTTCGAAAATTTGAAGGTGGTTCGGATAATACTTTCGGAGATATGTATGTCGCTTTTTTCATAGTGAAACGGAGAGCCGAAGCTGCAGTATCGATCGACTTGAAATTTTTACCCGATCTTCTTGATGTATTTGTCATACGAGTATAATTTTCGAAAGAAAGGTTTTTGACAATCATTTTGACTCTGAAACTCTCTCTTTTCCCGAAACGCTCTTTTCAAAGAGAAACGGAGAGCCGGAACGGTAGTATCGATGGACTTGAAATTTTTACTCGGCCTTCTTAGGTATACTTGTCAGGTAATGCTCGAAGGAATGATATTTGTACTGATAATTTCGACTCTCCAGTGTACATTTTACACAAAAAAACGATGTTTAAATTAAATAAAATGCCTCATTTCCGGACTTGCAAGCAGTTAAACCCTCTTAAGTTGTATTGAGTGCAAGCCAGGATTGTTATATACATAAATGTAGTAAAATTATGTCCATCAAAGCTTTTAAAAACCTATGCTAGCAACGACCTAAGTTGAACACCTACATATAACTCCGTTATGCAAAGTAGGCCGTTATATTGAAATCACAAAAAATATTTTTCTTCACAATTATATTATTATTTCTGTACTTTTACTTCAAGTTTAAGAATTTTTAGCACAAAATTCATTATTGATTAATAATATAAAATCATTTGGAAAAAGTTGATAAAAATCCCAGTTTTATCATAAGAAACGCTAATGTTGAAGGCGAACACTTCACGAGAAACTGCGCACCAGGCAGAGGCTCAAGCGCCGAATTCGTGCAATGAGAACAACAACAACAGCGTACCGTTGGGCAAGGAAGTAGAGGAGGATAACATGCAGAGACGAAGCAGTAGTCGTAAATATAATCGACACGATGCTGGTCACTATGCGGACAATATGTCGGGAGATGAAAGTGACGAAAGCACCGATCGCAGAATGACAACAACGCGAAAATCGCGTAAAATTCAGGTTAATAAAAAATGCCTTCCTTTTGTAGTTTGGAAAATAAATGAATTTATTGTTTTTAGCCAACCGATGCGCACGACTATGACGGCGGCGTATCGGATTGCAGCCACTGTCGTAAGCATCGTATGGCGCGGGCGCGACGCAATCGTCGCAGGAAGTCGCGTTCACGCAGTCGTCGTCGCCGTCGTTAGATTTTCATTGTGCTGTTTAGATTTTGGTGAAATTTTCTGTGTGAGACTCTTGAGCTAAATTGGTTTTATTGAAATTTATTATGCGAAATAAAATGGTAGTGAGTTGAAGACATGTTTGATAAACGTAAATTGTTCGTACCGTTATATAAGTAGTTATTTAGGGGCAACAAGGTACTATATAGACCTATTTGAGAGCTGGTTCAACGTTATTGGAATTTATTTGGAGTGTTATAGATCCGGATCCGTAACGTTTACGTAGACTCGATAATCGTAAGAACACATTTGTTTCTAGAAACGTGTTGTCTCACATCTATTTAATGATAAACACTACACTTTTAACTAGTGTTGGAAGCAATAAAGTATTGAACCAAGCTCTTTGAAGTCGTAGTAAGCCCATCTAACTATCACATCACAGAAATCGGGACATGATTCGTAAAATCAACTCATTTTGATCGCTACCGACCTCGGAGAAAATACTTAAAACAATTTTTAGTTGTTCCAAAAGAGTCGAGTTGAAAATTTCAGACTTAATAAAAATTCGGGCCCGTTTGGGCTACGCTATTGTTGTTATAGGGAGTATCTAAGCCCTGTTTGGGAAAAATTAAAGGCCACTTAACGACAGTTCCAAACGACGGCCTTGGCCTTCTATCATTTTTGCCGAGAGAAGAGCTTCTTTGTTTGTTGTGTTTACGTCTTCAATGCTTCCGTGGTCTGAGTCGACACGAACTGTATAACTTATACGTTGTAAAGCTGGTTTGGCAGTAGCACTGCAGCTACTGTAAACTTTTCCCTTCGCAGAAGAGGAACTCGCTGTATCCCTGATTTGGTTCCTCATGCTGAATTTTGTTTTCAAGGACCCTGTACTTCAGCGTTTTATACCTATCGCCAGATACATCATTAGCAGATACCCCCTCCCCTCATGCTTTTGCAAGTTACCAGGAAGGCTTGCTCTAGAAACTAGTCCAGTTGTCTAAGTGTGCTGGTGCTAGCAGAGATTTCTATTGCCCAGTCGGCACTCGGATATATCTACGAGGATTTTCGCCGATCACTGCGTCATAAATATAAAAATATGTATCTATATATATTTAGAAATTACAAATTGCTGGAATTTTATTTTATTTTGTATTCAATTCATTGTCTGTAAAAGGTCCAGTATTTCATTATGTCTAATAATATTACATTTAAGATTAGGTAAATAAATGGAACTTCCAATTTCAGTTTCCGAACACACTACCATTGCAAATACTAATTGCTAGTCAAAACTAAAAGATTATAAATACAAATTAATCAAGGCGAAAGCACACAAATGGTCTGTGGAATTTAACTCAATCAATTGCATCTTCTTCTTCTTCTCATATAACTATCGCAATTTCAAATAGTTCGATAACACTTAAGAAAAAGCGTACGCTTTACAAACCATGAGTGTGTGGAGAGAGAAAAGAAAAACGAAAAAGTGAAGTACAAAGTAATGGAAAATCAAACAATTAGAACTAAAATTTTAAGCCAAAATGAGTTCATTGGAATAGAGGAAAGTCAAATGCGAATTGAATGTAGTTGAGAGCCATGCACACAGACACACACACATACATTTACACATTGATCAAGTTTTCCCCATTACACACTATTCGTTCGAATCGGCAGTGATCGATTTCTCTTCCGAAGTCTTTGAGGATGAATCCGTTGAATGAGCAATATCAACAATATCCACATTATCGCCAACAGAAGCTGTATTGGCTGCCTCCACCACCGAGTAACCGATATCGGGTGGTGTACCCTCTGGATAGCCTAAATAATAGTCTGCTATGCGACCAGCCTCACGCAAACCGCTTAAGAAGGCACCATGTACCGTGGCGGGGTAGTTGCGTATAGTATGCTCGCCGGCAAAGAACAAACGTGGCAGCTCATCTTGCTCCTGATTGATATTGGAGTTGGTTGGATTCGGTGGTATAACGGGTGAGGCGAGCAGATCATAATCGCTACCAGAAGAACCTACAGATACGAAGCTGTACGAGCCACGTGCCCAGGGATCGGCACGCCAACGTGTTACGACAGTCTCTTTGGGTTGCGGCACCGAACCATTGCCGAATATGCCTTTTAGTACCGCAATACAACGACCGACGATAACATCATCCGAGACGTTCTCCATTATAGCGGCCGATTGCCCGGCAACTAATGCAAGTAGCACTGGCGATTGCGAGATGCTCCAGAATAGAAATAGTTCACCTAGAAAAGCATAATTTTTTATTTACAAATTTCTTTATTATATTGACAATTATAAAGCAGTTACCGCGACTAGCTGTTGTGCTGCCTACATGGCCAAATAGGTTTGTGTTCGGATCCCAGAAGATGCGATCAAAGCAAAGCACAACTTTATTTAGGTTACCGAAACCCAAGCGCTGTATGGCCGATTGCTTCCAGTCGGGTAGCGGTGGCTCAAATTTAACAGTGTTCGCTTGTTGAGATTGCACTTTTGTGGTGGCTATTTTAAGCACACCCAGCGTCAGTGTGCAGAGCGCAATGTCTGCTTTATATGTGACCGAAGAATTGTTTGTCTTCAAGTTTTCGGTTACGATTTCCACACCAGTGGGAAAATATTTAATCGTTTTTACAGCGGTATTTACGCGTATGTCTAAACCTTCCGTTAAGGCAATGGGTACACAGGAGTAGCCATTGCGTACAGTCGTGTGATTGCCGATGAATTCGAAGTCGTCGTCTTGATCCCAATGCTTCAGTGAGAGATTGCTTAGTGGCGTGGCATTGGCGAACTCCAGATTCGCAAAGTGCCAATCAAGTATTTGACGATCCTTAGACGAGAGGTAAACGTCACTGCAAAATACAATTTGTTTGAATTTTATTGAAAAGTTATATTAAAGACTGCGGCACGCACCTAGGAGGATTGCTTTCGATTTCCTTTAATTTGGTTTCCAGCGTCTCCTCCTCTTTTTTAAGTTCTTCGTACTCTTTGCAAGCTTTGGTCCACTCAAAATGTGTGGAACGTATTTGAAACTCGTGCTCCACCCATGCTGTATCGCCATCACCACTACGTTGGGGACGCGATTTCAGTAGTTTTGCATGGGTTTCTTTAAAGTTCTTTATTTTAGCGGATAGCTCCGAAATGCGTGACTGATTGTCGATAACGGCACGTTGTGCCTCAGCAAGCAACGTCAAGTGTTGCACTTGTTTTTCTTTCACCGACTTCTCTTGTAGCTTTATAATCCATTCGAGTGCGCGGCCCAAGGAGATGGGATCATCGTTGGCGTAGTTGAAGTCCAATTGGTGTGAAAGATAACTGGCGGACTCGAGCAGACGATTGAATTCGCGTTCCACCATGTCGTCCTTGTGTTTGGGCACTGGTTTGCCACAAGCGCCATATAATGGGCATGCTTGCCTTATGGGCACCATTTCCATGCCAATCTGTTTGCTCAGTATAGTCATGGGATTACCCCAAACACCGGTCACAACCATAGCACCTAAGTCGGCAATATAGTTGTTTTTACGAAAGGTTGCTATGCGTCCACCCACACGATCACGTGCTTCTAATACAATTACGTCCATACCGAATTGTTGTAGCTGCTGCGCAGCTGCCAACCCTGAGATGCCTGCACCAATTACAATAACTTTACCCAATTTCTTTGTCGGTATGGGACGTAAACGTTTAAATATGCCGAAATTTATGAAACCATGACGCTCCAAGAACGAATGTATACGCTTTACTAAATTTGGATCACTATCAAAGGGTTGTTCCATATCTTTGATGGCATTTTCTACAATAAGCTGCTGCTTTGGATTCTCAATCCACATTTGCAAGAGACGATTGCGTATATTGAGGAAAACACGTTGCGCCACCAAACCAGTTTTGGTGATATCGGGAAAACAGGCAGCTTCGTTGGAGGTCATCTTATCGAATGGTAGACGTGACTGAAAAGCAGCACCCTCCAGACCAGTCAGAATTTCTTTATACGCTTCGGCAGCAGCTGCGGCCGCCTCACGCGGATCAGTAATCTCTTTGGGAAAGGGACTACGTGCCGTTTCGGATTTGCGTGTTTTACTACTCTCAGAACGTCGTTCAGTGGCAGCACCGCCAGCTGCTGATGAACTTGATGGTGTACTAGGTTTGTCACCTGAATCCGCATTGCCACTGCCCGGTTTGTTGTAGTAATCAACCTGTAATTGAAATACTTTCTTGAACCTACACATTGTAATACTTTGTAATGTTAGGCCATAATTGTATTACGTGCTCGCGTGTGTGTGCGCGTCTGTCACGTTACAAAGGCACAAAGAGCTTACAGCAATCACTTCATTACAATACCTTGGGTTTATTCCGCCTGCTGGTGCGACGTTCATCACCCGCAGCACCACCTTGTGCATCATTGGAGTCATCATCGTATTTGATTTTATTGGGCGTTCCACTAGCGGGTACCTTGCGTTTTGGTGACATTTCCTCCACGTCCGAATCATCGCTTATCAGCGTTACACATTCAATTGTCTCCGTATTTGTGCCCAAGCTGCTACTACTTGTAGCCGTTGTTGTTGTACTGCTATTTGTATTTGTATTATTGCTATTATTATTATTATTATTGCTGCTGGCGCTATTGTTGTTAGTGTTTTTCGTTAACAGCTGCTGTTGTTGTAGGAAGACGCTGCCGGTGCCGGCGACACTGCTCCCGCTCATTACAGCTGCTGCGGCTGCCGCCGTTACTGCTGTAGTAGTTGAGGCTGCTCCCAATGTTTGTGTGGGCAGCGAAGACACGCCGGTGCTGGCTACATTGTTTTTCTCCATTTTACACGTTACTCTCACCAAATTTTTTCAATGCACACTGTTTTTATATCTTTTACGCATGTTTTTAACACTTTTCTAAATTTGCTAAAACTTTTTTTCACAAGTTTTTGCTAAAATAAGTCGTGCGAAGTTTTGTTTATGTCTCGTACGCCGCCGTATACAGATTTGCAAATAAAAGTATTTACCTGAAGGTAAAATGAATGAAAAGCAAACCCTAAACATTTTTGTTGTTGGTGTGTGACTTGGCTAAATTTAGTTATGCGCACAGTGCACTCTGAAGTGGAAATATAAAAATGGCTAAATTTGAAGAATTTGATATTGCGTTTTTAGTGGAAAAACATAGATGTCGCTAGTAATATTTTTAGTAAAAAATTCTAAGCAGATTAGAGTGGAGAAAGTTAAAAAAATTTAATGCGGACCATATGTTTGGGTTCTTTATAAGTCACAGTATAAAAAGAAAATAAAAAACTAAAATATAAGTAAAAAATAAATAAAAAAAATAAAAAAAATAAGAATAAAAATTAAAAAAATTAAAATATGTATCACCCTGCCCCACGCTTTCACAGAAATATATTTAAATTTATGCCTTAAAATTTCAAATTCGAACAAACACAAATTCTAAACAAACAATGAGCGTGCGCCACCCCCCATGACGCTCCTGAAGTGTGATCGCATTGCTAATAGGATCTACGAAATACATATGTATATATGTACATACGTGTATAATACAGGCTTTGCGTTCCAACGGTGGTGGCATAAGCAACAATAAACCAGCTTCAAGGTCAATAGATATTTTGAAGCCAGTTCTGCAATATCACTTCCTGCCGCGTTGCCAAATTGAAAATTCACCCAATTAAGTGCGAGCATTTATCATTCGGCTGCACATACATATGTACTTGCATACACACAGCAGATCAGTGGGAATTAGTGGCGAGCGTGCGTGGTTTTATGTCACTTTGTCTGCATAAGCCGAGAGTCGTTTTGTGGCCTACCCTTGCGATCCTTTTCCTGCTTTTCAATGCTTTAATTTTAAACTTCAAAATCAATATTGTGTCAATTTATTGGTTTTTAAATGATTTCGAATTAATGCAACGGTTATGGTGCAATTTATGGATTTAAGCGCATAATGCTTGGTTAAGCGTGTTAGGATTGTAATTGATTGGAATTGGCTGAAGAATTAGAAGACAATAGAGTGAGTTTTGAGAGAACTATATCCGCTATATGTATATGCGTGAGTAAATTTAAAAAAAAAATAATAATCAATTACATTTAATAAGGAATAAAGTCAATTAAAGACAAAATTAGGCGAATTAAAAAGAGTGGAAGGAAAACCACAAATAATCAGGCTTAAAATCAAGGGAAACTCAATATATAGTTTCCATTTCCACCGCACAACGATGGGTTCAACGTTTTCGTTCTGGTGTAGAGGTGGTCAAAGATGCGCCACGCTCCGGAAGACCTGTCGTCGAAAATTGCGATAAAATCGCTGAATTGGTCGAAAGAGACCGGTATGGTAGCAGCCGATGCATCGGTCAAGAGCTGGGCATGAGTCATCAAAAATTCATTTCAATTTCAATAAAAAAAAAAAAAAAAATTCAATAAAAATACCGCAAGACTTTTTTGACAACCCACTATATGTATTTTGATCTGTACCTGGAACGTTGCCTAAAAAAGGTGCGCCGACTAATGGCAAATACTTCTGAAAAGTACTCGGATAACTTCCCATAGGCATGAAAAGTTTGGTGCGTAGCCCTGCGACCCCTGAACTTATTCCCTCCGACGTTTTCGAGCCGTCTGTGTACTACTTGATTGTACTATCCCTAAGCACTCGAGCAACTCGAGAGTGGAATCATTCCATACAGCCTTGCCGCTAAGGGTAACTTTGAACTTATTTGTGAAGTTTACCTTTTTGGTAATGCTGTTCCTTGAGAAGAGAACCAATGGTATTATACAACTTAACTATTTTAATCCCTGGGACGGGATTACCTTACCTCTGGCACATTCTTCTGCTGTCATTTTTAGCAGTGTGTGTTTGGCTACCTGACTAATTACTAAGTGAATTAGTGTGAACTCAAGTATGACTTCTGGTGCTGCCGTCGACAGATGCACGCAAGTCGTTGCAGCTCCGATAGTTGGATCCCTACCGAAGTCTCTGAAGTTTTTGAGGCCCAAATCACCGCCCCGTAAGTGATTATCGGTCGCACGATCATGGTATACAACCACCTAACGATCCTTGGCTGGCAGCCTCAGAATTTATCAGCTAATCGATTGCACACCATTAGTAGCTTAGTCGCTTTGGCCATGACCAAGTCAGCATGCTGCTTCCACCGCGGAGTGGAATCCAGCGTCAGATCAAGATACTTGATCATGATGGTCATCTCCACTTCTCAGCCCTCAAGTATCCTAGGTATAAAATAATTTGATAGTTGTTCGCAAAAAAAAAAATTAAGAAATATGTTTAAGTCAAACTTTCTTTGAGACAGTAGCACCATCCACGGCAAACATACTTATGTATAAGATAAGATAAGATAAATAGGCAAGGATTGCACCGCGACCTTACGTCTTTTGTGCCCTCTCCTAACTCACAAAGATTCACCTAGGCCCAGCAGATTGATAAAGTCCAATATTCCACTAGGTGCTAGTGAGGCGATGTGATCTATTTTTTATATTATTTTAACTGACAGATGGTTGCTAAGCAGACATTGAGAAAACGGCGCTAAATCAACGAAGATTCAAATGTAAAATAATATAGCATAATTTAATTTTGATTTACTTTGAAATGAAATCAAAGCACTAGTGCACATGCGCAGCAGCGCTGACACACAATGCGCAATTTGCATATCTTTGATAAAATGAAAAGAAAATAACAATGCTTGCAAATAAAAATGAAAAAGTAAACATTAGAACGCGAGGGCTTTTTAAACCGAAATCACTATTTCCAACAACAATAACAACAATAAAAAAACATAACACCACCAAATGCCGCGAATTTGAGCGAAATGCGCTAACAATGAAGCAAACGCTGAGGCCGAATTGGTGCTTCGGAATAGTGCTAACACAAAGCATCCCAGTTGCTATAAACATATGTACGTATATATACATACATAAAGATATATAAAAAGCTATTTAACCCAACACTGTATTGCGCAAGTCGCGCTGATCAAAGGGTGCGCACATCGCATTGCGGAAATTCGAGACAGTCATCTGCACACTCAAAAAAAAAAAAAAGAATAAAAATAGCAAGTAGCACACACATACATGCGTGTGCTTGTGTGCAACACATGCAACATTCGTCTAACAAAAACATTAACACTCAAAAATACAATAAAAGCAATTATTGCCACTACGCCTTCCAAGCCAAGCCAGCAATACAAGCCACGGCACAAACACAGTTACAACTAAACATTTGGAATTTTGATCTGTCTGTGTGTGTGTGTCTACATCTGCACTACACTCCTTGCTTGGCGCAACAAAAGCCGAAATGATCACGTATCCTTGATAAATTTCCTAACAGTCAGACGAGAGTGCCATAGAAGTCTATTGTTGGTTGGGTCCTTGAAAACTGCGAATTCATCAAAAGCTGACGCTTGCTTGGCCCTGCTCAAGTACAACGCTAATTTTTCGGAAATCGTTGAGTAATATGAAATTAGTGCGCTGTTCGTGGCATATGGCGGTGTTGTTTTTAGTGTTGTTGCTTTTACTGGTGCTTACATGTGTTGTTGTTAATGTTGCGAGTGCCAAAGGGTGCTGATTGGCAACAGAAACGTCAGCGGTTGATTGCTAGTGAAATGGGTTATGTTGCCGCAGGAACGCTGTGGCAGCAACCAATCGAACAACAGTATTTATTTTGACTGCACAAAAGCCAGTGAAGGTTTTTATTAAAAAAAAAATATTTTTCTTTTTTAAACCTTACAGCTGCTTCAATAAATCTAAAAAGTATTGTATAACTAAGCTTTTAGTATCAAAATCTCAAAAAGCTAATATTTTTACTGAAAATAGTTGGGAAATATTATTCCAGTATCACAAGTAAACGGCAATTTCTCCGGCTTTTCTCGTTTCTTCTCTGCCAGGAGCTTAACACCCGTCCCTCCTAAATTCACAGCGACCATACTCAGAAACTGGACGAAGAAGTACAGACTAAGCCTTAACATAACAGTCGTTGACGTCAATAGTCAGACTGTCAATAATCCTAAGATTTTAGGAGTAACATGTGACGCCTGTGCTTCTTCGCTCCGCATACGAACCCGATAACTGCTATATTACAGAGCCGCAACAAAATTCTCAAGTCGCTAGCCCGTATGTCATGGGGGAAAAGACTAAGAAATGTTCTTGGCAATATACAAGGCAATGGGTAGGCCGGTCATATACTAAGCTGCACCAATTTGGTCGCCTGAATGCAGTGAACAGCAGATGAAGAAGTTTTAGACGTGTCAGAAAAATGCACTGCGGACTGTAACAGGATGTCTCTAGATGTCTCCGGTGGAACACCTGACCTAACAACTAACGAATTTCTGTTCTCGAAGTATCTGCTGAGATGTTTTCGCAGAAATCAGCCTTGCCGTCGTCTGCTTGAAGCGTAGCCGCCTCCTAAGGATATCAAGAGGTCCTTCCTTGGCTACGTCGACGACATAGAACAGTACGCCGACCATACTTCAGATGCAGCTCACTTCAGACAAGCCTGACCGCCATTTACAGCGGAGCTATTAACACTTTCACCGTCACGCTCGAGTAGCCGCGAGAATGTAGCGTAACTCTTGCGAAACTTCACTACGGATACTGTAGCAGGCCCTGAAATACCAAACAGATGTCCAGCATGCAACGTCCTCGCATGCCTTTAAGTACTTCTTTGCATGTCCAGTAAACCGCACTCATCTCGGTGTGGGCACCTTTCCTGGGCCTACCGCTAGATAACTTGAAATCAACAGATCACATTGGATTTGATATATGATTTTGAGGACATTTATAGGCCAGAATGGCTTTGAGATTACTTGGATCACTGCGTCGCGGAGATCGTTCTTAGCGGCATCTTTTACGCGCATATACCTCCGAAATATATTTTGGTGTCGCGAAGTCGCCTTAGAAGAGGTGCAATGAGCTTTTTCACGGATGGATCGAAGCTCAAGGGGAAGGTTTGGAGAGGGAATATTTAATCGAAAGCACTCATTCAACTATTATTTAAGATTGCCAGACCACTGTAGTGCCTTTCAAGCAGAAGTGATAGCAGATGTACTTGAAAGAAGTGTGGCTGCTTTTGGGGAGATATGCCTTGAGCTCGCTGACAGCATCAAGGAGTGCATGAACTCAATAGCTGTGGCATCAAGCTACTTCCAAATTAAATTTGCCAGGGTGTCTGGCCACAGTGGAATCGTCGGAAACTGAAAAACCGATTAGCTCGGCTCAATAAATTTTTGTCAAGTTCTAGACACTCTGCAGATATGCGACGGCCTTATTGACCCGAACTGAGGAGTTCTGAACATGATCCAGCAGTCCAAGTTGGATTATTTATGGTCTCGCGTATATCAGCCTATTTACCTAACATAACCTATGCTAAAATATGTGGCATAAAGTGCCATTTTTAGGGCACGGAATATGATAGTAATGAAACCAATCATGCTAGCGCTTTAAATACATATTTGATGCTGGATAAATTCTGAAAACCTTGCAGTTGTTGAAGTGATCGAAAGCCGAACCTTCTCACGATACTTTCAAATACATAGTACATTCTTTCTTGAAAAAAAAACTTTCAAAAACATGAAAATTCAATAAAGGCTGCTTGCGCTCTGAAGACATCATACCGCAAAGCTTCACAAAGCAGTACGGCGTAATTTATGCGCCTCACTTAATCTCCCACTTTCATTTACAACTATAAACTTATTATTCAAATTATGAAGCATAAGTAGAACGTAATAATCGAAAGTTGAAATGTGCATTGAGGCGCACATTTGACGAGCTGAAGTGGTGCTTGTGAACAATTATTGGATTTGCGCTCGCATAACTTTTACATAACTTGGAGTTGTTGCTTTTTTCGGAAAGCACACAAGCAAATATTTTGAACCTCCATTGTGTGGCAGCAGAAAATGCTGGATTAAAGCAGCGAATTTCGCCGAACAAAAGCGAAATGGTGGTATAACTGTAGAATAGTTAGTTGTTGAAAAAGAAAAAAACAACAAAAACAGTGTATAATCCTGCGCGTTTACATAGTGCTACTGCGGCCGTTTGCATTAATCCGTCAAACTTTGCGGAATACAAAAACTACAATCGCTGCGTGTAGTGGCAATAAAAAGGGTAACTCAGCGTAAGGTAAATCCGGTTTAATTTTTCATGCGAAATTTAACACTGCACCCGGTTCGAATTGCCCGAAATTTCATACAGACACACACACATACATACAAGCAAGCACTTGCAGCAAAACCGCCGAAAAGCGGCTAGTATATATGCATACAGTGAGGGTAAGCCAATATAGCAGTTATGAACGGTGGTTGTATGTGTGCTTGTCGAACGGTAAAGGTACGCCGCACTATCTAAGTATTTTGTCAGCGGTGCAGTCAGGGGGAAATTATGAATTAATCAAAATTTGAAATGAGTATTATGAATAGCGCAGCCAAAGCGGTGGTGGCTAGTGAATAACTTGCACACTAACCGAGTAGCATACTTTGCGGCGCATAGAGAAAGGGTAGCGCGTGTACCCAAATATACACATATATACTTACATATACATAAAAACCTACATATAAGCAAATGCATGTATAAATATAGACACAAACACATGCATATACATATGTATATATATACACACTTACAAACTCATGTAAAACCAGCGCAGCTTATTGGCTTGCGCTTTTGTAGTCATATGCAGCACGCGCGGCAGCAGTTTATGCAGCTTTGATTGCTAAATTTGTGCGCTGCTCTAATTACAGTGCAATGGTAGCGCTAACGGTAGTCGGGCGTGTTCTATTGCACACCGTCTGACAGCGCAAGAGATATCGAAGCTTCTATGTATAACTCTCAGCCTGCGTTTGTAGGGCGGAAGGACGCTTAGCCGCGTATGAGGTTGCAGATGAGCACGAAAACGCGAAAAATAACAAAAATGCTGCCGTACATAAACATATGTATGTGTGTGTATGCGTGCGCTCGTGTTTTTGTGCACAAGTGAGCGAGCGCGCGAGTTTTCGCAGTCAATTAGAGCACACAGCTGATGTTTTTCCCGTGAAGCGCCGTGCATTGTTATCCTTTCGCGTATAACTTTTTTCCGCCACTGTATGCATAAATGCATGAGTGTGTGTGCCTGTGGCAAGGATGCGCCCTGCACTTAGCGCTGATGAATGAAATGTGCGGTCGCGTTTTACTGTCGGCTAAGCCAACTAAGCGGGGCGGCGCGGCGTAGTCGGAAGTAGCCTATTTGTTGTAGTGTTGTAGGGTAGGGTGCGCTGAGGTCAGGCGCGCCAAAAGGTATCACATTAAACTACCTTTTGTGGTTTTAAATATTTTGTTGCTACATACATACATATGTACATGCACTGTGCTGTATTCGCTTACTTGCAGCATGCATTATTTAGTGGCAAGTTAGCACGCGGGGTGAATTGCATGTTTTTTTGTGTTTGTTTTCATTTTCCAGTTTTTTTGCTTATCACTTTTCTTTACGCTATTTTAATGTGTAAAATTAAGTGGAAAATTAATGGGTGGTCGCACACATGTAAAGCAGGCGGCCACATGTTGGAAAAAACATGAGGCAAGCATACACATACACACACATATGTACATATAAACACGTGTGCTAGATTTACTATCGTTTCGTTAAATTGCGGTCGCAGCCACCAGATTTTTTGATTGCCTGCAATTTGTATCGAAGTAATGCGTTTTAAAATCAGGTTACTCCCGTTTAATTGAGGGCATTTGAAGTGGCATGGCAGGAGAAGGGTGAAACGAGACGATTGCCTAACTGGTTTTTGATTGCGATTTACTTTAAATTCTGATTCAGCTAATCTTGCAACAATTAATTCACATCACAGCATATCAACCAATTCTTACTTTATTGAAATAGATGAAAGTTAAAAGTCCATCTCCTCCATCTTCTCCGAACGGACCCAAGATGCAAATAATTTAGTGAAGTCTTCGCCATCCGCTGAGGGAAATGCCTTGTATGAATTATATCGACTTATGTCATCTGATCAAATTTGACCCGGACTGATAAAAAAAGATGTAACGGCTGCGGAAAATTGCTGTATATATACTGTGTTCCCGATAATATTCCTGGAAACGAATTAGCTGAAGAGAATGCCAAAAGTGCCATCCGTCTGATTAATGAAAAAGTACAGGAAATACGAAAGTCACTAAAAACGATATGCAATGAAATTTCCGAAACAGCTGACAGGCGGATCTGGGCGCGATGGAATGCTTCAAGAACATGAAGGATCACCAAGATCAGGTGCAAGAGCCCCTCGAATGCTTTTTCCAAAGCTGTCAAAGCTAAAGTCATGAGCTAGCAAAGGGTTTTAAAGGAAACACACAAAAGACGCGGGTAATATCTTGTTACAGATGACCACGATAGACGGTCTAATGGCTACGACTTCAGGGTCGAAGGACAATGCTAACCGTCGCGTCGTGGTTTGAATGTAACTGTGGTCTTCCCTTAGTAGGAAACGGTCAGACTATACGAGTACTTGCGCCTTGAAAAGGTTTCCAAGCTAGCATATCAGCCAAACCAAAACTAAACCAAACCGAAATAGTTGAGGAAGCTCGACCAAGCATCTAGCAAAAGTCCGACATTTTTCACAATTAATCTTGATTTAAAGTCAAATTCTTTCATAAACTTGAGAAGCTCACATTTTGGTTTTAGGCTGTAAGCAGAGTTTAAAATGCCTTGACACCATATAACGATCGTCATCTTAAGTGATTATCCACTTAAACGCTTCCTCCTTCTATCACGGATTTTTCCCTTGCGTTGTGACCGCTTTCGCATTACTTCAGAGCAAGATTTCCAAGATGAACTCACTGCGGGTTTGTCCCTGCGTTCAGAGATGCCTACGAATTTGTAGTCAACATCAATCTATTTGCCTCACCTGCAAACATATTGGATCGAATTCTCCAGGATCGGAGTGTACGCATCCTTATCCCTGTTTTTAGTGCATGGTACAGGTTTCACATACAAGGCTGTCACTTTTCGCCATTTTTACTATTAGGTTTAGTTGTCCAAGCTTGTTCCGTCGATGGCATTTAACAAAGCACGTCCAGGGATAAAAATAGGTATTAAAAAAGGTATGGCATGCGTCGTCGAGTCGTCTAGTAGTTCGTCGCTGGAAATACATGCAGGGCTTTCCGTTTTTCCCCATCTTGTACAGGTATTTTCGGAAAAACCCGTGACCGGAGAGCATCTCCGCTACGTAGTGGTTCACCCCGCTGATTTTATACTGGGCGAAATCTCTATATATTAAAACAGCTTGACGGCCTTATTTCTTTGCAATCGCTTGTTCACCGATCTTACTAGAGTTCAAGTATTTGCTTCCTCGCCTGTTGTCTAGCGAGCTTACGTATTTCTAATCCGTCTTTCTTCCCTAGTCACAGTGGTTTTCTCTCCATTGAAAATATATCTATTTGGGATCTTTATATGAATTAATATATTCCGCTTCCCATTGAAATGTAATACTGAGAGAGTTCAACAATTTGACTCAAGATTGGTCTAAATGCTGTTTCAGAGATTTTTTCCTGAAATATTCTGGGTTTGACGTAGAGACTCATTTCAGTAGACATTTTGCTTTAAATCGGTCATATTATCGGTTCATATTATTTCAATAAAACGAAGTTCAAGGTGAGCGTCGAACAAATTTAAAATTTTCCGACTGGCTTTTAAAGTTGTAAGAGAGATTTTAAAATTTCTTTCTGGGGTCTGAAAGGTAACTTTCGATATAAAAATCTCTGTATGACAACTGATTAGTCTAACCACTGTGAAATATTCCCAAAAACTCCAATTGAAACTTAATTTTTTTGAAAACTCTTAACAACTAATCATCAAACAACAACAATTTTTATATATAAAAACCGCTGCTTAGAAATGATATAAATTCTCATTTGCAACGCCTTTAATTTAGTCACGCCTAATTTCTTTATTTTTGCTTAAATGACAAGCCAAAATCGCAGCTGCTGCCACATGCAGGGAATCAACGCAAGAATTTCGCACACCAACAACAATAGCAAGCCGCATTCGAGGCAGTAATCGGAGTATGAGCGCGCGGAGCACTTTGAACTTGACACACATTAAAAATAGGCGGGGTAGGTAAAGAGTCCTCGAGTCGCAGGCATAATGAAATTTCCACTTTTTATTTTGATTTGCGCTTTTTAAATGGATTATTGCTTTTGTATTGCGACAGTTCCGCCTTTTCATTTGAAATAAATTTTGCGACATTTGCTCACTTAGTGGCAGGCAAAATGCAAGCATCACAACGGACACATTGTATTTGCTCGCTTTGCGCTATTGTTCGAAAAATTTCAAAGTTTGCCGATGGAATAACCATAAAAATTTTGATTTAAAAATATTGAAAAAATGACATTTGTGTGTGTGTGTGGAGTGAGCGCGGTGCACATGAGTATCGGGTGTGAAAATCAATTTATTGCGGTGTCTGCCGGCGGAGATGTCGCAAGATGCTGTGGCTGGTACTGAGCTGGAGTTTGAGGTTATGTGCACTGGCGCGTCTACATGCAAGCATATGTGTATGTGTGTGTTGGTGACGCGATTGATAAAGGAGCATGCGGCGTTTGCTGTGAACTCCGCACAGCGGGAGCGACTGTGACAAGTGACCCATTTGCCGCTGCAAGTGCATGCTCGGAACTGTGTGTATGTATGTATGTATGTAGGAATATAAAGTAATATTCTTGAGGGCGTTGGCAGACACTTTGTCTATTCGGTCGTTATGCGAAGTATGCGAAGTGTTTAGAGGTTCCAGCCGGTTTGCGTGGGCGTAGACAGGGCGATGTTTTATGATGTTTTAGGCGCCACTGCTAGTTTTTCTCCCAGAACGACAAGTGTTAGGCGACAAAAACATTTTCTGATAATAGAAACTATGTATGTAGAACTCAAAGTCGGAGTTACAAACATTTTGTATTTTTTTTAAATTTTATTAGAATTCGCTGCAAAGGCTCGGAGCTCCGCTGTCTGTTTGTGGTTTATTACTATATAGCTGGGTTTTGCGGGCAATTAACGAACTCATGCGATCGCAAGATTCTTTCGGACTAATGTAAATCGTAAAAGAGCTAGTGAGCTTCTCGGGCTTAGTAAGGCTAGGCTTCCCTTAATATAGGGTTTCTATTTGGTTATTACTCTATTCGTGTCAGGGCGGTAAGGTTACAAATCTGACCAAATGACCGTTGTAGTAGCTGCTTGGAAGAAGATATGGCAGAAAAATCTCAAAACTTCCCTCTTGACAATCCCGTCTTTGCGAGATCGGAACTGAAAGACCTCTGATTTACAGTTTTAGACTTTAGGTCTTCGCTAACGGTCGGTGAGCAGAGCTCAAACTACTGCGAAACTATCAAAATTGTGGTAATACCATCTTTTGTGATTGTAGATGGCAGAGCTTATAATTTACAATCTTCCAAGATTTAATCTTTGGTGATATTTGAGTTCATGCAAAGGTTCAACAGCATTACAGCAATCAGGTCAGGATCACTTGATTGTATACGCGAGATAAGACCTGAACAACTATTCCCAGCGTAAAATGTGGAATAAGTAGAGATTGCTCTCAGAATCAGCTCTGCGCGATGATTTCTGGTCATGTTTTATGCCGAGGTCTTCGCTATCCGTCGGTTTGCAGAGCTCAACCTACACATAATTAACATGAATGTCTTACCGTCATCTTTTGTGAAAGTCTATCAGAGCCTATACGCAAAGCTTCTTTCAAGATCTAATCTTTAATGGTTCTCAAGTTCTTGCAAAGATGCAACAACATATTAAAACGAAATTGTGGCCAATTCACATGGATTTTTGGCAAAGAGGTATAAAGATAAATCAGATCAGAAACATTTGACTTGAATCAGGTCTTCCCATCGGGTCTACATCACTTGATTGTATACGCGAGATAAGAACCTGAACAACTATTCTGGAACGAATAGAGGTTGTAAAGTCCAAGACACCGACTTCATACTTTGGACTGAAGTTTTAGATAAAGAACATTACTGTAAAAAAGTGTGGTTATAATGTACACAGATCACTCATAAGCCAAAAATAAGTAAATAGTCCAAAGAAAACTGTCTTTTGGCGCAGACCGAAATATACATATATATACATATATTTCGATTACAAACAATAGAATGTGAGCTCTGAGTTTGGATCAGTTGTATATACATTTCCATTTATTGAACTGTATGAAATTCGACCTAGCTCAATAAAGGAAAGCTATTTCATCTGAAGCACATACGCTTCTTAAAGTTGTAATCCGGAAATATCGAAAAATTGCGATAAGCAAAGTCTTTAATTTTTTTTACCTTTGCACTTTCTTGAGACAGGTGACCCAGTACTACTTTGCGCTTTACACAGCGTACCAATTAATTGTTTTAAAAACCTTTCAATTTCATTTAATGTTGCCGAAAATTTCACCTTTACTACCCATCAATGACTTTCTGCGCGTCTAACTGACCCTAATTGCAGGCCATAAAATCGAAATGAGCTCTACAAATCGTAGCTTGGAAATTCTATAGCAAATTGAAAAGCAAAAAAGCACATACACGCAAGCATATATAGTGTAATACTATGAAAGGAAAAAACGACGAAAGAAATGTGAAAAAAACAATAAACTAATGTACGGCACATTTGCTCAAATCACCAGAATGCGATGAGCTTCAGCGCTCACCGACTTTGTGAGCTGAGCACGCAAGCTGGATGGCTTAGCGATTATTGCTTTTTTATGCTGCGTAAACCTCACCCAGGCATACGGCAGCTGTATGTGGACGCGTTGTGGCGTGGCGCGGCCGGGTCATTCAAAGAAAATGCGCTCAAGTTACCAACTTGCGTTTGCGAACTCGCCGCACATATGAATGAACATACATATACAAACGACATATGTAATATGGCAATACATATGTAAACATATATGAAAGTATGCGCGTATGTGTGTGTGTGCAGTTCATAGACACACGTAATGAGATGCTAATCTAATTTTCTTAGCAAACGCGCCAGTGGAGCGCGCACTCGCGCATGCGCACACAAATCACCATTGTCGCCGAGCGACCGCCTTGTCGGAGTCGCGGTACTTCAACTGCTGCTGCAACCGACAACGGAAAAGGGAAATAAAATTTTATTAGAACTAACAGCAGCCACAGCGGCAACATTAAGATCAGCAACTACAAATCTGTGAGCCATACGTAACACAACGCGTTGCACACCGCAGTAATCAGAACAGAATGCGCGTGCGCTAAATAGCCAAGAATACGCGCCACGCCATGCCACAACCCAACCCAACATTGCCACTCAGCCTTAGACGCATCCGCTGTGGTAGCGTCTACTCAGCTTTCAACCGCCACTTAGCGGTAGCAGCAGCCGCCACCACCACCGTCACCATTGTGCGCACCGCATACGGTAACCACAAAAGCCAAAAGCAACAGAAAAAAAAGCAGAACACATAAAATCGCGTTGAAGTGTAGTTTGAAAAAGTTGTGCATTGCATGCAACATTAGGTTGCACAGCATCGGCGGGCACTAACAAACCGTTTAACAGGCCCAGTGCAAGCCGCCGCCTTGGACGCGTCGCCGATACATTTGTGGCGATAAGCCGCCCAGCCGCGTCGTCGTTGCTAGCTGCGGCTTCTGCTCGAGTTAGTGCGCGCGCGCGCACAGCTATTGTTGTTGCGTATACACAATATGTTGTTGTTGATGTTATTGCTGTGCACTCTCGTGTAAGCGCGTAATTGCCATAAATGGTCTAATCTGTGTATCGCACAGTTCGTCGCGTATTTTGCGCTAGTTTTCCCGGCCCTACGTTTTTCCAGTAAAAGTTTCAATGCTCTTCTAGCCGCGGCAGCTGACGCCCGCGCGCCGCTTGCAACGCGCATGGAATTGGCAATGAGTTTTCGTTACTTTAAATTTTTTTTTCTGCCTTATGTTGTTGTTGTAGTGTTGCGTTGTTAAAAGCGGCAACGCAACCGAAAGCTAACTGAACTGTCGACAATTCGAAATTGAACAGCGCACGCGGAGGCGGTATTCGCTTGGCACGTAGTTAGCGCGTAGTGTTGTGGGCATAAGCGCGCTGCGAAAGGGCTTTTATTAGAAGATGCTTGATGATATAACGACTAAAGGAAACCATATTTCAGTTGCAGTTGTATGCGCATGTGTGTGCGCGCTTGCATCAGATATGTGGGCTATAACTGCTTATGAGGAATTTCATATGAGCGCTGATGACATCTTAAGGTTGGAATTTTAGGCTACATGACAGTTGAATTGGGTTGGTGCAACAATTGCTGTGTCCCTATGGTACACGTATGCCCAGCTGTGGTGATTAGCGAGGCGCAATTGGTAGTTAGCTTAGATTGAGGTTTCTCTGAAGCTAATCTGGCAACGTTACTACAGTGAATCTTAAGAATAGAGTTGAAACTGGCTTAAAGAAATAGAATAAATGAATTTACAGAAAAGCGCTTTCATTTGAATACGACAGGAAATCACAGCGTAAAGTTAAAATATTAATTAAACAAACATTTGAAAAAAAAAAATTGAAAAGCTTTCAGAAACTCAAACGGGCTTTTAAGCTCCCTAAACATGGTTTAGCGAAAGCACAGCGTAGAGTTCAAATATTAATCGAGCAAACATTTGAAAAAAATATATATAAAAAGCTTTACGGATTTTAAACGAGCTTTTAATCTCCCTAAACTTTGTTTACAGAAATCACTGCGCATAGTTAAAATATTAATCAAAAAAAAATTTGAAAAAAAATATTTAAAAAGCTTTCAGAAACTCAAACGAGCTTTTAAGCTCCCTAAACTTTATTTAGAGAAATCTATAAATATAATTAGCACCTAGAACTTAGTTTGATATTTAGTACAGCTGCCGTGGTAGACTTTAGACTTCCACCAAACGACACAGATCTTTTTGAAAGCAGCTTGTTAAATGAATAAATCGATAAAGAAACGTTTCCATTATTTCAGATATCGTCAGGGCTCTATAATGAATACACGATCCAATTCATACCCACAATATACTCCAATTCTTTTAAAATATCCATCTCGTGGTTACATTGTCTCTACTTTAAGAAAAAGCTCCCTACTTTGCTTTTTCCGTAAGCTTCACTGAGCTTTCATGAAATCATGTCGTATGCGTAAGAACTTTCATTTGATAGTACAATATTATGATCTCTACTAAGTAATTCAAACTGATAGGCTGTTCAGCATTCCTATACATTCCTCCACTAATAGCGATTTGACCTCATAAGCTGAGCTCGTTTTTAGTGCCGCCTGACTATCGCTGAGTATAGTGAAACGCTGATTGCGATAGTTGCGTTGGAGATTGATTTCTGCCTTTTGACTTATAGCAAAGCCTTCTGTTTGAAAGGTGCACAGACATCAACATCCCATAGGTTTGGATAGTTTGGTATGCGGTCCCACAATGCTTACTCCAATGCCTTCCGGTATTTTTGAGCGGTCAGTGTACTACGAGTATATAGTGCTGCCCTCAGTAGTAGGTCCAGCGTGGAATTACTCCACTTCGCCTTTACCGCCGAGAGTTACTTTAAACTTCTTTGTGAAGTTTACCCTCTTTGTAACGCCGTCTCTTGGAAGAAGAGCCAGTATCTTTCCATGAGGCCTTCATTTGTTGAGATGACTTTAGGATGAACATGAAATCAAGTGATTTTTCTATTCCTACAAGTAAAGAGTTACGGATCTCTTGCAAGAATCGCGCTGGCGTTTTAATTTAGAAAATTTCAATAGTCCACAGTTTATAGCCACATAAAGCGTCTTTTTTTATACATACATATGTAAAATTTGCTGACAATTTTTTAATGAGCAATGTTTAAGAACACATTACCAAGCAATAAAGCTCACCTGACCAACTTAATTAGTCAGATTATATAATTTTTATGCGCTTTTAATATATTCACTTGTGAATGAAAACAGCGACGAGGAGCAATAATATTTTCTGAAATTAATAGCCCACCGTATATGCGACCAGAAGGCAGCTGCTTGTGATTTTAGAGCGCAAATACAGAAAAAAGTCGAAGAAATATTTCATAACTTGGCTGGCAATAAAAAGGTACTAAAATGAAATAAAACAAAAGCCATAAAAGCAATCACCTACCAATGAATCAAATTGGCTCAAAACAGTAGCTCATTTGCCGCCAAATATCGTCAAAGCGATTAATTAAAAATGCTAACAAATGTCGAACACCAAATTGTTCAGAACTGTCGCAGCTCAGGCGGCATAATTTGAATTTTGTTTCTATTTTTGTTGTTTTTTGTTTGGTTTCTTGTTTTTTACCTATTTCATTTCCAATTTATTTAATTCAAATTGTCTTGTGTTTTTTTTTGTTTTTGTATGCAACCGACAGATAAAATGGAAATGAAATGCCAGAAATTAATATCGGTTGGAGGTGAGGTTGACAGTTATCAGCAGATGTGACAAAGCGGGCAACATAACAACAAACAACGGCGGTCAGAGGTCGAAACAAGCGCTAGAAATGTGGCTTAGAGCGCAGACCTGCTGTTACCTACACATTTAAGTGGCTGGACAGAGTTGAATAGACACAAGTGCAGTGCAGTTGAAGGTAGTGGAAAAGAAGCGCGACGGAAACGGTGTTATGGGCACAACGCTATGCACTCGTTTGCTTGTAAGTGAGGACAGATTGCCTGCGTGTATGCTTGACATTTAGACAAACGGACGACATTGACAATGAAGCTGAACGCTGGATTTTTAATTAAATTCATTTTTAATTAGAATTATGCAAACAATAATGCTGGAGTATAAAGAATCTGGGGAGCTTTCAAAAGCATACAATTAAAGGGAGAGGAATGTGGCACTACTTGGTGTAAGTGTAAACAGGTATTTTTTATGTTGTTGTTGTAGAGGCAGAGAACATTGCTGAAGAAATTTCGAGGAATGGTGTCGGTTTGACAGTCCTTGGCCGGATAAAAATACGGCTCCGTTCTGGTTTTCAGATCATTATCTGGTTCTTTACTAGCGTAGCTTGCGGTTATAGCCGAGTTAAAAACAGCGCGCCTGTCGTTTCTTCTTTTCGGAATGCGGCGCTAATTAGACATTCCAAGCGAAGCCAGGTCCTTTTCTACCTTTCCAAGGGAGGTGAAGTCTTCCTCTTCCTCTGCTTCTGCCGGCGGAGACTGCGTCGAATACTTTCAGAACTGGAGTGTTTTCGCCCATTCTGGCGACAGGACCTAGCCAGCGTAGCCGTTGTCGCTGAACTATGCTAATGTCGTCGTAAATAAGTAAGCTTATTCCAGAGCAGTATGGTAGCTCAACTGGTAGTAGTTTCAGTAACAAGGTCTGACAGGAGTCAAAATTCTGGTACCACGGAGAGCAGGAGCTCTTGACGTTCGCTTCAACCTGCTCATGCGGCACGGCCCTTCGGCGACTATCGTTGTGGTTGTGGTTTATTGCCCGAATGCGGGAAGTTGCCTTGCAACCGGGTGCCACACCCAAAGTACCAAGCTGGTTAGTGTGTCCATTCCACACAGAAAATTGGTAATGAAAAATGACTGGCATTTTCAAGCCGCTGATCAACGCATTGATTTGGAGTGCTGTGGGGTAAGGCTATCGTCAGGTCGTCCTAAAACACACCGGACGTTATCCATAAGTGTAGTCCTGATGTCACTCCGACTACTTACATTGTCTGCATAGGTGCTCATAAACGCAACCTCTGCATTGTGCTTGAGTTAATTTTTGTTGAGTGGGAATTGACGAAACCCATCAAGGTTTCCTGCCTTTCATGCCGAGTTGAGTAAGGTCCACTTCAGTGAAAAATTACATCATCACAGAAATCGACGGTAATGTTTTTATGGTACCTCATAGTCTGTCTTGAAAGCATGCAGTTCTCATGAAGTAATACTGACCCTCAGAACTATTATACTTCAAATTTTGATATCGTTGTATGCGTAATATTCGATATTGACTTCCGCAGATACCTCACATACCAACAAACACTTTGCTCGATACCCGCCAGTCACCTTTCCTAGAACTTAAGTCCTTTCCAATTGAGCTGAGCCTGCCATAAATACCTGTAGTATGCTTGTATATTTGAAATCTACACATATCTCTACTTAGATATGAATAGTTGTAATGAAATTATTTTAAGCCTTAAAATTAACAAACGAACAACTGCCGCAAATGAAAAAAAATCCCAAAGCCAGCCAACGCTTGAGGTTTTAAGTAGCAATCGACAGTTCGGCAGATGATTATCTGTTATTCTTCGTTTTTTTTTGTATTGGTTGGCAAGCACATGAAAGGTTTCGACAATCAACGCAGGATCAAGATTTTGATTTGGGTAACGCAGTTGCCTAACCGACATTCGCTGCCGCGTATCCAAACGCGCGTTCTTACGCTTGCTGGCAGCTCGTTCAGGGCTTTAATATCCTAATATTTTTTAATTTTTCCATTTCTTGACTGTCATTCGGGCCTTGCTCAATTGCTGCCCTTGCTTTCTTTGCTATGTCTAATAACTTTTTTGTTTGTGTTGGGATTGATCCTCTGCAAGAAATAACCAATCCAATTATGATGCGAACACACGCAACACATTCACTCACATGTAAAGATCAGACCGCAATTGTCTGCACACCCGCCTGCTTTCTGCTTTCGAATTCACTTTGCTTTGCTGCGCCATTTTTTGCTTGTAGTTGCTGTTGTTGCTGATGTGTATTCTTCGTGTTTCTTCCAATTATTTGAATACAAAGCCTGGCAAAAAGCGCTTGCTGAAGCGAGAAATCATTTCAGTTTTTGTTTTTGTCCACACTCGTCCGCCGTGGAATTCCTTTAGTTGCGTAGCTTCGCCTTACCTTGTCATTTCTTTTCAACGCCGGTCGCTCACGGTCCCTTTTTAATTTAGATTTGTTTTCGTTGTTTTTGATCCGAACGCGTCACCTTTTGTGCCACATTCGCGTTGAAAATTCCTGCAATGCGCTGACACTGTCGCTCCATTTCTGAATGACAGTTTTTTCTTTCAGCTTGAGTCCTCCATTCGCTGCTACGCAAACGCTTCAAATGCTTCAGTTTCAATGCCAGCTTTTTTGGACCCATGCTCTAACGCATGATTAGACATTTTTGTGTCTTAGCGGCGTTGACAGTTGACAGCCACAACAACGCGATCTGACATTTGTTGGCGGTGACTTTGGTGCGACCGAGAGAGCGAAAGAGTGAGTAAGTCCGCGTGTGTGCGTTAACACGCACAAATGCATTGGCTGTGAACATTCCCGATTCTCATCTATACTTTTATGCTCCATTCAGCGTCTTCCCATTGTATGGCCCTTCAAAGGGAACGTCTTCAAATTAATTTGGAGCGCGCAAATTGTCATTTGTTGTGGTTGTTTTCTTTGTCAGCTGGATTAAGTGTATTGAAGTAGCAAAAATCGGTTATGTTCGACCAACGGCAGGCGATAGGCAAGATTGTTTAATTCATTGTGTCGCAACATGAAATTTGATTAATAATTGGTAGATGTGTATCAGTATAAATGCAGGTAATTTTGATTGACATTTGCGGGCTACTGGCGGGAAATTGGATTAGTTCGAGGGAGCATTTGGTGCCGGTTCAACGTACTTTTATGTATATACATATGTTTGAGCTGCTTTGACGCCAATGAATGCAAGTAGCTTGAAAGGTTTCAGTTTGGTTCTCATAAGAAATAACACTTTGTTACCTTGAAGACATTAGTATTGAAAGACATGATAGCTTTTTCAAAGGATTAGATCTGAGTTCTTAGTTTTGATCGCGCTGTATTACACATGGAAGGGATGAGACTAAAACGTCGCCATCCGAAAAGAGAACCTGTAATATGCTACCTTGGAATCGCGTTGCATTGTAGTGGGAGTGGCCAGAAACGATTCTTTTACATATGGTTCAAGCAGCTCACGACTACCGGTCTTAGACCAAATATCCTCTGTGTAGCCAAAGAACAATGAAAATTTACAAAGAGTCTCGGATGAGAGACCCAGCTTTTGATGACGACCATGGCAAACGCATTAAAGGTAACGATTTAAGGGCATGCACCTGGAATGTCCGGCGCCTTAATTGAGAAGGTGCCGCTGCCCAGCTGGTCGATGTCCTCGTAAAAATAAAGGCTGATATCACCGCCGTCCAAAAAATGCGATGAATGGGACAAGGACTAAGGCGAGTATAAAGGCCATATAAAGGAGCGCAAATTAGGTGTGTGATTCGTGGTGGGGGAGAGACTCCGTCGTCGAGTACTGTCTCTATAGGGCAAATATACGGCTTTTCGAGCATATGAGGCAAGAAATCGATCACCAAAGCATCCTATTATTCAATCATAGCGTTTCATTGTGATAAACTTATTTTTTTCAAACCGAAATTTTGCTTTTATCGATCTCATCTAAGCACTCTTGCTTTGCTTTCGCATCGGAAACAATACTTCCGTTAAAGCAGTTTTAATTTTATAGTTACGAGAGTATATCCTCTGCACATTTATTACTTGCTAAGTGAAGATAACAAATAAAATTTTCTAAAACTCAAAAACACTATGGAAATGGCATAAAAACAATAAAACAGTAGCCAAGTAAAACAACAAATGATAATATCATCAATCAAAAGAAAGGCAAAAACTGCGGAGTTTCCGTTCGATCGAAAAAGCAATAAAAAAGTAAGGCAAAAGATTTATGCCGCTGAAGATTTAAGTTTGTTTACAATGTTGTTTTGTGCTTAAACTTTTACAAACTGCAATGAAACAATAAACATTTGAGAGTAGTTGAGCTACATAGCTGCATGTAGTAAATATCGATATATATGTATTGCATGTATCTCATATGGCTTAATACCACAATTAGTGTGCTTGTAATCCGCCAAAAGCGATAAACGTACTTAATACTTATTTCTTACCACTTTATCACCATACCTATCGCATATAAAACTTAAACACCGTTACAAAGCTATAATAAACTATTTGCTTATACTTAATAATGTGGCAGAAGAGAGTGCCAAAGAGAAGCAGCGAGATATACCGAATGATACCGAGAAGTACAGAAGTACAACGAAATACAATTTCTGACTTTCGTCGTAACATTAAAATCAACATCAGCAACACCAGATCAATTAAGTGCCTCAAATCAAATAAATTACAACGGTGAGTAAGTGCGTGAGTTAGTGTAAGGCACGCAGACGCGCTGGCAGTTGCAGTTGAAGAAAAATATACGCACATTTATTTGGGTATGTTGGGCACTTTTTCAATGCAGCATGTCGGTCCGTTGCCCCTTTTTCCACGTAAAAAAGAATGCTTGGTAAGAATTAAATAACAACAAATGAGTCTGAAGAAATCAAATGGACGTGCATACACAAAAATGTGGTTATAAATTTATTTTCATGCACCTTTTTTGCTCTTTCCAAGCCATACTGTCTTCTACACGCTTATTTCTTTACGTTGCATGCAACGTCACGTCACTACAGCACTTTTTTTGCGCCTCCTTTGGGCCAGTTTAAAGAGATTTGGACCAAAAACTACGCAGCCAGCCAACAAATCAAGCTGAAACATTTCATTGCACTGCGTTTTCTGTTGTTGTTGTGTTTTTCGAATGCCATATTTTGACAAAAAAAAAACGAAACAAAACAAAAAAATCGTGAGTCCACGTTGTACCCTGACCGGTATAGTGGTTTTCGGTGTATCTTTTCGAGCGCATCAATGAGTCTCAAATAAATTATTGTCGAAATGTTGCGTTTCGAAATTACAAAAAAAGGAATACAGTATCATATAATAAAACTACAACAAAAACAGCAACCAAAAGTAAAGGCAAAAGGTAAAACCAACAACGCCTTTGGCTGTCAGCAAACATTCACGCACATTTGCCAGCAACAACATGCTCAGCGCACCGGCAGTCGGCGGCGCAAGCGTCGCAAAAGGATCAGCGTCCGCTTTGCCCGGCCATTACAGGTAGGTTGGTAGCGTAAATTTGATTGCAGTTATTAAAAGTCAGCGATTGGCATTCGATATACAAATAATCATAAATTGCTTGCAAATAAAAATTAATGAAATTAAAACAGCAAACATGTGCTTGTTTGCACCTAAATATATGGTGGATAAGTGAGTACACCAGCAAGCAACACCGTGGCGGCGTTGGGAAGGTGAGTAATCAATTTTCAAAATATTAAAAAAAAATATAATTAATTTTTTCGTATTCAAGGCAAGTAGAATTGTATAAAGTTATCGATATGAGAAGTTGTTTATTAAGCTTTTGTAGAGCTTTGAGTTTTAAATGAATACTAAACAGAGATAAACAGAGAGCAAGAAAGCTTTTCAAATAGCATACTGAATAGAGAGAGAGACAGAGAGCGAGAAAGCCTCTTGATCGAGATAATTCTTGGAGTACTTTTGCAGAACTTTGAGAGTTAACTATAAAATAGAGAAAGAAGAAGAGATCACTGGTCAATAGAAAAGACCCCGGCCTACCATAGTAACACATTGGCAAAATAGGTTATTTTTTATTCAACATAGTTCCTTTCAATGGTGATACACTGATTACAGAAACCCTATAACTTTTCTATAATATTTTTGTATCACGATCTGTTCTTCGCTTCTAAATGGACCTTAGTTTCGGCGATTACCTCTTCATTTGACATAAATTTAATGCAGCATTCTTTTGAGATCTGAGAACTGGAAATAGTCGGTGGAAGCCAGATCTGAAGAATATGGTGGATGATGGTCGGAGTCAATTCGAAGCCTAATTAATGGATTTTTGTCATCGTTTTTCAGAATGATTCGGATTTCTGGTTGAGAAAGTGTCCAAAAACCAAAAATTTACTCCTAGCGAAAAAATTATGTTGCCTTCGATTCTGTTTCTTAGGACCGTTAGTACATGAATTTCACCTCTTAGGTCTGAAATTACTGAGGAGAAAGAGAGAGAGTTCACGGCGCCGTCCATCGTTACTTTTAAGTTGATGCGGTATCGGGAAGGCTACTTTGGTATGGAGCTTAATTTAACATCTGACAGCAAATCGATCAATGGCTAGAAGAGTTCCAGAACATTTTGTATTGAAATATGGCAGCGTTGGTCATTGCCCACAAGCGGCTTCTGTCAAACTAGCGCATTTCTTTCAGAAACTTTCACACTGATTGGGAAAAATCAATTTCCGCTTTGATTAAGACTCTGTACCGCGACAAAGCAACTATTCAAAATTTTAGGAAATATAATATCGTCGCAAATAGACACTTCTGTCCTGCAGGCGAGGTACAAATCTCTTAATGGGTTCATGCGTTCGATGGTTCTTTGATAGATAACGCGCGTATGACGAAAGATTCGACTAGCTATTTGCAGATTGATGTTATTTTCTCTATAAAAAACTGCCTAACACCAGCTGGATCTGTAGAGTTGCTGGTTTTGCTTGTTAGATCTAACATTTTTGCTATCGAAAAATTGTTATTTGATTTGGGTGGATATATTTATAATTCTTTGTCTGAAATACTATTAACTCTTTCCTTAAGCGTTTTAAATATTATCTTTAAAAAAGATTTCGGAAGCGTTAACGATTGACTTCCTATACGTTTTTTCGAACATGCATTGCCGTGAGAAGCGTTTCAAGGTTGAATTTCCTCCATACTTCGGCTTATATGTTCCAACTGAACAATCAAAGATAATATCAACAATCACTTGCACTAATCAGCGATTTCACACAAATGTCAGCGGCTCGAATGGCCGGATATTGTTAACAAAAAGTCAAAGCAAAGTCACTGAAAGGACACAAAAATTATTTCACAGGCAGGCATATGCTAAGTAGACAATGCGCTCAGGACTATTAGCTAACAAAGGACTTTTAGCGACCATAAAGGACGCGCAGCCCTAGTACACACATGCAAGTATTTGTGTGCAAACAGATGACAACAAAACAGGGATTAAACGGGCTAAATCCTGAGGTGGGAACAACAGACAAAACGCTGAACGATTTCCATATAAGCGGCTGAGGGCTAGGTGGTCTGCATTACAAAGCGAAAATGAGGATCAACAAACGTTTTGTGGCGAGCGCGATGATTGTGGACGAAAACCGCAGGATACAGCTGAGTGCTGAGTCGAATGTGCTTGAACAGCCGATCGCCGATCGAAGAGCGCACAAGGAAGGATACAAGAAAATGCGTTAAAGTTAAATACACACATACATAGGTACATATAAATATTTTTGTGGTTGTGCGCCCAGAAATAGAATTTGATAGAATTGGTGGGTGCGTATAACGAGACAGCAAATAAAAATTTATGGCTTTGCTCATTAAACGACTTTGTTGAAATTCTTTTCGTGGGACATAAAATATGGGATAACAACTGCTTGGTGTTCGGCGCAGCGGCAGGAGCATATGTCGCGCTAATAGGCGCATTTTATGTGGCATGTGTGTGTGTGTGTATGTGTGCGGTGTTGCGCAGCGGAAAAATGCTTAGATCATAACTGCGAGATTTTCTTTGCTGAGAAAAATGAAAAACCAAAATCCAACAACAAAATGTAATTTTATGGCAACTTAATGAGCAGCTGAAGCCGGTTAAATGCCTTTAACTATAAATATTTTGGTATGTTACGGCAGCAGTTGGCTGCTGTTGCCGCTGACAGGACGCTGTGGTCAGCACAAGTAATTTAATATGATTTCATAGAAAATAGGCGAGTAGCCAAATGTTATGAAAGATCACTTTGTTGCGCAGGATAAGCATATCCTTTGCTTTGTAAGCGTTGAGTAGTAAACAAATGATTAGCAGGAATTTTGAAAATCTTAAAATTTATGTGCGCATAAGGTGCTTATTAAGGAATATCATTTTAAGATGTGTCAAAGGATATTTATAGTGCTTACCTTTGGGCGATAACAGTTGCGCTGAAAGTAAAGAATAATAGAAAATGTTAAAAAGGACAAGAAATTAGAAAATAAAAAATTATAAAAGACATTGATATTTATTTTTTTATGAGATGAGGCAGAGGCTGAGAGCAGCTGCTGGAAGGTGTATAAATGCCATAAAATGTGATCATGTAGGGGTTTGATTGAAAATATTTGGTTAATTTAAAAAATATATGAAAATTTAGAAAGGTAAAAGTAGAAAGGTAGAACTTGCACATTAAGGTGTGGAAAAAATTAGAATATTATAAAAGTTGCAATTATACATTAGGGTGGGTCAAACAAAACTAATCATTTTTTTCGCTTAGTATTCTGAAAAATTGGTTGGTAGGCACCTCTAGGAAAGCCTCTTCAAGTATGAACTCTTAATTGTAAGGACAAAGTCCCTCGCTTTACAGTTTTCTTATTTTATTCTTAATATTAGATAGACAAATTCAAATCTAGCTTCCAAGCACTTAAAAAAGAACTCATACTTAGAGACTTAGAGATCTCTAAGCATCTATTTTCCAGAGTATCAACCGAAAAAAATATTAATTTTGTTTGACACACCCTAATGTATAATTGCAACTTTTTAGTAAATTGTTTGTACTTCAAATAGTTTGAATAAATTTTATATTAAAATACCAAATTTGCAAAGAAACTTGAGAGCGTTCAACGGGCGGCGCTCATCAGCATGTGTGGTGCACTAAGGTCCACTCCAACCATGGCACTTAACGTCATAGTGCATCGTCGGAAAGTGTATGACTGCGAAAGTGCCTATCAGACTCAGAAAACCTGGGTTCTTAAAAGAACACGTATCTGAGTACTTGGATATGCTCACATACTTTGACTTCATGGTGGTGGAGGGATTTACTATCAGGAGCTCTCTATCAACTCCATCTTCAGACCTCCTGACTATTGCAGTGCCTTCTAAGTCGAGGTTGCAACCATTAAGGTAGCAGTAGATCTCCTCTTCCGGAGTGTAGCCTTCTTCAGAGAAGTGACCATACACTCAGATATCAGAGCGGCAATACACGGTTGGTCGAGGAGTGCCTAACCTCGCTATCGATAGCATCGAATGCCTTTGGGATAAGACTGGTATGAGTGCTAGGCCATAGCGGAATCGCAGGAAATTGCAAAGCAGATGAGCTAGCCAGGAAAGGGACTCTAAAACCGCTATCGGTAGAATGGGAGCGGATCAGTGCTACTGTCTATTGGCATCCATGCTGTAAGGTCGGGAATCTTACCAGACACCATTTGCAGAAGCTGTAGCTGATGAGGTGGCTTCACAAAGGATTATATATCCACGTGCGATCTTCGATCAACCATCTAACCTAACCTAATTGACTCTCTGATTATCCATAGCTTAAAATACTTTTTCTTTTGGGAATATAACTTAAGTATTTTATCTATGAGACTAGTTCTCGGTTTTTATACACAGTTGATATAAAGAATAGCTTCCTGATGCATATTGCCGCATCTAGTCAAGAGTTTAATGATTAATCACTTCATGCAGACAATATCAAACATGGTCGCGAAGAACTTAATTTTTGTGCATTGAGGCAGGGTTTTATTATTTCATATTCCACCAAAATACGTAGAACCCACTATGATCCTCAGCAACTTAAAATTTGAATTTGCAAAAACACTTAAAAACGATTTTTCTTATCTTTTGTGGCTAATCCTTTGCAGAAAAGCAACTAAGAGTAGAAAAATATCCAAGAATCATTAAAATAAATACGAATTATACGCGCAAGCAGTTAAATATGTATTTGCAGAGAGAGAAGCGCTTGAGAAAGGGCAATGATTTCAATGCCCGATCGTATGAATGGGGTGTTGCCCACATGATGCGTGCGCACACGCCTTTCCGTTCATTTATGATGCATCAAAATACAAAAGCAACGTGCAGCAAAAATATAAAAATTATGAAAAAGCATCTTTAAGTGCCTAAGAACTGCCATATCAGCAGCGCACACAATCCACCGCACTTCTTGCCGCTGCAAAGAGTGCAATCCGTGTGCCCACTGCTGCTCACACTACTTACTAACTAACTAACTTATGCCGCTTACTAACCAGCAGCCACTCGGTCAGTCAGTCAGCCAGCACTGCCGCAGCGCGATCGCTGATCGCATCAATTTCAAAGGATACGCTTCGCTTGTTGCCGCAATTTATGTGCCTACACGCCTCCGGCGACAATGCGCTGCGCCGCCGCTTGGTGCTTTGTTGGTAGCAGCAGCTTCTTCTGCTTCACCATCTCCTTCTTCTGCTTTATGCATTTTCGCAATTCAGCTTCTTATCATTAGCACGTTGCTTGCTTTTTTGTTGTTGCTGTTGCTTTTGCCGCAAATTGGTGAGCGCTGGTGCGGCGTGTATCCTTTTGCTTACTGCCTTCGCTACTTACTTCGATGTCCTGCGGCTACTCGCCGGTTGAAGTCAAATATTTGTGTCTTTTGTGCAGGCATTAGTTGTGCGGCCGCGGCGGCCATAAGACGCGTAGCATGAGGCAGCTGAATTTGCTTACCGGCTCATTTGGGAGTTGATGCGTCATGGGGAAATGCGTACATGTCATAATTTTCGGCCGAAGATGAAACGAAAAAATGAAGCGCAGAGTAGATTTGTGTGCGCGCTTGCGCTTTGTTGGAAGGGGAGTAGATTTTTGGGCAATAAAAATATTTGTGTATGTATAAATACATATATATTTGTAAGAAAGTGTGTTCTTTTGTTGCTCGTGACTTAAGTAAGACAATTGATATCGTTTTTCGTGTGTACTAATTTTACGAGTTCAACTACTTCCACATAATTTACTGTTTGAAGTTGACAAACTTCAACGCAACAGCTCTCGGTTGCGACTGCCAAAAAGCGCCAAAATAACTATGGATTGGTTGAGTAATTGAAGTGATCATGTATGATCACAGACAAGTTCAAGAACCGCTTGATATCGTAATAAGTGACATAGCTTTCAGAAATTGGTCGTGGTCTCGATAAAAATAGTCTTTTCTCTTGTCGCTCAGTTCTTAAAGAGTTTCAGAGAAGAGATACAAGGAAGTTATAGTTATAAGAATACAACCGTATACTGAAAATAGCAACTCTCAATTAAGCGTGAGTCTGAAAAAATGTGTTCTGTTAATCAAATTCCGGTGGTCACTTCAATTCTCTGGAAAAAAATGTTTGTTAAATCTCTTATAAAAAAGAGAGTAAGCAACACGCCTCTTATGAAGTGATAATACCGAAAAACTCTTCATACTAATCTTTCACATATGTTCTGCCTCATACGTGGTATATTCTTCATATTAAAACTCTGCACGGCTGGTACACTCCCTCCTTTTCTACGCTTCCGCCTTTCGGTTCGAACAACTTTGCGCGTTATTAGCAATTCACACCCTCTCTTTGAGATTTTAAAAAGATAGAACAGCCAAGAGCAGTAATCTAATATTTTTAGGCGAGAAAATGTTCATAAGAAAAATATAATTCTCATTGCTTAATCCTTCCGCTTGATTTTTGTGCTACCTACTAACGGTTGTTGTGTTTCCGCAACATAGTTGTTGTTCCGACAAATTGTATGTGTATTGGCAAGCGACTGTTTGGGCGTGCCTCTTACAAAATGTGGCAATACGCTTAGGAATTGTTCTTTGAATTATTGAAAATCTCAAATTTCATCAGGCTGGGAACGAGCAGGAGTCCTCCTGTCTTCGTGTACTCGGGCGCTGGAGCTCAGAGCTTCCCAAGAGCTCAGCAAGCGTTGGTCAGTAACCAGCACTTGTGGGGTTGCGAAAGCCTTCTGGCCCAGAGTGGAACATAAAAGATTTCTTGAACTGTTTCCTAGATCTTCCAGAGATCCTAGGTCCAGAGATCTTCGCAATACTGTAAAGAGTCTGTTCTCATCTTTTACTGCAACAATGACTCAGTCATCACCGAGTTCCCGAGGGTTGGTAATTATTTTTGCTTATGAAAACGAAAGGATATTTATAGGATGTTAAGCAAAGCTATTTATGAGTAGATATATGGTATAGTAGATCGCAATGCTCTAACAAGTAGGAATAGATTGAAATGCTTCAAAAAGACTGGAGGCAGAACCAATTGAGTGTCACTTGCTCTATAAAACCATATTCTTTTGATTATTCTACTGCATTTTAGCTAATAGCCCGGGTTTTTTACTCCTTTGGCCAAATTTTAGTAGCGGCACATAGCCTCAAAATGGAACTGATAGATTGACAATATTGCAGAAAATGTCTAGAGCAAGGCACCAGGGAAACGATGGACGTGGCAAGACTACGCTGTAAGTATTTGAGGTCCCCACGATATGATACACTGGAGATGGAGAGGCCGTAAAGTCTATTAAAACTCACGTCAAGTGCAGGCATTGTAAAGGATGACTACTCCTCATGGACCTATTAACTTTCCTCCATCTGGCATCGCAAAGGACCAAAACTGGTATGCGTGGTTCATTGACCTACCAGATTAATCTAACCTAGCTCTAAAGCAACCTGAGTACGCTGGTTTTAAGGTTAGTTCCTAACGAATTCTGTACTGAAAATTTATACAACGGGTCACAGGGTGATCTAGTCTTCTGCACTAAAATACTACACTTTCCCTGACGAGCAGTTGCCAATACTCCCACCTAACCGCTAAACTAATATTTATACATTTTTATATTACTCCACATACTTGTTTATGTCTTATTGTGTGCCTTTGCACTTAACAAATAAATTTGTTTAACTTGACAATGAGCCAAAGTGACAACTATTAACCCCTTAGACGAGGCAACAATATGGCACCAACAAGAGTTAAAGCCAAGGCTATACAACTGCGCTTTCCACTAAACAACAAACAAAAGTAAACTAGAGCAAAAGAAAAAATAAAATAATAAATGACACCAACAGCTGTTATTACTGTTAACAAAGCAATATTGAGTGTCACTTCGACCAAGATAAAAGCCGAAAGACCAAAAAAAAAAAAGAAATAATTTTACAAACAAACCAAAATAAGCGAACTGATACCAAAAACAGCAACATTACAACAAAACAATGATGACTGCAATATTTTACAATGTCAATTTTGACATTTAGAACCCATGCGCACGGACAGACAGACAGCAAGTGAAGTGTGCGGCCGACACTTTCCGCACGGCAATGCTGACCAGCGAGGCGCAAGGGGTCACTATTATGCATATCTGGTTGTTTGTTTGTATATATTTACTAGTGCATTTATGCTATAATAGTTTAGAATGGATAATATATGGCTTACATACAAAATATGCGGCTTACACACATGCCAACAATGCAAAGCCACCACAAAATTTAACAACAAACCAAAATAAACAGCCAAATAAAAATTGGAATGAACTGAATATGCGATACATACATACATATATACATACACATAACTGCATACAAAACAAATAAGGAAGGAAGGCTAAGTTCGGTTTCACCGCAGCTATAATACCCTTCACAAATGCAAACGATTTCTTACAAGTACTTGATTATATGCTATAGTGGTTCGATCTGAACCCTTTCTTGGGACATTGCATTAATATTTCAGGGAATAACTCATGCCGAATTTCGTGAAGATATCTCTTTAAATAAAAAAGTTTTCCTTACAAGAACTTGATTTTGGTTAGTCGGTTTGTATGGCAGCTATATGCTATAGTTAACCGATCTAAACAATTTCTTCGGAGATTGCACCACTATTCTCGTCAATAATCTGTAACGAATTTTGTGAAGATATCTCCTCAAATGACAAGACCTTCCATACAAGTAATTGGTACCGATCATTCAGTTTGTATGACAGCTATATGCTATAGTGGTCCGATATCACACGTTCCGACAAATTAGCAGCTTCTTAGTGAGAGAAGAACGTGTGCAAAATTTCAGATCGACGAAAGGAGTGACTAGTTCGCATATACGAGTATTATATACAGACGGGCGGACAGATGGTCGTGGCTAAATCGACTCAGCTCATTCTCCCTGAGTTCATAATTTATATATTTACTATGCAAGATCTCTGACATTTCTTTTTGGGTGTTGAAAACAGCGTGGCAAACTTCATATGTATACCATGTTCAGGGTATAAATACATATGTGCACTAGTGTGTGACTAGCGCGCAAACAAACCGAAAGGTAAACAAGGCCTAATGTCAGAATCATTTCAATGCGTTAGTAAATAGTAGGAAAAGTGAAAGCCAAACCTTAATAAATAGCACATAATAAAAGCGCTGAGCGCAGGATCAACGCTGTTCGAACACGAGAGCAAATAGAAAATGCGCCGAGCGCATAATGGCCACGAAAAGCCGGGACTTACGCGTACTTAAGCGATATTCAAAACAAGACAAATTCTAATTTATGTGCATTGTGCGTGGCAATGAGCCAACGAGACAACAACAAACAACAAGCAACAATAATACAACAGCAACAAATAATCAAGCCACAACAACAGGCAAGCAACCAACTCACACTCAAGGAAACAACTACTCAATGTCATGCTGACCGCCATGCCTCGCCATATCTACGTCCAGCCGCGCCACGCAATGCAATCGCCGAAAACATGCTGCCACAAAAGGTTTGCCGAAAAAATATCACTCCGTCGCTATATTCCCCCTTTTACCGTGCGCCGCTTAGAGGAAATAAAAACTAATGAAGGATCCCTTAGAATTACTCGCGTAAATTTGCTGAGCTATCAACAAAAGCCATTCAGCTGCGCCGCTGCACCCAAGCACACGCGCTTCGGCCTCGGCTGGGATTGTCGAGTGTAAGCACTATATTTGACACCCCGCTGGACGCTCCGTATTATCTGTAATTGTTATTAAGCGCGCTGGCCAGTGGACGCGCACTCGACTCCTCTCCCCTCTAAATATACATACACACATATAAGCATATACTATAGTGAACTACTGTTTTTGTTGTAACTATAGCAGCGCTGTGTTGTAGGTGGTTGAAAATTTTGGTTTTCGAAAATTTTCGCTGTCGGCTTAATTCCCATTCGCCACACTTCGTTAAATGAGAGTAGTAGGTGTGTTGCACGAAATAGTGCCATCATTGGAGTTAATAAATCTTCTTAATAAGTTGTTAGGTTAATTTGGCATTTCTGTGCTGGACAA
The DNA here is from genome assembly GCF_024586455.1 of Bactrocera neohumeralis. Classification (NCBI taxonomy): domain Eukaryota; kingdom Metazoa; phylum Arthropoda; class Insecta; order Diptera; family Tephritidae; genus Bactrocera; species Bactrocera neohumeralis. The sequence continues at coordinate 79,542,126 of NC_065923.1, read as the reverse complement.
CACATATTTACAAACAAACATACTCGTATATATATGTATGTATGTGGTCGTGTGGTTGGTTAGTGGTTATGTTTCAATTTTGGTCGGAGTTGACTTTATAAAGAGACTCTTTGTACGAAAATGTCGGATAATAGTCAGCCACTGCTGCAGCTTTCAAGGTCAGGTACGAAATAAAGAAATGAACACCCGGACACTTCCACTTGCCTTATATGTATGTGGCGTTTACTCGCTTTTTATTCAATTATAAATCTCAGATCTTTAAAACTTTTCGGTGTAAGTGCGATTTTTTGCAAAAAATCGGAGGTTGAAGACTGGAACTAGGCTTCCATTTTTAAAAACCAAGTCATATTGAACTGAATATCTTCGAAGCTGGTTCTAAAACGGTTTGAATCTGAGGGTCTAAAAAGGTTTGAAGGTTAGACCATGTCGTTCGCATGGAAGAGTATGCTCCAGCAAAAAACAGTTTCTACTCGAGATCCAAGTGAGGACAACGAAGCAAGGGCGTCCACGCGGAAGAACGAAGTGCATAGCAACCTATCTGCTTTTGGGATGCGCAACTGGCGAGGCCTCACAAAAGATAGAGGCAAGCGGCGAAGTTTCATGTTCTCTGCCCACACCGACCCACGGTTGAAATGTTGAAGAAGAAGAGTATGTTATTTTGATATAATTGATAAATAAAATAACCCTTAAAACAAGATTTTTCGTTATCTTCCGGACTTCAAAGCAAGCGGATATAGCAATTAAATTCGTTTCCCCACATTTTATTTTCAATTTCGTTTGCTCAAGCGTACAAACATAAATTATTATTAATTTGCTACGGCTGCTTATATAGATTATATCATTATTTCCAATCCAGCATCCCACACTGCGCCGCCGCAGCGCCTTTCAGCGCTTGCAGTGCCTAACGTTTGCCGAAAAAAGCAAAAGCAATAAAATTTGCATTTAACATGCAGTTTTTTGTTCAAAATTACTATTCGGCCATTAAAGTTGTCATGAAGAGTAATCGCCGCGCCAATAACAAAAAACATATAAACAAGCAATAATCATTATTCAATATTTCAATAAACAAGAAGCGGCAACAGTTGCCAAAAAAAAATTATGGCAAGATTTTTAATGAGACATGCGTGCGCGGCGTTCGAAAACGAGTTCATCAAATAACAACAAACAATTATATGCAAATAAAAACAAAAGCAATAAGAAGCGCAGAGTACTAAACTAAATAAAAACTATGAACTAAAACGCTGCAAGCTTAAGCAGCAAGCTTATTGAGCGCTTTGTGGTAATGCCAAAATGTTCGATCGAGTTTCAAGACAAAATTCATAAATAACATTCATTTTCATAAAACAACGACAAACTGTCAAAAAATGAACTTAATGAAAGGCTATGCGCAAACCAAACAAAAAACTGTTAAATTTCAGCATTGTTAACTTGGCATACCGAGAATTCGAAAAAATTACAAAAACAACAAAAAAAGTCGATCATTAGAAACCATGTAGAAATTTGCATACAACAAGAGCTGAACCAATGGTTCGGCCGCAAACCGCATAGATAATAATAAATAAGCACAAAAGTGATGAGAAGAATGGAAATTTTTGGTTAGGGAGAAGAATGGATAATTCTTTATAATCTATATTATAAGCAAATACGCAAGCCTGTAAGGGCAGTGCGACATTTTTGTGGCATTCAGACTGAGCGACACCTTTATTTACAATTTAAATGGCTGGATTTGCAAGGTTTGTTGTTAAACATAGCTTTTGTCATAAATAATATCAATAAAGTCATAAAAGGGATTTACATAAATTTTTAAAAATATTAAGAAATAAATTTTAACAAAAAGTTCTTAGATAAGCATGCTCAATGCATTCCAATCGTAATAGAGTTGTTTATATTAAATTATTCTGATAATAGTAATATTTTACGCTTTACGCAAATTTGTGGTATTTTAGTAATGGTAAAACTTGATCTGTTGGACCGGCTTACGACTTTTCGTCACAAATATTGTATTATGATTGCTACCACACTTTTCTATTACTACTACTACTAATATCAGGCGAGATTCTGAGATCGTGTTTTCTAGGTCGCATAATATTATACAGTGAAACCTCTATTAAGCGGGCATTTCCATGATTTAGGTCTTACTTGGGTGAAGATCGCGCTTTCGAGATTGGAGGATGCCGCCTTCGCGTGCTGGAGGTTAATCTGAAGATCTTCATTCTCCAGTACGAGTTCAGTACTAGCAAGATTTCTGAAACGACCCTTTTCAAGCATTGATTGCTTACAGAATAGTCGGTCGACGATCTACCCTCAACGCTCGCTGTGTCCGAAAGCGACGACTATACTTCCGCGCCCGTTCGAGCTTCTGCTTTCTTCTCTTCTAAGGCAACTTGAGGCTGTGATCGGACGGCGGCTTTTCCGTCGGTGAGAGCATCGATGGACTCTTTGTTTAGGAGAAACCTGTCGATGTGGTTCATCGGTTCTCTCGACCCGTACATCTCTCCAGTTCTCCAGTCTCGAGTTGGAGAAGATGAATAACAGTAACGCAACACGTGCGGGCTTGAGGACGCAATCTAAGATCCACTTAGCCAACGCCTCTAGTCTGACTCCCTTCCAGACCTCACAAACGCTGGCTACCGCTTCCTTATATAATATGGCCGAAAGTTCGTCGACGGCTTGTGGACACGTGGTGCCATACCGCACTCTCATACTTAGAAGGTGGTCCGATGTTTCCCTTGACCACCTTTATAAAAACCGAAGATATGGCCGCCGCGACCCGCTTCCATTCCTCGTAGCCAACGTCGCCTGTTTTTTACCAGTAATTTTAGCACTTACTGTGGTCCACGAGCCCATCATGAACCTACTTAACAGAGGTTCGTCTGCTGGGTCTGGTTATTTCGCTTCGCACCGCCGCCTCGCCTATGAAGCCAGGCGGCAAAGATGATTCATAAATTCATTAACTGAATGTTATTCAATATATGTATGTATGTATGCATATCTTTCGAAACAGTTTCACATAAAAATGATTGACAATAAAAGCTAACTAAAAGTTGTTGCATTTTTACTTGCCACAAAGTTTTGTTGATTATACACCCTACTGATCTATACAAATCTATTGAAATGTTGCAATTAAATTTTTTATTGTAAATAACTACATGTCTGTATGTAAATGAGTGTTTAATGTCGGTGGAATTTCGAATAACTGTATGACACTTGTATTTGCTCTAATTTTATGGCAAACTTAGACACTCTTTGAGTACTTTCTTAGTAAAAAATAAATAAATAAAGGTTTTAGTACAAGACATTAGAGGCAACAGAGTAACAAGCAGAGTTAAAGCTACAAAATTTCAATGAAAATAAAAAAGCGATGAATATTTGTTGTTATATATTTTGTAAATATATTCAGACATACATATGTGTAAGTATGTATATGTATTTTCGTGTATGTATAATCGTGTCTTTTGTTTCACACTTCAAAAATGCCAATAAAAGTGACTTTATGGGCGCATAAATTGACACAATTGACAAAAATGTTTGGTAATTAACGATTATTTTCCACCAAGAAATGCGGCTATCGAGTAAAAGCACGCCAGCAAGCAGATAGCCAAACTACAAAACAACTTTTTATTTGCCTTATTTTAAATTTGAATGAAACTCGAAAGCATGGAGAGCCGCACAAAGCATTGATTTCCACAGGAAGACGGTGAGAAAAGGTTTATACAATACAACAAAAAAAGTTGTTAGAAAATTTGGTCAGCGAGCAATAGCACAGCTTTTGTTATGCACGCCACAGGCATGCCACAAATACAAAAGTGGCATGTGAGTATGTGGTGTTGCACGTTTTTATTAACACATTTGTGAAGCTAATAAAGTTTAAAATGCAAATAAATGTAGAAAATAGCATACTAAAATGGTAATACACAGTCAACGGGCTAATATATTTTGTCATAAATAAAGGGCCGTAACAACAACGAACGACAAGTGGTTCAAATTTGAGGCGCATGGCGTTCTTACAATGACGGCCACACAAATGAACACAAAAATACAGAAAAAATAACAAAAAAGCAGCGGAATGCACCTTAACCGACATGCACTTGTTGTTGCTGTTGTTGATTTCAAAGATTAGACAGACATACAAGACAATATACATATACACATATAGATATACTTGTATATACATACATACAAATGGAAAATGTGTAACTGTGCAACATGCCAGCTGCCGCCGCCGTACACTTTGAATTTTTTTAAATATTTATATACATACATACATATGTATGTATTTCTAACATAGAGAAATGCAAATTATGCCGCGGTCCCTTTACAACTTTCTTCCATATATGTATTTATTTTTGTATTTTTTTTTCGAAAATTTTTCAGTCATTTGACTTTTTTGTGTTTAATTTTTGATTGAATTGCTCATTGCATGTGAAATTATGCAAATTACCGAGGCATTGTATTGCTTTGTGAACATTTCACGCTAATCAATAGCTACATATGTACATACATATATATATATATATATATATATAAGCATGTATATATTCATAGCACAAAACTACTGAATATTTTCCTACTCGCCTAGAAATTTACTTTCGTTGCGGTGCAAACATTCTTTAATTGTTTTTGTAGCTGGCGCTTGAGCGTCTTACCGATGTAGCTGTAATGCAGTTTTAAACCTACTCTTTCATTTTTTTTCCACAGCTGGGGAACTCAAAATAAATATTGGTAAATAGCAGAATTTTAGATGATTTAGAAATCATTACATGTGAAACCTAACCTAAAAGTAATGTTTGTTCGAAAGGATTTGTGTCTCAACCTTCTAAAAGGTTCCTTCCTTCTTAGCCGATGGCCATAAGCTTCGTACTTCAATGGCTAGCGGCCTTTATTCTCAACTCTGCAGAAGCGCCTTCTACTACCGGAACATGATTAACAATACTCATATATTTAGGTTTGGAGCTTGATAAAGCATGCTCGTATATATAGGTTCATTGTTTTGTTGTAGCCGCAGAAAACATGCCTGAAGTAATTTCGTGGAATAGTGCCGAGTTGAAAGTAATCGGCCAGATAAAAATCAGAATTCTTTACGGTTACTTAGATCCGACTGTCGTGGAAACGGATATAGGTTCGTTCGCTTCTTGCTATGTAAGCTGTATGAACCCTGTCACAATAGCATCTGTTGCAACCGCTCCTAACGGAATCTGAACGATTCAGAAATTGTGAAAATACTTTGATTGTAAATTCTAGAATCTTGGCATTCAAACCCATGAACAATCTGATGGCAAGCCCCTGCCCGATTTCCAAAAAACAACATAAATTTTGTGAAATTATCCAGGGAAAGTCTGATCCATAATGCAAGGCTGAGCTTCAAGAAATTTAGGTATTTCATGAAAAACCAAAACACACTACAATTAACACCCACAGAACCCTTTCATTGGAACTACAACCGCGGATCGGGCTGGGCCGAGAATACAAAACTTCGCTAGTTGCTTCTATGCTTTGCGATGTCACGCCAATTGTACATTCCAACTGCATACAGGTCGCTATGGCCTTGCTTTCGTTGTCCACTCGTGGGTTCTCGAGCTAACGAGCTTTTGCTGGAATATCAGCTTCCATGCGAACGACATTGCCTAACCAATTCGTTGAATTTGTATGCTGGTTCTGAGATATACAAAGTTGCTAACTTTTTCACATTTTTACCTATCAACAGTGACGTAGTTCCCAAGTCGCGAGCAATCTTTGTATGTGGTCTCAAGGTACATTGTCTTGTCCTTGTTTACCTTCAATAATATACAATTACAGAATGACGTAGCCGAACTCCAAGAGGACCTCCTTACCTCCGTAAGGAAGATTTTTCTGTTTAAAATTATCTCAAATCTCAAGTTAAAAAAATTATTACAAAAATGCTAATATCTCCGAAACTTTTTATCACATCAACTTCAGCTCACATACATTGCCTAACTTGGTCATTAATAAACAATAAAAACTGCTAGCTTTTGCTTGTCGCTAAATCTTTTTAATAGCAATTTCGTATTTCCTACGGCTTGCTGGCAGAAATTATTTTAAATTTTCGTCGTCTTCATCTTCCGAATATCGATAGTTTTTGTGCACTTCCGGTGTAAATTTATACATCAACTCCAATAGCATTTTCACCACTTTGTCACGATTCTTCGCGACTTGTTCATCAATTTTGGCAATTTTTTCTTTCGTTGTATTTTCCACCCGCCTCTGCGTTATGGCTAAGCTTTCGTTAACACGCTTAGTTACTTCGTTCAAGACTTCTTCCCTTTCTGAGCCCAACATTGCGACTTCCTTACTTGCCGCATTTTTGCATTTCTTCATGAGTAAATTTTTTCGTTTTCTCGCCTCGTATATGATCTCAGCCGCTTGTTTTTCGGCGTGTATCAGGTGTGGCAGAGGCGTCTGACTAGCTTTCATTCCGGTGCGTTTACAGCGAATTTATGTAATTTGAAATTTTGAAATTCTCTGGCGTAAATTTATAGAAATTGTTAATAAAGGGTTTTATTGAAATTGATTTGTGCTTGTCAGCAAAATGCTTAGAAAATTATGAAACAAACATTTTTTTGTTTCAAAGAACACTGTTTTCTATGTAAGTGATTGAGTAAATTATTATTTTTTTGAAATTTTCTTTTGACGATAAGCTATCCATAAGGTACAGTGATTGATTTCGTCGCTTCAATGACAGCGATTGAGGTATTAACTGCCGTCCGTGTGAAGGAAGGTTAAGAACCTTCGAAGACGATGAATTGGAAACGTTGCTCAAAGAAAATTCTTGTCAAACGCAAGAAAGGCTTGCTTCAGCATTGGGCATGAATTGGGCATGAGGATCTTTGGCAAAAGTAAAGCTTGCTTTAGCATTAGGAGTCAACCGCCAAACCATTTATAAGCGACTACATGCGCTGGAAATGATTCAGAAACAAGCAACTTGGGTTCCTTTTGATCTCAAAACCAGGAGAGTCACGAAAAGTTGATTCTGCATTATGACAACGCTCGGCCTCACATTGCCGAACCCGTTAAAACATACCTGGAAACGCTTAAAAGAGAGGTCTTACCCCACCCGCCATATTGTTTAGATATTGCACAGTCCAATTAATATTTGTTCCGTTATATGACAGACAGTTTGGTTCAAAAGCAGTTCCACTCACAAGACGACATCGAAAAATGGCTTAATTCTTGTATAGCATCACAAGATGAACAGTTTTACCGTTAAGTTTTCGAGATTTGTCAGAAAGATGGGAAAAAGTCGTGACTAGCGATGGGCAATACTTCGAATAATTCATTTGTAACTATTTCCTTGCAATAAAATTGCATTTTCCTTAAAAAAAAAAACGAGAACACGAGAAAAGCGTGTTGTACACCTCATATGAGACCGATATTTTATGCTTCATATTCTTTTTGTTAATAAAACTGTTATTTTGATGAATTTTCCAAATTTTTATTGGTTTTAAAAATAATTTCCAACACAATATTTGTAGTTCTAGTTCCTAGCTACAAAAAACAGTTGAATTGAAATCTCTCGTAATCATCAAAATAAGGCAGTTATTTCCTCTCAATATTTTTATCTGTACAACTTCACTTTGTAAACGCAAAATATCTTTCTAACTCAGCTTCAAAATGCGCTCAGCTCCGAAATGCGCTCAGCTGCTAGATACAAATTTTAGCAGCGTACTTTTTGCTCTCAATATTCAATCACTAGCTCTTTTCTTTAAGCAGATAAATTATCTTCAACTCAAATTGTTAAATTTCGTATTTTCTAAAGATTTTACCGAGAATCTATAATCACTCATTCTGCTGAAGATCTATACTCAACTACTCAGTTTATATGTATGAATATCATTAATAATGTTCATTATGCTCGAGTGCAGATAAAATTCATCTTAGATAAACACTCATTGTTCAATTTTTTCAAAATACTTAGCTAAATACAAAAAAACTCCTCTCACACTCTTAATCTTTTTCTTCACACTCTCAATACTAACGTAAAAATCATCTCAGATAAACGCTCAATGCTCAAGTTCTCAAAATACTTAGCTAAATATACAAAACACCACTCTCACTCACAATCCTAACTCACGAAAAGTCACTCAGATGAAATTATGTATTAAAAATTATCTTTCAGATAACTTCGCTCTCAGTTAAGCACTCGTTTTTCAGATAAAAAACACACTCAGCTAATTAACGAGACAACTCAATAAGGCAACGAGTTTACTACTCGTAGATAATTCGCAAACTCACACAAAATCTACTCAGTTACATTTTTATGGAGTATGCACTACTTTTAAAATTGACACCGCTCATTTACTCATTGCCTACTCATGCTCAGCCCGAGAACATTAGCTAACCGGTCTGCTAAGTAGTAGCGCGTTGTAAAAGATCAGTGATGAGTTGCAGCGCTCTCGTGCTCACTGAGAATTTGTAAGTTTTGATTTTTCACCGCAAATGTGCTAATGATTGATGAGATGAGAGAACAAATGAGTATGTAATATTTTACATTCTCTGGCTCAACTTGGTCAGCTGGTTTTTCGGTTGCATGCATATTTCATCTGCTAACAAGTTGGTATCTTGGCATTTAATTAGACACTATCGCAAGTCAGGTAAAAAGGCGGTGACGGCGTCTACTTACGAATCTCATCTGTATACGGATATGTTATATAGAAGACATGCTGCAGTACATGTTTAATGTTAAGCCTCTCTCACTGCGTTGCCTGCTTTGAACTATATTTTTTCTAATTGCTTAACGCTGGGCAGTTTGGTTGATTGATTGATGTAATGTCATGTACGGTTTTACAGCAGTTTTGTAATAAAAAATCTAAAAAAAAAATTTTATTTTGCTTTTCGTATTAATTTATGAATTAAACGACGCCTCTAAACTGCCAGAACCACCCTTTCGTAGTTTTCTCATTGACATTTGGGCAGCGCTTGCTCAAAAAACAGCAGAAGTGGCAGCTCCAGCGACTAAAAATCTCAACATATGTATGTACATACATATGTATGTAATGAATAGTTTGTAATGAATGTCTCGTCTACTTGTCCTCCAACCCACCCATCAACTTGATGATATATAGGAAATTTTGTTGCAACAAGTGTCAGCGACATGTACATATGTAATATGAAATCGAAATGTTTAAAAACATATTAACTTTCGAAAGCTGCGGCTAAGCAGCTAATAAAAGACACACGCGATCTTTGAAAAAATAAAAAAAAAACAATAACAAAAACATACGAGCAACTTCAGAAAAAATATTGTAAAATACAAAGCAGCAAACAGTTGTCAACATTCCGTACAAGCAAATCGTCGAAAATAAATTTTCGAGCTGTCAGAAAAGAGACCAACAAAGCCACAACAAAAGAAAGATGTAGTCTTCAAAAGCTTACAAGAGTAAACACACACTTGTATACATACATATCGACATGTTCACAAGCCTGCTTGTATGGAAATGTGAAACTATAAATATGTGTGTTGATGTGTCCGTTAGCTTTGCGCACAAGTGAACGCTGGGCGTGTAGAGCAAAACATTCAAATTAAAGCTGAACATTTTTGAGGCGAAAAGTGGGTGAGGCAATTAAATATTGATAGTTAGGAGCATTTGTGGGGTCTTCTTGCTGGCAGATTAAAAAAAAACAGATTTTTTGCTGTCAAGTGCAGTAAAATATCTTTGTTTATTTATTTGGACTTGGCGTTTTTTAAGCATTTTTATTTCTCAAAGTAAAAGAAAAAAATATGTATGTATTTCTGAGAAAAAGAAAATTTTTTTTATTATATATGACAATATAGAAACAAATATTTTATAAAATTGAGGCAGAACATCGTTTGGTGGAGTCTTTATGATTAAAAGGCTTACAAAATTAATTTTGTTAAAAAATAATTCGATGTCGAATTAAGACAAGGAGAATCAAGCGTCTCAATACATGTAGTTGAGGAGTAGGTTATGCTTGGTTAAGTAAACAGGCTGATTTCTCATGAGACTACGAATAATCTCACTAAAACCCACTAGCTATACACATTTGTCCGTTGTGATGCCCAGAACTCTTCGAACTTTTCTCATACTGTTTAGCTACAACTTAGAGTCTGAGCTTTCACTCTAAAAGAATATAGTGCCCTCAATGCTCATGTTATCACTACAAATTAACTAGAGCTACACTTAAAGAGTATTTTTTATTTCATTGTTATAATTTCATTAGAGCTTTCACCTAAAAATATTTAAGCTTTCTGCAAGAAATCTCTTTCCTCGTAAAATTTACAAAATTCTCTAAGATTTAAGACAAACAAATATTTATTTTAAAGCACTAAGACCTTGAGCTTTCATACTAAATAGAGTGAAATATTCTGATTTCTTACTATGCTTTTTTTGTATAATTTTCTATGAAATTTTTTTTTACGGATAAAAAAATATAGCCTGAGCTTTCACACTAATAAAAAATATAGTTGTCTCAATGAAGGAATGCTTGGTATTCGATAGTGGTGCATATTTAATTATTATGATTTTATTAGAGCTTTCACTTAAATTTCTAATAGGCTTTTTCCACGAAAGCTATTTGCTTTTAAAATTTTGAAATATTCTAATATGTGTTTAAAAGCAGCTAGATTCACAGTAAAGCACTAATCAAAGCTCTTCTCACGGTTCTGCTCTGATTTAAAATTTTGTTTTTTTGTTATTGGGGTAGTTTCACAATTTTGCGGATGAAATATATTTTTTACTTATAAATTCATTAGAGCTTTCACTTAAGAGAATTAAAGCTTTTGCAAATAAACGTAATATAAATTGTACTTATATTATGGCTATAAAATTCCCAAAAGCGTTAAAATTCGTTTAAAAAAGCGATGATTTTACAAATGTGTAGCTTTCACTTGATGTACAATGAAAGTTTAACTGCAAAAAGTGGGTGATTTTGATTAAAAACATCTATATTGCTTAAAGTTTCTGCAGTGTTGGATAAAAGCGAAACCAGTGACTGTTTTTTTAGCACGAATAATGCTTATGTCACTGCAATCAACTGAAAGAAGCTTTCATTCAACGTGTATTCGTACACTTCTCTAATGAAAATAAATGTTGATTAGTATCAATTGTAAATATTTTATCACTTAGCAGTGTTTGCACTTGGCAGAGCTTTTACTTTGAAGTCAGTAGAAGCTTACGACTGCTGATAGTAATTGCCGTAATTTGTAGGGAGCTTTTATTCAAAGTCAATGTGTGACCTTTTCTAATGAAAACAAATGCTGATTGGTATTAATTGCGACAATGTTTCACTGACTTAAAAGTGAAAGTTCTTTGGCGTAAAAAGTTTAGTATTAGAATTTCTTGCTTTTTCTGCCAGCTTAGAAAAGCTTTTTAAACTTTATTGGAAATATGGGAACAGCTGGTATATATCTACATATGTATATATGCAAACACATACACACATATACATATGTGGCATAAAATCATAGGTGCACATCTGCAACTCTTTATACGAATACTCTCAATATTATTACAACCGAAGTTAATTTCATGCAACACTGCAACATGCCACTTGTTAGCTGTTGTTATACGAAAATGTTGTTTTTTCCAGAGTTCACAACATAAATGTTTTTGAAACACAAATCATGTGTGGTAATGTATTATAGTATTACTTTCGGGCAAGTACTGCACTCATACTACATCATCTACAATATATACAGGCATGCATACATATAGTACATATGTATATACAACTCGTCTACAGACTTCCATACATTTTTATGCATTGCTATTGCTTAGACTTTCCCAGTTCTTTACCAGCAACAGCTGCCGTCGCCCATTCTTCTTGCTTTGTTTTCACATCTTCGGCTTGTTTAGTGCACAAGTACTCAAACACATGTACATACACTTACAAACATACACATAACAGTAACTAATAGCTTACACAATGCTGCATCGAGTCGGTTTATTGAATTTACGCATGATTTGCTTGCACTGCTGCTGTTGCTTTTAATTGTTTTCAGTGTAAGCAAATATTTTTCCACTCAATATTCACAGCAACAACTACTCGTACATGCTTGATGTTGTTCTTCCGCGTGCAACATATTGTACGCATGTTGTTGTTGTTTCTTTGTTTTGCTTTATTGCCTATAAACAATAACTAAACGAGGGATATCAGCAACATATCAACGGCACACAAATTAATTCATGGCTTTTAATTGTTTTTATTTGCTTAGGAAAATTGCCTACCAACAGTTTTTCAAAAAAACTGATGCAAGTGTTGAGTTCTGTTCCAATAATATTTCTGCAATATTTTCACTCTAAATATAGATTTTGTATACATTTTGGAAATATTTTTATTCAGACCAAACTATGCAATTTTTTACATTACAGTTGTTGTTATTTCTTGTTATTATATGCGCCACTAAATGAAAATTCCAAAAATTGCAAATTGAGTTTTGAATGCTGTAAGCCTAATTTTACAACAAAATAATTTCCAAATAATTAGAAACTATTTTGGATAGTTGCTACTGTTAAGTGCCATCTGTACATATTATTGTGAAAAGTCAAGTTCAAATGTTTGTAATAATTTTTCGAGGACCTAGAGACTTTTGTGAAAAATTTCTTCGTTGAAAAATTTTGAATAAGGTATTTAATGCTTAAAATTGTATAATTTACAGTTCATAGTAAGTTTTGTAAATTAAAAATTTTCGGGATTTTCTAATTCCATTTTCGGGTTCCCGAAAACCTTTCGACATATATGCTGTTATAAGCTTTTGACATATTGAACCTGGACTTTTAAATTCTACTATCGGGATCCCGAAAACCTTTCGGGATTTATGCTGTTATAAGCTTTTGACATATTGAACCTGGATTTTTAAATTCTACTTTCGGGATGCCGAATATTTTTCGGGACTTTGGGGGAAATTTTTACATTCAGCACATTTTCTTAGATTTAATGTACTATGTATGTATATTGACACTAAATTTTATAAATTTCGGGATTTTAAAAATACATTTTCGGGATGCCGACAATTTTTTCGGGATTTATGCAGTAATGACCACTTGAGACTCCTAATTAGTGAGTGATTTGCAAAGAATTCTTTCCATTACAAAATTTAAGCATTATAGGATTTCGAAAAATTTAATATCGAGATCCAGAAACTTTTCTAGTCTCATATAAATATTGGAATTTATTCACAATTGATTGTCTGAATGCATTGCAGTCACTTTTTCAACACCCTTTACAAATAAAATCGTGGCATTATTAATCAGCGACTCTTCAACGCATTTCGATGATTAATTTCAATTGGCTACCAAATCTTGGCACATTTCACGAAACTTCTCCTCAAAATATAAGAAAAACAATGCTGGGCAATAAATTGTCACAAAAATGCTGCAATCAAGTCGCCTTTGCTGCCATTTAAATTATTGACTTATGAGTTTTTAATATGATTGATTATGGCGAGGGCAAAAAAGTCGCAATACACACGGAAAAATATTTTCGGAAAATTGCAGTAAAATTTATTTGAAAAGCGTAACTTGTGATGAGAATGGAGGAATGAAGTCTAGCTTTGTTAAATTTTTTCGCGAAATATAATCAGTTGGGTTACATTGAAAGTTTTCAAATCTCAACTATATAAAATATGTTTTTCATAAACCTGAGGAGAATCACAGTCAAGTAGTCGTGACACGAATGAAAAACACCATGATGCAGCATTTGAGATACGAAGAAGCTCTCAATTACTATTTTTTGTTGAAACTAACACCAGCAGCACCCTATATTAGCATACATAAAAACATAAAGTATTTTCATTTTGTAAGTATTAATTGTCAGCAGCATTCGATAGTTGCGCTTTCTACACCGACCAATGTTGTTGCCGTAAAGTGACTAATAAAATGTCAATTTGTCACTTGTTGGCAATTAAAGCACTGCTCAGCGTAACGAATGCGTTGCTAACACTCTGTGACTACAACGACTATATGGTATATATGTTTGTTGTAATCGTAGTTGTTGTTGATGCAGTTAAGTTTGCGGCACCAACATACAGATCAAGATTCACTCGTAAACATTTATCGGTTGACACTTTGCTTGCCTTTTGCTGTTGCACCACTTGTACTCGTTGTAGTAGTTGCTACATGTGGCAAAGACAAAATGCCACTTTATGACATATCAAAGAATAATTATTAAACAATTAAATGCAATTTATAATAGCATATACGCGCTTACCTACAGTTATACATATGTACATGCATACATATAATCGAAAAATATTACTTTGTGAAATTTCCCTCATATATTTCAATAGTGGGTGCTTATAACTCAAGTAAGTGGTTGGCCCTGTAGGGAATGTCGTAAAAAAGTAAAACATAAAACTGTTTTAAAGATATAGCTGTCCAAAATCTGGATCCAAGATCAAAGGTTCAAAAGCTCAATGGCTCGTTTACAGCATTATTTAAGGCAGTCTCTAATTATGAGGTTAGAATTTATAGAATTCGGACTGCGATTTAATCCTTGTGTTCCATACAGCTAACTGTAAAATTTAGTATGAATTTTTGTTCATCCAACAAAGCCTTAACTTTATACGACTCAAAATTAAAGCTGACTTCAATTTTCAGATAGATTTCAAACTTGACTGCTGGATTACTTAGTCAAAAAATGCTGCGACACTCGCTATGGAGCTTCAAAAGCTTCAGTAAAGCATTCAACTAAAGAATTATCGAAAGTAAAGAAAGTAAAGGCGAAGATAGAAGCTGAATAGTAATAATTTTGGATAAATAAGTAATAGTACAGACCAGCTTGGCAGAAAGCGCTCAAAAGTAACCGATGTTTAGGTTATCACAACTTGTATTTGATGTCCCACAGGGTAGGCTAAGTTCACATAAGGCTATATGTAAGCAACTCATCTTCGTATGAGCAAGTATTATTTTTGAACAATTATACAAGTGTGCGTGCGCCCTTGTACATGTATGCATTCCTGCCACTAACAACAACAACAATAACCATGCATTACAATGACTTAAATCAAGCTAAATTGGTTTTTAAATGACACTGAGTGCAGCAAATAATGCATTACGAGCATTTACGTAATCAAGTGCTACAACAACAACAATAGCAACTGGTGATGCAAAGTTAAAAATCGTAACATTAGCAACTATATACAACAATGTAGAGAGTGAATTTACAATAAAAACAACAACGAGTAAGCAACAAGCTTGTTGCCATTTAAATCTTTAAGGGACACAGCAACAACTGCACAAAAACAAATGCAATAAAATATAATATGATAAATGAATTTGTCAAGCTTATATAATTCCTGTATATAGAGAAATTTCTATTCATTAAAGCCAATAAATAAAACTGTGAAGGTGGTTGCCAGCAGGCAGTAAAATATGTATGTCAACCAGGTGCTGAAGGAATGATGCAGCTAATAGCTTGGGTTATGACATACATAAAGGGTGGGTGGGTAGTATGGTGAGCGCTGATGTGCTGCAGCTGTGCGGCTTTTCAATGTGCTGCTAATTGCTTAGAGATATAAAATTAAAAGTTATCGCAAATTGAAGTGCGGCGGTTCGGGGAAGGGGGAGTCATGCAATTTAGGCCCCAAAATAATTATAAACTCTAGGTGGTGGAGTGGAAATTCAGGAAAAGTTAGAGGAAAAGTTTGCAGCAATATGGCGGGTTGGCAATGAATTTATTTAGTTTTACAACTTTTTAAATATTTTTCGAGGGAGCAAGGTGTGAAAACCTTTTGACGCAAACAAAAAAAGAAAAGAAAAAAGCAAGAAAGCATATTAACTTTGGCTGCAATGAAAGTATACCCGACACAGACGCATTTTTTTTATAGCAGAAAGGCTAAAAAAAGAGTTGTATCTCTATTTTGCTCGTTCTGGTTGTATGACAGCTATATGCTATAGCAGAGCGATCTGGAAAATATATTTGGAAATTGTAGCCTTGGCTTGGAGAATAATTCATGTAAAATTTCTAAAAGATATCTTGTCAACCAAAAAAGTTTTCCATACAAAGACTTGATTTTTATGGTTCTATTTGTATGACAGCTATATGCTATAGTGATCCGATCTGACAAAATTTCTTCGCAGATTGCATTAGCGATTTTGACAATAATTCATGCCAAATTTGGTGAAGATATCTTGTAAAATGGTAAGGTTTTCCATACAAAGACTCTAATGAGATCGTTCAGTTTGTATGGTAGCTATGTGTTATAGTGGTCCGATATCGGCAATTTTAACAAATTAGCAGCTTCTACAGAAGAAACGGACCTGTGTAAAATTTCAGTTCGCTATCTCAAAAACTGAGGGGCTAGTTCGCGTAAATACAGACAAATGCTCGGATGGACAGGCTTATAGTATAACATGTCTAAATCGACTCAGCTCGTCATGCTGGTGATTTGTATACATATAGTATATACTTTAGAACATACATATAGTATATACTATAGGATTCTAGATGTTGAAAGCAACATGGCAAAAAGGGCATACAAAATAGCAAAATCTCTTTGCGGCGCCAAATGAATTGCTTGGCAGAAATTAACGCTTGATTAACAGATTCAATAGAGAGGAGCAGGCGGCTGAGGGTGTTGGGTGCACAAGAAGAAGAAGACACCAGAAAAGCTGACAATTGAAAGCTGAATTCGAAGAGGTAAGCAGCTAAGGTAAGCAGTGACTGCGCAGCGATGAGATTTCTGCGCTGATTTAGCAAATGAAGTTAAGGCGAAGGATATTTTCAGGGTGTGAGGGGTCATAATAGCACAGCAGCTTGCATTAAGGCGTGGTTTGAGGTCGCCTAAATGGCGCTACAACTTTTTCACGCACAATTACCAACTGCGAGGGAGATAAGTTAATTGCATTTAGGTGAGTTTTGACAAAGTTGTCGGCAACTTATGGGCACGAGGTGACGAAAAGTTATTTTAATTGTGAGGCACATTTTTTGTTTTTTTTTTTTTTTAAGAGAAAATTTGTAAAGTTGTAGCGCGTTGGCATTTTCTTTCAATAAAAAATGCAAAAATACAAAATTACTGTTAAATAAGTTTGTCAAGCGCGTAATTTGCGACGAGATTGAAACTTGGCAAATGTAGGCACAGCGAATTAAGCAAGCAAATGAAGTGGAATTTGCATAAAATATTGTAGGAGAGTTGTGAAGCACTGTTTAGATTACAATAACATAATTATAAGCTGTTTCGAGAGAATTTCATTAAGCATAAAAATTCGTGTAATTTGTTTGAGAATTTTGAAATTGCATTCGTTAGTCATTCAGGCGGATAATTACGCTTACAATTATATAAATTACACATACACACGCGCATTTAAATACGTTCAGTTATGGGTGTGATTTCTTGTGATTACTAATTGTGCGCTCCCATTTGACCCTCTACACACCCTGGTGATTAAGCGCCGCATTTTGGGTGGAATACGGTAGTTCGGTTATTTTATGTTTTTCATATTGCACGCAAACTTTTATTAATGCAGGTTGGCGCAAATAAAGTGTTAATGTTTAGAAATTTAATTAAAAATTTTAAGGAAAATTTAGAAATTAATGATTTTAGCGGATGCTAATCTGGCGCTAATTGGCACACCCAGTTTTAGAGGTGGGATAATTTCATAAACTGTACCCTTATCAAAGCAGAATCTTAAAGGATGCGGAAATAACGGTAAATATAGTAATTGGTTTAAGAAAGTTTTGAAAAATGCGTTTCTGAATTTTTGTCTTCCACTATGTGCAAACTTTGCTCTCAATCGCTGTGATATGCCTGCGAAGTAGAGCTCAGCGGCAGTTCTGGAGGCCCAAACACAAGTTACCACTGTGATATGCAGTTGACCATTTACTAAGCCAACCCTTAAGAAGCTATTTTCTAATGAGCTTCGATTTTCAGAAACTACCTTGAGCCATTGAATATAGTTTTTGAAGCCGATGTTACAGCAAAGCGGTCTGGCCAAACAAAAATGGTTAAATATGTATGTACTACACATTGCTAAAGGCGAAAAATAAAAAATTAAAAAAAAATCATATTTTTACGAGAAAACTGGCATATTGAGGCTTAAGAACTGGGTACATCTCATTTTTATGCCCTTAACAGGATATGTTAAGTTTGGCACAAAGTTCGTAAGGCCCAGAAGCAGAACATATAAACTATATTATAGTATAAGAAAGTGTTCAAGGTGACGAACTCAATCTACTGACCGTCTACATATACTCGAACTAGTCCATCAGCTCAGAAAGAAACCTCAGAGACCAGCCATTTTCCTCCTGCGATGCTACTCATTTGTCGGATTCGCTGATATTGGCCCACTATAGAATATATTTTCCATACAAACTGATTAAATCTTTTTCGAGAATTCAACTCTTCGCTTATTCCATTATTAGTATCACAAAGTCTACCTAGAACTGTTTCCTTTGTGTTTTCCCTGGAATATGATGATCTTTTCGTTTCTGGGTTCTATATGAATTTTCCTTGCGTAGTAAAACTTCGATTTCCTATCCAACCGAATCAATGGAAACTTGTTAGAGATCATTGATTAAAAATAATTATCGAAACCTATTTATAACCAAAATGGAAATAAATATCCCTAACCTATTTATATCCAAAATAAAAATGTTGTCATCTCTCTTGGTTTCTGATGAAATATACTTACAGTGTTTTATCTTAACAAGTATTACAATGGTTCCTCAATCTCAGTTCCGAATTGAAAACGGTTTAACTAATTACTATTTCCTGATAAATATGCACAAGGATATTGCTTAGGAAGATTTCAATCTTCCATTCGACAAATATATGACATTTGTACTAAGCCAGTTCGAAAGCTCACTTTGGTCTGTAGTAGTTTTCATGAGTACTCAAACAGTAGCGAATCTAAAGACTATCCCAGCTGAACGTGCCTCGGACAGTCGGGTCTCAATAACGGGAACGGACTCGGATTTTTATGCGGCAAAGGACTGTCAACTGTCAACTGTTCTGGAAATTATTTAAGGAGTGTTTTCTGCCGTTACAAAAACACCAACTGTACCAGAAGACGCCTATAACCAGTGGTTAGAAAATTGTTTAACCATGGTCTCATGAGCCTCTTTCTAGAGCGCTAATCATGTCGGAAGATGGAGCCATGTGTTTGAAGGTTACGCAAGTGAGGAAAGTTCTTTGAGCGTAATTTATGGATGAATAAGCTCATGACTTCCGGTTCTTGACCAAATATCCTGTGGGTAGCTAAAAAACATCCGCTTGAAGGCGGGTTAAAAAATATAACCATTGAAAAGAAGAAAACTGCCTCGGATGAGAGGCCCCCGGAATCTTCAATTGGCTCTAAACAGCGAAAAGGAAGAACGACTGACGCGCTGTTGTGAACTCGGCTATAACCGCGTAAGCAGTGTCTACGGCAATAAAGAAGAAGACAGACTGTCAACTGTCAACTGTTCTGGAAATAATTTCATGAGTGTTTTTTACCGCAAAAATGGATTAACCATGGTCTCATGAGCCTATTTTGAGAGCGCTTATGAAGATGTGTACAAAAATATATAATATTGGTAGATCATTGCCTTTATGTCTTAATCTGGGGCTAATTAGAAATTGGGAATGACATTATCACCAAAAAATTTTCAAGTATGACCTACGCTTGGTTGTCTAAGCAGTTTCTGGTAGTAGGAGAGATGGCATGTTTTTCCTCTACTGTTCGCTTACTGCAATTTGAATCGCAGCTTGCTTATCCAAAGAAGCTACCGTCAAGATCTGGGCCAAAAACTCTTATGCACACACAGCAGTGACTAAAGCGGAATAGTAACGGTTTTTCATGAAATGCCTTTCCACCAATTATAGCGTATTCTTCATAACCATAATATAACTAGCGGAAGCAAATGCTGTTCCCACAACAGCTAACGCTCTAACTGTACCCGCTTCCAATAAATCTTGAAACAATTAACTTATAAACATAAAATTATATTGTGCAGACATACGAGAACATATGCAGCAAGCAATTTGTTTAGCGCTGTGATATTTTATGAGCCCGGGCGGCCACCACCTTCTACCCATCATTATTATTATTATGGCGTATAATTGTAACGAAGTAAACCAAATCAATTTCTATGCAGCAGGCACCATTGAATCCGGTTTGGAGGCGGCAACAAATACAACAAACATTTTTAACAAACGCCACTAATAAGAACAACAACTATAACAAGAGCAACGCAACGATACTTAAGCAAATGATTAAATGGACTGAAATTATAAGAAATCAAAAATAAATCAAGAAGAAAATTAACTCACAAACAAACACTACACCGACACACATATACAGGGTGCGGCAGTCAATACTGCAATTATAAATAGCGCGCAGGAGCGTAGGAGTGGTGGGGGGCGAGCAGCCAAGGTCACCATTGTGTTGTCCTATTCATAGCATTTCAGTAGACATGGAGCCGTGGACTAAGCAACAACGTTCGTTTGCCGTGAAAGCTTTTTACACATGTAGCATCGGCGTCGTTATCCGAACGCATTTTCAAATTAATCGCAATAGACCAGTGCCTTCGGTAAACGCAATAAAGTTGTGGGTCGAAAACTTTGAAAATATTGGTGAAACGACAAGAAAAAGAGGTGGCAGTGCGAGATCAGTGCGAACTCCAGAGAATATTGAACGCGTTCGAATTGCTGTGGGAAGTTTTTCCAAACCGAGTGATTTCCCGCAATGGCCCGATTCCGTGGCCGCCCCGTTCACCAGACCTCACTGCGTGTGATTTTTTCTTGTGGGGTTATCTAAAAAGTAAAGTGTACGAAGAAAGACCTCATACTGTTGGTGAACTGAAGGCAAGAATCCGGCTAGAAATTGAGAGAATTCCTCAGCCTATGCTTCGTGATGTTATGAACAGCTTCGCAAATCGCCTGCGCGAATGCCGTGCACGGGAAGGCCGCCATCTTGCTGATGTTATTTTCAAACAGTGATTATTTTCATATATATGTATGTATGTATATGTGGAAGTACACTATTTTTTCCACTTTATAGCATGGACACCAAGCAGATCGCGCACAGCAAATTGAGTGTAGACTGCTTTTACCGTATCTTTTATGGCGATTTTTCAGTGAATTCGTTTACTTTTTTCAAACCAGCAGATTGCTGGTCCTTTTTTAATTTTATTATAATTCGATATTTTTCGGGGGCGTAACTAGAAAATTATTAGTTTGCTTAAGAAGTTGGGGGGAACGGTGCGTGGAATGAGCCAACAACGCCGAGGTAAGTCAAGCAGCTCGTTCGCAAGCGGATGAGGCCAGGCGGGCAAGCAGTCAGTTCGTTGAGCGATTGCGGTTTGCTTGGGTCAGCCTCTATCTGAGCTGCTGCATTGCATGCGATAACCAGAAGATGCCACAACGAGCCGAACCCGACAAACTGTGGTAAGAAATCTCTAAGCAAGCCTAGTACGTCTGTGTGTGTGTGCGGTTCTCATCTAGTTCATTATAAGTAGCCATGGCTGGCTGACAATAATGCGGCAGGCAGCAGCGGTTGAGCGTTGTGTGGCAAGCGATAAGGTGGTAAGGTATTATAAAAAGTATGTGAGAAATTATCAGCGAGCAGAAATAATCTGGTGGACCTATGCACATAACTGAGCAGCAAATACCTGTGCTGGCAACATATGCGGGGCTTTATGGTTAATACCTTACAAGAGAAGAAGAAGAATTTTGCTGTACAGAGCACATAACGGCTATACGACTACAGTTATGCGCACTAATTTGTAGGCTTATACTAATTTTTTAGTGGAGGAGGAGCAAACAAACTCCGTTCCGAGCTGAGTCAAAGCAATGAGGTGTCGTTAAAGTTTTTCAGGGTCCACGGTAGTAGGTAAGCATTCGAGTAGAGAATATTTTATTGATTTCAAGGCGGAAGATATGCATGCTATTGTCAGAACTAATGGAGAGCTCATTAATCCTAGTTCAGTTCAGGCAGTCCAGTTCCAAAAGCCTTTTTTCAAGGTTACTTCACCTTTTTGGTTGTTGTTGTAGCGGCACTAAAGATTTCTGCAGTAATTCCGAGGAATGGTGCCGAGTTGGCAGGCCTGGGCTGGATGAAAATTTGAGACCGTTCTGGTTACTTAAACCCGACTGTCTTGAGAACGGACTTTTTTGGGGTCGTTGATCCTGTCTATATGTTACTCATCACAAGGAGTGATTGGGCCACTAAAAATACTTCCGAAATGGAAACATTACCCAACTAGGGCTCAATTATTCAACTGCCCGGTTAGGAACAAGGAGAATCTTACATTTGGATAATATTTAGCTTACGGTTAAACGGTCTTTGAAGTCTTAACAGAAGATACCTCGTGGAACTGGGTGAACTCGAGAGAAAGTTGATGTGGTAAGATCAGAACACAAGGCTTTTACATTTGAATAATATTTACTTTAAGGTTGAGTGGTCTTAAAAGGTCTACCAGAAGGTTCATCTCGTGGAATTCCGTCGCAACTGTTTTTAAAGGTCGGGCGAGGATCTTAATGAAGTCCTAAGCGGTCACAGTAGAAGATGTGAGTCCATCATACCTAACGTAGCATGTTTCAGGCTCCCAATAACGAAAAGTCTCTTATTCTCTAGTATATACTAATATAGTTTTATATGAATTTGAACAATGTGTGTTTTTGTACACATTACTGAGCCATGTTGTTGTAGTTTTTATTTCTTTATAGATTTAACTCGGCTATGATCCGTTGTTATGGCAGTTGATTAGTGCCTTATAACACGGCAATCAATTTAATAAGCAGTTGAGGCAGGCCGCCTGCAACCACACGGCAAAGCACCATAAAAAACAACAACAAAAAAGTAAAGTAACTGCTAGTTAACAACAACAAGCGGAGCTCTAAGAACCAAGTTGCAAACACATGCTTATAAACGAGTATGTATATGAGTGGATGCATGCATGCAACAGCTTCCAAGCGCAATGGCAATCGAGAATCCGTAGACTGATTACCTCAATGCGGCAGTGCACCGAGACTGAGCGCTTCCTACAAGAAGTTGTAAGAAAAAGCTGCACACAGTTGCTTACATATTATATTTAAGCACCATATATACATATATGTATGTGTATGTGTTGGTTTTGCTGTGTGAAATGTACGGTATATGTATAACGAGCTGTCCGTCCGGCTTTAGTAGATACGAGCACCGGCTATGCTATAACGGCCTAGACGAGTTGTTGGTGAGGTGATTACGCGCATGCGCAACAGCAAACGCAACAACAAAAACAACAGCGGCAGCGGTTGCTCGCATTCATTGTTCGCTGTTGCGTTGTCTGCTTAACAAGCGCATCAACAATTTTGAGGTTATGTTGATAGCAATAACAGTTACAACAACAAGAAGCAAAATAATAGTTACCAAACCAACAGCAACAACAATGGTTGAATAAAAAATACAAAAATAACAATAAATTGTTATAAATGCGGCAGCGCGCAATTTGGTTGGAAATTCTTTTGGTTGCAACATGCAGCTTCCTGCTCTCTACTACACACACATGTATGTGAGTGTGTGCAATTTACGTAGCGTGTTGTTGTGTGCGGCTGTGAAGTTGTGGCATGCCACTAATGGCACGTACAAATTTGATTAGTTGTTGAAAAGAGTTGCTAAATGCATAACTCTGAATTTATGTAGCCGTTGCAGCAGCAGCAGCAGCAGCAGCGCAGCGGCAGCGGCGACAGCAAACTAAGTGCCTCAATTGGAGCGGAGATGGTCGGTGCGGCAGCTGATGATGTGCAAAATCGTGTCGTCACACATGTTCGACAAGGACACCCATGGCGTTAAGCGTTGCTCGCTGGCAGACAGATGTGGTAATTGGCGAGAGCGGCAGATTACAGTGAGAAAGGTAAAACAAACTAGACCAGATGAGAAATAAATAATGAAAATGTATAAAAATGGAATGGAAACAAGTTTGTATGTATGACAGTTTTATTCTATAGTTGTTCGATCTGAATAATTTATCCGGAGATTGCTCTACTGTCTTAGAAACTAGTCCGTAGCGAATTTCGTTCAGATATCTTGTTAAATGGCTTTCTGTACAAGCACTTGATTCCGAACGTTCAGTCTATATGACAGCTGTATGCTATAGTGATCCGACGTGAAATTTGTTTTCGGAAATTGCATCAATGCTTTAGGGAATACTCCATACCAAATTTTGTTAAGATATCTCATCAAATGAAAAGTTTTCCAATATAAGAACTTGATTTTGATTTTGTTGGAACAATATGTATGGCATGCTAAAGTTCCTTCTATTAATTCATTATATCTTTGGTCCACGAATTTCATCTATATCCCGAGAAGAAAAATGTATTTGCGGTCTTGAATTTCAGATGGAATATTCAAAAACTGAGGCACTAGTAAATATAGACGTGGCTAAATGAACTCTGTTCGCCAAGCTGAGAGTCCACGACGTTTCCCTATGGGTGGTACAAACTTCGTGGCAAACTCAATATAGTGTACTGCTTAGGGTATAAAGAACGCTAGGAATATTTATAAAGATAGTTTTTTAAACGAGAAAAAATGTGAGGTGCCGAATATGTTCTTCCTAAGTTTAAAAATTTGATGTATTCTAGAGTTTAAACAGATTTTTGGGTATGTAAGCCACGCACGGCTTCGTTTTATAATGAATATCTTGCCCTGTCAGACAATATTTAGTTGTAAAGGCCTCTTATAGGCCAAGTCTTTCCTCGAATTATCGTAGTGGTTGCGGTAAGTTTAAGATATCGTCGAATCGAGCTGCTCAGATATCTTTAAATAAATATTTCTTGTGTGCATGTGTATGTCACCGAACTCCTCCTAAACGGCTGGAATGATTTTGATGAAATTTTTTTGTGTGTATTCAAGGGGATTCGAGTGTGGTTTAGATTTACAATTTGATCCACTGGAAAATGTTTCTTTAGTTAATTTTTAATTTTTAAGATATTGTTAATTTTGGATTGTTTGAAAAAGGCATTTCATCGATGTCAAAGTCAAAAGCGAGATCTGTACACCAATAGCAAGTTTTAAGTAATAAATCAGCTGAGCAGTTAAAATATAGTAATACATTTTTTTCTTAATTGCCTTGCAATTATTATCTTAATTTATAAAATTATAAATATTTTAATAATTTATGTATTAAATTTTATAAATAACTTGAAAAATGTAATAAATTAGATTACTTAAATTCTAGTAATGAAATGTTCTAAATTGTCTCTAAATTTAACTATCTTAATTTACTCAATAAGAAATATTTCAGTTATAAATGTAATAAATTATGTAAATTATTTAAGAAAATCTAATTAATTAGTTTAGTTAAATTTTCGTAGTCAAATTTTATTAATTGTCGCTCAATTAAATTTTCTTAATTTATTCAATTAAAAATATTTGAATTATTAATACATTAAATTATAAAAATAACATAAGAAATCTGATAAATTGAATTAGTTAAATATCGTAATAAAATTTTCTTAATTGTCGCTCAATTAAACTATCTTAATTTAGTCAGTTAGTAATATTTTAATAATTTATGTATTAAATTATATAAAAGATGTGAAGCAGATGCGTAAAATTAAGAAGAATTGTTATCAAGGAATAAAACTTGTACACTTAGAAAATCAATGCAATAAATTAGGTAAAAATTCAAGTGTTTAATTTCTTTAAAAATCCAAACTGAATTAAAATGAATTGAAATAAAGTATGGCACAACGAAAGCATTTTGTACAGACAATAAATGAATTTCGGACGAAAATTGAGCCAAAAGATTTAATGAAACAGCCATTTCTAAAGCCACACACAAAAACACAGCAGTGGCCGCTCGATTAAGAATCACATTTCCAAAATTTGTGGTTGTCAAAACTCGAGCAAGGCATCTTCAGCGCAGAGAGTGGGATTAGGGAAGACAGTTTTGAGAACAACTTATACAAATAGACAAATAATTGTAACAAAGGTAAACGTCGCTTAACATTTGGTAAAAAGTAACAACAATAACAAAAACTTTTCTTCACTTGACGCGCACATGTCTAGCACAGAAAGCCACTACAACAAAAACAAACACGTATGTTGCATGCAGTTAAGTATGTGGCAAGCCAAATGCTCAGGTACGAATAGCCGCACGCAGCAGCTGCCAGACAGCCGAGTTTTACATATGTGTGTGTGCGCGCATGCGCGTTTGTTTATACAACAAATAGCAAATGATCCTGTTGTTGCACAGACCACCAATGTTGGGTTTTCTTATTATGATTATTTTACTTCGTTTTTTTTTTTTGTTTTTGTGTAAGTTGCACGCTTTTGTTTTCGATTGATTTGTATCCTTTGCTGCACGCTATGGCTTCTTAGCCGCCCCGCTGCTCATTTTGGCAGCTCAACGTATTTTCCTTTTTGTCAGTTTCTTACAATTAGTTGTTCTTTGTACGCAACACATATGTGTGTATGTGTGTGGTTATTTTCTACATCTACTATTTGTTGCGCTTTTGTTGCAAGTCAATGAAAGTAAAGTGCAGCGAAGAGGCAGCGTTGGCGGGGAGTGCAGCGCAACAAAAATCAATTTTGCATGGTCAAATTGTAGTCAATTTTCGGTTAAAAAATTCCTAAAATTCTTATTGTGTCGCTACGCAGGATAGTTTGGTGCGTTGCAAGCATGTATGTGTGCCTCTTTTGTTGTCAAAATATTGCTACGCTGTATTTTGCCAACAGTGAAGATTTTCTTTTGAATTGCCACCCAGCAGATTTTCATTCCTGGCAAACGGCTTTACAATTTCCACATGTGCTGTGCAGCAGTTGGAAATCGCCCCATGGGAGTAGCCGGTGTTTATGGCTTCCTCAATCTCGGCTGCATGCAGTTGACGCTGAGAAAGCAGACATACATAAGCCTTGATAGATATCTGCTGCCACTTAAGCGCTTCTGCAGCTACTCTAGGAACACACACATACACCTCCTTCACGCCGTTATACACACCACATATACATTTAATATATCGGAGTGTGGTCTCTGCTCTCGCGATCGCCTGCCGCGTAACAAATGGCACTTTTTGCCAAATTCTTCTAATGATTTGACATTTTACTTTGTTTATGAGGTGAAAACATTCAAAAGAAATGAATAATAAAGGAAAATTTATATTGAGATTTTAAAGAAAATGAGTGCATAAAGAACTTAATTGGAAAATGAAAATTTCTTCTGTGCAGAGTGAATGATTTGGAGTTAAAATTTTTAGCGCAAACCATGGTTTTGAGTTTAAGATTTTTTGGGGTGGGCCAAATAATTGTTTGGTGGTCTCCTGAGAGTTTTTTCACTTCCGTTATGTTTTTTGAGAACCGGTTAACGGTGGTGCACTTTAAATGAATTGTAGGAGACGCAAGAAATTAGAGTTATTTTTGAATACATGCAAGTGCGTTTCAATAAGGCTGACTTTCAGGTTTTTAGAATCAAAATTCAATATTAATTTTTGAAAAAAAAGCTTGAAAAGTTTCTGAAGACCTTCTACTTCTTCTTTGGCACTACAACCATAGGTCGATCTAAGCCAAAAACACAAAGTTTCGCCAGTTGCCTCTGTCTTTTGTGTGGTCAAAAATCTTGCGAAGAAAAGTTTTCTCGAATGCTCCTAGTGCTTTTTCATCTTGGCCTGTCCAAGTCTTTGTGCCATATATGTACACAGGCAGACGGTAATAATGAGAGACTTATAGAACGTAATCTTTGTTTGTCCAGGAGGGAACTGCTTCTCAACTGCCTACCACTCCCAAAGTAGCATCTGTTTGTGAGAATTACGTCGAAGCAACTGCAACTCTTATTAAGGCTATCGAAAGTTGCTTTGAAGTCGACATAAAGGTGATCGGGGTATCGATCTGTTTGTCAAAGGTCTTCTCCAGGATTTGACGTGTCGTAAAAATCAGGTCTAAGGCGTATTTGCAGGGTCTAAAGCCACGCTGATAAGGTCAAATCATTTTATTTCCAATAGGCTTAAGTCTTTCACACAATACTGTCCAAAGAATTTTATATGCACTGTTGAGAAGGATGATCCCCGTGATACTTAGCGTTTACTGCGGGTTAGCCATCTTTTTGGATAAGGCAAAGTATGTTCACATTACATTCATCCGGCCAAATCGTGTTTAACAGCTGGTACATGTGCCTTTTTAGCTCTTCGCCACGGGCTTTGAACAGCTCCGCTGGTAATCCATCGGCTCCTAGGGCTTTGTTGTTCTAAAGCCTGGTCTTCCCAGCTGAGGTTGTGTCGCTGGCTTTGGGAATTGCCTGGTCAAAATGTAATTGCAACGAAAGGAGCAACCTCGTGTGGGAACATAAAAACGGAGCTCGGCTCGACTTGGTTAATTGAGTATAGATTAATGGCTGATATATTTTGCTATTAAAATTTCAAAAAGTACTAATATTTTATATTTTTTTCTTAATAACTAATAAAATTAATGGCTTTGCTATCAACAACTAGTCGGCCTTATAGACTTCGTGTACGTGTTTAATACTTAAATATACTCGTATTGTGCGAAATTACAACGGTCAATCAGATAAGTCAACTATGGAAGATTTACTTGTTTTGAATACAGTGCTGGACATACAATTGGAGCGCGAGCGCTGAATACAATATTTATTATATTAATATTACTGCTCGGCTGCTCGATTTTTAAATTGAAATTATTTAAAATAAGCGTCTTCATTTCAGCGCACACTACTGTAGCTATAGACCAACCGACAACTAGCCAAACATAGCCACACATATACAGTCAGCGTCAGCACCTCTAGCCGCGTAGTTAACAATATTGATGGCAAATCTCTGTTTGACTACACGAAAAGCACAGCTTTAAGCTAAAAATGGGGTTCACTCCATAATGCCGCATACAACAGATGCCGTGCAGGCTTTGGCATTATTAACTTTGCGCGAATGAACTGACGAAAAATGGCAATACGCCGACATAGTAATTTGTATGCCGCGCAAATTGT
Source organism: Bactrocera neohumeralis (assembly GCF_024586455.1). Taxonomy (NCBI): domain Eukaryota; kingdom Metazoa; phylum Arthropoda; class Insecta; order Diptera; family Tephritidae; genus Bactrocera; species Bactrocera neohumeralis. The sequence goes on along the minus strand of NC_065923.1, from coordinate 79,513,260 downwards.
ACGACCGTAGTTAACGAAGCAACGAAAAAAATGTGGATTGTGATATAAATATGATTGTCGTTGTTGCTGCTTTAAGTAAACAATGATTTGAACACGAGCATATAATTTAGTTATGAAAAGTTATCATACACAGTTGAAAGTTAGTCGCCTAGGCTGAAGGAAACACAAAGGAAACAGTGCATGGCAAAAGTTTCTGAAGACAAGGAGATCCACACTAAGCTTTTATTTAAACGAGTTCTTGACTTTCAGTCCTTGTGCCTTTACTTTTAGAGAAGAATAGTACTAATGGATGAGTACTTTGCAAGGCCTTAAAGCAAAAGATCTAATGAACCGAGTCTAGAGTTCCATAATGAAAAATATGCTAGAAACTCAACCGTATAGACCTAATGAGGTAATAGTGAGGATGTACTAATTTATTTAGTGTAATAATAGCTAGAGACAAGTTTAAGAGGAGGAAGTGGACAGTATAATTGAAGACGTCTTTGCGAGTTTTAGGAATACTCTATATTCCAAACTTTTTCCTTTCGCAATTTAGTTCGAAAATGCCGACGAACTCCGCTATTTTAGATCTAGATCCGCTAGATTTCCGTATGAACTGTAATGTCAAGTCATAAATAAACTCGGAGATAAGAACGTGACATCAATGTAGTTTGAAAACGCCAACGAACTCCGCTATTTTAGATCTAGATCTCTTAGATTTCGGAATAAACTAGTGACTCGAAAGTCAAGCCATTTCAAGTCATAAATATACTGGGAGATAAGAAAGTGCCTGCTTTTTCTAAACGAGACTTCTCATAGATGGGTCTCGAATCAACTGATTATCTAGTGGAGACTTAGGCTCAATGAAGTTTTCGGAAATTTTGACCCATTATGACCTAAATATAATAAAATGGTGAAACATACAGTGAATATTGTCTAACCTCTATTGAGATGAGTATAAAAAGGTCAGACTTTGTCTGTGTCCACTGACTAAAGAACAAGTTTTACACCCTCAATTTTTTTAGAAAGCCGCAATTTTTCCTGATCTGCAGAGTTTTGTTGAACACTGTATGCCTGTACATTATTAAAGGCTAGTAGGGCATGCAAAATGTTTATTTGAAAGGGAAACGGTTTTATCTATATTGATTGGCCGCAGAGCCCAGCCGATCGCATTGACGGTGGGATAAATATACGATATATGTAGCTATAAGACAAACGCTATTATATATAAGTTATACAGTATATGCGCGTATAGTAACCCACTGAGACGCGTCCATCATGTAGCCCGTTTACGCTTTATTTGCTTAAGATTTGTGCCGCTTGCCGTCCTGCCAACCGCCTGTCGGACTGTCTTAACTTCACTTCGCATGGGTTGGCTGTCCGCCTGCCTTTTCGTCCGTCCAACTGTCCGCCTGCCTGCCTGTTTGCTAGCACGTTTCGTTAACTCGCCAACTCAACATCACGTATCCATATCAAGGTTGCACGAACGGCAACAAAACCAACGTAAAAGCTGCGGCTGCAGGCGTTGAAACAAGCCAAGCATACATTTGCCTCCGTTGCGGCTGCGTAGCGTACGGATATGCTGTCCAAGTCGACAACATCAACGAGAAATAAATTATGCGCGCTGGTACACTGAATATATGCAATCCATCCATCCATCCAAGCGGCCAACCAACCATTCAAACAGCCCCACTCATTCGACTAACCAGCCAGCAGTCAACTCAGCAAATAGCCAACTTTTCGCACAATGCAACACAGCCACCGATTTTTACAACAACGCACACGTATGCATATGGCGGTCCAGCCGATCAACTGCCAAAAAAAAGCACAATAAACTCAACAATTGCGCTCCTGTGCCTGCTTGTGGCATGCCACATACATGCGCGCTTTCTTTGGCGTTCATCTCACCGGACGTCATTCTGTACTAAAACGAATTTAGTGCAGTCCTTGAGGAGATGCAAATGTAATAAATGCGCCAAAGTACTACACCAACTATTAAAACACACACATACACACTTGAATGTAGATATATAGGTATGTAGGCAAGCACACGTGTGCACCCTTGCTTTCAATCAGACCGTCAGTCCTGCAGTTATAGAAGAATCAGTGCAACTTGAATGCCCGTCAATACCTGTCACTGTCAGAACTCAACTATACGCATGTGGTGAGCGGCTCTGCTGTGGCATAAATGTGATTTTCTTGAGGCAAAAATAGTTAGAAAATTCTGAGAGAGCCAATAGAGAGCTAATTCTTAAACCGGCTGAGAATTGCAAAAGCTACTCAAGCAATTGAAAAAAAATTGTTTTGCCTCAACCTTTTCAATTATTTTCCTAAATCTAAATTTTTCGGTCTTTGTCCGATCTCCAACGACTTGGAATTAATAAGCCCCATATTACGAAGCTCTATTTTGCCTAGAAGTAGAAGCTTTTTGGCCTGTCTCCATCAACACTACCCCAAACTTTGTGTGTTCCTCTAGAACCCCTTCATTCAAGGAAGCCTTAAAAGAGCTGAAAGGCTTGGAACAGCTTAGAGAAATTGTGTCTCCATCTTGACACCTTCTGTTATGTCAATAATTTCGGTATGAAAGACTGAATTGTAGTCACTTAGTTTGAAGCTGGATTTTGTGTATGATCTTCCTGTTTCAATTTTTGATCTGTCGGTGAATATATAGATTTCGCCGTTGAAACTGTCGATCACATAATGAAATGAAAATGATGGGTCTTCTTTTCTCGGTCTCATTACCAGCTTAATTCGAGTTCATTAACAAGGTCGAATATGATATCATGAGCCGGCTAGCCGCAAGCATTGACTCACTTGTACTCGTATAGTATATGAATTGCCCAGATGTCGAGAATAACCTCCAGAGGCTGTGTTCAGGTAGTTTTCGTAATCCCCAGCAAGCAGGTAGATTTTTCAAAAAAAAATTTTAAAGACTTTTATTCCACTTATGCATAAACACTTCAATTTCGCCCATAGTGCGCCAACAAGTCGTGTCGCCGCATTTCCAAAAAAGGCTTACAAATGTACATCGCCATATTTGGCATGCGGCATTTACTTCTTTATTAGTTCGCTGCATTTTCTATTCTATTTATATTTTTCCTCACTCTCTTTGCATATCAATTCTCTTATTTGCTTGCACCCCGAAGCTAGTTTGCTGAACACATTTGCAAGTTGTCTATCTACGGCGATGAGTTGATTATTGAATTGAGATGAATAGCCAGATATGCTTACAAATTACTCTAATTCATGTTTGCCTCGACGGCCTCGACTATTATGGAGAGTAAGCGCTTCGTAATTTAGTGAAGAGATTTCTGAGATTCCTCAAAAATTGGCAAATAGTTTGTCCTTTCTAAGATGTGTGCTTATTTCATTTTTGGCAGGTTTCAAGAAAGAAATTAAATTCTATAGATTTATAGATATTGATAAGATCTTAGGTTAGATGGCTGGTCTAGAGAGATTGCACGTGGATTGCTATATATAGTCCTTTGTGAAGCCATTAAGAAGATTTATGTATTCCCAAATTTATTTGGAAATTTCTTACACCAACCTTAAACTAGCTCACGAGCTGATAGCACGAAGTCTTACCGAAAGCCGGAATACCTTTTATTCTTTAATTTATTTGAAGCTCGTTTTAAATACCTCAAGTATTGAAGGAAAATATGGTGTTTGGTTTTAACAAGTATTCTCCATTACTTGTGTGGTCTGCTATGCGATACGAAGAACAGACACATTGCTTTACTAATTTTTTAACACGGTAGTTAAGACCGCCTCTTTAGAATACCCACAGGGTGCTCATAACTCGCAGAACATTAATCATTACTATATGTACATAGGTATATGCAGTTTACTCCAACTTTTGAACAAAAAAATGGTTTTTATTTTGAATATTCTATCTAACATAACACCAAAAATTAATTGAGATTTTTGTTAAAGAAGTCTTCGGAGCTTCAAGTCATTTTTAGCAGGAGCAAATTGCTTGAAGATAGTTAGACTTATTGACAGCTGCAGTGTGCAACGTAATTTATAAATTTAAATACGCCGAAGAGAAGAAAGTTTGACCCAGTTTATTGAAAGATTTTGTAGGTGAAATAGGACTGACTAATGAGGTTAGTTGAAATTGAAAATATGGGTGAATTTTAATGGTTTCTATGTAAGGCGGAAATGCTCAAAAAATTTGTAATGTAGATTATGAGCGAGCTTAGATTATGAAGACTGTGGAGAGTCGTTTCGGCGCCGTTCGCAGCAACTTGGACTGACGTATGGAACGACTTGACGCATTTCACGTCGAGATCTTAAATTGAACAACAAGACTGCGTCAATTGCCACACATCGCGACAATCAATGGATTTAATTAGAGAATACTGCGGTGAGATTCAGGCCTTGGAGCAAAAAATCGAACAAGTCATCGAAAATTGGACTCAACGGATGGATAATCTTCAAAAAATGAATGCCAAAGGATGTTCCTTTGAATGATAATAAACTTTTCCATTGAATTTGATGTTTCTGTGTTTCTTCTTTAAAAATGCAGGGAACCTCGAAATGGATCCCGTTTTAGCAAATAGCTCTCTTTTTTCACCTGTATACAAAGTGTCTGTCTCGGTGAAATCACAACAAACATATCTGTAAAATAAACTGAAACTTCGGCCAGCTCTTTTATTTCAATAAACTGCCAAACTCTGTAATTCCTAACCGGTTCAATAAAACACGCGGGAATAAACACATTTATACTTTGCAATGGCGGCCTTCGGTGGCTGAGACAGGAGCTGCAGTCGCTTCAATTTTAAACCCTTAATGACCAAAAGAAAATGGCAGCTGTCCGTTATGAGGAAATACGCCATTTCTACACGAAGTACTTGCGTCAAAATATCAAGTAGACGAGCATGAAATATATAGTTCACAGAAACCTATGCACATCACTTGATAATTGAAAAACCTTCAGATATGGCTGCGAGCTGGTTGGGGCAGCAATCTATATGCAAAATTAATAGCCTCTTTAGCGTATCAAGAAAATAGGGCGAAAAGTTATATGTGTGTAAACCGGCATGACATGTTGGTATGTTAACAAGCTGCAGATACGCGTGGAGTGCGGCAAGTAGTAAATAAGGGAAGTCAAAGTATTTTTGTGAAACTCCGCCTACTTTGACAAGCGCGCCGCAACGTATGGCCACGCCACGCCATGCCGTCATAAACAAACAACCTAAATGACATGCAAACTTATTAAAATTATGTCTCAATGCGCATTGAAGTGTAGTGAAGTGGCGGGAGATGTGGGGCAGAGTGAGACGAGTGCAGGCGCCCTATTTTTTACGCCACAAATGACCGATACAGCCAGAGCTGGATGGACTGACAGACACTTGGTTAAGACCGGCTGCAAGGGCAAGTCTGGGAGCGGTTTCATGCAAATGCGGGGCTAGTGGAAGTAATGCGCGAACGGAGAGCGTTTATGTGGCGGTCAACGGCGGGGCAGTGCGGCAGGCAATATAGTTGCGGTATAATACCCGCATTATTAAGGGCAGTAGAAAGAGTAATGAGAAGTTGTGAAAAGAAGTAGTTTTCATATTTAAGCGCATACGCAGTAAGCAGCAGCCGTCAGCTAACTGCTGAAGTCGCCGTACGCGCCTGCGTCGCTTGTCCACCAGTGCAACAGTCGCTCAATGCAAAGTGGACAAGTGGCTGTCAACTGGATGAGAAAGGTTGAGGCTAAGCCTGCGACTGCGAATTCAATTTCATGCGCCTGGTTGTGTGCGTGTGTGTGTTGGTGTGTTTTCAATAAAAGGTATTTATTTAATTTTATAATTTATTTTCTTTATTTTTTAATTAAGCCTTTCAAATTAGGTTTTGATTTGGGTCGAGCGCTAAAGCGGCATAAATACATATTTATGAAAATGCCAAGCGAAGCAAAGGGTAACAAGAAAATAAAAAAAAGCAAAAAAGAAATCTAGAAGATGCACCAGTTCGGCGGCAGCGTGGCTGTGTAATGTAGCAACTCGCGTCGGTAGGCACGAAAACCAGTGGAGCCGCCAACTTCGGCCAAGTTGAGACAGTAACTGCCAATCAACGGAGCGTTGAGCAGAAATTTATTATACAAACTCATAACTCAAATTAATCACTCGACGGCAACTAAATACAAGCACCTGTCGGGAATTAGCGGCCAGTTAAAACTTTGCTCAATGCAATTAAATGGTATGAATGGCAGGAGCTTTGCCGGGCTTCTGTGTGTGTATGTGTGCGCTTACAGGCTTTAATGTATCATTTTGGCGAAGTTAATTACAGCATGCAGTGTAGGCTTGGTTATACGAATATGTGGGTCCAATGAGATCATTAAAGTTTTTGAAGCCTGTGCTTATTGATGACAGCAAGGAGGCAGCTTTAATAGCCACACTGCGCCCTAATTGTAGAAGGTCGTGCTGCCAGCAGACATGTTTCATAAGCTCATTTTGAAACGTGGCGGTTTATTATAGCAATGCGTCCTCAAGTCGGTTCGGCTAGTTAAGGTAGTAGATAGCTAAGAAGGCTTGTATGATAAATATGATTAAAAAATTTAAAACAGTAAGTAACCTTTTGTAAGATTAAATTTACTCTAGAAAACCACGAAGGTTGTTTCTTAGCGGCTATTGTAATTTTAGGTTTGAAAACAGCTAGTGACAGTTTTTGTTACTAATTTTGTTCTTGTTTAAATAGTTTTGTTTAAAAACTTTAGATAGAAACACTTTTTGGGGTTTCAACCGGTTTCCTGCGAGCCCGTTTCATAAGTTCATACTATAAGATTACAGTTTTCTGCGTTTCCAAACTGACTTTTCTTCACCTAAAACACAATATCTATTACCTTCCTATTTAAGAGATAAGCTTTTAACTTTGAATTGAATTATATAGGAAATACCGCGAACAAGTACTTGGGCCTCACCCTTGATAGAAAGGTATTTTGAGGAAGGGGTGAGGAACGCACTATAGTCCTATATTGCTGTAATTAAACTATTGGGAAACGGTGGGGTCTCTCGTCAAATATTGTGCTTTGGGTTTACGAAACCGCAGTTAAGTCAATACTGTTGTATGCTGTATTGGTCTGTAGAGCGCACGATAAAGCCACACTCGATAAACATCTTGAATGTGTTACACGAGCGACTCTCATTGACATCGGTGGTGCATTACGCACAACACCAACGATGGCAATTAATACCACTCTATATATAGCTCCCGTACACATTGCCGGCAGAATCATCAGACTCAGGGAAATTGGACACATTACGGGTCCCAGTGAGGAGCTACGTAAAAGGGAGCTTATTAACATTGCAGGGGTCATTACATGACTGCTACATTTAAGATCCCAACTTCAGAAAATGGGAAAAGCAGAATGTAGAGCATGCGCGGAGGATGGTGAGAAGCTGGAACATTATGTATGCGAATGCCACTATGAGCCGGTTGAGAGGGTTCCAAAAGCTTCAACTTAAAACCTGGGCGTGGAAAGTAATCAGGTTTTTACCATATCCACTAACTCAGTGGCTGCATAAGGCTTAAATGGTTACCAACCGGCAACACAATGGGTCTAATGATGGCTGAAGTGCGCCCTCCTTTACAACCAAGTAATATATTTAAATAGAAGATCTACCTTTATTTTATGTTCCTCATCTCACATAAGCGAAATGCAAAGCGTAATTTTCGAAGCTGTCTTTGCTGCTTGGTCTGAAAATTAACTCAACCGGTTGCTGTCTGCTTCATTTTACATCCATGCAACGTGTGTCATTCGTTATTTAAAGTGTTAACGATGTTTGTGCAACAAACAAAATCCATCAAAGTAAGGGTATAAAGGCAAATCTCAAAGCGACCAAACTTAATAACGACAAAAGTAATGAAGCCGCCAAGATAGTTAAGAAGAAAAAGAAGAAGAAGAAGGAAATGCACCAAATTGACAACAACAACAACTATTGCTAAAGCAGCAGCAGCAGCATTAAAAAGTCAAAGCGCTGACAACAAAAATTAAAATCCTACACACCGGCACAACCACATACACATATGCGTGAGTGTGTGGGTGTGTGTACAAGACACATTCGACAAGGTGACGAAAAAATAATTTCATTAGCGCGCGCCTCGCTTTGGCTGTCGATAGCAATAGCGCTGGCGATGGCGTGCGCGGCATGTTGCCACAGTTTTAGCGGAATTTATTTTTTCCTGCAGCCATCTAAGCGGCTTTGTGGCATAAAAAATGTAGCAACGCGAGCTGTTGCACCAAAAGACAGCAGCAGCAGCAACAACAACAACCTGAGCTGTTGCACAAACGTATGCATAAAGGAAGACAGGAGCCGGTGCGACGAGCATTGCCGCCGTTCGGTTGCCGGTGGCATGCAACGTCAGCAGCAATCATATGCAAAATATGCTCAAAGCAGTCAAATTGTGGTGGCAATGTGGGTGTTGCACATACATACATGCACTATGTGTATGCAAGACTAAGCTGGCGAGTAGTTAGAATATAAAATTCATAGAATTATTACCAAACAAGCTGCAAACTGCAAACTGCATACCCTTGCTTGGTCTGCTTGGCTTACTGACTTGTTGGCTCGCTGGTTTGTTGGCTTGCTGCTTGCTTTTTGCAATTACGCGAGATGACATAAGCGCTGCGGCAACAACAAGTGGCAGATTAAGCTGCAAGGAGCACATGTCGAGCGTGCTGTTTGTTGTTGTTGTTATATTATTGATGCTGTTGCGGCTTTGCATGGCAGAGTGGTTACATGTGTGCTGGCGTTTGTGTGTCTGTTTGTCTGAAAACGTGACAAAGGTGCTTTGCTTATTGTTGCAGGATTGTGAAAAATGTGTTTTTGCTTCATCCAAGTGTACACGTTTATTTTCAAAATCTTTTTAACGACCTTACAATCATCAGTATATCGTCAATACAGTACATTGGTGTAATAATTGAATGCAACTATGCGCTGTCGTAATCTGTTGTTATGCTAAAAATGATATATTTCGTTAGGTTAATCAGGCAGGTTGTGAGCCACGCTTGGAACAGTTTTGATCCTTAGTGATGCAAAATGGTGTGTCGCTACGTAGTTCTAGGGAATATTCATGCTGCGGCCTCACTACCGACACCCATGTTTCATACTGTAAGGCCCCCAAACGATTCAAGCGTTGTCTTGCAAGTGAGGGACAAGTGCACAAGAGATGCTCCATTGTTGCCCTGGCGTCTTGTTCCTGACAATTCCTGCAGTGATCTCGATCTGTCAGCCCAATACGGCATCGGATTTTAACCTTCCTTGTCATGCTATTCTAATCTAGACGATTGTTGTAAGGACATGCATGCCACTCTCGGCAAGCTGACTCAGTGCAATCGATGCCTTCGTGACCTTGCACCCCGTCGAAGTGAAATCGCTTGTTTTTGGTGACACTCTCCACTGCTGCTCTGCTTTTCAAGACACTTCTGGCAGATATGTGATACGAGGTCACTGTCTTGACTGCTGCTTGGCTGTTTACGTATATGTTGACTCTGGAGTTGCCTGCTGACGCATTACAGTATAGGTCCACGGCTTTCCCAATAGCAAAGAACTTGGCTTGAAATATACCATGGTTGTTCGGTAACTTAAAAGGCTGACTTATGCCTAACTCTGGACAGTTTATCCGCGCACCAACTCCGCCCTCCATTTCCGAGCCATCCATATATATGCGCCAACCGCATTTCTGAGTTTATCCTCTACCATCTTTCCCTATTGAAAAGTGGGATCATGTAGTCGATACTTGCCGAACCGCCATTACCAACTGAAATGTGCCCGATGTTTCTATATGTAAATTCTCCTGCAGAAAGTAGTCATCCCGCCGATTTTGCTGCTTCGTTTTCTGCGAAGATGTCTATAGATGGCAAGTTTAGTACTAGTTCAAGAGTCGCCATTGGATTGGTTCTTAGAGCACCCGTTATGCCCAATGCAACGAGCCTCTGAACCTTTTCCATTGGTTTCCGCTGGCGATACAGCTTGAAGGAACGTTGTTCCCGCCGATGGTAACAGCCTCGTCTCCTACCGATGTTTGGATCGATATACCAGTCCACTTCCTTCCATTGTCGACTTCCAATTTGAGTTTTGGATTCGCTCTATCCCTAGCCTACAACTTTATTTCTCTTTATATGTATTCTTGGCTCAAATCATTATCAGCTCTACCGCTTGTCGTCTAGTGGCAACTCAAATTACTCCTTCACAATTCTTATCATTTCCTCATATATTTGTTTGTGTTGCTTTTAAATGTTGCACAAACTCATTTAAATATATGAGGTATTTAAATTACAACCATAAGTTGCACGATACACAGATATGAAAAGGCAAGCAGCAAAGCGCAGGCGTCGAAAACCAACAACAGCGCCAACAGAAGTCAATGATTTGCGCAACTTTTTACTGCCAACAACAAAAAGCTATACAGATAAAACACAGCAACACTTTTTGTTCTTACCAACGCTGCCAGTCCACGTTGCTGAGCCTGAAATTAACGCGAACTTAAAGATACTTTACTTGTCAACAGCCACGTTTATTTTCACATTGCTCACTCAGGCGCTTTGCCGCGTTTAATATAAAACTGATACGCAAATGTGCATGCGCAACAGCCACCAGGATGGAGCTAACCAGAAAAAAAACAGCAAATGGTAGGATGTACAACAGCGCCAAAGTTTAACTATATATCAGCGTCGTGGCTTTTAAGGATATTATTGCGCCACTGTCGCGACCGCCTCATAATTGAGTGGTCAAACGCATTCGTACACCAAGCGGCCCCACAAGCCAAGAACTCCCCAACATGTGAGTCCCACATACATACATACTATACATATTCGCATGCATATACTCGTATTTTGCCAAGTATGCGAACATTTACTGTTTGACGCTGGAATTAACTCGTGTTGTTTTGTTTTTTCTTGTTGTTGTTGGAATATGTTCATATTTTTGTGTTCGTTATGTTCCTTATAAGTTCGCGCACATGCAACATGTCGGACTTAACACGCGAAATATATTCAAAGTAGTTTGGTGATACGTTGCAGTGGTCATTTGGGAGATACAGTGTGGCGTAGTTGAGAAGAATACCAAAAAATTTTTGAATTGAAGAATATGGGTTAGGTGGAACAGGCATACTTAAACCGTTACAAGAAAAAACATTATCTTCGGCTTCAGCGAAGCAAACGCGACTTTGGCAGCATCGATCAGTTTGTAGGGCTGCTACATACATATGCTATAGTGATCCGATCTGAGCAATTTCTCCGGAGAGTGCACCACTGCCTTAGAAAATAATCCATGCGAAATGTCTTGAATATATCTCATCTAATCAAAAAGTATTCCCTACAAGCACTTATACCGATCGTTCAGTTTGTATGACAGCTATATCCTATAGTACGCCGATATCGACGGTTCCGACGGCGATATTTCAGAACAATATCTCAAAATCTGAGGGGCTAGTTCGCGTATATACAGACAAACAAATATATCCATACATGCCCTTAACTTGCAAATGAATCTAAAACTTCAAACTAAAAGTAACATTCTATTTTCTTCGGATTAAAACTTATCAGATGAATGAACCTCAACTTTCGCTGAATAGAGCGTAGCATGCTTTTCGAACTCAATTCCCCTACTCGGTTTCCAAAACCGTAGAGTTCGCTTAAATTGAGCATGAATCATATGTAGACCTATTCTATATTGTTAAGATATGCAGTGTAATAGGCACCCAAAGGCTTAGATGATTTACTGGAACCATGATTATGTAAATTTTTGGCCCTCTCAAGCTTAAAGCTTAAAGCTCAAGGACTAAGAAAATATTTAGGCAACCGAAAGCTCTTTGTGAATACTCTAGCTGACCGTCTAATAAAAATATTATGATAAGTTGGTGAAAAGGCCTTCGGTTAGTATATCAAATCCTAAATGTTTATGATACATAGAATATATCAATTTCTTTTTGCCGCGAACTAGGCCTAATTCTAATATTGAAGTATCATTATGTATGTAACTTATAATAAGCTGGTTGAGAATTTCAAAGCAGTAAAACGAGACCGAAAATATAGATATCTTCGATTATGGAAAAAAATGGAACCATTTTGATTGATTTCATAAAAAGCTCTAAAATAGTTCTAAAAAAGCTCGTAAAAATTATATTACCGTCTTACTACTTTCACGTTACATAATAATTAATGCTGTCATAAAAGCTCTAAAAAAGCTCATGAAAGTTTCAATGTGGTCTCACAATTTTTTTCACATTACCTAACAATTTAGGCTGTCATAAAAGGATTTAAAAAAGCTCATAAAATTCCTACAAGCTCTCACAGTCGCTTTCAGATTACATAAAAATTCTTAACGAATTTTTAATCTCAAACGCCACACTGTAAAAGTTGTGCAGATTATAAATACAGCATTTCTTCACCCAAGTGCCTGAATATTAAAATGTTTACAACAAAAATTATGAGAAAATGCAAAAATAAGAGCAACAGACAGTTTACCGGGGAAAGAATGAATGCGAACAATTTATCTGCATTACGTGCAACACGATTGTGGCACGCAAGCCACAATGCTGACCAATGCCAATGTACAAACATATGCACACATACACATATCTTCCGTTGGAACAACAACAACAACGGTAAAAGCAAGAAATATCATTGCAATGCCAATAGCAACGCTAAAAGGATCACATTTCGCGTCGAAGCGCAAATGATCGAGCAGGGGGCATGAGGCGCAGACGCGCTAGCAGCTGTAAAAGTTGCTGACAACGTTATGTGACTGTTGAACGTTGGTGGGGGGACATGGGAAATAAAAAAACACCGACAAAAAAAGTAAATATGCAAACACACTTTACAGGAAGACAAGCTCGCACAGAGCGCGTCGTTGCACGGTGAAGCTGCAGACGCCGGCAAGAGTGGCGAGCGCTCGGCGTTATTGCAGCAGTGTCGCCGTCGATTAAGTGGTCACTATCGAACTGCGCGTGTTCATCGTCGCGGCGCTGCATTTGCGGCATTTCGTCACGCCATGCAACCGCATGCAACGCCAGCCATGCAACTTGCCGTACGAGCAGCCGGGTTGTCAGCTTCAAAATTAGGGACGCGTCGCATTTGCCCGCATTGCTCGCAAACGAATTGCAAATAGACCGTTGCTGCTAGTTGGGCAGTTTGACATTTTCGCCCGAGGTTAGACATGCGCTGACTCACCACAAACACACATACACACAGTACAACGCAATAAAACACGCCACCAGTCAACTGACAAAATTGAAGATGGAAATAAATTCACAAATGCGCGAAATGTCAAATTGGCAATGAAGTTTGCTGGAAGACACAGCGCTTTTGATCTGCTCAAGAGTATTCTCATTTAACGTGCTGTTGTTGGCAAGGTATACATACCTGCACGAAAGTGACAAAAGATTTGTTTGCGAGATTTAGCCTGAAGTTGAATAATGGCATTGATTTGATTATGGGTTGTTGCTTTGAAAGAGCGTGACATCGATTCTCTTGAGTAACGATCAAGCTTCTTCACGGATTAGCGGTGATATATTCGAGGGTTTACAGAGAAAGTTTTACCCTTTGTGTTTTAATATTCGAGGGTTTACAAAGAAATTTCTCATTTTTTGTGTTTTCATTTGAAGTATGGAAGATATTTCACCTGGATGTCTAAAAAGTGAGTTCCGAGGTGTTTTTGGCTTGAACTGGCAAAAGCGGTACATTCAAGGATGAAGCCTCGAGATGATTCTATTTAATTTTTTTCCAAACAGCTGATGCAACTGACATCCGGTAAGGCATGCAATCTTACTGCATGAATCTCAATTCAGCAGTGCTCAGTCAGAACTCTTACAACCACTGAAAGATTGACCTTGCTGAAAGCGAAGAGTTGCCTGTATCATCAAGAATTTACGCTTGGTCAGAAGGACCCAGCACAGCACAGCTGCTGGTAGTCGACTAGCGTTTGCTCATTAGGTCTGAGAACCAACAGTACAGTAGTGAAGGGAGGAGTTCCGTTCTTATTCCGTAGTTATTTAGGCAGTAATTGCCCTAGTGAGCTCATCGGCCGTACAGTTTTCTGAAATACCGGTATAGCCTTTTTGTATGCTAAAAACTCTAGCCTCAAATATCCGTAGAAAGCATTTTAAAAATATACAAGTCAGTTGGGTTCTTGATCTATACTTTTCTGATTAAGAAGGATACTGAAGTTCGTTGAAGAAGACTACTTTTTGGCAAAACGAAAGGATTGTGGAGCTGGACGCCCTTTTTGACAAGTTCGCAAAGTTGTTCGTTTTCATTCGAAAAGAGAGAATATTGGTTTATTTTCCATTTCTAAGAGAATTTTAACAAGTCTATCCAGCTCGGCAGTTGTAAGTTGTCTCATTTAATTGAGAATTTTTAATTTTTTTCTAGTTCAAGAGATAAGGAGGGAATAAGAACAGAAATCATAATATCAAAGTCATTTGGTAAGAGCATTGTAGCCTCCAGCTTTCTTCAAATGATTATGCACATGGAGTTTTTCATACAAAGACCGATTCAAGGAAGTTCAAAAGCGACTTCCTGCTTCAATCGCTGTAGCCTTTGTGTCAAAATAGCTCTCTTCCGCTAGTTTTATGGCTCTCTGCTTAGACTTTCCGTAAAAAATATATAGAATTTGCTCTCTTTATTTTAATTTTTTTCCTTGAAACCCAACTTTCCTATTAAATCACTTAATTTCGGCGTAGCTTCGAATGCATACCGCCATTCATAACTGTCTTATTTGATTTTTTATGCACGGCCAAGAAAGTACTAATTCTATTGTTAACTTAGGCGATTTGTTATGCTTTCCACACCTTCAATACAAAGCGGACGCCGCGCGCTTCGCTCTGCTTTCAATCGCCTTTAATTTTAATATATTCAAAGCGGCTTAGTTGCGCCGCATATCTCTTAGTGCAATGCCACGTACCTACACAAGCAGCAATTTACACACACATTCACAAACCGCAGCAGCACTCATAGCAATCTAAGTTGAAAAGGTGGCGGTCTGTTAAGCCGCCACAATTGAGTTGTGTGGCGAAATTGAAATGAATACAAAGTTTGAAAAATGCTAAACGCTCCAAACAATTTGGGGAAGCATATTTCCGCTTTCGAGCGTTGGTATTTAGTACCCTGTAGGAAATTGGGTTCATAGAAATGGTTGCTCAGATTTGATACTCAAAGGAGAGAACCAAGAATAAAAGCAAATTTTAGGAGATACTATATACAAAAAGTGGTTAGCCTCAGAAGTCAACTAATACCTGTTATATATCTGAAATAGGTTTCAATCTATTTACGTGCATAAATATGATTATTCGATAAGTTCCTATAGGAAATTGGACTCTGAACGTGTTCAATGCTGCACATGCCTCTACAGTCTGAGCGAAAAAAGAAAAATGTTTACTTCAGCTGCGCCGAAGATACAATACCCTTCAGAAATATAAAAAGACCTTACCTTTGATTGATCCGTTTGTGTGGTAACTTTATTGGTCCGATCTGAACGCTTTGTACAAAAATTTTACTGTTGCCTTGAACAATAATCCCTGTCAATATTTAGTGAAGACATAGTCGTCTGATATCGTCAAATCCGACAAATAGCAGCTTCTTGGGGAGAAAAGGATATGTGCAGAATTTCAGATCAATATCACGAAACCTGTGGGATTGGTTCGCGTTTATACAAACAGACGCACGGACAGATGGTCATAAAGAAATCGACTCTGCTTGTTTGGCTTATCTTTCATATATATTTTTTATGGGGTCTTCGACGTCAGGCTGTTACAAACTTGATATATTCTACTCAGGGTACAATGGGTTCCAGAGATCTCTTGGATATTTCTAATTTGCAAAGATTCATACTGAAAACCTTCTAAGAAAGACCTTGAATTTAGAAAAGTTCTCAATGCGATAGCATAGGAATTTAGATCTTAAATAATATATTACACATACATATATACATAGGTCAAGTTTAAAGAATCCAAGCCAAGGAAATACATTATTTTTCCAATAAGTGGCTTTATTAATCTTTTTTAATCTGTATCTCGCATAGTATATACTATGTAGGGGGAGGGCTTGTTCAGAAAAGTTAACTGAGATTGATCTAAGAAAGACCTGAAAGTCTTAAAGTTAGTAACTGAATTCCAACTGGGTTAGGCCTCAGCAACGAAAAGGTCAATGAAAAGCTCAAAAATCAATTCCATATACCAGTCGGGCAAATACTGGTCGTAAGTGCAGAGGGCATTACCAAGTAGTATCAGTAGTAGAAAAATGCTTCATGATTACTGAAATCGTATGAAGCCGTTACGCTTGATTAGGCAATGCAATGAGCGCATTTAATCACTACTTTTACGTAAGAGGATTTTATGTGCATGTTAATATGTAATTACGATTTCCACACCTTACTTGGGTCGCTTGATTAAGGGGGTGATTAATGAGCGGCTAGTTTGGGCAACTAAAGACACGAAGTTATTATTTATTACTAAATTGGAAGAAAATAACTGTTTTCTGCAATATTGTTTCCTTTTATATTACAGGGAAGGGATTTTATTATACCAAATTGCGCGATGTAAAAATCTCAATAAAGCTTGAGCTTTGCTTTTTAAATTTGAAGCACTAAAATTAAGATTTTACAACCACAGGTTGGTGGCAAGTGCCACATTAAATTGAAAAACCCAACACCTTGTACATAGTGAAGTGTCCAACGCTTTAAAATTTTATAAGTCATCAAAATAATCGTTTGTTGTCAACAACAATGCCTGGTGAGAGCAATGGCACTGCAGATTGGTGAAGTTGCAAGTTGCTGCCGCATGCAACATAGCATTGTGTTGGTTGTTACAAGGGGGCGCATGTAAAATCGAAACTATTTGTGGCAACAAAGCAGGGATTGAGTACACCTGCATTGTTGGCTGGACAAAATTATCACCACAAAATCATAACCACCTACACGAAATTGCAACAAAATGGCTGCAACGAAAATAACAACAGCAAGCAATAGCAAAAAGCCGAAGGCTGTAAGAGGAAGCTGCGTTGCTGCCACACACAAACGTGTGAACATTAACTGCAATTGCCACAAAACGCAGCCAAGCGCAAAAAATGTGTAAGTTCAGCTTGCCACAAGTGCCACAAGGCGCGATATGTGAAAAAATTTCGCTGCTTTTGTTGCTCTCCTTGTTTTTCTTTGTTCAGTGCAGCATAGCGCACAATAGAAGACACGGTTGCAATTTTTAAAGTAGCCAACACAACAACAATAATGTTGTATAACAATGTGAGCTGCTGGCGTTCGCGCGCTTGATTGTTGCGTTGTTGCAGCAAAGGCGCTTTCAACACTACGGCAACGCCAACATCAGCCAAACGCATCATTAACGCCCCAAACTGTCAATTACGACATGCAATGCCAGCAGCAACAACAATAATAACAACAACGAAAGCATAGCAGCAATAACTATAAAAAACATGCCAGTGTTTGCAAGTTGCAAGCAGCAAGCAGCAAAAAATTGCGAAAATCATCAGCGAGAAAAGCCAATTCACATGCAACGAAAAGCCAAAGGATTACACGCTTAACATCGCACGTGTAACATACGCTTATACACACACAGACAGAGATCGTCGCACGCACGCAGCCACTTGGCCGCAGCGCAACCGCAGACGTTGCCTCGCAACTGGGCGTGCGCCGTCCGCAGCTGCGTGGGTGTGTTGCAGCAAGCAGGCATAACTACTTACGTGCAGCAAGCGCTGCAGATATTAACTGGCCACATGAAGTGGCAAGTTGTGCAATAAATGCAGTGGCTGGTGCAGCGCAAAAACGGCGAAAAAAGTATGCAACAAAAGCAAAATTGCGCACAGGAAGCGCATTGTGTTGCGTATTGAAAAGCAGATTTTTGCAATTTTCTTAAAATTACTTTTTTTATGGCCAGCTATACGCCACAACGCCAATCCGACTACCTCCCAGTTGCTACAAAATTTCTTTTTTACAAAAACATTTGCTTTTCAAAGCAACCCACCAGTTGTTTGTCTATCGCCTATGTATGTGCGTTTTTTCGGCTCTTATTATCGAATTGCTGGCGATAAATTCGAATTGCCAGCTAGCGCTATAGCATCACGGTGGATTTGCAATCACTTGTCTGGTGAAATTGTTGGTGGCAACCATAAATGTCATATGCTGCGCTTATGCCACATGTGGCGGCATGTAAGCGTATTTTACTTCGCTTCGACCACAAAAATTGCTGATAGTTTGCTGTTTGTGAAGTTTGCGGCATTTTCGAAAATGGTCGTCATTCGAAGTTATGGGCAATGTTTGCATGAGAAGTGGCAAGAAATGTAGTAAGATCCGTTGTGATTGCCTCGTATGCGGAACATTAGAGACTGGAGAGCATTTGGTGGTGGCATTAGAGTGCTAAAGTTAATAAAATTTTGATTGAAAGGATACACATGTGCCTAGCTGAAATTAGGTTAAACCGAGATAACAATTTGGGTAGTTATATTTTCAAATTCGTAATCTTCTTATTTTCTGAATAGTGTTTCGCATGCTGAAATTATGTAGTATATACGAGCCACTACCATCAGCCATCGAAACGGTAGCCATTGGAAGATAACGATCAAACCAAATGACAAAAGTGTACGATCTCATATTAGCTGACTGCCGGCAAAAGGTGCGAGGGATAGCTTAGACAGCACGTAGCTCAAAACACCTCGATGCTCATGTCTTGTCTAAAATACTGGTGATGAGAAAGCTATCGGCCTGCTGGGAGCAGCATTTGCTTACTTTTCACAAAAACCGCGTCCATGAGATAACTTCATAGTAGCATTTCATGCTATTTGATGGTATTTCAGAGGAGTTTCTGTCTCGTTTCAAGACTATAGACGAATAATGAGCTCCTGCTACTCACCACTAGCGAAGAAACCGTCAAAGCAGTGAACTTCATCCGTCAAACTTGCTCCCAAGAAGTGGAAGACTGTTCTGTGCGAACCAGAAAGTGACAAGAGAATCGAGCTAAAAAAGTCTATCGCAATTTGACCAATATTTTCGTTTCTTTTTTATAAGCCCAAGTGGGGAACATTGCTATTGACAACCTATTAATTAGAAGATTTTGGGATAATGTTTCCTAGACTATGTTAAAGATTAAAAAGAAATATTCTTAGGTTTTGGAAAAGTGATTGAAAAATTTAACTTCCAGCCTAAGAAAAGTTGAAGAACATCAACTTAATGTTCAACTTATCTATCTGAAGTTCTCTTTTCGAAGTGATGATTCTGTGCTATTGATGGATGAAGAAAGCTATTGAAATAAGCAAGGCAACGGATGAACAAATACATTTCCGATCAACCACAAACACGAAATGCAAAATAACAAAAGTTAATTTTGTGTGAAAACAACAACAACCTATGATTATTGACAGGCGCTGCAGCTGCGGCCACAACGGTTGCAAGAAATCATTAAAAAAAACAAAAACGAACAAAAACAAATCCAGAAACGCTGCTGCCAACAACAATAGCAGCAACCAGGTACATGGCGGTGGCAACAACATAACAATGATAGCTTTTGCATTCGGCGGCAGATGGGCCAAATCAGCATTCGAAGTGCCTCAATTGCACGCCGCTGCCTGTTGGCAACGCTGTTGTTTGCCATCGATGCTCGTTGTTCTCTGTTGCATTGCATCACGGTTGGTGAATGCTGCCTGTTGATTGCTAACTAATGTTGCTGCCACACTAACTATTGTTGCACGGCAACACGTTGCTGTTGTTGTTGCCGGCTGCAATTACCGCCGTTGCACGTCGCTGCCGCCTCGTCAGATCAGCGCGTAAATCGTTTGTGAAATTCAGAAGCCAAAGCGCAACAAATTAGCGTGAAGGCGCAAATCGCCGCGCGAAACCGTGAAACGAAATATGCAACAATGCCTCGCACTTCAGCCGTTGCCGGTTGCAGTGTGTGCATGCTTTGCTCGCTGGCTTGTCTTGTTGACTGCCTTGTTGGTTGGCTGGCTGGTTGGCTGTCGTCTTCACTTAGCATGCCTCCGCTTTTTTCTTTTTGGTATCTGTATTTTTGCGCATCTCTTTATTTTACATCACTCTTCGATTTCCTTTATTCTGCTTTTTTCCCCACTTATCGACAAGGTAATTTTCAGTTCTATGCCATTTATTTTGCATGCGTTTATCTTGCTTTGCTTGTTTGGGCGTGTGCCTTCTACGGTGCGCATACGCAGTGATAATAAGGTGAGTTCACTTGCAACAACTGCAACGTCGAATTATGTTTGGCACATTGATTTGTTGCTGGCTCACAGGGAAGCTTTTACAAAACGTACAAGTTTGATAATAATGTGCAACAAGTATAATATTCTTTTTGATTTTTCTAACCGGAGACAGCGGTAAAAACAGTCCTGAAATAAACTTGAGAAATGCTGCCGAGTAGACAGTGCTTGGCTGAAAAAAATTCCGTGTCCGTTCCGGTTACAGAGACCCGAATGTCGTCAGACTTCTTTGTGTGAACTATAGTTGCACCTCATATGGTTTGAAACAATAATCAAAATCGACTATTTGAATTAAGTGAAAACTATCTTAAAGAGAAAGAGTGTGTTTTGATGCTATTCGTCTAACCTAACGTTTAAAAAACTATTAGTGTAGCAATGTCTCATAGGATTTTATTTGATTTTCCCAAAATAGTTGTAAATCTGACAATGTCTCATAGAAATAAAAAAAAGTTAGCTAGTCGCGCAGTATCTCTGAATTTCCCTTTGAGTGTCTTGAGTCGTCTTAAAATCTTAATTCCTAATATACTTAAATCAAAGATTAGCTTAGCAGTCGGTCAAATAAAAAATATATTTAAAAGAGATGATTGTTGATATACCTAGAAAACATTGTTAAAATTAGACCATTTTTTAGGGTTCTAGACTTGCACAATCTTATTAATTAACATTATATAATATTTTTGGGTCAAAGAAAAAATATTTATATTCAATTATCAATTTCATTAAAATATGCAACTTTTATGAAGAGTTTATTTTTGGTCAACCTGAGTTTTTCCATTTTTTCGTTTACATCACTTTTGTATTTATACCTTCTTAAATATGTCTAGAAATAAAAAGATCGCCAAGAATGTCTACAAGAAGATTTTTCAAATTTCAAATTATTTTCGGATGTACATATGTATACATACATATGTGTGTATTTTGCAGACGAGTCATGTAATCCGGTTCGTCCCGGACTGAAACTTTAAACGCGTTTACTTCGAAATTGTATTTTTTAAAACGACATCCACGATTTCTCAGATTCCACTCGACCGATTTAAACTTTTAGCTAGTCTCCTTTAAATACTTGTTTATGCCTTGAGCTACCATGCCGTCAAATTTTTTTTTCGTATATTTAAAAAATTCCATTTTGTGAAAAAAAAAAAAATTATTTAAAATTTTTCCTTATTTCCGGACATTGCGATATTATTCCAGATTAATACTTATTTTGGTTTCAGATTGCTAGGAGAGTTGAAATCGTGATTATGTAGTATATGGTCACGTGTCAATTTTTAAAAACTTCCATTTTAACAGCTATATTTTTAAATATTTACCTTCTTTTTAATTTTTTTATTTTTCCCAATATGCTTGTAGTGCTAATAAATAACTAACAAAAAATGGATGGTAAACATTTTAGTTGTCTTTTTTTACACTTCAAAAATTATCTGAAATTCCTTCCTCTAAATGAGAAAACCCCCTTAATGTGCAATATGTATATACATATACAAAATATATTTATTATATAAGAATAATTGTCAATATGAAGAACTTACCGATATTATTTATTGCGCGACAGCTTCAGTTGCAGCTAAGAAGGCCTAAGATACAAGTTCTATACATATGTACGAGCATCACCCGAAGAATATATGTACATACATATGTATACACACATCACATTTCACAAAGCACTTTTCACACTTAACACGAATACACGAGCATTTTACACTTACCGATTTAAAACGAGCCTTCACGCGAAAATTGTCTAACCGAACAACACGACACATTTATTTTCAGACACATTTATGCTTATTTCAATATATGTATATTATTATTCAATAATAACTTTTGAAATATACATATTTATTAACAGACGAACAAAACGAAACACACTCGCTCAAGTTCACGCATGCACAAAGGGGCACGAGTGGCCAACGGATAATTTACACGCACTTTTCTTCGCTTACATTTTCATTTTAACACTCACTAAAACATTATTTTGATACTTAAAACACAACTAATACTTTATAAAACACTAATTCACTATTTACTGAAACTTTCCACTACTTTTCACATATTTTTACGAGTCTTTCAATTTTACAACTGCACGCAAATTCCAAATGACCGCACTGAATTTAACTCCCGTTGTTCGTACTCCAATATGCACCTGCATCGATTCATTGATCGCTCTCTTCATATCGCACATTCCAATTACACTTATTGCCTAATTACTCTCAATGTTTATTTTGAAGGTCAATGGCAAAAACAAACCGCATATTGGCAAACACACAAAAAAACAGTCGATGCTGCATGCATATATGTATGTATGGTAATGCATATTACGCTCTTTATGCTCTTTGCTGCTTTGGATGATGTACTAAGTTAAGAGCTTACAGCACGTATGAAGGGGAAGAAGCAGATTATTTTTAGTTTTGTCGCCTTTGCAACGAAAAAGAAAGCAAAATAAGAGTATACGGGAAGCGGAAATGAATTTTATGACAAAAAATGATATTTTGGTTCCAGCGAGAGAGACTGAGTGTTCAGAAGCAAACTCATGTACTGTATTTATATGAGTTGAATGAAATTTGAAAAGAGATGCAGGATGCTTAATAAATTTTTGGTTTGAATGTATAAAAACAATGAAAATTTTGGAAACTTCCAAAGAGAGAGAATGAATATTAAATCTTAACGCAAGTGTAAAATATTGAAATAAGAGATTTCTGCAGCATAACAACTGTTTAAAATGTTTTATTCTTCATTGAACCAAGGAGATCGGGGATATTCCATAAATAAATCCCTTTATTGGACGATACATTTTCTCAAAAGATTTGTTTTTACTAACATTTTCTAAGAGGATCAAGTTTGCAGGGCGGAATTCTGTTATTTTGCGAATGAAACCTTTCGCTATTCATGGAATATATGTACATATGTATATATACATATCTGGGTCTGAGCAGAGATCATTTTTATTAACGACAGGCATCTTCTTTACGGTGAATCTAAAATAGTACAATATCTTCGATTCTAATATAGTCTTTAAACTACCGTAATCAGATTTTATAAAGGGACGAAAGTAAACTAGAGTCTGAGGTTCAATAAGATTTGGAGCACGCACTTGAGGGGTTTTATATTCCTATGCTCGCATGTATATTCTAAATGGAGCTGGAACCAAAGCTGAGTATACGAAAACTGCAGAACTCTGATTTTTCCTCAGTCAATGAACATTCTTCTGCACTTCTGAAGCCGCCTTGGTGGCGATTCCCCACAATCGTTGCATACAGTTAGCTTTTCGTACAAGATAAGACTTCTATTTACATATGCACACTCATCTTACTTACCACTTGCTTAAGACTCATTTGCACATTTGCCGTTAATAATTGCCAAGCAGAAATAAAGATGAGCTTGTTAGTTGGAATTTAATTGAAATGGCGGCAAAAAGACTTCATTAACACCGCCAGCTGCCCCCATATGCAATGCCACACTCGTTACATATTTAAATCACTCGCTGTCCGCTAATGCGGTTGTAATGATGACGCCGGCTGTGTCGAGTTGAGGAGGCGGGCGCTTGGCCGCCGCAAATCTCATCAATCAAATCGCGAAATCTGTAGATGCTAGACAAGACAGGCGAGCGGACAGACAGGCCTACCAAGCAGACCGAGGCCAACAGAGACACAGCGTTGATATGGAAGACAACTACAGCTGGTGTGGCAGGAAATCGCTAAGATGTTGCAGTATATTTTTATGCCACCGACTGGTTGGCTGGCTTATAAGCGCTTAGAGATTTTTTTTACAAAATTATTATTCTTTTTTTTGTTGTTTTGCTGAAGCTATTTTTTCCGCATGCGAATTTAGGGTGGAAATGATGCCATTAAATGAAAATGATAACGAGAGCGTTTATGTAAATGAAAAATCGGTGTTGCAAGTGGAAAAAAATCAGAGAAATACTACAATGCATTGACAGAGAAGATGGAAAGATACATTTGTCTGTATGTCTATGTGTAAAGCATTAGCTGTGAAATGTGCTCAAGCGTAGCTTAGCTCGTTTGCGCCATGGCGTATGGTAAGCAGAGAAGCATAATAAAATGTAACCGAGAACAAGCCGAGTAAGTGGCACTTGCTAAGCCACTACGCTGCGGCGCTGCCAGTGATTTTTGCTAAATATGCCAAAAGCAAATAAACTCATTGTCTTGTTGCAAATGCAAATACGGGTACATACACACACACATGCACATGTATACGAAACAATAATATTTCCTGTCTCAGCGGCCTTAATTACAATGTGTGGCATTGTCTGGATCCAAGTAAACAATTTATAACCTCATAGATACAGTATCTGAACGTTTAAAAGCTACTTAAATATGAAATGCTAAATGGCAAGTTGAACTCTGTGCTTGAGTATTTGAGTATAAAAATAAAGGAAAATATGTGTGGACGTAAGGCAACGGACTAACACCGAATGTGCGCGTTAATGAATAAATGGCAACGGAAGTTAATAACAACCTGATGAAATGATAATATGATAGATAGATAGCTAGATATACTCGAACATAGAACACAACGACGTTAGGAATTTGCCAGGATAAGTGAAGAAAAAACCAGCTGGCAAACGCAGTTACGTGGGTGGGCTGCAAAGTGTTGAGGATAAGTGAGAAGGAGCATGGATATCGAACTGTATTTGGTGAGTTGGTAAGAAAATGTACTCTAGCCCTGTTATCAGTAGAATTTTAACGGGTCTGTGCTCTCCTCTCCTCACGTGTTCTTCTCTTGGCTTGTACTGGACTACCATCGTTTCCTGCGTCGTCGCAAGATCCTTTTGGTCCAAGATCGATCATAAGAGACTTAGAGAGCTCTTTGCTTTCAGTAAGTTTAGCCTACCCCATCTTGTGGAGGTTCGAACGTGTCATTGCCCTATCGGTGTCCATGCTATAATGTTGGGAATCTTACCGGACGTTAGCTGCAAAAGCTGTGTGGAAGGAGACAAAGTGAAAATAACCTTCTGGTGCAAAAAAAGTATTGCTTGCTTAAAAACCACAGCTTAAGCAGAACTTAAGATGGTACTTCGACAGGACTGCAGCTTCTAAGATTGATTTCGTAAACGGCGTCCTGCCAAGTGCCTATTCTCTTTTTAAACAAGGAACCATTATAATTAATACGAGCTTTTAATCTGGACGCAGTTCAAAGATTTGCCAATCCCTGAAGCACCTGTTGAGTTCAAACCGCTATACACACAGATATTTTATAATTTCAGTTGTGTTTCGAGTTGATATGAGTCCCTAAAAACGAGTCCGATCGAAGGGTTAAGTCAAGAGCCAACAAGCCTGGTCCCGTTGTTGAGTTCCAACTTCGATTCTCGCTGATAATTCCTAAACAGAAACCCAATTGGAGTGATGTGGCCTCCAGAACTTGATTTCGAGCGAAACTTTATGTCAAGGATTGCCAACCGTGGTTTGCTCAATAATTTAATTTTTCGCACATAACAGTTATATATAAGAAAATTTAAGCTCTAGTCGAAGAGCTAAACAAAATCCTCCAGATCCAAATACTCTTCGAGCCACCCTCGTATTGTAAATGCACAAAGCAAACCCTGTATACCGTTCATGTTAGTATATGTATCTAAGCTTGCATTCAAATCGCACATTTAACACGTTCCTCTGCGCTGGGCGACCATTGGCGGCAGCGGTTAACTCGCAATCGCCGCAGTCGTTTTGGCGTTGGTCATTAATTACCACGCTAATTATAGTCTGCGCAAACTCATTTACTTTTGCGCATAAAATAGAATTAAAAAGCGATAAAAAAAGAGCCCAGCTAACGCACAGCATAACGAGCAGCAAATTAACAAACGCATATCTACACATGCATCTAACTGGGTTCTAGGAAAGAACTCCACTTCCATCCCGAGAAAAAATACGCACATTAACAGCGAATTTTGTTAATGCTGCTCTACGCAAGTGTGCGTTTAGTGAGGTTATTCGTGCGTATCCTTTACAAGCACAGAGTCCGTCATTTTCTCATATATGACGGATAGATGCTAACTTCGGCCCTCAGGTGTGGCTTTTGAATTGTTGAAGCAATGTTAACTGTTAGGTGGTACTTTGGTGCGTAAATCTACATAGTTAGTATTAACTGAAAGTATAGTAACTTGTAAGGACAAGAAAGCAGTTGTTCTTCGGTAGAATTTTCTGAATTCGGGTTTAGTCATGTGGAGCGCAAATTAAAGAACTGGACTGCAGTATTCGCTGTTGACAATGCGCAAAGGACCACAAATCTTCCACAAAACCTTTCTCTTGAAAACTCGTAACTTCCACTCATCAGATGCTGCCATCGTCCATGCCTCTGCTCAATATAGCAGGACGGTAATGATAATTGACTTATAGAATTTGGTCTTTGTTCGTCGAGAGAGGACTTTAGTTTTCAATTGCCTACTCAGTCCGAAGTAGCACCTGTTGGCTAGAGTTATTCTGCGTTGGATTTCGATGCTGACATTGTTGTTAGTGTTAATGCTGATTCCAAGATAGCCGAAATTATCTACGACTTCGTAGTTATGGCTGTCAATAGTGACATGGGAGCCATGTCGCGAGTATGACGACTGTTTGTTTGATGACAGGAGATATTTCGTCTTGCCCTCGTTCACCAGACCCATTTGCTTTGCTTCTTTGTCCACCCTGGAGAAATCAGGTTAACAGTGCGGTTGTAATGGCCAATCATATCGAAGATGATGTACACTCTTTTAGAAGATTGCACCTTCTCTATTCAGATCTGAAGCTCGAATTATTTTCTCCAGGAGTAAATTGAAGAAGTCCGCCGATATGCAGTCGCCTTGCTCGAAGCTTATTTTCTAAAAATCTCTGATCGCTGACTTTTCGTACTCATCTCTCCTTATTTCCCACAAATTATGCACCACTTAAATTGCACAGAAACCCCCCAAAAGTGCGCAACCATATCGGACATGCCCAATTATATTCGCAACGCAATCAAATGAAAATTTATGCAGCGAAATAACTTTAATGAATTGGTGAAAAATAATACCTTTTCTGCAATTTCGTTAATGTTTTATGTATAGGACACCACGCCGCGGACCAAACGACAGCAATTCTCTTGCAAATCAGTTGGTGATAATTGCTGGCAAATGCCGAAAAAAGCAGCGAGTGAACATTTTTCAAATACCAAATTTTTTACGCGCAATTCCCCAGGTAATATTGATTAATCTATAAGCAACTCATTAACAATAAATAGCCAGAAGTACTCCTCCCCAACGCACATACACTCACAAACTTACACAACTTTTATGCGAAACGGAACGCCACAAAAATACCGACCAACCATTTAACTGCATATACGGTATTTACTGAGACAATGCTGCTGCCTTGAATCTGCGCCTCAGCTAATTGCATTGCTGCTGCGCAATGTGGCAATGGTGGCATGGTGCAATGGCAGCCTCATTTAGCTGCTACTGGCATTGAAATTAATCAGCTGCGGCCGCTAAATGAGGCGCCCTTCTCGCGCTCTCGGTGTGTGAGGCTTCTGTATATATGTGTGTGCGTGAAGCCAAAACAAAAACATTGTAGCAATAGCGTACGCGCAGAAACCCAGCCAGCTACCCTTTTGCGGCTGCCCGGTATGCAGGTTGAAATCGTGATAGCTGTGTGAGTTTACAGTTGTGGGTGAAAAAATTGCGGAAAAGCATTATTGACTCCGTTCCGAAATCGGCGAAAGAAGCTTCTAACTTTGGCAAATCATCTATTTTTTCTCCGCCGAAAATATTCTTGTGATCGGGAGCTCAAATTAAGGACAAACGGATTTGAGCTGCCAGTGAGCTTAAAGTCTTCCAGCAGTTGTTGGAATTAGGCTGTGGTGTCGACAGGGCAAGCAATGCCGTTTGGTTGTCTGTGTATGTGGTAGCTTTCTGTATTCTCCCGTAGTTTTTCAATAAAGCTTCATAGACCTTC
Organism: Bactrocera neohumeralis; assembly: GCF_024586455.1. Classification (NCBI taxonomy): domain Eukaryota; kingdom Metazoa; phylum Arthropoda; class Insecta; order Diptera; family Tephritidae; genus Bactrocera; species Bactrocera neohumeralis. The sequence goes on along the minus strand of NC_065923.1, from coordinate 79,485,165 downwards.
TCCATACTTAGTACTTCTGCTGTCTGAGTTTGTTTGACTGGTTGAAAGCTAGATGTTAGGATAATTGTTGTATATCGCCGACTCCAACTCTGCGGTCCGTTTGTGACTCGTTGGTATAGATAGAGGTAGTATCGAGAGAGAGAGAGCCTAGAATAGACTTCTGTCTTTTCTAATAAGTTATATATTTTTTATGAAAAACAAGATAGTCTGCTCTAGTAGGTCATTCTGAAGCTCTTGAGGCTTCTTTTACAATAGCAATTTGATTCTAAAAGTTTCCCTGCATAACACTGAGATTGCCTCACTTGCATTTTAGAGGTCGCTGAGCAATGTATTCTTCCCTCGACGTCGGAAGATCAGCATAAAAATAACGCGAGACAATCAATCAGAGATCTGCTGACAAAGTAACTCACGAAACCTATAAGTCCACGAAAGTTACTTAGTTCTGAGAAAATTAGACAAAGAGAATTTAAGATTTTATAGAATGAGAGCATAGGCAATGATCTCAGTAACATTGGTAAACATAAGTAACTTGCAGTGAGAAAAAGTTAACTGTTTCGTTATAAGCTATTGAGTTTCCAGCTTCGGCGACCAAGGTAATCGTATTGAAAAAACGTGTTACTCATTTTCTTATGTTATTTTATTAATTCTATGTTATTAATCTTATGTAATGTTATGTTATTTTCCGTTATGTTATGTTAAAGAACGTTATATTATATTTTTTTAAGTAATATAATAACATTTTACTTTATTTTTTGTTAAGTTACGTTATGTTATATTGTGTTACGTTCGTTATGTTTTGTTACGTTACGTAACGTAACGTTATATTATGTTAAGTTATATGACAAAGACCTTACCGACTCTCAAATCTTTCTGCACTCTCTACTTTCAATTCGTTGACTATGCCAAATAATCGCACACAACTGTACGCATACTAATTTGTATGTTCACATATATGTTCTCTGCAAATTTGTATGATACGCTGCCTCGGGGGCAAGTGATTTGTATGCGTGGATTCGCGCAAAATGTTTGTACGCACGCTCACACACACAAACGTATGTATGTTGCAACAACGAGTTGGTAATCAGCGCCGCTGGCATTTTAAACTGCAAAGCGTCAAATGCCAAGCCGCTGCAGCGGTATACACCAGTGTTGCAGCGATTTCATTGCTTGCAACATTATGCATGAAAGTTGTTGTTGCTATTTTTATAATTTTTCGCTTTTGCCTTTAAGCCCGCAGCAAACGAAGCTAATATCTAAGCGCGGCCGCTGCGGGCGAACGGGCGTCTATTTGCTTTTGCAGCGCATATGCAACGCTGATGATGTTGCCACAAAGGTAGCATGCAACATGCGCATGTCAAATCATGTACGTATAGACAAGTGAACATAGACTTGTATGTAAATTCAAAGCAATATTTGCGCTAGACACACGCACACATACACACAGAGATGCTGTTTGCTGCATAGCTGTGCGCATGCGTGCGCTCGTGTGCTTTACAAGCAGCTAACAACTCCACCTGCAAATTACAAAATTACCAACTGATAATTTTTACCTTAGTTCACTTATGCCACATGCATACATGCACTTGCCACATACAAATTGGCTTGCAGCGTATGCTTGCTTTGTTGTTGCAGTTAACAAGTTGCACGTTTACGGCGATTTGCGGCTAGGCGCAGAGACGCGTTTTTAATTTGTTGCAAGCAGCGGCAAAGAAAAGTATTAAGCTCACAAGCTGCAACAACAACAGCATGAACACAAGTATAGCAACTGTGGCATGTACGCAAGTGTATTAACAAGTAGCTTCCCTATTTTGCCGACAACGACAGCGTGCCACATGCCGCGCTCCCCGCCACAACAAGCTGCACGCCAATTGCACAAGCCATTCGGGTCGTTTGTCGACGGCTTACATGGCCATGCGCGCCTTTGTATGTCGCTTAGCTTGGCTCTCAGACTGCTGCCGACGAGCACTTGGCCGCCAACACTTGTTAGCAACTGTTGCTGCTGCCGCTGTGATTCACTGCCGCAGCTTAATTGCTTATGGACTAGTTTACTTAACGGCGAGCGCGTGCAACAAAAGCAAGACAGCAACTTAAAGCGTTACAAAAACGAAAACGAGCAAAATATAATCATTACGAAAGCAACAACAGCTAATTTGTTGCTGTAGTCGCTGCAGAGTGTCTCAGAGTAGAGTAAGCAAACATGTGGCACTTACAAACACACACACACATGCAGACTGTTGAACGCAATTTACTATAATCAACATTGCAACACAAAATAAACACGAAAAAATACAACAACAAAAACACTAGCCTTATTCCATCATTATATCAGCCTTCCGAGTCATAGTTCCACCACACACCGCCTTCCGCTACGCCTCATCGTTTACTCGCTGGTTGTTCATTTTATAATTAATTAATTTTTCAAGCGTGTTGATGTTTTATAAAGTAAGATTTTCCAACTCGCCCTGCTTACACTAGCTCCACATACATACATACATATGTATTTGCTGCTTCCATTTATTTTCACTTTTTTCTGCTGCGCATCCGCATCGTCGTGTACTTCTGCTTCTTCTTCTTCTTCGCTCAATCTTGTTAACAAGTTGATTAGTGTTTTGCGCTGGCCTGCCACTGCCCTCGCCTTTAATGTGATAACCATGCGCGTAGTGCAGGGCGCTGAGTCGGCATATATGTACGTGGCCAACAACCAACACTTGTTGTCGACTGCCATCCGGACATACTCCAACAATTTTAAATGGACTTTTGCTGTTTTGACTGTGATTGCTCCCAGTTTTGGTCCATGTTCAGCATTTTTCCGCCTTAAATACTCTTACTGATCCTTCGACTAATATTGTCAAACCTATACCCGCCAAACTCAGTATTTAAGTCTAGTCATTGGAGTGTCTATGCAAATTCTTCGTATATGATCGTTAAATCAAATCTTAGATCAGCTTCCAAATGGCATCCATTTGACAGTAGCTCATTTCACTTCCAACTAACATCCATTTCACAATCAACTGACATCCGCTTGACAATTTCCTTCCGACATTCATTTGACGGTTGCAATACGATATCCACTCGTCAATTGCCGTCTGGCAGTCGTTTGACAGTTCGCATCCGTTATCCATTCGACGGTCTCTTACCGACAATCCTTTGAGTGTTGTCATCTAATATCCATTTGACAGTTACCAACCGCTGTTAATTTGAAAGCTTCCACCTGACATTTACCTGGTATCAGTTTGACAGCTACTATATATTAATTTGGCAACTGTTAGAGAGTTTGCATAAGATATAATTTGAGAGTCGCTATTTGACAAGCGTTTGATGACAGTCGCCAACCGATATAAATTTGACAGCTACGATCTGATTTACATTTGATAATCATGTGTGACGGCTACCATTTGGTATCCGTCTGACAGTTTGGTAGCTTTCATCTTATATTAATATGGCATCCATTTCAAAGTTGTCGTCATTCCACACACATTTGACAGCTCCCATCTGACACATTTTGACAACCCTTTGACAACTGCCATTAGAGATGAGTTTGATAGCTACTGGTATCAATTGAAACCAGTTTGATCTCTGCCATCTGACATTTATCTGCCATCCATTTAACAGCTACTAACTGATGTGATGATATAATATCTCATGCCAAGAACTCCGTCTAGGACTAAATGTTACCAGCAGATAGAAGCGGGGTTACACGCTCAATGTCAAAAGATGTAGTTGGAACATAATGGGACAGCTAACATTACACCGATAATCGCAGAATATTTATCGTTTTAAGCCTTGTTACTTTCCTTCTGAGAGATTGTAACCGTGTCGGAAGAACGTTTTGCTTTCTCGATAGCTCACAATATACAAGTATATACTCGATAGAAAAGTTTAGGTAATAAATCATACAGTTATTTTGTATCCTACTGGACTCGAGCTTGTGTCTTAAGTCTTAAGTCTTTAGTTTTTATATTATATATGGTATCCGATTTCACAAATTTTTACACCGTACCGTTAAAACCGAAGAGCAATGTATCTCCTAAGATTGGTTAACATGGTATTACTGATTTGGGTTTCCCAATGTTTAAATAGCTTTCCAACAAAGTTTACGACATTGCAAACATACAAACAAGTCCACTCTCGTCTGTGTGTATAATAATTTTGCATGTGTTTCCGTGCGCATGCGTGCCATCATTGTCATTTAACAAGTTGTTAATTTTATTCAAGGACACATTTTTTCACACCATCAACACAATTGCACCCAATGACAGCAGAAAAAATGAAAACAGCAACAGCAAACCACAAATGCATTAAGAAACAGTCCACACAGAGATTAACAGACATACACAGCATTTATTGGTATGCATGCATAGAATTCTGGAAGATATTGTGAAAAATGACTCAACGGCAGGGCACTGCAATTGGCGAACGTCAACGCTGCAAGGCGCAAATAGCCAACGGACAGAAACCAGCAACAGGCAATTCATCTTCCTTACGCCAAAATGTTGCGATGTGCATGCAACAGGCAAGAGGAGACAACAGCAAAACCAACATGTGGAATAGCATATGAACGAGTGATGAGAACAGTCAAAATATATAAGAGCTAAGGTAATTTACTTTTGAAAGGGAAGCTCATTTCGGCCTTACATAATCTGTAGAAACTGGAAAAGACTAGAAGACTTGGAACCAGAACTGTGGTATCTCTAAAAAAGCTGAGCCGACGTTGAAATTGTCATTGGGATCCCAGTTAGATAGGGTTTCATAGGCTTTTGTATAGCCGAAAGTAAAATCTTTCTTAAGTAGATCTCCAGAAGAACTCGGAAAGTGTCTGCTTTGGAAAGGTTATTGAATCTGGATAGAAGTTAAGAGGAAGAGAAGCCGGCCACTGTGGTTTCTTTCAAGCAATCGCTTCAAGCTTCTTCCTCATTAGACGTGTATGGATACCCGATCACAACGGAATCGCCGGAAGAAGATGAGCTTGCTAGGGAGAGCATCTTTTCCCCAAATTTCATCTGATTGAAAGCGAGTCCGCTGTGAGACGTCTTCTTGTGTTTTGACGTTGTACGTTTGAACCTCCAGTAAGCTCACCAAACGCTGTTCAATAACCAGAATTTGTGCGACTGCAAGATTCCCCCGGCCCAGAAAGATACTGCACTGGTCCGATAGCCTAAAGTTAGATTGGCGGGGAGTTCCTTACAGTAAACTCTAACTCCAACCATCCCTCTAAGCTTCGATCCATCTGTGAAAAAGTTCACTGCGCCTCTTCTCAAGCGACTTCTCCCCATTCACTTCTCCCTCGTCGGTATGTGAGTGAGCATGCTGCCATGAGTGCCCTTTCGGACACAGTGGTCTAAGTTTTACCGAATGCAGTTGAAGGAGTAGAGAATTTCGGCTTCCGAGCATTACTGGGTTTTAGAGCACACTGCGCAGCAACACACCGGCGATGCTGATGAGAGCAACTCTTTGGACAAGCTTTTGTGCAGCCTTTTCGAGCGCCGCCAGACGTATACTGTAGAGAATATTATAGGCCTGGCCAGAGTTACGTAGAGCCAAATTACTATCTTTGGTGAGAGCCCCACCCATTCCTAATTCTCTCCTCAATATACTTTCGTGAAAGCTTTTTAACACTGATAAAACCTCGTAATGGTTATATTAGGTTCTCTTTATGCTTTTTTGTCAGGCGCAATGGTATCTTGATCTTTTGAAAGGGAATGTGGACTTCTAATATGCTGAAGGCGTTAGAAGTCTTGATACTCCTAAGAAGTAATCGGGAATTCCAAAAGTCTCTTATATCCAATCAGTCATTCTGCGTTGACTCAAATGAACTTTTGAGCCCCTTAATGCGTTAGAGATAACTTAAAGTCTCAGCAGGGTATGCCATATGATGCTATAATTTAGTTTTTCAAGCATTTGTAATTTTATCTCAGAATTCTTGACAAAGTTTTGTTCCTATGGCCCTCATTGAGTTGCAAATTTAATTCTCGGAAAAATCGCTAAATATAAATCTTTACGACATCCTTTCCATCGCTTTATATGCTTTTTGTTGTTGTAGCATTTAAGCAGCAATTGCTGCTTGTCAACACTGGCATTAGCTACTGTGCAACATTTGCTGCCTGCCGTGTCCACACGAATGTTGCACGAGCTATTGTGACAGCATGTTGAACAACAGCCAGCGAGCGAAGCGGCGATGTGGCATTGAGCTGATGTGTTGACGCCGCCTAAAAGGTGCTAAAAACGACAAAAATCGCTGGAAAAACGCAGCTATGGAAATGACAACAAAAAAACAATAACAACAGCTAGGAAATGCGCGACGCATTGTGGCATTAGAAGCAGCTGAATTTGCTTAGCTACCGCAAGTGACGACAGACTGCTTGCCACAACCGCGGCCAGTTTTGGCGGCTGATGCGCCTGAATGTATGCCTGTACGCATGTGTGCCTTGCTGTTTGTTGTTGTTGTGGTATGTTTGCTTGGCTTGCATGGATTTTGTCAACAAGTGACATCTTACAATGAACGATTTATTGTCGCCGTCTGCGTGGACGTTGCAATGCCAATGCGTCGATTAGTTTGCCAGCACACATGCGCACACACACGCACATACATATGCGATAATATGTAAATAGCTGTATGTGTTGCATGCCCATTTAACTGTCTGCCTGCCACTCGCCATTTGGCGGCGTTGCTGCTGGCTGGCTTAGCGGCATTCAAGCAGCGCGCGTTGACAGTTTGGACAATTTTCGCGCACGCCATTGCGCATGTGCCACAGCGCAGACATTGCAAAAGCAAACAAACACGCAGGCAGTCAGCCTGCCAGCCGTGTGTGTCCATCGCCCAAGCGCCGAGCTGCACGACGACACCGTAATTATTGCCAATTCCATTTGAATTCGGATTTGTTCGCGGTTTGCGTCGCGCATGCGTAATAAATGCGCCGGCTTGGCTTTGGCAGCTTTGCAGAATCGTTCGCACCGGCGTACGGACTGTGTTGCATGCTATGCCAAACGCAACAGCACATTTCAGGATGTTTCCAACAAAAATTTATGCAAAAAAATCAGCGAAAAAGGAAATAAAATTATTGTAAGCACACATAAATCAAGTCGAGTGCCAATGTTAGAGGAAAGTGTTGGTAAAACTGCTTGACTACTTCGAGTCGAAATTGGTTTTCAATCGCTTAACCATGACCAGATTACGAAATCCTCATAGCACCTTATTTTGAGGATGTGTTATCGCTTACAGAAGGCTCTTCAATCTATAATGACATCTTCTATAAACAAGGTTAGGTTAGGTCGTTGAGTTGATCCAAAATCGGTGTTTCTCACTGGGATATGCGTGCTTTGTGTTCCCCCTAAACTCTTAAAAGTGCATCAGCAGATCCTCATGGATTGACGAATCGTTTTTAGCTCACAATAAATTTTTAAGGTGATTAGTATCAACCCCACAACACCTATAATTGCGGTAAGATTGACTCTCTCTCATTGGAATGAGACCGAGTAGAAACTCCTTTGGTTCTACCACTGGATCAATGGACATTAGTCGTCTCAACAAATTTGTGCACTTTGTCGATTATGTCTTGTGAACTTAGCAATTCTTGGTTACCAAACCGGACCGGCTGCTGAAATGAGCCAGCTATATGATATAGGGATCCGATATCGACAGTTAAAATATATTAGTAACTCCTTGTAGAAGAAATATTCAGACTGGTATCTCATAAATTGACGGACTAGACGGTATACTTACAAACGGACATAGCTTACTCGACTCAGCTTATCACGCTGATTACGCCAAGTTGAATTTGAGAATTTGCACTTTTTCTGCCGATCTTCAAGCGAGTCAAATAACTCATTAGCCTCCAATAATTACAATAATTCCACAACTTAATGAGGCTATCAAAATGTTAATTTCCTCAGAAATTCGTTAAGCATTTCTAATAGAAAAGAAGCAATCACTTGAAAGAGTATTATACAGGCGAGACGAATGCCGAGAGTTAGTGCAAGCAACTATACGCTCTCTACATTTGATTACGGTTAAGGAGCTAAAAGTTAAACGATTAACATTTTTCGCATTTATTTGTATGTAGTATGTATGTATTTGTGTACCAATACATGCTTCACTTTCATTTAGCAATGCAGCAAACGCGCATAAACGAAGAACACATATTGAGTGTGTGTGCGTTTTAGACAGAATGTGTATATGTATGTGTTTGAAAATTTATTTAGCAAAATTTTTTGCACTTATTTCCTCAAAGATTTGCAGCCAAAATGGTAAGCTACTAAAATAAGTAGCCGCTCACATACACAGCCACTTATTAGCGTTCGCTTCCCGCAACTAACGCGTGACTTGCGAGCGAGTGTGCCTTGGACGAGGCTGAGCAGCAAATAAAAGGCTTACAGCAGCTGCCCACGGCTTATTAGACATCCTTTAAGTGGTAAGCAGTTAGATGTTCATGTTTTTTTTTTGCTTTGTTGCACAGCCGACTTTGAGCACGTTGGCTGGTTGAGTTCATTTCACGCTTCTCGTTTATCAATTTTCGCAGATTCTAAATTTTTATGGCAGACGCTTTTGGTTCTTGCAATTATACCCACATGTACATATGTATGTATCTCTGTGTCGACGACTGTGCGGAACCGCTAACGTGCCACAAAATGTGGCAATATATACATGCATATACAATACATTTCTTCGATATATTAAAGGCTTGTACAGAGACTGCTGACTTCAAGCTGCCAACGCACTTACATCTCACAAATCGAAGTAGAGAAAATTAATTTAGTCTGGCGATTTTTTCCCCACTGAAGTGCAATTCTTAATTGCTATTACACGAAATGCTCAGCAGATTATTTTTGTTGCACATAAACAATGCAATGAGGCAATAAATTGAAAGAAAATAAAATCAAATTGAATTATCAACATCTACTGATATTCTACACTTACTTCTTTATAACCCACAAAACATCTCTGCCTTGATTTTAGCAGCTAAACTCTTAAGGTCTTACTTCCAACATATGGTTCTAGTTGTGACCTCACAATTTCAGTGAATGATCCACGCAAAAGACCATTGGTGCACCCTAAAACAGTGATATGAAATTTTATGCGTCTGCTAAAAGCCTCAAACTCGCAATCTTTTTGTCTATATTAGTATTGATCGGACTGAGTAGGCAATTGAGAAGCAAAGTCCTCTCTCGACAAACAAAAACCAAACTCTATAAGTCACTCATAATTCCCGTCCTGCTGTATGGTGCAGAGTCTTGGACGATGTCAACAACGGATGAGTCGACGTTGCGAGTTTTCGAGAGAAAAGTTCTGCGAAAGATTTATGGTCCTTTGCGCGTTAGCCACGGCGAATACCGCATTCGAAGGAACGATGAGCTGTACGAGATATACGACGACATCGACATAGTTCAGCGAATAAAAGACAGCGGCTACGCTGGCTAGGTCATGTTGTCCGGATGGACGAAAACACTCCAGCTCTGAAAATAAGTAAGTCGACGAAGAACCCGCCGGGGGAAGCAGAGGAAGCACTCCGTTGGAAATACCTGATAAAGAAGGACGCGAAGAATTGGCGCGAAAAGAAGAAACGACTGGCGCGCTGTTGTTAATCGCTTAAGCGGTTTCTACGCCAATTAAGAAGAAGAAGAAGTGTTGATCGGCCTCTAAATAATGGCCGCGTTGTTTGGGCATTGAAGATAGATTGAAATTCGTTATATGAAAGTGTTTCTTCCGGCTGTGAACTATTATCTTAGGTCCTCCGTATGGAATATGGAATATCTGGTGCGTTATTAAGAACATTCACCACCCAGCGGGTCTATACTATGGCTAATATGTACATGAACCACAGCAACCCAAAGGCCCTACCCTGTTGTGATGTGAACCGATGCCACTGAAGACGCGCTGCAACGACCAGTACAAATGATAGTTAGAAGAACTACGGTCTGGGCAACAAGGCAAGTGAGGCAAAACTGCCCAGCCGCTGTTTTAGAAACGGTTTTTAAACGGTCTTTCAACATGAAAAGGAGCGTTGCCATGATGCATAATTATTTCTTCGTATCTAGTCGCAAATTCTGACCGTTATTCCGCAGTCGATCGGTAGAACCTTGTATTCGAAAACTATGGCTTCTACAATCCTTTCAAACAACTTGCGAACTAACAAACATTTTTGAGTTATTGGCATTTCAAGCGTAATTTTTATAATATATACATTTTCGTCCTTCTTTTTGTGGCTGTGTACTATTATTTTAGACCCACGGTTTGGAATACGCGGTTCTGCTCAGGCGGGCTAGATGTATGTATGTATATATGTATATTCCATGTAAGCGAAAGATTTCATTCGCAAAATAAGAAGATTATCCAAAAAGTAAAACGAATTGCTTCTCTCGCCCTGGAAATTTCATTCGCTTAGATAATGTTTAGTAAAAACAAATCTTTGGAGAAAATATATCTTCACTTGAGCGGGTATATGTATGAAAAATTACCATTTTCCTTGGTTCATCCAGAGAACTTAAATGTGTTATGTCTTTACATTCTCTGGTTCATCAAAGCATAAAATATATTAATCATTTGTTGTGCAGTAAAAATTTTTTATTTCGATTTTTAACATTTGCTTTTAGATTTGATATTCATTCTTACATAAGCCTTTTCACATATTTCATGTGCTCCATATGATTTATAATTGCCCCAATTCCCATACATTCAAACTAGAACCATATATTTTACAGCTCTTAAGCGTCCAACGACTCTTTTCAATGTTCTTCCAACTCATATAATTACAGTTCTTGAGCTGAACTCTTTACTCTCTCACTGGAACCAAAATATCATTGTTTTGTCATAAAATTCAGTTCCGCTTCCTATATATACTCTTATTTTTCTTTCTTTTCCGTTGTAAAGATGACGCAACTACAAATAATCTTTTTCTTCAGCTTCATTAGTGCTGTAAGCTCTTAACTTAGTAAGTACATCATCCAAAGCAGCAAAGAGCATAAAGAGCGTAGTACATTACCATATAATAACTTACATATGCATGCAGCATCGCTTGTGCCTTTGAGTGTTTGCCAATATGCAGATTGTTTTTGGCACTGACCTTGAAAACATTTGAGTCAAAATAAACATTGAGAATAATTAGGTAATGTGTGTAATTGGAATGTGCGAAATGAAGAGAGCGATCAATGAATCGATGCAGGTGCATATTGGAGTACGAACAACGGGAGTTAAATTCAGTGCGGTCATTTGGAATTTGCGTGCAGTTGTAATATTGAAAGACTTGTAAAAATATGTGAAAAGTACTGGAAAAGTTTAAATAAATAGTGAATTAGTGTTTTATAAAGTATTAGTTGTGTTTTAAGTATCAAAATAATGTTTTAGTGAGTGTTAAAATGAAAAAGTAAGCGAAGAAAAGTGCGTGTAAATTATGTTTTGGGCACTCGTGCCACTTCGTGCATGCGTGCGTACGAGTGTGTTTCGCTGTGGTCGCCTGTTAGTAAATCTATTGTGAAAGTACGTTGTTGTTGGGTTGCGCTAATATTATTAGAAAAAGAAAATATGTAAGTATGTGTGAAAAAGTGTCGTGTTGCTCTTAATCGGTAAGTGTAAAATACTCGCCTATTCGTGTTAAGTGTAAAAGGTTTTTTGTGAAGTGTTATGCATGTATATGTGTATATAAAAGTGTTAAAATGATAGGTACTTGTACGAGTATATACATAACTTATATCATAGACTTTCATTGCTGAATGACAATTACTCTTATATAATAAATATAATTTGTAAATGCACATATGAATATTACACATTAAGGGATTATTCACATCTAGAAGCATGAATTTCAGTTAATTTTTGAATTAGCATTACAAGAATATAGAAATATATATGATATAAATTGAAAAATAAAAAAAGTAAAAAATTTCAAAAATTAGCAGCTGATAAAGGGTTACCATATAACAACAGTCTTATATGGTATTTATAATATTTCATTTAAAAAATATATGTTTTTAAAATCCGACAGCGTAAAACAAATCGCATTAACCAAATTTGACCATCGTTTTTCGTTGAGCTTTTGTTAAACTTTTATAAATATAATACCAAACTTTCAATATAAGTGTTAATTAATCAAAAGCTATTGCATACAAACACAGTGTGGCTGGTGGCTGGCGAGCGAAAAACAAACAGTAGCCGCGGTAAAAAGTCCAAAACGGTAGCCAACTGTGAACCACTCACCAGCCGGCAAGTCGAATTTAGTCCACTTAATTAGGCACTGCTACAGTTTGCTTAGCTTTTGTTACAGTTAATATATTATATTTTATTTATTTGGCTTTTAAGTGTTCGTGGGTCGCCCGCATGCCAACTGCGGCAGATCCACGCTTAGCCCACACGCATACTGAACGCTGAACCCGCTACACGATTATTCAATTAATAAATGTTTAAATAAAATGAAAATTAATTTAGCATAACAAAAGTGGAGATGATGAAACGTGCGAATGAGTGCATGAAAAGGTAACTATACATATACATATGTTTTGAAAAAATTGTCTATTATATTTTTTAACAAAAAACTTATATACAAATTATGATATAAAAATTAGTTGAAATTATTAATTTTAATGCAGACATTAAGCAGCAAAAAGTCAGATAAAATGTATAATTTAAGAGAAAAAAAAAATAAAAATGAAAAGCACCTTTTTATGAATTTTTTACAGCTTTAAGTTCATTAAAAGAGCTTAAACCCAGCAGGGGTTTCTATTGAAAGTGAATATGCCGCTGTTGTCTAGAAGCTTACCTGCGGCATTATTTTGTGTAGGATTCAGCACATTACCCCTCGAAGCGGAAGTGCGTAGACCAAAACTTACTTGCCAATACCAAGTGCGAGCAATAGCTGTTGCGGCTACAACTATTATAACCTCTATTAAACCATTTATAAACAGCCACCTGCGTTCAACAACGCGCTTAACTGCTTCACCGGCCACAGTGGTCTCCGTGTGTGTGTTTTATTGCGTATGTCGCCTCCCCCACATTTTAAGCCTAACTCGCTCACACGCTTATTAATGGAGTTGCAGCGAGACAATGGCACATTAAAGACATTGCCATGTTGATTAATATACCCGCTGAACCCAAGCTATCTACTAGCGCTTACATCAAAGCTTGTGCTTTCACTGAATTTAATTGTTTGTTAGGGTTGTTGTTGTTAACATTTTTATTAATTTGATAAACACAAATTAGCATGCAATAAAAATGTAAATGAAGTTGTGGTTGATAATAAAATAAAACGTGGAATATTCCGTAATGAAAGCGCTGTCTTGGCCCTACTTAAAAAACGGAGCAACTTATGGAACTTAAAAATTTTTAGTGGTATAGCAAGACTTTCTTTTATAAGATAACGGTTATAAACCAATAACATCTTGAATGCTTTCGGTTAAATCTAGCCTTATAAGTAGACGTAAACTATATTCAGAAGACACTTTATTTCGGGCAACTCGAATCTCACAATAAAAATTTTTTTTGTCCTAGTTCTTGACCAAATTTTGTATCACTCATGCAGCCTATTGAAGAAAGAGCTAATATTATTTGTAATGTTCCTCAAATTCGCAACAGAATAGTGCTAGAAGATCACAATCTTTCAAACTAAATCTCGCTTCTTACCTTTCTTTGGTTTCTGAGTAGACTTTGAACTATAACTTATACTCGACAACCGTACAGGGAATCTTCAGCGCTGTTTATTTTTATACCCTGAATAGAGTATATTACGAAGTTTGAAACAGCCATAAGGAAACGTCGGTACATATAAGTATATATGTATGTAAGTGATTAGTGGGATGAGCTGAGTCGCATTAGCCATGTCCGTTTAACCGTCCGTCTGTATGTTATTTTTTGAGATATCCACACGAAAATTTGCGCACGTTCTTTTCACCCCAAGAAGCTCCGTATTTGATGTTATCGCCGATATTGGATCATTATATCATATAGCTACCATATAAAATTATCGACCCAAATTCAGTTCTTATATGGAATACTTTTTTGTTTGTCAAGATTCCTTGGTAGTAATTTTTAATAAAGAGAAGGGTGCATTTTACATGTATATTTGTTCAGATCGAGCCACTAGAGCATGTAGCTACGATACAAACTGACCGATTAAAATGGAGTTCTTGTTTGAAAATTTTTTTTGGTTGACAAAATATCTTTACAAAATTTGGTACACATTATTTTCTAAGGCAATTGTATAATCTCCGAACAAATTGTTCAGATCGGATCACTATAGCATGTTGCTGTCATACAAACTGACCGTTCCAAATCAAGAAAAAAAATTTTATACCCATTTATACTAAAAGGAATGTACGTGTGATGGGTATTATAGCTTCGTGGCAGCCGGAGTTAACATACTCTTGTTTTCTTCTTTACAAAATATTATTTCTATACCATACGCCCACTAAACATTCATTATTTATCAATTTTTCAAAATCCGCCAAACATACAAAGGCACACACAACCCACCTTCCAGCCAATACAAATGCGCTTTCGTGAAAAAACATACACATATGCACCCATATATGTGTATGATTATGAGTATTGCGAATCAGCAGATCAACACTTGCCCGTCGTTGTTTAAGTATGTGTATGTGTGTGTGCGTACCTTGTACCTTTGAGCCTGCCATAACTTTGCGGCTAATTTTATTGCTTTCAGCAATGTTTAGTTACTTGCTGTCATAAAATAATCACAAGAAAAATATGTTGACCGCCCACCGTATGCAAGGCAGATAAGCGCACACATACAAACGTGAAACTCTTGGCAACTCCTGCCTGCAACCAGCGTGCAAAAGCACAAAGTCTGGTTAAGTATGAGCGGATTTTTCGCTGGCAGCCGGCGCAGCGCAGTGATCCATCGTCGGCTACAATTGTTGGGTAGTACATCAGTTGGACAGCCACTGAAAAGCAAATATGTTGCACTACACACACACACGCGCACACACATGCAAGCACAGAGGAGTCGTACATATGAATTTGCTCCTTCTGCTGTTTGTCTATTTGTTTGTTGGCTTTTTCTCGCTTCTCTGCATACGCAAACATATACTTAGGTGCACATATATGTATATGTATATTTGTAAGTGTGCATTGCTCTACTCCTTGCCACTATTTGCTGTTAAATTATTTTTCGATTTTTATCAACATAATTACATGTTTGTGTTGCAAAGGCAAGCAAGGGTAATAATTCATCGGACGTGCAACCTGAGTGTGGAATTCGCGCCACACACACACAAGCATACATATATACAAATGCTGCTTGGCATGAAGAGTGAGAGTGAATTGTGGTTTAGTTGCACGCGGACCATCACTGGCGTACTTGTTAAATTTATAACTATAGTGATGAAAAGCAGAAAGTAGTGATTAGAGATTTATTTCACATACATACACACATTCATACACATTGTATTTACCATAGATATTATGCATATGCGTTTTTGTTATACCCTGAACAGGGTACAGTAAGTTTGGCAAGGTGCTTGTAACACCCAAAAAGAAACGTCAGAGATTATTTACATATATACATATATATATAAATATATATAAATGAGGATGGCGTCTGGCCGTCCATCTGGTTATATGCAAAGAGTCTCTCAGGCTTTTTCTCACCAAGAAACTGCCTATTTGTCGGAACGGAACGACAGAAATTATACAATGCCACCTCATAGTCGTAATCTCTTAGCACCCAAAATCTTTAAAGTTGAAATATTTCGGAAGTAGGACCTATCACACAGCTCATCGAACCTGGGTCTATATTAAAAGCTTCAATAGTAGTGAAGTTGCATAAAAGTTTAGTTGAAAGCAATGCAAATCTCTTCACAAACGCCAACTAAACTTTTAGTGTCACAGCAGTACTGGTTTGTAATGTGGAGTTTTCAAAAGGCTTAGGAAAAATCCATTCATTAATATATTGGCAAGATTTCGGTCAGCGTACTAAAGCAGGATATATTCTCACTTAACCTGGAACAAAACCGTAATTCCAAACATATTTTTTCTATCACTATCCCATAAGTATCCGCAAATTCCTTATAAGTACTTCGATTGTTCCAGATAACAATCATGCTTCAAATCACTCTCACTCTGTTCAGAAAGTTTGTTTTTTTAGCTCATAGTTCAATAAATACATAGCCTACAAAAGATATACGAAAACTTTTTTACCTAAACCGTCTGAAAAATACGTCTTTTGGAGATCACCAATGGGCCCGTTTTCCGCTAACTCGGCATCGAATCTAACAAATAATTTAATATAGTAGAGTTCTTGAAGTGGTTTATATAGATCAGACATTCTAAATCCTAAAGTACGGTAGTCAGCACCTTTTCGTTTCGTTCTGCAGTACAGTCTTCTTCTTCTTTGTGCTCGCCAGAAAAAGTGGAAGTAACATAAGAGCTCTGTCGTTGTTTTCCCCTCTTCATTTCACCCTCCGAATCTGGGAATACGGTCGGTATTAAGTTTTCGGTCTGTAGGTCAGTCTGCTTTTGGTTCCTCGGATAAAGTCCAGTACTTTGACAGTAACTAGGTTATTGGAACATATCCATAGTTTCGTACCTTCCGAGTTTGGAACTACGTTAGGTCTATAAGACAGTCGTTGCCTTCTTTGGGTTCGTTTGATAAAATAGTTCTTAGGTTTTATGTATACGAGTATATCACTGAGTCTATGCTTCGTTGACACTTGTGAACTACAGATATGTCGTTTGAGATGCCTATTGTGTCAAATATCTTTCTCACCTTCGATCGGTGGTCTGCCAATACAAGGTGGTGGATTTTTATTGCATTATCCTCTGTGATACCTCTGGACACAGCTTATCTAAAACCGACTTGCGATTACGTTGAAGCTTGTTAAACTACTTTGGGACAATTTAAATGAAAAGAGGCACGTACCGGCGCCTTGTACTCTGGATCATTACATTTAAGATCAAAGAAATCGCTTATAATCATTATCTTTCACTCGCTGTTGACTGTAATGTTTAGTTTCTTTAAAAAAAGCACAGCTCAATGACTCGGGGCAATCCGAAGCTGTATTCTACATAACTTTTTGTGTTCAAAATCATTTGTCTCGGACTATATGAGGACTTAGCAAACTCACATCTCAACGAAAAAAGCCTAGCTTCCTTAATAGCACTGAACGTCGCACATTTCAATGGTAGCATGGAATAGTGTTGCCACATTTTATGCAAATTTTACATATATTGCTCCATAAACTGGCAGCTGGCCTCTTGCTTACCCCACACATATACACACCGACAGAAAGGTGGACATATGTAAATGCAATATCATTATAACGCTTGTTAAAAATGCGGCAAGTTGTCGCCAAGTGCGTGCAGCGTGCAACTATTTGCTTGTCCTACTTGCTGTTGCAACAAGCGTTGCTGTTAAGTATTGTTTGTGCGTACGCGGTTGTGCCGCAGCAGCATTGTTAACAAGTTGCCAGCAATGGCGGCAGCGAAAATTATAATATTCATGTTGGCAACAAGCAGCACATACCACTGCACTCCGTTGCATTGTTGACGTTGCACGCATATTGTATACGTAACGTTTAGCAACGTGCTTGTGGTGGCAGTGGCAACAGCGAGGACCTCTCTTTAATTTATGCACAAAATTTTGCATTGTTTGTTTTCGCAATTTTGTCCAGGTATGCGCGATACCTTTTGTTGCACTATGGCTGCTCCATTATTTTTGGGTGGCATTGTAATTGTTGCCACAGCGGTAACATGCCGCTGTCACCGTTGCCGCAGTGCAGCTAGCGGACCTGAATTTAGTAATTAATTTCCAATTTCCACATTGAGCCGTCGTTATTGTAATTTATGATTACCGCCGTCGCATTCGTTTAACTGTTGCAAGGCAACCTGTGCACCCAAAAGCCTCAGATACCACACCTGCAACAGCCATGTCGTCCGCCGGCGCAACTCATCTCCATAATAATGTTTAACGCAAGGTTTCGCGGCTTTTTCACAGTTATGCATAATTGTTGTTGTGAGTTGTAGTGTCGTTTGTTATAAATAAATTAAATTGCTATGGCTTGTGTTGCGTAAGCGTTGGTGTGACAAGAACAGCTTATTACATATGTAATTGGCCAATATACAGGGTGTCCGCATAGCAGCGCACAGTATGGCAAAGCAATTGCTCTCTTAATACCACTAGAGAGCTCTAGAGTTGAGCTTTTACCAACAGCTTCGGTTTTAGGGATCTCTTTTAGACTCTTCATTAGTTCAACGGCATCTGATGGAAAGATCTTAATAACCGTCCTCTCAAAACCATACCTGATAGCGCCTTTTACGTCGGTGAGAGGGCCGATGGGCTCCTTGTTCAGGAGAATCAGCAACCACCCTATAACTCTCCAGTCGCGATTTCAATAAGGCAACATCTTTTCTATCTTCTCATGGTTGGAGAGTTGTGAAGGTTCTGACGCAATGGAAGATCCATCGTAGTCAAAGTTTCTAGTCTGGCTTCCTTCAAGACTTCTCAAACTCTGGCCACCGCCTTTATATAGGCAAGGTGGCTGACCGTTCGTCGGCTCACCTGACCAACATGTGGATGCCATGGTTTCTTCCAGCACTCTGACACCTTGGATGTGGTCCGGGATTTCTTCCATGCTGCTCCAGTGCGGGGCTTCTTACAGAGGGAGTATTTCCCTTTATGTGATCTCTGTCTCATAACTGTACGTTGGCTCCATTCGAGCCTGCGGACGCCTGCCTCGACGACGCTAAGCATCTTTCTAGCTAACTCGAGTGTGCTGGCATGCTGCTCAGATTCCTGAGGCCAATTTCAGATTCCTAGCCGCCTTCGCCTGTTTTTCATCATGGAAGTATATCCTGTGGTCCTCGAGCCTATCATGAACCTAGCAAAGATTACTCTGCTGGTGCTTGAGATTACGCCTCGCCCCTCCGCCCTGCCTACGTCTCCAGCCGGCAGATATGGACTTAGTTAAACACCAAACCACTTTGATTCAAAATAATGACATTTTATTAAAAAGTTCTATAGTCTATGTACAAGTATGTATATCTTGTCTAGTTCCCTGTTAGACTTTACACCAAAATTTTAGAGTCGCTGTGGTAAAGTTTTCTTTATCAACTGCCCAAAAAGAAGTGTGCCTGATCGACTTTCCGAAGAGTTGAAAAGCTTCGGACTTGACATTTATTGACAACTCACTAGTCACCGTAACCAAAGCTCATGATATTTCGGTGACATTCTTATATTATTTGGTTATGGGCTCCAATATTAATCAAAAATATATGGTACATACGAGTACATCAATAAATTTTCAGTTTTTCGGCTGACGACTGAAGTCTGTAGGTAGAGCTTTTGAGGTTATCGGTTTATTGGGCCTGCTTTGCTACTTCTAAGTGTATGTTGCTTTTAATGGACTTCCAGTAGAAGCATGCAACAAAAAGTCGGATATCTCCAAGTTTCTTCTTACAAAATTTAAATCTTTCGTTTAACTATGTGAAAATGAGCAGCAAATATCCACATCCACTTTGTTCGTATAATATTATGCCAACTAAGTTCCGGGCATACTTATTTATGTATCGAAAATATGCAATTAAATTTTTGTTATATTGTTTTCACAAAAAAGGGAATATAGAATAAAATTGTCTGTACTTGTGAGCTTTCTCAAAGCAGACGCTTATGATTGCGGTAGCCTCCTCTGGAGAGTCATAAAATATGTATTATATTACGAACGCTCATTTGTCAAGTAATTTTTCAATATGCCCATTATGTTTTCATCAAAAGTGCCTGCGAAATGTGTCGGCATGTACTTAAGCAACAGGGCGAAGAGCAGTCGGCAAGCAGCAGCGCCAAAGTAATGGCCAACAACCAGTACAGCTAACAAGCAGGCAGCCGCGACGTAGGGCCTCAGTGAGCTTGCAACAAGGTAATGGAAGTCGTGTTGAGCGCGGCGGAAGCGCACAAAAGAATGCTGTAAAACCTGAAGGACCTTAACAAGGCACGTCAAGAAGGCAAACCAACAGACGACGCGAGAGCAGGTAAAGCGCGGAGCCAGCAGTTCGGAAAGCAGTAGCAGCAGATAGCTATAAATGTATGTGCTGTTGTTGCTGTTGTGGCAACAGCGGTAGCAGCAGCAGCATCATTACAATTATAAGTAGATATGTAGTTTGTCCGTGCGAGGCAACAGCAACAGCAGCGTGTAATAAACAAGCTGGCGAGCATCGCAGCAGCTACTGGCTATAACAACCTAACAGCGGCATCCTCCGATATTGGTGGCTGCCAGTGTGTGCCTATGTGTACTTGCAACAGCATAGTAATTTAAGCGAAAGGCTAAGGTAATCATCGATGCCAGCGCGTTGGCTGCGATCCGAAGCATATCCTTTTGTTGTGATTATTAATTTTGCTATTGTAAGCGCTGCCCGAACTGGCGTGGAAATATTACTCGTGGCGTTGCGACAATAGAACGCCAAGTTACGCAGAGGCTTGTTAATTGTAATGACCATGCTATGTCGGAGCTCGTGTGTTCTTAAGTATACATATGCAGGTATAAATCTATATAACAACGAAGCGCTGTACTCACGATGATGGCGAAATTTGGTTTAATCACCGAGAGGCTATTGATCATATACCTTGAATAATGGTTTTACATTATGTGTGTTAGTTGGTTTATACCGCACTAAAGTGCTGGTAATTCAGCAAAGCTTTTGAGAGCTTTTATGGTTAGGAAAGCTATTTTTTGACTACTCTAGTGAATCGTCACATCTATAAGTACATAATTTGTACATTTATTTAATCTAACTGAGCTTTCGAGCTTTCATCGGAAAATTGAGCTTTCATCGGAAAATTGAGCTTTCACTGCATTTATAATTCTATTTGAAATTTCAAGCTTTTGTTGGATTATTCCGCACTAGTAAGTGCTGGCAATTGAGCAGAGCTTTTTAGAGCTTTTACGGCCAGGAAAGCTTTTTAATCACAAATTTTCATACTAGCACTCTAGTTAGTAGTCACTGAGATTTATAGTGCCGAATTATTGAACTTTTTAATCTAACTGAGCTTTCGAGCTTTCATTGGAATATTGAGTTGAACATCGTGTAAAATAAAATTTTCTTTTTAAGCTACAATATACTACATATGTAACTGAGTGATTTAGTCTTTCTTGCTTTTTATTCGACAAGAACTGGGATATGGAGTGATAATGTGTTATATAGCTTCTGAGCTAACTAGCTGATTCAACTTTTCGCTGAGAAAAAATTCCATCCCTTCAATGGGCTTCAGAAAAATAAAAGTTCTATTGATTTTAATATCATTAATGGTTCGTTGGTTCCTCTAAAACCTACAAGTTGCTGGCAGAATACTGCTCCCCTCAAAATTTCGACCTCACCCTTATCGAAACATTAGCAACTTATTTGTAAGCGAAGAAAACGTGAGGGAAAGAAAAACATATTTCCGATTTTTAATTACATTCAAGTGCTGTATAAACGAAGTAAACGAAATAAACGAAATACTCAACATAACTAGTGAATAAAGGGCACTACCCCCCGACAAAAGTGAAAGTTATGTGGCATGTGGCAACGCCCTACGCCAAAGCACTTAGAGTACTGCATATAAATGTGCAATATGCATAAGTATGCAAGTATAAATATTTAAGTAAGTAGGAGAGTATGTAAGTATGTAAGTTTGTAAGTAAGTAAGTAAGTAAGTATGTGAGTAAGGGTGCACTCAAGCTAAATAAATCTCAATATAACGCTTCGCATAATAATTAGCAGTGCGAAAATATTTTATGTGAAAAATAAGCGAAATAAAATGCGAAAAGTGAAATTGGGAAAAGCGTATAAACCAAACGTGGTTGAAGTTGCAGTGTAACCCTCTTCTCAGGCGCCCTCCCAACCCCCTTCTAGACACACACATGCAGCGTTGGCTTCATTAATAGTGAAATAAGCAGAATAATGCCTGCGGCGGCGCTAGAACATCTGCAACTTTCCCTTTCTTTGTGGTTAAATATGCACCCCTGTGCATTTTCCCGCACGCACACACATATACATATGCAAGTAGCTAAGCGGAAGAGCGCCGAGGTGCGTGAGTTCTCATATTCGCATTGCATGCTGGCAAGCGAATTTTCCCAAAAATTGCTGTGAATTTCGCGCACACTTTTGATTTCCAAATAAATGCGCGCCTCTATAGCTGCAATTGCATATGTTTGCAAGTATGTGTGCGTGCATTTGTTTTGCTTTGTGGCATTGTTTTGCAATGTGATAAATAGCTTGCACTTGGCAACGCCTGCGTAATTATATGCTGGCAGATCACCATGAAATCTCGACGTGTGTGCCACATTTCACACACTAAAATAGGCGATTTATGACTCCAGCGTTACGTTTCACCCCGCCACGCCTCTTCGCCGCTGCGATGGTAATTTTATTGTTACCGTGTCAAATGCGCGCTGTCACAATATTTCTATTTTCGCAACTAATTGCTGGCTGATTTGAATTTGAAATGAAAATTGCCGTAACGGTAGCAATTTTCAACGCAATTGCCATTTTTTCCAATAAAATAAAAAAATATTTTTTTTGAGTTGCTTATCGGTAACTCATTTGTTGTGGATTATATTTTGTGGTGTAATATTTTTCTCTTTTGGTGGAGACAATATAAGCGCTTTTCATTATTTTAATCAACTGAAAAAACTTAGGCCTTTAGAAGCCTCATTGTGAACCACCAGGACTAGGATTCCCTTCTCTATTGTATTCTCTCTGAACCACATCGCACTTCTGTTGAAGTTCATCAGTACAAAAAGTTCTATTCAAGCAACATCCGCAATATCTTCAGAAAATACTACAGACCTAAGATTTTGATTTTCAGACACCTGTTCTTTTAGGAACCCAGACTCTCTGAGTCTGATGGCAACTTTCGCAGCCACACACCTTCCGACGATGTCTACGGACAATATGTACAAGAAGGCGTTAAGTGCCATAGTTGGAGTGGACCTTAGTGCACCACATACGCTGATGAGCGCCGTTCTTTGTACGCTCTCGAGTTTCTTTGCAAGTGTGGTTTTTTCTAGACCACCACCATATAAAGACTCCATAGAACCAGACCGTCTAGAGCAGTTACGACTGCTTCTGGTAGGACGTTATTGAAAGCTCCCTCTATATCAAGGAGGTCCCAACAGCGAAGTCCTTAACCCTAATGTCTTCTTCAAGTCATGACCCGATAGTATGCAGGACAGCATCCACTGACTTGCTCTTGCAATAAACATATTCCGCCTCTGATAAATGGCTTCACGGAATGTGCCTCTTTATGTACTAGTCTCAGTCACTCTCCAGAGTTTTTAATAAGAAGGAGGAGACACTGATGGGCCGTAAGTCCTTGGCCGTATCGTCGGAGCCCCTGCCAGTCTTCGGGATGAACGTGCTTCTGACTCGTCTCCAGGCCTCCGGTAGGTAACACAGTCTTATTCAGTTCGCATAGATAAGTGCCAAACCATTTGCATGACACCTTAACAGCCTGTTGCAGCTGCACTGGCTTAATGCCATCAGGGCCCGAAAACTTGCAAGGTTTGAACGAATTTATTGCGATGTCAAGAGCCGTTCATCCAGAAGGACGACAAAGACCGCGCAATCGTGTTAGAGTACTCCGAGTTACTCGGGTGGTGCGCATCAATGAGTATCCGAAGTATGTCCTCACTGCTCAGAGCCCACTTCCCATTTGCGTTCTTAAAATAACCCGGGAAAACGGTGTTCTTTGCGAGAATACATCTGAATCTAGCGGACTCATGTCAGCCCTCTACTTTTTCGCACTTCGAAAAACTTTCAAAAGTTTAAGTATGCCTCGGTAATACGAAGGGTTTAGACGATCGATATGAGTTGATATTTAATTTCACTCTTAAAGAAAAATTTGACTGGTTTCCCGTCCTCAGCTCATCACGCTGGCAATTTATATATATACTATACATACAGCAAACAGTTGTTCATATTATTATTTTTTATTCACTCAAATAGTTTCTCAAAAACCAGGCACTCAACGACTCATGAGAATTCGATTTTTTGACTGCGAAATGTCAATTGTACCCAATCTCCGCTCTACGCTTCTTTATATTTCGTTTTAATTGTTTGCAAAAATCTCCATTTTACTCCTCATTAAGATCGTCCAACTTCCGTTTGGAGTATCATGACAGCGAAAAAAGTCTAAATAAACATTAAAAACGAAAAAGAGAGCAAAAAGAGCGCAAGTGTCAAAGCTTGCCAGTCAGCAATAATGAAGTAATTTCTTCCTTTTTTGGCGTGGAACCGAGTGTGGCTTGTAATTGATATGCCAACGCGTGATGCTGCCGCAAACACAAGCTTCAAGCGCTGCGGCTTAGCAGCTGTAATAAAACTCACCAAAAATATACATATATGTGTGCATGTGGCACAAATACATACTAATGAAGGCAAGACTCTGTGGAACTGTGAATGTGAATATTTCAATTGGAATCCAAGCGTTGCAAGCACCATGCTTATATATGTGTATATGTATGTATGTATAAATGTGCTTTGACGATTGTCAATTTAACCACGCGGACGGACAGACAGCTGTATGAATCTGCCGGATATGACGGCTGCTTATTTTGCATTAGTTGTTGTTTTTTATTTATTCGCAACTTTTTTGTTGCTTCGCATCATATTGTCGAGTGTTTGTATGTATTTGCCGCATTTACTTCTATTTTTCACATAATTTCAACGTATTTATTTTTTTAAATTGTCGGCGAAAACGCTTTGAGACATGATTCATCCGGTCGCATAATTTGAATGTCCCCTTCACATATGGCAAATACCGCCTACGTCATGTATATGTATACTGTATATGTGTATGTATATGAGCATGGTATCGCAGTTGTGTGGAATTTGTGGCAGACATGATTATTTGTTCTCAATTAACATGAAGCAGATTTAGAAGCGCTCTAGAAATATTATGTAATGTCTTTTTTCGAGGCGAGCAGTTCTACGCAAAATTTTTCCAATTTGGTCAGATTTCTAAGTTTCACTTCTTAATCTCCTTGAACAACAAAAAAGATTTCTTTATCCAAGAAAGTTTCCTTTATGACTCCACCCTTAGCGATCTTTAAAAAAAATATGGTTCAGCTACTATTCATTGCAGTGGAACCAATGTGCAACACGCTTTAATAACTGAGGATTTGAGTGAGGATTAAAATGACTGATCCCTCAGCAAGGCATTCGGTAAAATGTTCAATCTTACTGTATGTTTCTCGTTCGGACAGTGTTTAGTTAGAAACCATACAACCATTGAAAGGTGGATCTTGCTTAGAGCGAAGAGTTCCGGAGACTTCTTACGATTTACCTTGAGTCAGAAGAGCATTCCGTCCGCTGCTGGTAATTGACCAACGCTTGCTGAGTTGGTTTGATGTCTAACACTCCAGTAGTGAAGCAGAAGAAGCCAACGGAGCTCCCATCTATTCCCATTCCGCAGTTATTGAGACTTACGATTTACGCTGAGCCAGAAGAATCTTCCGTCCGCACAGCAGCTGGTAGTCGACCTGTGTTTGATGATTTGTTCTGAGGCCCAAAAGTTTTTGTCCGTTCCCATTCTTCAGTTATTGAGACTGAAGTACCTGCCCTAGCAAGCTCAGCAGTCTTCTACCGCTGTGTTCAGACACCCAAGCCAGTTTAATCAGTTTAGAGTTAAGGAGTCGAGACATCTTTTTACTAATCTTAAGAACATGTTCAGCAAATCATCGTTAGTATCACTGCCCTAGTATCGGAGTGGGTAGTCACCATTCTGTGCTCCGGTGCTGTTGATCTACTGTTACCTTTATGCTATCAAATTCCGCCCAAGACGCTGCTGCGGTCAGGAAGCCTAAAACTTGAGCTGATTGAAATTTCGCCATAGTGTACTCCTTCACCAACCATCTCCACAAGTTTTGATGCGTCCGTAAAAAAGTTCACCGCTCTTCTCCTCCAGTGATTCCTTTCCTCTCATCCCCCCTTTCGAAGTTGTGTGAGCAGAGACGCGGCATATAATGATAGTATTTAATACTTTTTGGTTAGGATATGTTTCATAGATTTTTTTCAGTGATATTTCTATATCCTCCCGCGAGTCCTTCCTTCTCATGTCTCCCTCGAAGTTATATGAGGAGCGCAGCGACAGGCAGTAGTGCTAATAATGATTTTAGGTTAGGATAGATAGTGATCATAGGTCACCAAAAGGGGCATAGAGTAGAGATTTTTCAACTCTGTAGTAATTTTAATCAAATAGAACTCAACCTCATTTTTTTCAGTAATATTTATACACGCTTTTGCATAGCTACAAATTGTATATAATAATAATTATTCTCTTGTACTTACCCCCTAATTAATTTTTAAGACATAACCACAATTGAAATATATTTCCTCCTTTTTATTGCCGCCAAGAGATGCAACATGTCAAGATAAAACCGAATTGCCTGCATAAACCGGTGAACTACAATCCTTTCCTTCTTCGAATACTCCGATGATGATGTCGCCTGTCACTTCAGCTTTCCGATTGCATTTAAGTATGTATGGTTGTGCACTGCAATTATATTTTATAGAAGAAATAAAGCATGCAATTATAAGC
This sequence comes from Bactrocera neohumeralis, assembly GCF_024586455.1. Classification (NCBI taxonomy): domain Eukaryota; kingdom Metazoa; phylum Arthropoda; class Insecta; order Diptera; family Tephritidae; genus Bactrocera; species Bactrocera neohumeralis. The sequence goes on along the minus strand of NC_065923.1, from coordinate 79,458,652 downwards.
AGTACGACAACAACAGGCAATAAACAGTAGCTTCAATTATGGCAGCAATAAAAAGCAATCGCTTGCCAATGGCAGCGGCAAATAGCGTTGCCTGTGAATTTTGCTGACAATTGTGGGCAAGCGAGGTAATTATGTAATATATTTACAAAATGCAAAGGTTTACTGCATGCGGTTGCGAAACATATGCTCAGATAAGATCATGCACTTTATTGCCAATAATTTGGCAACAATAAATGTTAATCTAGACATTTGTTGTGTAATTGGTGGGTATTTTAAATTACACTTGCACTGTTGTGAGAAAACTGGTGACAATTTTATTTATCACTTGGTGGAATTCTTACTTCTTCTTCTTCTTTTTTGGCGTAGACACCACTTACGCATTTATAGCCGAGTCATTCTCCTTTTCGCTGTTTGGCGCCATTTGTAGATTCCAAGTGTAACCAAGACCTTCTCCACCTGGTCTTTCCAAAGAAGTGGAGGTCTTCTCTCCTCTGCTCACCGGCGCGTACTGGAATGTGTTCATCTATTCGGACGACTTGTCGTAGCCGTTGTCTCTTAATCGTCATCGTTGTATATCTGGTACAGCTGGACTTTGCTGAGGGTGAGAAGCACACTACATCTTCTACGATTTACCCTGGGCCAGAAGAACGATGCGATTGCACAGTTGCTGTAGCCAGTATCTGACCAGCGTTTGCCGAAGTCGCTGGAGTCAAAACCATCTACCATAAAAAGCCAGTTCAGCGCATACCCGATTCGATTCTGTAGATGTTGAGAAGTACCTGACTCGGCAAGCTCGTAAGACTTGCAGTTTCCTGCAATCCCCTTATGGTCAGGCACCCTGAATAGTCTAATCACGAAGTACGGTCCGCGAGCTCAAGGCTAGAATTGCAGCCTTATCAGAGTGGTTAGTTTCAATAACGTGGCGTTATGAGTTTTACTTTTTATTCACTTAAGCGACGGTTAGAAGCGTTGATATTTTTCTAGATGCGAACTATTATTGACAGTACATACAAATTTTAACAAAATGGATAGAGGAAACAGAATAATAAGACATATGCTTTCTCAGAGGCAGAAGCTTTTTGGTATAAAATTGCATTCTTACTCCCGGAATCTGGGAATTATAAATTTTAGATCACTTTCTAATGGCCTTCGGGATTTAAATGACTATTTTGAACCGCTCCTTCTCAGCAGAGAGTAATGTGCAAAGCTCATTTTAGGAAATCTGTTCCGTTCACTGTCGAGCTCAAATTTTCGTAAATTTATCAACTCCTGCGCATAGCCAGTCAGTGGTGCTCCCCACATTTAGCAATTTTGTAGGACTTTGCGTGTGGCAATCCACTCTTACAACTGCACATGCAGGTTGACATTTGGGTATGCAATCTACTTAGCTCAATTTCAAGCTCCTCGCCTTATGTCCTCTCACAACTATCACTTCACATTCTGCAGCCCATGCTCCACACATTGCCAACGTATTATTTTTAGCGCTTTTACACTTGTTCGTTGCACTTTCGCTGCCTGTTGCGCGTATTATGTGTGTTGTTGTGGGTATATGTGAGTATGTATGTATGCTCCAAGGAATTATTGAGAAAATCTAGCGATTTCGTTGTGAGATTCAAGTGTACTAACCGAAGAAATTCCCGGTTGTTAACGTTTTTGCGCTGCGTTTCGCTGATGTCGCGATTGGACTATGCTTACAGCCTGTGTTGCACAATGTATTTCAATGCTATGGCCATGGCACTTGTGTGCTATTTGTTGCTACTTTTTTTTATAGCCGGCAAAGCCAAGAGTTATAGCGCGGCTTAGCGCATGTCACTGCCGACACGGGCGTGAAGCAAAGCGAGCAAGAAATATTTGTGGTTATTGTTATTATTGTTATTTTCTAGACATTTAGCTGCAGTCAGCTGTGTCACAACAACAAAAGTTACAATATAGCGTATTACTTTTTTCACTTTTCTCCCAACATTTTCCAATGGATTTGCAGAAAGATGAATCTTTCCGCGCCGATTTCTACTGTGAAAATTCTTTTTGCGATTTTCAAGCGATTTGCTCTCTTAAGCTTGCGATTTCTATTTGGCTTGTACATATGTATGTTTTGGTTATTTATTTCATATGTAAAAAGATTTATGAACATCGGTAACCGTATGTAGATAAATGAGTTGGAGTTATGTAGAAATGCCGTGAATTTTCACAGGAAATCGGTGGCAACCTCCGCGACAAGTATTTTAATTAGTTTTCCGTTAATAAAAGATTCTACCGCGTTGATAATTATGAAATTTCGCTACTCATTTTCAAATGTCGGCTATAAAGCCCACACAATTTGGCTCATCTGGGTGTAGTGGGAATCAACTCTGCAGGAAAAAGGGAGTGAAGTAGTCTAAGGCCTTGTTTTGAATAGTAATGATCTAGAAAACCTAGGTTATCCAAATAAACCCTGGGAAAAAATTCAGCTAAACAACTGTCATTCCATATATTTGAGTCTAATTGATATGAGTAACTCTCATGTCTTACGAATTGACATACGGAGAGGTTACAAGCAATATATCTATAACCAAATCGAAATAATAACTAATTCTGACCGACAATAGAAGATTCTAAGGTCCTTCTCCACCTGGTATTTCCAACGGAGTGGAGATCTTCCTCGTCCCCTGCTTCCCCCAGCAGGTACTGCGTCGAATATTTTCAGAACTGGAGCGTTTTCAAGGACCATATATCTTCCACAGAACCATTCTCTCGAAAACTCGTAAGTCGCATCAGTCGGGAATAATGAGCGACTTATAGAGTTTGGTGTGTGTTCTTGGAGAGAGAACTTTAATTCTCAATCGTCTACTTAGTTCGAAATAGTACCTGTTGAGAGTTATTCTGTTAGACTGTCAACAATGACGGGGGAGCCAAGTCGCGAGTGCGACGACTTCTTTGATAACAGAAGATATTGCCCTCGTTCACTACCAGACCCATTCGCTTCATTCCCTTATCCAGTCTGGAGATTTCAGAACCAACGGCGCGGATGTTGAGCCCAATGATATCAATATCATCGGCATACGCCAGCAGCTGTACACTCTAATAGAAGGTTGTAACTGCTGGATTAAGCTCTGCAGCTCGAATTATTTTTTCCAGCAGCAGATTGAAGAAGTCGCACAATAGGGAGTCGCCTTGTCTGAAACCTCGTTTGGTATCGAATGGCTCGGAGAGGACCTTCCCGATCCTGATGGAGCTTTTAGTGTTACTTAACGTCAGTTTACACAGCCGTATTAGTTAGCAGTTTTGAAATCGACAAAGAGGTGGTGCGTGTCGATTGTCTTTTCACGGGTCTTTTCCAATATTTGGCGAATGGTGAATATCTGGTCGGTTGTTCATTTGCCAGGCCTAAAGCCACACTGATAAGGTCCAATTAGTTTGTTGACGGTGGGCTTTAATACTTCACACAATACGCTCGATAAAACCTTATACGGGATGTTGAGGAGGCTTATCCCACGGTAGTTGGCGCAGATTGTGGGGTCTCCTTTTTGTGGATTGGGCAGAGCACTCTTAAATTCCAATCGTCGGGCATGCTTTCGTCCGACCATATTGTACAAAGAAGCCGATGCATGCTCCTTATCAGCTCTTCGCCGCCGACAATCCATTGGCCCCGCCGCTTTGTTGTTCTTCAGATGGGCAATTGCTATTAGAACTCTTTTAAGGTCAGGCAATGGAACGTCTATTTCATCGTCATCAATTGTGGAATCGGGTTCGCCTTCTCCTGGTGTTATGCTTTCACTGCCATTCAGCAGGCTGAGAAGAGTTCCCTTCATAATTTTAGTATGCTTTGGGCATCAGACACTATATATTCCTGAGAATATGGATGAAAATTGTATTCTGCAAACTTTTAGGCTGCTCTCAACTTAATTTTGCTAATTATCCACGGCTACAATTCTCGCATTGTGGGCCCGGTTACACGCTGCTTATACCAATGTACATACAAATATACAATTATCTCCCGACTACAATGGGTAGTCAAAGTCAATCCACCATGACGACTTACAGGCTGGCTGACGGACTGGCTGAGTGACTCGCTGCGCCGCGTTGAGCTGAGCTCCAGCTTTCCTTCGTGTTTTTACTTGCACAGTTCATGACTCCAACACTGATGGGCAGTGATTTTCGCTATTTTTATGTTTGCAATAATTTCTGTTGTTTTCGTTGTTGTTGTTGTTACACTTTTATTACACCTCAACACGTCTGCCACGCCATTGGAATTGTCAGATAGCGATAGTTCTGCTGAGATTGCAGCGCGCTTCCACCGAATGCCAACGGACATACCGAAGCTATTGTGTGCAACTTTGATTGCAAGTGGCGGCGGCGGGACGCAAGAACGAGCGAAATCAGTGCAGTGCGGTGCGGTGCTGTGTTGTTGGTGACGTGGCTGGGTAGGGCGCGTTTTTGCGCAAAGCCTAGCCATGCTGCACTATCTACGAGCTACTATAATTATTGCTTCCTTCGAAAATAAATCGCCAACTGTTGGCAAGCAATCCAACAATGCCAAATATCTTGTTGGATGTTGATGCAGACGCCTTCCACCACTGTCACCCTGTGCTGGCGCTGCAATCTGGCGACTGGATTGCAGCTTGACTGCGGCAAATTTCGTTTTCTTTACTTCGAATTAAATTTTTTATGATAAGTTATGGGTCATAAATGGTGTACTGAAGGTCATTTGGGTTATGTTTTTAGTATTGCAAGGCGTACGGAAATATATCTGGAGCCATGTGAAACTGTTGGCTAAGAAATCTAATTACTAAAGTAGAAATTTGAGGTAGTAATTTACTCTGACTTTGACGTTGTCCGAAACTCAACTTCCTTATCCATTGCCTTTTACTTGAGAATTTCAACAGTTAAAAAAGGTTGGCCGAAGAACGTTCGGTTTCTTCAGAGGTTATGATTCGGGGTCCTGGACACACCAAAAAGTTGGTTCTATTATTAAATATTGATAGAAAACTGTTTAATTTGGTAGTGGTCAGATTCAGAAGCAGACTTCATTTGGGTGCGATGGAATATTTTCCATGGCTCCTAAAGTTCCAGAGGGAGGGAGTCTGGAGGACATTGTCTAGCTTTTTTTGATACCAGATAGCCAGGGAGTTTTGTTTGCAGGTGGTGTAAGCGTATGAAGTGAGTTGCGACCGAAGTTTTGTCGGCGTACTGTCTGATGTCGTTGTCATCGTCAAGGAAAGTCCTCTTGATGTACCTAGGAAACGGCTCCGTTTCAAGCAGACGTCAGCAGGGATTGTTTCTAGCGACCTGAGGATATTGTTGCGGCTCTGTACCTTGGCAGCTAACGCGGTGATATGAGGATTGGAAGAGTACAGGCTGTCAAATGTTACTTCTAAAATCTTAAGATTATTGACAGTCGGAATTTTGAAGTCATCGACTGCAATTCTAAGGTCCAGTTTGTACTACTTCGTCCTCTTCGTGAATATGGCCGCTTTGGATTTTGTGGGAGAAGTGTTACGTTCCTTGCAAAGAAGAAATGAGAAAAGTCAGAGGTATAACCGTTTATTTTTTAAACAGCTGTCGATTCCATGCAGTAGAGATCACTGGGTGTGTAGACTTTCGAATGCTGTATGTGTTATTGATTTCAGAAAGGGTTCAAATGTAGAGAGGGACTCCGATTTGTAATGGACTGAAAATCTATGAAAGGGCTTATCTTGGTTTCTCATATTTTTTTTAGTATTATTCACATTGTTTCGTTATATTCCTTGCTACACTCGTCTCAGCAGAGTAACTTCGTGCGCTCTACATGCCAGCTACGATTTCCTTGAACGCTCTCAATGCGCATTTATCGAACTTTTTGTTGCCTTAATAGCGCTGAAGTTGCTGTAGGAATTTTTTGCTTCATCTGCCTTTGTCATATGCACAACCATTTGTACCTGCGTGTTTCCTGCTGAATGACTGACTGAAAGCCTGAGTGGAGCTTAGGATCGTCATTACATTTGAAAAGCGATCATTATGTTTTCAACACCATATCCTGCGTGTCCGCAAAAACACAACCGAACACACCGAATGCACACACCGTTCTACATGCCGACATATAATTGTTCCGAGCATTTCACAATTCCAACTTCACTACACTAAACTGCACATAATTCCACCTGAACGCTGAACTACTGACATCTCGTCCAAGTTCATGCAACGCCACTCATTGCCACGACCATCCACACCATTTGTATCCATGTAGATGTGTGTGGGTATGCATTACAGTCTAGTACCTACCATCGTCCGCGTTGTCTGAGTGCCAGTCGGTTGTTAGCGCCTAGTGCAGATACCCACAACTCTTCGGGCGTATCGCTGCCCTGTTGATGTCAGCAGCTCCCTTAATGCTCCATCGTCGCTTCTGCGTTTACTGCTATTGTCTGTCGTTGCATTGATTGCCTCTGCCGTTGCTGAGCGCGCTTGGTTATGGTGTTGATGAGGGCACCGAAAGGTGCTGTTGCCATTGTTGTTCCGACGAATTTCATTGCCAGGCTGCCACCGCTTCTACTCTGTACTGGACGGGACTGGACGGCTGTTGTTGGTCTGTTGCAAATGATTGAAGCGTGAAAAGTCATTTGTGTGGAAATTTCCTTTGACTTTTGTGCTTTATGCATTGCCTTCGGAGCTCGCCCAAAAAAAAGGTGTGCAACAAATCTTTTCGTAGAGAGTCTCGGTGTTTTTTAAGTAGGATATTAGCGAGGTGATTTGTTAAAATGCTCATCATTAACGAATGTCTGCCGCAATGTTGTGAAGGATGTTGGCTATTATGTGAGGTTATGGTACCAAGAAGTGTGCGAGTTGAGCGGAGTTCGGCGGTTGGAAATATTTGTAAAATATTCCAGTTTACATCTGAACTCATATCTTGTACTTGGTGCTGATGACACTTGCCTCCAAGGCCTCTAACATGCTTTATAAGAAATTCTGTGGAACTTTGAACGATGATTCTCCAGAGACGGTGATTAAGTAATACGGGTTATGGGGAGCCTACTAAAGTAAAGTCACTAGCTGATTCATTTTCGTTACATGATATACTACATGAACATTCACAGCTTAGGTATTTCCCATTACATGACCTTTATTTGTCTTTTCATGTACTGTATCGATTGTTTTACCATATCTAACATCTGAAAACATTTCTTACACATATTTCTATAGTGACCTTGACTAATAGCAATAGGCGTTTTATGTACTTGTCGCGACCTACAACATTCTATTGACAACCATAGATTGTGCTATTATGAGCGAGTTTATAAGACGCGACACAATATTCGTGGTCTTTGTGACACACTAATCTAATCTCTGATTGACGAAAATTATGTCATAATTCGCTGAATTGAAATTTTTATTTTGATTGGCTATTGAAATTACTGCCTTTGTTTGAGCCTATGTGTGTAGCTGTGAGTTTCAGTAGGCAGCGCTGACGGAAGTCTAAAAGAAATATCAGAGAAGCTGAGCATGGACAAGATAAGCTTTGAATTGAGTTGTTGATACAACATTGTATGTGGATGTAAGCCTGTGGCAAGTGCCATGTAGGGTCACAAAAACTATGTGAGTCACTTTGGAGAATTTCATTACGCTGTTCTATTCGAAATAAAAGACTCTTGGGTTCCATGTTCCTACAACATGATTGAATCTCAAAGTGATCTTTTGACGTATCGAATGATGTCAACTGTCTGGAATGTGGGGTTTTTAGTGGAAAATAAAGAAATCTAGTCGAGAGTAAATAGTAATCTAGGTATATGTTTAAGCTAATTTTTAATTATTATCCGCGTTCCTTCTTAAGAAGTTTTGGCTTAATTGCGGAGCCATCCGGACTCTATTCGGTTGGAACATAGGCTTAGTGTAGTGGAGTAGAGTGGATAGTTGTCCAAAAGCTCAAGATTTTCCAGTCGAAGGAACTTAACCATAGATTCCAGTCCATAGCAGGATTCAGCTACCTTTAACCAAGTTGGAAAGTTTTGCTGAAACTTTTGGGCACTTGTGGTGAAAAGTGTGGCACGAGCGGGTCTTTGGTTCATAACTTTTGAAAATTGTGGTGCTACATATGACCGACCCCATTAATGTCACTTACAGTTTCCCTATAGGGTTGGAGACTGCTTTCAAACAGTCAAGCCGTTATAATTAGATTTAATTGTACGCGCTTACGGTAGATTGAGCTAAATGCCGTTATATGGACAGATTATTGTTGTGACATAAAAATTAATGCATATGACATGAGATATTCAAAAAAAGTTAAAAAAAATCAATAAAAATATCCAAAAGTAAATTAACCATAAATGAATAAATAAATGTGTTCCAATGAATGAGTTAAAAGCAAAACGGCTGAAATTCAATGCACAAGTGAATGAGCGATTGCAGTGAGGGAATGAATGAATGGCTAGCATAAATGGTCACATAAATATGGATATATAGACACATGTATATGAGTATGTGTATAAGTCTGCGCTTTGATTGAAGAGATATCACGTGCACAATTAAAGCTCACACACAAATAATGACATTTTCATAGCGCTGTCGCGAGTCAAAAAACCGAGTCTCAAAAACAACAACAGCACGCCGCTTGGTTTCAATTTCATGTTTTTCTATGATTACGCGCGCCTTTACATGAGCATATCTACATGTGTGTGCGTTTGTCTGCTGTTTTTGTCAACTCATCGCTGCGCTGTCAAGTCCCGATTCATACGAAATGACAATTCAATGTCAAATGAACGCCATTGTCCGGTATTGTTTGTGCGAAATGACAAAATCGCTTTTTAAAAATTTAATTTTTTTGCTGTTGTTGTATTTTTCAAGCCTTCGTTTTCTGCATTTTTTGTCATTCTTTGGCTGTTGTTTTGTTACCAAAGTTTTTTGTTCTTTTATTTCCAATTGTTGCTTCCCAAATACACATAACTACGTCATTACAGCTGAAAATTAATGCTTGTTGTTGCTCGCAATTTATTTGTTGTAGTACATGGTTGTCATCGTTAAACACCTTCATCGGAACTATAGATACACATTTGTGCTGTGAAGGCATTTTTTCAAACTTATTGGGTTGTCGTAGTAACCCAGTGAACCTTAGCGATAAGGCAGTATATAACCTTAAAAATTTCGGGTTTCTTCAGTGTTAAAATAATCGAAAAATATGTATAAAGGTCTAGTAAAATCTAAAGACTGTCATAAAAAATTTTTTAAACGATTTGTCTTATCTAAGATCTACTCAAATTTATTGGTTGCCGAAGAACATTATTGGATGTTTAAAAGCTTTGGGAACCCTTGACCTCTGAAGCTCTTAGATATTTGAGATGAGTTCTAGATAATGCTGAACAGAGGCATAGAAGGTGCTCCAGCGTCTCTCATGTCAATTTTTCTGCGCTTTCTGCATGTATCGTTATCACTTATGATCATCCGGCTCGCATGTGATGCCAGTAGGTTGAGACCTGTCAAGGGGCCAACAGCAGTTTGGCAGTCCTTTCGAGAAGAAGCCACAAAGGATACACTTGTGGCAATCTCATCAGTTGTTTCGTTTCCGGAACTCTTTTGTGGCTAGGATATACGCAGCCGCTTTCTGTCAGCTCACAGAGTCTACGCCCCCAGAGTCATTGCCCGTTTTCATCATAATTGGGTATGAATAAGGGATCTATATTGGACCAAGAATACCAACCTTATTCCTACCAGCAGGCGTTGTTGCGAAGCGGATTATGTATTGGATTTCGGTGCAGCCTTAGGATGCTTGTTTGCAGAAGATCGCAATTCCAAGCTTAAAACTCTGGCTGGGTGATGTCTCATGAAATCCGATGGATTCTCCTTTTCCTTTATTGCCGTATACACCAACGGAGTGGAGGTCTTCCTCTGTTTTCCCCAGCGGGTAATGCGTCTAGTACTTTCAGAGCTGGATTGTTTTCATCCATTCGGACGACTTGACCTAGCTAGCGTAGCCGCTGTCTCTTAATTATTTTGATTCGCTCATGAGGTAGATTAGGCTTCTAGAATGTCGGAATCTGTGACTTATAGAGATTACAGAGAGAAAATTAAGATTTTTACCGTTTTGGGGTAGCCAAAAATCATTATTACATGGAACACAATGAACCTCCGGAGTTAATTGGGTTGCTCCAGCCGTTCGCAAGTTCTGAATCATAATCGTACAAACAAAAGCTTGCCAAACAAACCGAATATTGAATGCGACTTCAAACCAAAATTGTTGGGTGGCTATATATACGCATCGGATCAACACACACACACATATGGACCTGTCTTCCGACACCATGCGGTGGGCTGCCATGTGTTTTCATTTAATTTTAAAGCGTGTAATTTGTAGCGACAAAGGCGAGAAATTATATGTACGCACACACACACACACAAACACGCGCATGTGAAGGTGCGTACAAGAACATGTCACTCGATGATAATAACAATAAAATACAACAACATAGTACCCCCATTCAGCCGTTATAGCTTGCGCTGCAACAACTACGCGATCGTTTCGGACATGCTGTTGACGCTGATGGTGACGGTAATGTCACACATTGTGTCGGCAACAACAATACGAACAACAGCAATTGTCACGGCAACGTTAATACAATAAAAGGTAAATACAACTCGCTTAAAAACAACAATAATAATTCACTCTTGCGAGGGGGGTTGCGGAGCGTTTCAAAAGGTGTTGCCACGCCGCTTCGTTCGTTGGTTAATGCCAGCTGAAAGGGCCAGCCATAATGCCGCCAACTTTCGCGCTTGCTGTTGTTGTTGCAATGCGTGGCTTGTTCTCTTGTTGTTATAATTGTTGTTCTGTTATAATTTTTTTGTTTTTTGTGCCGCAGTGACAGGTGCTTTTGTTGCGCGACAATAATAATATCAACAATAACAATCACAACTGAAAGACCTGACAGACCTGTGACAGAATGGGTTTCGGTGAATTTTACGCTTTTCTCAAAATGCGTGTGGCACGTTTCCGCCACACCACGCGAGGTCACTTGAAGTGCGAAGACTAACAGCATCGTAAATGAACGGCGTACTTTTATAGCTTCCAGGAATTTGCAAGACCCATATAAAACTTGTTATTTTACTTGGAAGACCCTCTCGGAAGCTGAATTTTAAGATCTCCCTTTTATTACTTTGGCATAAGACTAGAGCTAAGGTATATGCATATACATATGTATGTATATATACCAAGTGCAGCCTTCTCCACCGTAGTGGATGTCGTCCTCTTCCTCTACTTCCACAGGTGGATACTGAATCGAAAAAGCTGGGGTATTTTCTTCCATCCCGCCAATATATATGACCTAGCTAGCGTAGCCGTTGTCTCTTTATCCGTTGAATTATGTCAATGTCGCCGTATATCTCGTACAGCTCATAGTTCCATCAACTACAGTACTCGCCGTTTCCAATGCGCAAAGGACCATAGATCTTCCACAAAACCTTTCTCTCGAACACTCCTAAGGCCGACTCATCAGATGATTGTCCGTGCCTCCGCATCATATAGTATAACGCAAATGATGAGGGACTTGTAGAGTTTGGACTTTGTTCGTCGAGACAGGACTTTACTTGTCAATTGTCTACTTAGTCCAGAGTAGCACACGTTGGCAAGAACCTTTTAAGGATATTTTAGATACTGACTTGACTAATTTGGTAGATATGCAATACAATTTTGGAGTTACATAAGACCCGGACATTAGTAAACCTCGTATGCCAAGAATCTGATGAAAAAATTAGTAGAATATATCGAAGAGTTACTACATATCCCGTAAATCTGACAGGTTGCATGGGATTACACCTGAAATCACGCACAAGCCGGAATACCTGCGGAAACCAGCGTCCAGCTCAACCCAGAATTTGGTTGTCATTTTCATTGTTTCCAACGCTCATATCAATTGTCATTGGTCAGTGCGCTCGTAAAACTCAATTGTCGGTAATTTTCGCAAAAATGTACGCAAAAAAAGGTGAAGCAATAAAGAAATGGACGAGCGAATTGCTGACCATTTTACAATATTGCTAACAAACATAAAAAACTCAATGACTTAAATAACGAGTACAGCAGCAACAGCAACAACATATGTGGGATATGAGTGTGGAAGGATGAGGAGCGCGCATTTGCCTTGCTGTCCAGCAATTGCCAACATAATCATAAAAACTGCAAGGATAAGCAACAAGAGCAAGCAATTGACGGCTAAGCAACGCTTCGGGAGCGTCAGAAGCGCGAGGGGTGTGCAGAGTGTGCTGTGGGTGAGGTACAACTGTATTTATGTAATAACATTACGTAAAATAACATTTTTATACAAATAAGCACTTAGTTGAACACGGGTATGCCGGGCACCGCTGGGGGCTGTGAGCTTGTACTTTTTACAGTTATCGGAAAAAGTGCTCAAATTGGTGATTTCGCTGGAAAGTAATTGGTTGCTTGGTCGTAAAATAATGCGTCAATGTGTGATGAAGGAGAGGCGGAGTTATTAGAGTTAGAGAGAGTTAATTTTGTGAAATGACGTAGCTTGGAGAGTTGTTAATGTGCTAGGAGACTGTAGAGTGGGGGAGCAAGGTATTTGTTAACATGTTCGTTCATGGTTTTTTCATAGAGAAATTGTTTTTTAGTTAAAAATATGCTGTTTGAAGCAAGATAGTGGTGCAATTTTAGTGAGAACAGTTTCTGGGAACAGCTTTTTCTTAACTACGCATAATCTCGACCACTGCATTGTCATTTCCCACTTTATTTATCCAGCTTTAAGCAACTTAGTTGTGAAATATAAGTGGGAACAGCTCTTGGGAACAGTTTTTCATGTTTTTTCCATAGACAAGTTGTTTTCTAGTCAAAAGTATTCAGTTTTAAGCAAGATCGTGGTGAAATGTTTATGGAAACAGTTTTTCGGAACAGTTTTCTTAACTGCGCATAATCTAAGCCAATTCATTGCTTTTTTTTTGACAAAAATGCTCTTAAAGCTGTATTTTATCATCTTTCAGTACAAGTTAATATACCTAATATGATTTTAATTAATTTGATACCATATATTGTAACAGTTTATATATAGTACATACTGTTATATGTGTGTACTGTATATAATTGTAGGTATATATGAGTATATAGCTGCTTTAGTTTTTATACTCGTTAAATTTGACCACTCTCTGTTTTAGTCCGACTTTCAGATTCTTTCTTTGTTTCATTTCAATTCTTTTGCTATATTTACATTTCGAATTGCCAATGGTTGCTCGCGCTGGCGACGATGGCGACTACTGCATTTGTTGCAAACAATTTACCAGCGTCGTTGGTTAACACGAAAAATCAATTTTCGATCATGTAAAATGCAAATTCCGATGAACGCGCTGACCGTGCCGCGCCAGCTAAGCAAGCCACAAGTCAAGCCAAGCCAAGCCAAGTCGAGGCGAGTCAAGTCAAGCCGCATTGAGGTAACCAGTCAAGCGACGACGACAGACTGTCTTATGTGCGTTGTAGCGTCTTCAACACGTCCGCGCAGCGCTGAACAATGCGCCGCTCTTATTATTTCTGTTGTTGTTGTTGCCATTGTTATGGCAGTTGCCAAGAAAGCGTCCACCCAAGGCTCCATCACTTTGCCGCACCGTTTATTGCATATGATTAACATTGTTCTTGCTCTTCTTGCTGTTGTTGCTGCCGCAGACAATTTCTTGTCTTGCTTGGTTAGTTGCTTGTGCTTTTGTTGTTTGCTGTGTTTGCCTTGTTACAGTATTTGTATTTGTTTTGCGCTGTTTCTTGCGTCCAGACGCATTCAAAAGCCAGCGGCATTTGCTCTGATTTCGTTGTGGCCTTTCGGTTGTTGTTGCTGATGGCTTATTGTTACTCCAGTTATTGTTGTTGTTGTTGTTTGCTTGTTACCTATCCTGTTGTTGCTTGCTGCTTGTAAATGTCGCTCAAATCACTACCAATAAACGCTGATATATCCTGTTCGCGATACAGTTTACTGCTGTTAGCTTGTACCGACGTCTTCTCGCGGCCACAAACGTAAATCTGAATAAATTTTAACACTTCGGTTTTGCGTTGTTTAATGATTTTTCTGCGTTTGTTTGATTTTTGTTTATTATTTTTTCGCTCTTATTTTCTGTGGCTTCATTTTAATGGTTCGGTTTGATTTTTCCCCCTTGCAGGCTTCCTCAAAAGAATGCGATACGCAGCGCTGAGAAAATGAGGAATTTTAGAAATTTTTCTTACTTGAGACCTTATCAAGCAACAAACGATTTATTAAAAGAAAAAAATTAAAGCATTTTCTTATATGTATGTATATTAGACACACTTTTCACTCAATGTTACTCGCTCTTCAACTTTGTATATAGCAGATCTTCTTGACTAATTTTGGAGGTGCTTTTTTTGTTTATTAAAAACAATATTACTATATATTTTTATACATGTCCAGAGCTACACATATGATGCCGGCTACTTCAAACATCTCTGAGGAAACATTTGCCAAAAGGTTAGTCAAGAAATACTCGAATTGTTAGGGACTTTTCAGCTTCCTTCTTAACAGGCGACCGCTTAAGAACATGCTGACGAAATATAGTTTTGGAAAACCCTAGAAAATGGACAGTCGGATACCTTCCGGTTACCTGGTTACCTATAGGTTACCTACCGGCAACGTAGATCCGTCTGAAGTGGGCACGAACTTGCCTAACTTAAACCCACAGAAAGCAGTCGCTGAAGATTCCAATAGCTATGCCAAGATGCTTGATGTTTGAACATAACCCATCATTTTCAATGCTCTCATCTTTTCTCAGTAATGCTGTACAGTCAAACTCAGTAACCTACACTTCCTAAAGAATGCGGCTAGAGAAAGTTAGAACGATAAAAATCATTGTACATAGTTTCTCGGCGCACATTACTGCATGTGTTAGACCCGTGATTGACGATTTTTTTTCAAATTAACTCTTCTAAAGTCCCTTAAGGAAAGAAGCAGCAACCAAAGCCATTTTCAAAGCCTACCTCAGGAGGACTGACTGACTGATAAGAACTGATTTCCTTTTTATTGTTTTTTACGTTACCCTTTTGCTGCCAAAGATTCATGATCTGAATTTGGCAGGAAATCCCACAACAATTTGTGTTCCACGTTCACTTATTTAGTCCCCACACAGAGCCTCTGTGTGTCATCCTACTTGCAAGCTTTTATAACTTTCGTTAAATTCCAGTTTTCAGCTAATACCAATTCCAATAGTTCAGAATGGTTGCAGTAACAACCGTAAATATAATAATTTGGACCGTTTTGTTCGCAATCCAAAGTTTCTGAAAACTTCTCTTTGCATAACGATAAATTTATTCAAATTCTCAACAAGCTCGCACTTGTCAGCGCCGAGCTAGTCTAAAAGCTAGTGTCTAAAAGCTAGTGTCTAAAAGCTCAGATCCTTAATAATCGCAGTCCAAATTCGAGGAGGAGCAGTCAACTCGCTTTACTAAGCGTTAAATGCCTCACAGATAGTTTACGAGCTCGAGGAGCTGTCGGCTCAAAGCAACTCTGTAAATGTATAGTTCATGATTTCGAAAACCTCTGCGTTCTCATAGTTGTATCTAAATAAGTTCTAGGTATTAAGATATTTCTTTGTGATTTTCCTCTAATGGTATTAAAGTGCGAAAGACCATGTTTTTATCAATTTCTATGTCAATACGTCTGCTTTTCAAAAACGCCATCTAGTTCGCTTCAAGCACACACTTTTTGGACTAAATGTCGGATTATATGAGCTTTCAGCAATAATATCCCAAAGTGCCATCTTTACCCAGCAACAAGTGTAGTGCATGTGCCACAGGGCTGTGCTGCCAGCCGCCGCTAAAAAGGGCACATCGATTTGGCTAAATTGTGTGTTGACAAGATAATGAGTCGCGTGAGCACAAAAAGTGCTGGCCCAAGCACATATATATGTTGCAAACACACACAGTAACGCGCATAGTGTCGATCATCACACATAGGTAAACGCTGCTGCTTGCCACACGGCGGCACGAAAAGCGAAGGTGAAAAACACGCCTCCAACAAGCAACAACGACGAAATCATACAACTGCCAGCTAAGAGGCGACCATGCAACCGATCATCTGTGGCAACACAGAGTGACAGACCAACTGCCGCGTCCAAAGGCCGACTGTTGCAGCGGACGAAGTGCAAGAAGGTGCTTGGCGCGATTAAGCAGCGGAAAAAAGTTAATTTTGCTGAACTAGCTCTTAGTGGCCGACTGGCATTGGACGCGCGGCGGACGCAGGGATAAATATATATAGTATATATACATATATTATATATGTTTCTACAAATACACGCATTAACCTTTGAGTGCGCTTGCGCATCAGCGGCGCGGCTCGGCGCATCGGTGAGTGGGCAGTGATAATTATTATTATATAGAAAATTGGAATTGGTATTACGTGCGCTAGACGTTGGCGGTGTTGACGGCGGTGACGGCGGTGACGGCTCTTGAGAATTTTCCATTCAACGGCATAACGAGCGCGCAGTCACAGGTGATAATGATCACTTTGCTGTTTTGCTGTTGGCATTGGGCGCTGCTTGTTTGCAAATGTGATGGGTTTGCGCGAAAAGGCAAAAAAAAAAAAAATACATTTAGTGTTGTATAAAAACCAATAACAACAACCATACTCATGTAAGGCTTACGAAATCAACAATCTGTGCCTTTTTATGGCTTTTGCTGCCGGCGTCGCTGTCGCTGTCGCCACTTTTGCCGCCGCCTGTCATTGCAATGCCAAATGCATGGAAATTGCTGTGCAACATATAGCTGCAACATGTTGTTGCCACGTCAACACGTTCGCAACACCTTGAATACTTAAACGATTTGGACAGTTTTTGGACGCTCCAATGCATTGTTGCATATTGAAGGCAAAGCAGATGCAAATACTTGAAATAAAATTTCCATTGAGTTCATGTGAACGAATGCTTAATGTGTGTACGCGCAGCTCAAGAATTTATTGTAAAAGTGGTAAAATAAAAAAAAAAAAACATTTGCGTATGCCAACAATTGCATTTTCGGAGCGGCAAACTAATTGCGCGACTGCTTGGCTGTGAAATGTTGGCCGGTGCGTTGCTGCGAAGAAAAAATTATACAAATATGTAGACTTTGTGCTAAGCTAAAAGCGGTTGAGAGGGGGCAGGCGCACAGATACCCAAATCAATCCATTATTCTGTAGCATTGCTGAGCTTAGGAGTCTCTGAATCAAAATCAATAAAACTTTCTTAAATATAAGCGCTTGAATTCCAGCCGATCCCTCGTCATTTGTTCCAGAGGCGGGGCAGGATCCGAAATAGCCCCTGATCTGTGGAGCGATGTTCGGGCTTATCATATTAGTCGACGGTATTGGATTTCATGTAACCTTGGCGTATGTGCAGAGGGTCTCTGGGATCGTGGTTGGGATTGCGAAACGGGCTATGCCTGCGGAGTCGGCCTTTTTTGGAAGGCCGAAACTATTGGAGTGTTGGGAACACTTGCAATGAAAGCAAGTGTGCTTTGGGGTGCGAAGGAGGATTTTCTTTTGACATTGATCTAAACGTTGAAAGGGCGAGCGTCTTGAGTTCGAAAATAGATTATGCTGAGGAGGATGAGGAGTCGAGGTGGACCGAAACCAGGGGCCAGTCTGTAACGCCCTTACGCTTGAAATGTACGCTCTTCACCGCATGAATTGTGAGATTAAGCTCGTCATCTAGACTGCAGGACGCCATTGATGACGACGATCAGATTCTTGTCTTGGTGGAACTGGTTTGCCGGTGATTGAGCTGAACGCATGAAGGTTTCGGGATTGACTAGAACGTGATCTGGCTTGCATTAAGCGGATATGTCTGTTTTACACAGGCCTGCGCAAGGCTTCCATACGTAGGATTCTGATAGGCGGTGGGTTTCGTTCGCTCAGATCGAGATTCCTATGACGATGACGAGAGGAAGTTTTCACTGAAAATTTCAGAGAGTGATTCTGAAGACGAGATATGCGACGTTTGGATTTTTTTCCGTTATGAATTTGTAAAATTGAAAGATCGACGTTGAAATCAATAATTATCTGACTAAACTTCTCACATTTCAGTGTTCCACTTGTTAAATTCAACCTAGCTCCGTAGCTGCACAACATTAAAAGTCAAAACCTGAAAAATACCAGTGAAAGTGAGGTTGGAATATCTTTTCGATCAAGTCATATGGTCCGATACAAGGTCTCATGTCAATATAAGGCCGTGCTGATATGGACCATGAAAAAAAAACTTGCTTGTAGCTACCTACGTGGCAAGCTTCTATTATGACAGCCAAGTGAAAAAAATAACGAGATATTGCTTCAGAAAAAAGCTCAATCTCTCGTATATGAAGCCATGGTCTTCTAACAGTACTTTTCTTCGTAATTCCCAACCGAAAAATCTGAGAGATTCCCTTTAAAGGCAAATCAAGAGATCTGGAATGGTGCCTACTTCCCAATAAGCTCTAGAAAAAAGTCAGTTAAAGCCAACGGTCAGCTTCAGTAACAATTCCAAGCCGGCTTTTGTCCGAACACACCTTAAGTGCTACTCTGCGTTACAGCGCTGCTCAGACGTTGCGAAACATTACACAAATGCAAACAAATTGTTGCCTCAACATTTGTTGCTTGTTTGACTTGTTTGTTAGAGCTTATCAAATCAGTTTGAATATGTTGAGCAAATTGCATTCCTAGAATTAAGTTGTAAGCAATTTCTGTTGTTTGATTTCACTCTTTTTCTGTTTCTGGTCTTTTCGCTCACATTATTTGTTTGCATTTTGTTGGCAAAGATCGAGTTGTTGCTGATAATGCAAATGTCAAATTCGCAAAGATGAAGATGAAGAGACAAAAGTGACATACGAATACATCAGTGTGCCGTGTTCTTGGTGAGTTCGCGTTGTCGCGTTTCGCGTTGTCGCGTTGTCGTTTTGGCGTTGCAACGCGCTGACAACTAACGCATTGCAGGGGTCTTGAGTTGCTTGCATTGTTATTGCTAACGTATGATCGCAGAGACAATTTTTTATGTAATTCTATTGTTTGATTTCTTTTGTTGTTTAAAGAGAAACAAATTAAATGAACTTCTTCTGACCGAGTCCTAAATGAACCGTTCCACAAGGTTTTGGTTGCTACGAAGGTTTTGGTTAAGTTCACAAGATCTTTCTTAAACCTTCAACAACATACAAATGAAGGAATTTTTGTAGTCCAGAGGAGGTGAGTTGAGGGAGAACTCTAACACAACTGCGGTAAGATTACTAAAGCTCTAAAAAAGCTCAATATAAAGCTTTAGAATATTTTATAGCTTTAATGGTGAGTTTGAGCTGAGAAGTATTAATGTGGAAAGCTTTCTCGAATATAGAAATGTTTTGAAAAAGTGATGAAAACTTGTTCTTAGCTTCTTTAAATCAGGCGAAGTGTCTTTTTAGAGTTCTTATGCTTTCAAAGTAAGACCTAAAACACGTCGTTTCTTAGAGATCCGCAGGGAAATCGTGGTTGGATTTGAGAAAATCTTGGATTGAAAGAAAGAGAAATAGAAAGAGAGTCTTAGTTCACCGATATTCTTAGAATATTGACCACCAAAGCAAACTAAGCAGACTTTCAGAGCTTCGGCACACAGTGCAGTAGAACGCGCCAGCTGAAGACACGCGAATTGGCTATGACATCGATGGATGGAATGGGAAAAGCTTAAACATGTTAACGTGCTTGCGGTTAACATGCGCCGGACAAGCCACGCGGGTTTGTTAACATTTTTTTGGGCTGCCTTGATTTTTTCGCTATTTTCACAACAGGATTTCCACTATGATTCCTTCCATTTGCTGCGATGTAAGTGCATATATTCGTCAAGAAACAAGGATGTGTGGTGAGTGCGCAAAAGAACAAGCACGAAATCGCAACAAAGTAACACAAGAACGCAACTGCGCTGTCTGCGCGCTGTATGAGTCGGACGTCCAGAGGTACTGCTGAGACTCAGCGCATTATCGCGATCAGCGCGCGCAAGCAGACGTAAGCAGCAGGCTGCGGTTAAATGGTGGAAGCGTAGGGTGTTGCGGAGACGTGCTACGCGCTTGCCACCAGACGTACGCTCTGACAACACGCTAAGCAGCCGCGGCAACAAGGCGATCACTGGTTGGAGATGAACGTTTACAGGCCTAACGAGCGTTATGTGTGTGAGTGGTGTCTAGCTATATTGATAGCTGCACAGGCGGATATATTTAGATGTTGATCGGATGTTAGCGGACGATTGGACGGACATTGCTTTGAAGGGCTGTTACGCTATGTGCATGTTGGGCAACTAAGTTGCAGACTTTGTTGTGGAAGCTTGCATGTTGCGCATGCTTTTCTCCCGGCGCGCGCAAATCCAGCGCTTTACACGAAAATCAGCTGGTTATATCGGCTACGCGCGGGTACTAGGCTTGTTTTTGCTTACTTACGAGTCTGCTAGTACGTCTGTATGTCAGCAAGACTAAGACAGTCGCACAGGCAGACAACGCTGCTAAAAGCACCTTGGCCACTGACGCGTTCCCTTCAGTTTCACTTTGAGTTTGTGGCATGCCACGTTTATGGCACTTGCATGCGCTTAACGAGGTCCTGCATACAGCCAAGCTCAGCATAAAACCATCACCATCACCGTCCGGCTTAGGCGATGACAACAACGTCGGTTAATGTAAAACTGTGAATCGAATGTTTTTGTTGCACTTTTTCGCATTCGTCTTATTTGCACAGCGCGTATTTACCGAGTTTACGTGGTTCTGTAGAATTTTGCGCTGTTCACTAAGCAGTCAGTCATTGTTGGCTGCATGGCTTGGTTGGCTGGTTGGTTGGTGGGTTTTTTGATTTGATTTCTGCTGCGCTTTAAATTGGCCACGAGCATTAATCGTACCTCATCTTGTTTTCGTATACGACAAGTTAATAACAGGGCACCGAAAAAACGCCAAAATGCCAAACGAGCTGAAAGCTATGTGAGTGACGAGAGCCTAGCGATCAAGACGAATGAATGCCGGACGCAATGAGCTGAATGCAAAGCAGCGTACGGCAAAGGGCCGCGCGAATGCATCGCCAGTTCATGTCAATGGGCCGGCGCAGGCGAGAAGGTGTATACTCAGCAGTGACCACGACATTGATACCAATGTTGGGGAGGTAAAGGCGGCGACAGACGCGCAAGGCACGACGCTATTGTAGGCAATGGAGAAGGCGAAGGTGAAGTCGAAGGCTTGATGCGCTACATTGTATTTCCTTCTTTGTGCTCGTTCATCTTGTCATTTGCGCGAAAAAAGGCACAACACAACAACTGTATGCCTAAAATGAATTGATGTTTTTTTGCCGCTCGTGAAAATTGTGGCAATGCAGACTTGGACTTGGTTCAGCAATGTGCCCTCCAATCGAAGCTGACGTCCGCCGAGTGCCTGCTGCTGCTGCTGTGTGTCTGTCCACGGTAGGGCGTATTTGACATGAATACCAACGCCGAAAGGTATAAATGATCTGCAAATACACAAATGACGAGCATAATTCGACGCGAGCGAAGGGTATAAAGGTTGCGAGGCTAAATGGGTCTCGTTAGAGGGCGTCGCAGTGTAGTTATGTGGAATTATTGCGCGCAAATTTTGATATAAAAAATGTCTATACTGTGACCCATTTAACTGAATAATGAAGTTTGAGGTTAAGTAGTAACGAATGCCTAATAGAGTATTTGCTGCCAAAATTGAAATTAAGCCTCAAGGGTTCTAAACACTTTGTGGTCGGTGGGATGATGAGTAGTAAGTAGTACTGAAAGTTCAGCGGTGAGAGTAGGTCGCACTTTTGACTGCAAAAATTATAGTTCAGACTTCTAAAATCATAGAGTTGGATTAACTGGTGAAGTTCAGATAGTTTGAGAGCTTTGTAAAGTCTACTTTCTAATGAGTAACTGCGAACGAATCAAATCGGAGCCACTCCTAAGGCTTAACAAACTTCATGTCAAGTATTAATGGAACTTGATAAATCCAAGTAAAATTGAACGTCATAATCGTCTTAATCGGCTACTTTTGAGAATGGCTCTCTCAGAGATTTTTCTCATACCGGGAATAGCTTTGAGATGGTTTTAAAATCCGGCTGCTTTAACTTTCCTTTTCCCACGACAGTCGAGTCTTCGAAATCGGAACGGACCCGCATTTTTAACCGGCCAGGGACTGTCAACTAGGCAGAATACTGCCGCTAAAGCAACAACAGCAAAGGTTCCGGCCCACATAAAGCTATGAGAAGCAATAAATCCCACACACAAGCAATAAGTTGGTTACAGGCCTCAGAGATATATTCGAAAGAAAACGGAGTGAATATAAACCCATTAAGTAGATTCATGAGGTTAAGGAGCTAAAGCTTTGAGATTAGAACCAGCCTTCAAGTTACATGGTTTTGAACGTCAAAGGCGTCGGAAGATTCTAATTACCCAGATTCTAGTTATGCAGTTAAACTTATGGCTAATCTTACGCCATACTATTGAACTACTATTCAGAAAAAGTAGAACCCTTCGCCATGCGGAGAAAACCACACTGCAACAATGATACTTCGATATTCTCTATTGCATATATTTCTTTACTTTTATTCCCGAGGCTGCTGGCGTTGTCAGTCAGATGCACGCCAAAAGTTAAGAAATTCGAAACGAAGTCTTCATTAAATTATGACGGCCGACAGGCAAACCGTAGAGGCAGCAAAGCGTTGCAGCGGTAGGAGGTCACTGCTGGCAAATTATATGAGCCAGTCCTATACTTCCCTGCCCTTCCACTACCACCTGCAGCTGTTGACCGAAGTGTGCACGTATCGGCGCTGTCTAAGAACACGGCAAACACGTCGTGCGAGACCCACATTTATCGCAATCAGAAACCCATATTTAATATTCAGATTTTCGACGCTCTTGCGTTCGCCACATTTCGTGGCATGTACTCGTACTTTGCATGCATGCCTGCAACCAGCAGTACGGCGTACGGTTGGACATGCTTATTTGACTTATACTTGGGCTGCTTAAAAATGCATAAGATAAAATTGTAGGTTAGGAAAAAAAGATGCAGACATTTGACGGATTTGTTGCGTGTATTGTGGGAGCTTGCATTAGCGGTACGTCTATGGGTTGGTGGTACAGCAAAAATGCTGTGGGATCCCGCTAACAAGCTACTTTGATATTTACAAAAGGCGTCTGATGGGGATTAGGAAAAATATGAATAGAAAATATTCACAGAGGATTCAAAATAATTTACAGTAATTTCATATTTTTGATGCAAGGGCATCAATATTGATATTTCCTAATGTTGCCAATGGTCTATCCAATTAGAAATCGAATCGGAAAATATTTTCAGTCAGCCGGGTGGCCATGGGATCTTCCTGTTCCTGGCGTAGACACCGCTTACACGTTTACAGTCGTTGTCCCTTTTCTCTCTTTGGCGTCAATTGGAGACTCCAATTGCAGGTCTTTTTCCTGTTCTTTTCAACGGAGTGAAGGTATTCCTCTTCCTCTGCTTCCCCCGGTGGGTACTGCGTCGAATACTCTGAGAGCCGGAGTGTTGCCATGAAATGGATTGAATAAAAAGCAATATTCAAACTTTAGACCGGTTATTTATGGAACGGGAGCGAATCGGAGCTCCGCTCTCTTTGTCTGTTCTAATACTGGATAGCTGGGCTTCGCGGTGGCTCTTTTAGCACTGCGCTACAAAAGTATCTGCTTTGTCGACATATCATTTTAGTCCAAAATAGACCACAAGAGTTCTAGTGAGCTCTTCTGATTCAGTTACTCTAGCCTTTCCGTTTTTTAGAAGCTCTAACTGGTCAAATTGAAACTATTACGCCTGTTGAAACTGTTTAGACGAAGACGAGTTCGAAACAACCCAATACTTCCTTCAAGATATCTTTCTATATTCTTCGACTGCAAATAGTCGGTAGCAAAGAAAACCACGAAAACTTGTTCAGATATGCCGAAAAGCTCCCAAAAGCTCACAGTCATTAGCATAATGATACATTTCTAGATATATATCTACACATGGTAGATAGTTGGCATTGTTGTGTGCAACAAATAACAGGAAGACCCACTCTTTGCATACACCGGCGGCAACCGTTAGCTGCAACATGCCATAAATCGAACTACACTTCAAAATGCAGACAATTGCTTGTTTTTGTTGGAGTTGAAGAGGAACCAAAAAATAAAACAGAACAGAGCACAAGCAGCAGCAGCAGAACAAAGAGACGAAACGCATGATTGTAATGAGACGCGATGACTTGCTGATGATAACAAATTAACCGAAAAAGTCAAATCATGCAACAGCGCAGCAAAAACAACACAGTGTTGCAACGGTTGCAACGGAATATTGAAATATTGGCCAGTCAGTGTGCAGCAACAACAAAAGTGATATGGAATATATATTGTGTTGTTATGCATGCGAACAACAGACGCTGCAACAACAACTAGCAGGCTACCAATAATGATAATAACGGTGTACAAATCTGGCAACACGCCGCTGTTTGCTTTGCATGTGAAATGCAACAATTTTTGTTTTTTTTTGAAAATTTGATGAAAGCAAGCGGAATTCTTGCACCGAAGAAAGCAGGAATTGTTGAAATTGGAGCAGCAAAAAATCCAAAAAACATGTGGCAGCCTGCTATGAGCCTCTGTTTTCTGTTATCGGCAGGCGTATGTGTAATTTCACTGCATTTCTAATTAAACACAACAAAAAATTGAAATTTCTCTTTAATTAATATTCGATTGCTTTTAATTCTCGATGGATTTAATGAGTTTTGGTAATTGGTGTGCAACATATACACATACGAGGGGTTTTAATTATGGATTGGCAAGCTGCATGAGTTCAATTGTATAGTGGGTTACCGCCAGCGCCCCGTGCTCATAATTCAAATAAACCGTTAGTCTTTTGATTCCCACTTTTTCACATTCTAAGCTAGTTATATTGGATTACTGAAGAAAATCGTACTTTTATACCATGCAATAGGGTCAATGTAGTGCGTGAACTTAATAAAAGCTTTTCCTAAGGCACATTGCAGGCTCAGAGAGCTAAGCTTGGTCACTCCGAATAACAAACGTGTCTTCAAAAGAACGTTTGACGCTATTGAAGCGCAATCCGAGGAAGTTTTTACGTCGTTTAATTATCGCGGACGAAGAAGAGATCCACTGGTGTACACCAGATAACGAGAAACTGTTGAAAAAAGTAGACTTTACCTTGCGAATCTGCTGCGAAAAAGTCTAAGACACCGTTTTTTGCACATTCACAAAGTTCAGTCCAACGTCCAACTCGACCTAAAATTCTTGAAAAATTCTCACATTATTTTCATTTGGGTCTCTTGGATCCAGTGACTATGTATAATGCTCGCAGACGGAAGGAAAATATTTACTGACAAGCCTGCTTGAGCTCAGATGAAGTGCAAAGGTCCAGCGCTGGCACTCAAGAGGATAACGTAGACCCAACTCGTACCCAAAACGAACGATGAGATCAGAACTGGTGTATTCTTTAATGTGAGTTCATCGACTTTGCTGTTTCCATCGCATTGATTATGACCAGATACCCAAGTAACTAATGTCACCTTAACTTCTCCTTAAGAAAACTTATCTCTATTCTTCCTTCTCAACTTCGACCCATTCTTGAAAAAGATCACTGCGTTATTGGATTGGATTGGATCAAACAGGTCTCTTCTGCAGTCTCATAGCTCCAGTTACTATGAACAGTGCTCGCAGATCCAGAGGAGTTAGCTGTTGGTAAGAGACACAACTCTTCTTCAATCCGCGGGTTCATCAGATGTGCAGTTTCCGAATTCAGAATGACCAGCTTCCCAAACATCTAATGCTACCTGAAAAGGCTCACTGCTTTATTGAATTCGGAATATTATTAAATAAAAGAGTCCATTGAATCCAGTCACTACAAGTATGTATAGTGCTCGCAGACGCAAAGTAGCCAGTTACTAACGAGCTTGAGCTCAGATGAAGCCCAAAGGTCCGGCGATGGAACGCAAGAAGAACGGAGACCCAACTCATTCCCAATACGATGTAATCGGGACAAAAGTATTAGTTTCTGCGGGTTCATCAAATATTTCTTTAACTTTACGGATAGCTCTTTACAGAAAGCTACATCTTCAATCTTCTCTAAGCTTCAATCCAACTGTGATAAAATTCAATTCGCCTATTTTTCAGCTTATTCCTCCTCTGTGTGTGAGCAGAATAAAAGCGTTTCCAACAGATTAAAGTACGACGACGCAGTACCCGCCGGGGGAAGCAGAGGAAGAGGAAGACCTCCACTTCGTTGGAAGGACCAAGTGGAGAAGGACCTGGCTTCGCTTGGAATATCCAATTGGCGCCACGTAGCGAAAAGAAGAAACGACTGGCGCGCTGTTGTTAACTCGGCTATAATCGCGTAAGCGGTGTCTACGCCAATTAAGAAGAAGAAGAACAGATTAAAGTCGCAAGTCTCCGATTGAGGTACAAACAATAGAAAGCTTAAATAATGAGAACCCATTATAGGAGCTGTAAGTGGTTCAGAATGTCTTCAAATACTTGAAAATACTCCACTAAAAAGTTAAATTTTTCTAAAACTTGCAACAGAAATATGATAAAATTACACAAAAAACTTCAAATATGCCTCTTAAGCTTGTTTCTCTGGAAGAAAAAAAAATTTTTATCCAAAATTATCTCGAACAAGCACATTTTCCATTCATTTGCGTGGCCACCTAAGCGCCGAATCGCAATTTGTTTGCCTGATAAATTATCGACGCAAATAAATTTGCTTTTATCATAATGATCTCGCTTGCAAAGATTGAACGATCGCAGCGCCGACACAGACACACACACAAAGTGAAACCAGCAACAACAACAATAATAAGCGGCAATCAAATAGTTAAGCCATTAAATACACAAATTTATTGCTTCAACGAAAATTGATTGCAAATTTAACGCGACCAACCAAGGCAAATATATGGAAATCGACAACAACAAGCGACGGTGCGGTAATTGTTGTAAGATCAATTGCTGTCGCTGACACTTTATGACAACGGCAAACAAAAATGCAACGCCGATAAATCGGTGGATAAATCGGGTACAAAAAAATATATAATTTTTTACGAAAAGAAGAAAAGAAAATTTATCGAGAAAAAATATAAACAAGGAAGTTGCAGACACACAAGAGGCATTAATAATGCAACATATTGCGCAACACCTAGCCAAATGGCTGGATAATGCAGTGGTGTGCAGAATAATAGCAGTTGGGATCGTGAACACTCATCTGGTAGTTGATATATCGGATGATTATGAAAAAGGAAGGACTTTTCTTAGGCTATACTTGGGCTCCTTAGGCTAAGCACACAGTGAGTGGATGCTCAAAGTGCTGATAAGCTCTTCTGGAAACTTTGAAATGTGATTTCTGTTCGTCATAAATAAGTGGTCTTGAGAAATATTTGTGTTGTTTCGAAAGGAAGACAATATCAGAGTTAATAATCTAAATGCTCGCTGGAAAGAGATTCTCGTCGAATGAAGAAGTAATCACCGAAACTGAGCCCCAAGTAGTTAGTTGTTTGTTTTTTCCCTAGCCAGTGCTTCAAGCATGCTCGAGAACTTATTTATTCTGACTCATTTTGACTTATGTCGAACTCATGCTCGCTGTTATGGCCACTAGGCTGCGAACGTGAGTACCAATGGACTATTCAAATAAGTAGAAAATTCACTTTGTATATCTTATAATGTACCAAACAGTCGATAAAAAGCATGTTGTTTCAGTTTAAATTTGAGTACTCTGCATGGATATCCACAAAATGGTTCTATATCTATCTTCTGCGCATACAAATTCATCAGTATTGATGAATGCAGATCTACAGATGACCCTGAGTGCTTCTTGCTAAATCAGAGACATTCTGAATCCATGTTCTAGCAAGCTTTTCTTCTCATCTGAGTATACAGTTCGGTCCGAGCACCAGCTGAACTTGAAGAAATGGCATTTTTTTAGTACTATCCGACGAAACCTTTTAACTTTGATTTCGGAATTTGAAGTAACAACAGTCTTGCAATTTTAGAGGTACAAACGTCAATAAGGTAAAGTTTAAGATAAACAAAATTTAGTTAGATATAAATGGCATTGTCTTTTACATCAGTGACTTGATAGGTTTGGGACCGCCGAACTTAATGTGACACGGTAAAAGAGGGCTTGGTTGATAGTTGATCTATGCGAAGCCATTTGAGTATTACTCGCTTAATCTAGGAGATGGGAAGGTGGAAAAGACTCTACTTGGTGTGTCGATTTGACTTCAACTTGACATGAGAAAGGAACTGCCGTCCACTTGTGGATTCAGCTACATTCCTGTGATCTGTGTTGTAATTTTCGCTGAAATGTTCTTGGATTCAAGTCACATCTAGTGGCTGTATGCTATTTTATTGCACGCCACCTAGCTGACGTCTGGCCATTCAGGTGGCAAGGGTGTTTCGGCGTTTGCAGCGAAAATTGAAAAGAGAAAACTGCAAATAAACTTCTTTAACGCCAACAGGGCGAAAATGTTAATGCCACACAATCAATAATGGCAGCTGGTGGTCAACTGGAAATACAAACCATGGACAAACGCATATGACACATGGGGCGGGCGGCACACGCGCCTAGGAAAATATATGTGCGCGACTATAAGAGGCTGTGTGTGTGTGTTTGGTGGCAAGTGGCGGTAATTTACGCTGCTTGGATTTTGTTGTTGTTGTAGTAGAGATAACGCGCGACAAGTAATTGCGCAATGCCAATATACTCGTAAAAATCGCGCTTTTGGCCTGCTGACTTGCCGCGTGGCAAGTACTCATACATATGTATATAGCTACATAAGTGCCACATGGTTGCAGACTTAAAGGCTGGCGCGCAGTGCGGCAAATGTGTCTGCAACACTGTTTAATATTGCTTAAGCAGATGCGGTAGTAACAAGCTGCAATACTAAAAGTTACAACAACAACAATAAAGCGTGTCACATCAGTACTTGCAACGTGTTGCAAATAACGTAATAAGCAAAATTACAATAAAAACCAATGCACGTTGTTGTTGGTGACACTAAACGATTGTATAATGTTGCATGCATGTTGCTGCTGCCACAGCTTATGGCGTAGTTGCAACATTTAGGCGCAAATAATGATGGGCGGAGGAGTCGCAAAGTTGTTGTTGTTGGCCTTTAAAGTCAACTCATACTCACATGTGCATGTGTTTGTATGTAGGCACTCGAGTCTGCTGCCAGCCAAAGTTCAACATGTGTGTGGCACATATTACTTGCCTTGCTCGCTGCGCACCACTAAATGCTGGCAATTTTTCTGCCACGCAGCCGCAGCGGTGTCTAAAATTACCGCATGCATGCATAACTGCTGTACATATGCCTCACTGCGGCAAATAAGTTGCGCTTGCAACTACCCAACCAGTCAGCGGCGCCTCCTTAGCCCGCTTAGCCCACAGCAGCTGCGGCGGCTCCATTAAACCAGACCATTGAGTCATTGAATAATTGGGTATGCAATTGGCGGAAAAATTGCCACCACCACTTCGGGTGGCTGTCGCTCGCTCGCGTTAGACTATCGATAAAGTAATCATCGTGTCATATTTCCTTCCGAGCACCAGGTAAGGCACATGTGGCGGTATACACACATATAAGTGGGTGCTTAGGTGAGCCTAGCGCATGACTAAGTTTTGTGTTATATAATATTTTTGAGACTTGCTGTGCGTTGCATGAATAATTTGCTATAATTTAAGCGTTGCTCCGACCATACGAATTGGATGAGATAAGCTTAAAGATCTGAAATATTAAGATCTTACAATACTAACAGGAAAAAAGTGGTATTTAGCTCAGAATACGTTGAAGTCTATGCCTCTTTGATGTCTACTTATATTAATTCGGCGTCTATAACCAAATGACCGCTAGATTGGATAAGAAGCTTCTTCCTGGAAGTAAAAAACACTCAGGAGATTGCTATGGCCTCTTGAGTGGCTACTTTAAAAAGAACTATTTCATATTTGTTGACAGCAGGAACTGAACCAAGGTTATGTGTACTCCAAAAATGTTCGTCTTTCAGTCAAAGAAGTGGGCGGCTGAAGCATATCGGGAACTCCAAAAAGTTTACGGAGGTGCGGCCCCAAAGCGAAAGAATGTGCCGTGATTGGTTTCGTCGCTTCAAAGACGGCGATTTGCGGTATGAACAACCGTCCCAGTTAAGGAAAAAGGAGGCCAAAAGCTTTCCAAGACGATGAATGGGAGTCGTTGCTTCATAAAGATCCTTCGGAAACGCAAGAATAGCTTGATTCAATGTTGGAAGCCAACCGCCAAGCCATTTAAAAGCGACTACATGCGTTGGGAATGATTCATAAACAAGGAACTTGGGGTTTCTTAAGATCTAAATACCAGAAAGGGCACAAAGTAATTCTGCTGCAGACCAAAGCTCGGTCTCACGTTGCCAAGCTCTTTAAAATCTTACCGGAAAAAGATAAAATGGGAAGTCATACCCCAATCTCCATGTTCCTCAGATATTGCACTGTCCGATTATTATTTGTTCCGTTCGATGGCACATGATCTGGCATAGAAACAGTACCACAGAAAGTTATTTTCCCGACTTGAAAGCCTAGGAAAGCAGTAAGTGAGGCCCTATTTGGTCAGAAAATCAGGGGGAGCAATGCATAAAGAAGTTACGCTAAGAAATGGCACATAAAAAGTTGAACGGTAAGTCTATTTCCCACTCTTTGGCACCACTCTTCGGAAGGTAGATTTACTAGATTACTACCTTTGAAGAGTATCAAAATGAACTAAAACTAAACAAGATGAAGTTTAAGGCTTTGCAAACTGGTTTTCGAGCCAAGTTTTTACACTACAATCTGTAACAATACATTCTTAGAAGATTCCACGTTCATGTGCGGTAAGGACCCAAGTATATCCCTTATTCAGGAATTATTCCGCGTACGGTCAAGTCGCTGCTTTCATCATCATACTAATGAATAATTACGCCGCTTAAACCTTCACTCGGCAAGACAATAGCTCTTGTTATCATTGAAAATGAAGAGTGAAGAAAAATGGCCAACAACTCGCCCACAACTTGGAGAGGACGGCTCAAAAAACTGGTATATATTTTTTTTTACTTCTCAGACTTAAACTTATATAGCTGCAATATTGTAACTTAGTTGTATTTGCATGTAAGTGGTTGTAACTAAGGAAGCAAAAACGGTGAAGTAACAAACACACACACATACATACAAGTGAAGCTAATAAAAGCGTATTAAAAACTGAGACAAGTGTGCGCTATTGCGCATGCGCAGCGCATGTAATTTTGAGCGTTGCACGTTTTCATTGTTCAAACAACAGCAACATGCAAAAAAAAGTATGTTGCACAACCTAACAAGCAATACACGCATACTGCAATGTAAGCTTCTATGTATATTCAACTCGAAGAGTGTATTGGCAGTGCAACCTCGATAAGTAAAAGTACTATTTGAAAAATACCCTAATTACAATCTCCATTGCTTTGAAAATGTTCTATATATTTTAGTAAAAACCAAGAGCCTTTGGATGTCGAGAGGCAAACATATTGGTCTTTAGTTGGCTTTTTGTTTTAGCTTTTTGGCTCAAAAAAAAAATTAAAGTAAGAATTAAGCGACCGCACTTTGATACTCTGGTGGTATTTTGAAAAGTAGGTATTCTCAACCAGTTGCAAAAGTAAAGCTCTATAGTGGGGATACTTGTTTTTAGCGAGTACAGAGCTTTTGGCCTCAAAAGCATCAAAGTGAGAATTAAGCGACCTAAGGTAACCAAACTTCTCCTCTATCAATTGCTCTAATATTCGGTAGATGCTACACCCTCGACGACAGCTAACCACCGCCTTCGGTTCTTTTAGATAACATCAAGGAAAAGATAATCACAAGCCCATATTTTGATTTGATGGTACTCTAGTGGTATTTTGAAATGCAGTCCTCTCCAAAGATTTTTTAAAAAGACCTTTATTAAGTACCTCAACCATTTTAAAGAAAACTACGCTTCAGTGGAGCCATTGTGCTGTTGTAAAGATTATTCTAAATTGTATTTCTTTTATTAATATGCTTTCTTTAGTAACATTAGTCGTACTCTTCCAGCGCCACGTCTGTTTATACTCATAAAGGCAGACAACTTCTTTTTCTCGGTTCGACTACTTTAACTCTTCTTTGATGAGCCCCTTTAAGTAGCATTCCAACGGACTTCATTTTAAATATCCCACCTTGCCGCTACCAATGCACTGCCAACAGCATTGCCCAGGTGCTGGCAACATATACTAAGTACTTAGGCACTTATTGAAGAACTATGCGATATCAGATTTTTAACTCACGCATGCGTGAATGCCTTCCAGTCTACACGCTTCGCAAAACATACGCCTCAAAACTAGCAGACGGTCCCATGCGCCAGCACCTTCGCTACAGGCTCGCCTCTGCCCACCTGCTGCAGTCACCTTCCACTCATTTAAACACACCGTTTTCACAGCCGCCGTCGCCTAAGCGCTCATTCCGTCCCGGCTGCGTTTGTTTGACCAACGCGTGAGGAAGCTTTTAGTGCATATTTTTCGTGTTAAATGAGCGCAAATAAGCTGGGTTGGCACGAATGGATGGACAGACGGACGCACAGACTGGCAGACACAAACACAATAGTCGCGTAGCTGCAAAACTGGCGGCCTGGCTGTTGCTGTCGCATTGCGTTGGGGTTTTGCGCATGCGCTGTTAGTGGCTCCCTCGTGGTTGCTGTTTTTGTACGAGCCATTGGCGAAAAAATGTCTTCTAATGATTGCATTGTGCAAGCGTTTGGGTAATGCATTAGTTTATGTAATGTATGTACCTTGCATTGGGTGGGGTTTTCATGTTTGAGCTTTTAACATGAGACTTTTTGCTGTGCTTTAGACTTTTCACTTTTTGCCATGTTTGCAATGCTTTCATGCAGAGTGTGTGAGTAATCCACAGTATTAGAAATCACTTTCGCTTCCCTTGGCCAAAAGTCGGTATGCAAAGCATCTCCATATGACTTCATACCATATATTTTTTATTAATTATTTCGCATAATTGTATATTTTAGATAGATTCTGTGGTCGTGGTGGTATCTCACCTCATCACTTCCTTGTTTTAGGTTGTTTACTTGCTTCAGCTTCAATATACATAAATTGTCATATTTTACCAGGAGCTGTTCATTACAGCATGAGCTGGGCGACCTTGAAAAGTTCAGAAATGTCTAAAAACTTTGAACGAAAAGTAGACAAGAGCTGTGAAAGTGGTCCGAAGAGCCCTAAAAAAAACAAGGCGAGAGCGGGTGTTTTCCAAAAATCCTACACTCTCGGATCCGGATTTTTATCCGGCCAATGACTGTCAACCCGACACCATGCCTCGAAATTATTTCAGAAGATTTTTCTGTAGGTAGATGGCGCAGGGATCTTGTCCACCAACGGAACTCTTAACATATACACGGACGGATTAAAAATGGGTGTTGGAATGAACGTGGCGCGGAGCTAAATCTCAGGTGAGCCTGTAAGCTGCCGTGGGCTTTATTAACAACGAGATATATAGAAAATGAAGGGAAGTAGACATAAGAAAGATGCTGGAACATTTCCTCCGCTTCTGTTAGGCCTTATCTAGAACTCGCCTTAGGTAACTAGAGCTTCTCAGTTCAAGGGACTGAATGAAGTATCAGAATTGGATATCAAGTCTCTATTAAACTGTGCGAAACGCCTTACGCCTGCACGAGGCAAACTTCAAACCACATTCTAATGACATCCTCAACTGAATTTTATACGTGTTGTTGGCTGCGAAGAGAATGAAAGTAAAATTATGCGCTTTGGTCATAAAAAGTAATCATGTGATTGCCATACAACAACAAAAGCAATAAAGCCTGACTAAAAAGGAACGGAAACTCACGCAAAATATTATATAGTAGGCATGCAAATCGGGCATCCACTACATATATTATAACTACCACATATGCATTGCGGCATATGCCGGCTTATACAATAGAAATGACTATTCTTATTATAGTTGGAGGCCACAATTGAGGAAATAAATACATCAGCAAGGTAACGAGGTGGCTTGTAAAATGGCAAAAATTTCCTACACACTTAACCTCTGGCTGCTGGAGCATTACCACATGGCTATAGATATCCACAAGTATATGTATAGGATCCATGCGCGTGCAGTATGTAGTTTAGTGGGTGCCACGCTAGCCATTGGCCATGTTGCAACCGCCAAAATGGCATAACAGATATAATTTTCAAATAACAATTTCACTATTTCATGCCACAATCAACGAGGTCCAGCAGGCAGCAAGCAACAGGCAGGCTGCAGGAAAACCGAACAAGCAGCAGCAAGAAGGAATCGCCAAGCAGGAGCTGCAGCGCGCAACATGCCATAGATAGCATGAGGCAAGAAGCAACAGCGCGCCGCCAACAGCTTATTGCAACAATTATTTGTGTGCGCCGCAAATCATGTGGCATGAACAACTCAGCGCACCAAGCATATTGTTAGAATTATGCTGCGTGTATACACATACACATATGTATATCTTTGCGCCTGCCTTCGTCTGTTGCAGTGTGTGTGTGTGCGCGCTTGCCTGCAACGCATAAATTCTCGGCGAATGAGGTTTAACGTTCAAATTCAAATCTGGTAATCTGCAATAAACAGCTCACACAGGGTTGCGGCGGCAACAACAAAAGTGAAATAATAATAACAATAAACAGTGTGGCAATAAAAGCAGCAGCCGTAATATTGCAGGAAATTCGCTATGTGGTCAATGTGCTTGGTTCGGATGAGGAAGAAGAAGAAGAAGGAGAAGACGAAGAGCATGAGGAAGAATAATAAGCAGAAAAACAGTAATAAGAAGCAGCAAGCAGCGATGCTGCATATAGAGATAATATGCAACAATTTGCTTTGGCAGCAAAGTTGAGAGTGGAAGTGGTTGAGGACCGATGGTTATGAGTTTCGTAAAAACTTTCGATTCCATCAAATGAGACTCGGTTTGGAAAATGAGCGGGGTTATTGAGCAACTAAGGTGATTCGACTCTAAAAGCAGTCTTCATATTCTTCG
This sequence comes from Bactrocera neohumeralis, assembly GCF_024586455.1. Lineage (NCBI taxonomy): Eukaryota > Metazoa > Arthropoda > Insecta > Diptera > Tephritidae > Bactrocera > Bactrocera neohumeralis. The sequence continues at coordinate 79,423,712 of NC_065923.1, read as the reverse complement.
ACGTATCAGACTTTAATACCCAAATCCATAACTTCACTTACTGAGATCTCATGCAGAAACATATAACACGTTCTTTGAACTTTAATCTAAGCATAAACATTATCTTTCAAACGAATAAAATAAGTCAAAACTCATAATATTACTTTGTGTAATATATTCCACAAATATATGGATGATCCATTTCGAGGTTCCCTACTTTTTTAAAGAAGAAAAAAACTTAGAAACTTCAAATTCAATGAAGAATGTCAATTATCATTCAAAAGAGCTTTCTTAGGCGTTTACTTTTTGAAGATTATCTTCTTTAAATGTTGGCCGCGGCTACGTCTCAGATGGTCCATCCGTTGAGCACAACTTTCAATAACTCATGCATCACGTATCATCCAAGGCCTGAATCGAAGCGGGATTGACCGCATAGACTTTACATATCACCACAGGAAAAAGTCTAACGGTGTGACATCACACGATTTTGGTGGCCAATCGACCGACCCAAAACGTGAAATTATCTGCTCATGGACGTGTTCTCTCAATAAATCCATTGATTAACGGGATGTGTGGGAAGTGACGCCGTCTTGTTGAAACCCAATGTCGCCGAGATTACGAGCTTCAATTTCAGGCATCAAATAGTCGGTTATCATGGCGCGATAACGGTCGCCAATGGGGGTTGTGTTCCCACCTGCATCATTTCTGAAGAAATATGGATAGATGATCCCACCGTTCCACAAACTACACCAAACCGATGGTTTTTCCAGATGAAACGGTTTCTCTATTTCTTCAGGTTGCTGTTCGTCCCAAATGTGGCAATTTTGTTTGTTTACATACTCATTGAACCAGAAATGGGATTCATTGCTGAACAAAGTTTAAGTCGTAAACGTCGAATTTTCTTGCAACTTTTACGCTTTTTATTTAAGATCTTGGGATAAATTGTGCGAAGTCGTTCCATATGTTAGTCCAAGTTGCTGCGAATGGTGCCGAATCGACTCTCCTCAGTCTTCAAGTGCATTCTATGGCTGCGTCTGCTTATTTTCTTTACTGCGTGCTGGGCGTGGTCTTTTCAGTCGAATATTATGCAATAATGAAAGATGGTGATGGATTCTTAGTACGCCGATTATGTTGACCATAAATTGAGCAAAGCGCTCGAAATGCATTCTTTTGAGATCGTGAATTTTCGTAGTAAAGTTAAACGATTTGTAACCGTTACTTTGGTGTATGTCTTTCCATGATGAAATTCTAAACTATACTGAACAAAAAAACATGACAGATTGCCACGATTCAGGCGTGATCTGTCAAAAAAGGCTATTGAAACAGTACCTCCACTTGGTTCACCCTTTAAAAATATGATAGCCCACATCAGTAATATATTATACTAGCCTATAAATTTACACTCTAGCATAATATACTGCTGAGCGTGTAAATATTAATTTCTGTCTAATCACCTCTGCCTAAAGTACGTTTTTCTAAGCAGCATAAAATATTTATTAAAACTTTTTTGTCTAATCATCATGAGTTCATTATACAAACTTCTCAAAATTCTAACAGAAATATAATAGAACTTAGACAAGCTATAAAACTAATAGGCTTAATAGCAGTTATTTTGCAATGAGAGAGGGAAACTACGCTGCTGTGGTTGTCAGAACTGCGCCTACGCGGCGACACCAGGTAGCGCTGAACTAAGCAGCGTGTCATTTAAGTGCATGTGAGTAGCCTTTGGTGCGCTGGCTGGCATACCAAAATCAGCCAACTAATAATGATTTGGTAGAAATTATATATATTTTTACAAATTCTTTTTAAATATTTTTTTTTATTTTTTTAATTTTTTTAATTTTTTCTACTTTTTTGAATTTTTTCTTCATGAAATTATGTTATAATTGTCCTGCTGCTTATTAACGCTGGCGCATGGGGTCGTAAGCGTGAGTGTGCATAAATGCTTCATGCGCATCAATTTTATTTAAGTTTTTTTCATTTTAGGGTTTCAAAATAATTTCTATTTAACGTTCCCGCCTTTTTGCTGGAGACAAGCGCTGCGATGGCTCAGCAAGATATGCATAAATATTTGAAGAGAACCAGTAGCTGTGAGCAATTATCGTCACGAATATGAAAATCAATTTGAATAGGTAACTAGAAATTAGTTTTCTCCAAATATTTCCAGCCAGAAGTTGCTGGTTGTGAAGGTAAACAAGCGCCTTTTTTGGGGTTAGTGCCAAAAGCATTTAGGCAGCATTTAATGTTGGCAGGCAAAACTGATTTCCGTTGTATTAACTCACGCATGGCATTTGATCGAGAGCGATTACAGGCACGCAAGTGAAATTCCTAGGAAATTAATTTCACGAAAACCCTTCAACTTTCTTAATATTTTTTTTAATATATTTTTTCCTCCAATCATTTACCTGGCTGCTTATCTACTTAAATATCCAACGAGCCGTTAAAGCGCAGGCTGTTGTTCGCTGCTTCAGCAAATCGTCCAATAATCTAAGGCTTGCAGTTATCCAAGCATTCTACACTCGACAGCAGCATTCTTTATATACATAACTCGGCACCCACCTACCTTATTTATCGCCTCGCCGATCGCCATATTTCCGAAACACTTTTTATGAGTTTAAGTGTTTCTCGCACTTCGCGCAGCGCTACCGTTTTATTTCTTATTTTATTTATTTCCTGCCAACAACAAAAAGGCGCGTTATGACGCTTACATAAGCGCAGCAAACACGCCTTACTGCAACATATTTGTAATTGCAATTTATTTGTAAGTTCGGTTCGGTATGGAAAAGTCTTTCGATTGCGATTTTATTGCGCACAAATGCCATTGAAAATTAATCAGTTAGCATTTCTTTCACTTAATAACTCGCGCGCTAATTGAAATCGTGCGCGGGCTTTTAGTATTTAATAAATTCTGCGGATAAGATCGTGCAACAGTTGGGGTGGTGGACTACAGCAGGCGCTCTAAATTTACAAAATGGATTGCGGAGTAGTGGCGGCAGTATACTTCAATGATCTCGGAACCTCTTTTTCTATCAGTCTACCAAATTCAGCCGGCGTCTTCCAAGCGGAAGTACAGGCTATAGAGAAGGTCTGTAGAGCGTCACTGAAGAACTGGACATCTAGCGGCTTTGCTTATCTTGTCGACATAGATAAATACCAGCGTAGTCGATAACTGCAGGAAGATTCTAAGGTCGCTGACAGGCCGACTACACATTGTCCATAATTTGGGTTGCCGACCACAGAAACAATTTCGGCACCGAAAAAGCAGATGAGTTGGCAAAGCTAGGAGCCTCTTTAGACGAGTACGAAGCGGAGCCAACACTATGCCCACTAGGAACGATCAAAAGGGAGCTTTATAAGCATTTTAAATCGATGAAACATTTTGAGCTTATCAATTGTTAAGTCGATTAAAATCAATCCCAGCAAATTCGCTAGATTCTCCAAGGGTATGCCTACTCAGATATTTAAATCACCATCTAGAAAAAGCCGGACAATGAAGAAGAAAGTGACAAAATGATTCCACCTCGCCTTTCACCATACAGTTTTGACAGAGAACGTCCGACAAAATATTTAGTTGTACTGCCTGTATACCTATTGAATAGTGTCCAGTCAAAACCCATACAAAAACTGCGAGATTCATTGTCTGATTGCAAGTAGTAGGAATCTCTTAAGGTTTACTTTGGGCTAGAAGGTTCTCATAGCTGCAGAAGTTCTGGTTGTTGACCAACGCCTGTTGAACTCACCGGAGGTCCATAGTCCGGCGCTAGCGCGTAAGCGGCCATTGGACAACGGACTCGCTTCCAATTGGATGAAATTGAGGTAGTGGTGCCCTCTCTAACAAGCTTATTGGCTTTTCAATTTCCGGTAACCCATGCACCCCATACAAGTCTAACATGGATAAAAACTTGAAGCTATTGCTGATGAGAAACCCACGTGTCAAACTTGGAAATAAACCCTAGACGTTACATGTGCTTGTAAACCGTCGTTATTCGTATCGGGACGTGGTGCATTCATTTTGGCGGTCTTCCTCTTACTCTGCTTCCAACGGCGGTTGCTGAATCGAACACCTTAAAAGCTAGAGAGTTGGGTCTTTGTTCGTCGAGAGAAGACTTTATCATTAGCATACTAAAGAGGGTCTCTGACAGCTTCATGCTTTTCGAAGTACTACATAAAGCCTGGTGTCAAACTTCTCTGTCCTTTTTTACCCTTTTCTAGATTATTGATATTTATAATATTGCGTATACTATACAACCCTTTTAGCTACATGGCAAACTAAACTTGAAAATACAAAATCTCTCATTTACGTAACACATATTGCGCTCCAACTCTCTCGCTTACGTCACACTTTTGGGTGGGAATGATGTCAGCAGCTAGTCGGTTGAATTTATATTTATCGGTGAATGTTCTTATGTGCGGCGCATGATAAACTGCAGGCGTATTTCGTAAAAAGTATTACAAATATTTACAACAACAATAACAACATCGTGCACCATGCGACTGCCCAGCTGAGTCGTGGTTTATTGGCCATTCGGGAGATCATCTCGGAATGCGATGAACTCTTGGCTATTTCGGTGTTTCTGGGTTTTTGTTGCCTGCTTTGTAGTGCAAAAGCCAACACATAGCTGATTTTTGTTGTTGTTGTTGTCAATGTACTGTACATAGTCGTGCTATAATTGCAACAATATCAAGCAGCTTGGTGGCAGCGAAAAACATATTTTCTTGTCTTCTTTGTTTTTGTTGTTTCATATTTTTACTGCAAAATTTTGCTGTCGCTGTCGCTGTTGCTGTTGTTATTGCTATGAACTGTCTGGTGTTTGGCAGGTCGGTGACCACTTTGCCGCTGCTGCAACACCGCTTGTTTGTGGCTATAAAACACCGGCGCACAAGTTGTTTGCTCGCCTGATGTAAGTGCCGATTGTGTTGCTGCTGCGGCGGCGGCGGCGGCGCAAATGTGTTGCTGCATGTTGCAACATGGCTGGCTGGCTGGTTGGCTGTTTCGGCGGATGATGTATTTCATCAGCAGCATTGCAAATGTTTGCCATCATCAGCATCACCAACATCATCAGCTTCACCATCATCATCATTGGTATTATTATCAAATAATTACAACAACTACAACTGTGAAAATTAAAGTGAAATTGCGACGAAATAGTTGCTTAGCAAAAAAAGGCAACAACGTCAGCACAAGGGCTCTGCGGCGCAGCCAGACCGCAGTAACGGAAATCAAATATCGTGGTTAAAAGCAGCGAGCGCAAAGTGTTGTTGTACTACAACGAAAGCGACTCCTCGCTAGAATAACATTACGTTGGCTCAGAGAATAGCTACAACAATATATAAGTATTACTTTATAGAAAAAAAGCAACAACAACAAAATCAAAATAAAAAAGCTCTGCTACATCAGCGACGTGAGGTCGTGAGCTGCCATTTTTTGCCGTCTTTGGCAGCGCGCTGAAGAAAATAGCAAAAATTATATCGTTTTTTAGAGATTTTTTCTTTATTACGCCATTTTTTTAGTCTCTAATGTTTATTGGTTTCTTTCTCGCACAATTTGATTTGCCGCTTCGCTTAGTTGAATTTATTTTTTCAACACAAAAATAAATTTCGACGCCATAATATGCAGTGCGAGAAAGTTTGTTGATGAAAAGTGTTGACTTGGAAAGCAAATACTTAGAAAAGAAGTTGTTGTTGTTGTTGTAGGAGCAGAATTCTGCTGAGTTGATAGTTCTTGACCGGATAAAAAAGTTCGTTCCGTTCCAGTTACGTATATCGAACTGTCGTGGGAACGGTAAGTAAGTAAGAGCCCAGATTCTGGTGTTCAGTCATACCTGTGTTATACGGTAGAGGTGGTACTACATATGTAGGTTCAGTGGTAAAGATAGCTCCGAGACTCTGTTGACTTCATTCCTCGAACCCTTTAAGCGATATCCGGCTTTGCAAATGCCGAAAATAATTAATTTGGATGAAAATTTTTTCCTTAACACTGAAAATGAAATAGGCAGCGAAAAGTTCTTACTAATCACAGACACCTCTGGCATTTTTAAAGATCGCCAACGAATAGCATGAAGACACACCACAAAATATTAGAGTTTCCATGAAAACTTTTGTGGTTTTCTTCGTTCGAAATCGGACGACACAAAGTTTCTCTAAATGAGGCGCCTCTCGGCTGGCTTAAAAGTCCCCATAACCATTCAGCATTGATCTAATATCTACAAGTTCTTTTCTTTATCGTAAACCAGGAATACACACACCAAAAAATAGTAGAGTTTCTAAGAAAACCTCGGTGACTTTTCTCTCTTGGACTCGTATATCGTGAGCTCTACTTTAGCTTCTACGGTCAGGGCAACTAGACTTCGACACACTCATCCACCGCCTTGATGCAACCGTCAATTCCGGGATTTATTGAAAAGTAGGCCACTAGAACTCTAAGGACCGAGAACTCCATATTCATGAATAGGAATTTCTTCTGTCTAACGAACTTTTTGTAGACGGAAGGTCTCCAGGGAACTGGGCTACAACACACCTAACCATCGCCTCACTGTTGAGTTCCGTGCCAACGCGTGCTAAAAGCAGGCCAGTCCAGAGCGATACCTTGCATCAATATTCTTACGAAATAGTTATTATATGGACACGGTCCAATTGATATTCATGCAATAAGGCTAACAATTTTGTCGGACGCTAGTTGAAAAAGTTGTAAAGAGGAGGGTGAGGTGGAAATATCTAGGCGTTTGCTCCTCTATTGTATAGTCCTTGCACGACTGGACTGAAACTTCTCGGTATTCTTACTTTCGGCGAAAGGGTGACATATTTGAAACCGACATTCCTCTTTTTCTCTATAGGCGTATACACCGGTTAAAGCCGAGTTTACAACAGCAGCTTGCCTACAAAGGGAAGTCGTGAACTGCTTGAGCCATATGTAAAATAATCGCTTCTGGCCATTCCCGAGCAAATGGCGGTCAGAGAGCTTTCCTTAGTTGCGTCAACTTCTACAAGTGACTCCATCCTCAAACCGACATCACCCGAATCAACAGGATCAAAGTCCATGTGAGATTCCTGTTAAGATTAAGATCTAACCTAACATGTTATTTATTTTATCTGACTCGCTGACACTTTCGTAGCTATCCGCACTAACCTTTCTTCTTCTTCTTTCATTATAGGTAAGTGGAACGTTTACAGCTTCAACCGATGAAGCATCGATACAACAAACTCGTAAGGATCTAGAGTAAGAACATATCAGAATAATCTAAAAACTATCGCTGCGTTTGGTAAAGTCTCGTCTAAAAACGAACAGACTTTACCTCTAACCGTAGTTTTAATAGAGTATTGATATTTTTAAAACCTGTGAATTTATTTCAAAGTCAAGGGAAGCAGTTCTGTTTGATATGTTCAGCCGTTTATTATGTTAGTATTTCCAATATTTTTTTTGTGATGACTAAGCTCCATAGCAATGGGAAGCAATTTGAGATAGCACAAGGGCAGCGGGAATGCTTTTTTCAGTTATGCATGTTGTTGAAGGTCTAAATGGGTATGGACCATTACAAATTATGGACCCAGTGAAAAGTTCTATATCTATAAACTAAGATTCTCTAAAAATAAACGTTTATCGTTGGGATCGGCACGCCTGTAAACATGTGACTTTTAAGTTTCCCACGGCTGTCATAACTTAAGGTCAGCTCTCTTCTACTTATAGAATCTTTGAGAAGTGCAGTAAAAGCTAATTTTATAACATTTTGAATAATTATTGTATACATAGTTTTTTTTTAATTTTTCTCGTAAGTACAGTCAAAGTATGGAGTGAGTCATAAGCATTTTTATATAAATATTATAAATATACATATGACCGATTGTCTCATTTTCGATAGCTCACAGCTGACTCAATGCTCTCAGCATATGAGGATAGCAATGACCAAATGTTTTGCAGCAGGCGCTTGAATGCAAGCGCTTTGTCATAGAAACTGCCCAGTAATGACTCCATTGAATTACACGAGCGCTGTTAATATTGCTTCGCCCCTTTTGTGCATATGTCGCGAAACATACAAATAGCCGGTGATTACATCAATGACAAAGCAATACTACATGTTGTGCATAAAAGTTTATGTAAATTATTTATTGTAATCATTGAATTGGTAATTAATTGCGCGCGCATAATTGTGCAGGCATGATTCAGCGCTGCGCATGCGCGACGCTCAGCATAGAGCTGACTAGTTTTGATGAGGTGTAATCATGTAACATGATATCATACTTTGCATCAGCGAGTATTCTCGTTACTAAAGTTATTAGAAGATTAAGGGAAGATAAATGATACGGATGTAGTTGCATGCTACCTACATGTGGATATGATTCACCTTGCGCAAGCGTCTTCTGAAGGTTAGTGCTAGCTAAAGATCATATAGATTTAATTCAAGTAGCGCGATCTATGTGTCAGGCCGGGCACTTTTCGATTGACTTCTCGTCTACACATGAGAAGCACCAAATTTTTAAAATTTGCTTATAATTTCTTAATTCTTATCATCCTTATGCTTTCCTCATACCTCCACTTTTTCCTCGATTATAACCGCAATTCAATATTCCATTAATTCTAGCCAGAAGTTACTCGTCAAAAATAATTCCACCTTTTATTTGTGGCCAAGGATTCAAGTGTAAAAAGTTGACACGCTGATGATTACAATTTCAATTTGCGTGACCAAGTCCCTTCAAGAAAGCATGAAAGGCGAACAAGAGTACGAAAAAACTATAATGCACGCCGGGCAATGCGGGCAACAGCTGTTAGTAATTTCGTTTGTGGTGGCCACAATGAAATGTAACTGCTGTTGATCCGTCAACCAAAGAAAAATTACTTAATTCAATTGAATTTCGTGGAGAGTGGGGGGAATTAATCGGCTCCAAAAGCTGACCTGATTATTGAGCAGTTGGATTAAAATTCGGCAGTTTAATTTCGCTGTTTCGTTTGTGGAGATTTTGCTTTGAGTTTTATGCCTGTTTATTTTTTGTACACTGAAGACTTTTATCCTCCACATCGGACTCTCATTTGCATCTTTTATATAGTATTAGAATCGTTTTATGTATATATTTGACTTTTTGTGATACTACTGGGACTAAAGTCATCTTATTTTAATGGCATCTGAACCAGTCCGTGCATCTGATGAAGATCATTCTCCTAAGCACATCCTCAAACAGCTGTTCCAGGCTGCGGGCGGAGTCCCCGATTGACGAACCATCCCTGAGCTTTCTATGTCCGAGAGACCTTGGGTCGTTTTCCATGGTCGTTTGACCATCACCGTCACCGCAGGTCATACCCATCGTATCTGAAGCTTAAGCGCCATTAGCTTTGGCATCCGTCGGGAGTATCCTAAGGATTACCCTTCCGAATCCATAGCTTATGGATCGCTTGGTTTTGCTGGGAGGACCGATAGACTCCGTAAGGGGTGGTCAGGATTCCGTATGACCATCTTCAGGAAGACTGAGGAGATAGCCACCGCTACTCTCTTCCATTTATCGCGGAAGATGGCAAAATCGGCCTCGCTCGCTGATCAGATACCTGACCAGCATGCTTGTCACCGTAGCCGCCAAGTGGCGGTCTGCCTTCAGCTTTCTCGCTAGTGCTGACATGCTTCTGCCCCCTGTAGAGCCTTTCATATTTCTAGCAGAGGTTCCCTTCCTAGTGCTGGCGATTCTGCCGCGTATGAAGACTTTACCCGTCACGACGTCACCTGCCAGAGACTCCTACTGGGGTCTAGATCCTAAACATTTTCTCGGTGGAACCTTCTTCGCTCCTCTATACAATTTAATACACATAAGTAATTTCATACGTAGCTATGTATAACGGTACGAATTTTTTTTTGGATATATCAATTTGTCCCGTTCGTGTACTCAATGGGTTGCCCAATGAGTAGTTGCTCATAAAATGCCAGAAATATGACAATATAATGATGGAGAAATTACGAGCGCAAGCATCGTGCTAGCCTTAGGAACAGCAGACCTCCGTCCACGTTCTGCGCAGACGTATTTACATAAGTGAGCAGCGCATGCCACACGTTGCATGTTCGCAGCGGTTGTGACATGCGTGTTATGAGTAGATACGACAGTGCATCACTGGTTAATTACAGGTTTTAATGCCGGTGCTTTGACAGGCCTGCGCCGTCTCGGCAGTCGAAATTGTTATATTTCATACTTAAGACTTTTAGTCTTATCTTTCAATGTCGTGCTGGGAACTCCTTTCTGTGCTTGGCTCAATCTATCAATATCGTTTTTATTTCATTGAGTAATTATCTGTAAAAAGGTCTCAAGTTTTTTGTTGCCTTTCGTTTCATGGATCTACGCTTTCAGGTAGCAGTTAATCATAACTAACGCCCAATGTCGAAAAAAATGTATGGTACCGATTATCCTTACATACTTGTATAATATTCTTGGCTTGTGTTCAGGTTGGTTCCACAAGGTAAAAAAGGAGAACACAGCCATCCTGCTTTAACTCGAAGGCCGCTTTTTTTTACCAAAGTCGCAGATTGGTTGAGGACGGGAACTAAAAAAGGCTCTTTCGGTTTAGTAGAGGAATAGCAAATTGAGTCAGTGATGTGAGAATTCTTTGAGGCACACAGGCGCTAGGCTATATTCTCGACTTCGATTGGACAATGACCAGCTGAAACCTTTAAATCTTAGAAAAAGTGACCTTCTTGTGCTTCGTTTCGGAGCAGAAATACTTTTATGATGGCTTTCAGAAAAAAACATTTTTTTAAATATCATGAAAAGCTAAGAAATTTGACGTATTTTCTATATAATCCGATTCTGACACTCAGAGATATTCTCTGAAGGAACCCTATCAATGAAAAAGGATCTATGGAGAAACCTTCGGTTATATTTCGAAGTAAAGCGTCTCCATAGTCCCTTAAGGTATACAAATACAGCCAGTAAAGCTTCGAAAGTGTTAGTAATGGTACTCACAGTTAGCATACACATTTTTCAGGTTCTTAGTAAGGGTCAGTTCTTAAGTTCGCTAACCAATGATCACCCAAACATTTCAAAATTTCAGAATTTTAATGCATTAAGTCTGCATACTCCTTAACATTCCTCGAAACTTTCATCTATGTATATTTGTGTCTCGTCATTTGCTATTAGCACTTCCGTTATTCTACGGTCTAATCTTTATGCGTGCCCAAAAACAATGCAGAAGAGCTTAAGCAACCAAATGTTAAAATAAACACACTCAACGAAGCAATAATATTTTGCTTTCAAGCTTTTTAGCTTTGGAGCAAAAGCTGACGACTCAAAGGGGAAGGGAGTAGTGCGTAAAAAGTCTTTACACAAACTGAAGTAATACGGTGGAGACTAAAATGAGAGAAAAACTACGGTGTAGGAGACATTAAAAGCTGGAATGGAAATCCATTTTTGGAAGTTAGAGAAAAAAGTAAAGAAGAAGGGGAAAAATAAAACTTAAGAAAAACACGGGCTCAGTTATTTAAGACAGGATGTGAGAGTCTAAAATGTTATTTGTCGAAGTCTGGCAATATGAGAGGCCTTAATCGCCAAATAGTAACGGCAAAACCCGAAAAAGTATGGGAAAATTAAGGGACTTTGCCAAGAGATTTAAGCTGTGAAATATTTCGTCACATTTCGACGCCAGAAATTATGGAGACTAACGAAACTATGCTTCTGAGAGACCGCGAAGGAAATTTGAAGACAGCTGAGCACAAAAAATAAACAAAATTGTAAATGGCAGACGAAGGAAAAGCAAATTATACAGAAAAGAAAAAAGGACGCTAAAAATGTGACACTTAAACCAAGCAATAACCGTAATAAGCGCAGAGTAATAATAAGAAGAAGCACCAAATTGACGTGGGATAATTTTTTTCCCTGACGATATTTGTGGACTGCTGCAACAATACTGCTACACTCGCCACTTAGCGAAAACCCACACCGTCCAGCTTTCTTCTCTGTTCTTATTTGAGCGAATTTCTCTAATTGTTTTATTTCCATACTAAAGTCGCACGAAATGAAACGCAGGTAGCGGCACGCACAAGTTGGGCTGCTCAGGTGGACGAATGGCTGCAGTGTAGACGCCGACGAAGATTTACCTCGCTGGCGACAGGTGCAACTGAAGGCAACGCATATTTGCAAGTTGACAATGCAAAGGCAGCAGCCATTCGCTTGGCCCTGTCTAATGGCGGCTACCAAGCTGCCGGAGCCGAGTCTTTGCGGAGAAGAACGGCGCGCTGACAATATGTCCGACCGTGAAGCCACGCAGCTGCGTCGCTGAAATAATTAAATTGCTACCGACGTTTCGGCTGAACTTTGACGACGATGGTCAGGGGACGGCAGTGTCGGTGGCAGCTACAAAAATTGCCAAAATGCAAAAGTTTGGCGTTTTTTAATTTAATTTGCATTGCGTTTCGTTTTGATTAAAATCCACGAAAATTGCATGAAAAAAAACTACGAAAGCCAAAATTGTAAAGCTGCGAAAAGGTCGAAAAATCTCGCGCGTAACACGCAGCGACAGTCAGCCCGGGCGGCGGTAGTGGCAGCTTTGATTATGGCGCACATGCAGCACCAGCTGCCGCTTAAGTATTCACCTTCTCCGGCATAACTACGCTTTGTAGAATTGTTGCTGAAAGCTTTATTATTATCGCTTTGCATTTGGATTTGTCCGCTGCTTGGCCTGAACCAAGCCATAAGTATGCGGCTGCCTTTAATTTGGTTTTAATTGAGTTAAAAACGTCGTTGTCTGCGGCACGTTTGATATCAGGCCGAGTGGCACATTCTGGAAAAAGTTGTCATTTTGTGCAAATTAGCCGACAGGTAGCCGAAAGTTGAAGAAATTACCGAAGAAATTATTTTGAATAATTGATTGGCTAGTGTTTGGTTGGCAAAAGAGCGTGAGAGGGGTTCGTACAACTTTTGTAGTTCTCTTCAAGGCTGGTACTCTGATCAAAGCGACCCTAAAACTTTTCGAATTTTGGATTTATGGCATTGTTTTCACTGTCTTATGGCACGGTGGTCTTAGTAAAGCAGCACTTTTACAGATCGGGACTCATATTAAATACGAAAACTTTTAAACTCCCGATTTTTTACTTGAAAAGAAATTAATTTCTGTATCAAAAGAAATATCTGGTATATAACCTCTGTTTTAATTCTTACTGTTGTTTTCTGCGTGGTGTTATTTCTAACTATTAAGCTCTGAAGCGTGAGCATACCACCATACAGCACCCACGCGTTGGTTATAAATTGAACATGAGTCAAATAACTGCCAAATCATCATGGAAACAATCATTCTTCAAACAGCATGCAGTTTTTTTAGCTCGTGAGCGCATATTTTTAAGCTCCAAAATTAATGAGGCCCCTTCGAACAACCAATTCACTTAATGTTGAAGGCTGAGTCGTTTAAACTTGTCTCTAGAGCTAACGAAATTCATACAGATCCCTTACGCTTCTTTACAATTGCAACTCTGGCCATATTTTTATTCGCTTTGCCACATTCGTATTTGCTGATCTTGCAACAATGATTCTTCACTAAGTACTCATCATTTTGGCACAGCTGCAACGATGTCGATGATTGAGCAATATTTATCTTAACAATCATTCATATTTTCAACTGTCCATTCATTCAAGGCACTCACTTACTGCAGTTATACATACATATATGAATATGCAATTTTGTTCACAACGTGTTGGTGGAAACTAGTGAAGAGTGTTTGTATTGTTTGATACTCAAGTCATTGGCATGGTTGCTCGGGTTTTATGGCTTCCAAGTTCAAGTACACAACTTTTTAATATAGTCAAAGAGCAGTTTGTATATATTTAGCGAGTACACAAACCCTTTGCCAACATCAAGCAAAGACACCAAGCCCAACTGTCCGCAGTCAAAGATTTTTTCAGAGGTCGTCAATAATCTTTGGTGAGGTCATGATCCCTTTGTTAACATTTAAGAGGAAAGACACCAATTTTAATCTACGGAGGTCAGTGACTTTTGGTGAGAAAACGACAGCTTTGTTTATATTTAGAAAAGGCAGCAACTTTGACCTCCAGAGGTCAATCATCTTTCGTGAGGTCTATGACTCCTTTGTTTACCTTTAGTCAGAACACCAACCCATTGTTTACGTTTAGCAAAGACATCAATACTTTGATAACATTTAGCAAAGGCACCAACCTTAATATTTGGTAAACCTTTTCTTTCTGGGGTCGCTGAAGTTTACGGGCAGGTTTCCGACGTTTTTGATAGGCTTCTCATACGCCTCGATTTTGAAACTTTGTAACCGATTTTGGTATTGCATGTGTCCTTTCTTAATTTTTTACTAAAATTTTAAAAAATCCCCTTATACTTGATCTGCCATTCCTTCCGTCCATTAATTCCATTATATGCTGATTGTCATTGGCGCGTAGAACTTGTGGTGAATCGTTGATTTGTCGCCTGCATATTGCGTATGTACTTGGCGGTGTTGTGGAGTTAGCCACTGGTTGTTGGCTTTCTGGACTAGCCAGCCAATATTTAAATTAGCTGAGATCTCTGATTCCTGCTGTAAATCTTATTCACACAAGCATATGCGCACACACACATATTTGAGTATACCATACACATTTTGTCGCTACAAGCCCGGTTACAAATGTATCTTATAATATCCATCCAACTCGGCAATCCACCTCAATGACAATGAAATGCCAATCCGCTGCTACCACTGCGGTTGCTGTTGTTGTTGTCCATTGTTATCGGTACATTTGTTCATTCGCACACCGATTCACACATCCGCAAATTCGCACGTCCAGCCAGTCAGCCAGCCATCCATCTATCTAGGCAGTTTCATTCATTCACAGCGCGCTCATTGGTATGTATCTTATAGAGTTAAAAGCTGTAGAAAAGCACCATGTAGGAACAATTTGGAGACTTTCTAAGTTCCCGCGAGGTCGAGCGGTTCAGGGCTAGAACGCAAGACGGTAATGGAGATCCAACTCGGTCCCATTCCGATGTGAGCGTGGCAGGTTGCCCTTTTGGTTAGCTCATCGGCTGTGCAGATCCCAGATGTGATCTGTTCTCCAAACGAGCCTGATAGCGAAATAGTGTAATGCTATTTTTAGTGAGGACAGACTCTCCTTGACTAGCTTTGAGCGCACAGTTGGCCTGAGCGCAGTGTTTTTAGTCTGCTGTCGGAGTGGATGCTCACCTCCCTGAAAGAAGATGTCCTTCGTAGCAGTACGTCTAACTTCTGCCTGAAATATACTGCTGTGGTCCGATAGCCCAAACCTAAAATTGACGCAACTTCTTACAGAAAATCCAATCTTCCCTCCAAACTTTGATTCATCCAAGATCCAAGTTTTCAGGAATACTGTTGAGGAAAGAATTTCGGCGTGCCCCTTTTTATATTTTTTCCCAGACTCCGTGAGCTTTTTCGGGATTACAGGTCAGGAGAAAATTTTAACGTGTCCTTCTTCCGACCCCTCTATATACCTAGACTCCCTGAGCCTTACAGCACACTTCGCAGTAATACACTTGCCGGTATTGTCCACAGGTGCTAAGTTCAAAATGGTGTTGCCCTTATTGTATCACAGAATCCGATGGGAACCGATCTTTGGACACATTCAAGCTTTTCGGTAAACGTAGCCTTTTCGAGCGTCCTCCACCAGACGAATATACTATAGAACGTTATTGGCTGGACTAAGTTTTTAAGTTGCGAGCTTTCGAGAGAAAGATTCTGCGAAAGATTTATAGAACTTTGCGCGTTGGCCACGGCGAATATCGCATTCGTTGGAACGATGAGCAGTACCCGCCGGGGGAAGCAGAGGAAGAAGAAGACCTCCACTCCGTTGGAAGTACCAAGTGGAGAAGGACCTGGCTTCGCTTGGAATATCCAATTGGCGCCACTTAGCGAATAGAAGAAACGACTGGCGCGCTGTTGTTAACTCGGCTATAATCGCGTAAGCGCTGTCTACGCCAATAAAGAAAAAGACGTTTTCATAGAGCTGAAATACTACCTTTGGTGAGAGTCCCCACCTTTCCCGAGTAGCTTTACTCTTATTCGATTTCCTACCGGGTAGCCACTTTCGGCACAGCCTCATAACTACTTAACTACTGTTACTGCTGCTAGAATGCCATTGTTTGGTTGATAATTTTGTTGTTGTTATTCTTGCATTAACGTGTTCTGCATAATTTCACTTTAGTGTTGTTATTATTGTTGTTGGTGCTTTTTAAATTGCAATCGATTTGCATATCCGATGAGTCGATGTCAACAATGTCGTACATCAGTTAAGTGGCCTCGTATGTCTTTTAACCCCCTGCAATAAGAAGTTGTCCACACACACACACACGAACACGCCCTTTGCTGTAGCGTCTGCCACCGCGATCAGGCTCCTCAGCCCGTCTGTCAGTCAGCCAGTAAGCTTGGTTGGCAGTCTGTCAGCCAGTCACCCTGCAAGGCAGCCAGCCAGCCGCCACTCTGCCGTCAACCTTGAATGCTTGACTTCGGCATATATTTCCTGCTCCACCTCGTTGGAATTCAACAACGAAATAGCTGTCTGTCTATTTATCCAACGCCTGTATGTATGTGTGTGTGTTGTTGTTGTTGTTTGTTTGACTCCTCATTTACCTATGCGAACGCTTTTTGCCAACACACTGTGTTGTTGTTGTTATTATTGCCGTCGATTGTCAAAGTTGACATTCTGCATTGGCATTGCTTGTAAGTATTGTTGTAGCCAACACCAGTGTCGCCGTCAGAAGGAGTCAACCACATTGTTGTTGTTGCTGTTGTTGTTATTGTTGCGTACATTGTGGCAATTTTCTTGCCATTTTTCTGTTAATTCAATGCAATTTGTTTTGTGGCTGCCGTTGCATGTTGCATGCCTGTCATTGTTGTTGTTGCTGCTGTTGTTTTTCTTGCTGCTGTCGTCTTTTTGTAGGTTAGTAGCATTGAAATCCATTTGATATGTCTGCTCATTTAAATTTTGTTTCACAATAAACGAAAATACTTTTTTCTTGCTCTTCTCGAGCCATTGTTGCCACATTATTATACTGTTTTTTTCAAGCCACATTTCCGCGCTTGCATCTTAATCCCTCTATTCCCCCTTTTCTTTGCGTTCCGTTTATTCGTTGCCCGCTTTGGCTAATTTGTATTAAAAGCTTGTCTTAAAATATTGCAGATTTGTTGTTGCTCCCATAATATTTCCGCTTACACTTGCAACTTACCACTTGACAATCGTAACGCGTAACGGAAACCATAATTTTAATCCACTTTTTCTGCACAACTTACTTGGCGAAGGCGCAGTGGAGTCAGGCGTGTTTAAACTTTAATTGGCGCAAGAAGACAGACAATAATATCTGAATTCTTAAGAGATCCCAAGCTTAGGGTTTCTTATGAGAGCGATTAGTATAATTTCGAAAACTGCTTTTCGTTTGATTTATAAAAATTTGCATATTTACTTATAATAAAAAGTTTACAGCAACTTTTCCAAAGTTTAGTTGTAAAGCCGCCTTTCCTGCATTAGCTTGCGCTGCTTTACATTGAGAGCTTTTAAACTCAAAAGCTATCTTTGTCTGCTGTCTAATCTGCCAATATAATGCCTAGAAGAGTATTTCGAAATATCAGCAGTCAATAACTTGTATATTCTTCAGGGAGAATGAAGTTCCTTCTTATATTAAAATTAATACATTAACCATTTGAGAATTACAGAGACCATCTGATGAGCGAATAAAATGTTTAGTTGCGTTGTAAAAAGAATATGAAAAGGCTATTGAATTTCCATACCAAAATCATCTTGTGGTACTTTTAAAAAATCTAAACTGTTGCATAATATCGATTAAAAATGTTGAACCGAACTATTTCCGAATAAAGTGAGACTTAAATATGTGAACCGATTGAGAAAGTAAAGAACCGAGAAATATTTTCAATTTTTTCCAGTTGACCTATCTCAATCATTATCCTAAGCTGGTAGTGAAAGTTTAGTTCAGCAACCTTTTCAATTCTTGTTTCAGTCCAAAGCAATATTTTCCAGCACCTAACTGATGTCTTCCAAATAATTTTGAAGGGTATTTGCTTTCCTTATGTCACATCGAATGGTATCTCAATCATTATCCTTCTCTCTTGGAAGACACAGCTTGTCAAAGTTGTTGCTCCCTGTGTATGAGGTGGAAACATCGAGACACTTTCTCCTTACTATCAAAGATGTCTTGGTTATTCTTAATATATTTAAATAAGTTTGTTGCATATATAATGGTATAATTTTTCAGGAACTAAAAGCGTCTCCAGCTATCTGACATCATACTTGGTCTCAGACTATCAGCTAACCTATTCCTCTGGATTATATGTTAAATATTAGAACTCTTTGGTCTAAACATTGCATGACAATAAAACCAGTATTCTCTTCTACACGTAAGGTTCCCCAGTTTCTCTTGTAATGCGCGTATGATTCATTAGGAACAACGCTGTCCGTCAGCTCACATGCCAATAATTGGCATACACTTACAAAAGTTGCATAATGACCGGAACCAGAAATCATTCGTGCTTCACAGCAGATAAGTGCAGATGAATGTAAATAAGTAGTGAAAATTACAGTTGATGATAACCGATTAGGAGCGTAAACTATAATTACTGGCACGCAGCGTGGTAAATAGTTAAATGCGAAAAGTGACTATGTCGTTATGCCGGGGATTGGAGCGTAAGGCAGGTAGGCTGAAAGATAGGTATTTTTAGATGAATTTGAGTTTGGAAAAGGAGTTGGTTATATGCAATGGGCTTACAGGTATAGATTCCTGAGGCAGGTGTTAGTAGCATTCTGTGAGTAGAATAGTTGGGAGAATAGTTCTCTACGAAGGTGTCAGCAAAAAACTGGGAGTAGAACAGTTGGAAAAGAACCATAAATACGTAGTGCTAGAGAGCTGGTTAGAAAAACCTCTCTTGCCAGAAGCAACATCCACAATCAGTCAAACATCCGATAGAATCTAGTGAAAAAGTGTATTTAGCAATATTTTGTATATCATAATAAGGGGTAAGTTAGAATAGCTATATATATATATATGGCAGCTTAAGTTAGAGTTAGAATTAGTCCGAATTTCGGATTAGAGCTATCTAAAAGGCCTGTCTTACACACTCAAGTGTGTGTAATTATTTGGATCAGGAAACGCTATCAAAGTTGTGATACTTTAAACTGTTATCTTTCCTAGACCTGAACCTAGTCCAAAATCTCATCTTAACCCTTTCTACCAGGTCTGTTTCGAATAGTAGAATGAGTGGATCGAGTCCTTCTTCCCACAAGTAGATGATAGAAGAGTTTTGAGTTTTTTATTGCCTGCCACTGCGGGAATAGTCAGTGTAGTTGTCAGAATATATTCCTATTGTGTATACTGGACCTGGAACTAGTCCAAATTTCGCCTCAGACCCATCTACCAAGTCTTTCTCGTACACGAGTAGTAGTAACAGGAAAGTCAAAATATTGGACGGAAGACTCCTTTCCAGAAAATTTGTAACCAAAATGTTTAGAGCCTTTTATTACCTATCAATGCGAGAACAGTCAGTGGTATTATCAAAAAGTAGTATATTGCTTATCCTAGACCTAAACCGATACTAAGCTGAGGGTTGTACCCATCTAGCAGGTCTTTTATAGACACACCAGTTAATAGCTTGGTTGAATCGTGTACTAGTCCTCACAAAAAGCTACCAGATGCGCTCTTTATTGTTCGCCGCAACGATTTTGAGTTACCTATTCAAGAATTCTTAGTCGATAATATGGCGAATTGTTTTCGCAAAACCGTCAACATCAAGAGTCTCCACTTGGTTATAGTCAGTTTCTTGAAACAGAACAGAAACAGAATGAAAAACAGAAACATTTCCTAGAAACAGAACAGCTAAATTTATATTTTTTCGACGTTTAACGTATGGAATGTCGGTGGGCCTTGGCCACTTTATTCTTATAAAACTACGCAAAAATATTACGAAAACCTATTGCGTAAAGTCAACTCACGTCCCGCTCAAGCGCTTATCTTAAACAGCTGCCTAATATCATCAAATTATGGGCAATTACTACTTAAATAAATTCTGCCAAAAAGTAATAGTTTCTCAGGCGGCGATAAAAGCCACACGGCGGCAACTAATCACGGCGTCGAAATCATTTAAAATGCTAAAAAATAAATCCGAGAAAACATATTTATATAGACACATTTCCCAACACCTTCAATATTGCTTAATCCAAGGCGACATTTGCATGAGAAAATCGCGCGCAAATCGACGAAATATCAATTTCGCATCAGCGGCAGCCAGCGGTGCGGCCAAATTGGCAATGACAACATTTCTGAGTGCGCTAGCAATTAATTTCGCCACATTGTTGAGTGCATCAGCAGCAACAAAAACTGCAGCAGCAATGCCAATATGCAGCCTAGTATATATAAGCGCATTATATACAGTTACAACGTGC
The DNA here is from genome assembly GCF_024586455.1 of Bactrocera neohumeralis. Taxonomy (NCBI): domain Eukaryota; kingdom Metazoa; phylum Arthropoda; class Insecta; order Diptera; family Tephritidae; genus Bactrocera; species Bactrocera neohumeralis. The sequence continues at coordinate 79,403,357 of NC_065923.1, read as the reverse complement.
AATGGGCACATCGAGCAGCATGCAACACTCACATCGCGCGAAAGATTTGTATGTTGTTCTTACTTTAATCAGCGATAGCCCCAAACAAACAAACAACGGACACGGCGAGAGTCGCCGCCGCTGCCATAAAGAACGAATGCAAAGCACGCTACCAGGCAGCAACTGGCCGGCCTTGTGCCACATTCGCAGCAGCAGCAGCAAGCGCTATGTATGGCGGCATTTGTTGGCGTTGGCGATTGCGCATGCGCCGCGGCGCGCAAGCCACGAATTGCCGCAATTGGCAATATGTTTGTTGCCGCTACTATTTTTGTGCTTGTTGTTGTTGCCATTGCCGTCAGCTAGCCGCTGTGGTACGTTGCATTCGCCACTCCGCTTTGCACACAGTGTGGCATGGCATGCAACATGCCAGCGCGCATGACCGCCTGATGCATGCATGCGGCAGCAAAGCGCGGCGGCGCGTCGCTTTGCGTCGGTGGGCTGCCTTGCGCCGCTAAAATGCAAAAAGCGCCGAAAGAATATTTTAGGCAAAATAGTAAATAAATTGTACTTTGAGCAACAACAACGCCAACAACACGGGCCATTATAATCATAAGCAAATATCAGCTGGAAATATTTGCCGCTGACATCATATTTTGCGCTCAAGCGACTTGCAACGCCGCGCACAATAAGAGTCAACCCCAGTGGCGCGCTTGGCAACAGCTTCGGGTTTTACCATGATTTTTTCGCTTTTTTCCACCGAAAGTTATTTTAAAGCAAAGTCACAAGCGCAAAGTACAAAAAAAGGCGCACAAAGGTTCTTGGCGTTCGAACAAAAAATGAATATATGTATATAACATAATGTCTATAAATCGAGAGTGAAACAATTCTGCAAAGAAAAGCGAAATAGCATTTAAAACGATAACAATCGCTGCGCTCAAGGTTCGAGCCAATTTTCGACAATGGCTTTATTTGTTAATATCAAAGGTGCCTGTTTGGCCGAATTTTTTCTGCGCTTGTGTGTAACGCTTCAGCTCACAGCTGGGCGGCTCTGTATCTCATCGCATTGCGAAAGCTTTTAAAGCCAACAAAAGAATGGCGAGAATTATACGGAGATATCTATATATATTTGATTTAAAAATCAAAACTGAAAGTGAAGACAAATTGGGTTATCGTGAGCGTATAAAGTCGTAGAACAAAGCTTTCGAAGTAGTATAGGTTAGATTGAAATTTAGTGGAAAGTTAGGTTATGTTAGGTTAAGTACGATGAGGATGGCTAACCTGAATATAGGTTAGATTTTATTTAGCTAAGTAATTTTGAACTAAATTGGGTTAAATAAAGACAGATATTAAGGCAGGTATATAAGGAAACCTTGAGAAACAAGAGCTTTAGTGACTTACGGTAGTATCGAATCTCTAAACCTCTTGTTGCTCACTAATTGCTACGTTCTCATATAAAATTTACAAATCTCTCTTGAGTCGACGATTCCAACGCTACCAAATTCCGCAGCATTACTTTGGCCGTCATAGAATGACAGTGTGCACTTGAGAGAACTTCAAGCTGTAGGAAAGACCCTGATGAGATTTCATGAACCGAAGACCTAACCGTTGTTAGCCTAGAAATGGCACACCGCTGCTAAAGAGACCGTTAGCATCTTAATTTTCTTGCGAAGTCTGAAGTAGTTCTTGTTGGAGGTTAAGGGGGTTTAGACTAAACTCCTACTGATCCAACTGGACTACTGGCGCCTTTACATGATCCAAGAGTTTCTGTGAATATTTATTTCTGCATATCCGCTCAAGCATACTCATCTAATATGCTTTCTCTTGGTTTCGTTACCTCGAAAGTAACTATTTTCTGGATTTACCAGCAGATCTCAGATCGAGGTCAGCTTACTTTCCTAAAATATCATCTTCTTTGAATCCTTTCGGTCGATTTTCTCCGATTTTTGGATTTTCTGTCAGATGTCAATGAAGACAATACCTTCATAAATATTCTTTCTTAAATATTGCTTAACTAACGATGGCTTTAGACCTGGTAAAACCAACATACATAACCAACCCTCCACTTACCTTATGAACTAAAAAAAAAAAAATAAAAAAGCTATATCATGAAAACTATATAGGGTGATTATCTCTCGAGCATAATTTTTCATACTATGACGGAAGAAGTGACAACACAGTCGTCATCGCAGCCTTTTCAAGCCTAGAAAAAGAAAGCGAAAAAGCTTGTTATTGTGGTGAATGAGGTCAAGACAAATTGTCTGGAGGCCATATACAAAGATTTCTCAGCATAGATGCCGCTAATAATATAAGCCTGGAGATCAAGCACGGAATAAGTTGGAGTTGCTACTTTGTGATCGGTAGGAAATTTAGCAGCAGATCCCTCGCGAAAAAATTACGCTCTATAAGTCTCTCATTATTCCCGTCCTGTTATACGGCGCAAAAACAAAGACGTTGATGACCCGAAATGAGGAAGCATTTGGGGCATTAGAGATGGAAGCACAAACTGTATGAGCTATACGGAGACCTCGAGCATAAAAATGCAACGATGCGCTCTTCGGTAACATCCGTTTTTTTATTGCTTACGAAAGCTCGGCAAGTTGAGGTTGACAACCATCTGGAGTTTAGATTTCTGGTTCGGTTTCGTTACTCAAGTCATTTGAGTTGTTACTCGCTCATATTTGAGCTCATTAAGGTTCAGCTATAGCTATGGATGATACCTATAGTGAGGACTTTGTTCCCGGAATTGATAGTCTCTAAGAGGTTTTAAGTCCCTCCAACTGATTGGTACACGGGCTTCTTGTATTGTTGCCACTTTAACGTATGAGAAACGAAGAATAACTGCATGTTCATAAGCTTACTAATGAGTTTATTTCACAAGTTCCATGCCGTTAAACAAAAGTACTTATATATTTTCAAAGAACTGAAAACAATTGTATTGAATTGCTACTTTTGAGTCCAACTTTCGACCGTAACCAAATCAATGTAAAAGCTAACAATAAAACCTTAAGAAAACAAAGTTCGCGAACAATCATTTGATTGTAATTTATAACTGCATTTTCATAGCCGTTGAAGCTGTTTACTTACAGACCTTACGATAGCAAGCTTGCGAAATCTCAAGTCCACACTGCTTTTCAAAACATCCTTTAGAAATTTTTGGTGCATTTTTTCGTCATTTGGTAATTGTATACCCCAAAACTGCTTTTGATCACCAATAATTTCGCAGTTTTAACGAGTTAATTGTGTGTGCTTGTGGAGCTTTTCTGCGTTGTTGGCTTCCTGCTTTGTTGCGCTTCCTGGAAGCGCACGAAATGTAAATAAATGCAACCTTGTTAAGCTTGACTGCTGCGCGTTGATGAGTGTTACATGCGTTGGGCCACGCCCATGCCAAGTTGACGCTTGTCACCGCGCGCTGTGAACTTCGTAATTTGCACATTGTCGCTTTTCGGTTTTGATGCGGTAATTGCGATTTTCTTATTGATTTTCTCTGGCAACTTCGCTTTGCTCGCTTTCATTACTTTTTTTTTGTTTGCTCAAGCCAGTGTTGCAGCACTTTTTCGCTTGCCCTGTTTAAATTGCGTGCGTATTGAGTGGCCGTCAGCTCATGCACTGCCACTTCACAGTTAATTTAAATTTTTTTCGTTATAATAATAACACAATAGTACACCTATTCGTCTGCCTTTTTCTCGTTTTTCTTCGGCACGTATTTTCAGTTAATAAATTGTTTCGTTTGTCGCATTAACGACTTTGCGGCTGCTCCAGTGACTGCATCCTGGTTGCGTAAGGTAGAAATTATGACAACAAGCTGCTTGATGAACCTTGATTATAGTGCATGACAAAGGAAAGGGCGACAAGCGAAAAGAAAACCGAGTCAGTGGTCATGTAAGGTGAAATTCGAATCTATTGCAGACGATAATTAAAAATCATGATGCTGAGGAGAGTCAACCCTTTATTTGTACACCCATCAGCCAGTTTTGAAAATAGTTGACGAGGAAAGTTTAAGAATAAGAGCTATGTATAAACCTAGGGATCTTAGATTGTGGCTCTGGGTTCATAGATGCCGCTTGATGTCTAAAACTGCTGGTTCTCTTTCTTCAGTTTGTTTGCTGTTGGGTCTATAACTATATTCGTGCAGTTTGCTTTGACCTAACATGATTATTATTTCAATGTCCCAACTTTCCAAACATGCTTGGAAAGATCTATTCATATATCCTTCTTATATGAATATCATATGGATCCTTGAATCTGCGTCAACAGGTTGCTGTGCAATCTGGAATCAGGTGCTCAGAAGTGTTGGTTCCATGTCGCAAGATCGACAGCTTGCACAAGAAGTCATGCCCATTTTGGACAGGTGCTTTTTTAACCTGCAGTGTCCAGTATAGCATGCGATAAGTAGATTCTATTTTTCTCTAGGAATGGTAATCATGTCTTTAAATTTCCCAACAAGCATTCCTGCTGCCAGTAACGTTCTCTGCCCATTCTCTCCTCCTTGCGGAGCAAAACCGTTATGGTGTGGGATCGCACCGCAACACAGGGTTTTGGTCCCATAATCCGAGAAGTCGCAGCAGAGCGGGCGTGTTTAGTTTACCCTTTTTGTAATGTCGTCTTTTGGAAGGTGAACTGGTAGTGTATCTTCACCTACGGCCTTCATTTGTTGAGACGAAATTGTTTCCTTCTTCCATACTTACCTCCTCCTACCGTAGTATACTTCGCTGTCTGATTGATTACAATACAGAGCGGTGTGAGCTCCAGCATGACTTCAAGAGCAGCAGTTGGGCTAGTGCACATTGCCCCAGGCAAGCCTTTGCAGCTTCGATCGTTGATGTTTTATCAAAGTCTGTTATGCCTTCGATGGCCAAGCAACCGCTCCATAAGTACCGATAGGTCTCATGATCATGGTATAAAGCCACCTGATGATGCCTAGCTTACATCCCCATACAATGTGTGCTCTTTTATTTGTGTATTTATGTATATCTATTTCACAGCAAGTTGGAGGGTTTCAGTCTTCAATCCCGGAAGATATCTTCTTTTTGGATCTTTTGAATGATGGTTGTTTTTAAGGGATTAATATTTTACCCAACCGTATTGCACCATCCTTTTACTAGGCTTGAGCCTCTTTGAAGTAAATCGCATAAAGTAAACTCCAATTTGACTCTTGCCATTGTAACAATCTAGTCGGTGTATCCTTGACACCGAGTTCCACTGTTTGTAAGCAGGTCAAGAAGCTCATCTACTACGAGGCTCCATAGTAAGTCGCATATATGTAGAGTCATATATATCGAATATTTCTATCTTCGGTTTCTAAAAAGATGATGCCTCGACCATTTGGTATAATATTTTGAGCCCGGCAAGAAACGGATTCTGATTGGACAAAGCCTCCAGAGTTTCTTGGAAAATTGCACATATTTTAGAGCTCGTAAACATATTCTTAGCTGCCTTTATTATGACTGCCAATGTCTCGAAGGCGGTTGAGTCGCAAAATTTTCATTTTCCGCGGAACATTAGCTAAATTCGGTATATAAATCAATTTAGACGAAATTTATACAATATTTTCTTACAAAATCATTTTCACTTGATTGTTGTTTAATGATGCTCTTTTAATTCATTTTCCTTTACAACTTATTAAGCGCTATTTTATGTGTATATCTCACCGAACTCTTTATGAATGACCCACATTCACTTTTAGTTTTGTGCGTGCGGGTTGCGAAGAAAACCCGAGGCGGCGCGTAAGAGCGCACCTTACAGACAGTTCGATAATAATCTTGATTTAATTATTATTAACACGAACGCGTGGCAAATCACTTTCGAAATGCCACAGATAAGACTTGATGGCACTAAGTGAAGCTAAGACGGCTGAGTTGGTTGGAGCGCAAGCTGAATGTTTGTAAAGAAAGAGAAAGAAGAAAATTTTTAATTTTTCGAATATTTTTAGTAAGCCTGAACATGCAACGGTAGTTTGCCTAGCGCTCAGCATATAACTCTCATTTGTAGCAACAACGACATTGCAATTTGATTCAAAATATATCAAAAAATAATTAAAAAACACCGACCAGAAAATCAATTAGTTATCGGCGCTGCTGTTGCCATCTCTATAAAAATCTTATCAGCGCACATTGTTGCCAAAGTTCAGCGCCAAAAAGTGCGCAGCGCACTCTCTTATGCGCTTGCTGTGGCACTTTCTTCGCCACGCCTCCCCAATATATTTCGGTTGCTGTTGCGTGTTGTTGCCTCATCTTTTGGGGCAATAATTTTGCGTGCGTGCGCACTAAATGCGCCGAGTGTGTGCTGCCTTGAAGCCGAACTGTAGCAAACAATGGTGCTGCGCATGCGTGCCGCTCACAGCTGGGCTACCTGTCGCTTGCGAGCGATTGAGTGCCGGCCATTTACTTTTATTGGCAGTCAATCAATTGCAAGGCAGCCACATGCAACGCTTTCCTTCGAGGAAAGCTGGAAGAAAGCTGGCCGAAAGCACGACTGCAGCTGAGCGCGGACGTAAGTCCGGAGTAATTAAGAATATGTGGCTTTTAAGGCAAAAGTGAACGACGAAATGGTATGTAAATACTTGGCGTGTGTTGCCTCAAATATTTTTGTGGCATCATTATTTTGCTGACCGCTTGTCATTAGCGTTCTTTTTTTCTACATGCTCGTCCGCCACGCATGCGCGCGCAGCTGAAATTGTGTTTTGAGGAAAATGTTGTTGTTGCAACAACGCTGTTCTAATTAAAATATGCAAATAAGTTGTTTAAGTGTAGCAATCGTTAAATATGTGTGCTTGTATGTGTGTGCGCTTATTGAGAAAGTCTTTTTTGGGGTGGCAACTCCACGTAAATGACTTGTTAACGGCATTTCATGACTAAAATACATAAATTTTGCATTTTAATTTGCCTTGTGCTTCAATTCGGCTTATTTCGCAAGCGCTTTAAATCAATATGTATGCTTTGCAAGCATTGGCGACTGCCTGCCATTAGCGAACTCGCGAAAAATAATTGTTCTCGCATGACGAAGCAAGAAGTAGCCTTGTTAGCATATAAATAAATGAGTTTGCGGATCAACGGTATTGTGGGAATTCTGCCAACATTGACATTGTCCGGTTTTGAGAGCTTTTAAATGATAAGTGAATGTAGAATGAAATGTACTTGAGGGAAGGGAACACCCGGAGATAGTTTGGTTCACAAACTTGACTTAACCCAACAATTACACGGGTTCACAGTCATTTTGGAACTGAGATATTAGAGGCTGTTTCTTGCTAATTTTGGTTTGCTAAAATTGAAAATGAAAGTTTTCTTACTCGTAATCAGGGCACCTCCAATACCATACAGACCTCTTAGCTACTGCTTCAGCGGAGTTATTCCATAAGATTTGTTGAGTAGTCTTATTTCTGCAGAAGTCGAGTGTCGGAAGAAGTTTAGAAATATTCAAAAAAGTTTCAGACTTAAGTCGGCATCGACCGTTTATTCAAAAGAGAGCTGGTATCACCTCTGTAATCTCCACAACTTTATATTTAAACTTTTTGCTCTCTAAAAAGCAAGGGCTAATTTCGCCCTCCTTACAGCGTGGTATTTTAAGGAGAAATTATGAGCTTTATTGGAAGAACTTCGTGTGTAATTACAGAAGGGCCATAGACAGAAAATCGGGGCCGCTCCCATGACAGTCGGTTCTAATCAACCGGAATGGACCCGGGTTCGTATTCGGCAGGAATGTTTTCGGCTGGAATGTTTTCGGCTAAGGATGTTTAACTCGAGCCTATTCCTCGAAATTACTGCAGTAATGACATTTACCATGTTCCAACGAAATTCGGGTCTAATTAACCGGATCGGGCCAGGATTTGTATTCGGTAGGAATGTTTTCGGTCAAAGATTGTCAACTCGGCATTATTCCTGAATTGTCCCTGATTTCTCCGATGTTTTTCCTGCATTGCAAACTAGGAGTGCTTTCTAAAATTTTTTTAAGTTTCTAATACTATCTCACGAGGGCTAATGAAATATCCAGCTCATGTAGAATCAAGACGGAACAGTTAATCTGGCCCAATCCAATTCCCACAACAGCCGGTTCTACTCACAGGAATTGCCCCGGATTTTATCCGGCCAAGGGTCCATTGAGTCCAATCCGGCCCAGGAGATCTTCTGCAAACAAAAACAAAAAAGTTTAATCTGGCGTAAAATTCTTGATTTCTTTGGGATGAGTTCTGTCTTGGCTCGTAGAAGAAGTGTAAAGGGAGGTCAATGAAATCCTGAAGGAAATGGATATCATATCATAATTAGTTAACAACAGGAAACTAACAACTATGAAATAACTACAGTTTTGGTCCATGCCAAATCATCAAGCAAAAACAACATTTTATCCTATTTTTGTACCCTGAAGAGGGTATATTATGTTTGCCAGAAAGTTTGAAACACCCAGAAAGAAACGAAGGAGACCTACAAAGTGTTATGTAATTGATCAGCTAGACGAACTGGGTCGATTTACACATGCGAACTAGTCCTTCAGTTTTTGAGATATAGACCAGAAATTTTGCATGCGTCTCGTTTTTATCAAGACGCCACTTATTTGTTTGAAACGCCGATATCTGATCATTATAGCATATAGTTGCCATATAAATTGAAGGATTGGAGTCAAACGCTTATGAGGAAAACTTTGTCATTTGGCGAGATATCTTCACGAAATTTGGCACGGATCATAAATCAATGTATCGCTATAATATCCGAAGATATTGTCCAGATCGGTCCACTATAACATAAAGCTGCCTTATAACGTGAACGATTGGATTCAAGTTCTTGTAGGAAAAACAATTTTGTTTCGCGAGGTATCTTTACGAAATTTGGTATGCATTTTTGGCTAGAGCAAGAATGTAATCTCTGACGGAATTATTTAGATTGGACTAATATAACATATATCTGTCATACGAACTGTACAATCGAACTCAAGTCCTTGCTTCAAGCATACTTCTTATTTGACAAGATATCTTCACGAAATTCGGCATGTATTAGTACTCAATGGATCCCTACAATATGCGAATAAATTGTTCAGATCAGACCACTATAGCATATAGCTGCAATATAAACTGAACAATCAAAGAGAAGATGAAGATCGATTTATACCTCTTTATGCTATTAAAGTACAGCTGTGAAGGGTATTATAGCTTCGGTGCAGCCGATGTTAATATTTTTTCTTGTTTCAATCGCCACTTTATCATTTTTCTACACTTATTTAATATTCTCTGTCATTATATCATACTCCTTGCCTTTGAGCCACCTAATAATATACCACATGTTGTCTATTTGTTGTTCTTTGGCTAATTTGTATATTTTCGCTCTTTTTTCATGAACTACTGAAATGTTCTTTTGTATAGCCACAGGGCTTTTAAGACTTTTCCAATAAAATGTGTTATTGCTTTGCTAACTACTAGCCTTTACTGCTTAGTAACTGTTTAACGGTTCACCTACAAATACATACACACACACACGAATTTCAAATTCACTTTTTAAACATTTTGCATATTCGTTATTTCCTATACCCAGTTAATAGCTTTCAGTCTACCATAGAGCCAAGTAATTGTTTCCAGGCATTTGGAATTCTCCTTCTGTTGGGTTGTACACAGCCAACCTATAATTATGGGTCGTTAGGTGAGTACCTATGTATGTGCCTGACTTTGTTGTTTGTTTAATATTTTTTTAATTTTTTTAATTTCTGCCTCGCAGCTATGCCATTCGTACGTGCTGCTGTGCGTCGCGTTCGTTTCCGTTTTAACTGCTGCGGTACTTCATGCGCCCATAATCGCGTTTTCGTCTCAATGCTGTGCCAATGATCGCCAAGGAACATTTTCCGATTTACCGTTTAGCGTGTTTATTTGCTTTGTTTTAGTTTTTTGTACTTTACTTTGTATTTAAATTGTAAAATGCCTGCTAGTAACGAAGCTGCATATAATTATCGGTGTTTTGAACATGCAAATGTCATTATGTTCCCAAGTCTTTCGTGGATTTTTTGTTCTAAGTTGTTTTTGTAGGTCAAATTCAAATGCAGCGTTGAAGCTATAAGAATTTTCTTAGCAAATTTTATTGAAAACCTTCTTTACTATAAGACATAAATGCGAAATTTACTTATTTACTTATCGAGTACTTGTAGTACTTTCAATAGCACAGACTTACTGCACAAACTCGTTGCCAATGGAACACGCTTGCTTTCAAGAAATGCATAAGACAATTTTGCTCCGTGTGATATAGTAATAAAGAACAGTTTTCCACTTGGTCAGTTGTACTTAGTTCATAAGAACAGAGCTCTAACTTCATGGACTCCCTAGAAAGGTAGTGTAATAACGACGAATGGCATGATCTCTGTGATCGCTAGGCTCATTTCTTGATATCATTCGATCACCAAAAGTGCTTTCTACACTATCTACCTAACTATAAGGCGATATTTTAGCAAGCTAGATGGCTTTTCTTGATGTGGCCTGTGAAGTGGTAATTTGGGCCAATCATGCTTTCGACACGCAACCCAAACCGAACAGTAAATTTTTCAGAGATTTATTTTCTTCAGGGGTTCTTGTTTGTCTGAAACCTCGCTTGGTATCGAACGGCTCGGAGAGGTCATTCCCGATCCTGATGGAGCTTTTGGTATAGCTCAACGTCAGTTTGCACAGCCGTATTAGTTTTGCGGGGATACCTAATTCATACATAGCGGCATAGAGGCAACTCCTTTTCGTGGTGTCAAAAGCAGCTTTGAAATCGCAATCCTCTTTCCACGGGTCCCTTCCAAGATTTGTCTCATGGTGAATATCTGGTCAGTAGTGATTTTTCAGGCCCAAAGCCACTATAATAAAGTCCAACCAATTTGTTGATGGTGGGCTTTAATCTTTCCACACTACCCTCGATAAAACCTTATATGCGATGTTGAGGAGGCTTAGCCCACGGTAGTTGGCGCAGATTGTGGAGTATCCCCTTTTGTGGATCTTAAATTCCAAACGTCGGACATGCTTTCGTCCGACCATATTCTACAAAGAAGCCGATGCATGCTCCTTATTAGTTCTTCGTTGCAATATTTGAATGGCTCGGCTGGCAATCCATCAACCTTCGCCGCTTTGTTGTTCTTGAGACGGGTAATTGCTATTCGAACTTTTTCATGGTCAGGTAATGAAGTGTCTGCTCCATTGTCATCGAATTGGGAATCGGGTTCTCGAAACCACTATATCTTGCTCGCTCACACGCTTAACACTTTGTATTAATTACGAGGTTGCCATAACGGAAATTGCAGGGTCGTCATTCATATTTTGCAAACAAACAACTTTTTTTTTAAATCTATTTAATGCTACTCAGTGTTGTTGCCGCGAAAAATGGCGAAAAACACCGCGCATGCGCAACACCCTTCTGGGCTGGTTGAACCAATAACAAAGCAATGGCGAAATTTGTAGCAAAAAAATTGCAATGGCAGTGAAAATAAATGTATTTTAAGAAAAGAAACAAAAATGCAACCCCCAAATACTCGCGATTAAACAATAACAACATCAAAAGTAGTTAAGCGGCGAGTGAAGTAATATTAGCTACAAGTTGCACCAACAAAAATTTTTTTCGAAAAAAATATCGCACTAAGCGCAAAATTGCAATGGCTGCGTGTTGTTCAAGCACATCGCGGCCTTAGAGTCTGCAGACGCATGCAACAGCAATGCAGTCGGCAGTGGATAGGTGAAAAGTCGCAAGCGAAGTCAGCACAGACAGCAGTTGCGCTAAACAAGCGCTAATTATCGGCATCAAGCCGTGCACACACGCACAGGAAAATGAAAACGTACATATGTACATACATTCCTAAATATGTATCCATATATCTGGTGCTTTGCGTCTAGCCTGGTTGCAGTGATGCATAGCCATATCCATTTTTGTTTTCATCTGTGTGCTAGTTGCTTGCACACGCTCGCTGGAAATCATTTAGGCAGTCATGTGTTGCATGCAACATGGCTGCGACTCAATTTGCGCGGCATTAACTTTAAATATTACAGCAACATAGGGTGTGCTACTGACGCAACAACACTGTTGTTGTTCAAGCGACAAGCGCGCCGATTGGTGACTCCTTATTACTAAGTATATATGTACATATATGTATTTTTACGTATATCAGTACTTATATATGTATACATACATACATATATGTATATCCGACGACTTTTCCATTTTACCTACAAATATGTTGCATGAATGAGCAACAAGTGCAGGGCGTGTTAAGGTGTGCCGTCTACATGTTCAGTAACAACAACAACATAGACATCCTGTTAAGCTTAATATAGGCAAATAGTTCAAGTAGTAAGTCAGACAATTTTTTTCTCCACTTATGTAAATTTCGAAATACATTTTCAAATATAAGTTGCGTCGCGTCAAAATGTAGACTTCGTTGAAATATTTCAGAAACCAGCTGAGAATTGTTAACTAAGTTACCAGACGAAGGAAACATGTCAATTGAGTCGAAATTCGCGTGTATTTACTTTAAATATAAGCACTATATCTGAGATAGTTTGAGTGCTTGAGGTAATAAACTCAATATCTGAAAGGATGGATAATTACTTTTTATACTCGAGAGTGAAAGTGAGAGAAAATTGCTTCCCATAACGACGAAAAAAAGATATCTGTATATTAAGGCTGGTTGATTTATAGGGAGCATGGTGAATCTCTTCTGCACTTGTCTTCCATTGGCAAGACTACGCTGCAAGCAACTGGGGTCTCCACTTTAAGAGGTAGCGATAGTGAGGTCACAGGGTCTGTATACATTCGGGTCATGCGCAGGCATCTAGGATAAAGGATAACTACTCCTCTTGAACTTAGTAACTGAACTTCATCTGGTTTCACAAAGCACCAAAACTGGTCTATACGTAGCTTATTGGCCTACCAGATTAACCTAACCTAACCTTCGGGGACCCAAGAAAACGGAAAAATCTCGAATGCGGGAAATTTTGAACGAATCATTCTGAATCCCTGGCTGGAAACCGGTTTTATACCCATGATCTCTTTGAAGAAGCAGTTCAGAATGATTGGGCCAATATTTTCCGCATACGTGATTTTATAGAAAAAGTATCCACCCGCTCTAGTGTATATAATCTCCGAGAAAGAGTAGGATAGTCTGAGTTATTGATTGATTTTATAGTCCTCGAGGTTTCTAAATATGGTAGCTGGAAAGAGAGTGAGCGAGAGAGAGAGAAAAAAGAGATAGAAAGAGAAAGAGATGATAGATAGATAGAGAGAGTTAGAGAGAGAGAGGGAGAGAGAGAGAAAATTGCTGCGAATAACGAGAAAGAAACTATTTCTGCACATAGACCACTAAAATAATGAAAAGTTTTGGAGCCGGATAAGAATTTTCTTCTAGGGTATTAAAAATTTGGAACTGGAAATCTTTCAAACAGAGCTCTGAGCAAGTTTTTTTATTAGGCATACTCTATAACAGTAGAAAGCTTATGTTTTTTCCCGAATTTAGTAACAATCGATGGATATAGATGTCCTTAGCGAAAGCTAGAATGAATTCAACGTTATGATAATTCAAGATCGGTAACAAAAGCTTAAGATTTTTCGACTCCATCTCTTTCTAAGATACTTTTAGGATAATATCAAATAATGCGCCTTTAAAGATTTGTTATTTCCACTGTTTAAGCGATCGCGGTCCATAAATTTCAATATGATTCTGAAGCAACCGTAGTTGGTCGACAAGTCACCATAACCACGAGAACACGACATAAAAAACGAACAAAAGCTTATGGTAATAAAGCTGGCTAATGGCAGCAGGCGAGTAACTGGCAACAGACGAGTAGCAGCAAGTTCAGCAGCTGGTACAAATAACAAGCGTTGCAACATGTTGCCACACGCCAATGTTGTCAACAACTTGTTGGTGCTCTTGTCGTCACCGAGGTTATTTATTTGTTAAAAAGCTTGTTACCTACCGCTAGAATTTATGAATCAACTCAGAATTTTACAACGAATATATGAATGTACATGTATAATAGAAAGAGCGCTTAGCAAATATTGTGGCAAGTTGTAGCCATGTTTTTTGCACCGTTGCTGAGAAGTTGAAAGCGTTTTCACGATAAATACACTCCCAATATTTTCATATTCTTTCATTTTTATTTAATTTGGAAGCAGCAGATTCGCTTCACCTATTCGAGAAGTTTAATACGGCACCGTTTCGTTATTGCCATCAATTTTACCACCGCATTCTTCATGATTATGGAACGAAAGACACTTGTGTAGAGCCAATAGACCATGTGCGTTCGTAAACCACACTTCGAGGCAATGGTTCTTCTGCAGGAGCTCCAGGCTCGAAAGATTTTGGAAGTCCTGCCCTCAATATATGCTCTCCAGCTGTTTTCTAATCCAGGATAACTCCGATATTCTTGACAGAGCTCGCGTGGTAGTTCTGCCCCTATAGAGTGGAAATTGAATTGCGAAATTTTTGTACTTCCTGTGAAAAGACCGATTTCTGTTTTCTGCGGATTGACAGTTTAAGCTCTGAACCTGCGTCCAGTTGGCGGAGATCTTAAGGCCCTTTATCTATGGAACTTTCGATTGTCCCAACTACTTGTCGTCGAAGGCATCCAACGGTAGGCCCAGGGAACATACAGTTTCGACGGGGCTGGACCAAAGAGAGAAGGGTGAGAACAGATGAGTAGACTTAACGCCGCATACAAAGAGGTGACCAGCGAAGTCTGGTCGACGTATTGTTTGATGTCGTCAACGTAGTTGAGAAATTACCAATTGATGCTCCGAGGAGGCGTTTCCGCTCCAAGCAGGTGACTGCAGGGATGATTTCTGCGACAGCACCCCAGCAGGAATTGCTTGGAGAGGAGCTCATTATACTCCTTAACTGGAAGCATACGGGTCTCAATATGCAAACGTTCGATAGAAGACATCAAGAGGCATACTTTCGTATCTCATATTCCAACTACCTCATGTAGGGCGGTATCAACCGATTTCCCGTTGACATACGCGTTCAGCCTGAACTCCAAGCATCTATATGAAAATATTTTGGGTTTTGTCAGAAATACGAGACCTAATTCCTCTTACATCAAAGAACCTTGCTCCTTTCTTAATGAACTCCTACTATTCAGATGTATTGCTGTTGGTTTTGTTGTAGCACACCATCATCGCAGAAACCATTAGCGTTATTAGCATCTTTCTGAAGTTCTTCTAACTGCCACACATATGTACATATGTATATTTGCCGTAAACTGAAGATGAACTGTGAAAGTTTATGTACCATTGACAGGATACCATTACCTTGTTAAACGGACTGACTAACTGACTTAAAAATGTTTTGTTGTTGTTTTCTGTAGTGTTCTTATGATTTTTCCTGCCATTCTTATGCATTAGTCCAAGCACTAACGACAGCGCAGTTCAGCTAGCCGTTGTGGCAAGCTAGTATTTGTTGTGAGTGACATGTTGACGACGGTTTTGAATGTGCCGGTGGCATAGAAGACGGCTTGCCACACAAAGTTGGTGGTACATATTGTAGTGGTTGCTGTTGTTGTTATGCATTTTGTAGTTTGGTGTTATTTGACATGCCTCGTCGATTGTTGCCGCATGTCGCCGGTGCGCCGATGGTGCGGCTAAACGTCAAACACTGTCAAAATGCAGCTCATAAACAACGTTGGCAACAAAAGATGAAGCAGCAGCAGCAGCAAAGAAACGAAAGCAAGAAAACCAACCGCACTAACAAGCAATACGAAGCAGATTTGTTTGCTGGAGTTTAGTTTGTTTTCTATTTTTTAATTGTAAATCTGCGATTTTTTTTGGTTTTGTCTTTGCTTTGTTGAGCCACAAGACTTACAGCGCACTCCACACACAACAATTGCAGCGTCAACGATGACAGTAACGGGCAGTTGACGACTTTTTAGCTGCGCTTTAGTACCATCCGGCGCCCACTGAACGTTGACGGTGAGTTGTTATTTTATGCCACTTTGTAGGAGCGTCCGAAAGCAGCAGCCGCATGCACTGGGCCCAGGACGGCGTGTGCTTGGAGCTTCAAGTGCTTTGGGAGCTGAAGAGTTATTAGCCACTTTCGCGGAACGTAGCCACCGTGTTGCCTCGGCTTGCGCTCGGTTGCTGCGCATCAGTGTTATGTTGGGTTGCAAGCAGACGCATTGTTGTTGCTGTTGCAGACCCACCTGTGTGTGACATGTAAAATAGTGGCAAAAACAGATAGCGCAAAATATCATTGTGCTTTGTTAGTTGCAACAGTAATTGCCGTCCATGCTAATTGGTATTAGTTGTGGCGAACTTGCAACAACAAGCAAGAAAAGCCAAAAAAAAAAATAGAAAAAGTCCAGCACCATAATCCTCATGCCATTTGCGCTCATTACCCTTCAACTGACGAGGTTTCATTTGCATTCTCCCTGAGTCTATGTGCATCTAAAACTAACAATGTAATAACAAGCCGCGTCTTGTACGGCCTTAGTTGGTTCTAACTGCTCGTTGTGCTTCCTGCCTTCGAGGTATTTCAGTCTGCTATTTGTCTGCTAATGTGTTTGTCTCATTACCACTTGGCGCTGGGTTGAAGTTCAAAGTATTTATCATCCGTCTTGTTATGCGCCGTGCTAATGTTAGGCTTGCCAGCTGGTAAGGAGGATGGAGAGGTGGCACCGGTTTGCAGACAATGCAAGTTAAAAGCTGAGTTTATGTGCCATGGATGTGAGAGGCTCAGTTAGTTAAATATCATGGAAATACCGTCTAATTAGAGTTAGCCTTTAATGTCAGATATTTTTTTGACAAATTGTGCGGTCAGAACTGCTACAACCACTGCAAGGTGGACCTTGCTGAGATCGAATAGTTCCCTGGTCTACCAGCGCTTGCTGATTTTGTCTGAGATCCAACAGTCCAGGAGAAGTCAAAGGAGCACCTATCTGTTCCCTTTCCCGTCTTATGATACACACTGTGATGTCTGTCCTAGCAAGTTCTTCAGTCTTATAGCTACCAGCAATACCGCTGTGGCCAGGAATCTAAACTAGCCTAATCTTAAACTTACTCGATGCAGGAGATAAGGATTCTAGAGATAATTTTAACACTTTTGCTACTTTTGTGGCAGTCACTTCGCTTGGAAGACGCTGCAGTGGTCAGGAGTTCTAAAACTAGCCCTCTCCTCCAGCAAGTTTTTTCATCCTATAAATCTCTCGAATTTATGTGAGTCAAGAAGCGACAATCAGGACTAGGTTCAGCGTCCGTGTTATCCAAGCTTCTTAGAGTGAAATCAAAGTCCAGAGTGGCGAGACTCGTAGTCATCTACCCAGATTCTCTGGTTGGTGGTAGCACCACAAATACTGATAAGAGCGGCATGTTGAGCATTCGGCAATTTTTTCGAGTTTCGAAAAGAATCGGAAAGTGGAAAATTGACAAGCATCATCGATCAATATTTCCAGGCTTTTTAGGCACATGATCATATTCAATTCAAATCAATTTGTATCGCACACACAACACGGTTAAGATATATAGGTTATCGATAACCTATACGAACTGGTAACAATACGCACACTTTATTTCATCACAAAATCACTTATGTTTTTGATTATGTAGGAAGCACTTTCCGATTCTCCCCACCTTTGCGGCTAAAATACTTCAGCGACTTTTACACAATTTCTTCTTAGCTATTTCCTCGTTCCGCTTCGTCTAATACTTCGTTGTTTCCTAATAATTTGTATGCAGGCATGGACTTTGTTTGCCACACAGGCACGTTCTTGCCACATCAGCAACACAGCATCATTTCACGCTTAGCGTTGATAGCAGTGCACTGTACTGCAACATGAGGCAGCTTTAGTTAGTTACAACAACAATGCCGGCAATATTTTAGCTTTGCCACAATAACAACAATGCGAAATTTGCGCCTTTTGCTATCGTTTCATAGTTGTCGACAATTACTTTGCAGTTAACGCCCAGCGTGCAATTGTGCGGAGAATGCCACAAAGCCGCAGCTACAAGTATATACATATGTACCTGGTTCGTGGACCAATAGCGTAGCACTAATGTTGTAACAACATAAACGTAGCAACTAACGAACTGCAGTCAATCAGGAGGCCAGCCAGCTTTTCCCTCGCCAAATGAACTTAGCGCGGCTTAGCCGCTTTGGCAATACGCTTTGATTTGCACGGCAATGTGAGCGTGTTGTTGTAAATCGTACTGCTGTGGCACTCATTCATATCGGCTGCGACACGCTCAACTTGCTGCGCTCGCTTAGCCCAGTAATCAGCGTTGGCTTGTAATTTTTAATGACAGCGATTAGAGATGCGGTGCTGAAATGTTAATCGAATTATTTGTAGCGATTAAAATCCAGCAGCGTCAGTTGTCAGCGAACATTTCAGCTCCCATTTGGCAGTGGGCGACTTTTATACGTGGGAGCAATTCGTGGGAAAATCGTCGTGATTGAGTTGTGTTTTGGGTTGCGACGAACTGGTGGCTGTTGGTACTGAGTTTTGGAAGCACGAACGCAAGTTGAGCCTCGGGCCGAGCCATAAGATAAATATATGAGGAGTGCACCGCGACCTTAGGTATATTGTCATACATTTTTCTTCCAAATAGAATGCTATATAGAAACCTAGTTCCTTCAGCTCCGCATTGGATGTAATGATATTGGATGAATCTCCGTCGAACTAGTGTCTACTTAATGTGTTGATAAAGTTGAGATTAAGGAATTCAGAAATTTTGATGAAAGTTTTATTTTTATCCCTGATAACTTGGACTACAGTACCGAGGAACATTCTGAAATCTTCTCTCTCGTTGGACTGCATCCGTGATAACTTAGACTACAGTGTCCAGGAACCTAGTCCTAATGGCATTTTCTACTTCGATAGATATGTGGGTGGGGCGGAATCGATGGTGAAAAGACGGAAAGAGCTTTTTCATGGATGGATCGAAGCTCAGGGGTAGGTTGGAGGGAGAGTACTCTGTTGAGATCTGTCTAGAAGTTCTTGTTTAAGACTGCCAGACTATTGTAGTGTATTTCAAGCAGAAGTGGCAGCCATCATGGTAGCATCAGATATACTTCTCCGAGCTCAAAGCTAATCAAGGACCATTGGCAGTGGCATCATTTTGAATTTGTCTAGGTGGCCACAGCTGCGTCGTCGGAATTTGTAAAGCCGATGAGCTTGCAGGAAAGAATTCCGAATTCCATCAATATGGGAACGGGCTGGAGTTCCTCTGGACGCTGGATTAATGCGTTTCTCATGAGCTCAGCAAGTGTTGGTCACATTGTAAAGAACGCAACTTGTCAAACTTACAAAGAGAAAGATAAGGTGGAAACACTTTCTCCTTCACCGTCCAGTTTTCGCCAGACTAAGGTTGAAACAGCTCGGTTACTATATTTTTAACGAACCCGTAGAATTGATTGGAGTAGAAATTAATCAGCTCAATAAGTTTGAGGCAGGCTCTATGCGTTTTCCTGCTATACGACAGTATTTTTGATCGATATGTGGGAGCTATGGGTATCACAACGGACAACTATCACAACTAGTCTCTATCATTCCAAGTGGGTTTATTCGTGTTCTCACTACTAATCAGCTTATTTACCAGCCACCTAATCAATTTGGCAACAGAAAATAAATAACCTCAGGTTCCGAAACTGCTTCCTCGGACCTTCAACCTTAATCGCTCGGGGGCTGGCATGTGTTTATCCCTCGAGTGTCATAAATCGGAATGATGGTTAATTTGAAAATTGTTCGTTTTATACTTCAAACAAACAAGCTTAAGAACAAAAAAATATAAAGATTTCTTTTACAGATGTTGTTGTGTTGCAGCATAGCTACTTGCAACATTGTTGTTAAGAACAATGTTAGTAACAAAGTGTTGTAAATCGCAAGAACTGCACATTTATTGACTGCTAACAACACTGCAACAACAACAATGACAGCAAAGCCACTGCATTGACAGCAAGAGTGAATAAATTGCAACAACACTTTTGCACAAGCGCGCCACACATGCCCACAATGGGCATGTTCAAGTGGAAAAGCGGCACAAAACGATTTGCCGCGTTATATGCCACAGCAGCAGTGGCAATTTGACTGTGCAACATACGCGCACTCGCGCCACAGAGCAGCGGCGAATACTTGCGAATGCAAAAATTCTGCACGTACGGCTGTGTGCGCGCAAATGTTGCAAGTAACTGCAGCAACATGCTTGTATATGTGTATGTGAGCGCTTGTGTGTGGTTGCGTGCGCATTCGCGTGTACGTGCAACAACGTCGAAATTTATGTTTCCTTGTTAGCAACATAATTGGAAGTGTCGTCAATGGTTGTCGGCGGCGACCAGCGACCATCCGCGCAATGTCGCACTAATGCAATGCAGTGGCTGCAACCTACCGACCAACCAGCCAGCAAACGCGCTGCAGCAGCAACACAACAATCTTGCAAGCCCATCAGCTGACCAGGCGGGCCATTTAACCTTGCGATTAACAACAACAAGCAACAGCTGCAGGCCAGCGCGCCCCGCAGCAAATGGCCGCCTGTGAGTGTGTGTGTTCATATATCATTTAAGAGTACTCTCGTGTATGTGTGTGTGTGTGTGCCTGCACTCCATAGCCTGACTCTATTATTTCATATGCGATTTTTGATATATGCACTTCAATGGCCAGGCTATTAAATCGATCAGTTGGCAGTCGAGCAGCAAGCAGCAACAGCAATCTGTAAGCCTGCCTATAATAGCTGCAATAAAAGCGGCAAAGCTGCGCTTGACAGCACGGCATAGGCTTTGGTTTTAAAACGAAACTGCGCGCCGTGTAATAAATGGTTACGTGGAAAAAGACAAAGCACGAAGGGCAGAAATAAGTAAGGTGGGACAGAATATGAAAATATCTGTACTCAGCCATGGAGACTGGTGTGGAAATGCTATAGTGAACTTACGACTTGGCTCGAAAGCCTTTCGGGAACGAACTTCGTTGATAGCAGAGTAAACACAGAGGCACTCGGAGATTTAGAAACTATCTTCAGGTGCTTAAAACGACCGTATCTGTACGCAGTCAAGGGGACTGATGTGACGATGACCTCACGTAGTATTCCGAAAGTGTTTCATAAACTTATAAGCACTCTTGAGAGCAGATTCTCAAAGATGCTCTGAGAGTTCTTTAAATAGACCGTTTGTTTTTATATATCTTGGACAACTTTTGTCCAATCTTCCCTTTCTATTCATTCGCTAATAACAAGTTGTTCGAATCAGCGTAAGCTATTGGCAGATAAGTCTCCCGGATAATCTAGATGAAAATTGAGCGATTTGAACCAGGTGAGCTTCCATCTGCGGTTCCTGTAATTCGCAGATATTTGCCTCTAAGCCTCAATAAACCGATCGACGAATGTTCGATCTCAGCCATTGATCGCAGTCTTCCATATCTTTAAAACAGATCCATTGAAACATATTCCTTTCGTATTCATGGCCAAGCACCCATTCCAAAAGAAGAGACTACCGGCACGAATATCATGAAATATTTCATTATAATAGCTCAATCCTATCAAAATATTCGACAGGTAACTCTCTTGGAAAATCAAAATACATATTGCGCGATTTAAACCCGGCGAACTTCCTTCTGGGGTTCACGGAATTCGTAGATTTGCGTCTCAAAGCTTCATCAAACCGAACTACGAATGTTGTAATAAACTCAATCTTCGCATTCACGGTCAAGAACTCATTCCAAAAGACTCGAATTTCAGCACGGAGTCTATCAACAGGTGCTCGGAGGTTTCCGACTCCATCTCGCAGAACCGACAATTTGCAAAATAAGCTAGGCCCCTGTTGAGTACGTGCTTTTTGAGGTTACAATGGCCAGTGTAGTATATCACAAGTAGTCGGAATTTGTTGCTTGGGAGATTGTTTACATTTTTAAACATGCTTAGTTTGTAACCAACCATTAGCAACTTGGCCTGGCGGATGCCTTGCAGATGTTGTTGTCAATACTTCTGCCGGCCTACTACCTTGCAGACCAAACTTCTGAGGACCAACCGTCATACAGAGTTCCGGTCCCACCATTCCAGGGGAAGCTGCAGAGTGGGGGCAAGCTAGTCAGCCAGTTCATTTTCGACTATACCTTTATGGCCCGACGTCCAGATGAGGTGCACTCGGTTACGACCTGATAGGCTGTTCAGCCGTTCTATGCACTCCAGCAATGATTCAATCTCATAAGACGCTTGACTATCGCAAAGTATGTCAATATTTATAGTATATCATTATCTTCATATATCGACTTATTGCAAAGAGTTCTGCTTGGAGGATGATCGAAAAACTTTCCATAGATATGGAGAAACAACAAACAACAATTTAGAAGTCCCACGCAGTCACTGCATGCGCCTTGACCAACTGTAGCGAACTACTGAGTGAAATAAATATGAAGTCAGCTGGGAATTGGCACCGCCGCCATTGACATGCAGCAGTTCGGACGCCTGCTACCGACTCAAATTTTTGCAGTTGTGCGCTCGTTTTCTTAGGCGCGTATATGTTTTTGTTGGCAGCCACAACAGCAGCGGCGATGACATGTCTGTCGCCGTCGTTATGTGCAAAATCGCGTCAGCGTCGCTCAATCAAATTGACCACCCAGAAATTGGCCAAGCGATTTGAAGCAGATATGCGAGCTAATGCTAAACAACGAGAGTGAATGGTGATATTTAATAGTATATATATATATATATATATATATATATATATATATATGTTTATAATTGTTGTCTATGCTCCCTTTTTGATGAAGTGGAGGTTTATATATATCTCAGGAATGGTATAAGCGAGTTAGATTTCATGAAAGAAGAGACAAATTTATTGAGTTGTCGCCAAAGTTGGACGCCTAATCACTTACAAAAGTATTGCTGCAGATGTATAGCCTGCTTAAGGCAATCATTAATAGCTTTTCCTATGCAAAGCTTTACAGCAAGCTTTTATTTTAGTGGAGATAAATAGTAGCAAATAAATAATTTAGCCAAGAGAATTCTTTTAATGAACATTATTCATTTATTTTTGCTTAACTCTGAGTTGAGAATTTCAAAGTTTGCCTGGAAGGAAATTTTTGAGCTTTTAAAGTTACTCAAGTAAATTATAGTAATTTAAATACTTTCTAATATAATTGTCAACTGACAGCTAAATTTTCACGGCAGGTAGAGTTATGGCTTTCAACTTTAGGAAGTATGGAGCTGAAGTCGGCTCATAATGTTAAGCCTTCGCTACAAAAGTGCCACGGTTGCGCCACCAATTATTTTATAAAGCAATAATCACCAACAAAATGTTTGCAATAACGTAATTACTTAATTACTTTCACTGTTATTTATTAAATACTAATATCTATTTGCTTCCTCCACGCCATTAGGCTGCTTCTCTTGCCGATTTATCAATGAAATTTCAACGCTCCAACCTTGCCACGCCCCTTTCACGCCCGCTTGTCCACCCAATGTGCTCAACCATCTGCTTTGCCGCCTACTGTTGTCTTAATTTATTTAATTACTGTGCGTTTGTTTGCCTCATTTAAAAGTTTCATAATTTATTAACTATTGTTTGCAGAAGCAAATTAGTTCAATTACGAGTTGCTCCGTGTGCGTCAATTGAAAATAGGCCTATTCATGGACTAATAGCAGTGGCCACTACAGGACAATAGGCATGGAAGTGTACCTTTTGTTTTTAAGGGGAGTTGAGGAGGGAAGTGCGCAATCTTTTAATGAACATGCGAAAATATGAAGTGGAGTAGGAAGCTAATTGAGCCCAGTGGCTGGAAAATGAAGTGTGACAAATTGCGGCATTGGAAAGAAAAAACATACAATTTACATTAAATTGAGCTTTCGAATTAAATTTTTAAATTGACGGTCAGAAGTCGCTGGAAATCTGTGGCGAATACTCGGGGAGTTTTGACATCTTAAACCTCCCAAAACATTTGCCATACGTATTTTTTAATAGATCAATTGAAAAGTATGAGTTAACCTTTGCTTCAAAATAGGTCTCAGTTTCGGCGATCACCTTTTCATACGATGAGCATTCTTTTTAGACTTGACAACTGAAAATGGTCGCTCGGGGCGAGATCTGAAGAATATGGTAGATGTGGAAGCAATTCAAAGCGCAATTCATGGAAATTTTCCATCCTTTTCACTGACTTATGGCACGGTACATTGTCTTAATGAAACAGCACTCTCTTTGACTTCAAATGCAGCTTCTTTCGCCGATTTCGTCCAGATATATAATGGTCGCTGTTGTT
Organism: Bactrocera neohumeralis; assembly: GCF_024586455.1. NCBI lineage: Eukaryota > Metazoa > Arthropoda > Insecta > Diptera > Tephritidae > Bactrocera > Bactrocera neohumeralis. Next base: position 79,379,218 of record NC_065923.1, on the reverse strand, counting down.
GGTCCTTCTTTTCTCAAGGTAGTCAATAAAAATTATTCCACGCCCATCTCAAAATTCAGACGCCATAACCTTTCCGGTCCACTGTTTTTCCAGGCTTTGGAGCGGGTTCAACAGTCCACACGGATGACTGTCGATTGGACTTCGGAGTGAAATAATGGAGCAATGCTTCATTGTTTGTCACATAACCATGCAAAAACTCATGTTTATTACGTTTGAACATCTCCAAATATTATTCCGCATCGTCAACTCGTCTTAGTTTTGGTCACAAGTGAGCTCGCGCGGCACCCACTTTACGCAAAGCTTTCTCTTACCCAAATACTCGTATTCGTTAATGATATGATGTACACGCCCACTTGATATCTCGAACAACATAAATTTACGGTCATCCAAAATCATTTGTGGACTTTTTTGATTTCGTCAGTAAAAATCTCTTTTAAGTGTCCACTGTGTTCATCATATTCTGTGCTCATTTCCCTAGAAAGCTACACATATATCTAACTAGGTCTCCGCCCAGTGTAGTTGGAACAATAACAGACCATCTAATAACCAAAAAATAGTACAGAGAGCAAGTGACAATTGAGCACAAGTCCAAGCCCACCCGTTAAGGAGCAGCAGAAGCCACAGAGACGGCAACAGAAGCGCTCTAAGACTGTCCTTGCAGCAGTTAAACGATAAAGTCGGTGTGTGCTAGGTAATGTGAGCTATACTGCCGTTAATGAGCAATTGTATTCGGTAATATTTAGTTAAACAATAGCAAGTGTGGCACTGCAGGCAACGGCGGCGAAGTGCGTAAGGCAAACTAGGTCAGTGTAGGCACCCTGAAATTAAGCTGACCTAAGAGTTTTGAGCTAGCCACCGCTAACCAAACGGCCAGTGTTCAAGCTGCCACCTCACCGCGTAGAGGAGCTGTATTACGCCTGTGGAGAGCGCTGTTGTACGCACGAGTTGATGAGACCAGCAAGCCTATATCAGCGCTATCAAGCTTCTTCTGTGCTCCTTGCTACTTGCTACAACCGTTATGCTGTGAAAGCGCAAAATTTACAATTAATTAGAGCGTTATTAATTTGATTATTTGCTTCGGTATGGGAATTTGTTACTTGTTGTGGCTGTGGCTGTTGGACGAAGTTTACTGAATGGCTCAACGGAGGATGTGCGAGGGCTGCTGGTCTGGGTGTTGGTGGCATAGATACGATAATTTGCATTACAAACTAATTTAGTAGATTCGACTGTATTGTTGTGTCCGGTGTTGATTGTCTTGGAAATTCGAGGCAAGTGTGCATCTAGCTTTTCTATGCGTTGAGGTTAGAGCGAAAGCTGATTTGACTATGGTTTGGTGTCTGGATGCTCCATTTTGTGTTGTTTGCTGTGCGCCTCAGCTGTAAAGTAATTATTTTCGGTTGAACATTTAATTAGGTGTTCAATGTAAACAAAAGCAGCATTTGGGATTCGATTAAAAGCGCAAATAATTAGTGAAGAAAGTGGTGAAGGAAGGACACAAGGTTAGAAGGATATAGGTAGACGAGGCCTTAGGTCTATTGTGCCCTAAAAAGGTACAAGGAAATGGCTGAAATATTTGAAAATTCGTTTTTATGAATATAAATTTTCCGGGACTATATAGACCCTAAGATACAAAAAAAATGTCTAAGTGAATGAGATGATACTATCGGATCTTCTTTAAAACATCTGATGAAGATAAGATATGCCTGGTTTGGGTGCCTGAACACAGCAATATTGCAGGAAACTGTAAAGTTGATGAGCTAATTAGAACGTGCCCTTCGGTATCCTGTGGCTTCTTGTTGTTGTTCACTACTGGGCTGATGGTCCTCGGATCAAATCAGTAAATGTTGATTGGCTACCAGCAGCTGTGCAGTCGCAAGGTTCTTCTTGGTAAATCGTAGGTAGGGATACAGAAACTCTTCGCTATCAACAAGTGCACCTTTCTGTGGTTGTAAGAGTTCTAACTGGACACTGACCGATCGGCATTCTTGCAGTAAGATTCATAATTACAAAGTAACTTGATGATAGAGATAAGAACTTTAGACATCTTTTTACTAGTTTTGAGCGCACAGTCAGTGAAATCTAGACTAATATCGGAGTTGATAGTCAACCCTCTGCAGGAGGCTGCGCTCCCGACCAGTAGATCTACTATGTGAATAAAGAAGCGACAGCCAGAACAATAGCAAGATCGGCGAACTGGTAATCCAAGTACTTGGAATGAAATCAAAGTGTGCGAGGATCCCAGTATGCCAAGGCCTGCTGTAGGTCCTCTGAATCTGAGGGCAGCTCGTATACGATATTCAGAAGTTTTCCCTCAACCATGAGAGCTTCATAATCTACTAATCACCCGGCACCTGACGTCCTCCAGCTTTTTCCAAAGATCATTGACAACCATGCTCCAGAAAGCTGACGAGAGAACTGCCCCTTGTCTCCCTATCCGTTGCACCCGCACCAATTCATTTCGCCACCATCATTCTTTCAAGTTTGAAGATGAGATGCTTAAGGCTAGTTTCAACCTCAAATCTATTGAAAGCTGTTAGAACTCCTTCCGACAAAACGTTGCTGAATACTCTCTCGATATCGAGGAAGGTCTCTACTGCAAACTTCTAGTTCCTTAAGGTCTCTCGAACCAGGAGACAAAACTGATGTTGCTGCTGCTGTTATTGGTGATTCCGTCGCGTACGATTGTCCTAGTTTTGTCTGAAGTTTGCCGATTTCTACCGACTTGTCATGTATTCTCGTTTCCTAGTGGGACTGATCCGGATATACCCGAGTTAGAAGAAACACTCTGTAGTGAGGGTTCCATCACTCTGGGTCCTACGCTCTCAGAAATAGATCTGGATGTCGATTTCTTCCTCTTTTCACTTCCCAGCTCCCACTTCTCATTTGTTTTTGTGAAAAATTCAGTGGTTAAACGGGGTCCTACTTAGGGCCACTATCCGTCCCACGAAAGGTAGTCGCCTTTAATAGTCGCAAGATTTTCTTTCATGAGACCAAGGCGAGGGTTGTTGTGCGTCCTTAATGAATAATGCGGAAATGCCAGATCAATATCTCAAAAACTGAGGGACTAGTAGCATATGTAAAGATTATAGCTATAAAAAATATCACGTGAAGGGTATTTTTTTTTTGTTTTTGGATAGGTATCTCTACTAACAATTAAATTTCTGCTATTTATGCAAATTCTTACGGTCAGTACGTCTTATTAGCATATGCTTATGTAACTAGATAAACCCTTGCCCTCGGCTGTTAGTTCGCTTCCTACAACTCATTACAACACAGAAATTATGCAAGAGGAGTTTATAGAAAAGCCATTAAAAGCAAATAAGCGACGCATAAACAAAGTCATTAGACGAACCCTTTTTCGGTTGCACGAACGGAGAAATGTTTGTATGTTAGAATTTCTGTTAGTTTTTTGCCTAAAATATATTTATTAACGTATAAATTTCTTTTTAATTACAACAAAAACACACGCATGCGTTGCAGCAAGCACTTTGATGCGTAAAATGAGGCTTCGAGCATTTTGTGGCAGGAAGAGCGCAACAGCGAAGCGACAAGTTGGCTGGCAGCTAGACAGGCGTGCGATTAGATAACAGCTTAGCTGCATACATACATATTTATGCAAGCAACAACAATGCGCTGGACACTTAGGCATATAGAAATGTGCTGTGGGGCAGAAGCCACAACGCGTTTTGGCCATAGAAGCGCGTGTACATGCCTGTGTGTGCGTTGCACTTGCGTTCAGCAGCCAAACAAGCAATCACCAAATGCAACAACAACAAAAATTATATTTTTTATTATTTTTTTTTTTGTAATTCTTATTGTAAAGTAGCAAGTAAGCAATTGAAGTATGCTGAGTTATGTATGGCTGCCACTTGCAACATGTGCCTGTGCTACGCGCCTCAAAGCGTATAATTTGGCTGTCACTGGCTAATTACGCGCCAGCAGGATGTGCCACCAGTGCGAGCGACTAGTTTGTGGCATTTAGGCGGTTGTTGAGCCGCTAACGACGCGCCAGCGCCGCGCTGTTGTTGCCCCTGCACAATGTGGCAGGAGTTGACGGGTAAGGAGCTGCAGCGTTGCTTGGCCGGTTGGTTGGTTGGTTTGGTGAGCGGTTGTAGGCGCTGTTTGTTGGTGGATATGGCTATGCTTGCCATTAAAATGCAATTAAAATGTGAATGCGGTGAAATGTGGTGCGTGTGCCGGCTGCTTATATGCAAGCGTTGTTGTTGCTTTGTTGTTGTGTTGTAGTTTTTTGCTTTTGTTGGCTAATTTGTTTGTTTGCTTTACGTGGCAGCTCGTTTTTGTTCGCTTATTTTCGCTTTTACACAAGTGTGCAGGTTGGTGGCTTGGGCCCGGCGCAAAGTTGTGTAAAAAAGGCAAGAAGTAGTACAAAAACAAAAAATGAAACACAACAACAAATTTTAATGTTAAATGTAAATCTCTTTTAGTGCGACACGCCCACTTCGTGTGCACGCCGGCTGTGGTCGTCGAGCAATGCAGCAATGTTGCTGCCCCCGCTGCCACTGCTGCTGCGCCAGCGACCAGCCGCGCTACTTTAATGGGAAAATAATTTTTATTTGCATTGGAAATTACTAGGAATGCCACAGCGTGAAAATGCATAGCATACATTTAATTTTTCTGTGAGTTTGTGTTGCATAGTGTATCAAAAACCAAAACAATGAGCTTCGCCGAAGCTACAATACCCTTGACAGGTGCATTGTTTATGATATGAAAGGATATAAAAAGATCTTTAACTCGATTATAAACGTTCAGTTTGTATGATAGCTATATGTTATAAATTTGAGGAAGATACCTTATCAAAATAAAAACTTTTCAATGCAAGGACTTAAGGTTGATAGATCAGTTTGTATGGCAACTATATGCTATAGTGGTCCGATCTGAAAAATTTCTTCAGTGATTAGCCTATTTCTTCAGATAATAACCCGTACCAAAAATCGATGAGCAACCTTGTCAAATGACAAAGCTTTCCGTACAAGACTTGAGTTCGATGGGTCAGTGAAGTCAAATTCTTTAGAGATTACATTATTGTCCTAGACAATCATCGCTACCGAATTTTGTGAAGATATCTCGGCAATTGGCAAAGCTTTCCATATAAGCTCTTGAATCCGATTGTTCAATTTATATGATAGCTATGTATATGTAATAGTGATCCGATCTGAACAATTTCATCAGAGATTGCACGCAAGCTTTAGATAATAGTTCGTGTCAAAAATCGATAAGATATCTTGGCAAATGACAAAGCTTTCCATACAAGGACTTGAGTTTGTTAGGCCAGTTTGTATGGCAGCTATATGTTATAGTGGTCCGATCTGAACAAATTTTTTGGACATTGCATTTTTGTCTTAGACAATTATCTGTACGAAATTTGGTGAATATGTCTCGACAAACGAAAAGGATTTCCATACAGACATTTGATTCCGCTTGTTCAATTTGTATGACAGCTATATGTAATAGTGATCCGATCTCAACAATTTCCTCAGAGAGTACAACACTGCCTTATATAATATTACATACCGAATTTGGTGAAGATATCTCGTCAAATGGCAAAGCTTTCCATACAAGCATTTGTTCCGTTCAGGGTATACACATTTTGTTAATCACAAGTTGCAACAAAAACATACGCATCATATAATAATAATGTTCTTAGCGCTCATTAGTATTTTCTGCCGCTTGTTTTTGTTGTTTATTGCATTTATTACGACTGCTCAACATTTGTGTGGCCCCTATTACGGCCTGCTGGTATGTGTGACCCCTGTATGTCAGTTAGCCAGCCTTCTGTGCTTAATTTTTTTGTTTTTTTGTTGTTGTTTTTCTCCTGACTATCCGTTAGCTCAACAGCGTTTAATGAGCTACTTTCCAACAGCTCTGTTTGCCGCTGTAGATCATTAGCGCGCGGTTCCTGAACCTATCGACACGCTAAGTGGCTAAGTCATATGCATAAAGCCTGCACGACGCCCTCGCAAGCTAACGGAAGTGTGGGTGTTAACGGAAAAATATTTCGAAATTTACGCTCTCAACGCATACTAAGTGAAATGGGGCGTACATGCAACAATTTGAAGCTAGTAAATATTTAAATCCTGTGTATTTACATAACTGCTTATTAAGCGCGAGCGCCCACCGCAGCTACTCAGCTACTACTCTCACATATATTTATTTATTTCCCTGCTTTCGTATGCAAATTCTGATTCACCACCAGCTAGAATTCCTTCATATAAAGCAAGGCTTGTGAGAAGTCGGCATCACGGCTTGTTGACAGCTCGTTTTGTTTTGACTCCCATATGTGCCCCGCGCCTTGCTTGCTGCGCATACTCCTTGCCTATATGCGAAATTCATGTTGTTATCAGCTCCTTAGCCTAAGCGAGTAGTACTTTTGCTTTTATTCCCCTTTTATGTTGTTTTCGGCAACATTCATTTGCTTGCCTCTTCTTCTTCTTTTCTTTTCCTGTTGCTGTTCTCATTTTTATGCGCCCAAAATAAATGGCAACCTCAATGTTGACTGACACCTGCCATTTATAATGAATTTCGTTGCTGCAAATTATCCTCGAATGCGAAAAATATATCTGTATGTATGTATGTACTGCAACTTGACATTGTGTGGCAGTCGCCGGTGTGGCATGCAGCAATATTGTATGTAAAATAATAAATCAGCTTCATTTCTTTCGTGCGTTGCGTATTCCGAAAGGCAGATTTGGTACACTGGAAGAATAGAAATGGCCTAGTGGATTCCATTCAGATTCGCGTTTTATGTGAGTTTGGTATTTGGTCGCCGAGAAATTGCTATTAAGTACGAAAAAATCAATAAAATATGAAATGATATTCGCTATTCATTGGAAATCGATCCTGTAACCTCATGAATATACTTTTTTCTTCAGAAATCTGCTCCACATTATACCGAAAATAGAAACTTAGTAATAGGTTCTGCGCAAAGAAGCACTAACGGCCTATAATGATACCAAGATCTCTTACTGTTAGTGAAAAGTCTCTATATGATCACAACTTGAGGCTTATACTTGAGACTCTTACTTGAGAATTCTCATATTTTTCTCACTTCTCTTGCCCAAATTTTCATAAAAGAATGAGCAAGTAGAGTAATTCTTACATAATTTTTCTGCCAAGTGAAGCAATGACTCAAACGTCTGAGTATATTTACCGATCTTACAGACAGGCCTCAGTGACCGGTGACTACTTATATTTATAACCAGTGTTATCCAAAAATATATCGGATATGTTTATGGATTTCTAACCAGCGTTACTCAAAAATATATTGGATATGTTTCAGGGTAGATATGCTAGTAAATACTTCTATAAGAAGATCTTCGGCCAAAATGATGACCTATAGCTTCTACGAAGTTTTGGAGCTTAAATTATTCATAGCAGAGCCAAAGCTCTGAGATAGTTATGGTACTAATGGTGTTAGCTCTGTGGCTGTTCTACTTATAGATCATGGATTTCAAAAATGATGATTCATGAAGATAAAAAGTTTCGTCAAAGGTAGGAAGTATTCAGGTACAGAATTTATGACATTTTTGTTGCTAAAAAAATGTGTAAAAGAGCTGGTTTCTTTCGTAACAATGAGACCACAATTTGTATGTGAAAATTTTGTTGTATTGAAGTTTGAAGCCGTAATAATACTCCGAAATCTTGGGATAACCTTATCCTTAGGTTATCACAATCAATGATATTTGGGTACTTCATAGAACCTCTGAGAAGCTGAATGGTCTGCTAAGTATCTTGACATAATAACTGTTATAAACTCCATACCATAGGCATAACATCAATGATGTTGGGGTACTTTAAAGAACCTCTCCGGAGCTGAAATGATTTGCTAAAGATTCGTTGAGGATTTTAAACCTAAACGCTTTGAAATCGTGGAGGAGCTTAGGTGTATATTTAGATTAGGGGTTCTGGAGCTTAATTAGATGGTCTAAGGAAGTTTCTTTGAAGATTAAAAACTTTCATAATGTCAAGTCATGGAACAGGCGTTATATACATCCACTAAGAAAAAATCTGGATTCATGACGAATTTTTAATATTTACTATAGAGATCATACCCTCTTCAAAGCTGTTAAATTGTTTAATAGAACCTCTGAGAAGCTGAAGTAATCTGCTAAATGTAAATAACTCTCCGAATTCCTGGCATACCCCTTGGGTAAGCATGAAGTCAATAATGTCAGAGTGCTTAATAGAACTTAATAGAAACGGCAAGTTCGGAAACCTAATTGATTTGAAGACATCGGACAGCCTAGATGTAGATAAAGAAGTAATGGTGTTAAGAAGTTTTATGGAATAATTAGATCAAGGGCCCTGGAGCTTAATGAAATAATCTTAGGAAGTTTCGCCGAATGTCAAAAACTTTCATAATCTCAAGTCCTGTGGCAGGCGATATACACATCTTTTGAGAAAACATTGGGAATTATGAGAATACATTTATTGGAGTTGCCATATCCACTTCAAACCCCAAAGGTTTTCTTCCAAGATATAAACATGCTTTGGGATTTTCCCTTCCTCAAACAAAAAAAATCTAGTTCAGACTTGTCTTTAATTTCAAACTCTCTTCAACACAAAACTTGAAGAAATCCTACAAATATTATATAGAACACACAACTTTTTCCAGTGCACCTTAAATATCAGTGAAGAGGCAGTTATGTGCACGATTTTTGTGGGAAAATTAATTAGCAATATGCATACGAATTTAGCGGCAATGCGGCGAGCCAATGAATGAGGCTAAAGTATACACGAAAAAAGCAATAAATCGACTGCCATAAAAGACAAATAAGTGCGCTGATGGCAAAGGCAAGTTGTTGACTGCGTATCTTTTTGATTTTTTTTTACTGCTGACTAAAAGTAACTGCACTAATGTGTGGCAATTAAATGAGGAAGAAAGGGCACATAAAAAAAAATACAAAAAATATGTACTTAAATCACCTCAACTGCAATGTGCAGACGCACATATGGCTCGCAATGGAATTGATCGCTTTTTTACAAGCCAAATAAAGTAAAAACCAAAATCAGCACCTTCGCTTGCTCGTTTACACGGCAGTAAGTTTGTATGTATACTTGAGTGTGTGTGCACATCAATGACACGACAGTGTTGAAAAAAGTCCTCACTTAAAAGCACTCATTTTTTCGGAAAAGTTCAGTGTTGTAGCGCGTCGAGTGAAATTTGATATTTTCTGAAATGCGACCACGTTCAGCCTGCGCTTTATTATTTAGCGCAAGCGCATGCCTATGTAGTAAGGCTGTGTGTGCGGGTACAAGCACTGGCAGCAGCGGCGATCACGACGATCATGTTGATGGCACTGTTGATGACGCTGTTGATGGCTTTAAACGTTGTTAATGTTAGCATAATTCTTTCACCGCAACTACGCAGAGTCAGCGCTGGTGAAAAATAGCACAAAGGCATAGTCAGGTATAACTGACATATACTGAGGTGTATATGCATATATAAAATACCCTTGTAAGGAGAGATTTCATTCAGTGATTTGTCGTTTTTTCAGCTCCCTTGACTTGAAGCGTAAAAGAAACTCGAAATTGTTTTATATATACATTTTTTTTAACGTAAAATTATTTCCATAATATTAATAACACCTGTGAAGGTTTTATTTTAATGAGTATTTTGCCATTCAAAGCCTTTGCATGCAGAAAAGTAGTGAAAAACTACTAAATCTAATAAAGAATTAAAGTAGAAGCTTACAAAATATGTCTTACACTTAGTGAAAGCTACTTCAATGTCAAATTTTATTTTGGAGAAAAACGTATCAAAAGATTCCAAAGCTCTTTTCAGTGGTTGAACTAAAAACACACATTAAAATTTTAATGTAAGCGATAAAAATGTTCTATGAATGCTTTAAATGGGATTTGTGCAGAAATTGATTGAAAAATTGTCAATCTGAAGCATTGAGTTTTTCCTAAGTGAGTAAAATATATGGTGATCTTCTTGGTGTTACTGTGTTCTGAGTTCAAGTACGCTTCAAATCCTGATATAGATCATTCTGCAGTAAATTTATTCATATATCTCTTGCTAAATAATCTTTTAGATTATCTTTTATTTTTCAACAAATATAATAAATAGAATCTCAAGAGTGTTGTCACGTCAACATACACTCCAGTAGTTTACTTAACCCATTCCTTTAACCGATTGCACAGCAATGTTTGTAGGCTCTCTTTCTACCAACTGAAATTTTATTTGTTTCCGTTTAATTTTTGGTTACAGGATATTTACGACATTGAGTAAATACTACTTCTGTAAAAGCATTATATCGGGTGATTTTTTAAGAGCTTGATGTTAGATTGGTTCATGACATTTACTTTTTGAAGATAATTTCATTTAAATGTTGACCGCGGCTGCGTCTTAGGTGGTCCATTCGGAAAGTCCAATTTTGGGCAACTTTTTCGAGCATTTCGGCCGGAATACCCGAATTTCTTCGGAAATGTTGTCTTCCAAAGCTGGAATAGTTGCTGGCTTATTTCTGTAGACTTTAGACTTGACGTAGCCCCACAAAAAATAGTCTAAAGGCGTTAAATCCCATGATCTTGGTGGCCAACTTACGGGTCCATTTCTTGAGATGAATTGTTCTCGATTTTCCCTCAAAATGGCCATAGAATCGCGAGCTGTGTGGCATGTAGCGCCATCTTGTTGAAACCACATGTCAACCAAGTTCAGTTCTTCCATTTTTGGGAACAAAAAGTTTGTTAGCATCGAACGATAGCGATCGCCATTCACCGTAACGTTGCGTAACAGCATCTTTGAAAAAATACGGTCCAATGATTCCACCAGCGTACAAACCACACCAAACAGTGCATTTTTCGGGATGCATGGGCAGTTGTCATTCGATTTAACGCCTTTAGACTATTTTTTGTGGGGCTACGTCAAGTCTAAAGTCTACAGAAATAAGCCAGCAATATTCCAGCTTTGGAAGACAACATTTCCGAAGAAATTCGGGCTATTCCGGCCGAAATGCTCGAAAAAGTTGCCCAAAATTGGACTTTCCGAATGGACCACCTAAGACGCAGCCGCGGTCAACATTTAAATGAAATTATCTTCAAAAAGTAAATGTCATGAACCAATCTAACGTTTCAAATAAAGAACCGATGAGATTTTGCAAATTTTATGCGTTTTTTTTGTTAAAAAAGTTATCAAGCTCTTAAAAAATCTCTCTAGAAATCGAAGCCTCTCTTTAGATAATTTTGTATACGAAACTGTTGAGCATGCTGTTCGGTGGACGGTCTCTCCTCCGACTCCCATTTTTGCTTGATTTTTAATATATTCCAATGTATTTTCGTTTGTTCACTATCTCCTACCGCCACATATTAATATTCAGATATTCAGACAGAAGGAATAATCTTTCAATAACTACGAAGTTCTTGAAGCAGATGCTTTTAACTTTCCTAACGCTCAGAAGCCTATTTATATACTTAATTTTAGTTTCATATACTTGTATTCCTACATATTCTTGTATATGTATGTACATTCTTTTCTTCATTAGTGTTCTTTCAGTATGTAAGTAAGTAAGTCTCAGTATACGCACTTCTCTCCTGCTTTATAAAATAACGAAATTCATTTTCCTTTCATGTAATCATATTTTACTTCAAATAATATCAAAATTATTCTAATTTCCAGTCCTTATGTACAGTATACGCATAACGCTCATATAAACTTCCCACCTCACTCTAACTTCTCTACAATTTTGATCTCTTAACACTTCTTCATCCTAAATACGCCCACTCACCAAAACTCCAGCACCCTTCCATTTGCATAAGTTCATTTTTGCTTTCAAAGCTCTCTTTATCAGCTAGGCGCTCTTACATCTAACACTTACCTTACAACTGCATATCAATGCTGCGCCAAAGGCTCGCGCACACACTTATGCGCTCCCATATGCGTGATAGAAGCAGCGTGCTCAGCAGCGGTATTAGCTGCGTAAGCATCAGTGAGAAATAATAATGAGTGACGCTTTGCTTGCTTGCTTTGTTGTTGCAAATTTTTTAATGTTGGAACTTCGAAGCTGACCTTGAATAATAGTTAATGAAGAGTTGTGACAGATTTCGAATCGTGGAAAGCGAAATTAAGGGGAAATCGGCTGAATTATTCCAATTGAGGAATGCAATGTAACAGTAAAAATATTAGTTGCAAGTGGTAATGAAACTGAGCACACGTAACTCTTGGCTGATTTCGCAAAAATTCGTTAAAATTGGTGAAAAGTATTTCTTAAATTGCGTTTTTATTTAAATTAAAGTTAAAATCGTTAATAAATGCAAAAAAATAAGTGTCTTGAAAGTCGTAAAGCGTTAAATTCGTCGAAACTACGAGTGTCTATATTCTGCAAATTCCTTAAGTGTGTGTTCGGGTTTGTTCGTAGGTGTGTATATGAGTGTATGTATGAATGTAAAAAGTGCATTGGTGTATTATGCGGTCCTCGGTTCTCTTACGTCGCGTGTGTCGGGTATTAAGTGTGATAGTGTTGCTATAAAGAAAAAAGCGCGTCGTGTAATACCATATAGCCAAGGCATGTGTCAAAAGGGTGAGTTGGTATGTATATTAGAGCGGGTCGATTTGTTTAGCTGTTCATAATGACCCGCAGAAAATGCGATTTACGCGATTTTTTCGTTTTTGTGGTTCTCTGTCAATCGACCCGCTCTAATGTACATATCTCAAATACATTAAGCAAACTGAAAGTGCAAATAATATTTTAATTAAATTGTCTTGAATATTTGCAATTGAAAATAATTTTTATAATACCAATTATTATATTACTATAAAAAATCAGACGAAAATATTTAACTTTTATGATCATTGATTATTAATATACTACATTTTAGACATAAATTTGTATGAAATTTAACGTATCACACAATCAAAAAGAATTTTAGTAATAACTTATTCCTAAACAAATTCAGAATATAATTTTTAAAGATTTTTAAAAATAATTTTTTTGGTTTTAGTTGACAAATACGAGTACATACATATGTATATACATAAGTACATACATATAGTATATACATACATATACATCTGTATGCCGTCATTTAAATTCAAAATAATGTAACTTTTCAAAAGTGTACAGGCGGAGACAAAATGTTATAATAAAAATCACTCGTATTGAAGCAAAATTTGGGTTTTGGTTATAAAATAGTTATTATGAATGGTTATATATTGGTTATAAATTGATAAAATATTAGTTATATCTGATACCGGAAGCTTAAAATTTTGTGCATAGTGTTATAAAAAATAATGCATGGTGTAATATAGTCAATTTTATTTTCTGTAGCTGATATATGATGGAGGGAATCGTAAGAAAAAGAACTCAAATTCGATTTTTTATTGCATTTTAAATGACGATGTATGTAAAATCTAACCAAATTGGGTCGATTAAAATTTTAAATAATTTTTTTGGTAATATAATATATTTCCTTTGCGGCTTTTGAGGCCTTAGTCTTATCCACCTATAGTAATATTGAATATATATATGTACATATGAAATAGTTAATAATAAATGGTTAAAAATTATTGTTTTTTCTATAAATTAAAAAAAATAATAATACAATATTTCACATATTTTGGATATACATACTTATTTTTAATTTTTTAAGGAAAAATAGTTTACGCCTACATCATAACCATTTTTTAACGATTTGAAAAATTTCCAGCGCATTTTGTAGAGTAAACTGCATTGATGAAGGCTGTCTACCAGCCATCATATTCGTATTCATACGGAAATTATTTTTCTACATACATACATATATACTAAAGCTAGCGTTGAAAGCTCCACTGATTCTGCGAAGAAATTTCCGCTCCTGCTCTACAAGAGCAGCTTTGCCGTTTATACGTAGCTATGTAGTCATAGAAAACCCGATTATATTGTATCTTATATTACAGCCCACCATTTCTTTATTCTGACAGGAGGTGGTTAGCGGCTTTATCAAACCACAGAACCCAAGTTCAGTCTTAGTTTCTAAGTGGTATCAAGAAGTATTTTTGTAGGCGGTCGCCTCGCAGCAGACAGTAAAAATCCATCGAGCTATATTTGCCAGGGTAAAAAATATTCAATTCATAAGTTGTCTTTTATAATTTTTGCTTTGTGGAACAAGTTCTACAGAAACAATGAAGAGCAGAAGTTTTGCCTTTTGCGGTAATTCTTCAACTTTAAACAATCGCCTGTGAATAAAATATAGCTTAAGCCTGTTTCAGAAGCATTTGAGAACTTGAAGCTGTAATATAACATGTCTGCTTCTAGTGCTAATTCGATCAGCTGATCTAATCTGTTTGCTTGTTTAGTTGAATTAATCGAGCGCGTCTTTCAAACAAATAGTAGTAACAGCCTAGGGTACCAATTTTCATTACAAATAAGCGTCGGTTGCAGCTAAACACAATTGAAGCAATTGCAAAAGTGGTTTTCATATGTAGAACAACCTTTAAAGTAGTTCCAACTAACTGCCACGACTGCTACATTTGCACGGCGGCTGATTGTTAGCAAAATGCAAGCTTTGAATATTCTATGGTATTGGCTATGATATGGCTTTGAATATGTATGGCTGGTCGACTGTCCAACCGACCGACCGTCTGTCTAGCCGTCACTTCAAACTGCCTGCTTATTCATCTATTCATGCTGTCATCCATCCAATCAACCAACCATACTAGTTAGCTAGCTGGCCAGCCACTCAACCGTCTATCAGTTAGCCGGTCGTGCACACTTCACTGCGCGCTCGCGCAGCAGCAGCAAGCTCATTTACACCTGAAAATGTTGGACATTTTGACAGTTGTTGCTGGACAAATGAATGCACACAAGCAACCAGCATATGCAGATGAATTGGCGCACCAATGATTTTCGTTTCGATTCACACCACTTTATTTGTAGCTACTTGCCAACCATGTGATATTGCTAACTAGCCAGCCAACTAAACTATTTACATACAAACGAAATTTAGCTGAGCTCATGCGCTGCTGAGTGACAAGCGACATTAACCCATTTTATATGGATATGCGCTGGGTGCTTACTCGTCGGTAAGCTAGCCGTTCGTAGTGTATCGGAATTCTGTCACTTTGTTCATAAGCGCGTTTGAACTCCTTCAACTGTCCGTGGCTGGGTCTGTGTGTGTGAGTATGGGCATATGTGGTTGTGGTAAGCTTTGTGTGACTTGATGCATGCGTCTCTTCGTTTGTTGTCGCCTGCTGTGACGTTTTGCTGTCAGTCAGCGCTTTCGCATGCAGGCAATTAGTGTTTGCGGTGTTGTCGCTGACGCTTTGGCGTTCGCTGCCACTGCCACCACTACCACTACTACCGTTGATGTGTGCTTCCAACGACGTTGTCCGCCTGTCAAATTGATGTGAAAGCAAAAGTGCTGGTTGATAAGCGTGCTGTTCCAGTTAAGTTTGTAATTAAATTTTAATTAGTAACTATGCGCTGCACTCGTAACAGCGCAGAGATTTCCAAATTATAGGAAAATAGTAAAATTTATTCAAAATAATGAAAGTGAAGCAAAACAATTGATTTATAATTAGAAACTTATTCATAAATTTTAATTCCTTCTAAAATAACGCGTTGACTCAAGGTGTTTTAAGTAATTGAAGTGGTAACGCTCCTTGTTATATAAAGCCGTTTTAAGGAAAATAAGGTAAATTTTATAGAGAAAATTGTATGACAGGGTGTTGATACTAAGTTTAGTCTCTTAATTAGTTCAGGAATACATAAAATATCACGCTTTTGAACTTCCCGATAGAGCTAGCTGTATTTCTATAGCCTAAACAGGGTATACTCTCTTTGCCACGAAGATCGTAACACTCAGAGGAAAACGTCGGAGCATAAGGAGATGAGTGGCTTTAGTGATATCCGTCTGTCTGTATATATGTGAACTAGTCCCTAAGTTTTTGAGATATCGAATTGAAATTTTGCACACGTTCTTTACTCTTCAAGAAGCTGCTCATTTGTCTCGGAACAACCGATATCGGTTCTCTATAGCATATAGCTGCCATACAAATTGAAAGTACGGAACAAGTGCTTGTATGGAAAACTTTTGTATTTGACGAGCTATCGTCACGAAATTCTGTATTAGTTATTGTTTTAGACAATGTTGTAATTTCCAAAGAGTTTGTTTAGATCGGATCACTATAGCATATAGCTGTCTTACAAATTGAACGTTCGGAACCAAGTGCTTGTATAGAAAACTTTGTATTTGAAAGGAAATTCGGTATTAGTTATTTCACAAAATTTGGGATCGATAAATACCCAAAGCATCGGTACAATCTCCGAAGAAATTGTACAGATCGAATCACTTTAGCATATACATATGTAGCTGCCACATAAACTGACCGGGCAAAATCAAGTTCTTTAAGACAACTTTGTGCTTGTGAGGGGTATAGTAGCTGCGGTTGAACCCAAGTTCACGTTTTTCTTGTTCAATTGAAAGCCAAGAAGCTTCATTAATTTTTTTGGAAGCTTCACTAATATTTGGTTGTGGCAGGAAAGCTCCTTTTTTTTAATTTTAAACAGGTAGAAAAGTATTTGCTGCTGAAGCTGATTTTATCTAAAACTTTATTTGAACTATTCTATTTTATTCAACAACTATATTTTTTACTAGACAGCTGAGCCGAGCGTGAGCCAAATCTTAGCTAAACTCAGCTAGCATGCCTTACTTTCGTCATTTACTATTTCCAGTATTTTGTCTTTGCATTTTTAGCATTTCCTACAATTAATCATTATTTAAATGTTTTCGTTGGTAATCATAATTTCATGTTATATTAAATATTTAGTGGAAATTGATGTTTATAATAACTAAATGAATACCGTAATTGAGTTGATGGCATAATGACATATGTATGTCATGCCATTGCGACTTGGCCATTGGCTGCAAGCCGCAAATCTATCACAACAATCTCTGCTTTTAGTATAAACATAAACATAACCGCAGAGACAAAACAAATATCACACTGTGGTACGTGGTGTGAGCCATTCATAGTTCCAGTCATAACAATAATACCGGCGAGACCCTCTGCTATGGCACTTTCCATAAACATAATTATAGTTAATCAGTAAAGAGTTATCTACATATGAAATCAGAAATAATGCTGGCTTTTAAATATTTCTCTATGATTATCATCAACTTCTCTCTTCGCTACTACATATTGGACGCATGCGCAATTAAAACTATCGCGTGCTAAGTCCGCCGCCCAACGACTGTGGCACGCTGAGTGGCAGCAAGAGACCAAAAGAACCTATGCCATCATGATTAGCTTTATAATTTTTAGTGTTTTTTTCGAATCGTAACAGATAATTACTCGCGCAGACGCAATCATCAATCATACCGGACTTGCTCCTCCACTTCTACCTTCTTCTGTTTTTGGTACATCTGCCACAAATTAAAAAAAATAATGAACAAATAAAAATAGCAGAGCAATCTTTATCTATAAAAAGATTTCTTTTTATACCTTAGAAACTCGACTTTCAACTCTGTTTGTAGCGTTAAGAACAAATAATCGCTTATACCCAATATTGTGTTCAAAAGCTACATGAGTGCAAAATTGAATTTCATTATGTCTTCTGACTTTGTTTATTCTTTCATTTATGTTATGTGCTAGTTTTTTTATTTTGGTTATCCACTATTCGCAGTTACAATGAAGCTTGGAACAGCGGGTAGTTGGTTACACATATCACAAAATATATTTCAATCAGCAATCTGGTAAAATAATACGAAAATATTGTCTGGGGCGATTTTTTAAATCATGCAAAGTGGTTATAACAAATGAAGCGCAGAATTGAAACTGAGCCGCAAGCTTAAAACGAGTTAGTTGCCTGTTAACAAGCAGCGTGGGTCCATTACGCATGAATTCGTGTTTACACTCATGCTTACTGAGAGAGCATGGTCTGGCAATTCATTCTCTGGATAGAGATACACTGGAGTATGCCATGCAAGTTCTGTTTTTGCAATTTGTTTAAGAAATTTCGTCAACTAAAGTCCTACGGATGACTAGACCGATTAGAGGGGGAATTCGGTAGAGGCGGCCTTGCTTTTATGCATTTGTTTGAAAAACTTTCACATTAAGCTCGTCTTTCTTCTCGGGTCGGGGTTGAGTCCCCCTTTCCTGCGACTTGGAACTTCTAGGATCTCTCCTACATCCTTCTGCACCTTTCTCTTCTCTAGAGTAGCTATCATTCTCCTTGGCGGAGTTGGTGACCTTCAGCACTCTCCGATCTTCGAACCTTGGGAACCTTCGAGCCAACCTTTCCTCTTCCTCCTTTGACCGTTGGTAGCTAAGCCTTTAATGGAATTTCCTCGGCGCTTTATAGGTCGTTTTTGCTTTCAACCTCTCCTTATTGAATATAAAAGTCGAGAAACATACATACATAGATCCCAACCCCAATTAATACTTTTGTTGGGCGCAGCGATCTTTCATCCTTTGGAAAGTTTGAGAGCAGAGAGAACATCTGAAATTGTAGTTGTTGACTTGCCAGCTGTAACTGTCAGTTTAAGCTTCCCTCCTCTCAGCCATATTCAATATATTGCTTTGTATCTTATTGACCTTCCGTAAACAAAACATTTTTTTTAATATTCGTTAATAATTATCGAGACCTCAGAGAATATTAATGCGTTTTTAATTTGTTACTCAAACATGCAATTTTCACGACAACTTAAAAATTAAACGCCAAATAACTGTAATTACACACAACATATGCAAATATTTTCCGAAAATAGACGGATGAGTGTGGAGGCAAGCATAAAGTGAGAATAACATGAAAATAAAAAACAAAAAAATAAAAGAGAATAAAGTAAACAAATGCTAAATTTATCGTGAATCAACAGCTGACAGCTGTGAGGTGCATGTAAATATGTATGTATGCATAAGTATATATGTATGTAGATAACGGCAGCATAAAAGGCATAAAATTTGCCAAATATTTGTTTATTTTTGACTAACCATTTCTTAAATTTATTCATAATTTTTTATCTGTTTTTTCTGCTCTCGTTTGTTTTCGCTAATTTTATTCGCAATTCCTACTGGTCTCTTGCCAAAATAACGGCATGCAGCGCGAAGAGTATAATTTTCACATAAACGAAAATTTGCAGAATTTTATGCAAATGAAATGTTCCGCTTGTTGAGCATTCAGCACTGGAACTGGTCATTAACTTGGCTAAAAAGTTCTTATTATTTCAACGAGCTTTTTGTGTACGTGTGTGTGTGTGTGCTTATGCCACACAGCGCGTTTTATGCAGGCGCTTGCTACTTTTATTTGCCATTTGCTACTCGTAATTAATGCATATCATTATGGCAGCATGTTGTTGTTGCTGTTTTTTTATGACTCACTGTTGCATTTATATTCATTTGACGTTGCATGCAACTAATAGAGAGTAACACCAATAAAAGTTAAGTAGATGACAAATGAAAAATAAAATTGAAATTGCTATTTCGAGGGACTCTCCGTACTACATTAGGACCAAGTTGGGTTTATAGTTTTATTAGAGGTCTCACAGGGTTTGAAAGAGGCGAAGTTAGTCTGGCAGCAACTGAAAAAATGCGCGAAAGTTGGCAAATAATTGTTAGTGAAAGACTTTGATCCGACTCTGTTGACAATATCTTGGTTGACATTAGATTTCTATATCCTTTGCATTCAATAAGATTTTGATGGCCTATTCTTAATCCGCGGACGCTGAAAAGTAAGCACTTTGATGCGTAAATAACAAAAAATGAAATTGAGGGGAGCGTTCCTAGCAAGAAGATTCCACCGCCTATTCTCCAAATTCAATCCATTCATAAAAAAGCTCCCTGCGTCCCTTCTCCAATGGCTTCGCCTCGCTCACAAACCCCTCGCAGGTGTGTGAGCTGAGAAGGAATCATCAGAAGACGGTTCTGCGATCTAGATTTGAAGAAATGCAATCAAAGCTGTGGAGTATTTCTGTGTGTCCTTGTCAGGAGCCCATCATATACCCAGCATTTCTAAGTCTAAAAGCTGTCCTTGTCACCAAGCGCCTGCCAGCTGTCTAGAGGTGCAACCTGTTGGTGTTATTCTTAGTGCACCACAGATGCTGTTGAGCACCGCTCTTTGAACACGTTCATATGCGTTCCGAACGCTTTCCATCAGACAACGACGCTATAAGGCATTATTGGCTTAACTAGGGCTTCATAGAACCAGAGCACCACTTTTAGTAAGAGGCTGAGTTTTATTTGGATTTATGGCTAATCAATTTCATTCTGCCCACTTGATAACCACATATAAGTAGATACCTTTGGGTTAGATCGTAAATGTTGTTCAGGCATTTTTCTTTTGCCAAGAGAGCTGAATAATGTGTAGGCAACCACCTGGCATCCTCGTTCTTCAAGTTAATTTCCAGGGTTGTTCACCACTAGGGTCCAAAGCACAGGGAAATGACCCCACCTTGCCGCGTTCCCTTATTTACATTCCGAAATGTCATTACACTTCCCCACTCCACCAGAACCGTAATGTCGGAAAGCAAACTATAGATGATAAGTTTAATATTAGTTTCCAATAGCAAGCTTTTTAAGAACTACAATAATCAGATCCGGCCATACATTGCTGAAGGTCCCCTCGATATCAAGAAAGATCAAGAATAGATCCATATGGAAGCCATGTAGTATTAGAGTAACTGGAATAAATACAAAAACTTAACAAAGCTTAGTCTCCATAATTGCACTGGCTGTGTAAACTGAACTTAAAAAACAAAAGATAATTCTAGGAACTGGCTGGCAGCAGTTTTTCAATTAATTTTGCTTACTTTTTGCATTCCACTGCGTTTACGCACATTGGCTACCACCATAAGCGAGGCAGATGCTTAAACATATTTTTACATAGCACAGCATAAAGTCTATGCGTGACCAGCAGGGCTTCAATTTAATTCAATTTCCTGCTTGTCTTTATCGCCGACCTGTCAAGCTGACTGAACTGTCAAAACTACAATACCTTAGCCATGGCGCGGCCAATTGCGAGCGCTTATGAGTATTACGCGCGTATAAATAAAGCCACAGACGAGTATTGTGTGGCATAAAAATGCTTATATATTACATACGTCCATATATAATATATGTATACCTTGTATGTACCTAGCGCCTTTGAGTGCTATAGTTGAGGCTGCCAGCCAGTGTCACTCACTTGACCATTCAGTCTAGATCAATGCACAGCTCAGCTGGCAAAGTGGCCAGAGGCGCAGCGCAAAGGCCCATGCGTTAGCCACCGCCAAGTCCTAGGATACAAACAAGCATAGGCTGCTAAGCTGCTAGTCAGTCAGCTTTTGAAGCATGAAATGATTTTAATGCCCTCTTAAGCGGTAACGCTTTAGTTTTTTAATCTCAATTACACGGCGGTGCACTCGTAGAACGCACCGAATCGGTATGACAGCTTATTTAGATAGATATGTGCATAAAGTAATTATACAGATATTTTACATATATACGTTTAAATGTGGTTGCAGCTGTAACTCTGCAAAAGTAACCTATGAATGTGGTACTCAAATATTTGCTGTTGTTGTTGCAGTTGTCCTTACAATTGGCAACGCTTTGTTAGCCATAAGGCGCGCGGAATTCAATGGCGTACATACGTATGTATAGATACTTATGTATATCTATGACGGTATGTGTATTATGCGTAACTAAATATATATTGCATTCAGCTGGCATCACCGTCAGCCAATCAGTCAGCTAGCGAGCGAGACATGAAAAAGAAGCATAAAAGCAAGATCGCCATTCAAATGTTAGCTATAATGACCAATGCTCAAGTTCTCGGCCACTAACTGCGAAATGCCTATCTCTTTAGCTATCAGCGTTGGCCTAACGATTTGTCTACATACAATTTGCTTTTGCTCTTACTTTAAGCCTTTTCTTTTCTCTAGTACGAGTATACATGCCGGCTTAGAGTTGATGTAGAAACCTGCCTATTCACAAAATCACTCAATAGCGCGTCAAGTTTGCTATTTGCCATTGCGGCTTGGCAACCTTTCGATTTTGTAGCGCAATTGAGACGCGTTTGAGAGCCATCATTCGAGTCATCATCCGCGCCATGATGCAGCCTATCAAGCAGGCTAACTGACTGGTCAGTTGTAAAAGGAAACGTTCCCATTATTGCAGCGTTTAGTACTAGACTCTTCTTCTTTTTTTTTGCCTGCTGCCTGCCTTGAGGCTAGTGGCAAGTAAGAGTATACATTGCACTTGTATTTTATAACGTAGTTAGCAACTCTGTTGCCACTTTTGCCGTCTGACTTGGCGAGATCAATAATTGAATTAGAATGTCAAACTGTCATAGATATAAGAGTGAGTTTTACAGCGTCTACTTTTTTCATTGACGCTTCTTAGTTCTGCTTGCTACGCAGTCTCAGCTGGGAATGTGGAAGTAGGTGCAAATAAAGCCTGATTTAAGGTCGAGAAGAAGAAGAACTAAGTAATAAGTAAGTAAGGTAATAATCAGGCGACTTTGTTGAATTTGTAGAGGAAAAGCTAAGTTTTGGACTTCTCTCAAGATTGCTTGTTATTTCCTTTACAACCCTCATAAGCGCTTACTGAAATCTAGTACGGTCTCGACTAAAACCGTGTGCCACAAGCTTTGGAAATCATTAACCAACTCAATATAGTTAAATATCTCCAAACAATCTGTAATTTCAACAAATATCTTACTCTCCTTCACCTTCATCTTTCTCCTCGTCTCATTAATTGCCATTCTCAGTCAATTTCTTGTCATTCACCGCTACCACCAGCGCTCTCCATTACACATGCAGTCTATCAGATTGTGTTGAAAAATTAATTCAATATTATTTATTTTATTGATACATAATTTATCACACACAATAATCTGGCGCTCAAACAAGTCCCGCAACGACATGCAGCCAACGCAGATTCTACCTGCCGCAGCCTACTGCAGCACACACATAGCACTATCGGCTGAGAGACAATCGAGATGTCAACAACCTGTCAATTTATGTCAAAATATGGCATGAGCTATGGATTCGCGCATTTGTGACGACAGCCAACCCGCGCGGCGGTGGCAGCAATGAAAGCGACAGCGCTGGCAGTGGCAGTGGCTGCAGTTGCACGGCAAAAGCCACCACCAATTGACAATTTTTTCGTTTAGTGTGTATACGTTGTTGTTACCGGTGGCTCATTGACTGTGCTGCCGCTTTCATCGGCAATTCAACTTTCATCGTTGCATCATATTTTTTGTTTGATCATTTGATTGTTTTTACAATGCGTTGATTTGTGTTTTTGTTGGTTTGATTTTTGTTTTTTCCAAGTTTGCTGATGTTTTTGATGATTTCTGTATTGTCATAACCAGTGACATTGACAGCTTGTCACGTGCGCCCGCAGTTAGGGTTAAATTTAAGCGAACAGACAATATTTTTTAAAAATAATCAAATAGTTTCTCCTTTTTTGTTTGTTTTATGTAAAATTTATTTTAAATTTTATACAATGCTTGCGCCTGGTCAGGCGCAACAGATTTGCTTACAAAGAGCTCAAATCCTATTACTAACAGATAAATTTAAAAGTCCCAGCCTACAATAGTAGAACACATTTTTTTTACAAAAATCTTTTTTCTTTATTCAACATAGTTCCCTTCAGGAGAATACTGATTATAGCGACCCTCCAACCCTTCGATACCATTTTTATACTCTCGCAACAAAGTTGCTAAAGAGAGTATAATAGTTTTGTTCACATAACGGTTGTTTGTAAGTCCTAAAACTAAAAGAGTCAGATATGGGGTTATATATACCAAAGTGATCAGGGTGACGAGTAGAGTTGAAATCCGGATGTCTGTCTGTTCCGTCTGTCCGTCCGTCCGTGCAAGCTGTAACTTGAGTAAAAATTGAGATATCATGATTTTTACGTATTCCTTGGCTCCATAAGAAGGTTAAGTTCGAAGATGGGCAAAATCGGACCACTGCCACGCCCACAAAATGGCGGAAACCGAAAACCTATAAAGTGTCATAACTAAGCCATAAATAAAGGTATTAAAGTGAAATTTGGCACAAAGGATCACACTAGGGAGGGGCATGTTTGGACGTAATTTTTTTTTGGAAAAGTGGGCGTGGCCCCACCCCCTACTAAGTTTTTTGTACATATCTCGGAAACTACTGTAGCTATATCAACCAAACTCTATAGAGTCGTTTTCTTCAGGCATTTCCATATACAGTTTAAAAATGGAAGAAATCGGATAATAACCACGCCCACCTCCCATACAAAGGTTATGTTGAAAATCACTAAAAGTGCGTTAACCGACTAATAAAAAACGTCAGAAACACTAAATTTTACGGAAGAAGTGGCAGAAGGAAGCTGCACCCAGGCTTTTTTAAAAATTGAAAATGGGCGTGGCGCCGCCCACTTATGGACCAAGAACCATATCTCAGGAACTACTAGACCGATTTCAATGAAATTCGGTATATAATGTTTTCTTAACACCCTGATGACATGTACGAAATATGGGTGAAATCGGTTCACAACCACGCCTTCTTCTAATATAAAGCTATTTTGAATTCCATCTGATGCCTTCTCTGTATAATACGAGTATAAACATTAGGAACCAATGATGATAGCGGAATAAAACTTTACAAAAATACGGTATTTGAAAAATATTTAAATGACGAATAATGAAATCTCGATTATCACTTTACCATGCGAGAGTATAAAATGTTCGGTGACACCCGAACTTAGCCCTTCCTTACTTGTTTATATATTGGGTTGTCAAAAAAGTCTTGCGGTATTTTTATTGATTTTTTTTTTTTTATTGAAATTGAAATGAATTTTGACTCAAATGACTCATGCCCAGCTCGTGACCGATGCTACGGCGGCTACTATGCCGGTCTCTTTCGACCAATTCAGCGATTTTATAGCAATTTTCGACGACAGGCCTTCCGGAGCGTGGCGCATCTTCGACCACCTCTACAGATGCGACGAATAAAACTAGAACTACGCGCTTTCAGCGCCAACTACCGAAAATACCGCAAGACTTTTTTGACAACCTAATATTAGAGTCGCCCTTTAAGGATACCGTCAAGTTTTTAACAAGATTTTAAAACTCTCAACAACCTTTCAGTCGATTGGAATAAAATTTTATGGCTACTTAATTCTCCGAGCTTTTCGTTGCGGTGTTACTAGCAGGCATCTTGAAGTTCTTAAGAAGTTTAATGCCAAATGGGTTATTACTCTCTTTTCTCTATGAGATTTACTAGTCTTAAGGTTTCCGTAAGCCTACTGACCTGACTACAAGACGAAAATATGCAAATAAATCGATTTAATATACGTATGACTTTGATCCTTAGAACAGTTCTCTTGTAAGCGATTGGGTAAAGAATATTAGTTAGAGAAAGTCGGTTGAATTTTTCTGTGTTGATTGTGGCCGTTTAGAAGACGAGCGACTAAAAAAAGGGTATGGCAAGGTGATAAAATATATTTTAGGGCACAAGTCTTTGAACGGTAGCAACAAGGAAAAAGCAAGAAATGTTTAAGTATTGAGAAAAGTGCTATTCAATTATCTTAAGACCTTTTAAGGGCTGCATAATTGTGTGTTCTTTTGCAACTCGGTAGTGAGAAAAAATCTTGCTTTTGATAACTAGTAGTAATATCGATCCTTTTGTCACCATTTTTCACCAAATTATTAGCAGCGAAATACTAATATTAAGACCTTTAGGGGGGTAATGAGTAGTTGTCTGTTCGTTTGCGACTCGCTAATGAAAGAAAAGTGTGTCATTGATAACTAGTAGTGATTTCGAGCTTTCATGACATATCAGACTATCTCTATTAAAATTATTATTAGTAAAAAATCGAAAAACGAAATAGATTTTTAACGGCACTTTTTGTAATTAACCATATGTGTTCGTATGTATGACAACTACAACTCATTTCAACGCACAAAAACGTAGAAAAAACCTTGAGAGAAAATGTAATAAATACCTTGACCTTCAATATTTTCGGCTTTTTCTCTACTATATTCTGTTTCAATTTATTTTCCGCGCTCATATCTTTTTCATACATCATGCTAGTCACAAACTTTGCTGATGATTATCAGATATTCAATACCATAAACAATCATAAAACTTCAAAACACAAATAAAACACAATAACAACAACAACAACAATAGTTGTATTTGTAGCATGTACCAAAGTGCCCACGTATATCATAGACAACACAATATATGGTTCTGAGTAACTTGTCTGCTGTATAAGCTTGTGTGTCTGTGTGTTTGTGTCCAAATGGCACTTAAGTTGTTGCAACAACTATGCGAACAACTGTGCCAAGTTGAATACTCTAGCTATGATTTATGACATTTGTGTCAAAATCATCATCTTTTGCCGGCGCTGCCGTCGCACCGCACTCGTTACTTAGTCGCCGACTTCGCGCGTGGAGAGATTGCGTTGAGTAAGCGTCGCTGGTCGCGCGTGTTGTCATTTGGCAAACAACATTTTGCAACATTTGACGCAATTTATTGTTAATTCTTCATAATTTTCGCAAAGAACTCAAAGCGCCGACGCCAAAAAAAATATATATTGATCAGCAATACATGGTACAGCCCGCGGCGGCTGGGCGCAAACCCCTGTCCGGCGGTCAGAGCGCCAAAGTTTGTGTTTGTTGCGCGCTGAAGGGGCAGGCAAAACGGTGAGGCGCGTACATGTAAGCATCGGTCAACGGTCTATCAACTGTCCGCTCATCATTGCAGGCCGGTGCTAATCCTCGCGACCGGCACTGCGGCTGTCGGCGACACGAAGGGGCGGCGGTGTTGTGCAATTATGAGTATGAGTCGCACGCAGTTCGCTAAATGGCTGGTTAGACGTACACATGTGACCGGCTAGACTTTTGTTCTTTTGTAGACTTGCAGCTAAATGGTTGTTGCAGCAACATACTTTTGTTGTTATTGGCAATGTCAATGCTGTCATAGTTGCTCATATAGCCAATATAATGTGTTTTGTGTTTTTCGCTTTTTATTTACAGCTAGACAGCAGAT
Organism: Bactrocera neohumeralis; assembly: GCF_024586455.1. Classification (NCBI taxonomy): domain Eukaryota; kingdom Metazoa; phylum Arthropoda; class Insecta; order Diptera; family Tephritidae; genus Bactrocera; species Bactrocera neohumeralis. Next base: position 79,352,272 of record NC_065923.1, on the reverse strand, counting down.
TTGTGTCTCTGCGCACAGCTCGCTCGTCTATTTTAGGCCATCACTCAGCCATTCATCTTGGCACTCGAAGCGCGCGGCATTCAAGTTGCACGTGCTTTTGTTGTGGGTTTCTGTACTGTCTGCTGTTGTTTGCGTCATATCTATGTCCGAACTCAATGATACTCTTCAGTTGTCTATTGCTCTGCTCGGTCGGCTATTCTTCATGTCAGTCCTCCGCTACTTACTTGTAGTCCTCATCATATTCCATACAGACAGCGCAGTTGCTGCCTGCCTTCCATGTCCATTTGTATCCAGTTGTTCATCGTCTGCCGCCATGTGTTGCCTGCTGTCACATTCTCGCCCCACTTTGATAGCGCCTCCATACTTGTTGCCGGCTAGTGGGCTTGTCAAAATCTTCAAATTAAAGTTGGAGTGATTATTGACTGCGTGGAAAGTGGTGTTGCCTACAAAAACCGGTGTGCACAACATCGTGGTGCCTTACTGTATGGCGCATAAGGTGTTTGCTTTGAAGTTGTGTGTTTGTTTGCTTTAGAGAGTTGATAGATTGTTGAAATTCCTGTAGATGGATTGCCTGGATGGAAGCTCTCAACCGGACTTAGGCGGTAATGCGATTGATAATCGTCAGCTGAGAGTTGGTAGATCTAATGACGTGGAAGCGTGTTGCCAGATGGCCGGAATCACATGAAGTCGTTTATATTATATAAGATAGAGCCGACTCTGCACCACAACCTGTTGATCTACTTTGTGATCTCTGTCTTAAACAGTCGAGTCAAGAATGTCACTCCAGAATACTTAATTTTATTTCAGGTCTTGTCAGAGAAAGAGCTTTTCAGTACAACCTTCTTGAACCGTGTGTGTGTGTTATTGAACTATTTCTTCCATTTTTTCAAGTTTCTGTCATTGGTAGATCTGCATTTAATAAACTGACTGAAACCTACGATGTATGGAAACTGTCCCTAATTTTATACGAGTTATTACCATAAGAAGATGATTTCGGAATCGTTTTAGGTCAGCTTGGACAGTAATCATCACGTGAGCTGCCGCTTACCGGAAAGTCGTAGTACCCTATACCTTCTTTGTACTTATTATATATGACACTATTTATGGTAGTTACCAGTAAAATCCAAATCTAACGCATCTGCGGCAACCCTAGTCCACTGCAGTCTTCCCGTTCCACCAAACCTCCTCTCAAGACCAGTTTAAGCATACATTAGTTGAATGGCCAACTATACCGCTCCCTCCCTTCTTCAAATCATCATTCGTATGTTCCTTACCTGATTGAGTATCTGTGAATTTGCCTGGTCTTTGCATGTTTGCATTGGAATTTTTGGCATCGTCTAAAGTGCGATGTGGTGTGGCTTTCATTTGTCATTGACAAAATTAAATTTATGCAATTTGTTTGCGAGGAGCCTGTTCGGCTGCTCAACTCAACTGTCCAAGTATTGCTCATCAGTCAGTTCGGACAGTTGGTTGGTTATTTGATTGCTTGGTTTTGGAGATGAATGACTGCCACTAACGCCACAGATGTTAATTAAAACGCCATTTATTGTTGCAACATTACAAATTATGCCGCAGCTTTTACACAAAAAAAAAAAAAAAAAAAAAAAATAGAGGAAAGAGGTTGATTAAAGGACAATCAGAAGTAGTGTACAAGATTATTTGATAGTTAGAAATGAAAGGATAGACAGCTGTGTCTAAAGTTTAGAGCTCTTTATGTCTAATCATTTCTGTTTCTTTGTCAAAATCTTCTATATGGAAATAAACACCAAACTCGGGGATCGTGGCTAAAATAGAGCCGTTTATCGCCTACCAGCAGTGAGGGAGAGAGTAAGAATTCCGCACTAGGAAGTTATTGTTCCCTATCTCCTCGCGGTAGCAGAGTTCTCTAGATGACCTGGTGCTTCGAAAAGATATTTTGTGTATTTTTTTTTTTTTTTTAATTCATTGAAATTAACTGCGGCCTTCCATTTTTCCTCTACGGCCCTGCTTATTAATGACGATAGGCCTTCTTCTTCCTTCCTTTTCACTGTTCGGCGCCAATTTGAGATTCCCAGCGTAGCCAGGTCCTTCTCCACCTGGTCTTTCCAACAGAGTAGAGATCTTCCTCTTTCTCTGCTTCCCCCGGCCGGTACTGCGTTGAAAACTCTCAGAGCTGGCTCTTCCGCCTTTCTCTCGAAAACTCGTAACGCCGACTCATCAGATGTTGTCATCGTCCATGCCTCTGCACCGTATAGAAAGACGGAGATAAAGAGTGACCGTAGAATTTAGCCTTTGTTCAACGAGAGACGACTTTACTTCTTAATTGCCTACTCAGTCAAAATAGCATCAAGTTTTCCTAACCGTTACTCATTTCGAAGGATTTATGAAGAGCTTTCGTCGGAGATTCAAGTAATATTAGTAGTAAATATTCCATTTTTCAAGGGTGTAAGCTGCCAAAACTGTTGAGTGTAAGCCAACCGTTAGTTTTACTTTCCTCTGCAAGTGTTGTTGTTAACCACATATTGTTACCATCATCGACCTCTATGGCATGATTTATGGCACACTGATAATAACAACAACAGGTATAACAAAAACAACGCCGTGGCAAATTCTCCGACTAGAATGCCTTGTACATACGTGGCCACATATCCAGTTGCAAGGAGGTACCACGTGAGGGCGTCCACTTCAAACTCAGAGCTGTAGGCCAAATTAGCAACAACCAGCGAGCGTCTAACGGCGGGTGGAGCTGCCACTTAGCAAGCAAAAACAGCAATAACAACAAATTAAGCGCCACAACAACGCACTTTCGTGAGTTGCCCACTCGGAGGGGTTAGTTGGTGTCGCTAAAAGGATTTTCTTTGCAAGCAAACATTACTGTTAACGAAAGCGTAAAGAGACTCGCATATAAATTGCGGTGCTTTAGCATATGCTATGTATATACCAGATATATACTACGTATATGTATATCAGTTATATAACCAGATATATATGCGTTATATACCATATATAATTGCATTGTTTATATGCTGTCGCTGCGGGCGAACTGTCATTAATTTCGCAACAAAATATGCGCAAAAATCGCCAATGTTGTTGCAGCAACATTTCGTTTTTTTGGCTGCCATGCCTTTGACAGTGGGCTGCGTCGCTAAAACGGTAAATTGCATTGCTGTAGCAACTCATTGTCTCCCTGCATGTCAATATGTATAGAATTTTGTTGTTTTATTACATATTTCTTTGCTTCCTCTCCATAATCAAGCAGCTGGTAATTTGTTGCCGCTGACTCTTCTGCGCTTTACTGTAGCTGTTGCGCAACATGTGTGGCTTACTGCCGGCGTTGGTGGAGATTTATCAGGTGAGGAATGCGTGGAGACCACCAGCCTGTGTGGCTCAAGGTGTAAATAAGCATTTATAAAAATATTAAAATGTAACTCGCTTGCGCTAAATGCCATGTGGAATGTTGTGGCAAGCTAGCAACATGTGTTTGCAACATTTCTAAGTATTTATAGAATTAATTTAGCGAAGAATTTTCGCAAAACTTGCCGTAAAGATGCATTATGTTGGCAACACCTACTGGTCACACCTCACAACATTGCTAAGATGCAACATGTTGCATTGACACGACAGCACAATTATTTGTACATATTTGCACTGCTCCACCTACTTGATGTTGCACATCGGTAAACTCATTAAAACGGTAGTTAAGCGTAGGCAACTTGCGACAGGTGTGAAGCAAATAAATATATATATAGAATTATAGATACCTATATGTCTGCTAGCGAAGCCTAACGGTAATTATATTGTAGGATAATCGGAAAAAGGATGAGCAGCAAATGTGAGGCAGAGAGTAAATAGGGTGACCTTGAAATTAATTAAACTTTAAGGGATTACTTACATCAAAGTAATTAAAAGCGGTAAAATTGGTGTAGAATTATCACAAGAACTCATAAGTTATTGATATATTTATTTTAACAAGAAAAAATCTTCAGAAATACAAAGCATTCCATACAAGAACTTGCTTTTGATCGGTCAGTTCGTATGACAGCTATATGCTATAGTGAACCGATCTGAACAATTTCTTCAGGGATTGTAGTATAGCCTGAGATAATAACCCATGCCAAATTTCGTCAAGATACCTCATCAAATAAAAAAGTTTTCCATATAAGGACTTTATTACGATCGTTCAGTTTGTATGACGGCTATATGGTACAGTTATCGGATATTGGCGAATCCAAAATATGAGCAGCTTCTTGGAGCTAGAAACACGTGTGCTAAATATCAGGTCGATATCTCAAACATTAGTACCCCAAAAAAACGTGTGCAAAATTTCATATCTCGAACATTATTCTCCCAATGTTTGATATATCGATCTGAAATTTCGCACATGTCTTTTTCGCGTATATACAGACCGACATACAGCTAAATCCTCAATTCGTCAAACTGAATATTTATATATTTATATATATGTATATTATAGATTCTCCGATGCTGCCTCTTGGGTATTGCAAACTTCGTGACAAACTTACTTACTTATACCCTGTGCAGGGTATGCAAATAATTTAATTGGATTAATTTGGAATTATAACGAATTCGCCACGTTTCTAATTACCTCACATGTAATTAAAACTAAAGCATTGCTCTTTTATTAGATTTTGTACGAGTAATATCGAACATTATTCATATTTATTATTGATCCGATCTGCGCTTCGTTTGAGCGCATAAAGGAAAAGCAATTAAAAAAGTAATGAAGTTAAATAATTTGCATACACGAAATGAGGTTAATTGCATTGGCTTAGTTATTTAATCATTTTTTATTGAATTTACGGAATTGAGTTTTCACACAAAGTCACAATGAGTTAGTTCGTATTAGGAGTGTCTGGTTTCACCATCGATAGCAACAATGTATCTTATTATCAGATTCGTCTATCTTATTATAAGATTCAGCTGGGTGCGTTGTCATTGCGGGAACACTGGTTACTGCAAAGTCGATGAGTTCGCAAAAAGGTTCCCAAAACTGGTCTATATAACATCGCATTGGAAACGAATCGGACCTCCATTGTCCTCTCGGTTCCAGCGCTGAAACTCTGAACTTTGCGTGAGCTCATGAGGATCTATTCAGCCTTTAGCTCCTGTGCGATTGTAAGATCTTTTTGACCTAGTGCACAATGCAGGGGATCCACTGATGTACTTGCTCAGAGTGAAGTTCATTCTGCCGCAGTCGTAGGACTTTGTTTTGGTCATTTGGCAATAGACGTCCATGCAGCAAGTCTGAAAATTTTGTCTGGTGCCAACTTTCAAAGTTGTAAGGCGAAAGGTTAGGAGGAAATAGTTACATTCTCTTCCATTGTTCAGTATTTGCAGGATTGATATTAAAACACCTCGGCGAACCAAACGCAATAGCCGGAATTGCTATAAACTGTATCAGAAAATGTGTGGCTAGCTTTAAGCGCTTAATTGGCATTTGAGAGTATTTTCGATCAGGTCTTGAGTTAGATATTACAATGAACCGGAGTTTTCAAATATCCAAATGTGGGATCGGTTTTTGGACCGACAAACGAAGCCTTGTTGATATATTTTTTTTTTAGTAAACGAAAGAAGTTTAGACGTTAAGACCAGATTTATTTAAGAATGATCTTCCTTTCTAGTGCGGAATTTCACATGCCTTGAGACTTTAGGACGAAATCGAAAAAAAACATTTTCTTACATCACTTCGGCTAGTATACTTAAGTTGAGATAAGAGAACCAACGTTTATAGCAATTTGATGAGATTTCACACGAAAATAGTTTGACGAAAGGATATCCCGAACGCCTTTGGTTTACCAGATCGCTGTAATGACAATTGTAGAAGCCCTCAGGAAGAAGATTGGAGACTACCAAACATCCTCTATGTGATTGTAAGGTTTTATATAGGAAAATAAACGCAAATATTGATCGAGGATTTCTTGACGACATCTCAAAAGTTGCGCAGGTGAAATTTTTCGTACACATGAACTTTATCAGGAGAACGCTCTGATGTAGAGAGGAGACAATAGAGTGGGCGGACTTTAATCCTGGTGGTATCATAATGGACCTCCTAAAGGCCAAGGCGCGTCGCTAAATAGCCATCATGAGCAAAATGCCTCTATTGGAAATTGAAGAAAGTCATCAATATAGATACATTTATTAAATAATGTCTCATGGTAAACTGTAAACAATTGCTAGAAGCATACATTTAGGCGGACTTAATTTTATTCGTGTAATATGCCTTAACTGAACTTCTCGGTGGGTTTATTTTGTAAAAATTTAAATTTTTGAAAGTTTTATTTCTTCCAATTTCATAACTCAGAACTAATCCCGAAATTCGACTAACTTAATTTTAAATTAGATTTATTAATAAATACTCTAATCGAATCAAATTTCGAAAACTATTTTCTCAATGTCTTTATTAGCCAAAACAATTCTTCGTTTCGTTGCTTATAAACATTATATGTACTATATGTACCATATGAGTTTTTCACTTATTTACGGCTATTGAAGTGCCCGAAATAATTAAAAACATAATAATAATCTGTAATAGGAATTCGAATACTGCTTGATTGACCGGCTACATACTTATGAGTAAACATTTGTCGACTTACTAGCACGCTAGATATTTGTTCCTAAATAGCTCCACCAAAATCCACTCACTTAATGCCGTTTTTGACAGCAACATATGTACATATGTGTAACAGAAGTGGAAGCAAACGTACGATAAAAAAACGGCACAATGGAAATAGCAAATCATTGCTGTAATTGCTTTATATGAACAGGTAATACCGAAGTAGCCAACAACCAAGCGACCAAGTCATAAGCTCCGAACGCCAGTGGAACATAAAATTGAACGGCGGCAGCTATAACAATAGCGACATATTCTCAATAATTAAAAAATGGTAGTTATAACCAATAGAGATTGAATAGTTTTGAACTCGCGGTCAAGTTCAATCGAAATACAAACTTTTGGCCACACGGCTTTGACTCTCCCCCCTTTTTTTCTGGCTTTTGTCTACATGACCAGCTGTGAGTTACGCCCAGTTGTGTGGCATGTTGTCTATGGTCCGGAGGTACGGTGGCGCATATGCCACGCGGTGACTTGCTTACATGCGGAAAGCTTAATCGTGTATAAAAGTACGCGACTGTGCGCATGCGCAATGTGAATGACAAAAGCGACAGCGACAACACAAAAAATCGGTTTAAGCTGAAAAAATTGTTTATGAGTGGAGCATATTACACTTCTGCTTCTATATTTAAAGTTGTTTACTTGACTAAATTAAATACTGTGCAAACATCATCACTGGGTATTCGTTAGGTTTGTCTTATTAGAATCATATCAATCAAAATAGTGGAATATTTGTGTTTGGTCGGTGTTCACATGGTTTATTGTGAAACTTTGTTTTCACTCTAGTCTTTATTAAGGGGCTAGAGGTATCATAGAAAAGAACTATGCAAAGTTATGATCATTCTTTCTTTCTTCTTTCTCTTCGAGACCGCGTCTAAGGGAAACATTTGAGTTCTACCGAAGTTTAAGAAGTTATACGAACCTTTTTAGTAATGCGTGGCTATTTCTATGTCTTTCCAAAACCTTATTTAGCAGATTGAGACTCAGAAAACTTTTGGCTGATAATAATTAAGATAATTTTTTTAGGAGAATTGTACTGTACAAGTAAAATACAAGCAAAATAAAATAGAAGATGGTTCCTCTCAAAAGATAAAATAGTTAGAAGAGAATTTCTGTTAGATTGTCACTGTTACGGTGAGTATGTCTCGAAAAACGGCAGCCCAGGACTACTCTTTCTAATTTAATCATTCCTTCTAGACTCTGACTATCTCTCCTCATGAAAAATGTTTATTTTCTACTCCTAACTATGCACAAAAAAAACTGTGGACGGACATAAGTACATACATATGTATGTTCATACAGCACGAAATTTATTTTCTACATTTTTATTTATCGCCTGTATTTTTGACACCAATTTCGTATGCAAATTTACCATTTCTTTTTTATTTGTAATGTATATAAACAATACTGGCAACATACTCGTTTAAAGCAACACCAAAGTGGCAAGTGATGTGTGATTACGCGACAAACTATTGAACAAATGGCGTTGACAGCGACGAAACTATTGTACATTCGTGCTATTTGTCTAACTTAGTATCTGTGGTGCTGTCCAGTAGGAAATCTATTATTCCAAAATAAGCCTTATTCAGCAACTCAGTAGATTTGGTAAAATGCCTAATTATTTTTCCCTCGCCAGCTGTCCAATATCTATACATTTTTCTGGGTTGATTATTGACTTCTAAACTGAGGTTTTACATTAGTCAGAAGACTCCCCTACTTTTTCTCTACAAAGTTACTGTGTTTATTTTAGTTATTTTGGGTACTGGTACTTTTGTTTACATTTTGCTGAAGTCAATGACCCCTTTGTTTACTTTTTTCTGGTAAATGAACTTTTTGTTTACGTTTAGCCAAGTTCACAACCATTTTTACATTTAGCAAAGTCAACTTTACATTTACGTTTGAGGTCACTGACCCTTTGTGTGCATTTTACAATGGCCAATTGCTCCCTTTTTAATTTTATTAGGTCGGTATCCTTTTTACTTACATTTAGCCAACTGCCAACAAGTCAACAACCTTTGCTTTACATTCAAGGGTAGATCTTTGTCAAAATTTTGATCTCTGGATAAAGAGAGTTTGGCGAGGTTTTTCTTAACGTCCTCAAAATAAGGTGTGTCTTGCTTATTACTCCAAGCACCTGCTACTGAACCATATCAGCAAATTTTGGGTCATCTTTCAAGAATTATACGTAGATCATACAAACAGCTTTAAACAACTTTAAACAACTTAAGCTTGTGCCCACACTTGTAGTTCTATCGTGATATCTACTAGAATGAATGAGATATTTCAGAATTTGAAAACAGCAAAAGAGACTCGCTGCGCATTTTCTTCTCTCAGAATGGTTTAAGTCCTTGATAAAAGTCTCCAATTACCTGCCGGAGCTTTCTTATTTGAAGATTTCGCCTGACAAAATATTTCGGAATGGATTTCCTACCGGGTACTACCAACATTTTTCTACATATTTATATTAAACAATAAATTATTGTTGTTGTATCACTAACTAACTTCAGTTTTTGCATTTCACGCGAGCATTTTTCTACTATTTTCTCTGACCATTGTTGCCGCTGTCAAACATAGCGCTGAAGATTTCCATTGGAAATGTAAACATTTGTCACCTGATATGTAAATAAGTGAAAACGTATTTGCCACGTCGTCGATTTTCCAGCGTTTTTGCAAAAACAAAAAGAAAAAAGTGAGAAAAGTTTAATAAAAGTTTGTGTTCGTGTTGGCTTCCACGTTTGGCGACACATTTTTCGCACGCCTGTGGCACATGTGGCACACTTTAGCATTTAATAGCCCAACAAAATGGCGTTCAAGCGCAAATCTACAATAACAAATGAAATGGTGAAAATAACAGAAAATCAGCCGCTGTTGTTGCTATTGACGATTTGATTGAATACACAACATTTGCAAAGCCAACAAATCAACAGTGTCGCCCAACAATACCGAACGCCGGACCAGTCATTTTAAGCAAATAACGAAGCGCGGAAAACTGGCAAAACAATGCATGGAGTAGTTCACGTTTCGTCTGAAGCGTTGGAAATTGACGAAAAGCAAATGAAACGAAATTTGTTTGTTTTTGTTCTTTTTTTATAAGTTTTACCAACACCACGCGGTCGGCATAATTTGTGTTGCCAATGCAAATGTTTGCCTTGCAGCGTTGCCAAACTTAGCAAATCGGTTGGCAGGCATTCTCAGCGCTACAACAACAGTGAATATGGTACCTTCACTATAGTAGTGCAGATGGGTTTGATGATAGGCTGCTACGTCGGAAGCGAGACAGGCGACGGAGAGACTTGTTTTAAAGATTATGACAAAGGATGTATTCGAAATATGAAATTCAAAAATATTTTTAGAAGAGGCAATATAAAATTATGAGAAGATGTGATTTGAGAGTCATGAGATGATTTGAGACTCTATGAAAGAAAAGCAGGTACGGTGCCTGGCCAGCGCTTAGGTGACTCTCAACCCTCGATGTGATGTAATTTGAAAGTCATATGGTGAGCTCAAGGAGGCTGGCTGTCAGATGGCTCCATAAAAGAAAAGGAGACACCATGCCTGGCCAGTGCTTAAGTGATGCTCAAGCTCCGATGTGATTTCATTTGAAAGTCGAAAGGCGAATTCAAGGGACTTTTTGACCCTTTTGTTTACATTTAAGGTCAGTGAATTTTTTGTTTATACTCGTATTTAGTCAAGTTCAAAATCTTTGTTCACATATAGCCAGGTCAACAAACCTTTTTTTTACATTTTATGGGGTCAATGTCCTTTTTGTTTACATTTTGTGAGGTCAATGACCCTTATGTCTATATTTGAGGTCAGTGAATTTTTTGTTTACATTTAGCTAAGTTCAAAACCTTTGTTTACATATAGCCAAGTCAACAAACTTTTTTTTACATTTGCGGTGGTTGAACATTTACTTCACAGTTTATGGGCTTTAAGACAATTAAGAAAATCTGAAAATAGCCTGAAACACTTTAAGTATCTTGGATTGTCTCTGTAACGGAAAGTACTACACTTTTCTCAGAGTTAAGGGTATTCTGCGGACCTAACGTAGCAAACTTTAGAAGTATAGAGACTCTGCGACCACTATAACTCTATCTCTATCTATTATTATTCAGAAATTTTCTGAACTCTAGAAATTCGCACAGATAAAAACGAGCTCTGGAAATTACTAGAATCGTTTTAAATCTATCGGAATGTCTCTATACCGGGAAGTACTACACTCAGCTAAGGGTTAAAGGTATTCTGCAGTAGAAAAATTAACGACTAGAGAGGCTCAACGACACCTAAGATCCCTTAGTGACTTGGTGAAAGGCTGCGATTTGCACAGAGATACTATCTTGCAACCATAGCAAGAAAATATTCCGAAAGCAAATCGTCAACGACAAGCCAAATGTCTTATTGTATTCGACCAAATGCCACCAACATTACGTTTTATTCGCACACAGTAAACGTTTATGCATGTCAGGTTTCCGCTTGCCAGATTTTTCCAAGATGCAAAAGTGTGATTTTTCGCATTTTGCATTTTTGAGTACTTCTACTGTGTTAGCCACGGCGCAGCTACATTTGCATTTGCATTCTTTTTTTGCGCAACAAAACTGCTTTGCATTCATTGTTTAGATGTAGAATTGGCTTTGTGGGTCTCTATATGGCGCTGTGGATGTGTGTGTGTGTGTTTGTTGGCTTGCACAACAAGCAGCGCTTGTGCAAATATTTGTGATGGCGATTCGTGCGCACATTGTTGTTTGTTTTCACATTGAAATGTCGCAAAATGTTGTTCGTACCCTTCGCCGTTCGCGTTTTTATTTTGACTTCGCCAACCGAAAATCAAAACAATTATTTATTTAAATTGGCGAATGCGCATATGCAAATTGCTGGAAAATTTCAAACACGTTGCAAAATTAGCCAACACACAGACACAGACACACACTTGCCGGCCGCATATAATGGCGATAAACCGATGCGAAATATTTCGTATTTAAATTGCCGCATTGAATGCTGAAAATATGGCGGAAAATATTTATTTGGCACCCATTGAACGAAGTGTTGCGAAATTCGTATTCGTCGCTTGTTTGTCACGAACATGATTGGCATTTCTAAGTTGCTAAGTTGGTAATGACTGCATGTACTCGTACATAGCTACCAGCTGTCTTGTCCAGCGCACTCGTGTTTTGCATGAAGGCACCTTCGAGATTATCTTCGAAACTATGCTTAGAAAATGTTTGCCATAGAGGTGACAAAGTTGAAATTTATGGCTCTAAGAATTGTATCGCTATGCAGAGAACATACTAAATATGTTGCTGAAGTTTCGGTTGGTTGGACTTACAGTATTCAATTAGTGGTATTCAATCTCTTTGTAAGAAAAATTGTAGCTTTAAAACAATACTGTTGTAAACAGATTCCACAAGCCTCTAGCTTAGCAATTCAAGCTCCCATTTGAAATAGAAGTGCTACATATTCGAAGAAACCGTTCCCGCGACAGTCGTGTCTTCAAAAACGAATTCCATTTGGACAGCTGAGAACGTGGATTCATTGTGACACCTAATTACTCCCAAGTATTATTCGAAAAGACAATCAAAAATCGAGAAAGCGCTCAGAAACAAAAGTTGTTGTCTTGGCTAAATGTAAACAAAGGGTTTGGACTCAGCTAAATGAAAACAAAGAGTTCACTGATCCCAAATGTAAACAAAAGGGTTATTGATTTAAGCAAAATGCAAACAAAGATGTCATTGACCCCATACATTCAAAAACGAATCCCATTTAGACAGGTAGAATGCTCGTCCATTGTGGTACCAAAATATTCCTAAGTTTTGTTCGAAAAGACTTTCAAAAATCAACAAAACGTTCTGAACCCTCCATGCATTTTTTGAGGCTTCTGTTTAAACTTTAATCTTTCAAAATCTGGACAATGGAGGAGAAAGAGCCTGGATGTGCCCACCTTACCATTCACCATACAACTTTTACAGTTATGATTCGGCAAAGGTTCAGCCTTTCATTCACACCTATTAGGCAACGTCTAGTAAGAAGTCTGACGATCGCGCCAAGATTAAACAGAGAAAAGGTATTTCAGTGGATTTCCTGCTTTCCAAGAGCTGGTTATTGACCAGTGCCTGCTGAGCTCATGCGAAGTTCAGAGGTCCAGCGCTAAACACAAGCGAGCAAGAGGAAACCAAATAGTTCCCAGTCCGATGTAAAGTGTCAGGACAAAAGTAATCTCTCGTGCTAGCTTTTCGCCACCCTTAGAACAGTTAAATCACGCCACAATTCTAAAACGAGCTTGAATTCAAATGGGGCTTTTAAAAAATGTATAATTAGACTGAGCGGCTTTATAGACTAAAGTTCTGAATCCTCAAACTTGGTTTCAGAGATGAAAGAATGCTTAGCAATCCCAAACTCGTTCATAGGACTATTTGTTAGGCTTAAATTCGTCACCTTTCCAAAATTCCAAAACAAACCCGTTACATCGTTCCATGTTTTTGGCATAAAGTTGCCAACCGTCTGTTCTTAAACCTGGTGAGAAATACTAACTCTACGAAAACTATATACCACGCTCCCAAATGGCCTCAACGCCTTCGTCTTTGCTACCTTTTTTCCTTTTGAATGCGACGCCACTACAGACACGCTGAATTCCAAGCCACCAGCAAAGTGCGAGTTGTTTATTTATTCTAATTGTCAAGCTCACTTGGCGTCCAATATGCCCGGTTCACGTGTCGCCCGCCCACTTATACACCGCATTCACTTATACCGTTCTTTCCCTTCGTTTGCTGTCGTCTGCCTCGCAATTTATTTACTTTTTTTTTACATTTTATTCAAGCGCTTTTTATATGATCATGAAACTCATGTTGTAACCACTGAACATTTCTATGGAAAAATCGTGATTTCTACTCTTTGTGTGGCGTCGTTGGCTGCTTGCGAGGACATTGCTACCATCTGCCACAGCCTGCGATCTGTTACCTTCACTGCGCCGTTGCACCAACCTCATTGCCTTTGTTGTCCATCTAACCAAATGTGGAGCCTACGAGTATGTCTCCGCTGTGTTCGCTTTTTTCTGCGCCTTTTTCTTAGACGTGCCGTTTATCGTTGTGGGCACCGTTGCTTTGGCCGCGTTGGTTGGTTGTTGTCACCCTCTATGTCTTTGGTGATGGTGTTAAATAATTGGCTGTTGAATGATGAAAACGACAACCAACGGACGAAAACAGCTATGCTCATTTGCTCTTGGTGACAGTGACAGGAATGTTTCGACGCCACATTTGGCGCGTAAAATATATTTCCAATTCAAATTGACGAGCTGCAATACAAATATACCGTTGCCACTTGGTGGCTTGTGGAACAATGCGCTTTATTTTTTCAACATTTTGTAAAAAATGTGTGTTTTTAATGGGGACATTCACAACTCTGGAAAGAGTTCAAGGAAGAGTTTTCGTATATTTTAGAAAGTATGTGATTTTAAAGAGAGTCGTCGAAAGAAAGGCGGCCTATATTACAATTAAGGTGTGTAAAGGGTTTTGAAAAGGCATATGCAGCGCTGGAACTTGCTGACAAACACACGCGTATCTCTTCTATTAACGGTATTATTATTTCCATAGAGCTCCGTTATTTAAGTTTAAGGAAATCCAGCAGAAGTCAAGTGATGACATACGAAAAATGGCGAAGAAAGTAAGCCTGGGTAGTTAGTCATTTGAAACAAGGAATCTAAAAGAATCACTAAAGGTCTAACTTGTCGTCAGTATCGTAACAATATATAAGGGGTGCGTCCACAATCAGATCATGCTGCGATTAGCCCCCTAACACAAAAACGTGAAGGAATTTTTATTGCAATTGACACGATCAAATGATCTCGAATATTTTTAAAACAACTTTTGTTGATTACACCGATTTCAGCTGTTGCTGTTAGAACTAGGTTGTGATCTTTGCTAAATTTAGATACTGCTAGGTTTATAGCCCAATCTTGGATTATTATTATTATTATTACTAATTAATTATTATTAATTAATTATTACTAACCCCTGAAGTACTTTTGCCTTTTTCCTTTTCTGCCCTATTTGATCGATGAACAACATCAATATGACCGATAGTGCTGAGGCCGGATTTCAGTCTCATGAATTCAAGTTCCCCTTCAGTAAACTGAATCTCAGCGTCAGAGCTTTTTATTTGGTAGGAGCTTGTTCTAAAAGCAGATTAGTCGCAAGCAAGAGAAGTTTGGAAGTGAGTTCTTCGATGATATATCAAGTTCTATTGGATAGTTGAATTTAGGTCTAATTAATGCGTATTTGGGCGAGGAGCCACTAAGCAAGAGTAGTTTGTAGTTAGATTCCTTCGATGACTTATCAAGACTTGAGCGAATTGTGCATCATTGAACTGATATTTCCTTAATTAAGTTGGAACTGAGCTTACGTTGGAGCTCCATGGATTAAATACTTACTAACCAAACAACTAATGCTAAGTTAAACCTTTCGAGTTACGATATAACCCTGCATATACTGCTTCCCAACAACTCTTGCTCTAAGTTTGTATGCTAGGGCTAGGAAGCTCAGCATAACTCGGATCTCACCCTGAAACATGTTGGAACTATCATGAGTCAGCATATCTAACACTTACTTAACTTTCTTCATTGCACTTGCAACGTGAGGGAGATTTCATGTGGCAAACTAAATATGCCACTTGCGCCTAATGGCGCGCGGCGCGAAATCCTCAAGAGACCGTGTTGCGGCATGCTTTGCGTCCCGTTAATGTGTCGGCTTATGCGAATAAGCATTTGGAAAATTGTAGTATTTTTCGTATGCCACAGCTTTTGTGTTACTATTGCCAAATTGCAACATGTTGCTTATGTAAATTTATCGATTGCAAAAAGTGCGCGAAAGAAAAACGAAAATAAAAGTAAGCCACCACCAGCAAGGAAGGTGCGCTTTGGACGTGCAAGGATCGTGTCACTGCGATCGACATGACATTCACATGCCAACAGCAGTGCCACATGTTGCAAGCGGCACAAAGCGCTTGGCTGGCAATTGGCAAATGACGCACGCGCGCTCGCTCAAGCCAGCTATTCACTCACACGGACTCACCGTTGTGTAGCCAAACAAAGTCAAGTCTAAAGTGCATTGAACGTCATTACCGAAAACAGCAAGGCGGCTGAATGGTGGTAACGGTTTGAAAAGCACAATTGAACGCGCGAAAAACTAATACCGCTATGCCGAGATGAGTAGCATAGATAAGCGTTTAACAACAGCAGCAACAATACGTACATAAGCGGCCATGACACCAGCAATAGCGGGCCAAAAAGCACCAATGCCACCAAAGCGCCTACCAAGCTTCGCATGGCAACACCACAGCGGTGCGACCGCAGCGACACCGATTAAGGGTGACTCCGAATTGCGGTCTTTTCTAATTCAATTGTAATTGGAAATCTGCAAATGAACTGTGCATCGACAAGGAGTTGACCTAGTCACAATCGATATTGGCTACGAACTCTACATGCTTACACATGGCACTGACAAATCGTGCAACGGCAAGCGTGTAAATATTTGCAGAAAAATCAGTTAAGTTGTAGCACCATGATAAGCTTGCCACTTGAAAAAAATATATATATATTTGAATTTGAGATTAATTTGTGGCAAGCTGACACATTTCAGCGGTTTAAGATTTTTGCGGAGAAAAACGCTATGGGGGCCTTAAGAACCAAGCAAGCGTATCGCGTACCAACTAATCGATAGTCCCGGCAACCATATGGACAACAACGATAAAATTTTTTAAGTCTAACGAGAGAGAAAACTCTGATAAGTTTTCCAAGGACTGTATTTAAAGAAGTTCTAAGCATGGAGAGATTCTATACAGTTCATTGATATCTTCAATAGTGCAAAGTCCATAACATTTAGCTGATTTTGGCCAAAGAATACCAAGTGTCTCCCTAAATTTGCTTTTGAGACGAGATCCCATTCAAAAATATTATCTGATTTCCAAGTTTCATTCAAACACATTAGCGAGTATCGAGCTCAAATAGTGGAATTAGATACAGAGTCGCTATGGAGTCTATTTAGTCATACTAAGTTGGAAGGAAGATTGCTGAAGCAAATGTTTCTTTAGTAGTTTAGATACACCGACGATCTCGACAGAAGCATGAAACCCAGTAACAGAGCGGGATTCTGGGCATCATTTCAAGTCCTTTGGGGAAATGTATTTTTAACACTTGCTTTTCGTTCCTATTCCTGCACCTCTTTATGTTTGACCCTCTTATTAGGGTGCCGGCGAAGAAGGTGTGACTCTAGAGTGATTGTAAGCTCTCTCTCTACACATCTGTGTTGGCAAGAAGTGGATTTTCTCTCCACAGTTGATATATTTTAGTCTATTTGCAGCCATCAGAAAGATATTCATAAATTGATTAGATTTATTTGCGTACCTCGCAGTAGATTGCGCAATAGTCAATGAAGGAATCCACTTTGTTTCAAAAACCTAAATAACCTAAATTTCAAGATGAGGTATTTGGTATAGCGAAAGCCGCGGAGCTGATCTCTAATGCACCTGCAGGCAAATCCAAAGTCAACATCTATGTAGACAGCCAAACAGCGATCAAGGCAGTAACCTCGTATCGCATATCGAAGTGAGAGAAGTGTCCTGGGAAGCAGGAAAGCAGTGGAAAGTGTTGCCAGAAGTAAGCAAATTTTCTTCCACTGGATGCCAGACCACAAAGGCATAGAGGGGAATGAAATAGTGGATGAGATTGCCAAGAATAGTGGCTAACATCCAAAAACGTGATCAACATTGGGAAACCCAAGCATTGTCTATACAACGACCTCGACAGAAGCATGGTAAAGAAAATCAAAACTCGATGGAACGAGTTACTTGAGGAATACTAACTGGTCACTGTCCGGTGGTGGCTCACGCCCGCAGGATAGGGCTGATATATCGAGAAGACTACAGGAAATGTCCAGAGCAGAGCACAAGGTAAACTATGGATCATCTTTGGTGCACTTGTCCCGCATTGACAAGACTACGGTATGCGTGCCTTATTGGCCTACCAGATTAACCTAACCTAACCTAAACCCCACTTTAAGTTTTTAGTATTAACGCTAATAGGCACGCAAAGGGCAGCTGTTTCTCTCTTTTTCATTTGCAGTAGTGATTCGTTCTTTCACTAAAACTATTTAACTCGGCAGTTAGCTTTATTAAAGAGAGAGTTCGAGACTTCTTACAAGTTCTGGAGACAGTATTCAAAACCGTTGTTGTGGAGCTTGGAGACATTTTCCCAAAGATGGTGTGAATTGTGACTGTACTCATGTGGTGAATTTGTAATAATGTAACCACCACCAAAAACTACTGTTGATTCACAATCAACATCTACACCTTGAGCCACTCCAATGCCAAATTGAAGAAAGGCTAATAAAACCGCTATTAATTTGTACCAAAAATGGGTTACTTCGTTACATGAAAAACTATGTATGAGCGCTTGTAGATCTGTGCTCCGGATATGCAGTTCAGCATATTGTATGCTCAAAAGCGCGGGAGAACACCCATAAACACCTGAATACCTGCAAAAATAAACGAAAAAAGACACAAACGAACAGTGTCTACAAATAATGTTCACCACACCACACTCGACGTGTCCTCGCTATCAACGCCGGCAGATCAGTTGCAATGCTTGCTCGCCAGTTAAGTTTTGTCGCTAACGGTTGTTCGGCTGCAGTGTGCGCCTGGGCCCGTCAAATGCGCGACCAATTCGAATTCTTTACCTCCAAAGGTGTTAAGAGTCAACATTGAAAACAAAAATGATCTTGATATGCGAAAACAAGAATGTTTGTTACATTTTTCTTATTGCTGTTGTTGCAGTTGTTAGAATTGTACTTGCTGTTTTTTTGCAGCGAAATTTGTTTTGGTTTGTTTTTGCTGTTTACAGTCGCCTCGCTACAAATAACGAAGAATGACTAAGTGGATAGAATTGAAGGTGCCTTTCGACAAGCGATATTTTGCGCTGAGGCTCAGTGCTGTGTGAAGTTGTCTGGGGAAGAAATGGAGAGTTGAAACTGCTGGATTCACTCTTCGCAAGACTGACTGGAGACCCGAGCAGTGGCGTCAAGGTGCTAAAATGGGAGCTCAACTCTTCACTACTATGGGTGAAGGAAGCGGCCGCGAAGCTTTAAGGCTTGTGTGTGGGAACCGTTCTGTAAATAGAGGACTGCAGTTGCACTCCATCTATTCCGAAGGCGAAGGTTCTTATACCTCGCATGCATGCACTGCGGTCTTCAGAAGACTAAGAACTGATGTGTCGACGAAAGATTGATCAAAACTACATCTCCCAAATAAACAAGCCCGTAGGATAGAGTCAGTCAACCCGTTGCCCTCGTTCTCCTTTAACGAGGAGACAAAAATTCAGCGTTCGCAGCACCCCGCGGTTCTGACCCACTAAGCGTAAGCAGTATTTTTTAAAGCCTAACTCCTTTTGAGCTCTTTTACTTTCGCTAGAGCCATAAATCTTTGGGTATTTCAACGGGTTACAACAGTGTCCATGAATTTCTCTTCCCTATTCTGCGGTTTCAATTTCAGTTCTGTTCTATATATCGAACCAAGAAGTAGCCAAATAAGGACTCGAAATATTATAATTTTTAAAGCAACTTTTGTGCCACAACAACACAGAGAGAGACGGAGCGATACAGACGATGCAGCGAGGGAAAGAGATACAGAAAAACTCTCACATAACTAGCCTGTGTTTATGTACATAGTTTATTGAGTTGAGCTGAACAATATATCAATCCATTAAGTCTATCGTTGCCAAATGTAATTAGGCACTTGCTGCAGCGCATGGATCAGTCCAATCCCATTCCTTCCATGGTACGCATTTACCAGCAGAGGTCGAGTAGCCAGTTAGGATTTCGCATGCAACTTGTATAGCTTTGCCATCTTTACATTGCCAGTAGTGTGTTGGATCCCAGAAGTTACGTGAAATAGCGCCCTCGTTTGATGAATTGCAAGTAGGTTCTCCGCTACCATTGGGATCACAGTCAGCTATAACTGCGACAGCGTAAGCCAAGGTGACGAAGGCGAGTACGTACACTGTTGGGATAATGAAATGGAATTAATATATTTGAATTTAGTAATTCTAATTTTTTTTTTTATAAAAATATATATTTTTTATATAATTTTTTTCTTAATATATATTTTTTTTTAATATAAAAAATGTAAATAAAAATATGAAAACATTTTTTTATAAAGATATATATATATTTTTGAATAAAAAAATATTTATATTTTTTAACTTTAAATTTTAGTAATAATTTTTTTTAATTTTAATATTTTTGCTTTTGCATTAATTTTTTTTTCCCAATATTTTAAACATTTTTTTCTGCTCATTTTTATTAATAATAAATTTGTATGTATATTTAAAAAACATTTGTGATTTTTCAATAGCCTTTTAATATAAAAAAATAATTTTTTAATATAAAATATTAAGTTAGTGAACTGAAATTAAATTATTTTTTAATATAAATATATTTGTTATAATTTTTGTATAAATTTTTTTTGTTGAAAATACTTTTTTATGAGTTTTTATGATTGAACATTTTTTTTTATAAAATTTTTTTGCTAAGAAAATTTTGGTTTATATACTTTTTTGACTAAAAATTATTTTGTTTATTTTTTTTTGTTAAAAATATTTTGTATTTTATTTTATGAAAAAGTTTTTGCTTATGTATAATTTTTGTTAAAAAGATTTTGATTTATATATTTTTTTAATGATTTTTTTGTTAAAAATATTTTTATGTATAGTTTTTTTTTGTAAAATTTCTTTCTTCTATGATTTTTTGTGTTGAAAATATTTCGGTTTATTTTTTTTTTTTTTTTGGTAAAAAATATTATTTTTAAAATTTTTTTGTTAAAAATATTTTTTATATGGGTTTTAATATTATTAAAACAATTTTACGTCTTTTTGATAAAAAATTTTAAATTATTTTTTTTTTTGCAAAATAAAATTTTTTTATAGAAAAATTTTCACTACACTCTAAGCAAGTTTTTCCACAAAATATTTCACTTTTCCGCAAAATCTTCAAACTTACCGAACTTCATTTTACTGATTTAGTTTTTTGAGCGAGCAAAGTCTTTGAAAGCGAGAATTGCGACGAGTGACAATCTGTTGCATTGCCGCCCTTTTTATAGGAAATTTTGCGCACTAGACACCAATAGAACCTCTATCGACTAGAAAAGGCGTGTAGGGAGGCATGTTGAACAAAGTGAATTCGCGAAATTGCGTTTTTTTGCAATAATGAAAATATCTGTTATCAGCAAACTCTAAAATTATTTTTACTATTTTTTCCAACATCTCATTTCGCTAATTTCACCCACTGCAATTAGAAATTGCAACCACAAACTTTATCTATTAATTTTCTACTGACAATATATGTTTTTATTGCTGATAAGTCATGAAGGGAAAACGAGTGTGAGAAACAAAGAAGACATGTTAGCAAAATTCTTCAGCGTTGAGGCAAGAATTGTACACTGCAAACAATTTTTTATACAAATTGCTTGCAAGTGCTTTTCACTGCTAAATTCCATACCGTTCTTTTCACAATCCAAACACATAAGTGTCGCTATACACTCAAATACACACAATTAGGATTTATTGTAAAATCAATTAGCAAACGGAAACAACAATCAATTGACCAATTATAGTAATCGTCTTCATTTTGCCAGCAATACTTAGCTCTTATGCCGTTGTATGCACACTTTCATGGCGTACTGTTTCGTGCGTTATCTCTGCTCATTAGCAATTATTCAGTAGTTGTTGGTAATCGATAATTGATAGTGCGCGCGATTGCTGGTTATTAGTCAAACAGTTAGTAGCAAGTCAATAAGCTGTTAACACAAATGGGCCACAGGCAATATGCTTTGTAGCGCGCTAATCGGGAGAGAAGGAGAGAGAGAGGGGCAGGGCGCGCGGAAAATAGACGTTCTGTCTGCAGTCGTAGCCACTGGACAGTTTGCCACAAGGCCACAAAACGCCGGAGCGGATATGTCCCAAAGCTGTGTTATATGCTAATTAGCTTGTATACTTTATTTTTAAATTTATACGCTTATACTCGTACATTACTAGGCACAAATACACGTACAATTAGTTTAGCGATGAGGAAATATTCTTACATTTATACCAATATTCTAAGCTTAATAGTTTTCGTAACTAATTAAGACAAATTGAAGCGAGTTAGATGCGTTCCGCAATCAATTAAGAGTAATAAATTTGGTACAAGTTTTATAAATCCCGAATTTTCGGGATTTTGAAAAAAATAGTTCCGTTAGTTCAGGATTATGTTAAATTAACACTGTATTAAATCATGTTTTGTACAAGTTTTGCAAATCCCGAAAATTCGGGATTTAGAAAAAAAGTTATACCGTGAATTCATTATTATGCCTGAATATCACTGTATTATGTTTATGCTTGCTAATAAGTATATTCGAACATATTTTTAATATTTTTGTATTCGGGATCCCTTGTACTCGGAATGAATGTCAAAATTATCCAATTTGGTAAACTTTTGTAAATCCCGAAATTTTCGTTTATTATGATTTATGTTTAGTTTTCACTGCATTAAAAATTCAGCTTTGTAAAATTTTTCTAAATCCCGAAATTTCGGGATTTTGAAAAAGTAGTCCCGTCAGTTCAAAACTATTTTTAAATATCATTTTATTATTATTATACTTGTTAATAAGTATTTTTTTTTCACATTCGGGATCCCGTACACTCGTAAACCACGGCGCAATTCTTGAAAGTGATAACATTATAAGCAATATAGCAACAAATATGATTTATTTTATTTAAATATTACACAAAATTGTCACATCGAATTACCACTCTGTTATCTTCTTACGAGTCTTCCATAAATTTGCAAATTATTATTATTTAAGACCGCTGTAAATGTGAGGAAAAAGTAACTTTTGTCAGCACGAGTTGCATAATTCGTATTTCTACGAAGCAGAATAGCGCAACAATATCTGTAGATTACTCGTATATAGTAGATTACTGATGTATCAACGCCAGTTAAGAATCATTTGATAGGAAATGAAGGGGATACTCAGTTGAATAAATTCTTCTTTAGTAAAACCAAAAACATCTTTCCATTACAAAATTCTTCATTATTTTATCTAAGTCCATGTTTTGTTCATAAGTGACCTGTCCGCTTAGATTGGAAGTCATCCAACTTATAACAATACATTACAATGTTTCGGCTGGCAGAAAAGTCTATGGCAATATGTTTTCGAAAGGAGAGACTCGGCGAATTCCTTATTTAATATTCCGAGACGTTCGAAGCATAAATTAGGCTTTGACTGACCTCGTTCTGTCTTATTACGATCCTGCTGCTGATGACTGCTTGAGTTTTAGCTCGCCAAGTACACCTTTGCTGTTAAGCAAACGATCGTTCCAAGTGCATACCCTTAAGTAATTTGGCCTTAATCTTTGCTTCGAGTAGGGAAACTGAAATGAAGCTTTGTAGAAATTTTAATGTGAGCTAAGGTTTTACATGCCGTTCCTAAAGTGTTCGCTTAGAGAAGGATTTGTTGTATGAGAATACAAATTATATAAGGCTGGATTTTACAGCGACTATCCGGACTTCAAATCCCTCTGCACATTCTATTCAAGGTTTTCTGAATAGCGACGCTAAAACTCCGCTTCTCCCAGACATAAATGAATGACTTTGCCACTTCTTACATAAATGTTCCCCGAATTACATAAAAGTTGAGTTTCAGTATAGTTTATCAAGGAGTTAGTGATTTGTTTTTAATGCCAGAAAACCATGTTTATTTATTAATATTTTTTACAAAAATTTATGCAGCAACAAACACAATAAATTTCAATTAGATAAAGCAACAAGCGCAAAGGTAAGATTGGATCGGATCACTCAAATTTATATTGAGCAATCCTTAATCGCTGCCGCATGGTGGTACCCACACCCAATCGCTCCATGGTATACATTTATTGGTGGTACCACTATAACCAGTATTACTCGGGCAGCGTTCCGAAGTTGGCTCACCGGCGCCATTACAAACCCAATAACGTGTTGGATCCCAGAAATTTCTGTACGTCGTACCACTTGAGTTTGCCGGACACACCGGCTTGCCATCGCTATCGGGATCGCAGGCACAGGCCGCGGCTATCAGGAGCCAAAGGCACATTACTAAAAGTAAAACTAAAGTGACAACTCAATAAATACTCCTAAGACGGCTGGTTTTAATGAACTTACGCGACTTCATATTGCTCGTTTACGGGTAGTTTGTAGACCAAAGAGTTGAGAACTTTTTGCAACTGTTGCTGTCACAGAACTTTATTGCTTATTTATACCGAAATGTGTGGATTGCATTTGTGGACCTGGTTCTGATTAGCTGTCGGCCGATTCTATCTATAAATGTGACTGTCTGTGAATTTCTAAGAATTGTTTACAATGTTGTAATTATTTATTGCGATTATAAATCATTTTAAATCAGGTCGATTACGAAAACAAACATCTGCTCTTGTGTACGATTACACTTGGTTTCATATATGTACTTATGTTCAAGTGGTGTTTTAGGGTCTGACCACACTTAAAGTAATTTGCGCCCGCGTATTCAACGTGTTTCTTTGAGGGACGGTGGTGATTCGAAGACGTACTATAGAGACACTTGGCATTGGGTGAAAGTTCGAACTAACTTCCCCAAGTGAACTCTCTAGATTCTGTTTGATTTTGCAAGGAATATCACATCCGATTACCACTTTGATTTTTGCTGAAAGGTCAAGAAAAGTTCTCGGTCTATTTTCCATCGAAGTTCGAATACCATTACGATAAAACTTTCCATCTCGTTATGCTATCCAAGAATCAGTCCAATTTTCGATGTGGTCTTGTGAGTAGAACGGAACAAATAATAATGGGACGGTCCAATATCTGAGGAATATAGCGGTTGGGGTAGGACTTCCTATTTACATACGCCTTAGGTCCACGGTTGTAAATTTTTCGTGCCGCTCCTGGTATTCAGGTCATAGGGAACCCAAGTTCCATGTTTCTGAATCATTCCCAATGCTTGTAGTTACTATGAAATGATTTGGGGGGTGCCCGCCAATGCTGTAGCAACCTCTTCTTACATTTGACACGGATCCTCATCGAGCAATGTCTTCAACTCACCGTCTTTGTAATGTTTTGAATACATCAAAATCAATCACCACTAATTGGAATTATGTTTGAAAAGTTGACAACACTTCAGTATTCTATTCCTCCCTATTTTTCTTTTCGTCTCAGCTCTTTCACCAACAATATTTTTTGAGCGTACAATGAGCTCCCTAAATCTGAGAACTTGGGAGTTTCGCCTCGACTTATTAGTCACCGATCGATCGTTGGATTACAACTCGATCGATCGGGGGTTCGAACCTGGCAAAGTCAAAGTCAAAAATCTTCAAAGAAGTAAAAAAGTTTTATAAAGGTCCAACAGACTAATATTTTTTGAAGGTGTCCTAAAAAATCATTAGAAGTCCGGCCTATTATCTAGTGCTATTCCCAATCGTAGACCGCAGAAGTTGCTACAGACAAGCACGTGTCAATGCAAGAATTGTTGATAAGACACAAGCTAATAATTGAGACAGATGGGAGCTATCAGAACACCGAGTGCATTGTTGTCATGCCTTATCAACTTTGAAATTAGATAGTTTGTGGTAATGAAATTGGAACAGTGCGCTCTAATTAGATATGTGGACATACATACTTATTGATATGTATATAATTGCATATAGTCTTATATAAGTATATATGTATATATATATAACAGTTTTTATTTCTTCTCCAATCAGGGAAAAGGCCTGCAGAAAAGGTGGCAAATAAAAAATATTTTTAACCAAAATGTCACAAAACTAATTTTGGCTGCAGCGTAGAGTGAGAGACATGTCGTATGGCAAGATAAAATCTGCAATTGGCAGCAACAATGAGCGTTTGCCTCATAGCATTGCACTGAAATGGTTGCAGTTTTTGCTATTTTTTTGTTTTTTGCTTTTTTGGCACATGCTAATCTGTAAATTGAAATCGCCTAACGGTACTACAGGCTGCTGTCAATAAACTGGAAGCGACAGCTTTTATTAGCTTTCGCTCAGGGATATGGTTTTCCTTTTTGCCATTGAGTAAGCGCCCCAATCTATATTACGATCTATGAGCTGAGCAAATTCAAATCAAACTCTAGTCAAATCAAGCCTTTGTTCGTTGAAAATGTAAAATAAAATGTTACTGGTCGCTATTCTGCCTACCATGGATGAACACACATTTATATATTCCGCTTTAGAATAAACGGGGTATATGGAAGCTCATTCAGGCTCATCCGGTCATATCGTCAGTTTAACGAGATATACTTATGTATCTATAGTTTTGAAGGCGGTATATAGCTGGAGTTCCATCTTAAACTTTTTAGACCTTCCAGCATCAGCATTCAGCCAAGAGAAATAATTGAATATGGAAGCAGGTACATGCGGCCTGTTTAACGAAATATATACATATGTATCCTTCTGAGGGCGGTGTGGACCTGAAACTCTGTGATAGGCTTTTGAGACTATTCAGCTCATATTCAGCTATGGAAATTAATGGAATATGAAAAATCATTTGGATACATGCGGTCATATTGTCTGTTTAACGAAAAAACATATCCTTCTGCGAGCAGTGTAGACTTGGCGCTCCATACTAGGCGTTTTCAGACCATTCAGCACATATTCAGCTAAGAGAAATAAGGGAATATGGAAGCTATTGCGGGTACATGCGGTCACATCGTCTGTAGTGTAGGCCTGTGACTCTGTGATAGGCTTTTGAGACTATTCAGCTCATATTCAGCTATGGAAATTAATGGAATATGAAAAATCATATGGATACATGCGATCATATCGTCTGTTTAACGAAAAAAGATATCCTTCTGTAGGCATTGTAGACTTGGAGCTCCATACTAGGCGTTTTCAGACCATTCAGCACATATTCAGCTAAGAGAAATAAGGGAATATGGAAGCTCATGCGGGTACATGCGGTCACATCGTCTGTTTGGCAAATGTAACTCTGTGCTAGGCTTTTGAAACTATTCAGCTTATATTCAGCTATGGAAATTAATGGAATATGAAAAATCATTTGGATACACTCGGTCTTATCGTCTGTTTAACGAAAAAACATATTCTTCTGTGAGCAGTGTAGACTTGGAGCTCCATACTAGTCGTTTTCAGACCACTCAGCACATATTCAGCAAAAAAGAATGTAAGCTGAATAAAGACTTGAAATCCAAATCGCCTTAAAATCCGGTTTGGAATGGCACTCTAATGCCTTTTTCAACAAGAGACGTCTAAATGGAGTAGCTCTTGATTTCATTTTAGTAATATTATACATATATGTACATATGTATACTGACATCAGTTTGCCAAAAAAATAAACCGCTGACGAGCTTTCGCGAGCTCAGCCAAAATTTCAATGCTTAATTGTTAATAGAAGAGGAGGCAGCAGAGAGATGCTAAAGCTACTAACTAAAACTGTCTATACTTTGATAAATCGCGCTATTTCGAATGCCATAACAAGCCTACTAAGAAATAGCGCTTCAAACAAGATTTTTCAATTAGTAAAATATTTGAAAACTTTGTTAATAATTAATAATATTAGTTTATTGAAGTCAGTACATAGCGGTTTTAGTAAAAGATAAGTAAAGTAACATGAATTTGGACTCGGCACATACCAATCAAGTGGTTAAAACAAGCTGACATGACACGGTTTGGCGGAAAGTTCCTTAATGGCCGCTGCGGAGACAAAAATATGCATGGCTACACCTGCACCTTAAGCAGACGCACATTTATTTTTAGCTGGAGGTGCAGCACGAGCCGCGTTCCAACGGCAATGGACGCTCAAATGTGACAGCTAACATGCGTCACTCGCGGTTGTCGTGCCCGCATATGTGGCATGTTGCATGCGTACATATGTCACAACAAGAGTTGATGACTTAATTTTGTCTGAGTGTCCAAAAAGGAAGATGAAAACATTTTAAACTAATTTAGCAGCCGGAAAAGCTAAATTTGAAAAAGATAATGCCACGACATTCGAACCGTAAAAGTTGTTGTAATTTCCTAAGCTTTTTTATCATTGCTACAAGCTGCGACCTCATTTTGAGCGCGGCTTGTAAACACGCCACAACTATCAGTTTGACGAGTAAATTATACGACAAATAGCTATGTCTCGGGTTTTTTTTTGGTTAAAGTTTTCAGTTGTTAGCCAATGGGCTCCAAGAGACGAGTGCTACGAAATCAAACCGAATTTTGTGATTAATCTACAATTTTAGTTGGTTTGATTTGAAATGTCTGGACATTGCTTTGACACATCTATACACATACAAAGGTGACTTAATAATTGGTTTTGTGCGTAAATCCATTAATCATTCACATTCCATTAGTTGACAGTTTCGTGTTTGCCTAAATATTGAGATATCACTGGGTTACCATATTGTTTCAAACGAAATTTGCATATTATTAAATAAGTTACGAGTTTGTTTTGAGACAAGGAATGCCTAGTGACATGTTAAAATAAGTTTGGTTTATGGTTGCTCAAATAGATTGTTTTGAAGACTTTGTTTGAGCTTTGTGCTCCAACAAAAAAAGTAGATGTAAATTTTGAAATTTTCCACAGCAGATTCATGTTAATTTTTCGACAAAGCTTTGAAGGAGAGCCTGTGGAATCTGAGAAACTGCATTTTAATTTTAATCCGACAAAATTGGCTGACACACAACATCCTAGTCATACATTTTTTGAAGTCCTAGAACAAAGTTTTATTCACAAATAATTAAAGACAGCACCTTAACTTTCAAAGAAGCCACACTTGAAACCTGGATCCTGAAATTCCAAAAAAATCATGAAACAGCAGCTTGACTGACGCACTGATCGACCTTCAGAGCACAGCTTTTAGTGCCAAAAACATAGGACCAGCTTTTCAGCAGATATACGAGCTTTTCAGCAGACATACAAGCTACTTTTAAGTTCCAGATCACTCTGTAGATCGCTCAAACTGAGCTCAAACAGAGCTTATAAGACTGGAAATCAGCTGACAAAAAAATTTGATATTCTGAGTCTACTCTACAAGAAAAAATCATATATTGCGAACTTCACTTCAGAACTGATTTGAAAATGAGCACTTATTTGAGAACGGACTCTTACTGGAAATTAGGTTAGGTTAGATGTCTGATCGAAAGTCGCACGTGGAGTCTTCTACTGGTAAGCACCAACTCTCAAGTTCCCTGTGCAGCAGTTTGCCCAAGAAAAATCAATTCAGCTGAGGAAAGATCTCAGTTTAGCGGTTCGTACATACTTAGTTGGTCACTTGCCGACTTAGTTTGCTCTTCAGATCCGACATTTCGGGTATGGACTGAGCTATCAAGTTGCCATCTTTCAATAAGTTCAGTTGTCGGTGCAATTTAGACCCCAAAACAAATGCAAACGTACTTGAGCAAAACGTTCGAAGAATAACTTGTATCTCCAAATTCCAGCCCTTGATGTATAAGTCCAAAATCAAGCCAAAAGTCGTAAAAGTGAAAATAATATTTCTTACCTTAAATCAGAAGACAAATACTGCGGCTGAAGTCGACGTACTTAAAATACTAGGTAAGGTAAGTCGCAAGGTCAAAAATAGTTCATGCTCTCACCATCATTTGGTCTACGTTTCTATAACTTTTTTTAACTCGTAACAAAAAATATTACAAAATATTAAAACCAGCATAATATTTAAACTTCTGAGACACCGCTATCGGGCGGAACGATAACTGCCTGCCGATTACGCTCAAACAGACCATATAGGGACTGGTTCGTTGTAGAGCAGGTGGAGGAAGCTTTTCGAAAATTTCAGTGTAAAAATGCAATTTATTTAGTAAAATTTAAAAATATAAAAAAGCCATAGCTTTAGTAACAAGGCAAATTATTCAAATTACTAGCACTAGCCTTCAGTCATACATATTCATATATATGAATTAGTAAATGACGGTATAACTAAATAGTCGAAAGCATAAAAATGCATAAAAATATTATTTATGACATATTGAACATTAAGGAAATACTCAATTGCCTGCGGCCAAGCTTTGCCGCTTTTCACGACGTTTTTTTGGTAATGCGCATGCGCAGCGGCGCATATCAAACAATCCGAAAATAATCGAAAATGCGACAAGCTTGTAGTCGGTATGGGCACGTATAGAAGCGCGGCTTAGTTAGCGCCACTTATTAGCATGTCGATTTCACGTTTTGTTTTTGATTTTTTTTATACTATTTTTTGGGGTTTTCGTAAACTTGACACACCTACTATAATTCTTGAATGTCTATAGCTAGTTGAAGCTGAAAATATTTTCCAGTTTTACGATTGTTATTACTATTATACTATTTACCATACATAATATATATGTATATATAGTATCTGGTGTATATGTATATGTTTATTTATTTTCTTTCTTTAAATTAGCCATGCTCATTGAATTAGAAATGTTTATTTTAATTGTCACATTGACTTTTACGCTCCAACAGTCTGCGGAGAGTGGATATAGAATAGAATAGTTTAAGGGTCTAACTGGTTAGGAAAGAGCGAAATACTGTTGGTGTCGCTTCATTTGTGTGAGAATCTCAATATAATCAAATAATATGTTCTGCAAGGTTGCTTTTATGATCTTTTTAAATGAAATCAATTGCTGCGTTCCCACAATAAAACTAGTTTTGACTGCACACAATTTAAAGACTAAATTTTTATATTTTAAGGACTGGCAATTCCAGGACCAATAAATGAATCTCAATCGGTTGTACGTTATAAATGCTTAAAAAACTCTGGCTGAGTGCTCATTAAACATATCGATAGAAAAAGACTGCTATAGATTGCTATCATTAATTTAACTGAAGTTCTTTTCTTACATCCTAAACACTTCTCATCTGAAGACTTGATCTTTTACGCTTGCCAAATGATCCACATGTGAAGATATTGTCAAGAAAAGTGAGAAACTACTGCCTTCGAAGCCGAACCGTATTTTAACTACGTAAATCGGTTAGTCAATCTCCAACAGTCTGTATGATATTTGAGGTTCCATTAGAGATAAATTGGAAATCTTAAGGCTTAAGTAGGTTAGATTAAGCTAAGAGGTAGATCCTAAGATTTATAGCATTACTGCATGAAAACTTTTTGGACAGTGACAGTAAGAACCACTACGAACCGCAAACTCTGCTCGAACCAAGAAACTTGGCAGGTCTTCTGCGTTCTGCTCTAGGCCGAAAAGATCTTGAAGTCCTGCAAAGCGGGTCAGCGACTTCACAGCTGCCAGAAATTGCCAATTCCGCTATGACCAGGCACTCAAACGAATCTGATTATAAAGTGACTTCATGCTATTTTTGATGAGGGCTGACCTTCCGTGACTGGCTTAGAATGCACAGTTCGTGAGCTTAGAGCTAGTATTGACGCTCTGTTATCCCTGAAAGAAGTTACCTTTCGCAGCAATACCATCTACCGCCACCTTTATACCAGCCAGTTCTGCTTGAAAAACATTACAGTGGTTCGGTAGTCTAAAGCTTAGATTGACGGAGTGCTCCTTAAAGAAAATTTCGCCTTCAACCTTCCAACCTAGCTTCGACCCATGCGTGATAAGGCACATTGCGTCTATTCTCCAGCGACTTCTTCCCAACCACTTATCCCTCGTTATCCAAGTTTTCAGAAATGCAGTTGAGAGAGGAGAGAGTTTCCACGTGTCCTTGTTCCAAAAAATATTCTCCATGGAGGAGAAAGAGCTGTTTTTGTTGTTGTAGCGGCTGAAAACCTTCCTGAAGTAATTTCGAGGAATGGTGTCGAGCTGACAGTCCTTGGCTGGTTAAAAACCCGAGATCGCTCCGGTTTATTATACCCGACAGTTGTGGGAACGGAACGGAGATAGATCAACCCTACTGATACAACTATCCCTAGTTAGATTCAGACTATCGTAGACGATTTATCGTCCGGAAGTTAATTTTTGTCGCAGCATTCTCGCTGCCTCTTTCATGAAGCAGGGTTTCGATAGTAGCTTGTCCATCAAAAAAATTTAAACTCACCACCAAATCTTTCCTTGAACTAATTTATCTTACCGCCCATTTTCTTCAATGCTCTGAATTACAACAAAAAGTAAGGAAAAACAGAGCTCAACTCTGGCAAATCACTGTCGATCAGTTGGCCAATGCCCCGCTTTTGAAGGATCATTTATAATACTGTCATTTATTAATAACAAATTTGAGACTTTCGGCATTGCGCACCAACTCAACCTTCATACAAAAAACAAGCAGAACAACAATGGTTGCTTGGTTGGAAAAGAAGCAATGCAGCGATGATACATCTCCAGGTATCCTGAAGCAAACAGCTCCAGCTGTGAGGCTGCTAACAAGCCTTAGCTGGATAATTCCGGCAGAATGTTTGGAAATACAGACACAACTGATCGTCGTGCAATGATGCGGCACTTGCCACATGGCAGCTAACTAATCTACAAACAATGTTTTACGAGTGTTTGTGTCTATATGTACGTACACCATACTGGTATTATTTTACTAGCAACTTGTTTGTTGTTGCTACATATTCAAGGTACTCGGCAGATCCGCATGCCAGCACAGATCGGCACGTTTGTCTCACATAATATCCATATATTCAGCTCATATTTTTAGCATTCTTTACTTTGCGCTTAGTCCACTTCATGCCGCCAGTAAGTTGTGCGCCAATCTCCATTCACATGCACTGCTTACGCGAACTGCGAACACCAGGAACCCACGGCGCATGGGTTTGGGGCCACCAGCACCGCCAGTTTGCATCATTTGTCGAACTATTGTTGTGCGCACATTGTTTGACCGCTTGCAGTGAGCTTCTTATTTTAGTTGCAATGCTTGTTGTTGTCGGACTTGTGTGCTGCGCGTCATTGATGCCGAACTTCACGACGACATCATCTCACTTACATTTATAACAACCCAAAGGAGCCAGGTGGACCACGCTTTGGTAGTCGCTGTCCATACTGGACATATCTCTGTTGTAATACCTTGCTTGGCGTTGGTTATGTTGTCCATTTGATGGTCACCACCATCGCGCGTTCACCAACACCACGCGCTGGTCGATCAATGTTTTGCGTGAACTTTGATGTCAGCTTTGCAGTTCAATTTCAGTTGAGTGCAGTGCAGGGTCCGCGTGGTTTGCGGAAGGTGAGTGCAAAATTGAAGTACATCATTTATCTCACAGTCATTTCGCTTTGGCAATCGGTTGTGGTATTTCCCTCTGTGGTGGAACAGTAGGTCGTAGAGTTAGTTAAGGTACCGGAAGTAAATTGGGATTGACTAAGCGTATCTTAAAAAACATATTTTGGACTTCAGATACGTTAAAAGAAATGAGCTCTGGTCTTTCCAAACTTAGCCCAGTTGCTGTGATGTCTCCTTTTTTATTGAGTATAGTTAGATCTTATGGCTGTTGATTTACACAGATACTTTGTCACCCTCAAAGTAATTAAATTGTCAAAACTCCTGTCGATGAGGTTAGGTTCATTCTTCCTACGTCGAAGCTGATAAAGTCTTCCGCTTTAGCATTGCAATCTGAAAGCGAAGTCTTGGTTATTTTTATCTTATAATGTCTAAAAAGAAACTCTATTTCGGAGACCAGGAGAATTTAGTCTTTAAGAGTCGAATTTTCGGTAGACCTATAGGTTGTCTTTAACAGGGAAAGAGATATGAAGTTGATGATTTCACTACAGAAGTGCTGAATTTGCAGGCAGATTGAGTATGTTGGTCGATATGCTCCTGAAAAGTTATATTAAGGTGCATCTCGACTTAAAGTTTTAAAACTTTCTCCTGCAGAGTCGGGTGTTATCAAAGTTTGGAACCATATATTTCTGGCATACATGTCTTCCGAAAATTTTAAGTAGTTTCTCTTGCAGTTTCGGTTCAATAAATGATTGCATCATATATTCCTAGAAATTATGAATACAAACAATCCACCTGTTCCCAAAATTGTAAGAAGTAAGAAGAAAGTGAGAAAGAGAGTGTGGGAGAAAAAGAACGAGAGATTTGAGAATATCGGTCGCTATATTCCTGGACACAGATATACATCTCTTCTCAAACTTATAATAAGTTTCTCTAAGAGTGTCGAGTCTAATAAAAGCTTGGACCATATATTTTTGAAATTATAGAGAGCGAGTGAGAAGGGCGGCGAAAAAGAAAGCGGGAGTGAGTGGAAGGGAGAGAAAATGAAAGAGAGAGAAGGTGAGAGAGAGAGAGAGAAAATGAGAGAGCGAGAGAAAAAGAGCAAAAGTGAGAAATCTTTTTTTAAGTGCTGAAAAAACTATTTCAGACGAGCTTATTAGGTGCTTCAGTCTGTAAAACACCGTTATATTGGTGAAATTATCACTTTTGGTTAAATCTAAGTGTTGAAGTTATGATTCGACATCCTTCACGGTATCCGAAAATAATCAAATACGTTTTCCAATGCTGTTATTAAGCCCAATGGCCAGTTAGACGACCGCAGTTTTATTTTTTCAGTGTTTACAGGTGTTCCAAAAGTTCTAATGTATAACCGAGAAGCGACTGCAGTTTACTTTTAACGGTTCTGGTTATTTTTAGCTGACGACATCGCAAATTTGTTGCCGCTTTTCTCTGTTTTCTTTTTTTGTCTCAGTTATTGCTCATCTTGGCCTCCAACTAGCTCTTATTCACGAACCTAACCTGCCTTAACTAAGTCAAAACCAGCAAAGCATTACGCCTGTCGCTTGTAGCAAAAAATTTTAATAAAAACAGTAAACAAATTTGTTGCTCAACAAACAGAGCTTCCTTTTGGTGCATGCCGCACGCGGCTCTCCTCCTGAATTGACATTTCCGTCTAAGCTATATTTCATTCATAAGCACAAGCCTTATTTGCATAAGACTGAACTCTACTTAATGCTTTGCTGATACAATATTTTCTAGAGTGTCAAAAATCTTATTTGCCTATTGACTTGACTAATTGCTACGTCGGACTGCTTTGCCGAACTTAACACAACTCAAAATTAAATATTTACCAAACAACTTTCTTTGTTAACTGTCGAACTACTCCTTTGGTAGTCTGTGTAAATATATAACCTGTCTCTACCCGAATCTCCTTGCGACATCTATTTAATTTCGATTTATTTGTCCATTCGTCTGGCGTGGATTTGTCCTCGTTCGTTCGCTCGCTCACCTTGTTAACACTTCTGAGCCAAGAAAACACGCAACAACAACAGCAATCACTGCTTGCAACTTGTGCGGTCGAAAAATACGTAGCGCAGCAAATAATAAAGCAAAACAGTTGCCATTGTCAACCATTATAGTTATGGACAACTGCTATGCGGCATATGTGGTGGCATTTGTTGCAATTGTTGCAACATGACAGTCACATTACACTGACGCTGCACTGCACTGCACTGCACCGGACAGCGCTGTACAAATATTTACAAATGTTTCCTTTTACAGGTGCTGCTCCGGTTGCTTGTGTTGCCTGCATTTGTTGTTGTAGACTTTTCATGAATAGAAATTCAGCTATTCATCGGCCGGCGAGCGCATTTCACACTTTCCCATTCAGCATGTTGCCACACAGTTGCTTTTTCTGCACCGTTTATTTATTTATTTATTATTTTTGTGAAAATCGAAGCCTATGACTCGACTCAATAGTTATAAATAAATAGTAATTGGATGAAGCGAAGTGCGTAAATAAACAGATAAGCAAATAAAGAGAATTTAAAGTCATTTCAAAAAGTCACATAATGTTGTTGTTGTTGGTTTCAACTTTTTGAGCTGTAGAGTTCATGCTAACTGCTGAAAGTGTCCACTTTTCTTTAGAAATTGGGGTATAGTAACCGCTTTCATGCATAAGAATTTGCTACGCAGCAGTTGGAGATCGCACAAGACGATCCCTTGGGTGCTGGGAAAACTTGCTTATCATTTTGTTGTTACTGACTCTAATACTAACACTTTTGTCATTAAGTTATGATGTGTCAAAACTCACTTTCTTTAGATTTCTGCAATTTATTTTTAATGATCTTTGATACCAAAATTAATAAACAAAATTTTCGTGTCATTTCAGGTGGCCGCTCAAGTTTCCAGGCACGTAGTTAAAGTTTGCACATTTCTAAATTAGGTGTCTCTGAAAAATATTACCTAACGCATCTACATATACAATAGGATACTACAAGAATAGGTTGGGTTAGGTTAGGTTTATCTGGTAGCCCAATAATCCACGCATAGACCCGTTTTAATCCTTTGCGGTCTCTCTATAGATACCTCCTACAGTCTATCATACCGTATGGACCCCAGTTGCTTATAGCGTAGTCTCACCAATGCGGGACAAGTTCAATTGTTTCCCTGGTGCCTTGCTTTAGACATTTCCTGAAGTCTGCTCGATCAGTACTACAAGAACAGCCGAGTAGTCTTTCGGGAAGCATAAAAATACAGAGATCAAAGAATTTTCCATAAAAGGCCCATACAAAACTTTGAGGTGTATTTGTGGAAGTTTTAGGTCTCAAATACTCCACGTATTAGCCGAAAAAATACCCAAAATTATATTTGAAGCATTTTTCATAGTATCTCAATCGTAGGAGTATCACTGTAGGAATCTCAAATTTTGTTTTTCTTGTCATTTGACTCTTGATTATTTTCTTTTTACTAGGTTTTAGGCTTCAGGTGATCTAACGGTTCTTAAAAAGACCATCCAAAAAAGAATATTTCGAGCAATAAATATTTTCAATTTGAAGGCGCAGATTTCTTGTCTTTCGACTATGTATATATATGGACTCCCAGGACCCCCAATAACTAGCTAGTTCAAACAGAATATGTAGTAGATATATGGTAGATAATAGTCGAAAATCTGTAAGACCCCAGATAGTATTAACAGCGAGGTTTCGTTAGCATCAATTAAAAAAAAATGCCATGTAAGGGCAATAAATCATAGAATTTTTAGGTTTGCGTGCTTTTAAACGAGTCTCCATCAAAGTGCTAGGTATAGTACATAATTTTAGATTCATAATGCCCCAGCAAGCATTTACAATGAGGTTTCAAAATAGCAGTTCCATGTTTTTTTTATTTCGTTTTCATCAAAGTGCTAATTGGAACTCGAGACGGACTCCCTATTGTTGCTGTCAGCGCTGAAAGCCAGTCAACCTTGCGACAGTTTAAAGTGATAAAAGGTAAGTCAACATTTACTAGAAACTATTATAAATATTGTTCTTTTTTTAGTGACTACTCAAGCAATATTCATTTCTTCTCAACAATTTGACTGTTCCCGAGTGAGTATGAGTCATCTTCATCTCATCTCCTTGGTTCAAAACTTGTGCTGGTTCGAATATCTTCGCTAACTAATTTGCAATAAAATCTTATTAAAAGTTTTCATAATGATTTTCACTATATGTTTGCTTATAATTAAAACTTCAAGGTAGCATGTATCCACTTGGTCATTGAATTGATAAAACAGTTGCACGATTAATGTTCTAAGAAATGCAATTAAAATTGACATGCGAGCATGTCATACTCTGATACACTTATCGCTCTTGGAAATTGATTTCGATGATATCATGAAGCATGGTTAATAGCTTTTAATTAAGAACAAACTAGTGCCAAATTAATATTAATTTTATATGGTAAATATATTTATAGTCATTACTATCATTTTGGGAATCTAATACCTTAAACATACCTGATACCTGCGTAACTTTACTTTCATTTTCACTACTGACAGCGATGCTTTAAAATTACTCAGTCTGAAACAGTGCTAGATTTTCGAAAAAAAAACTCTTAGCCAGATAAAATCCGGGTCAATACCGGAGCTGTAAAATCGGCTGTTGTGTGAATTTTGTGCTTCTATGAATCCGCCTCTTCTATGAATCCTACTCTAACTTTTTTCGCTTCGTCTACAAAAACCTCGTTTGAAATGTTGAAATAGAAAACGATAGAAATGCCAGGCTCCCCAAAAACCGCATGTTGCAATCAGTTCACAGCGTTTTTCGTGACAACGACGCTCCATATAAAGTTCCAATTCATATTTGCCACCGGTCAGTTTATGTTTCGCCAGCTCAATGAAAGGAAAGTTGAAAAGAACTGGAGTTGAAGCCAACTTTTTGCTCGAAAACATTTTTGCAATACAAAACTTAAATACATTTCTTTCCGCATGCGCAAACTTTTCAAGGTTTTTGTCAACTTGTGCCAAATTTGTAGCGAAAAAAGTGCGCAACTTTAAGAACTTTCCAATAGGAAAACCACACGTCAACAACAACGTAAAGCAAAACTATGGCTGAGCTGCAGTAGTTTCTATAAAATAGAGACTCGGTTAGCTGTCCACTGTTAAATTTAGTTCAGTTTTTAGCCGGTTGATGACCGTTGCAGCTGCTGCTGACAGCCTGCTTTGAACAACTCGCCTGCTCTCACAAAATAGGTTGATATGTAGGTGCTAGTTTTTGAAAGAGAGAATACGAATGAATGGTTTTAGCGGTTTGCCACCTACATGATTATAGTCTTCTATTGGCTTTGTTTCCAGGAATCATGCTAGTGAAATTGAAATGAAACAACAGTTAAGTTTTTTTACTTGCTTTAGTTTGATATTTCTGCATTCTTGTACTGTTATCTAGAGAAAACTAAGATTCGCTAACCACACCCATCTTTGCATGAAAAATGCTGTGTAATCTATTAACTCTGGAAAGTAACTTTTGGTACCAGTCGATGAAGAGGAAGAAATCATAATAGTACTTCTTTTACAAATTTCAGATTTTTATAGATATACATATATTAGTGCCATAGTGCCTAGGATCTTTGTTTATTGCGGGTTCTGTAATAAGAAGGTTTCAGCTGAGTAGTAAGTGACTGGGACTGATCTTTTGCAACTGAGCCTAGTTTCGGGATTATCCGTATTTGCCTCGAGGCATTTGACGTAATCGTCAACTTCTCACTTTAGCTTGCCTTCAAACAGATGTTGTTTGGTTACCCAGAGAATACTTGGTCTAAGACCAGAAGTTGTGAGCTGCTTGAGCCATATTTAAAAGAAATGTTTCTGGAAACTCCCAAGTGAATGGCGCTCAGAGAACTTCCTCACTTGCGTGAACTTTTACACATGACTCCATCCTCCACTTCTACACATTATTCCATCCTGCATCTTCCGATAACTTCTTCTTAAGAAAACCTATATAATCCAACTAAGAATCCCATTAGATGACTTTGATCCAAGTATTACTCAAAAACTCAGCCAAAACTCTGATGAGTTCAGTTAGCAACAGATGTTTCCAAATTACGCCAACTGCCCGGCAACAGTTTTATCTCTGCTGCAGCCAGAAATTTTATTTCTAGCTAGACATTTGGTAGATTTTACAATTTTATTCAAGGCAACGCAGACATTGTCGTGTCATGGCAATCTTAGATAACCGCATTTTTTCCAAATTAATTTTCTTTTACTAATTTTCAATAATTGATTGACCTCGTAACGGTGTTCAATTTGCCACTATCGCGTCGGAACAATGCTTCCGTTCCAATAAAGCAGCAAACACGCACTTGAAACGCAGATAACAACAATCACGTTATCAATTAAAAGCAACAACAACGAACACAATAAGGTTACGTGTTATGGCATATTACATAACAAAGCAAATTAAGCTCGACGCAACATTGCCAGCTCGCACAATACTTTTGATTGGATATCGAATTTCAGTAACGCAACGAAAGCGAGTGTGGCAGCAACAACCGGGCGAGCGCGCTGGGAACCGAAACGAAAACGGTAGCGGCCGTCTGCAGCGCGACTGCAAAAAAGCGCACACAAACAGCAGGGGTTAGCCGCAGCTGCACTTAATTAGCGGCTATTAAGCAGGGGGCTTGATAACTTGAGGAGTACGCCAAATGGCGTGAGGAGCCGGGTGAGCGGTGTGCTGAAGTGTCGCGGTGAAGTGCGGCAGCGGACTTGACGCTTTCGTTTATTAACCATGAGAGTTTATTGAAGACGAGTTGTTTGGCAGCTGATAGTGTGGTTGTTGTTGTTGTGTTTGTTAGTAATCGTTCTGCGTTCGCCCTTGGACGTCTCAGCTGAGAGTCACTGTCGCTGTCGCCTTGAAGTGTTAATTGATTTGATGCAACAATTGAGCACATACTTACATACATACTGACATGTTGCAACAGTGTTGCAGCCACTGGTCGTTTGTGCCGCTTTGTGCAGCAAGTGCTTTGTCGCCAGCCGTCGCATTGCGCTTTTTAGTATGTCTGCATAACTGCTTACTGCCTTACTGGCTTCTGTGTGGCAATATGCCTTAAATGTAAAATTTTTTGTTGTACCGTGTTGTTGTGGTGTGTCTGCATTGCAGTTTTTGCTCTTCAACTTTCAATCGAAATCAATTAACTAAGATTGTTTCTTTACTATTTAATGCAATTGAGTTTTTCTTGTCGCTCGATCGTTGTCTTGCCTTTTATGTTGTCACTTTTGTTGTTGTTTGTATCGTTTGATGTCGCCACTCTTTTGCTACAAATACATTTTATCACAATTAAAGAAACAGCGGGTTTTAGCAAAGAAATGAAGACGCCAGCTAGTCAAGTAATTAGTAGATCAGTCAAAGTGAGCGAGTAATGCGAGCAGTACTCTCTGAGAGTACCTACAATACATAGTATATATGTACATATGTAATAGTATCATGCAAAGTATCGCCATTCTGAAGCTGTAATATTTTTACTTTTTCCTGGGTCCCTGAATTCCAACCCAAAAGGACTACGCCCGCTTGGCGGCCAAGAATGAATAAAGCTAACTTTTGATGTTCTGATCTGATGTGAATCGGATTCCGGTGAAAGCGTTCAGCCGGAAAGACTGAAAGTCCGAAGTGATAATCTCTGGATTATAAGATGGATGAGTTCATCATTTATTTGTAGTGTTGTTCAATCAAGCAAACTGTTCCAAATGTGAACCGGATTCCAGTGTGGGTACAAATAGTCCGATGAGGCATGCTCTGGATTTTAAGTTGGGTGAGACAAAACTTCTCAGTCGCTGTTTTCCAAACATGTATTTTTTAAACGGTCTTTCAACGTGAAGCCATGATGTAAAACTCGTGTGTAGTCGCCAATTCCGGATGTTTTCGCTTCTATTTGAAGAGTTGTTCAATCAAGCAAACTTTTGATGCTCTGTTCTGAAGTGAACCGGATTCCAGTGTGGGAAAAAATGGAAGTCCGAAATGACAAGCTCTGGGCTATAAGGTGGATGAGATAAAACTTCTCAACTGCTGTTTTTCATATAGTTTTTTCACCGGTCTGGCAACATGAGGCTAAACGCTGTCTCGATGTAAAATTATTACCGCATGTCTAGTCGCAAATTCCAGTCGTTTTCCGCCACAAGCTCTATTCAATTTAAAGAGTTGCTGGAGGTAGCAATGCCATAATGATTTCACCAGATGCTTATACAGCATGCTTTTGATGTCAAGAAATACAGCGCTTACGATGGCGTCAGGAATATGCGGCTTTAACACTGGTTTAATTGGTTTTCCAGGCTTCTCATTTTAATTTCGGGTTATCGTAATGGGTCCATTCTTCATCACCACTTAGAATTCTGACATGCAAATTGGTCTTTCAACTTTCCCTAACTTCAATCTCAATTTCTTTGCTTTATTTTCAAAGATTCTTCACCTTATTATGGCAACACTCATGTTGAATAATGCTTCATTTCTCAACGTTTTGTGTTCCAAGTTAAAATCACCACTTTTAAGTCGAGCAAAGTCTCATCAGGGATTGCTTTCAAACTATAATAATCTGTTTTTGTAGGTATTGATTTGTATTCTTCATTGCTGTTACTTGTAGCTGTTCATCTAGAAATATTCAAAAACCTAGAGCAGAACTCTCACGACCGGAACTAGAGCGCACGACTTATCTAATATATCTTCTTCTACTTTATTAGCGTAGACACCGCCTTCGCGATTATACCCTTGTTTACAAAAGCCGAGACTGTTTTGTTCCTTTATTCGGCTGTTTTTGCGTGGCGGGTCCCAAACCCAGCAAACAACCCTGGAGGGGAATTTACTATATATACTATATACCAGAGTAAATTATTTTTGAAGGCAAAACAGTAATCAGATTTAAAAAGATAAAATGACAAAAATTAAAGAAAATATAATATACGGGCGTTCTCGGAAAGAGGAAGGGGAGGGGTGTGATTGAATTTTTAGGACTTAAGCCGTGTCTTAACTCAATTTCCAGCAAAACTACGAGCCCTATAGAAAAAGGTTATAGAGCAAAGTTGTTGCTAATGAAAAAAGCTTCAACTTTTGCAGCAAAACCTTTCGGATATAACCTAAAATGTATGTAAAAAATTCATATAACCGAGTTTTTTTTGTTATCTTGCTTTTTTCAAGGCACAATTTAGCTCAATATTACGGGTTATACAAGTATGAATTATATTAATTCCAGCACTTGCTTTGTAATACGTGTCTGAGTCATGTAATCGAAAATATTTCTGTTTTATTGATGTAATACATTTGGTATTTCTTATGGCAAGCTCATGTAGCACACTACAATTAATTTGTTTTGCAAAAAATAACATTAATTAGAAATGTCGCGCGGCTTAGGCTAGCTGAATGGCCGCGAAATTAATAGACTAATTGGCTGCGCAGACGCTTGAAGGTCAAAGATGAAGCCAGAAATGTTTGTTATGATAATATTATTATCCGTCATTTACATATTTTTCAAATACCGTAAAGTTTTATTCCGCTATCATCATTGGTTCCTAATGTTTATATAAAGAAGGCATCAGATGGAATTCAAAATAGCTTTATAAGAAGGCGTACATAACTGTAAAAAGTTGAACTGTAATGAATATGCTTCTTGCAATCAAAATGTTCCTTCTGCCACTTCTTCCGTAAAATTTAGAGTTTTTTGTTAGTCGGTTAACGCTGAAACATTTGTAGATTTATTTCTTCCATTTTTGAACTGTATATGGAAATACCTAAAGGAAACGACTCTGTAGATGTTTGAAAACAAAAACTTTAAAATTATTGAAATGTTTTGTGCCAAATTAAAATCTTTATTTATGGCTTAGTTATGACGTTTTTCGGGCAGTTTTTTGCCCTTTTAAATACGACCAAGTTTCATTATTTAATTTTTTTACTCAAGTTACAGCTTCCGGATTTCGACTCTACTCGTCGTCGATTTTGGTATATATAACCCTATATCTGACTCTTTTAGTTTTAGGACTTACAAACAACCGTTATGTGAACAAAACTCTAATCCTCTCGTTAGCAACATTGTTGCGAGAGTATAATGATTAAAGATGTTTACTTAAAATCAGTTTTGTGGGGTTTCTCTTTTTTCCTCTTACCTTACTTGTATGTTTTATACCCAGAACCTTGAATATATCCTATTAAGTTTACGAAGCTGTTTGTAACACCTAAGGCAACGTCGGAGACCCCATAAATGTCCATAGCTGAGTCGATTTAGCCATATCCGCCTTTCTGTCTGTCTGTATATGGTGTACACGAACTAGTCCCTCAGTTTTTAAGGTATCGATCTGACATTTTGCACATTTGCTTTCCTATTCCTATCTAAGAAGTTGCTTATTTGTCGGAACGTCCGCTGTCATAGCTGTCATACAAACTGAATGATCGAAATCAGGGCTTGTAAGGAAAACTTTTTCATTAAACGAGCTATATTCACAAAATTTTGCAAGAATGATTATCTAAAGCAGTCCTGCAATCTCCGAAGAAATTGTCCAGATCCAACCACTCTAGCATATAGCTGCCATACAAACTGAACGATCGGATTTAAGTGCTTGTATGGAAAGTCGTTACATTTTAAGAGATATCTTTAAGAAATTTGGCATGCATCGTTTTCTCAAGCAGTAGTGCAATCTCCCAAGAAAAAATTCTGTTTGGAGCACTATAGCATATAGCTGCCATACAAACTGTACGATCGGATATAAGTTCTTCTAAGGAACCTTTAGTATTTGTGAAGGATATTATAAATTTTATGTTGTTTTTAATGAAAACAGCTGTCTTTATACACCTTCCTTTAATAAGATTGCCAATTCCTTTTTATTGAAGGCAAAAGGATTTTCAAAGGCTTATAATTGGTGCTGTGCAAAAATCGTAATCTTTTCTTTCAAATAAAAATAGCATTTTCTTCAACAAGCAGCATTTTTCGAATTTTCCCAGCACACAAGCGATCGAAAATTTTCACTCGGCATTCATTTTTTATACAACTAAATGTGTACTGTTAAATTGGCCACTATTAAGAACTAGAGGCTAGCAAATTGCATGGAAAAACGTAACAATTTTTCAACACACAAAAAAAATAAAAAATAAATACAAAAAAAAATACAAAAAAAAGAAACACAAAAAGCGTAGCCGTGAGCTATGACCCAAACCCAATTTCCCAAGACCGCATCGAACCTTGCTTGCTGCATGAGTGCGCGGCTGCGGGGCAGCTAAAGAGAAAACTGCCAAAAGGAGCAGCTGCCACGCATTGCTTGTGAGGCGCATTTCTATGCACAAGCACACTATATAAAAGCAACAACAACTCGCATATCCTTTATGCACTTTGTGTGCCTTTGTCCTTTTGGCTGCATCTTGCACCTTTTGCGCCCTAAACTCACGCTAACGGCACTGTGTTGTTGCACAATCTATTCACCATTACGATATGGCCAATGAAATTGCAATAACAACAACAGCAGCCAGTAATGCATTGACAGTAACACTTAACTGTTACACCTACAGCGTAATTTTCTCATTACCTTGGTTGTGGCACTGCTAACTGGCTGGCGTAAGTAGCTCACTGACGCACTTGGTTGACTCTATGCCATGAACGAGCCTGCAACGGATGTTGGCAATTTTATTTTATATGC
This sequence comes from Bactrocera neohumeralis, assembly GCF_024586455.1. Lineage (NCBI taxonomy): Eukaryota > Metazoa > Arthropoda > Insecta > Diptera > Tephritidae > Bactrocera > Bactrocera neohumeralis. Next base: position 79,307,865 of record NC_065923.1, on the reverse strand, counting down.
CAGAAATAATAACAACAACAACTAAGATGGTATTTTAAAGCAGCCGAGTCGCACACAAAGCAAATGCATGCAACATGAAAAGTAAATGTGTACAACAACAAGCACAACAAAGCAACGCTAACAAGAAAATGAAAATTTGTGCTCAAAGGAAATGTTTTGCATTTGTTTACAAAATATTTTCATTGCATGCCTCGCACACCCGGCATTATTTGTAAATACGCTGCCGCCTTCAATATCCTCATACCTGTGTGTCAATGTGTGTATGTGTGCGTGTGTTTGAAAATTATAAATTGAAAATTGTATGGCCGCTTGCGGTGAAATTTCGTGCACAATTGACTATGAAAATTCCTGCGATTGAACCTTTTTGGCTTTGGCCTTTTGTGCGCTGACTGCGTGCAACCTCCCCTTCCGCTCCCTTCGCTCTTTCTTAAGCTACGAAATGGCTTGTAATGCCAATAGTCTGTTGTTACTTAAAAATGTATCGAGAAAATTAATGTGACTTCACTTCAACTGGCATTTGTAGCGAACAGCAGGATGTCCTTGCAACGGAACCCAGTTGCATGAATACTCACACACATATATACATACATGTATACAGAAATATTGATAAAGTACTATTCTGCTCGCTTACAAGCTGCTACATAAATAATTTAATTAGACCACATATCGACAAGCGCACTCGTGTCCAACGCTCAGCAATGAAAACGAAGACGAAGACAGGGTAAGGGTGTGCTTGCCAGCGTTTGATTGACACAAGCAGGGTGTAAGAACTATTGTGTCTTCTTAGAAAGTGGCTAGTGTATGCGTATTTAGCAGTACTTTTGTTTTCAAACATTAAACTCTACAAAGGATGCCAGTGGTTTCTTATAAGTCATCAATCATTTGCTAAATAGATAGGCGGGAAATCTACAAAACTCTGCTTAATGACGAGCAAATACTTTTTTGCGTGGAAATTAAGGTGTTCATGTGAAAATAGCAAAGCTGTTTAATAATATATTTTGAAAGGGATTTCTGGACTTCGCTAAAATGCCAACACAACTCTGACATTAAGCGACTTGTGAAACGTATGCAGTTTTCTTCGAGTCTCTGTTGAAGCTCCTGTATACCACAAAGGTTTGAATTATAAACGATTTATAGCAGAAAAGATAATTTGTTTTAACGGCACCCAAGCTTACATACCAGGAAATCGAAAAAGTTCTTAAAGTTTCTTTGAGAAGGCGTCACTAAAACTAATACTTAAGTGAAGTTAGACCTCACCTAAGAACGATACGTGAGCACGTGTTGAGCTCTGTTGACTACTTGCAAGGTTCTTCTGACCCAGAGCAAATCTAGTCTAGTGAATCTTTCGACAAAGCTGTCAGCTTTTTTAACACAGCGATCGGTAAGCTAGTTCGATTGAGATCGTACATATACAAGCTGGCAGTCGCTAGAACTCGCAATCAACCGATTTATCCGGCCTTTATTAAGGCTTGGAATAGTTGCTGCATTTTCGGAATATGACCCAGAGAGTGTCTCTTGTGCTCAGACCGCTAAAAGTTGGTCACTGGAAAGAAATCAACGAGACGAAAGTTTATTTTGAAGAACAATAACAGTTGATCTAGAAAAAGTGTATCGAACAACTTGGAAGAACTTTTTTGTACGCCTTTTCCATATAACGGTTGAAAAAAGTTCCGGCCTGAAACATAGATGGCGTTTGGGGATTTTCAACCGCAATAAACTGGAAAAATATCATGATTTGACAACAAAGTCCAATCGACAGTCATCCGAGTGGGCTGCACACGATAAACCCGTCCAAAGCGTGGAAAAACGCAACAGTCGGTTGGCAAGGTCTGCATGGAATAATTTTTACTAAATACCTTGAAAAAGGAAGGACCATCTAAAACGACTATTATATAGCTTTATTGGACCGTTTGAAGAACGAAAAATTGGGAGCATTTGAAGAAAAGGAAAGTGATTTTTCACCAAGACAATGCACCGGAACACAAGTCAGTGAAAACGATAGCAATAATCCATGAATTGAGGCTCGAACTGCTTCCACAGCTACCAAATTCTCCAGTTTGGACCCCCAGCGACTATTTCTTGTTCTCAGATCAGATAAGAATGCTCGCTGGGATGAAATTTTAGTCGAATGAAGAGCTGAACGCCAAAGCTGAGGCTCGTTTTGAGGCAATGTACAAATCGTACAACAAAAATCGGTATCGAAAAGTTGGAGGGTCGCTGTAAGCAGTATATCACCCTTGAAGGGAACTAGGTTGAATAATAAACCGAATTCTACCAAAAAAAACCACCAACTTCACTACGAATCTTGAGGAAGTAGAAAATACTGAAAATGTCATGATATCCTAGGAATTGATTATATTAGAGTGAGAGAAATGCTGGAAGGAAGTTAACTGAGCTGTTCTGATACAGCCGGCTTTAGACCGACTCAGTAAGTTCGGTTTCTTGCAAGAACCTATCAGAATATGGACCAAAATGCTCAGGACCAAGATATTGAAGGTCCAGAGTATTTCAATTTGGTACGCCTTGGAACTTTCAATGCGTTTTTAAACCTCAAGCCGGCATTCACTATTCTAAGTTCCAGTACGTCGGCCGTCAATTCGTAAATGTCATTCGAAAAATGCAACGCTGTCATTAATTAAAAGCATAATTTAGTAATCAGCTTCAAGCTCGGCGTAAGCATATAGAAATGACCGCAATCAACAGCGTGCAGCACAGTAGCTCACACTGGCGCACTGCAGCAGAAATATTTGAACTCTTGAACTGCTTGCAGCACCACAAGCGCCAACTGTCGTAGGCTATATACATACATGTATGTATGCCAGGGATCAGCGCCAGGAGCGATAACGCCATCAAGCGCTTTTGTGCTACCGACAAGCGTCATCCTTTCATTGTCTGCCGCCACCGCCAAAGTGTGTAAGCAGTTCAACGCATGTATGTATGCATATGTGTGTTGAATTCTTCAGTGCGTTCAACATATTTATATACATATACTTAGACCAAAAAATGATATTTCATACACTGCCGCTGGCTAAGTTTTTTATGATATCACAACAACATTCACGCGCAGCAACAACTACGTGCAACATGGGTGCTCTTACTGCATCTCTCATTGTTATGCTGTCAATGTATGTATGTATGTGTACTTCTTTTTTCTTTATCTTCAATTTAATAGTGGCATATCTCTCTTCATTGCAGCATCATCAGCGCGCATTTGCACGTACACACACTTATATATATGCCATAAATGATCTGTATATAGATGTATATATATGTAGTGCAACCGCCACCCGACCCAGCGCGTCCATTGCCGCCTTCATTTCGATCTTGATCTTCAGCTTTATCGTGAGCGCGGCGCGTTTGCGCCTGCAGCCATGCTTGCCACACTCCCAAACACACATAGATATGTATCTATATACGCTGATGTGCTCAAATTAAATTCTCATATGTGTACATATTTATAAGCATTTGTAAGCGGCATAACCAACAAACGCCCAGCCGCACGCACAGCGCCACCGTTGAGCGACTTGTCGTCTTGACTTGATGCTGCTGATGATCGAGCGCTACGCTCGCGTTCAAGCGCCGCAGCAGCAACGGCCTGAGGTCGCCGACTTACCGGCTAACTGCTACAAACTTTTCCTTGTTAATTTTTGTGCTTGCTTTATTTTTCCTGCTTCATTTATTTGCTTTTGTTTTTGTACTCTACTCTTATTATTACTCTTTGTCTTGCGCTGAGCATCTTAAATGCGAAATGATTTCTCGGAAGGTCAGGTTGTCTGGCGCAGTCTTTTCATTATTTTCATTTATTTATTTTTATACTTTTTTGTTTTTGTGTCGCTTTGTTGTCGCTGCTCCACTATGTACTTTTCTATTATTTAATTGCGTTTATAGTTCTTGACTAGCAGTTGCTTTTAGTTTGGCGTCTCTGCCTTCTGCTGCTTCGTACGCGTCTTTTAATCTATTTTTATTGCACTTAATTCTGTTTACTGTTAACCCGAGTCCGAGAATGATTAATTGCATACCGAGTTGTATAATTTTTTTTGAGATCTACCGCTAGTACTGAGCAGGCGTGTGGCCAAACACAATGTGCCAAAAATATCAAAAAAAAAAAAAAACTGAAAATTAAAAAGTATAAATCTTTAGCTGGTTATGATAGCAATCTAGAAGTGGACTATGAGCAGAAAAAAGTTGTTAGCAAATTTTAATAATTTAATTAATTTTTAGGAGTCTTTGTTTGGTAGTATTAAAAGCTGTTAACCTCCAAAGTACACGCCAGAGATTTTTGGTTTACAAAATATTATTTTTTAGGAACTGTTAAGGTTATGAAAGCGCTTTGGAATCCTCCACTCCACCCTTAAATGGAAGGTGTGAGATATTTGTATGTATACTATTTTTAAATTAGTTTTTCTAAAGGGTGATCCATTTTGAAGTTCCCTACTTTTTATAGAACAAAAGAACATGGAAACTTCAAATTGAAAGGAAAGAACATTCTTTGGCACTTATTTTTTGAAGATTATCTCTTACAAATGTTGGTCGCGGCTACGTCTCAGATGATCCATCCAAGTTTCGATGACTCATTCGAGCGTTTCTTCTGGTAACTGGTGAATGACACGCGTGCTGTTTTACTTCAAGGCCTGAATCGAAGTGAAAATGACGTAGATATCTTAGACCTGTTCTAGAGAAGGCCGGACATAAGCAGATGAGGTTATCCAGCTTCTTTCTCTCAAGCTTACTTTCCTATACTTTCTACATGTGTCATAGTTCATAATGTCCATACGGCTCGCATGTGATGTCAGTAAGTTGTGGCCTATGACTAGACCAACAACCGTCCTGCAGTATTTTTGAGACCGTGTGAGTTGAAAGCTTGAATGTTCTCCTTCTACTTCTTTGCGCATGAACTTAGCGTTCCCAGGAACCCTTCAGTCATTCCATTTCACCTTGATCCATCAGTCAGCCCTTTCGAAAATTTCATTCTAGATCGTTTTTAGTAACTTCCATGTTTTCTGAAGTGGTTCGGTAGTTAAGCAGATGCAATTTTGTCAAACTCATCAGTTATTTCATTTCCCGCACCGCACTTATGGCAGAAAACACAGTATATATGTAGCCGCTTTCTGGCAGTTGTTAGCTGTCTCAGCAGCTTTCCTGACCACAAAGACTTCTGCCTGGAAGGTACTGCAGCATTACGGCAAGGAAGGGGTCGCTTGAGAACTAGCTCCGCGCAATTGATCGCAACGGTCCACTCTTTCTTTTCCACTCCATCAGCCATTTTTGATCCCTCCGTATAGATATTGAAAGTTATACTTATCTAGATCTCTAGAGAATATGTTAAGATAATTTGCTAGATTAGATGGGAAGATTATAAAAATGCATATGAATCTATTTTCGCCATACACCGCACCCCATTAGACTGATTAGCCGCTTTAATTCGAACACATGTACCACCGAAGTAAACACAATTTCATTAATCTACATATCGGTATGTTCGTATACCGAATGTTACTGTTAATCGCCAAGTAAATTGTGTCTGCAATTAGTACTTGTCTGCTATGCCATTGCAATTGCAAGTCAAGCGCGCCACACCGACGCACACCAGCGCTCGCCGCACATATGCTCGGCCGACTTTTGGCATCTCATCGGCGCGGCGCATTCGTTTGCATTTTCATTCATTGTAGCGCCCATTCAGCGCGGCCGCAGACGCAAGCTGGGAATGCGGCCCCAAGCAGCGGCGTTGCAACAAAAATAGCAAGCGCTAGCGGCTGTGCCACACAATTTGCGCGAAATGTTTATGCAACTTTTTAGGTATTTTTTACTGTTTCTGTTTTGCCCCTACTATTTTTACGCGCATCGTCTTCGCGTCATTTACGCGTTCATTGGCACTTCGTTTGGCCGCAAGGCAGGCGAAATAGGCACACGCACCGGTAGATGGCACATAAATACAATTATTCACAAATACTTACATATATACATACATACAGACAGTCTAATAAAGTATGAGTAATTCTATATGGGCCATGCACATTCTACTTTTTATTATTTATTGGCCACATACTTTCTTCAACCAATTCCACGCTTCTGAGGCTGTAGGGGAGCGACACGTGTGTGTAGTCTTCTGGATTTCATTTAGTCTATGTTTATGTTTATGTAGTTCCCTGCAAGATCAGTACGCATATTATTCATTCAGCTGCCTTTCTTTCGCCGCCCATTTTCCCGACTTTCTGCGCCACATTCCGTTCTTTTCTTTCATTTCTGACTTTCTTGGCCGTCTGCCCAGTTGCTCGCCGCTCGCTACTCACGCCGCTTTGAAGAATTACGCGCGTCTGTTGCGTTTATGGTTTTATGGCCAACCTAAATACACAGTTGTTCGACGTGTTCGTATGTTGCATAGGCACATACATACATATAATTAGTTGTAGACAATTATTATTGCTGGCAGTTGCAAGTAATTCGCTGAAAGCTGAAATATTTTGCAATCGCACTAATCATATTTTGCTTAATTTTCGTTTTAATGTAGCGCTAATTTTTCTGGCTTACTTCCAATGAATTTACGAAATTTTGTGGGCCTATTGAGTTGGCAGGCGGGTTAAGGTTGCGTTGATTAGCGCAATGCGTTGTGGAGTAGAGTAAGGTAGACCTGCAAAAGTAGTCGGACGAAAATTTCCCTGATCGGAGTAACATCCAGAAGCAAACTTCAGAGACCTATAAAATATATATATAAATGACCAGCATGATGACCTGAGACAATGATCTGTCTGTAACACTCGAATCAGACCCTCACTCTTTGAGATATCGATTTGAAGGTTCGTGACCGTCCTTTTCTCCACAATAAACTGCTAATTTGTCAGCCGGAACCACCAAAATCTTCTCAGCTCGATTGGTTCGATAACATATAAAGTTCCATACATAAACCTCAACTGGTTCTAATCGTCCACTGAGAAAATAATGAAATATCTGCGTTTTAACCATGACAGAATGCTTTTATGGAGACTAAAAAATTCGGAGAGAGAGAGTAACCAATACATCGGTTACCTTATATTGTAAATGAGCTAGAGAAAAAAAGAGGCGGAAATATTGCCCAAGCTCACTAACTATGTGTTAAGTTAAGGAGTGCCTGTCCTCACAAGAAATAGCAACAAGCTACAACATCATCTGAGTCTTTTGAATGTCTGTTTAGAGCGGAATGGAGAATCGCTGTTACGTTCTTCTATTACGTTCTAGTATTGTACCAATGGATCTCGCGTGAGCTTAGAAAGCGATCATGTGCTACTGTATGATTCTTTTGGCCTAGCTTAGCACATAGAAGATCTTCTGACCAACTTGTACTGCAAAGGTTTTATATCATCAGAAACAACTTTCCTGTCGGTTGACTTCTTTCTTGGACAAACAAGTCACTACTAAGTACTAATTGTGACTTAAGGAAAACCCGCAGAAATCAATAAGAACCAAACTACAATCCCAGTCTAAATTAACAGCTATCAACGCAACTCATTTCACCTCGAGCCACAATTGGCGCTGCTCTGCCGCCTACTTGCCACATATTTAATTGCTGTAATACTGCGGACTAATTTCGCATTCAATACAAATGCCAAATGACATGGTGCACAATTGTAATCCCAAGACAGATTTTAATTTCATTTACAGATTGTCGCGCACTGACAGCCAACGAGACAGCCGAACAAGCTAAATACTGCTCACTCGTGTGTAAGCAACTGCAACAAATCGCAGTCTTTGGAGTTGTAGCAAAAAAGAGAGCGGCAGCAACGATCAATAGATGAGCGTTGTTGAGGAAGAGCGGTTGTCCGGGCTGCTTAAGGCCACGAGTAAGAAAATATGCTGGGAATAAAGTTGAGCCTACGCTACAAAGGCGGTGGTGTTCGGTGTTGAGCAGCAGGACACTTGAGTGATGCGAGTTGGTCTCAGACACATGGACATATGTACATGTATATAGATTGGCAGTTGCAATAATGTTTACAAACAAGCTGCAATACGAAATTGTACGAGACATTTACAAAAATGTGCCATTCATTTCAATTAATCACAGAATAAAAGACGTAGTTCAAAAAGTAAATGAAAATACAAGATAAATGTGGGTACATATGTACATATGTATATATATTTTTTTTGTGATTTGCAACATTTGTTTGTTGTCACTTTGACACGTGGTGGCAGACTATGCGCAGTTTTTTTGGAGATATTGCTTGGAGCAGGCATTTGCAGTTGATAAATGCCGTCTGGCGCCTACATGTATGCTACGATTTGGCTGCCATGCTTTTTCACTGTTTTATGTACGGCTAACGGTACTGTGCGGCTTCCCTAAACTAATATTTTTGAGCGTACTTTCTTAAGCCACATTCTACGTGCTCACTCTCCGCTTCGCGCACTCTCTTCATGCCGACAATTTTAAGCCACAATCCCCGGGCTTTACTTATCACTTACGCATTTCCTCTGTGCGATTTTCGTATTTTATGCAAAAAAGCGCACACATACATACTTACGTGTGCATATAAGCACTTAATTTTTCTTCAATTTTTCTTTTCTTAAGCAAAGCGGCAATAAAATTCGCAAGCAAATGGCTTCAAAGCGGCAGCTAGAAAAAACTCAAGGCGCGCCCCGAAAGCAAAGCCAACAAAGCAAAAGTAAATCTAACAGCTTAAGCTGCTGTCTATGTGCGTTTTTTTCCTGCGCGCGGAGCCTTTGTTTCTGCTGCTCTTCGCTTCCTTTGCGGCTGTTATCTCCTCTTTTTCTTGTTGTTTTTTGTATTTTTTGTGTTTGGTCCTCGGCAGCGCGCAGAGCCACTGCCTGTCAGTCAGCCTTCAGCTGCTGTAATCCTGGACAGCGTGTTTTGCTTAAATTTGGGTACTATGCGCTCAAGATGCTGGTTGTGTGCAGGGAAGCGTGTGTTTCTGCTACCTTCCATGTACCTTCCAGGCGATGCCGCTCACACACTGACTAGTCAGATTACCCTTGTCACTTTCTCAATGCTAGCAGTATTGTTATTGTTGTTGTTCTGTTGCGCGTATTTACGCATTTTGATGTATTGAATTAATTTCTTGCAGCAACGGCATCCTGTTGCTTCAATAATATGCCACGCCACGTAACATCTCCAATTTGTCTCCTGTGTTGTGATGCCACATACTTTCTATACTCACATGAGGTATGGATAAATGCACGCTCAGGTGAGCGTTGCACATTGTTGCGGCTCAGCATTTATAGATTTTTTCAACTGGCAATCGGTTGGACAGTTTGTCTGCTGAGTTTCTAGAATACTTAAAAATTACACTTTAGTGTTGGACCCGCAGCTCACACGGTTCATTGTACCTACTCAAAGTTCAAGTCATCACTTATAATTAGAATGATATGTCCATCGGGACACCGTCCGGTACAAGGAATCATATCGAATTTATCTGCACAGATCAATAATAAGACGATGGTTCACTGTACAGTAGTTTTGAAGATGAAAGTCAGTTCTTGTCAGTCAGCCTTGTCAGTTCTTCGCCGCCCTATTGGAGTAGATCGGCCGGTAATCCATCAGCTCACGCAGCTTTGTTGTTCTTCAGGCGTTTAATTGCCATTCGAACCTTATCAACATCTATTCCATCGCCATCGATTGTGAAAGCGATTTCTCCATCTACAGTTTTTAGACTTTCACTGCTGGTCTTGTAACCTAACTTACCGTTTAGCTGTCGATTGTGATTGTAGCTTCTTGACGTCGAACTTTCCCTGTGATTGTTGACGGGCTTTGCTGCGCAGCGGTGGGCGCGTATCTTTGGTACAACAAGGTAGTGGTCCGAGTCGATGTTAGGTCTTCGGAGCGTACGCATGTCAGGGACACTGGAGACATCTCATCCATCTATGAGTACAAGATTGATCTGGTTTTGAACTTTTCGATTTGGAGACAGCCGTGAGGTAGCTTGACGCATTTTCTTGTGCTTGAATCTTGTACTACAGACATCCATATTTCAGGCCTCTGCGAAGTCGATCAGCGTCAACTCTTTTGAAGCGGCTTCTCCATGGAGTCTGAATTACGAATAAAGTTGTTTATCGAGATCTGAATTGAATTTGAGAAGCGTTTAGAACTTGTCTTTGTGCCGAAGATAACAACTATTGCTTTAAAATTAATTTCAATAATTTTCTTTTTTATTTATTTTTCTTCTTCTCTTCTCATATCCTAGCTCTTTGCTCCTATCAAAATCAAACTCTTTTTTTGCTTCTTAATGCCTTCATTTCTTTAGCAAAATTTTTTCATCAATCAATTTTCTGTCAAGGAATTTATATTTTATTCATTACACTTTTGATTCAATCTATACAAACTCCTGCCTTTGAATTAGCTGCGTCTTTTTGTGGACACCCAAAGTGAAATCCTTTGCTGAACAAACCTTTCGCAGCCAGGAGACATACAAATATATGTAAAATGCTCTCGGTTGCTATCCTTTCCAGCAAGATTTTTGACAGCTGCCACGTATGAGTTGTGTTTTCTTTTCTTTTTTTCGTTTTTTTTCTCTTTCTATCTTTCTGTCTCTGCTTTCTTAGTCACGGCTATTCTTAGCCAATATTGCAATTTATGTAATGTGTACACTTCGCCCTTACAGCTCTACTTGTTATGCATAGCGCTGTTGTTGCAGTTGTTGTTGCCACTGCTCTTGGCTTGTTCTGTGGGTATTTAATGTCAAATGTGTTGCGGTTTGCTCTGCCAACACTTACGGTTTTCTTCTTCCGCGCCGTTGGCTACCTTTTTATGCAATTTCCTAAAGGTTACTTACCTCATTGCTGGCACCTTATGCTGTTTGTTTACCTTTCGTTTTGTTGTTGTGCTGCTTTCATATACCTTACCGTGTTATATTGTCACTATGTATGTAAGTTTCACATCAATATGTTTATCCTAAATTGATTTTTTCTTCGCTGCCGACTGCTCATATGTTAGTTTTGCATGTGATTACCGTGGGAAGTTGTTGGGTCTACCTTTCAAATGTTGCATTTTTTTTCAATTTCGTACTTCAGCGCACTGGCCTTTGTTTCGTCTAAGCGAAATTTGTTTTTTGTTGTATTTACATTTTATTATGTAACTAAATATTTGTTTTTCATGGCTTTCTTTGCTCTTCGTATTTTGCCAAAATCCACAACAATTGTTTGGCATTTTTTGCTGTTTGTTATTTTTTGTGGGATAAAGGGTCGTAAGCTGGCGCTTTTGTTTGCGAAATTTGTTATTTTAAGTGAATTGGCAAAAATTTCATTAAATTGAGTTCATTAATAATTAATTGTTGCATAAGTTGTGGTTTGATTGTGATTATGTAATGCTGTAATGCTGCGTCTTTCTATGGAAGAGATGTGCTCCGTCGGAGGTATGAAGAGAGAAAGGAAAGATTTAAATGTGCAGTATGTGATACATATACCGATCCAAACAGAGATTGATTCATGGAGCTTTGAGATTTTGTAAATATTTTGAAACTTATTTGGTTGTATCTTCGGTTTCCAAAACACTCTTGAAAATATTTTTCATCAACTTTTGTGCCGCAAAGAAGTGGAAAAATCCTCATTTCCACTCGACGAGAGGCGAGAGGGATATGTGGATGGGGAGAAGTCGCTGGAGAAGAGTCGTAGTGAGCTGAACACGCCAACTGTGCGCTCAAAGCTAGTCAAGAAAAGTCTGTCCCCACTAGAAATAGCATCAAGCTCCTTCACTATCAGAGTCCAGAGTCGTTTGGGTACATATTCACAATGGAATCGTGGGCCAACTGCAAAGTCGATAAACTAGCCAGAGTGGGCATCGTTGCTCCGCTTACATCGGAATGGAACCGAATAAGATCTACATTGACATCTTGGGTTCTAGCACTGAACTAATGGACCTCGCGTGGGCTTAGCGAGCGCTGGTCGACGACGAGCTCCTGTTCGGATGCTAATTGTCAAAGTTGTATAGAAGAGGGTGCGGTGGAAACATCCTTCTTGTCTATTGTCCAGTTTTTCCAAGTCAAATGCTGAAACATCTCGGTAGCCAGAACTTGCTAAGGTGATGTGAGAGGGTAGTAGGTGAAGGAGAAGAGGCACAGTGAGCTTCTTTAAAGTTGGAACAGGGTGTAGAGGGGAGGTTTAAAAACTTCATTTTCAGGCTTACTGACTACTGTAGCATTTTCAAGCCCAGGTTGAGTTAACAGTAGATTTACTGCTCCGGAGTGCAGCCTTTTTCAGAGAAATGACTATGAACTCTGATGGCAGCGCAGCGCTACAAACGTTACTAGCCTTGAGCTCAGGAACTGTGCATTCAAGGCTGGATGTCCAATCTTTGCAAGACTAACGCTGAAACATCTCAGCCCTAACTACCGCGGAACAAAAGTCATAGACGAAACTGACATTAGCCGTCTTAACAAATTTGTGACGGGCTTGTCTATTTGCAGGGGTCCTATAATCCAATATAATAGTACATGTATATAGGTCATAAAACGGACCGACGTTCAAAATTGTTCAACTGTGATTCCTGTTAAGATCGATTTCTTAACCTAACTATCTTTAACTCTCTACATGCAATTAGAACAATTGTAGTTACAGCTGAAATATCTCAAATATTTTATACACAGTGATCACATTTAGCTTAGCTTTGACTTCTCATCAATCCGTGTAAGCTAGAAAAGAATATCTACACATTACTCTTCTTGTGTCTTTTTGTTACATTTTTTTGGCAACTCTTCTTCTCAGCTTCACTAATGTTTGCTTTAACAACTTTTCAACTTAAAGTGCTCACTTATATACTATATGTATATATATATGCATCGGTATATACTCAAAGAGCGTCAATATGTTTGCACATTTATTTATTTAACTTAAGATTTTGTGACTTGTATTTTCTTTGCTTTGCGCTTCAATGTTTTGTTTGTGGAGCTCAACTAAATGGTTTGCGAAGTCTTATAAGAAAACGGCAGAAAAAAAAGAGAAAACTTAAACAAATATTGACTTGCAAAGCAGCAAAGAGTATAAAAAGTGCAGACGAAGCAGCATTTTATTGTTTTTTCTCAGAAGAAGGCTGTAAGCAACTTTGAAAGTAAATAAAAATGTAGTGAGCAAAAAAAGCTAAAGCAAATAGAGGCAGCTTTTGTCGGAGCAAAGTAATGAGACAACACATTTCGTCCGACGCTTGCGCAGCCTACCTGCTGCTGGCAGCGCGCAGCATCAGCAACAGCTCAAACTTCAACTCCAACTCCAGATAGATCATCTGCGGCGCGATCATCAAATTGTGTTGATTGCGCGGATGAGCGCGTAATAAGCGACGCTGATAAGTGTGATTCATGATGATCTTAACTGGTGGAACGCGGTGATTGCTAGGTTGGTGGTATTGTTCGTAGTTTTTTATGCAAAATTAACAGTTTTGATTGCGAGTTGATATTTGCGCAAGCAGTGTGTTTTGTAGACTTTTTTGTTGTTAGCTGAAATTAAAGTTCTTGGCAATACTCTATTTAGTTGTAAGCTTTAGACTGCTTGTTTAAGGTCGCAGTTTTTTTTTTTTTACAAATTACAGAGGACTAGGTCGATTGCAAGCTTCGAATTAAGTAAGCCCCCTTCTGTCTTAATGTTTATAGAGGAACTAGACTCAGAGTCCTTGTAACTCAAAATAATATTACTCGTACTGGAGAATCGAAAAGTTCAAAATTTTCATATTTTCTCTCTACTTATCGGGTAAGTTAAGTTTCTGCCCACTAGATTGTTATAAGTAAATGAACATGTGTCTGTACATTCGAAAGTTCTTTCACCATTTGATTTTATACCGGTCTTCGGGATCATGGAGTCGCCAAAACAAACTATGACGATATTTTCTCAGCGTTCCTGCGTTATCGGAGGGTCACAACGGAGTCGCTGGTCGACTGCGAAGCCGATAAGCTAGCCAGACTGGACATCCTTAGCCCACTTACATCGGTATGGGACCGAGATTGGAGATGTGGGAGAGTAGTAGATGCTGGAGGAGAGTTACAGTGAGCTTCTTCAAGTTTCGAAGAAGTCATAGCGGGAATGTCGAAAAACGTCACTTTCAAGCTTACCGACTACTGTTGCATTTTTCAAGCCCAGGTTGGGTTAGCGGTGGATTTACAGCTCCGGAATGCAGCTTCTTTCAGAGAAGTGACTTTGATGACAGCGCAGCGATAAAAGCCTTGGGCTCAGTAATCGTGCTCACTAGGCTCGTTATTGATGACAGCGAGTCACCTCGTGATAAGATTGATATGAGCGCTGGGCCACAACGGAATCGCAGTTAACTGCAAAGCGGACGAGCTGGGTAGGAAAGACCCCCTAGCCTCACAATTAGTAGTATGGTAATGGGTCAGTGCTTCGCTCTCTCGTGCGTTCCTCTACGGGATAGTTGGACTACATGGGAGCATAATTAAGACAAGGCTACCATCGGTTCTTAGCCCTAGTTCGATTGCAAGAGATCAGGTGAGCTCTTTTCCTGCGGTAAGACTGGCCTTCCTAGAGTGATAAGGCTAGCCTGGAAGCGAAGCTGATGCTGGATAGGAAAGACCTTAGCTCCGCTGTCAGAAGAATGTGAATGTGAATGGTGTTCACTCTATTGGTGGGGTTGATTGTTTTGTCTGCGAGAAGACAGATACATGATATAAGCTCTCTTCCTTTCCAGTTACGTTTTCAAATGTGTTGGAACTAATGATTGGAGGCGAATTTCCGCGACTCATTACGGTTTTGAGACCTGAACTTCTTTTCGAATGCTGTTTGAGTCGCTGTAAACTATATCTTAGTGGTTCCACACAGACAACTTACTACTTGTTAACATTTGTGTCTCAACAACACATGATAATAACGCGCTTATATTTGTTGTAAGTTTATTTGAAGGGCATAACAACAAGCATGACATCAAATCAAAACAAACAAGACTCAAGAGTGTGCAAAGAGAAAACGAGGCGAAAAGTAAACAATTTAAACGAAAACGCAAGCGCTTGCGCACAACGCCACAAAAACTGTGAATGGACTGTGCGACAACGATGACTCCATGGTAGCGACAACAGTTGGACACCAAAGACCAACACAACTGACTGCAGAAGTCAGCGAACGCTTGAAAAGAACTTCACAAGTCTCACTGTCTAACTGACTACAATAAATGTAGTATGTGTGTGTGTGGCTGCGTGTGTGTGTAGGGGTGGCAGCTAGTGCCTACTTCACGCCATGAAAACGATCAAATCCAAGTGTTGAGTACACAAAGCGCCACAATCGAGCAGCGTCTATTTGGTAAAGTAATGTTGACAGCGCTTGGCTGGCAGCGGTGGCGAGCAAGTGGCAAACTATAACACAACAACAATGCAGCTGAGTGGGCGCAATCGCAGTGCGTGGTGTCCAAAGGTGACTGTACGGGGAAAGACGGTATGCGTCGTTGGTAATAGAAGAGCGTGCTGTTTACTCAGCAGCAAAGTGTTTTCTCAAAAAGCAGTCAACGCGCGTCTGCGTCGACTTACAAACACATGCATGCGTGTGCATGTGTGTGTGAATAGGTGCTTTGAGGTTAGAATTGCTTGTGACCATAAGTGAAATATTCTTTTCCAAGCTTACATGCACTTTTCACTTTTCTTAATCACACAGCTCATATGTGGAACCGTTGTGTTTGTTTTTGTATTTGTTTATTGAAATAACAGTTTGCGTTTGCTTTTAGGCAGCATGTACACATACACATATATATTTCATAAAGTTATTTTTATACCCTGCACAAACAGAAAGAAATGCTGGAGTCCATATTTCTCATATATAAAGGAACAGCCTGACGAGCTGAGTCGATTTAGACATCTCTGTATGTCTTTCAGTTTTCCAGTTATCGATCTGAAACTTGGCATACGTTCTTTTTTCGTCAAAAGGCTATTAATATGTCGAAACCGCGGATATCCGACATACTATATACATAGCTGTCATACAAACTGAACGATCAAAGTCAAGTCTCTGTTTAGAAAACCTGTTAATTTGATAAGATATCTTCAGGAACTTTGGCTTGGATTATTCCCTGAGACAATAATGCAATCTGTAAAGAAATAGTTCAGATCGGACCACTATAACATATAGCTGTCATACAAACTGAACGACAAGAATCAAGTCTTTGTATGGAAAACTTTTTTATCTTAAACGGTATCTTCACGAAATTTGGTGCAGTTTATTTCCTAAAACAATGCTACAATCTCCGTATATGATATTCAGATCGGAGCACTATAGCATATAGCTGCCATACAAACTGACTTACCAAAATCAAGCTGAAACTCTTTGTATACCCTTTTGTGCTATAAAAATGCAGTCGTGTAGGGTATTATAGCTTCGGTGCAGCCGAAATTCGCGTTTTCTCTTTTTTCTGTAACTTTTTTCGTCTGATTTTCTAATTCTTCTAGACTTTCCATACTTTAGACGTAAAAACTCAATCACAATCCCTTTTCTACTTCTTCTGCCTCCAACAACAGAGATTTATGAGCCTACTAACAAGTGTAATAAACATTAAAACAACAATAAATATCAACTAAGCATACACACATATCCACTTGAAAAAGTTGTGTAGATTTTTAAATTATGTATGAGTGTGTGTGTGTCTTATATTTATTTGTTTATTTATTTAGCAACATTGTTAATCATCTTTCAAATATTTCAAAGCTCATTTCAAATACTCATTAGTGTCGGTATTTTTTATTATTTTATTGACATTTATTAAATTACAAAAGCACACTCACACATACTTACACACACATAAACAAGTAAGAGACAAAATAGTAGTATTTGGTGGCTCGAAGGTGGTCGTCACAGTCACTACTTTCAACGAGGTGCTAAAAATTATTGAGGCTTTCATTAATTAGCATCTATTTTCGTGGCTAAAATATAAAAATAAATGTTTTATGTGCTTTTTGGTGTTTCAAAAACGTTTTTGAAAATTTTGTAACAAAAGAAATTATTTGATATAACTTTAAATGGCGCCAGGGAAGCGTTTACTCACTTTTTAAAGCAGAAAGTAAGCAGACCATTGCTCTATTTGGCTTTGCGTCGCTATTCTTCCTGAATATTTGAGTTATTCGTGCATTAAAATTATAATAAAATGTGCTAAACAGAAGCTAGACATATGTACTTCAGTCGTTTATTCATCGCTCTTATTTTCGAATCTATGATCCATTGCATGCCGTCAATGACCCGCAAGCTTAAGTTAATGCTGTTCTGACGTTACTATATTTAGTTGGCTTTACTGAAATTCATCAAAGTGCTTTATTATAGATTATTATTGTTAGTTATACTCAATGGCTTGACTCAGTTTTCCACAACTCTCCACACTCCACTCCAAACTAGGCAGGCTGCTTTGTATCTGGGAAGATGTTTGAGCTGTAAATTCAATCCAATATGAGATTACGTTGTTTACTTTTATCGACATGGTTTATGTCAAGTGCCAAGCAAGATCGCAGTCTATTTTCCTAAACTGAGCCTGCTACATCTCCTTTAGTTTTTAACTATGATTTACTATAACTATCTCCGCCTGCGATTCTAGTGGTCTTACTTACACATGTATATTGTTTTGGTGATAATCACTTTGTTATTTAGTCCAACAATAGGCGCTTTAGGTGTTTGAATACCTCTAGTACCACCCACTCTCCATTTCGCGGCATATATTAAAAAAAAAAATCAAGGTCCAGTGAGTCAATGTGGTCTTTTACTGCGTTAAGAGTTGAGTTTCCAATATATCTAAGCTTTCTTCGCTTAACTGGTCAATTAAAAAGTCGACGCCCTACCATAGTACAACAGAAGCCAATTTTTTATTCAACATACATATATAGCTCTTTTCAGGTGTGATATACTGGTTATAGCGACCCTCAGAGCCTCAGCTTCGGCGATCACTTCTTAATTTGACGAAAATTTCTTCCCTGCGAGCATTCTGTTGAGTTCGGAGAATAGAGGATATTCGCTGGGGACCAGATCTGGAGGATACGGTGGATGTGGCACTAATTCGAAGTCCAATTCTAGAATTTATCTCATTGTTTTCACGTACATGGTTCATTGTCTTATTAAAATAGCACTTCCTCTTTCTTCAAATGCGGCCGTTTTTCGGCGTTTTCATCCTTCAAACGATCCATTAACAATATAGTAGCTGTTGATGGTGTTCCCTTTTTCAAGGTAGTCAATAAAAATTATTCGTAGCGCATCCCAAAATAGAGTCTCCATAACCTTGCCCGCCGGCTGTTGCATTTTCCATGCTTTGGGGCGGGTTCATCGTCTCTAATTCACTCAGAGGACTGACGATCGGAGTTCGGAGTAAAATGATGGAGCCATGTTTCAACAAAATCTTGGCTTTGTTACGCTTAAACATCTCCAAAAAATGGTCAATATCAGCAACTCCACGTTGCTTTTGGTCAAAAGTGAGTCCGCTCGGCTCCCACATTACACAGAGCTTTCTCATACCCAAATATTCGTAAACGAAATGATGTAAACATTCAGTTGATATCTTTAGAGTGCCTGTTATCTGGAACAATTTCGCCTTACGCATATCCAAAATAATTTTGTGGACTTTTTTGTTGTTTTCGTCGGTAACAATCTCTTTTGGACGTCCACTTTCACAGTTTTCGGTGCTTATTTCATCACGCGTAAACATAGCATACCAATTTGTGATTTTTGGTTTTCCTGTGGCAGTGTCCGGGAACTCGTCCATCAAACGCAATTGGAAGCTACTAAAACTTATAGCGCCAATTCTGGCTATATATATTCTAGGAAAGTCTAAATTTTGGCCTACCGATTTCAAAAGTGGTATAAGGACCATATTCTCAACTTAAAAAGATTATATGAACAATGTTTTAAGTCCATTTCTAGATACATATGTATATATTTTGTCTAGAAAAATCGATACTTAAGATCCAAAGCTATTTGTCATAAGGTGAAAAAGTAATGTGTAGAGAAAGAAGGCTTTATAGTAAAAGGAATAAAATAAAAGCGGACAATCAAGGTGGCGGAAAGAGGAGAATATATGGGCAGCTCGCATCGCACGAAGAAGCTTACAAAGAACCTTCAACACCACAAGCAATACTTTCAATATATTTTCAAGTATCTCACACTTCGTTGCATAATTTCATTACATAATACATAACATATATTCACAATAAATCCAGGGAAACTATAATTTCAACAAATACACTATGCAGACAGCCAAGCATTCTGCCACAGCACGACAAGCAATAACTTCCGTCAAACAGAAACGTCGAATAAAATAGGTAATAATCAGCGCTGCTGCACGCCTCAACGTACATTGTGAATATTAACACTTTTGCGCTTCCACATATTTTATGCGAGAGCGTAGAATTTGTTGCCATCAACACTCCATAATGCATGTGGCAATTTTCAGCGGTTGTGAAAGCAACACAAGCCACAACAACCAGCCAACTGCCAATAACATGAAAAATTGGCTTTAACCACTTATTTACATTAATACGTGTGAGAAGTGCACACCAAGCGGCAGCGGCAGCATCCCCAAACCGACCGCCCACCCAACAACCAGCCAACCAAGTGAACGCTGTGGCACGTTACGTGTATTTCGCTGGCCGCGCAGTAACGACTTTTAAATTCAACAACGACTGCGTGATGCACGACAAATAAATTTACAACCGCAACGCGCAGGCGCACAAAAACATTTTTCTCACCTCATGCATCACCGACGCGGCACGCTGCACTCTCATTGCTGTGCATGCTGCGGTCGTTGATTTTTGCTGCGCACTGAGGCTGTTGCAGTTGTGGCACGATATTGACTGAATGCTTTCGACTGCGGTTGCTGTTGTGACTGTGGCTGTGGCATTGGCTGTTGAATATTGCTTGCGGTTAAGCTTTTCCGCATTGCCAATAACTGTCGGCCGCTGCGTCTGTCAGACTGACAGAATGCCGCACGGAGTGACGAACCGGGATTCGCCCAACTGACTGACGCGGCAATCGCGCTGACAGACGTATTTCGTCTACAGGTATTCCATCAGCAGTTGCCAACGCTGCTGCAGTGGTTCAGTGCAACTCCGTCATGGATCCGAATATATTTACGAATATGCCAGTATTTGTCAGCGAGCGTGTACGCGTGTGCCACATCGGTTGCAGTTTCCGCTATCGAGCGCCAAATGTTTTGCTTGCCGCCTAATATTCTACTGTTGTTGTGTAGTCGTCCACACGATTTGTGTGCACCTCACCGCAGCCCTGCTTGCTGTCGAACTCTGTGATTGCTTTGTGTGTTCGCTGCAGTTAGCCCAATCGGCTGTGTGACTGTCGTTGTCTTGTTGTCGATAAATAGACGAGGCGTGATATTGCACTTTGAATACACCAACTTCATCATCATCATCATCAGCAACCACCACGTCGCCAGCTTGTGCTTAAGGCCGTGGTCTCCGATATTTTTGTGGTATACCGACTTTTGACAGCTTCTGGCAGCGCTCTGGTTTCGTTTATGCCGGGTTGGGATATTTAGTTAATGAAACCTTGAGAGGAATTTTAGTTATGAAAGTCGGACTATTTATATATATGACCTCAGCGCAAGTTGGATTTCTACTGAGGTGGGAAATTGGCTTTGGAGTTTCGGAGGCACCAAGTTAGAAGGTGTGCTTAGAGTTCCTGTATATATCTTAAGCTTTTTCGAACTTGCTTGAGATTATAGCAGCAATGGTTTAAAGTTGGCATTGACGATGGCAACATCTGTTGATTCGGCGTTATGGATTTTCGAAAGGAAGGTTCTGCCAAAGATTTGTGGTCCTTTGGCATTGGCAACGGCGATTACCTCAATCGATGGAGCGATGAGCTATACGAGATATACGGCGTCATTGATATAGTTCAGCGAATTAGAAGACAGCGGCTACGCTGGCTAGATCATATCGTCCGAATGGAGGAAAACACTCCTGCTCTGAAAATATTCGAAGCAATACCCGCCGGAGGAAGCAGAGTAAGTGGAAGACCTTCACTCATTTCTGTCCTTTCATCTTATCTAGAGACTTCAGCGATAAACTTAATTAAAAACCGCAGAGTAAGGAGACAATTAACTCCAAGCCTCGGAGATGGGACAGTGAATAACTCCATTTTTGACATTGTACAGATTTTCAGGGGGTTGCTAGTCTTTAAGCTCACAGACTTATTGTCATTTGTTGCAAATATTCAAAGAATTTAGCTCCATAAGAAAGGTTGGAACTCCGGACTCCTGTTACCAGAGATCCTTAAAGATCCAAGTGGAATGCAAGGTTTTTCAGGGATCAGCGGTACAAATTTCCATGTTTATTCGACACTTCATTTGGATAAAAGTCGGTGCCTTCATATATACTTATACCGCCAGTATTTTCGTACTTTTCTCCACCCGCACGGAGTTCGAGATTATTCATTACGTCGACAGCTTCGTGTCGGTTTTAAATCATAGTCACTAGCTCGCGCACAACCAATCACTACTAAGTAATGCCTAACTGTGAAATAAGAACAACAACAACAACAAAGCGTTGTCAAAACGTGATCGAAAAATGATTTTTAGCCCAAAACCAGCGGCTATGGGCGACTGCGACTGATGCGACTGCCATACACTCGAGTTTTTGCTGTGTGGGCGAGCGCATTGCGCGGCGACGTGAAAATAAATAAGGTCACGTGCAAAAATATGTGCACTCTTTGCATGCGGAGCACATTTCATCTCATAACCGTTGCCGCGCGTCAACCGACTCGACAGCGCGCAGCTCGCAGCGCCCGCCTTGAGTGTGTTAATGATCTTGTGGCATGCTTGAGCGCCGCCCCCAAAAGCGGGCCGCACTAACCAAACAGCCAGCCAGCCAGCCAGGCAGTCGACAATGATTTCTTTGCTTCCTCCACTACTGCCGCAGCTGGCAAATCTGTTGTTATGCATTTCTTTGCTTCGTCACTTTTTGCGCCGGCAATTTTTGCATATTCTCGCGCTTTGATATTTGCTTGCCACAGCAACGGGCAACAGGCAACAGCAATCAAGACAGTCATCATTGCAGGCAAAGTTGCAGCCACCAGTACGCCTGCCACTGCCGCTGTTGCTGCTGTGGTTAAACGTTATGGCCGTCGCCGTCGCAGTTGCTGCCGCAGCTTGTGGCACGACGCAAAGTAAAGCGCAGTGCGGCGCGTGTTGTGACGCCGGCAAAACCAGGAAGTGATTTTTCATAAAAATGACTTAAAGGTTTTCTTATCGCACAAATGTATCTTGCACTCATTGCTGTGGAATACAGGAAAATATGCCAAAGCAACGGCTTTTAACTGGAACGCCTAACTATGCACCTACATGTCTGACTGCCTCCATGCGCATGTGCCTGCATGTATGTGTGTGTTAAAGCACAAGCATTTAGCGTTGCTGACTGTCCATCATAACCTTTTATGCTACGTGCCAAACGTTTGTCATTCACTGCCACAACCCGTCAATAATGTGGCTCTAACAACGTGATCCGTGCTAACAACGTGAACGGTGTTTGCTAAAAATGCGGAAATAATTTGGAGGAGAGTAGAAATGGGTAGACTTGTTAATAACTTTGTTATTCTGGCAAAAGAAAATAGTGATGAAACTACAAAGCAGTCTCTTTGGGGATCTAAAATGATAAAGGAAGCCCAAGTTTTATAGTCAGAAACTCTATTCGAATATCCAGCAAGGTTTAGTCAGTTATTAGGGACGGATGGATGGATGTAAATTACCAAGAATGCTTTGTAAGAGATTTCGGAGATCCATTTACAGCATAGAATTATCCAAGGGTTTGTAACTCCATTTACAATTATCATAAGACGAACAGACTCCAATTATCCGACTCAGCAGGTTTTCCCAAATATGGTTTGATAATTTCGTTTTCCGTAAAAACTTGTTTAGGTGGCAAATATTCAAATAAGAGCTTTCTAGAATAGGCACCCGTATTGAAATCCCATTAAGATGGGAACGAGCATGTCGTCGTGCGCTCGGATGTTGTTCTTATGGACATTGGGCGAATTC
This sequence comes from Bactrocera neohumeralis, assembly GCF_024586455.1. Taxonomy (NCBI): domain Eukaryota; kingdom Metazoa; phylum Arthropoda; class Insecta; order Diptera; family Tephritidae; genus Bactrocera; species Bactrocera neohumeralis. The sequence goes on along the minus strand of NC_065923.1, from coordinate 79,284,950 downwards.
TGTAAGAGTTGGTGAGCAACCACTAACTGTGGGGTTGCGAAAGCCTTCTAGGTCTGACTGGAACACAAAAGCTCCATGGAGCTCTCAGCTTTTAGCAAGGTTCACGGGGTCGCAATTATAGGTGTACTGACTGGACACTGTCTCATTGGTACACAGGCGGTGAGGCTAAGGATTTTAGAGGACTAACTTGTCAAAGTTGCAGGGAAGAAGATGTGGCACTTTCTCTTTCACTGACCAGCTTTCGCTAGACTAAGGTTGAAGCATCTTGGTTGCCAAACTCTCTACGAACCCGGAGAATTGGCTGAAGTACATATTGGTCAGTTGAAAAAATTTGTGGCTGGTTCTAGGCGCTTTGTAGGTATACAAGTATGATGGTATTTTTTATCCGTATTTTGGAGTTCTGAGCATCACAATGGACAAGCGTTTCCAGCAGTCCAAGTGGGATTATTCATAGTTTCACGAGTAACCAAACCTAATCTACTTTACGGCGTATGTTCGAGCTTGACTTGCGACATCAGCTTTCAATGGAATTAATCTGAGTTTTCTAGAGATTAGAGGGTTCTGAAGAACTCCTAAATAAGGTTTAGTTTAAATCAGCGTTCTAGGAGTGCCTTCACCTGAATTTTCTATACTCCCTTTTTGGCCCGCAACAACGCTGACGTTAACTTCAAAAAAGCCGAAATCAAGCACAGTTATTCGTGACCTACGTGCTCTAAAGTCGTTCTAGCCAATACTTGCGCGCTTTGCTTGTAAAAAATCCATAACTCTGTAAACGAAATAAATCACGCTTTGGCATATGCGATCATCAATTTAAACCATTTTCATACCGAGACATGTCAAAAGAATTCTCAACCGCCTTAAACATGCAAATTTTGTACTTTTTATATTTTTTTTGGGTGAATTCCTCACCATTTGCTGGACGACAGCTCGCCTAATTGAAAACGCCAAATATATTTGCTATTCTCATTTATTTTGTGCTCTTGCAAATTGCTTGCATGTGCACACATTTCCGAATACTTGCACGCTATTATACTAGAACCTAGGCAATGTATGCGCCGAACGCCACAATTCTAATGTCGTTTTTCATTTCGCCGAACAATTGCAATTAGCCAACATGCAACATAATGAGGTGGAGAATTGTAGAGGCAATTAAATGGCTGCCAACACGCTAGAAGTTGGGAATAACTGAATATATTTGCGGTGCAAGCGTTGCTGATCAGTATAATTTAGCAGTTTTAGTTAGCTTTAGGGTATTCACATTTAGTATGCTGTGTTTTGTTAGAGGGATGTCTAAATAGTTGAACTTGTGAAACAGCATAAGTTGAACTTGTGAAACAGCATTAGTTGAACTTGTGAAACACCATTGTTAGTTCGAAGAAGGTCGGACTGAAAGTGAATTGTTCTTTCTGAATTTCGGACTTGTATTCGCTTCTCAGCTGCTCCCAAACTTTTACTACACAAATCAACAATTTCTGCTAATTGAATTAATAAATATCAAGCAGTTTGAACTTGCTGCAAAATGTGGCTTGCGCATGCGCAAAAATATATTACGTGCCTTCAACATTTTTTAATAAAATTTTTTCAAAGAAAACTTCGCATCCCTGGAAATTTAAGTAACAAGCGAATATTATTCTTAGCCGCAAGCGTTGCACGTTAAATATGCACTTATTCATGAACATTATTATGTAATTTAGAACAACATTTTCAAGCGCAAAGTGTGAACAAACTAGTTGCCTGTCTGCAAACAATTTATTTATCTCGTTTTTAAGCCTAACTTACATACAAATCTATTGAGCACACGATGTGGCTGGAGATATGGTGATTTAGGGCCAAATGCTTGGCAAATAATTTGAATTTAAAATTTCATGTATTTATATACATATATATATAGGCGTTCGTCATGCTTTCTGAAATGCTGGCTGCTTCTGCAGCGGGTGGTAAGCGTTGCTTGCCGCTTGAGGCCGCTGAAAGCGTGCTAATATCACACAAATCAAAACTAAAACCGACATATTTTTATTTTTGTTGGTTAGTATTCACAATTTACATCAAAGGGCTGGATAATAAGCTTAAATTATACGAGTATTTATGTGCGGTTTTAGTTTAGTGGAAATGTTTAAGCGAAAAATAAAATAAATCTTATTTATGAACTTAAATGTGTTATGGATTGTAATTACCGCCCCTTCTTCTACAATATATTTAATCGAATCAATCTACATCTGATATGATAATTATTTGGAAATTCAGAAGAATCCTGAACGAAGATTTCGAGCCACTTTGTTGGTATCTTGATGATACAAGGATCTGGGATACAGGGATTTGATTCCGTTTTGTTGATACCTTGATGATTGTTAATTCTGTGACCTAATCTTGAAAAATGTTACAGAGTATTGATAGTAGAGTCTGGACTTTGTCCTGAAATCTGGGGTCCAGCAATTTTATTCCATTCTGTTGACACCTTGATGATACTTGAGTCTGGGATACAGCCTTTTGCTTCCATTGTTTTTATACCTTGAAAGCTGTGGTTGTGTAATTGGCTTCTATTTTATTGATACTTTGATGATAGTCTGGACTTAGTCTTAAAAGCTGTGATAAAGTAATTGCCTTCCATTTTGTTGTTACTTTGATGATACTTGAGTCTGGGACTTAATCCTTAAAACTGTGACAAAGTAACTGGTTTCAATTTGTGTCTATTCAGCATATGTTCACATATATTAAAACATCCGAAGTCTTTCGCTCGAATCTTTCTTCAAATTGTGCGAAATTTGCCGGTCTGTAAATTTAAGAGATGTTTCGTAAAATTAACAACGTGCCGTTGTAAGACCTCATAACGGCAGTAATGAGAACTCGAATTTTTTTCGCTTTTGTCACCAGTTGAATCCAAAGGATGTTTTTCTAATATATTATATCCCATTTCTATTGCGCTTCTGGAAAATATTTATGGAAATCAGTTGGAGTAAGGAAAATTCTCTTACGAATTGATGTGAATAGCATTAGTCATTTTTCTAGGGCTGGGCTTACATTGCACTCTGATATTGCCATTATAATTGGATCCATTATAATCATCATCATCATCATGGCATCATATTTGCCACATTCTAACGTGTGAACCTAGTATATACTTAGTATAAACCTGGTACCTAGTATATACCCATATTGACTTATATACAATAATATTTCGTGGCATGTGCGACGCTTGACATTATAATCCCAGCAGACTTTGCATTCCATAACTCCATATCGACTTGTTGTAATAATAATATCTACGACAGTTGGTTGATTATATTTTTATTGCTTGGCTTGTCTGACAAAGAATTTCAACTTTGGCTTTTGCGCAAAGGAAAAACTTGCCACAGAATATTGCACGCTTGCCACAAACGATGGAACGCCGGGAAGCGCAGAGAGCGCGCAGAAGTTGGACTAATAAAAAAATCGCGCACTAACAACAGCAAAAACAAAAAAGTACAAGATGTACAGAAATAAAATTGCAAAGCAATAACAATAATAAAGAGGAAGAAAAAGCACACAACAACAACAAAAGCAAGCAACTGCAACGAACTGTTAGCATTCACGGCTGCAACATACGACATTTGCCATTATGGCTTATTGTTTCGCCGGGTAATTGTTGTAGTTGTTTTTTTCTTTTTTGTTGTGTTGTGTATCGACAACTACAACAACGCAGCAACAAGCGCATACAATCAATGTTGGCGGCGGCTTAGTTAGATAGACCCCATTGACTGTCGGCGGCCAAGTTCAAGTGCACGATCGGGCGATCAATGCAGCGCGCAGCGGCAAAACAAATACTTTGCGCAATGAAAAACAAAAACACAAAAAATAAATTACAAATAAAATAAAATTATTTAAAAAGAGTGGAACAAGTAGGAAATACAATTATACACAAGCGCTCGTACACACACACACACACGCGCGCCTTAATGAGGACGCGGCGAGGAGACACGGTAGGCCGACCAGCTTGGCATGACCGCGAGCAAGCGCGCGAGTGAGCAGCAAGCAAATAAGTAGGATATCGGCCGTAACAATGAATGAGCTTTGCGCGGGGACGCAGAGCCAGGCGTCTCGGTGTCGGGCAACCAGCGCGCTGTCGTGCGATTTTGGTTTAGAAAACGTACAAAAAACAACAACAAAATAAAATAAATGAAAATAAAAACTGTAAACATCACAGCGACCTGCGCTGTTTTTACAACACGGCGAACACGTTTCGGCTTTTAGCGGTTTTCCTTTGGCGAGCCGTGAACAGCAAACGCGAGTGCAACGAAATGCGGCCATTCAGCACAGCTGCGCTGAGTAACACAGACACACCGATCCACTAATAAATACAAGATATATAGTTCGGGAATTATACAAGTTCATAGGTATGCATATATATGTGGCATATATGAACGTAGTGAAATGATTGATCCGTTCGAAGGGCAACGATCGTGGATGACGTTGTAATAATCCTTCGCAGCTTTACTTTTATGAATTTTCGTTTCATATGCAGCCAAATTATTTTTGTTTTGTTCAAAAATATTTATAGTTTATGAAAGCTTTATATAATGAAGTAGGCTGTCTGTAAAGCAAGGATCGAAAGCTCCAATTCTTAAAAAATAAACTATTTTCAGGGAAAAGTAGCCATAAAGGGTTTCACTTCTGATTCCTTTTTTTACATATGTATCTATTAAAAAGCTCATAAAGTTAAAACAAGTTTTATGAAAGCTTATAAAAGCTCACAAGAGTAGGTAGTTTGTGAAAGTCTTACATCTAGAGTTTCTATAAGATAAGCGTCGAAAGCTTTCATTCTTAAATACATTTTTTCGGTGAAAAGTGGTTATAATGGGTTTCATTTATCATTAACTATTCTTAATAAAATTTGAAGATCACAGAAGTAATAAAATTTTTATGAAAGCTCGAAAACTCCCATAAAAGTAAGAAAAGTTTTGCGAAAGCTCAAAAAAAGCTCATAACAGTAAGTATTTCGTAATAGTTTTAGATCTGGCATATCTACAACGCAAGGATTGAAAGCTCTAGTTTCAAACTAAAATTTTCCAACGAAAAATAGTCGTATGAGGTTCTATTTACCGCTCTTGAAAAGCTCATAAAAGTAGGAAAAGCTGTAAAAACCATTTCGGTTTGCTAAGTTTTGTCTAATATACGAAAAAGCTCATAAAAGTAGGCAAAGCTTTATACGAACTTTCAAAAGCTTTTCTAGCTTTTTCATTTTTGCATAAAGTTCTCTTTGAACATGAACATTAGCTAACAATTTTGCCGAAAACTCCAGAAATTTCATTAGAGCATGCAAAGCTTTATACGAAATTTCCAAAGTTTTTTAAGCCTTTCCTTTTTTTACATAAAAGCCTGCCATTTTATTTAGAAAACATAGAAAAGCTGATTAAATTTGGGAAAGCTCAAAACGAGTATCCAAAGCTGTATTAGGAAGATTTTAATTCTGAAATCACATAAAACTTAATATAAAATTTTTTTCAGGCTTAAAGAACACATCTTAGAACACTATTAGTTTCATAAATAACGACAAATATTGTTATTGATTCTAAAAAAGGAATTAAGAGTAGGGAGCTTTCATAAAAGCTTTTTAATATACTTAGCATTACGGGGTCAAAAAATACCTAAGTCTATTTTGCCCATATCAGTTATAATACGGAAGGTAAAAAGCATATGAAGCCGTTAAAGATTTTGCAAAAGCTCTCGTAGTCATCAAAATCCATAAAAATGGCGGTGTGAACTTTCTTCCTCTATCTACCGACAGTCGCGCTTAAAGTACTCGCGAGTTTAACTTGCATTGTAGAAACAAAATCTAGGGAGCTTAAAAGAGATATTTCTTTCGTTCAACACTTTTTGTCTCCCTAACACAGCTTTGGTGATTATATCAGCACATTTTCTGGAAGAAGAATTCAATTGTAAATACTTCGCTATCCATTAAACAAATTGGCTTTCAACGTTAAACTTTCAAATATTCACTAAATGCAACGAATAGTTAATTCCACCGAACACACATGCCCACATGCATGGAAGTGATGCCGAAGCTTTTGCCCTGGTATTCGACACAATTTTGCTCTTAGCGCAACACAAAGCACTAAAATGTTTGTATGGCAAATATTTAGAAACAAACAATATCGCGTATGAGTGTGTGTATAGTACTTGTATGTATGTATGTAGTTGACGCGGTTTGGAGAACGTTAAGTGAAAGGCCAGAAATGACCGTTAAATATTTGGAGTTTTCTTGCCACTGAGTGTGTATGGTGATACCTATGTAGATATGTATGTATGAGTTGAAAGATGTGAGTAATTAATACAATTTAGTTTTCTTTAAGAATGCCTGAATTGGTTAAACGCTTTCACTTTATCGTAAAGATTGACTGAATGTTTTCGAAAGAGAGATATAATTACATCTGCGGTTAGATCTCTTTTTAATATATTGGGTCCTAGTCGAAAGATTTGCCTCCCAAAGTCTGTCAACTTCCTGCTTTCTTCATTTTTAGAGCTATTGAATTTGGGTTGGTTTCAAAGTTTTTCGTTTAAAGTGGATATTGAATCTTAGAAAAAGAAGTTTGGAGATCTACAAGTCATTTTCAGGCTTTTCTGAATCTTTAAAATTTTTCTTATAACATGCTTAGCAATAAAAGGGGCCAGAAAATTAATAGAAAATTTTTTTGGTTCATCGTCAAAGCCTTTGGTTTCGAAAAAGAGCTTTCATCTCAGTTTGACAGCCGGTTTGGTTGACGGATTGGTTATAATACGGTATAATCGGTATATTTATTTATACAACATTTGAGAGTCTGCGGTAAATGGATTTATATCCATGACCCCGTCCGCTGAACAAAAAACTCTGTTTCAACATTAGAATCGTAAACTTTCATGAAGAGGGATCCCAAGAAATATTTTTATAATTACATGTAGTCAATGCCTTGAGAGATATGGTTATCAAGTTAGATATTTTTCCTCAGCCCTTAGAATGTCTTGCGAAATATAAAACTGAGTTTTACTGTAGGGTTTCCAACATTTGGAAAATTGGTTAACTAGTGAAATTCAGGCTCAGGCCCAGGCCCAGACCTTCAAATTCTAATGAAACTGGCACTACTTGTATATTGAAAAATTCAAAAAGAGGGTTGCCAAAGATATATACATCTCAAAGGAGACCAGTTTGCATGGTCTTCTGTAACATACTCGATGTGAAAAAGATTTAGATATAAGTTAAGTGAAAATGGAACTGCGCTACCAGGGTAGCCAACTTTGGAATACGGATCTTAAGTGAAATTTATCCGATGAGACCTTAGAAGGTCTTGTGGAAATGATCTGATGGCGATAAAGCACAACTTCCACTTTAGAAATATGGCTTCAAGGGAGACTTATTAGCATCGATCTTAGATGGTCTCAGCTTATAGAAGTATGTATTAAATGAAATTTAACTGGTCAAATCTTAGAAGGTTTTGCGGAATTGACTCGAAGGAAGGAAATGCAACTCCACTAGCAGGGTTGCCAACTTTCCTAAATACGGGCCTTAAGTAAAATTTATTTGGTGATAACTTAGAAGGTCTTGTAGAACTGACCCGCCAGCGATAAAGCCCAACTTCCACTCTAGGGTTGCCAACTTTCAACGTTCTCCTGAAACAGACTCGAAAAGAATAAGATTCTGATTATACCTAAGGGTTGCCAACTTTTATAAATATTGACCAGACCCTAGGAGGTCCGGCAAAATGGATAAGAAGTTTATAAAATAGAGCTCCGCTACTAAGGATGTAAAATTTCGTAATTTTCATATGGATCAAACTTCAGAAGTTCTTGCAGAACTGATCTGATATCGATAAAGCCCAACTTAATCTCTAGGATTGCCAACCTTCAGTGTCTCATTTCATTTGAGATATCAATCGAAGACTCAATTTATGCAATTCTTAATCGTTTTTGTTGTTTATACACAAGACAAACCAGTAAACACCTACATGCATACTTGCAACGCGCTTGTCTTGCAACAACACAAAAAATGGAAATTAAGAAATAAACAAGCGTTGTATAGAAAAAATAAATAAAATCTAATAGCAACAGCACACCAATGCCGGTGAGACTGCTCAACATAACCTGTCAACAAGCACACGTACACACACGCACATGTACGTGGCATAAATATTATTGCAGACGAGAGGATAATACGAGTTGTTAACACATAAATAAGTGGAATAAGTAATTTATACCTTCCGCGATTGAATTGAATTGAATTGGCGCGCAGTGGAGCGCGCAGGCGTGCCAGCCAGCAACGTGCAGCAGTTGTTGCAACGGCCGCTGCTCCGCTCCTGCTGCTGCCAACAGCCTTGTTGCTGTTAAAGCACCACGACCAACAAGGCATCACAGGCTACGAATTCATACATATACTCGTACTTGCACACACACATGCTCGTTTGTCTGGTCAACAGGCAAGTATTGCAGACACCACAGCATTCTTGCCACATACACAACTACAGTGGAGCCAGCCCGCCAGCTAGCCAGCTGGTTTGTGCTCTGCTTTTGTTTTTGTCGCACACTGCTTAATATTATTCTTATGACTACGACTCTTTGCTGTTGCTGGACTTGGACGCCGTGCCGCATGTCCGGCTGCCCGCTTGCCACCTCCAGTCGGCCAACTACCGCTAAGCACCAACTGAATTGTTATTTTTCCTGCTGTTATGTTTACTGTTCTATTTGTTTTTGCATTTCATGTTATGTTACATACCACCGTTTGTTGCACGTACGCTGTCTGCTCGAGTGCTCGTCGACTATTTGGTTTGGCTTGACTGCATTTTGTCTCGCCGTTGTCAGCGTGTTGTTGCTAGTCTTTGCTGTTGTTCTTGTTGTTGTTGTTGTGTTTATTGTCAATGACTAAGAGTCAATGTCCATTTTCGCAGCGCTCGTTATGTTGTGGCAAAATTGGTGACAGTCTTTTTGGAACTTTGTTTTTGCTTTTGTTGCGATTTTTCGCTAGCCTTTAGTCTAGCTTCGGCTTTGTATAAACAATAGCATTAGCGCAACGTGCAACATATGCTAATGTGCATGCAACAGAAATGGGGCATGACAATTACTAATCCATAGCTAGCTGGTGGCAAGTGTTGAAGCAGGTGCATCACGAATTGTGTTGTGATTGCTGGACTTGAACTGCACGGAAATGATTTATTTTGCCACTTTTTGCAGTGTTGTTGTTGTAAATGAAGTGTTGCGGAATATGGGAAATGCCAATATTTTAAATTTCACTCAACTGTAGTGTGCTCTTACTTTGGGAAAAATTATTCAAGCGACGACGAAAAGCCCCAATTTGAAAGCAAGTCGAGAACCAGCGCTACGATATAGTGATTGAAGGTGTTTGAAGACCTTCGTAGTACTCAAAGTGGTTCTATAAAATATACGGGGGTTTTAGAAGCTGATCAATGCTGGCAAGAACTTATGAAAATCCTCAGCGTTCTGCAAGAAACGTAAAAGAACGTAAGCTCAAGTTGAATAATAGTCAAAGTTGGCGTTGGCTTGGGTCATGTGTATACCTTGAAGTACGATCCGTCGTAATATTAGAGCCAACAGAATATTCGCCGAGTGGCAAAATATTGAACAATAGATCTTTTAACAGATATGGAGCTTAACACTTGTATTGCAGAGACTCTCAATTGTATTCGAAGTCCTTTAACCAACTGAGGTTTTTGTTCGGTTTGGAGAGTTACAGGACCGCTACAGACTGCTTTAAAATTGCGATCCTTGAATTAGTCAGCCTCAAAATATACGCCGAGTAACAAAATATGGATCAATGGATCTTCCAGCAGTTCTGGAGCCCAACTCTTGTGTTGCAGAGGTTCTCAACTGCATTTAAAGTCTTATAAGTGTGACCAACAGAAAACTTAGTTTGCCTCGGGGAGCTACAGAACCGACAAAACTGCTCTTAAAGTCATAACCTTGAATTGGGTAGCCTCTTTCTGAAATTGCGAAGAAGAGAACAGTTTAACATCATCGAATTTTTAAAGATGAAGTTGTCTTATTTTCGGATAAGATTTGCTCCATAGTATTTTCCAGACAACATTTTGAGTCGGAGTACATTTTTTCATGCCGCCTAATAATAGAAACTTCATTTCTAGAGATGAACTGTTGAAATTGAAATGACAAAACGTTTTAAAGTGCATGAAGTGAACTCATAAAAGATAATACCTGAACTTTAAACTCAGTTTTGAGGCAACTAGACTTCCGAAGACGGAACAAACTTATAAAACGGAGCTGTCATAGGTTGCAGTCAGCTGAACCGCTTAGTTTGTGGGTTTTACGAAGTTGGAGTGGTGGTCCACCATATGCAATCGAGGCGAATTGGACTCTATAAAGACAGCTAAACTAATATAATGGCTATAGCAATTTGAAAAGATACTGTAAATACAACAAAAACGACCGGCCGGAAGTGACCAATGATCTGTGGCAAGCGCAAAATTGAAGTGATGGAATAATTAAAAGCAATAAGAGCTGAGAAAGACTGACTAGCTCAGACGCAAACCAAGGCGAAGCGCAAAGCGAATAAGTGACCCTTTCAAGTTTAGGCTACGATTATAAAAACAATAAAAGAAATGGAACAGCAGTACACGGCGTGGAAAGAAATGGCACGAATTTAATGTAAAAGTTGCGGCAACATATTCCAACAACAACAACAGCCAACGAGGAAAACTTTTTTACTACAGCAACAAAAGAACCAAAGAGCAAGAGACGACGACGACAACATGGAAAATCGAAACGTGCAACCTACTGACAGCCAATGCAAAATATGAAACACACAAAAGTGGCGCAACAGCAGCCAAGACAACAACAACAGCAGCAAATTAAGTAGTTGCAACAACAACAAGCACAGCAACGCACTCTCAGTGGCATAAGCTGCGCGCGCAAAGGTGATGGCATGCCACCACAAAGCACTAAATGAGCAGCAGTGCGGCGACCAGCCAGCAGAAAGCAAGCAGCAGCTTAAATGGCAACAACAAATAGGCGCACAATTGCGCTTACGTGTGGCAAGTAGGCAACAATTTGCCGGCGACCCAGTGACGTTGCAGCAATAACAGCGCAATTGCATTGAACTTTCGCACACAACGGCGCGTCGGTAGCGTGGCAATATAAACGCAAAACTCCCGCTTGCAACATGCCGCACGTTGACTGCAACAATGTGAGCGGTGCGCAGTGAAAGAGGCAAAGTGGAAGCAGGCCTACGAAAGAGTGGAAGAGCATTAAGCACAAACTTGCAACGCGCATGCAATATGTGCCACAAATAGACTTGCGACTAGCTGCAGCATTGACGGCAAATTTTGCAGCAAACGAAAAATTGGGAAAATTAAGCGACGCAGCGTTGCAATGTATGCTTCACACACCAACTCACCCGATTATCCGCTCTTGCCTTTGCCTTTCCGTCAACAAATCGCCTTTACCCATTGGCCTGCCAATACTCAAGCGCGCCACCACGCTGTTGCACACACTCTAAATTTGGCTGCACTTGGCGGCGCGTTGCTTTGAAGTGGACAACTACCTAATTTTAGCAGACGAAATTTTGCATTATCATTCTTGCGGCAGCCAGTCGCTAACGCTGCGCCAAAAGTGGCAAAAATAGTGAATGCCACACAGTGGTGCATGTGGTGGACACACAAAAATGCCACAAAGCCAAGCGCGCGCGGCGGCCGCGTCGCGTTGCGCGCCAAACAGGCGCATTCAGGTCAAACGCCATATGCGAAAATCGCCAACAACAACATTTTTGCCGCTCACCTAGCAAGCGGAACACAGCGCGCCAGTTGTTGACGTTGCGGGTTTTACCATTTTCTGCTGATTTTTTGAGAAAGTAATTTTCCAAAAATAAATTGGTGTTGAAAGCAATTTGAAGATTTCCAGGCGCCCAGCTGATCGCCAAAGCAACAGCATTGTTGCCCCAGAAATTGATGCCGCGACTGCATGCATGTGCTAGGTAGTGTCTGTGGCACACAAAGTGGGCGGTGGCGTTTGCGCCAAGCAACGACAATAACAACAACAACACTTTTGTATATATTTTTATCAACGGTGGCGACTTAAAAATCGCTGATTAGGTCAAAAAGGTAAATTGAAAGAAAATGAATTGTTTTCACCGTTGCAGTCCGGCACAATACTGCCACCTGCTGTTGCAAGCCAAAGCAATTAGATAGCGGAGTATAAGATTGGAGTAAAAAATAACAAAAATAAAAAGAAAAATAAAGAAAAATGAAATTAAGCGAAGAAAAGCGCAATTAAAAGATATTTTGGTCGTGCCCAGTCGAAGCTGTTGCTCGTATGTCTAACTGCACACACCCAAGTTTGAGGTGAAATAATAGGTCAATTGCTAAGTCCGCGACCTACTATAGAAAAACATTTTTTTTTGGAAAAATCTGTTTTTTGAGGGCTAACTAAATATGGATTTAATTCTAACAGCGCCATCTATCTGTCGGGCCTAGGACTTTCCGATCGGCCTGTTAAGCTGAAATGCTAGTCAGCTTATTGTTCATTGCCAAAATAGAGGTTATGTGGCTTTGAAATAATAATTTCTGTTTGAGCTTACCACTTTCTAGCGAGTCCACGAATCCGGTACAATTTTAAAAAGCCGTGAAAATATTTATAATTTCGAGTATTTGAAGTGCCTTCCCTATTGAAGCTTCCAGTTGTACTAAACTCTCTTTCAAGCAGCTCTGTTTTAGAAAAAATATTATGGGGCGATAATATGTGGAGTCTAATCTCAAAGTTAGTCAGGTGGTTGTAGTTATGAAAGATGCTTGATTTTGAAGGAAAAGTGTTTAGGCTTCACTGAGTAGCGGAGCGTCTCAAATCGTTGCTGACTGGACTTTTATTTCCATAAAGAAAGTCTGTGACGTTAAACTATCATGAGAACTAATTTTAACCTGAAATCAGCAAATTAAGTCAACTTACTTAAGGTAACTTAACCAATCTTAAGTTAGGTTAACATAACTTAACCCATATTTATATAAATATGAGTATACTACACTAGTAAACATTTTAACTTAAAATTAGCAACTTAACTTTATTTGACTTAACTTGACTTAACCAAACTTAACGTAATTTAACTTAACTTCAGTCAACCCACATTAACATAAATATATGCTTTTTACACTAGCAGTATTTGTAAATAAATAGAAAGTTAACTTAGCTTGACGTAACTTAACTTAGCTTACCTTGACTTGGCTTTACTCAACACATATTAATATAAAAATTAGTACGTTACACTAGCAGAAATTGTAACTTGAAATTATCAACTTGACTTGACTTGCCTTAACTTAACCTTCACTTAGATTAACTTGGCTGGGCTTAACTCAACCCATATTGAGATAAATAAAGGCTTATTCTACTAGCGGTAATTGTAACTTAAAATGAGCAACTTAACTTAACATGAATTGAATTAACTTAGTTTTAACTTAACTTTAAGTTAACCTATATTAACATAGATATGAGTTTTTTTTGCTAGCAGTAATTGCACCTTAAAATTAAAAATTTCTCATGACTTAACTTAACCTACCTTAGTTTAATTTAACTTAACCTACCTTAACTTAAATTTCCTTATCACAACTGAACTTAACTTAGCTTAACAATAGCAGCTTCATTTGACTTAGCTTGGTTTAATTTAGCTTAACTTAACTTGACTTAACTTAAGGTAATTTCAACTTAACCTTAACTTAACTCATATTAATATAGACATAAGCTTATTACGCTACCTGTAAATATAACTTCAAGTTAGGAATTTCTTTTGACTTAACTTAACTTAATCGACCTAAGTTTAACTTAACTTAACCTACCTTAATTAACTTAAATTTACTTAACATAACTGAACTTAACTTAGATGGACTTGACTTAACTTGACTTAAATTAACTCAACTTAACTTAACTAAACGTAACTCAACTTAACTTAACATTTTTTTTTTAATTTGCTATAACCCCTGCGTCAAGTGCACCATTTCATTCATTTTTACTTTAATGAAGGTATTATTTCGACTCATTAACCTTTTAGGCCCACTGTTCATTAGAGTAAGTGAAAGTTTAGCGCATTTGCTACGCTCATATCTATCAGCAACGAACTATTGCATTGCACATATCGAAATGCCAATGCAGTAGCAAATGTGGCAATGAATGCAGCAGAATGCGCCCAAAATGCACACACACACAAACTCACCTATGCAGCCACTTGGCTTGGCTTGACTTCGGCCGACTGCTGCTCCCCATTTTACCGCGATTACAAGTGAAATTAGAAATAATATAAAAATAAATAATAAAAGCTTAAAAGCGAAGAAATCTATATGCGCACGTATGAAAGTTCAACGGTTGCAAGTCAGTAGTGGCAACAGCGTAAAATAGGTGCAACAGTAAGCCATTGTTGTTGTACCTAGAAACTGCAACTCACTTGAATGCACTTGTTCCCAATTTCTGCTATTTCGTTTCTATTTGCTGGGACTTGGGTTTCGGAAATTGTAGCCCAGCAGTGTGTGGAGCCGGGGAAGACGGGCAAGTGGTGGCATGAAAATCTAGCAGCAAGTGAAATAAAAGTAGGTAACAATTTCTTTTGCTATACCCAGTTGAGCATGCATGTGTGTGTGTGCCGTGCGTGTTTCTGTAAAATGTAAACTTTACGTTCACTTGTTGGCCTCCAAGTACTTTCCCATGACGTGCATGTTGCAACATTCGATACCTACGATGCCCGAGACTACACTTGTGTGTGCATATATAGCCGCTGCTAACTGCAAGTGAATGTGTATTTTATATGCGCGTGTGTATACATCTATATATGTATATTTGTGTCAGTGTGTGTGTGCGCCTGTAACTTTGTTGAAATTCAATTTATGGTTATTGGCTTGCAACTCATTCGCCTTAGTTTCAAGCAAACAATTGCTAACTACTGGGAAATGCTGATTGCTTGCTTGTTGTTGTTGTTGTTGTAGTTTTGGTTGTTGCTGCACTTCCTTTTCGGTGCCACCTTCGATGGGCAATCGCTTTCGCATTTTGTATATTTGCTATTGTTATTGTGTGTTGCGCTTTAACAAGCCCACTGTGGCAATATAGCCCAACACGCCGCTATCTTCTGCCGCCCCTCATCCATATCTGCACGTATCGCCACTCGCTGCCTCGTTAGACAGTAGCATACCGTAGATGGACTTATAAATGTACTACCACAAACATACATACAACATACACATATATCATCGTGTGGCACGGCACTTAAGTAGCTTTGTACATGTGTTGCATGTGATTGAATTTATTATGCTACAACAACAGTGTGTCCATACTTTCGAATCGCTTTCCAAAGCCAGGCGAAAATCACTTCTCTTTCATTGAAATGCGGCGAAAGGAAGGTGTTAAGTATCTTCGCTGCTGGAAAATGGAAATTTGCTTTCGTTTTATGCTTTCTTCTGTCGAATAGAACTCGAAGTTTATAAATTAATTTGATGGGCAGTGCAATTTGAGCGGCGCATATGCAAATAAATTTCCCTTTATGCAGATATTGCTTGCTTATTTCGTATATAAGATATTATATCCGGAACTTAACTGTTAGCAATTCGGTTGTCCGATGTCATCTTGCGCTCTAGCTTTGGACCGATGGGCTTCCAGTTAGCTTGACTGCCGCTGGTCAACAAGCAGAACTTGTGCGACTGCGAAATCCCTCCGACCTAAAGTGATCTGTAAGATGTGTAACGAAGTACCTAGTCCCGACCGGACGCTATTCAATAAGGACACACATGGTGCGGCTAAATCGTGAGACCACGAATCATCCCAATGGTACTGCTAAAGACACTTGGCTGTTGTGATGCCCAGAACCACTAGGTATAGATCAAAAAGACCTACAGATATCGACAAAACGCCTACAGCCATGTCACAAAGTCAGCGGCTAATATCAGTATCAGCAAGCTCGTCGAGTTCGTAAAAAGTTTGTCATCTGAATTGCTACAACCTTTGTCTGACAAAAGTTGGACAGTAAAGGATAAAGTGTCGAGATGTGTCCGGCTTATCTTTTTCTTTGCAATTTTATGAAGTTGTGTGCTTTAAAATCGTAAGTCAAGCCGCCTGAGTGCTAATGGGGCAGTAACCAGTTACGACGCCTATCATTGCGGTGTTGTGGCAGTTCAATGGACCTTTTATGTTTCACTCAGAAGGCTTACACAATCCCACAAGTGCTGGTTGCTGACCAAGCCCTGCTAAGCTCGCGCGAAGCCCATAGAACTGGTGGCTGAATGCAAGAAGACAGGGGAAGCTTTGCTCATTATCATGCTGTCGGATTTTGGGTATGGGTAGAGAGACTCTTTCGGCCTTCTAACTTCTGTTAACATCTCTGTATAGAATATTTATACTTTAGCTTTTTTAGTTGGTTAATTTTTTCATAAAATGTAACCACAAGTATCTCAAAACTCACTTCACTTCACTTCTAAGAAACAAGTCAATATCGTTTCAAATTCGTGTAAATTAATCAATTTGCTACGAGTTCGCTTAGTGCCGATCACATCTTTTAACTTAAAGCTCGAAAATCAAGCATGTCTCTTAGTTTCCTCACTATTTTTATGACCTATTGTGTATGTCTCTCAGCACGCGAACCAGAAAATATATTTCTGTCAGCAGTTCTTTGCTCATAAAGTTAGTCAAAACTTAGAAAAACGCCTCAATATTCAATACGAAAGTAAGGGCGATTCCTGAATTCTCAATTAACCGTCTTAAGCTATATCTCCTTTAAATAGACTTTTGTTATCTATCCTTAACATCTTTGCTTGATCCGTGAATGCGCTGATTCTAAGATGGCATCACTTTCCTTTTGGGTACAACAGTATCAAGTGATCTTCTTAATCCACGATGGGGTTCCTTCGGGTCAAGAATCAAGTATTTTCTTCCTTGCTTTTCGGAGTATCGAGGGATCCTCGTAATCCGGCTTCGGAATCTTTCGGCTTTGTCTCACTTTTGCCACGATATTCGGCCAATTGATCGTCAGTTTCCAGGTCGCAAGCATATATCCAATACTCATTGCCAGTAATAATACGTTTCAAGATATCCAGGTAGTCGGAAAGCGTTCTTTCACAGACGTTATCGCGACGATGTTTTTTGAAACAATTTGGTGATTTTGAAACCAATCGTGCTTCAACTTTTCTTAGGCCCAAATGATCTTTCAAAATGATTTTCATAGATCCTTTCTACAGTAGTACATGTCAAGAGAGAGGTTAAGTGCAATCAGGGTTATCAAATGATTCTGCACAGTGTCGCTTGAGGCGTCTGGGGTCAAAGCGTGTATCAAGCTACCGACAAATCCAAAAGCAATGAAAGTTGTCTCACTACAGAAGAACGCAACGACAAAAATTTGAGTGCCAGACCGGCTAGGACACGACAGTGAAAGGAATAAGCTGATGTGTAAGTCTGGGTCTGGGGAGAAAAATCATGTCGCATCTGACCAGAGACAGATGCTCCAGGAAATTTACCTCTCTCTCTAAATACTGTCACAATGAAAGGTTCTTTCTGTGGTAACGCCATCGACAGCGCACAGTATATTTTCTTAAGTGCCCTAAATACGAAGTAGAGAGAGAACAGTCTTGGTTTATTTTGGTCCTATGACAAAATGTCTAAAGACGGCCCGTAGGACCAGTGAACTGCAGTCGAAGTTTAAGGTTTAATACGTAACTGTATCAAGAAAGTAGTGTATACTTAGCGTGCAGTAGGAAGCGGGCATGCCGAAGCTCTGGGAGCTTAGGTACAAGATAGTTATATAGTATTTACCGCAAAACCCAGACCTAGATCCAAGTAATAGATTTTGCTTGACCTAGCTGCCAGCCGCAAGTACGTTATTTGTACTTCCTCAAATATATATAGAATTGACAGTACTGCATACGGAGGTTTCTCACGCATTTAATGAAATTTGCAAATCTCGTTTTCCAAATATTTTTTTATGATGCCTGATCCCGTTGCGCTAATCCAAAGTGGTTCACTTAGATTTACATAATCCTGGTACAATGTAGCTAACCACGCAGGCGATGCCACACAATTGCACTAATCCATTCATGGAAATGCAGCGCGGAATAAATCTTAATAAGATCGCTTCTCAGCCACTGTGTGCATACGCGCCGCACCCCGAGGCCGAGCGCTGAATTGCGGTAAGCAGCAAGCTTCCGATATCAATATTTAACCAAACGAAATGAAGCCAACAACAACGACAGACACACATACACTCATGCATATGCATTTGTTGCGCAAATATGCGCTGGAAACTGCTGCCGGCAGTACAAGGCGTTGCAGCAACAGCCACAACTCGCTAAATAACGCACCAACATAACACTGCGCTCGCACACACACTCACACATGTCGGCAATACAAGTTTTATAGGCTTTTGGCTGCCTCAGCAGCAGCTGGTGTTGCCGGTAACGCCATCAACGTCATTGTTGCAACAACCGAAACTCGTTACGTGCGCTTAGGCGTTGTGTTGCAGTTGCGTTAATGTTGTTGTAGCTGCCATGCTTGTTGCTGTTGCTTTTGCGCAGCTTGTTACCACAGCGCGTGCGCACAAATGCCATACGCAATGGCAACAACAGCAACCAGCTACAAAGACAGCGCGTCAGCAACATGCGAAAAGTGGTTGTAAATGTGCAACGTCGGCCGCGTGCAAGCACAACTTGCAATTATGATGATATTTGCGCGCACTCGCCCGCCCCGCGGCATTGGCGGCCAAGCAGCTAGCGCTCGGTTGCAAGTTTTTATGCAATATTTGATTAAAATCACATAGCTACAACATGTTGCATGCATACCTACCCACATACACGCACATGTTGCCACTCTCGCTGCGCGCTGCTTGTTGCGCCGCTGAACAGCGCTGGTCCATGTACAATTTCTCCAGCCACTTTTGTTGCTGTTGTTGCCGCCTTATCTCTCACATATTCACTCACTCACTTTTCTTTGCACTTTTCATGGCCATTTTTCATCTTTGCTGCGCCTTGTTGCCGCTTTTGATTTACTTTTCAGATCCTTTTGATTTGCCGTGGTTGCCACATTTTTCGTATTTTTTGCTCTTTGTTTTCATTTAGTCAGTGTGTACATTTGTTGCATGCCACAAATTCCATACGTGGTACTAAGGCTGGCATCCGCATTTTAGTGAAGAGTTCCACGGTGGCTTCGTTTCCGTCCAAACGTGGTCTATAGTTGCCTCAGGCTCCTTGTTGGTTTGTTTTTAGTATTTTCTGATTCGTCTATTAAGATCTTAGTTTATTCTGTAATACATTTTGCTTTCTTGAGCTCGATCCTCAGATGACGACAAAACCCTCCAGAACTCAACTCGAGCTTTTCTTGCATCAAAAATGGTAAAGAAGACCTCCCGAAGCAAATCCATTGTAACTACCTTACTGTGTGTAGAATTCGCGGTTCCTTAAAATGCTATAATCGGTTAGTTGCGCAGTCCCAAGATCCTTTTCGCCCTAGACTGATAGCAAGAGATTAAGTTAGCTCTTTTTCCACCAGCAAGACTAGTCTCTTCCTAGTTGTCGGGGTTCTAACAAGCAATTGCCTTATCGTCCAAGTGCGGTCTCCGGATCAGCCACATATCTAACCAAAAGGAAACAGTAAGAAAAAATTGTAAAAGTTTTTAAAGAATTTCAATTGCAGTATCGCCGAAAAGAACTGGTTCGCCCTTCTATAAGAGCTTTAATAAAGGACGGCAATGAAGTTCGAAAACGAACCTCAATCATCTGCGATTCTTCTCAGAGATATGAGGAATCGCAGATGATTGATGGTGCAGCTCTAGTGAGATGGATTGCCCTCTTTGTCCATAGTTCATTCCTTTCATGAAAGACCAAAAACGCCATCAACTGTTGAGAGAGAGACGCTGAAACACCTCCTCTGTTTAGGTATGGCCTTATCTAGCACCAGACTTAGATATCTAGATGCTTTGCGGTCTCTACTAAATTGCGCTTAAAGCATTGACGTCCTGTTCGACTTAAACTGAAGCTCCGTATTTATACAACTCCAACTGGCGCAGTGAAGCTCACATTGAGACTTAGTGTTTCAAGAGTCAGTTCGTCATTCAGCCAGCACTATTTCAACTATTGAGACTCAAGATCAAATTACTTTAGTCACCTTATCAGCGAATTTATATAGCCACGAGGCAGCTTTTAATAAAACAAAATGAATCAGGCAGGTTACACCAAGCCTTGAAATACATACTCCTTGCTTGCCGAGTGCTTTACTTTCTAACAACGTTTAAGAAACGATCACTTATGATCACATACGATCGCTAGATCAGCGCGAGTTTCTGCGACTGCTAAAGACCGCTCAACGCCGCCAATAAAACATTCACTTGTGCCACTTGCAATGAAGTTATCTGCACGGCGAGCAACTGTGCTCGATCCCATGGCATAAAATTAAGTGCCCGCTGCGCACGGCCGCGGTGATCTTCCTGCCACACTCGCGTGCTTAGAAGGCACCTCATTCCACCTGTGGCTACAACAAAGCAATATTTCTTTGCAGCACACACGCCGCTACACTCGTAAATCATATTTATGCTCGATCAGCAACTAATCCGCCGCTTCAGTGCGGCTTCAGCCGGCCGCAGGCATTGCGCGCGACAGCGGCGAAATAAAGCATAAAACCAGTTGGTATACATTTCACTGTCACTTTTATCTAATTTTAATTAATTTGTAGATTTGTAATTTCAGATGAAGAAAAAGCGCAAAAATACTGCGCGAATGTAATTAAAACTGAAAGCCGCACGACGTGCTTTTAATTGGAAATGTGTGAGAAAAGCAAAAGGCGCAGCGGTGGCAAGCGACGCTAGGATTGCGGTACACGCATGCGTCTGCAATTGGCAGAAGGAAATGAATGCGAAATTGGAGCTGAACGGTTTTGTGACTTTTTTCTTTGCATTTGTGCGAGAGCGCCCATTGTACGCGTCAGCGCCTACAAATCGATTTCAAGTTGGAGCGGTCAGCGAAAAGAAATGAAAACGAATAAAAAAGTTGGCGCGATTTTTCGTGCGAATTCAACGCGATCTGTTGATTTCAACGCCAGCTTGAATTATGTATTGGCGCTGTGCGCGCGCCCTCAAGCGAATGCCATTTTGATTGTGTGGATTTATGACATAGCTATGCGCGCCTGAATATCTGCCAGCACTTAGCTATACAAATTTTTATTGCCTTTGTGCATTTTATTGGCATTTTCGATACAATAGAGTTGTTTGAGTCATCGTCGATCGTTAAACACCGCGACCATTGAGCGTGATCGTCATCATTCGTCAGAAGACATCAAATCTACAGCAAGGCGCTAGCAAGACGCTTGGTCGCTTAGAATGGCAGCGCGATCATTTCGATGATGGATCTGAAACGAAATGCGCACGGCACTGTTCAAACGGACGGACGGACGGACGGATGAAGGGTTGGACATACCGGCCGATGGATGGACGGACGGAGGGCGAACTGGCCGCTGGATGGACAGCACCAACCGCTTGCTGGCTGGCTTTGATTGACGTAAAAGAAATTTTTAAACAATCATAAAAATCGGTGTAGAACACGAGTTGGGAACTAAGGGCACAAAGTAAACAATTGCTCGAAATAAAATATATATGTACATATTTACACACAGCGACACACGCGGACATCTACTCGTAACTCAGGTATTTATTATATAGCCGACAACTACCTAAGAGCATACATTTTACGAGCAGTAAATCAAAAGTGATCATACCTCAACTTCATCATCGACAACGGCGCGGCCGCCACAGCTTGCCACAGCGGCTGGCAGACACTACAGAGGGGCGCGAGTGGCGGCTAAGTAGAGCGCAAGCAGCAGTGACGCGTTGCAAGACGATCACTCACTTTGAGTAGAGCACTTTGGGGAAGCTGTAGCCGCGCTGAAGAACTCGTCGCACAACAAACCGCGTTCAACGATCAACGATCGACGATCGTCGCCAATCAATGAAGATCACTATGCTAGACGGCCAATGTAGATGATGAAGACGATCAAGACGAGTATGAGTCCACTAGCACGACAATGGCGCTGGCGTCGGTGTTTGCTTTGGTCCGCTTATACCTTATGCATTTAATCAATCAAACTCAGTAACAACAACAACAAAATGACATTTGTAAGACAAAAAGCTGTAATAATGGCCTGAAATGGACTGTATTGAAAGCGTTGCACACATTTATGGAACACACAAGCGCGCGCGCTGAGCAAGTGAGTGACTTGACATGACTGACACGATCAATAAACAATGATCACACGCGATGCGCGCACACACACATAAACGGGCGCGCAGAGCGGCAGCAAACACCCGCGAATTCTACAAACAAACACCATTCAATTGAGCTGAGTTGAGTTGAGTGTGGAGCACAAAAGAAAGTAAGCACACAGCTAAAGTCGAAGAAGTACTGCATAAAGATGAATTTCTATAAAGATCGGTACGAGTGTAGAGTGCCGCCTTGTACCAAATAACATTTATACACTCGGTATTATTTATTCATATTCAAGTGTTGCGCAGCACAACAACACAAACGTATATATGTGCGTCGTGCGGCGCGCATTCCGCAGTAAATTGTTGATGATCATGATGATCAGCGATCGCTAGTTGGCGATCGTGTGAATACATCACCAAAGTGTGTTATTATATTGTACAAGTTGCTGTTGAGTTGTTGTTCGTTTGTTGCCTGGCTGTTACATATTTCATATTGTTGCTATTGATGATTACTACTGTTATGTTGATGGGAATGTTGTAGACGCTCTGGTCGTGCCGACATATGAATTTCTTATTTATTTACTACACACATGAATAATTATTATTTAAATAGAAGACGCCGGTGATTTTCGCAAAGGCAACGAACATGTGGGAACTGTGCTGTCATAGCGCAAAACAGGTCAATTAGTAGTATCACTGACGGGTTCAAGTAAGAAATCGTTGAACAAAGCACAAAGAAGGCATAAGAGTTGCAAGGGGAACATAGAAGAATGGACAGAAGAGTAGGAGTGAAAGGAAGAAGCATACTTTAAGAGGTTATGTCCACTTTCGAGACAGAAAAAACGCGAAATTTGTATGAGCAAAGAATATTCACATTTCATTCGTTCCGTTTACTAATTCTCAACAGGTTTATGTCAAGTTCTAGTTAAATTTCTAAAGCCATCAAATGAACTTTTTCCTTTTACCACTCTGAAACAAACATCATAAGTAATAGCTATGAGAACCAAAATTCAAAATGCAAACAACTTTGTCCAAGTGGCAAAGGTTAATTTCAGCGTTCACCGATCTAACCGCAAGCTTTCTTTGACCTTTTCATTTAACCTCTGATTTACTTGCTACATAAAAATATGATAACTATCACTCACTGCCATAATTTAACTAGCAAAAAATATAATTAAATCGCAACACAGAGATTTGAAAAAAAAATGTTTGCGAAAATTAAAAGCATGACTCTGGTTTTTAACAACATGTTTTATATTTCTTTCATTACATTTTTCATTTCGCCTACAACGCTTTCGCTTGTTAATTTATTCTTCTGAATTACTCCCACCAAATATTTGTTTTCCAACAATCATTGTGCTACAATTGCAAATGAAAAGATCAAACGGTTTCGTTAGCGGCAACTATGGACCGCACACATGGCGTGCGAAAATCGCCACACCACAAAGGTGAAGGTGAATAAATAGTAACAAACCGCAGAATGTTAACCAAACAAAGGAGATGAAACAATATTTTTTGAGCGTGAACTTTAACAATAGATTTAGGTTTGCATTGAGAGCTTGGGCAACAATGCCGATATGAAATTTTTACTTATAACGCACGTTGGACTATTATAGGTACTTCGTAGAGACCACGAAGTCTTTGAAATTCTTCATTTTTGTCTGGAACTCGCAATCTCACAAGTCCTTAACTTCACTTGAGTAAGGAATATGCAAAAACATGATATTTCAATGCTCAGCGCGTTTATGAGAATTTTAAAAATATATTCATGACTTCCGAAAGAGCTTCTCTTCTTTGCATAATATCTAGTGATTACAAATCACTTTGTAGATACGTAAGATTTCATTCGACTGCCCAAATCGTTGTGAGTTCTCAATGGACTTATAAAAAATGCATACATATATCCAAAGCTTTTGAACGAGTGTCTTTTCCAACGGAGTGGAAGTCTTCCTCTTCCTCTGCTTCCCCCGGCGCGTACTGCGTCGAATTCTTTCAAAGCTGGAGTGTTTTCGTCCATTCGGACAACATGACATAGCCAGCGTAGCCAATGTTCAAAGAACCATAAATATTCCACAAGATCTTTCTCTCGAAAACTCGTAACACCGACTCATCAGATATTGTCAGCGTCCAAGCCTCTGCACCATATAGCAAGACTGGGATGGTACACATGGCTCAAGGCAGCTCTCTTCTGTGCTAGTAATTCTGGCGCGTCAGTAACGTCCCATGCGAATACCAGCATCAACTGTCTTAGGTGCAGGAAAACCGACTGTTTCAGAAGGTCTTGTATTCTGACGAACCCATTCGCTCCATCACAATACAAATTTTCGTTTCTCTTTTCAGCGCCAGCTTCCCTTTGAAGCTATTCCCCTCAGAAAAAATGGTTGAGCTCCTTTCTTCTCATCACTTAATTTTGAAGTAAAAATATAATGCGAAATCATAAAAAAACTCTGTAAATTTGTTTTTTTTAGCTTATCACCCAACTCGCTAATTGATTTGCGGTTTCCCGCTATTAATTGCCAATACTCTATACAATTTATTCAATTAAGTAGTTTTCTATGCACAGCCAAACAATACAGTTAACCAGACCTACTTTAAGCGCTTATCGCAGCCATTAATCGGCAAAAGGGTGTATCAAAAGAAATTCGCGAATGAGCACTCAATAATCGAATGAGTGAGTCAAGTGAAATCGCCAAGATTGTTTTTGACAGCAACAGCGAAGATTTCTGCCGAAAAGCCGCAAGTTGACGAAGGCTATAAAAATATGATGCTAAAAGGTTAACTAGAAAAATGTAGAAAAAAAAGTTTATTAAAAATTTTAGATTTAAATAATTTGCAGGAAAAACTAATAAAAATGCATATATGTATGTCAACGTGTCAGTGCTTTGTTGCTGTTGTATTTGTATTTATGACGACGCCAGCCATTCATTCATACTTTAGCTGTTGTGTCACTAAGAAAACAGGTCTCAGGCTAAGGCCTCGGCTCGTCTAACCCATTAACTAGCTAACGGCTTATTGTTTTTTACTTAAAATTTGTTTGCTCATATATTTCTACGATTGTTTTATGCACTCAAAAGTGGGTTGCCAACACGCATGCAGCGCACCAGCGCACATACACACGCACACACTCGAGTGCGCAGCGCGCTAATCATTCATTATTTGTTGTAAGCCAGTGATTCATTGGCTTCAGCGTTGCGGCACAAGTCGCCGGGTTCATCCTAAGCAATTTTTTACAATTTTTACAATTTTGTTTTACAATACAACAACAACAATGCGCACATGTGCGTTAGACTGTTGCTTCAAAAAAAAAGTAAAGAAAAAAATCTCTGCTTTTCTTGTGGTTTTTGTCTTTAACTGGCACTATTGTTGTTGCTGTGTGTTGCGTCTGCTGCGTCGGCATGTTAAAAAGTGATTTTTTACAATCAGCGACACAAAAGAGTTGTAGAAAAAAAAATTACATTTTTAAAGAATTTATTATAATGAAAACAAAAACCAATTTTACGCAGCAAAGAGCTTACAACAACAACACTAACGCATGTGTGTCGCGTAAAAACCCCGCGCGTTGACACCGAAAGTAATATATGCGTGGCAAGATTGTGTTGTGTAGCATTCATATGTATTATATATTAGTTTGTGTGGCGGTGCGCTCACCTGTGCCTTTGTGCGTTTGGCTATGTGTGTGCGTGTGATTTCATCACTGACATGTGAAAACCGCACAACTGGCGGTGACATACGAGCATTTGTCAAGGCATTGTGCGCATCTTCGGCGACCACAAATAATATTTGTGTCATCGCCCATAAAAATTGCTATATTTCGTAGCAACAATTGCTTTTGTTGTAATGCTTTTTAGTTGGTACAACACTTTTTTTTTGGCTTAGTCATACAAGATTAGGCGCTTAAAGCGCTAAGCTGTGAGAGAAAATCGAAAATAACGGGTCTAAAAACTAGGTTTGATATGAAAAAATGGCAAATCCATCCTCCAGTGAAGTAATAAGTGCAACAGCGTTAACGGCAGTCACGTCTCAAGTGAAAGACATACAATATTGAAACTATGGTTTATTGCTGACATAGTTCCGAGTTCCGGCATTAGTCTGCTTGAAGCTCCTCAACCGGGGAGCTGTTAGCATTTCTTAAGTTAAAGAACTCACTGAATCACTTAGGATCGATCTTGAGCCAAAAGGATCTTGCGACTGTTCATAAACTGATTGTGGCCCAGCGCTGGCCAAGTTCCAGCGAAGCTCAGTTATCCAGTAATTCGACAAATAATGAGAGGAGAGCAAACACCCCTTCCCATTCTACTTGCAGAGGGGATAGGGTATCCTTCAATGCCAGCTCATCAGTTCATAGTTGTCTGCGATTCCGCTGCCACCTATACTAGTCTTACCATAAAGCCATTCAAGGCTTAAACGCATACGAAGTGAACTCAAAGTGGATAGTCACTGTTCTGAAAGAATTGCTACCTTATGGGCAGTAACCTCGGCATGAAAAATACTAAAATAGTCAGCAAGTCTGAAACTGAAATTGATAGACAGATCCACCAACTTTGCTCCTTAGCTTTGACACATCCGTAAAGAAGCTTACTGCCGCTCACCTCCATCGACTCTTACTTACCTACAAATCCCTCGCAGGTATGTGGACAGACAGAGCCGCCAGAGTTTGGTTTGGCGACTCCACGATCAAAAAGATCCGGTATATTGTCAAATCGTGTCAGGAGTACGGAATGCTCAGGCATGTGTTCATGTAGAAACTCTGATTCTCTGAGTCTCATAGCAACTTTCGCGGCCATATACCTTCACGCGATATCTATGAGCACTAAATATATGCAAAATGACTTTAATTGCCATGGTTGGACACTTGCCGATGAGCACCGCTCGTTGAACGCGTCGAGCTTCCTGGCAAGTGTGGTCTTCTCTAGGACTCTTTACCACACTAAGATCACATAGAACATAATCGGTTTTACCATGGAGCTGTAGAGCCAGAGAATTACCATACTTTCGGTGAAAGACTTATCTTTTGTCAATAGCTCATCTACAGCAGTACAAGGCAATCAATGCTTTCTTTGCTCTCTCCTCGTATTATGCTTCCACGAAAGCTTCCTATCTGTATCTGCAAGTTGCAACCGGATGCTTGCTCTCCGCGGCAGTAGTGCTTCCAGGCTCTTGTATCTCCTGATGAATAAAACCGTCTGAGTTTTATTTGTATTAATGGCCGTCCAAATAGTTACGACGTTGAGATACATCCGCGTTAACTGATACAAGGAACTCAAGTACTTTGACCATTAGTACTACATTGTCTATATAGCGCGACCCACGGCGAATATTCGGCATGACGACCAGATATAGACGACATAATTCTTTTGGTTCTATTGTGGAGGTGTATGTGACCGGTGATTATTTTTAAGGTTATCCTAATTCTGGTTTAGTAACCATACAGTAAGCACTAAACTAAATATGTTGTCGTATATTGAGTTGTTTAGAAGATGGCAAAATCCCAGTTTTGTGGGACTAAGATGATCTCATTTTGGTTGTCAACTACCCTAAAGCTCGGAAAAAGTCAGCAAGGAGAACTAATAATCTCTGAAGTATCGATGAGTATGCCAAGGCAATCGATTTCGATTTCATATCAGAAAACTTCGTCAATTCATCAGGGTTTAATGTCGATTCCACAACAAACGCCTTGCAAATTCATTGTATACTCAACAGACTGTATCGATACTTTGAAGTTCAATCATCAATAGCTTAACGGCTTTTGCGGAAACTTGGAGTACTTCCTTCGAAATATTTCGAAGAGTTTAAAACACCTCCTTAATCTCAAACCTTCGATAACTTCACCTTATATTCATTTGCATTGTATATTGAGGACGTTTGTAATGTTAATTTATAAACATCGTAAAAGAAATCGCTTTCTGCTTAAATCACATCGCCAAATTAAGCGAACGCTGTCAACACAATCCTGAGCAATGAATAAATGCTTAAACGGTGCTGATTTATAGCTGAAGTAAGAGTTGTGAATGTTATTTTGATAGCCGCTAATAAAATGTCATTAAAGACACAAGCAAACGCTCGCCCACTTTCCATTCTTAATCACGCGGAATTCTGCTTAATAAACCAACAGACAGACCTACGAAAATATTCGAAATAAAATGCAAGCCATCAATAAATGCGCACTTGTAAGCCAAAGCCAGGCGCAAGTCAAAGCCGGCGCGCGCAAACCACACGCGACGCTGACTCAGCCTGCGAATCGGCGACACACATGGCGGTGAGATATCATATGCAACTGTTTTGCTGAAATAAAAGCAAAAATTAAATGCGAAAATGAAAAATTGCAGAAATATATCTGCCATCAGCGTGGCTGCCGCTGCAACTGCTGTTGAAATTTCACTAATTAAATGCGCGCAATCGCAGATATCACAAAAATCGCAGCTGACAAATCACATTAACGGATCAGGCAGCGGAATGTCAAGTGTGCGTTGAGTGGCGGTAGCGCCAGCCAACAGCGCGAACTGCCAAAACTGGCACTCGTGCATTGTCAACGCCAGCATCTGCGTTGTAGCAGCCACCCGCGTCGTGCCGCGCCACGTCGCGCACATACACGCGCGCCAGATCGCAGCTTTCATAATGCGCCTGCAAGCTCTTGTGCATTTACCTGCATGAGTTGCGCTTTGATGCATGCGCCTCGCCTCCGCCGCTTACCTTGCATATTTCGCTTGTCCCCAAGCACTTTACAGCCACCGGCGGCGCCAGCTTTTACGATGCGCTCCTCGCTTCTTCGCTGGAATTCAGCAGCGAAATTGACGCATAATTTATGAGTTGCCTTCGATTGGTACTGTGGCACTCTGTGCACTTTATTAGCGCTCCACCCAAACGCTTCACAGCTAAACGGCTTAAGTGTCTTGCACGAAATTTCCAATGGCATAATACAAACGCCCTACACCGCGCGCACAGGGCCGCCAAGCGCAGCGCGGCAACACAATGCCGCAGCCGAAATTTCAATGAGACGCAGCGCTTTTATTACTTCATGAAGATTTCGTAACCCGCAACTTTTGGATGCGCTTCGTTGCAATTCAACAACGATTGCAACAACAATAACAAACAGCAAATAATGTTAACAACTGTAATCGCCCATATCGAATGGCAGTTGTTGTTTTTATTGTTTTTAGTGCAGATAATCATGTGATTGTTGAGATTCACGTCTTGCATTCGTAATTGGCTTGATTGTCCTATGCACTTGGTGTAGTTCGCTTGCTTGCTGAGTGCCGCACTTTGTGTTGTTGTTGTAGCCTTTGTTGGTTACGCGCTTAAATGCATTTTAATTTTAAACTCGTAAATAAATGAAATATTGTGTTTGAATTGCAGTTATGGTTGGGGAAGTGTCAGCGATGCGGTTGTTGTGTCGCAAGAAGTCTGAGGCTTGATGGTACCTTATGTTCGGTATTTGCTATTAATTTTGCTTCTGCTAAGGAGTTTTCCAGATATCTGTACAGCTTGTGGTTTCTACTCAATACTTTTCCACTCAATATACAATACTTTTTCGACTCCACGTTGGGTTTTTGGGATTTTCCTCCTTCCTTAGAAGAAAAGAAGTATATTCAGGTTTGAAGAAATTTTGATCTCCAAAGATTTCGTTCTTTTTGACAAGAAACAAATCTGCCTTTTCGAACTCAGAGAAAAATCCCTCCTACTTCAAAAGAAGAGGCAACTTCGGATTTGGAAAAATTTTCTTTGCGGTCTCGTGTCTGCCTTTTCGAACTGAGATCCTGACTTACGCATTTTTTAATGGAGCCAATTTAACGTTATGTGGTAAACCTTTTTTGCTGAATTATATCCTGAGATCAAAATCAAACTCAGAGTATATTGCTCCTTCAGGTATATTGTACGAGGAGCAATATACCTGAAAGGTTCTTCGATCAATGTAGTGTTTTCGGGAGATCGCTCTTTCTTTTGAAGGAGATGGAGTTTCGAGTTTTTTTTTGACCTCGAACGAGTCTGCCTCTTCGAACTAAATGAGTTTTGCTCTTCGTAGAAGATACCTGAAATGTTCTTGACTATTACACAAACTTTGTTATGAGGTCCGGCAGCTGAATGATACTTCTTCCGACCAATGTAGGGTTTTTATGATATTGCTCTTTATTTAGAAATAGAGCCAACTTTAAATAAAAAAAAAATTGTTTAGATTACGAAAGACTGTGCTCTTTTTAGATCTAGACTAATCTACTTTTTCAAATTCAAAGGAGCACAAGAACACAAGGAGTTCAAAATATTTGAAAAGCCCAAACTTCTACTCAATATTATATTTTAGCTCCGACTCCTGCTCCTAAACGGTTGTTCTTTGAATCCACTTAGAACAAGAGGCAACTTCACATTTAGAGACCTTTATTTTTATTTTTCTTAGATTTTGGTGTTTTTGTTTCTAAATAAGCCTCTATTTTCACTTGGATTTAAAAGGTTTCATTTCGAAGCTGGTTTTGGGTCAAAAATATCTCTCTTTCAAAAAACTTTTGAAACTTACCTTAACTCAGCTCCTTACTTGAGCGTAGATAAGATTTTCTGAGACTGGCGACACTACTGTTAGACTATTTAATGTGTGACGAATCGAACGTACAATTAGCATAAGTCAAAGAGAGGTAGATAGAGAGAGTGAGAAAGGTAGTGAAGAGAGAAGAGAGCGCTATCCCCACAATGTTTCGTAGAGTATAACTTTCCTTTTTAAAAGTTCAACAAGCCAGCTAAGCTCAATCTTAGCGAGTAATGAAATGACGAATCGAAAACGACCATATCTCTCAACTGGATGTGGAATAAACTCTTGGCAAGTTTTCTGCAAACTGGTACTTTATATATAAATCACCTAAAGACGTCTACCAAGCAGCCAGAAGAGAAACTCTTCATGTTTTTATATATAAATCACCCAAAGAGG
This sequence comes from Bactrocera neohumeralis, assembly GCF_024586455.1. Lineage (NCBI taxonomy): Eukaryota > Metazoa > Arthropoda > Insecta > Diptera > Tephritidae > Bactrocera > Bactrocera neohumeralis. The sequence goes on along the minus strand of NC_065923.1, from coordinate 79,253,871 downwards.
GCTTCCCAGTTAAGAAAAAGTTACTCTTCATAATACTGTTGAAACTAACTGAGCTGCCTCCAACTATTCCTTGTAGCGCTCAAATATGTTTAACCAAATAAAACTACGCCTTCATGAGTCACTTCAACTCTCTGTGTAATCACTGAGGCTTCTGCCCATTAGCCTCCTCTCCACAGTATATTAAGCGCCTATTTGGTTGTGGACTAATCAGCGCATTGTAAACAACGCAATTGTTGTTATTGTAGTTGTTGTTGTTGTTGTTTGTCTGTCTAATAATGGCTGCAATAAATGAACTCGGTTTGTTGCAACAGCTCAGCGCCTTGTTACGCCCCTCCTGAGATGCGCTAAAGCAGCGGCTTTTGTGTTTTTGGAAAAAAAGTGAATATTTAAAAGAACTACAACAAAAATAAAAAGAAATAAATCAGCAACAACAAAAGTCATAGAAAAAGCTGAAAATGCTGCTGTCGAAGATTGGTGTCATTGTGCCCATTGTAGTTGTAATGCGCAAAAGCCGTTATGTGGCTGCTATTACCTATTTAGATATATATATATATTCCATATGTTGTTGTTGTTCACCTCAACTCTCATAACTAGTAATATGCTTACTGCTGCCTCCACTAAGCACTTACTCATCCCAACCGCTTGTCCGTCCATTCGTCGTTCCATTTGTCGGCTCTTCTCTCCGTCCGTCCATCGCCAGCATGTAATCCCGTCTCTGTTGTGCGTGCGCTGAAGTGATGTCTTAATTGGAAGTTTTCATTGTTTCAAATTATTTATTGATTTATGCATAAATTTCGGTTATTTATTTCGCCTCCGACAAGACTCGAACAAGCAACAACAACAAGAATGACAATAGCCACGTTAGTGACACATAAAACCTCAGCGGCTTGTAAGCTGCAGCTTGTGGTGGCTCTTTAAGCCGCATCGTGCGGTCCGTGCGTCTACTATTAGCCGGCTCGGCGCTGCTCGCCAGCATCTTCATGGCTTTCAGCTAGCTGTGTCTGTTTTTATGGCTTCATCTGTGGCCGTCGCCACTCGAAGACTTTATTTGCCACTCAATGCTTGTTATATGCTTTTAATGTGTGTTGTTGTTGTTGTTGTTGTTTTTATTTGTACAACTCTCAGTCACTATAATTTGTCTAACGGTTACGCAGACGCCATCAAACCCATATAAATTCCCAGGCAACTAGTAAGTTTTCTCTCTCAGCCAATCTCTTTCGAGAAGCTCCCTAGCCTCCATGGCGGTCAGTCCGTGAAAATTACCGTGCTCTTGTTCTTCAATGCGCCTTCACATTCACTACTTAACGGTAAAGTGCGCAGCACATGGTGTCTTCACCTCCTTCAATCGCCATCATTGCAGTAACTACATGCATATGTCTGTAAGTATGCCACAATTCACCGCTACTTTTGATTTCTTCCAACACTTACCTATACACTCAACGTAGCATGAATTTTCACTACCTGACTCACTTCTCGATCCGCTCCTCATTCAACTTGAGCTGCAAATAAATCAACAATTTCAACGTCCCAATAACGCGCGTTCTTTCCGAGTTGAAGTTGCGGTGAATGGGTTGTAAATGTTTTCAAGATTTATACCCAATTTTGTTGGACTTTATTGCTGTTGCGGTTTTTGTTGTTGATTTTTGTGGTTTCTACGTACTTTTAGGCATTTTTCTTTCTAATTTAGCAAACCGTTTTTCTTTTTATTGTTGCACTCTTTTATGCTTTTCAATTACCTATTTTATTTTCTTCAAGTTTTGTGCAGATGATTCATATTTTGGGTAGGTTGTAGAGCTTTAAACATGACAAAAGGCCATAGAAGCGATTATTGAGAAGCCACGAATAATCCTTCATGGACTGCTTGTCAGTTGTGATGCTCGGAATTTAAAGACTTGGATCGAAAAGACACCCGTATATTGAAAATACTTCTAGGACCTGCAACAATAATGTCAATTCCAGCTGATTGAATCTACCTGCATTACAGACCCCAAATAGTGTTTCTAAAATTCTTATCAGGTTTACTAACTGGAAATTATTCGTCCAAACTGAAGCTACTGCACCTTTGATCAGAGAAAAAGTGGTCTCTCAGAATCCTCCATTCCAAGATCAAGAGTGAGGCAGGTGTGAGGTCAAGGACTTCTTCCCTGCCCACAGTTATTAAAGTGGGAGAATTTACCCTATTACAAACAAAAAAGATCTTTGCTAAAAAAAATCGAAACTCACCTCTATGCATTATTGTCGAGCTTCCCAGGCTGAGTGCCGCGAGTTTGCGAGTTCTTAGCAACTTTGGGGGTGGTTCCACTTCGTCCTCATAACGCATGAAGGCCGATATCAAGCTCAGTTTTCCGGTGACGTCCTCTAGCCTAGCGATGGCGACATCCTAGCAAACCGTTTTTCTACAATGTGGTAAAAGAATAACATCAAGTTTATTTTTGACCAACAGACAAAGTTTGGCTCTACCGATACTGTTGATCGCCAGCAGTCTCTGGCTCTTTGTGCTTAACCCAGAGATAGCGTAGCTATTCAGCCACGGTTCTTAGATAAAGACAGGATCGGCTCCGTCTCTTCCCAGACGAAAAGGTGATTGGCTTGTCTGTATAACTTTCCTTCAGGCTCGCTTGTGATGCCAGTAGGCTGTGACCAGTCATTAATTAGTGCCTTCCGTATTTCCTTTCCTGGTTCGGTAGCAAGACGGAAGGTGTCTACATATCTGCTTGTATAAAATAATACCAGATTTCAGTATTTTTATTTGAGCCTTGAGGCCTTCAATATAATTACCAGAGTAGTGATGTACCCAAAACTGCTTACATAGCATCGCAGTGGGAATTGAGACTTGGGAAGCCTTGCAATGAAAAGTGGCCTATAGAAAATGGCTAGAGGTAATACCTTAAACGGATTTGCGGCTTAGAAAATCTTACTGCATTTTTAGAGCACCCTAATGTATGTATATAATATTTTCTATCACCGGAAGTATCATTTATGCGCTATCCAAAACTTCTTTGCTTCAAAAATCGAAAATATTTATAAGAAAAAAGTATATTGTCTCGGAAATTTATGAGTACTCATGTATATCACATTCCATGCCATAAATATTCCGACAAAAAGGTGTGCTATGTCAATAAAACAGACAGCCAAATTGGCTGCAGCAGCAGGAGCTGCAACGAGTTGAGTTGTTTGCAGCGGTGACAGCGCGCTATTATGCTGCATTTAAACACTTTGTATGGAGTTATGGATAACTGTATATATGTGTAAATATGTATACATGTATATGTGTTTGTCTGTGCATAGAGCGCCACCAACTCGTTGCTAAAGTGTTGAATGTTTTAATTGTTTTTATAAGCAGGCAATAAGCTGCGAGCCTCGGTGAGTGCTGGTGAGTGCTGGTGGCGCTGAAGTGTTGATTTTTAGTGCCAGAACACATCTACTGTTAGTGATGAGTTTTATATACAAACGCATACATACATGTGAGGGGGTTTGCTATTAAAATATGCCGAGTTCATTCTGAGGCTAAAATTAGCTAGCAGCAAATGCGCTGCACGACCTTTGTGGGGCACCCTTTTATATGAGTTTTTAATATTTTTTTCTTCAAACGCTTGACACTGAATAAGTGGTGGAGTGAATGTCAGCCGTTTGGTTGTTGTAAAAGAAAATGAAATCAGTGTACAACAATGTCTATGACACCTCCGCTACTTTCTTAAATGGCACTCAGACAAAACATATTTAGACGTTGTATAAATATATGTGTGCAGGGGTGTATTTGTGCCTAACACTAACGCCTCCACTCCGCACTCAGATATGCATGCATGCACCCATAGTGCGCAACAAATTTTATTTTTGTACTGCACTTAACACTTTCACGAAAAACAAATGCAACCAACAAACTTTAGACAACATTCCAGCAATGCAGCAGCGTTGGAGACAACAATAACAACAAGCGCGATTATAATAATTTTCTGAAAATACACACTGACGAGCTAGACAAAGTCACCGGCTGTTTGTGTAGTTGTTGTGATTCACATTGTTGTTGTGTTTCAAATTATTGTTGCTGCTGTTCATACTGTTGTTGTTATTGTGATCCATACTCTTGTTGTTGTTATTTTTCATATTGCTGCTATTGTTTTTGTTGTTGCCTGTGGTGACTGCGCGACTCTGCGGCTACGTGGCGTTGGCGGCGCATCCCATATTGATAGCTGTCATAAATCTTTGGCTGCACTGCCGAGAATTATGCGTTGACATATTGAAGAAGGGATTAACTTACCCGATTGTTTATGTAAAAAATATGACGGTAACGACAGCTAACAGATTGAAATATACAGATACAAATAGAGTTGCTTATGCGCTGCCGGTGTAAGCACAATACGGAAAAAGTTGGAGACTGCTGCGTTGGCATGTGTGTTTGTGTTTGATTTTATGGAAAGTAGCATACCAGCAGGGGCTTACTGAGAGACCACAGCTCCTAGTTAACTAAAAAGACTAAAATTAGATGACTAAAAGTACCTAAAGACGAGTTTATCTTACGTTTGAGATTTTGTAGACAAATTCTGGTCAGCACTCAGTTAGACAACCAAATTATAAACACTATTTGGACTCTGACAAGTTAGACAACCAAATTATAAACACTATTTGGACTCTGACGAGTTAGACAACCAAATTATAAACACTATTTGGACTCTGACGAGCTGAATCGATTCAGCTATATCCGCCTGTCTGTCCGTCCGTCCGTCCGTCTGTCCGGCTGTCAATCAGTTTGTATATGCGTGAGCAAAATGAGCTGAGTCGATTCAGCCATGTCCGTCTATCGGTCTGTTCGTCCCTCCGTACGTCAGTCTGTGCGTTCGTTCATCCGTTCGTTCCTCCGCACATACGTCTTTCCGTTCTTCTCTTCGGTCCTTCTCTCTGTCCATTCATCTCTCTGTCCGTCCGTCCATCCATCTCTTTGTCCGTCCGTCTATAAATCAGTTTGTATATACTGGAAAGCATTTTGCCATGTCCGTCTGTATGTCTGCCCGTCCGTCTATTTGTCAGTCTATATCAACGGCAAGCGTGACGAGCTGAGTCGATATTGTCATATTCGTCCGTTCATTTCTCCGTCCGACTGTATGCTCGTTCGTCTGTCAGTCAGTTTGAATAGTATCTACTGGAAAGCATGACGAGCTGAGTCGATTTAGTCATGTCTGTCTGACCTTCCATCAGTCCGTCCGTCTCTCAGTCAATCAGTCGGTATATACGCGAACTAGGCCCTAAGTGGAATATCGAAGAAGTTGTTCATCTCTCGAAATAGTCGATAGTGACTCACTATAGCATACAGCTGTTATACAAACTGAAAGATCGGAATCAAGAGCTAGTAAGGAAAGCTTTCTCATGTGAAGAGATATATTCATGATATTTGACATGGATTATTACCTATGACAATAATGCAATCTGCCAAGAAATGGTTCAAATCGGATCACTATATCGTATAGCTGCCATACAAACCGATCATACCGATTTTGAATAACCTTTCAAAAATCAGCAATTAATGCATATTTGAAACTAATTCTCAATTCCAACAAACATAGTTTCACACATGCTCCAACACGAGCGCTCAGTTTTTGGTTTATTGGGTTACCCACATCATATATTCATACAAAAACACACTTATACAATTCCAAATTCAATTATGGCGTTATGCGCAACACCCGTTGTTGGTCCCCACGCTGCGCCGACAATGAGACGCGACAGTGTATAGCACTTATAGCCGATATTGTAGCACTTTAAGTGAAGATTTTGTTGATTATTGTTGCTTTCATTTATTGTTGTAGTGATTGTGGCATGTACAGATGATCAGCTTGATAGTGATGCTGCTGCTTTGAGTGCGCTGTCAACGCCGCCAAAATTGATAAAGAAAGTACGCGTAGTTTGACTTGCCTTAACAGCTACTCAGCGCAAACGTCAGCGCACACAAACACCTACAAATATATATATGTTTTTATATAATATTTTGAAAAACTTAAACATAAAAGTTCCCTCAACTTTACTTTTGCTGAATTTCCTTTCAATCTTAATTTAAAAGCCCTCTTTGTGTATCTGCGCTTGCATCGCTTAAATAATATCTTATCAGCGTTAAGAGATCGTTGCGCATGCAATAATTTCAGTGGCGAATATTTTGTGAAATTTGCATGCAACTTGCCGCATGAGTAAAAAGGGCGGCGGCCAGCAGTGCACAGGCTGCAGCAAGCGAGCGGCGTATCTTCAAAGACTCGCGCGATAATGGATAATTGTGATTATTTTGTTTGCTCATTGCGTTCAGCGCACACAAGCTGTGCCACAGCGTCGCTTATGACATCAGCTCTCACGCGCGCGCACACCAACACTCTTGCCAACCGGCCACCGCGCGCAGCCTTTATAAATAAAATTTAAAGCTAATAGCACATGTACAACGCGTATGAACATATATTCCCGTCGCTGTATTAATGCGCGCGCACCAGCAGTGGACCACGTCGTCAACCGTCCTAATTAATGTTCATGCAACAAAACATTGCCAAGCGTGCGCTTATCGCCGCGGACATATCTGCGACAGCTGATCAAGTCGCACGATCATCCTGCCATACTCTCGTCGCATGCCCGCTGAGCCTTTCGCAGTGTTGTTGCCTTTTATCAGTGATTCAAGTGCTGCGGCTGTTGTTGGCTGACGACGCTGATGAGTGTTGGATGTATGATGTACGCGCTGCTGAGTGCTTAGACTGGAGGACTATACTTATGTTCTACTTCGTCGTACTGGCTGCTCTTGGGTAACGGTAGATACTGCGTTGAAGTAGTATAGGCATTTCTCTAGAACACGGGCTTTCCAAAGTAAGTGGTTCAAGGTCAAATTTCAATGAGTGTAAGCTAAATGAATGTTCGAAACTCTTTCACGGGAGTTGCACGCTGAAATAATTGAACGAAAGTCAGTTCCTCAGATTTAGAGCTTCAATAAGACATGCTGTTGTTGTACTTAAGGAACTTTGTACACCTGATAAAGCTCAACATTACACATCTACAGGAACTAGAGGAAATCTTAGACTTTTAAATAGCTTTTGAAAAATAAGAAACATATACTGGTATCTCTACTCCGGGTCCAATGAGAGCTTGAAAAAACATTTATTTCTAATGTTTAAGGCTGACTTATTTTTCACTAGAAATTATTTTACTAGGGTTAAGACTAACTTACGTTTCACTAGATATTAAGTTGAGAGGCTCTGATCTCTTTGAATTTTAAGAGTGTCCGCAGAGTGAATAACTGAAAATCAAAGATAACCCAGGAGAGCCATTAAGGACCAGGGAGAATTAGGAAAACCCATGGAACCAAGCCCTTCAGAAAGGAAACTAGGCAGAACAATTGAGAGCCATTGAAAAACAGAGTGAGCCACTGAGAACTAAGGAAATATTCTGAAAACCAGAGAAAACCACCTCAGAAACAAACCTAGGGATATCCACTGAGACCCAGTGAAGATCAGGGACAGAATCACTGAACCAGAAGAGCCATTCAGAAACAGTGAGACTAAGAACAGCGACTGAGAACCAGTGAGAATCAGGAGAGTCAGGGAGGATACAGGAAAACCCAGGGAACCAGGCCAAAATACCGAGAACGAAATGAAAAACAAGTGAATCCACTGAGAACTAAGGAGACAACCCAAAAATAACCAGGTAAAAAGAACCAATGAAAAACAAAGAGAGAAACTGAGGATCAAGGGGAGAAAATAACTTAAGAAAGGGGACCAGAGGGAATTGTGAACAAGGGATTCGAAAACTAGGCTTATGTTTGAATATAGACGGCCCCCTCTTTAGTCCTTTTTTATAGTCTCAGTTATAAAAAAAATGTTAAAAAAATAAAGAGGAGTGAGAACTGTGACGGAAAGTTTGTTAAAGACTGACACAAATAAATGAAAAATACCAAAAAGCTTTAGTGAGAAGTGGCTGAGCTGAACTGAAAGGCAATACTGATGCCTAAAACAGTTCTGGAACATCATTATTGGCCTTCTATGATTCATGAGACTTTAAAATGGACTGAACTTAACTAAACTGAACTTAACTAAACTTCCAATATATTTATTTTTATAAAATATATTTTTTTTTTTTATAAAACATACATTCATATTGCATCTGGCATACGAATTGAAAGAAGGAACTATTGCTTGACTAAGACCAAATTGTACTTTTACGCGCTTTGCTTGACATACCGACGTCTCCACTAACTGATTCATGCCAGCATACCGTTATTAGAAAACGTCATCCAATAAAATCGTAGGCTTGTATAATTTAGTAAATATTTCAATAATTAGATGAATGGTTTGTTGAGCTCGAGCCGACAGCCGCTATTAGTTAAGCGCGTTATTCCACGAAGGTCCGCCAGCACACAGAAATGTTCGAGCTAATCAGGGGCAATTGTTTCATAAATAACTGTTTCGAAAGCCACAACAAACGCATAAGCTAAGAAAAAAGTTTTTAATTCAAAAGTATTTTTCTTTGAATTGCCCAAAAGATTTCACGATTTGAAAAGAATTTGTCATGCGCGTCTCTTAAAAAGCGTTTAATGGCGATAACAACAAACGAACATACAAACAACACATAATTCGAAATCAAATTCGGTGTAAGCTTTTTAACTTAACGATGCGCCATTTGCATAATTTAGTGATTATAAAATCAAACACATATTAATTTTAGTGTCTCAGTGCGCGCGAGCAGCACTTAAAACAAGTTGTTGCGGCTTGTTGTTGTGCGTGGAGAGCGGTGTAGTAATAAAAAGCTCAAAAATTTGTAAAAACTAAAATCAAGCGAGACACAAGCGACAAGCAAAAGCAAAACGCTGCAGCGCGTCGTAAATTGGAAGTCATGTATAATAAATCTTCATTGTCCACACCTAAATTTTGAGTGGGCACCAGAGCGTTTTTACCGCAGCTTCAGCTACTTTGGTAGTCGTTGGGTGGCATGCGTAGTTTTGGAGTTTTTACAGCATAATTTTTCATTTTTTGCGTTAAATGTCTGAGAGCGAAGGAGAAACAGGAAATGCCACCAGAAACCCCAAGGAACCAGGCAGCATTATCAATTGAGGAAAAAGTGGAGTCACTGAGAACCAAGAAGAGCCACTAAAAACCAAAGAAAATTCCATCACAAAGGGAACTAGGTGGAATCACTGGGAACCATTGAGAAGCAGAGAGAACCACTGCGAACCAAGAAAGCTACTTAAAACCAGAGAGAACCACCTCAGAAAGAAAACCACGGACAGCCCCTGAAACCAACTGAGCATCAGGGAGAACCATTGAAAAACAGAAAGAGGCATTGAGGATAAAGGAGGTCAACTGAAAATCACTTAAGAGAGGGAACCAGAGAGAATTGTGAACCTTAGACCTTAAGAAAACCATTGAGAAACAGGGAGCTCCCGGGTAAGCAGACAAAATCACTCAGAGTCAACGATAAATATTGAGAAACAGCCACTCAGAATCAAAGACAGCCACTGAATTATTTATTTGATTAGAAATGTTCTCCTTAAAGGTAGTAAAAAAGGAAAGTGAGGCGTAATGTCTACTTTTTCTTTCACTCGCACTTGAAATTCGCAGCCGGTTTATGAAATAGTTGGCAGCCATGAAATGCTTTTTTATATGAAAGATAGGAATATAACCGGAGATTTCTCTCAATATTGTTCAAATTTACGAAACGCGCTCTCTGTCTGAGCTCGTATCGAAACTTTCATTTGAATTTTGACTGATTTGCATTACGGTTGCTATGTTAACTACCACCGATTTCAGCTTATTCATTGGCATAGCCGGGTCATCACTCTGCCGCGAACAAAAATAAACTTGAGCCGGAATCCAAAGCTTTAATACTCCAGTACTTAAACACAGAGCTACGAGGCAAATCACACAATGCCTCAAGCCTATTCTACATATGCGAATCAAAAGGCCACAAAAAAAAAACTAATTCCATTAGCGAAAATAAATAGCAATAGATTTGATCAGCACTCAGCCAAAATTATATACGAGGCTTGTATGCCTGTGGAAGCACTAAAACAATTAGAGCGACCTTTCAACGACGATGATTTTGAGTTTCTTTTGAAATAAACAAATTTCGTCTTACAATGAATAGACAAAATTTGCATAAATACAATTTAAATTAATTTACAAATTCTTTTCTTTGCATGCGCTTGCGCAAATCAATCAAAACTAAAATATATAGGCTTACAAAGATTGTAAAAATATAAAAAAAATATAAAAAATTAAATAAAAATTGGCTGCCTTTTGGGCGTCGTAAAATGCTAATGGATTAGCAGGGCCTAACAAAGGTAAATATATTGAGTGAAAGACCTAAAAAACAAAAATAAAAAAATATATTTTAATTTTGCACTTACATTCTAGTTAAGACTTTTATAGCAACTATTTTAGCTGAACCTGTGCATTAGCTCTTTTTTATGAGCTGTCCTCCAAAAAACTCATCATTAATTCCGAAATTTTTATTTTGCTTGTAAAATGTCATAAAAGCCACACTTTGTTTAAATTTTAGTAGACATGTCTTCGGATATATGCATATTCCACGCCGTGAAAGTTCTTTCTTTAACCTACACGCTTTTCATTCCGCTTTGGCCTGCTCTTTCGCCTATAAATTTTACAGTTTTTTTGGCAGTCAGCAGCAGTTTAACGGTAGTTCATTATTGAATACTTTTTATGGTGACGAAAAGATGTAAAATGTCGGTCTAACGGTTGCTTGCTGACACGTTGAGATAGTTCAGTAGTGGCTCATGTGGTGCTATTGCAAGATTTTCGTATAAAATTTTAAGTTTTCTTCAAGAAGGTTGTCTAATTGAGTTCAAAATCGGGAACTACTAAGAAAACTTCTAAGAAAAGAATTGCCACTTGATGCTTTCGTAGTTAGAAGAAACCAACGATGGACAGTTGTGAAATATTGGGTAGTCGAAAAAGACTTTTCGTATTTCGTATGATCTGGAGAAGGTCAGGAATTAGTCTCGCTAGATTACTAGAGCTTCTTTTCCGTGACCAATTTTGTACCAGAAATTTTTATTAGTTCCTATTACAATCTGAGCTAATTTTATATGCGTAACGTCTTGAAACAAGCAATACCGGAGACAATTTCAATCCCAAAATTTCGGGATCACTGAAAAATAATCCCGAATATATTTAATAATTTTTGAAGTTTTTAAGAAATTTGGGTTTATAACTATTCAATTCTTTTACCGAAAATATTTACAATCCCGAAATTTCGGGATAACTGAAAAATAATCCCGAATTTATTTGATACGTCATGTTAATTTAGAATTGAAATATTAAGTTTTTTCCAGTGTTTGAAGAAATTATGGTCTTCTAAGTAATCTATTTTGGCATTTATTCAAAAGTAGGGTAAAAATTAGAAGAGGTCAGCCTGGATCATATAAAAATTGTTTAATCTTATCCTCGAACAAGGACCAACCAGCTTTGAAAGCGACAGTTTTGCTAGTTTCAGTATAATATGAACTTAATAGTTGAATATCAGCTAATTCGATCATAAAATACCGAAAATAATTACAATCCCGAAAGTTCGGAGTTCTTGAAAATTAATTCAAAATACAATACCGAAATTTCTTATAGCTAATCTGAATTTAGAATTGAATATAATCTAATTAGATTATAAAATGCAGAAAGTAGTTTCAGTCCCGAAATTTCGGGATACTTGAAAATTACTCCCGATTTTTCTTCGCTACCTAATCTTAGTTCAGTACTTGAAATTGTAGGACATTATGAATTTTTCCAAGATTTGTAGAAATAAGCTTAAAACTACCTTAATTTTTGCTATGATTGAACGTTAGGGCGTGGATAAAACGTATTCTGCCTAAAAATTTATTGCTAATTTTAATACTTACAATAAGAATTTTTGAGATAGATATTTACTTATTGTATTATAAAATACTTAAAATAATTATAATCCCGAAATTTCGGGATTCTAGAAAATGAATCCCGAATTTTTTTCGGTACTAACTATAGTTTAAGACTAAAAATTTTATATTTTTTGTAGTTTTTCAATAAATTAGGAAATTAGCTTCATTTTTGCTATGGTTCAAAATTAGTGTATGGCATTAAGATATTCAGTCAAAAATTTGGTTTCAAAACATAAAAGGCATTTATTGGATAAAAAGTATTAGAACAGAACTTTCTTTACCAATTTTAGTAGTCACAAATAAAAGTTTTCATTAAGAAGTAATTTTTGTATAAATATTAGCAAATTGGGTCATTAAATCCCGAAAATTTTTAGTTCCGAAATTTCGGGTTACTTGAAAATTAATCTAGAATTTTTTATAATTAATTTATGATTATGATAAATATTTAATTATCGTATTATATAAATTACGAAAATCCCGAAATCTCGGGATTCATAAAAATTTAAAACGATTTTTTTGCTACTACATTTTAATTAAGCACATACATTTGAATGTTTTATTTTTTACACGTAACCAAGAAACTAGTAGTGCTTTAAAGCTTTTTCTTTCACCAAATCTTTTGAGCGACTGAGTACATGCGACCTTATTATTGGAAAAAAAGTAATAATAACGTTAATTTTTTGCTGCCTTCGCAAGCTTTCACATCACTTGCAGCTGGCACTTTGCTTTCTAAAAAATTGCTGTTCAGCAAATTCGCGCTTTGAACTTCATTGAACGCCTTAGATTAACTGCTTATTAAAAATTCACAGTTGATTGCACAAAGTGAACAATATTTCTTTTAATGTTCAAAGGCTGTGATGGAAAATTAAAAAGCTTAAATTGGATAAACCGACAAATAAGCTTGTACAATTTTCGAAATTAAATACGCACAAAAAATTCCAAAAAATCATAGAAGCGTAAACACCCACCCAGCAGACAATGGTGGCAGGCAACACCCACAAAGGAGAAAGGAAAGCAGGCATATAAAAATAAAAAGAAAACAAAAACACAATCTCATTAAAAAATATTAAAAAGCGCAGCGAGCAGCACAAGTGAGTGCGTAAAATATATATTTATTAGAAAAAAATTAATTTAATGCCATGTTGTTGATTTTGTGTACTACACGCTGCTGCTCTACATACATAAGTAGTGCTCCAAAATTTTATTGCTATTGTTGTTTGCAAATCTACTCTATTTTAAAATCACACAAAAATATACATACATATGTGTATGTGTGTGTTGCTTATATTTTTTGGCCTTTTTGGCAGCTTCTTCGCTTTAGCCACCTCCTTTGGCTCACTACCGTGCCACTGCCTTGCTGCCCGCTTGCCTTTCTGCTGAATTTTGATTTATGAATTCGTAAGCCGCCCTCCAATAAATCAGTTCATAAATCGATTTCGCTCGAACGAATTCATTTCTTGGTTGCTGCGTGTACTTTTCTGACTGATTTTTATGGCGTTTGTTTGTTTGGTTTATCGACGTCTTCTCTTCTCTCGCTGCTTACTTACACCACTTACGGACTGGACATGCTGCTCTGCGGTCTTCGACTTTCCTCAGCTACCAAAAATCGTATTGTTGTTGTTATCTCATGCCTTGGTGGCACAACGTAGTATGCCACATTCAGCTGGCAACATCAACAACAATCCAAACCAATCAGCACACCACTTGATTTTATGTGCTTTAGAGAACCCTTGGTCTGGGTCTTGGACTCAGTCATTTCTTGGCATATTGCAGGCGCTTATTGTTATTGTTGTCCAGTTGGTTGGGTGGCTGTAAGGCTTGCGATCTGCCGCGTTTACAACGAGTTGTCGGGCGGTTGGACTGTTGTGCTGCCGGTCAACTTGAATCTTCTTGATTTCGTTCCTTATGCCTCGCCTCAGCTTGATAGCTTGCCAGCTTGCCGTGTGTACTAAAAACTTTAGGTTTATCAATAATAATTCATTTTCGAACGCTACGCACATTCCGCAGCACCCAGTTAGGCTCCTCGGTCAGCTGGCCTGCCACGCACCGCCTCGGCCAAGCTACTTCTTGGCCAATGGCCACAGCATGCGGTGCGTTCGACAGCCAACAAACTGCTCAGCAGCAGTAATGTAGATACTTCTGTGCTCTGTTTTAGCCTGCAACCAACCCACGCTGCCTCACCTCATCCTCTCTCCATATTACTTGGCGCGCCAGTTTATTGGATCTTGCGGTTGCTGGCATATTTTGTCGGTTGTGGTTGTGAACCCTATTCCAATCGAATTAAAATTAAATTTATTTACTTTTTCTACATTTCAAATATTGTTGTAGAGCTTGTTATTGTGTTCAATATGCGCGAAGACTCTTCGGCGGCTTACTTAATACCTAAAGTTCTATTTGCTTAAGCTTGTCTTAGAAGGATGAGTAGACGTGCCATTTGCTTGTACGAATTCGACTGTAACAATGCGAATTGCAGCCGAAAGAGAAAGTTTGGGAAAGGTGCAGCCAATTGGTTTCCACACGGCAGGAGTCAAAAGATTTCGCCAGTTAAAACGGTCAAAGTGCACTGAGTTCTATGGCTTGAAGGTCACAGGTAGGGCAGCCGTGAAGCGCATACAGCGGTCTCTGTATTTGTATTGAGGAAATAAAAGACTTGGTGTTAAAACATATCTTTATGACGGCTGCTTGCCGCAGCGGACTGAGTCATTGTGAATTCGTCACATTTGGTTACTTATTTGCATTTCGAAGAGCAGTCTAGTTGAGCTTTTAATGATGGCAGCGAGTGTAGTTTGTAGTTTATTGACTGCGATTCGTGTGCTTTCAAATCTGTATAATGTCTTAACGAGGGTTTGGATATAAAATGGAAAATAGAGAGAACTTATGAGGTTGTTAGAAAGTCTTTAATGTTGTGGCTCAGTCACTTAAGACTCGTTGAAAGAACATTAATAATTAATTAGGACTGTCGTAAGGCCTTTTTCTACTCAAATGTGAAAGGAGATCAGTCTAAACGGAAGCTCTGTGGGCTACAAGAAATCGGGAAGCCAGCCTTCTTAAGAAATTTATCAGAAAGAAATCAAAGATATCGTCTACTCAAGGATTTCATATCGATTCCGGAAAACCCGGAAAGTAGGTAGACATAAGCAAGACTAGAAGCAATCAGGAAGCCGAATAAACCGTCTCCTCGACGAAATAATATCTAAACAGATAATCAAGGGACAACAAAAAATGGGAGAGCTTGTCTTATCAAAAAACTGATATCGCTTCCGGAAAAATCAGAAAATCAGAATCAGCTTCTAGGGACAACGAAAAGTCTGAGAGACTGTCTAATCAAGGAACTGATATAAATGGCAGCAAAACCAGAAGGGAGCTAAGCCTAAGAAGTAGATCTAGTTATTTCGAAAGGTGAACTGAGCGATCAACTAAAGAAACCTTAAAGCGTTCAAGTAGTCAGGGCAAGTCAAACCAAAAGAGCCACAGATCAGAACCCTTTGAAGAGAAATTCTGTAGTTTCAGACTTAGACTTGACTCTCTTTAGAATAGTGAATCGAACAAGCTTATAACAGCACTGATTTGCTAAAGTATTCAGTAACAAATGACGGAAGACAGACTTTGTCGGCTTAACAATTGAAGTAATGCAATCTTTTAGATTGACATAGATCGAAGTTTGGATGGTAAAGGAAAAATATAAACTTTCTAAGTCCACTATAAAGAATGGCGCATAATTAACCGACCAAAGTGCTTACCTTAATGGACACAAATAAGATTTATTTCTTTTATAATGGTGTAAGCGACAGAAGTTTTCCATAATTATATTATTACCCAAATTGTAAATCCTAAATCGAGTAGCATAAGACATTTTTGATTCCCAAATTTTATTTGTATTTTTATTGCCCTAAAATTACCGAAAATCAACATGACTAAACCATTAGCTCAAAATTACACTCGAGTTTATGACCGATTAAAAAAATTGATTATTCCCGAAAATCATGGTAAGCAGTTATGCTCATGTGCTAATGTTATGTCTGCACAGCATAAAACCGTAGCGCCTTGTTAACTCCAATTACCGATTCGTTAACAAATTTTTCGGTGAAAGCCATATATCAAATTGAAGACACACCAACACACAGCAAAAGACTATAATAAAATCAGTAAAAAAGGGAAAAACACTAACGGTGACATTCACTATGACAACGTCAAACGAACAGGTTCAACTAACGGCCATAAAAACTGTTTGAAATCAGGACGAGCAGCCGGACAAGCAGCTGAATGAGCAACTCAAGCACAATCAAATCTATCATATTTCTTTGTAGGTTTTTATTTGATGGAAATACCAGCGAAGACATAATTTTTTCATAATAACAGTAATAAAATACAAACCTTAAAAAATATTAACGTTTTTAATGGTCTTATGCCTTCATATTACGACCAGGGCAGCGATGCTTCGCCAGCAGCCTTGACTGCCTTGATATTGGAGCTTCGGTTTCACTTATATTTGGCGCAACACCACCGTCCCGCCAGCCCGCCAGCCCGCCTGCCCTCCAGTCGTGGTGATTCTATTACCAAAATCAAGGCTGTTAAAAAACCATCTATCGCCGAGTCAAGTCCGCCAAAGCCAAAGCCAATCGTTGCGCAGCGGCCATGCAAAGGCGACTCAATTATAAATTGTCAGCAATTTTTGTCGATATCGAAAAGTACGTGAAATGAAAACAATAAAAATCACTAAAAGCATTCATAAATGATGCGCAGCGAGTGAGCTGGAAAAGACTGTTGGCGCGCCGTGCCATGTGGCAGCTGTTGACGGCGCGAAAGATGCGCAGCCGCCACACAGGCAATAATATTAATGTTTCCATTATCAGCGCACGCTAGACAGCCCCAGTGCTGACGGCGCGCATACCGACAAAGTTGTTGGGAAATACGAGTGCTGTTGTGAATGCGAAACCTAGACAAACGAGCTTTTTATCAATAAATGTGAGCTAATGAGTGATTTTGTTGCATAGTTGCCGGGGGTTAGGGTTGCCAGCTCAATCGAATATCGGAAAGAAGGTTGTGTACGCAATCGGATATCGCATAACCGTTCCAGACTCGTTTTGTTTTACCGACCATCCACATTACCCCTTAGTCATTTTGTGATACATTCTATATGTATAAGTGCATTTCTAAGACCTAAAGTATTTCCACATTATCAATTGCTTTAAGCAGACTTTGAGGAAAGTGGGAAGTGACGTCGATTGCGTCCCTCATCCATCCATTCGTTCTCAGCCCGATTTTTGTTCCCTTATATATCTATAGCCTGACTTCCCTTTTATTGGCGCTTATCTTCTTCCTCTTACAGCTTATCATTCCGTGTTGCCACAAAGCGCAATAAATCGAACAAAAACCCTTCTCCCGAACATTCCTAAGCCCGACTCATCAGATGATGTCATTGTCCATCTGCTCCATATAGCAAAACGGCAATAATGAAAGGCTTGCAGAGTTTGGTTGTTCGTCGGGAGAGGACTTTATTTTTCAATGCCCTGCTCAGTCCGAAGAAGCACTAGTTGGCCAGAGTGATTCTGCGTTGGATTTCAAGGCTGATATTGTTGGTGATGTTAATACTGATACCAAGACAGACGAAATTATATGCATTTCGACTGGTAACTGGCGATGACACGCATGATATTTTGCTCCAAAATCTGAATCGAAGCGGGATTGTCCGCATATACATACATATGTACTTTAGACTTTAAATATGCCCACAGAAAAAAGTCTAACGGTGTGATTTCACACGATCTTGGTCGGCCAATAGACGGGCCGAAAAAGTGAAATTAACTGCCCACCGAAGTGATCCCTTGATAAATCCATTGATGGATGCGATATGTGGAAAATAGCACCGTCTTGTTGTAGCCAAATGTCGCCAAGAATACGAGCTTCAATTACATTCATCAAATAGTCAGTTATCATGTCGCGATAACAGTCTCCATTGGCGTTTAAGTACTCACCGGCATCATGTTTGAAGAAATATGGATCGATGATTCCATCAGCACACAAACCACACCAAACTGTTGTTCTTCTGCATGAAATAGCACCTCTTGTATCTCTTCAGTTTGCTCTGCGTCTCAAATGCGGCAATTTTGCTTGTTTATATACTCACTGAGCTAGAAATGAGGCTCATCGCTGAAAAAAATTTAGCTCGAAAACATCGCAGGTTCATGCAATTTTTAAAGAGCCCATAGAGCGAATCGATGTCGGCTGGGAGGATCGAGCGGCTTCAGTTCTCTTGTTAACGTCTACTTCAGCAAAAATTTTACCCACAAAAATTGCTTAAGCCACACTTCTGGAATTTATGCATACCCATTTTATTATAATTTTAAACAGCGCTGGCAACTCTGCCCGCAATGCGACATTGTCTATTGTCACAGCACTGACATTGACTCAGATTAAGAATATCGATTTCAGACTACGCAGCTTGTCATACAACAAAATCCATACTCGTCTGCCGCAAAGCCACGCACTTATTGTCTGCCCGAAGTTTCGCTGGAAATCCATTCAATACAATTTTTATTATTAATTTTTTCTAATTTAAAATAAATGATGCTGCATGGCATTAACTCGTTGGATAAAGCAAAATAAATGAGCCACCAATTTCGTTTGACATTTTGCCCATGAAAAATCATAAAAATCATAAGCCAAATATTTCATAACTTGTGCCGCGTATTGATTTCTCAAAAATTTGTTAGCTAATTTATTATTTAATGGCGCGCAAAGCACACACTAGTAAATTATAAACAAAGAAATATTATTAATAATTTTTTTTTTTTATTTGAACACAAAAGCGCAACCTTTAACACAGGTAATCCGTTTCAACCTAATGCCACCGCATGTGGCTCGCTGGAGTTAGGCGCATATACTTACGTAATAGCAACAACAAGTTGTCATAGTTTTCGATCAAAGCGTTCAGCAGCAATTTAGTAGCAGGCTAATGCTTGTAAAATAAATTAGCATACATTTTCAACACATAAAAATCATATACGCAGCAGCCACACAGCGCCAGCTCAATGACATTTGACTGTTTCAAATTTGCGGCATGAAAAATTAATCCAATAAAAACAATAAATTTACAATGAAAATAGTATTTCTTATGGCAGCTTGTAAATTTGTTGAAGTTTTCATAAAAACCGCAAGCAAAAATGTGTGAGGAAAATTAATGGCACATAAAAAGTGACCTGAAAGAGATTTACGTGTTTATATGTATATATTAGGGTGGGCCAAAAAAAATAAATAATTTTTCTGGCTTGGTGCTCTGAAATATGCTGCATTTTACCCTGGAACAGAAAGAGATTTGGTCTGAGGCCCAACAGATCAGTAGTGAGTCACAGAAACCCAAAGGAGCTCCTACCCGTCCATTTGTTCATTTGTGCCTCCGGCGATTTATACTTCCTAGTTAATAAGACCAGTTCGATCCTGCTAGGATTTATGGAAAGGCCGTTTTTAACAGCCGAGTTGCTTACGATACTAAGGTATCCTTGAGTTCACTATATTCCACTGACCACAAACATAAGCGCTACATCGTCCACATAGGCAATCACCCGACAGCCGATTATCCCTCTTTTCCAGACGTTCGTTGACAACCATGATCCATGATCCAAATAAGTGACGAGAGAACTCCCTGCTGTGGGTTACTCCTGCGCACAGAGTCATTCCTCAACGATGGTTCTATCGCAGATAAGTTTGAAGATGAAATGCTTAATGTGCTGTTCAACCTCAAACCGCTCAAAGCTATAATGACCGCTTCCGGCAGAATATTGTTGAATGCTCTCTCAATATCAAGGAGGGTCCACGCAGCAAAGTCTTTGTTCATTGTGGTCCTTTGGAGCCAGGAAAGAAGTGGTCTCCACTAACCCACCTTTGCAATAGGCATGCTGTGCCTTTGAAAGTCGATTTTTTTAGGAGCAGATCAGTCAATCACTCTAAGGTTTTTAGGAAAGAGGAGAGGCTATTGGGTCTAAAATTCTTGGTCGATACATACGATTTCTTACTAGCCTTCGGAATGAAAGTAACTTTAACCTGTCTCCAAGCCAGAAATAAATAGATGAGTAGGTGGACCTGAATGAGTTACTGATGAATTTTACAAGGAAATAAAATTTTTAGATCCCGATACAAAGACACCAGAAATAATGAATTCTTCACCAATTTTGTATAAATGCTTGATTATATAGCGATTCTGTGATATGCTCCGCTGCCACAAGTCTTAACCTTGTCCAATTGAGTCCTAAACTTTTTCCAAACTTGTGTTGATACTTCGAATATAAAATTAATTCTTAGGCTAAAATTTTCTCTTCCCACATTTCAGTCTCACCCTAATGTGCACATCCACAACACATAATTTTTTACAGCTCGCCACCTTTTGCCTGCCTACTCCAGTGACTTTGCCCTTTTGTCACGCCAGCCCATCACAAAAACACTTGTCGTTTGGAGCATCTGTGTAGCAGTCTTGCGCCATTTCTTGTTCTTGCTAAACCGTTAGCTGCCCTAGCAGACAAAATGTTTCTAATAATACTTCAAAAACAAACAAATATACTTATACTCATAAGTTTATTTACAAATGTCCAATAAAAAATAACATAATCTTCTGAGTATTTATGTTGGTCGAGCTAAGTGTTGAAAGAGTTGAGAACGCTCTTCATTAGCAATCGTCCAGATTGCAACTTCATTGCTCGGCTGAGATTTTCATTCAAATATAACGGTTCTGTGTAGTTTTGTATATCTGTATCTGCATTGTTTTCGGTAGTGTGTCAATGGAAACAATATTTTCAAGAATTTTCTTTATGCCTTTGAATAGCTATTGTTGTGCAATAAAGAAGGCAGCGGAGAAGCCTCAACAATTCATCGCTGATGTGTGAATGGAGCGTGTGATATACACTTTTTACTGGGTGTGCATTGAGTTGACCTAATTTTCGGAATTTAGAATGTGACTCAGTTTATTAAGCAAGAGATCTTTCAACGGTTGGGAAGTGGTTTATTCAAATCTAAATCAGTTGTGGTTGCATCCACGTTACTTCCAGATTGTCATTACAGAAATAAAAGACATTTGTATGAGAGGGAAAAGGTCAAAACAACTTGAATTGTACCCACTTGTTTTAAAAAGAATCCCAATCCTGGAGTTTTGAAAAATAGTCTCCGGTAGGTATATCCAACAAAGATAACTTCTCGAAAAGTTTCAGAGAATGTTTTGATGAAAATATTGTCTTCACCTATTTCGGCCACCAGTCCCACAAGCTCGACGGAGCTTCGTCTCTTTTATAAGAATACGGCACATTTTTTTAATTTTTATCCCTCGATGATGACTGTGTAAAATATTTACCTATGTATGGCATCCAAAATAGAGTTTAAGTCGTCGAAAGCGAGAGCTTGATCGTTGAGGTCTACACAAAATAGTTGATTCAAGTCCTATCGATACCTGGGGAGTATAATATAAACGGTTTAGATGTCTAAACAGAAACTCGAACTTTTCAAACTTCCCATCTGTTTGATATGATGAATTGTGTACCGGTAAAACAAGAAATTTTTATGACCTCAGCCGTCAGATCTGATTGATTTAATGAGGTATATGCTTGAGCATGAATATTTTCGAAGAGTTGCTGTCGTAAGAGCAACTCAGCTGCCCTCTATTCTACTCTGTGGAAACTGAAATCAGTGCCGACCGATTTCAGCACTCCTCTCTAAGAACAGTCATCGCTTTGCAAAAGATGGAAATTCTCTGAGAGTATGTCTAGCACAATACAAATTCGCATTCAAGTTTCTCCTATGTTTAAAGGATGGTTTAAGCATGTAGGGTCCGCTGCTTCTGAAAAAATTTAGTACACAAAGCTCAAAAGTTAGCAGAGGCTTGGTCAAACATCTAACGAAAGTTTGAGGTACCTGTATATGACTATAAAGTCCATACAATGCTTGGTTCAGGCGGCTGATTTTGAAAGGAGTTTCGATCGAGTTAAACAGCTGTGTTGGTAAACTATATTGATTAGTCTTAAAGAGGCTCTCAGAGCAAAATTCAATCTATATTGAACAGTGAAAACATAAAAAGTGACTCTGAGGCTAAAGTTCTATAATTAAATCTTTATGGATCAGCCTTAAAAAAACATTCAGCGTTATATAGACTCTCAAACCAAATTGTATAATTCAATCTTAAAGAGACCTTCAGACTACTTAAAGAGGATCTCAGACCAAAGTTCTAAAATTCAATCTATATTGAGTAGCCTTCAGGAGACCTTAAAAGAGGCTTATAGAGCCCAAAGTTTAGAAGCAGCGTTTCGACTCCGACAATTCTTTCAAATATACTCGGACATTTCGTCTTCAGAGCGTCTTCTTAGCAAGATTCGCAAGCTTCTTTGCAATGTTCATGCTATCTTCCTGGCTGTCATTATCGAACAGACCCGAATTCACAGTTATTTTTAAATTGCTTGAAATTTAATAAAGCTTCAACAACTTTGCCTCTGCAACTAAAGTCAAAAGCTCTGTAAGTTCAGTTGTCCACCCAAACCATGCCGCGCGGCAAGTCTGTAAAATTATACGCGAATAATATTTTATACCGTTACGCAGCTGTCTGCCTTATTATGTCGTTATGTTTGCATTTCACGGCAAAGTGGTGTCGACAAAGTGCTTTTGTCATTGCATTAAACTTCATTTCCGATACACAATTTTCCAATAAAAATTTACACATTTCTCAATAGCGCAATGCAACCCTGCGCTTTGTTTTTTAAATGAGATTTTCACTTATTTCATATTTTCGTCTTGCTTGCAACATTTGGTGTCTGCTTTTGGCGCAACGCCCCGCCGCCACCAATACATGAATAGTATAAGCACATATACCGGCACACATCATTTGTCTCACGCCTCCGCCACACGGGCAACAAAGGCGCGCTGCAACAATGTTTCATCAGCCAAAGGAAGCGCATAAGCCGGCGCTTGGGCTGGCGCGGGCGGCGCAGATTACGGAAATAGCAGATCAAATTTAATAAATTACATTTGCATTGCAGACGTTAACAATCGAATCGAGGCGCATTGCTGGCTGACTGGCTGGGCGAGTGTTGGCCGCAACGGTAGTGGCGGCGCAGTCGACGATGGCGGTGGCGCAACTGTCATCATCATCATCAGCGGCGGCGGCGGCGGTGTTTGCCATTGCGAAAGTGTCTTTGGCGCGCTACGGTTCGCTGGTTGCACTTCCTTCGCCTGCGCTTTCCGCTGGCACCCACCCCGCGCCGTCGGTCGCGGCAAATGTCGCGCTGCTGCCGTTGTGGCAAGTTATGTGAAATTGTCAACGGAACATGAATTTGCACTTTTCGCCGGTGCATAACTTGTTGACAATAAATTGCAATGTATTTTACTTCAGTAATTTCTTCGCTTTTATTTTAATGCCGTTGTTGTTGTTGTGCGCCTTGGCGTTTTGCATCTGACTTCTTTGTCTTTCGTGCCGCGCAGCGCGTTCATTCGATTTTATTTGAAAAGTATGTATTTTTCGCTTGTCGCAATTGTTTATGTTGTTGTTGCTGCCGCTTTTTCGTTGTATAAAATCCGTTTTCATTCGTTTTTGGTATTTTGGCAAATAAAAGAATCGCTTTGTCGCTGTAATGCAATAAATGCATTTCGGTGAAAGCCGGTGAGAAAGTAGGGAAATCGTAGAAATCACTGACATCAGGGTGTGAAGGAGTGGCGAGAAGACAGCGAATTTCGTGCCAAATAGTTATTGACTATTGCCGAAAGCACTTAACGGTTTGATGTTTTGCAGGAAAAAGGGGTTAAAATCAAAATCAAAAAAATACTTGATGGAATGCTTACAGTTAGTTGGCATTACAGTTAAACAAAAAGCACCTAGATCGAAGTATTGCTTATCTTAATCGCGGTCCACAACAAGCTTGTGAATTCTTCATCCCCGAAGTCCACTTAATTTCACAAAATCATTGCAAAAGAAGTCTTTCTCAGAAAGAGCTTTTAATGTTGCGAAAGCAGCGCTCCTCAACAATAAGCTAGTGTCAAGTTTCTTTGAACTTAATACAAATCTGGGTTGGTGGAGTTGTATATTTTTAAGAGCTGCAAATGAAGGGTACACTTGACACGCTATCAGTAGAATCGGAACAGGATGTGTGCTTGCCTCTCCTCATGTCTTGCACTACTGGATCGCTGAGCTTCGCGGGAACTTGATCTGCGCTGTCGCAAGAATTTTTAGGTCCAAGATCGTTCGTAAGCGTAAGTGAGCTCTTTGAACTCAGAAAGACTGGCCTCGCCCTAGTTGTAGTAGTTCAATCAAGCCATTTCCCTGTTAACTGTCCAAGATCTCTGAGTTTCGAGAATTTAGTCCGTGTCACGATGTATCGTCTGTATGTCCTCATACTTAAAGAATACCCAAATCCTGGAACCAACTTTCAACATAGTGAATTTAAGCTCATCCTTGAACTTAATGTTGAACTCCGAGTTTCGATTCCCTGAACTTAGTCCGCATCCCGATAGACCATCTGCAGCTCATTATTCTACTAGAATATCCACACACATTTCACCGAAACAGCTCGAAATATATATCCTCAATTTAGTTCAGCAAATATTGTTTGAATCTAGAAGTATTTTATTACTTTTGACATCTCTTGAATCTCTAGTTCAACTACAGTCCAAGAGCTTTAGCCAACTTGGGACGACCTGTTGATTTCCAATGGATCCCCGGATATGTAGTAGCTGGATTTTGGTTATCCATAACCCTCCATGCAGAAATTTCAGTTGCACTTCAATCAATCGTTTTGCTGCAGTTCATGGTCGTT
Organism: Bactrocera neohumeralis; assembly: GCF_024586455.1. Lineage (NCBI taxonomy): Eukaryota > Metazoa > Arthropoda > Insecta > Diptera > Tephritidae > Bactrocera > Bactrocera neohumeralis. The sequence continues at coordinate 79,229,211 of NC_065923.1, read as the reverse complement.
GTAACCTCACTTTTCAGGTCAAAGACGAAGAATTCCTTGGAACCAGATAACCAAATTATGAACCTTTTTTATATAATGCGGGAACCAAACTAACATTCCGATGAGGTGAAATGAGTCTCTTCACTCTTTCAACCAAACCTTCATCATTAAGAATCTTCAAACTGAACTGAAAAATTATTTAAAGCTTTGCCAACTCATGACACATGCATTGATGCACGCAACATAAAACTACAACAAGAACAACAACAACAGCGACAACACACCTATCAAAGCCACAAACAACCAAAAGCCATCAAGAGCATTTAAAATTGCGTTAGTATTCGAAAACCAAAGCACTACAAAATATTTAAGCGCAATAAAAAATTTCAACAATTCATATCAACTGGTGCAAACATCGAAACACCACAGAAAAATGCACTAAAATGAGCAGCAAATTTTACGAGCGACCAACCACAATCACATTAAAAAAATTGGAGAAAACTCAATATAACAACAAAAAACAAACAAGCAATGTAAGAGGCGTGTACCGCCGCGGTGATGTTAACGCAAATGTTTATTTGTTATTGACTTTGTACAAACAACTTTTTCCACTTTAGACGATGTAAGTGATGTGCAGACATTTGGAGTTTCCTCTACTTCGTCTGCGACAGGAAAGCAATGTAAAATGATAAAGTCTTAAAGACACTAGTGGTCACAAAATGGGCACGTTATCGAACTATGAGACTTTTTACAGTTTACTGAGAGACTATGGGATATCCAGAGTCTTTGCTTTACCTTGTTTAAAAAGTAGTCTCTGGTAGAAAATAAATTTATAGCTTCTTAGATGAGATAATTTCCCTGAGGAGTACCTACTCGTTTTTAGATTTTTAGAACAATCAGTTGGGTCAATATCCGACTATCATCTCAAAATCCAACTTATAATACTAGAGAGCGCTAATTTTGATTAATCTGAAATTTTGACAACTTTATACAATAGATCGTATCTAAGAAATATGCTAAAGTTGAGTTCAAACCCTTACAATTGCCTTTCTACATAGTATAATATACTTTCACGTATGAGAATCTAATCAACAAATATGTTATAAATTGGTCTGAGTCTCGGTTGACGACGTCTCGAAGTTTCCTCAGAAAAAAACTGTTCACGCTGATGAACTTCATCAGAAGCAGGTGCAAAGAGTGGCTCAGAGAGAAAAGCAAGAAAGAAGCCAGTAGAGTGAGGGGACTTTAGTCCGGGTGGTATCACAATGGGCATCCTAAAGACCTAAGTGTGACGTGAGATAACCAACTTACCTACCTACCTTTCTACCTACCATAATATGTGGTTAAAGCAGAACTTATAGAGCTCATGAAATATAATGAACTCAGATCTTATTTTGGATTCCTATTCTAACGTAATTGGTAAAATTACGGTTAGCTGTGCTTCAACTTGCCTGAGAAGAGAAGTTATAATGGAACATGGACGTTTTGTTTAGAATTGATGTAAGCAAACCTTAACAAATTTGTAGCAGGCTCTAGGCGATTTGTCGATTTGTGACTGACTTATTGATCCATACTTACTCCTAACATCACAACGCACAAGCGTCTCCAGTAATCCAAGTGAGACGTGGGTTCACCAGAAATAAGCATATTTACCTAACCTAACCAAAGCATTTAGAAACTCTCTAGAAGAAATTTGAAAGAAAATATTTTGGTAAGCACTGAAAATAAACTGAGAAAGTGACACATATAGTATACGGATATCTCAATGTTTGCTTGCGAAATTTGGCAACATTGCATTTATAGTATTGAATGATATAACTGTTTTCCATTCGTACAATGATGGAGAGTGGCGAATCGAACACGCAAACTGGTATAAGTCCGTTCGAGTGGCTACTAAAATAGAGATTCGCTCAGAGTTGGATCGACTGGCAAGCAAGAGCACTTCTTAGAAAACGATGAGATAATTATATAATATGAGATACATGAGAGAGACTATATAGCCAGGAATTATACCCCTTTCAGGAAGTGACGACAAACTCGCTTCTGATGAGCTTACAGCTCAAATAAATTGATAGCCGATATTAGAAAGTTTTTTTTCCTATAGACATCCATCGGTAAGCAATCTTCGCGGTCGCAATTTGTCAAAGTTGTGTGGAGGAGGGTGAGGAGGAAACACCTAGGCACACTCTGCTACATTGTCCATCCTTTACACGACTGAGGCTGAAACAGCTCGGTAGTCTTACTTTTGCTGCACCAAAGGACATAGTTTTTAGGTACCATATCGGACCGGCGTTCTAAGCTTTCCAAGCAAGATCCGAGTTAAGATCGGCCTCGTAACCTAACCAAACGTATACTAAGTCCGAAATAATTTCATCACTAAGCTAATTTGAAAATTAAGAGCTCATTAATATTATGAAGTAAATTTTAAGTGAAACCAAATAATATATTAAAAGAAACATGATATACATACATATATGTGTGGGCCGGTATATACCAACATATGTATGAACTCGGCTGACGCTTAAAAATAACGGAGGGTGTAGACATAACCGATGAGCAAAACTTCTGTACTAATTTTCACAGACACCGAAATAAAGTCAATCAAAAAAAAATATTTCGTTTAATGATTTTTCCAACATTTGAACTTCAAATAAGAAATCTTCTACAGCAACAAAGGTCTACCGTATGGGCATAAATATAGCATATGTTTGTCTGTCGTTGTGTATATTTTATTTTCACCATTTGACGCTAATATCAAACCATTTATTTTTCATGCGGCTCACATTTTCATAGCAGCCCCCGGCGCTGTTGTAACTTTTTCGCTGTCGAACACACGCCTTTGCGGCTTAGCACGCGGCCAACCTGGGGCAGCGAGTCGCTAAGGTGCTTGGGGCTAATATTTTAATTGCTCACATTAAGCGGCAGTCAACGATGGACAACAATGTGTTAGAATTTATTTACAGTATAAATAATATTAACAACAGAAACCCCAAAAAACAACAACAATGGAGTAAAATCAAAAATTGAAATTCAAGCCAAGCGAAGAATAAATGCATGAAATAACGCTTAATAAAAGCATAAAGAACGTCATAAAAATGGAAAAGCACACACACACATGCATGCAGACACATATGCAGCAGTGAATGCGGGCGCCACGGCAGTGCATGCAACAGCTGCAGCAACAATAAACAATTGCAAATACCAACAACTAGAAATATAGTTATGCATGCGCTATAATATACATACACATATACACACACACACATGCGCTTTCGGGTGCTCCATCGCCGCCACATTTTTTTGATTTATCGCAGCAAGTGGCGGTCGCGGTGTGGCTGTCGGCGGCTACATGCCGCGTGCGTGGACGAAATAAAAAATGCTTGAAAATTTATATATTTTTTATGGGGAAATTTGTTGGTCTCGTTTTTCAAAATTTCTTCTCCACGCACACTCTCCTGCAGTTTTGGTGTTTTGATAGTCATACGTTTTAAATTTTTTTTTAATTTTTTTTAATTTTTTTTTTTTTTTATTTTTTTTTATGATTTTGAACTTTATTAATTTTACTTTTAAAGGTTTTCGGTGTCATTTTGGTGTTGGGTGGGCGCGACAACGGCAATGAAGGCGTCAACAGCTAGCAAACTGAAAAAATACCAATAAAAATGACTAACAGCACATTGTGGCACGGCATAAACTTGCAATAGCCGCCCAATTTAGTAATGTTCGTGTATAAATAAATACAGATAGACGGTTTAGTAATATAGACATGCTTTCAGATATAAAACATTTGCTCTTCGAAAAGTTAAAAATGCGCTTGAGCGCGTTTAGACAAATTTGCTTGCTGTTCTCCGGAGCGAAATAACTCAAAATACTATTTTCGTTGAACTAAAAATTATTGAAAATGCCAAAATACACTTTTCGGCTAGCAAATCGTTAACACTTGGAGTTCTTTAGTATTTAAAAATGGTGTTATTATATTTCGAGTACTAACTACTAAAATATACGGAAATAGTAGTTTTATCATTGAACTAGCTTTGGTCGTACGAGAAATTGTTGTGGCTCTAAGTTAGGTTAGATTATCTTTATCTATCAAGAAATACTTCTATTTTATTCTGGCGAAAGCTGGACTTTGGAGGAGAAACTGCTTAGATGTTTCCAACTCATCTTCGCCATTGTAACTTAGACAAGTTGCGTACTCCAAAATCTTTAGTTTCATCGCAAGAGTGTCAATGGAACAGTAAATAGTTAGGCCATATATCATTATGACGGTGTGAGCAAGTATTTTCATGGACTTTTTGTCTTCTATTCTGTGCCAGAAGGCTTTTGCAATTTCACAAGTGCTGGTTGCTGACCAATGCTTTCTGAGCTCATGCGAGGCGCATTGATCCAGCGTCCGACTGAACTACGACAGAGGAACACAAGCGTTTCCATTCCATTGGAATTTGGGCTCTATATACTTGCTTCCCTAAAATAGATATGATGCAGCAGCAACCTCATGTGGCAGCAACATGTGTTATTAAAAATAAATTGGGAAACATAGAACAATATTATTTCCTCAATTGCTTCAAAATTGTCTGCACACGAAGCAGCTCGAATACAAATCCATAAAAAATCACACATGTATATTTGTATATGGCATATGCATATACATATATAATATAACAATTTAGTCTATACTTCGCCACAAATGAAAATATTTCAATCCCTACATTCCTTTACAAAGTCATTTCCGACACTTTTTTCACTTTGAAATTCGTTGCGAACGCAGAGAGTAGCAACGTAAAAGCGTACATATTGACGGTACTTTTTGTGTGCACTCCTGTAACGCATGCTGCATGCGTCTACAAAGTCATTTTGTGTCAAATATTATTTTATGAGGTGTCAGAAGACCGCAATTGTATGAGGACGTTTTAAGTATTTGCGAAAAACTGCCGGAAATTTATGTTTTAATTATGTAACAGTGTTGCCAGTAAGTAATGTTGTATCCGTTTGTGTTAGAGAGCTAACTTCTACAGAAGTATTTAGGACAATAATTAATAGTGTTTTGCAAAATCCGAGGCACATGTTTAGAACTTCGCCACTTGATATTTTTTTATGAGATAGCATTACGAGATTTGACCAGCTCAGAGTATAGTAGTTACAGTGAAGTAATGAATATTCAATTTAGGAAGTCGGCAGAACTTGGGAAGTCGACAGAACTTGTGAAGTCGACAGAACTTGGGAAGTCAACAGAACTTCTGAAGTCGATAGACCTTAGGAAGTCGACAGAACTTGGGAAGTCGACAGAACTTGGGAAGTCGACAGAACTTGGGAAGTCGAAGAACTCGACAGAACTTGTGAAGTCGGCAGAACTTGGGAAGTCGACAGAACTTGTAAAGTAGACAGAACTTGGGAAGTCAACAGAACTTCTGACAGAACTTGGGAAGTCGACAGAACTTGGGAAGTCGACAGAACTTAGGAAGTCGACAGAATTTGTGAAGTCGACAGAACTTGAGAAGTCGACACAACTTGGGAAGTCGACAGAACTTGTGAAGTCGGCAGAACTTGGGAAGTCGACATAACTTGGGAAGTCGACAAAACTTGGCAAATCGACATAACTTGTGATGACGGCAGAACTTAGAAACGTAGATTAACCTCCAGCTTGGTAACCCATACATCGATTAGCAGAAGAAGTTGACGAAGGAATCATAAAATTTATCAGCAAAAGACGTGAAGTATATAAAGTAAACTGAGAAAACGACAGTTCATGATCCTAAATATGTTCAAGCCATGACTCAGTCGATATTCAAGTGTGTAAGACCTCTTTTAAGACATATTGTGTTGTACCTACGGATTAGATTAGTGAGTAACATTATAACCAACTTTGAATTTATGTGTGAGTTATGACCACTAAAAATACACGTTATATCAATGGTTGACAAAAATTCGCCACTGAACCCTCCCCGACTAGCAATGGATAACCCAGTCACACACCGAAGCCCTGACCGAACTGGCAAGAATTTATCTTAGTTGCAGTTGGAGAGTATCTAGTTAAGGTCTGACTCTATAGCTGAGGATTGGTTGCTTCTCAAAAGCTCAGCGTTTGGAAGGGGAGTCTCACTATGGTTGGGGGTACAAAAAGGGCTGGATCAACCTGGCTGGGGGCATTTAAAAATCAACAAAGTATGCCAAAATAGTAAGGCTCAATCCCACATTAGATGATAAGAAAAATAAAATCCGTTTTGCGTCAGCCACGGCGTATGATTAACAATTGGCCAAATACTAGGGAAAACTCAACAAAATAAATAAAAAAAAGTTTGATTTTACTTTGAAAACGAAACGAAAATTCAGCAATTTTTTCAAGCTAAAAATATCAGAGAAATATAAAGCAAATAAGGGTTGAAAGGGGCAGAGAAATGCAGTAAAGACGACAAAAATTCGTTCCAACCAGTACACTTGTCATTTTACAACCATATACCGTTATTACTTCGTGTGTGTGTATATGTGAGCAGCAAACCCTTTTTTACCTCCAACTGTATACTTTTTGCCTAAAAAATAAATTGTTTCTTCTGACCATAATTCTTGTAGAACAGCTGTAAGCTCTTCAAATAAAGAAAAAGGATTTTAGAACAAAAAACCGATAGAAAAGGCCAACAAGCAGAAGTGTTAAACAGCCTGCAGCAAGCGTATGTATCAAATGAGCGCATGCGAAGGCACATACACACGCAAATAAGACAGAAAACTTAAGTTTTTCACTTATCTGTCGAAACTTTCATTGCTATAGTCGTCTTTTAGGCGCTATACCAATAACTGCTGTTCAAAGTTTGACATTAAACTGACTTATAAACCCGCATTTACACCGACGAGTGCGATTTAACTCAACACCAGCAAACCCACACATGCGTACCAACAACAGTTATGAGCGGTGTGTGTGTGTGTGCGTCTGCTCGGTTTGTTTCTGTATCGCTTCGCTGCATTTCGGCTGCCGTTTTGGGGCTTATGCAAACCTTTCAAAATTCAATTGAAACTTCTGCTCTCCAACCACACTTTTTCGACGAGTTTTTGAGCGAAATTCACTTTTCTTTGCCTCATTGGCGGCAGCGACGCCACGTCAGTCACTGATTTGTTCACTCTGCCATTTCAATTTCAAAGAACTTTACATGTGTTTTTGGCGATTTTTTGTTGTTGTTGTTATCGTTTTTGTATAGTTGCGGGAATTGTGCAGCCTTATTTTACTTTGTCGAAAATCCCTTGGGCGATGCTGAACAAAAGTTTGGCGTCTGCCTGCAAACGCTTTGTAGCAAAGAAAAGAATGGGGGTTGGAGGCTGGCGGCTGGAGAAGCAGCAGCAGCAGCGGGTTTGACAGCTCACACACACATACTTGTACTTCTTTACTGTTATTAACAACTGTTGGGGCTTACACCAGTTTAATGCCTTTGACTGACTGCTCTGCTGCTCGAGGCCTGGCCATTTCTTGCTGGCTTTGTGCTCATACCAGCAGCACAAGCCGAAGCCGTGTTTGACTATTTCCTTATTTTTTGTTTGATTTATGTGTGTGTAATACATATGTGTTCGGTATGTGGTGTGTGTGCAATTGTGAAAATTGAAATCTAAAAACTTTAAAAAGGGTTAAACTTGCGCTTCATTGATTCGCTGAACCGAAAAACTTTTACACATCTCTAAGTGGGATTATTACTGTGAGCGCATTACTTTTCTTTTTCTGGGAAAGCATTGAGCCTACAAATCAGTTAAAAGCACGTGCAAGTATGCTTTTTTACAAAAAAAGGGTACATATGTTTATCCACCAATTCTTACAGACAAAGATGTCATGCTTCTTCAGTTTTCGAGAGGCACATTGTCTGAAAATAATGAAAGGTGACTAAAAATAATTTTGAGAAAGGGCTAAGCGCAAAGTCTGCATCCAGTATAGCTATAATTGAAATAGTTTTTTAATGTTGTGGTTTCTAGTTTGGAAAATGTTCCTTGAAATAATATAGATTACAGTATTGAGTTCGGAAAAGATTGAGAGCCGCCTCGGAAACTGTGTTGTAGATACATAGATCAAGAACGGATCTTTGAAAATACTTCAGGTATCGGCAATCTGGCTTTCATTGCTTCTCTAAATTATAAAAATAACCTCAATTTAATCTTCCTTCACTAGCATGTACAACAGTTTCTGTGTCCCACACAGCTAAATACCTGGCAGTTGAAATCGATACCAAACTGAATTGTAAACAATGAAAAGAGATCTAATAAAGTATATATGGTCTAATTATTTGTCTTTATTAGCGTAGACCTTCCCCAGGGTTGTGCGCTGGGTTTGGAATTCGTCTCGTAAAAAAAGCATCCACAATAAAAGGAAGTAAACAGCCACGGACAGTAGCCCACCTTTGGAATATGGTCTACAACATCTGCAAAATAATACCACCTTCTACTATCGTCAGCCCCCCGGTTAGTAGCTGTGGGGGACCGAATATAGTTATCTGGATAAATACGGCTATCATTAGATTTCAATAGTCACTTTTTGGTGAGAATTGCCTCTAGACTTGGATGAAAAAGAGGCTTAGTAGGTGAGGAGGATACTATCTCTATATATGTATACCTACGGAACTACAAAGAACGGCGGTGTAGGAGCGAGAGTATACTCTAGTGATCCTGACATCTCTCTTTCAATCCGTCTACCAAACTCAGTCACCATTTTCCAAGCGGAAGTACTCGGCGTAAAGAAGGGTTGTGAAGTTCTATTGAATAACATCGAATAAATGCAGAAAGCAATCATATAGACGGACAGCCGCGACATTGCTGGCCTTATCGACACGACAGATAAGTTCCAGTCGTAGTATGTATACGACTGATGGAAGGCGAGTGAGTGACGTTTAGTTTGAAATATTTAATTTGGAGTCCATCAGTCTTCAATGGTTCTACTTAGTCTATATAGTTTAATTTAGAGTCCATAATTATTTATTCATATCGATTTGAAGTTTTGCAAAATGTTCATTTTCTGCAAAATTTGCTCTGTCATCGAAATTGGCGATATTCAAAATCAAGTTTTTGTATGGAAAACTTTTTCATCTTAACAAGATTTGGGAAATATGTCTTATAAAAAGCAAGCAATGTCATATATGTATATCCAATAATTATTTTTTCTTAATTTTTCATGTTTATTTACAGTGCAGTGCTTCTATCGATAAAGTGACACAACTTCGCTTCGAAAATGACATGTTAACTTGAACTGGTCTCAAATGAATTTTACCATGTGGTAAGTTAAAGATAATATACCTTCAGTTGCTAAATTTTATGAAGGAAACTTTTTGTAATTATACATATAATTGCAATTTCGATTATTTTTTGAGCTTTGCTATAACAGTCTGGTGTTGGCAACTCCTAACTGAATAAATATTTCAAGTTTTTAAACAATATTTGATAAGAAAATGAACTTAGCGCTCTTCCAAGGGGGATCTACATAAAGGGAATATATATAAATTAATATCAGAACCACACCTAAATCTCGGATAGAACTCTATTTAAAACAAATTGAGGTCATACGGCTTCCAAGTGAGATCTATATAAACCAAGCAGATCAAGAACAATCAGCTTAGTATAGCTCTCTTCTTAAAATTGAGGAATCTCATAACTCAAATTGAGTTCATATGGTGCTGAAGGACAACAACTTCTTTGCAAGGACCGCGTTCTCCGAAGTGGTATCTATATAAACGGCGCAAGTCAAGAACAATCATCCAGACTTTTATACATTGGAATCTCATATGACCCTACAACTATACATAAGCTATCGTTACTAATAATATTATAGTATATTAGTTTTACTCTGTACTAATTCCGGGAGAAAAAGGTAAGAAGGGCATAAGCTTGTTACAAGGAAAGTCATACAAGACTTAAAACTGGATTTAGTATAGGAGAGTGGACGAGTATGGAAAATTATGGTGGGAATTTTTTCCTTTGGTTTAAATTATTTTAATACCCGAGGCAGCCTAAATTTAACTTACTGATATAAGTAGGATTAGAAGAATACGAAACGCCGATGAAGGAGCAGCTAAGCCTTAAATTTAAAAATGGATGTGATTTAATGAAAAGTCAGGTTGGGCTTTTTAGGTTCATTTTTTTCGAGAAGATCGCAAGCCTTTAAACTTTTAGCTTATACTGGTCATCAAAAATAGTACAAATAAGAAAAAACGTTAACTTCGGCTACAATGAAGCTATAATATCCTTCACAAAACATTTCTTGAAAGAATTTTGATTGTTCAATTTGTATGGCAGCTATATGAAATAGTGATTCGCTCCGTACAATATCTTCAGAGATTGCATAACTTTCTTAGACAATAAATCGTTGAAAACTAAGAGAGTAATTAGTATATATTCAAACAGGTGGAAAGACAAACAGAGGGACATCGCTAATAACTTAGCCCGAAACGCAGATCAGTTATATACATATGTATATGTACATATATTTATTAGATCTCTGACTTTTCCCATATGATGTCAAACTTAATATACCTACCCTGTTCAGGGTATAAAAACTGTACAGCTAGACCTTGCTCGTGTGCAACAACAAGTTCACATTGAGTCTTCTTGTTTAAATATTTCACAAATCGGCAATCGCCCACCAACGCACTCGTATTGCTTTCAAATATTCCAAACATTTAATGGAATATCATTTTATTTCCTCACATTTGAACGCGATGAAGCGCGCCTTTTGCTGCCTCGAAGCCCTCAAAGTGCATAGCTGAGTTGCACAGCAAAAATTTCTCAATCAGAAGCGCTAAATAAAAAAAACGTTGTGAAATATTTGCAAAAAAAATTCAATTTATACAAATAAAGGCTTTTGCGCGAAACAAAAATCGAAAGCAACAACAATTTTGTAACCGAAATTTCATTTACTTATAAAAACGGCACATTGCAAATTTGTGTTTTTGGACGCTGCGCCGCTGAGTCGCTGAGTTCGCCGCGCGCATAACAAACGTCAATTAAAATTCCGCAAACAATTCATTTGAGCTGCCACAAAATACAGCCAATGGGCGCTAAGTGCAAAAAAACAAATACGTAAGTGCACACAAGTGGCATACATCATAACATGCCACAACGCACTGGCCACAAGCCACAAGCGAGCAGCGAAACAAAGCTCTGCGCGCAGACACAAAAAGCAAAACAGACGATGGTGTGTTTACCAAATAAGTTGGCAACTTTTCTCCCGCGTTTGGTGATTTCTGTTTTGTTCTTATTGTTGTTGTTGTTGTTGTCGCGCGTTTTCTTTCTTTTGCATTGCATTATTTCGTGCCTGAATCACACCTATCAATATAAGACTCTCGTATATTTTCACTTGGTAAGAAATACCTTTTAGCGTTGGCAACCCACAAGCGCCGCACCAACCTCTCTCTTTCGCTCTCTCTCCAGTGCTCAGGTTGTCTTTTCGTTCTTGCGTTGCATGATTTTTCGCGTCCATTAAGGCGACATTGCGTACGCATATTTTAACTTGTGGAATTTCATTTTGTTGCCCCATTTTCCCTCCCACTCCCCTCCCAACGCTGTGCTCACCATCGCGGCTACGGCAAGCGCTCCTCTCTGCTTGGCGGCCACTTACGGTTTGCCGGCTCCTGTTCGCTGATTCGCTTGTCGTCTTGTTAATGGCATGTAACTGCGTTTGTTGTTGTTGCTTTTGCTGTTGTTGGCGATTACGCATCGTCCACCGGCGTCCATTTGTGCAAATGGTATTGGTTTGTTGTTGCTGTCGCAGTTTGTGCCTCCTGTTGTTTTATCATTACCACCATTCGCTGCCACTTATGTTCAATTCGCACCTTTTTTGGTGCGTACCACTGGCGGTGGTACGACGGCCACTTGATGATTTGTGTTGTGAACGCAGCGTGGATAGTGCGGAACGTACCCTACGATCGGCAGATTTATGATGGCAGGATATTGTTATGAATTACTTGCTTCACATTCGTTCGAATGCAAGACAAGCCAGATCTGTAAGTGGATGATACTACGAGCTTTAGATAGAGCTTGATAACTTTTTTTAAAAAAAAAACGCATAAAAAGGTCCAGCACTCTGAACAATTCCAGGAGCTTGCTGGGCACGACTGAGGTGAAGTGATCCCTGTCCACGTCGGTGGAGTTTAATGATCATTTGGTGCTAGATCCGGACTATAAGATAGATGAACACAAACCCAACCAAGCTCTTGCAGCTTTCGGAAAAGTCACTGTCGATGTGTATATCATAAACACATAGCAAGAACCACTAAATATTTATCACAACTTCCTTGACCGTCAATCCTGTATTGCCAACCGTTTGCGCCTTAATTCGACCTCGGCCATTTTCGCTGGACCTTGTCGTAAGTGAACCACTTTTCGTCACCAGGAAAGAAATTTAATAACAGAGTTCTCCTTCTATTGATATTTTGTAATTTCCTTCATGCCTCAGCTTTGTAGTTTTAGACAAACTCGTCTTATTCGGATTCAATATTCACGAAGATATGAAATATCATGTGGTCCACAACAGGAAATATCTATTAGCGATTTATCAAGAGACAACTAAGGAAATTACTTCGAAATAAGGCATCCTACACCGTATACTGAAAATATCCGAGCTCGGGCTAAAGCTAGCGCAAAGAACTTTGGAGTCTTGACCTAATAATTTAAGGAGATCTTTGGTCTGCAAGTTCAGATGAAAGATTTGGCAATGATCGGAATAAAATTTCAGAATACTTATTGTTATACTTGTTAATAATGGATTTTTATCCATTTAAGAGCGAAGAGAATCTTGGAGTGTAGGCTAAATGATTTAAGAAAAACCTCGGTCTGAGAGTTGTGATGAAGTTTTGGGTAAAGATTCCAATCAGACCTTAGGGGACTTATCGCTACAGGTGCTTATTTGCTTCTGAAGCATCAGAGAGCGAAGAGAACCTGGAAGTGTCGACCATATATGTAATTTAGGAAGAACTTCGACCTGAGAGTACTGATCAAACTTCAGAGGACTTATCGTTAAATTTTCATATTGGCTTCGGAAGCATCTGAGAGCAAAGAGAACCTTGGAGTGTCGAAGTTTAGGGTAATGATTCCAATCAGACCTTAGAGGATTTATCATTATAGTTGCATTGTGACGGAAATTGGGATAAACTTAGCTCGTATGGCCTTAAATTTGAACAGCAATCACCTAGTAAAACCCAAATACAGTCGAAGAACCAAGCTCTTAAGGCTACACATTGCAAGAAAGTTCTAGGATTTTTAATTTTCTGCAGAAATTTCAACAACCTATTAGCCAACAAATATGCCATACCAGCAGCAACAAATCACAGTTGAAAAGAAAATGAGTGGAATAAAATGGAGAACAATATGTAAGGAAGATCATTTCAATCAAACTATTATCCTGCGAATTGGCTTACAAGTGTGAGTATGTATGTGTAAATATGTATCTGTTATGTATGGGATTCTCTGCGTAAGGGTCCGTCTGCTCCCGCTGTGGCAAGTGGGTTAAACTTTTAATAATATGCGTAAGTAGCGCATATTTCAAATGACACTGTCAACAACAACAACAATAACAACGGTAATACATCCAATAACAACAACAGCAACACCAATACATACATACATCCAATAACAACAGCAAAAACCACAACACCAATACATCCAATAACAACAGCAACAACATCACTAGCAACAAATAACTGTACACTGTACGCTTACACCATCAAAGCGCTAAAACAGTTGGTGGCTGCATTTAAAATGAATTCAGATAATTTGTTGCATGCAACTTGGACATTTCCACTTATGATTTCGTATCATCATAAGTTGAAATGCCAGCGGCTTGCTTGCGACTTCCTTGGTGCGCTCAACGGCAGGCGCTTATCAGCTCAAGTTTCGTGGTGACCAGCGAGCGGTCAAAATATGAAATACAAAAACAAAGCAAAAAATAAAAAAAACGAAATCTCTTTTTCACTTTGCTCACTTTTCTGTTGCTGCTCTTCAATTTATTTTTTTTTTTTAGTTTTTTCATGTCAGTTGTTCTTCTGCCGTGTTCTACGCGAACAGCGGGACAGCATTTACAGTTGGTTCGGCTAGTAGCGCGTTCGCTTTTATTTTCTCTCGTTTGCCATTTGTTGCGCTGGTCGGTCGGCCGCTCGGTCCCATCTTTGTTGTGCGGCCCCCTACAGTGTCATTTTATTTGAAAGTGTCACTGTCGTTTATCGTAAAAACAAGTGACATTTATTTTTGTGTTTAAGCCTTTGTGTTAATATTATTTTTGTGCTTTTTCACATTTTTCCACTTCCATATTTTTTATCGATTTCGACCATAAGCAGTGTGACAAGGGACAGCGCTTAAAATTCTTGCGTTTTTTCCTTCATTTTTTTGTAAGTGTGTGCTGTTAGTCCCCCTCGGTTTTGTTTTGTAGGTCAGCGGTGTGGTTATGAATTTTTAATTCGGGACCGTTAAGTGTAGTAGCAGCATATTTGGCGCATCGGGGAAGATTTGTGCATGTGAAATGCAAGCAACACGTACGGTAACTGAAGTGTGTCAATTCCACTTTGATTCCGCGTACAAGCTGTGTTCCTTTTCGGATAATGATTTCGTTGGACATTTGTGTTTTTTGCAAGTATCGCTTCTTATACGCACCGCTGCTCCTGAAAGACGGACCTTTGTTTTTTGTTTTTTGTTTCGCAGTCGAGTGTTCTGACAAGCGAGTTTCCTTAAAAAAAAAAACGTTGAATTCGTGGACAGAGCAGCACCTTAGTTCTACTTGTTCCCTTGCTTTTACTTTTGGTTTTTGCTCATGCCCGTATAACTTCTGTTTATGTTTCGTTGGTAGAAAGTTATACTCAATATTCAGATTGAAATCTGTGGAGTGAAACGTTATGCAACTCCAAATAGTTGCGGTTTTTGCAGCAGTTTAACTAGAGGAGCTCTTAAAGTGTTTCCTACGCTGCTAAAAGTTTTGAAGGTTAGGACTAACTAAAATCATATGGCTTTAAATCTAGTAGCGCCATCTATATGTCAGGCCTGGGTCCTTTTTTATCCTTCTTTTGCTTATCATTTTCAGATTTTTCCTGCATGAAAACTAGTTTTATGGAAATGCTCTTAATATTTTCACATCACTGAAGTTCTGAATTGAATTTTCAACTTTTCTGGCCTCAACATTGTGTATAGCTAAGATCATTGTATATGTATGCGAAGATCATTGCCCAAAACGGAATCTTAGAATCTATGGGAAAGCGCCTTTAAGGAAAGGGATTATTTTACCGCGGGCCACTGAATACTTTCTTTTAAATTTGCTTTCTTTTACAAGTATTCAATCTGAGTTTAATATGAACCCAATTTGACACGGAAGAGTTTTCTGGAACCGCCTGAGTTGGAACGAATTTTTGACCTACGCTCTCAAATTAGCTGGATCGATATACTGGCACAACTTAGAAGTTGGTTAGAAGTCTTCCACTTCTTAGAAATTTACGGTCTGACTTAGACTAAACAACCAAAATTTACGCTTCCTAAGACATATAGGAAGAAATATGTATATATTTCCTCAGCCACTTAGCCAAACACCAAAGTCAACTTCACTAAAATTCAATACAATTTCAATTAAACTTGCGCGCCGCCACAAAACTTTATACGCCAATAAAAATGCTTGAAATCGCTAAACGCTGAAATGCTGAAATGCATAATAATTTTGTAGAACCTATTGTGCGCTTAATTATAACGACCATATAGACCACGAGTAGCAAAACAGACACAGCAGCAGCGGCAGCACTTAAGGCGCTTAAAGAGGGAAGTAAATGAATGCGTTTGATTGCGCATGCGCGCGTACCGGCGGCCGCCAAGCAGGCGATGACAAGCGGCAGCAAACACATTTCGTATGAACATAGATACATATATTTATGTATATACCTGTATCTATCAATACACAAATGTGAGTACAATAATCTCAGCAGCAACGCGCCTTGACCGCCGTCAGCGCGCAAAGCTTACCGCGCAGCAGCCAGCGCCGAGGCTAAGGTCCACAACCGCATACTTATTAGCATTTTTATCTTGACATAGGCATATCATAAAAATATCTGACAACTTCATTTCGATGCCCTGCAATATAAACATACAGACACAAGTTGCATGTGGCAAGTGCGCGGCAGCGCCAACAAATCTGTAGCAGCGGAAGAGCTACCAGCGGATAAAAATTCATACAAATGTATGGATAATGTCATCATCATCAACGTTGTGTCTTGCAGCAAAGTTGCTGCATATTTTGACAACAACAACAACAGCAATAGAGTCAATCAGCGCAAATAGTCGCACAGTCATTCATTCAAACGCATACAAATACATATATCGGTTATGTAAGTACTCGTATATAAGCTTGTGTATATGTGTGCAGTCAGTTGGCCAGCCGCTTAGTCAGCGCTGCGTCTGGGCCGTCGCTTTGTGCGCTCTTGACCAAATGGTCGCTGATGAAATGCAGTTGTTGGGCATCTCGTCAATGACAACTGCGTTGAAATCCCTTGACGATTAACGAATGTTGTTGTAATTTTCGTTGTTGTTGTTTTTGAGGATTTGTTGTTGTTGTATTTTTGTTGTTGCTGTGTTTTTGTTGTGTTTTTGTTGTTGTTGTTGTATTTTTGTTTTTGTTGCTTTTTTGTTCTTGTTGTATATTCGCTATGTATTTATTCTTGTTGTTGTGTTTTTTGTTGTTGTAGTTATTGTCGTTGCGTTGAATGCGAGGCAATGAAGCGTTTAAATAGAGATTACTCTATGTTGTTGCTGGAACAGCCGTCATATCTGTTGTTGTTGTTCTGCTTCTTCTTACTCCAGTACATATTGACAAACATATGCTGGTAATCTCAAAAGACTTCTCAAAGTTTAATGCATTTTTATTGAACTTCAGCTTCGTGTACTTCTCTGCTCCGCGAGCTGCCTACCTGCTGGCCGCTCGTCATATGCGTCATTCGCTGTGAGAAAGGAAGTGCTCAGCGATAACAGTTGTTGCATTTAATTACCTATAAATATTTGTAGGTCCATCAATGCTAAATCAAATGACCGCCACTTTATATGGCTTAAGATATATCTAATGGCTTAATTTGTTGCTTGAAATGCCGAGGAAGTAGTCCACTTTTCATATAAACTGCGCATTTAAATAGTTTACCGTTGAATGATTGCGCATAAACAAATTCCGTCTTGTATTTCTTTATTTATAATAGACCTGTGCTCTACTATTGTGGATTGATAGCTCAAATAACTGAAGTGGCTAGCTGAAGTTCTAAATATTTATTCCATTTTAATGTGCAATTTTTTACGGTGTAGAATATTTTTTGCTTTTGTAATTCGAATAAATCGTCAGGTATCATGAATTACTTAGTAAATATTTAAAATAAAATCCAGAAGTTGGTATCATATGCTGGTAAGAGGAAACTCTCTACTACTTTTTAGACCGAATTTCCGCCAGTTGGCAACGCTAAATTTCTACAAAGATTCGAATCATATATCACGAACTGCAAGGCGGCTTTACTTGCCTTGTCGACACCACAGCTTAATTTCAACGTAGTCAACAAGTTCAGGAAGGCTTTAAGTGCACTGGCAGTTCAACTCCATTTGTCCAAATTTTGGGTTTCCGGTCACAGGAAAAATCAAATATTTTTAAAATTTTATCTAATAACTTCGCTTTCTCGATGAAATAGAAAGTTTCTCTTTGAAATATCTGGAGTCTGTTAATTTTGGTACCATAACACAGATCTAGATCTTTTTTATTTGAGCTCTAACTTCAAGTAAAGCCAAGTCTCAGCTCAGCTAAGCTCTTCCTTTCCACTGCTTGCTATGGCATCACCATCTGTTCCCATAAGTACTGAGAATTGGGCAACCAATCAGGCGCCAAACCACAATTTCACTATAGCTTCCGTTTGTACCATGTTGTCGTAGTTCCAAGTTCGTTCAGCCCGTCCTTCCACAATATCAATATTCTGTATTTCGAATTATTAAAGCATCTCGTTTACTCCCAAGCCATACGTTTAGATTAGTGAATGAACCATGCAAAAGATATGCTAACTAATGGAAATCGTGAGTTATGTCAGAAAAGCAAGGAACTTGGGAGGCAATCGTGGTTTGTATCAGAAAGTGAGGGAACTTTAAAGAAGTCATTCCAACATCATTGATCTAAAAGTCGTTTCGGGATAAATTTTAAAAATTTTAAGCTATCTAGGGCATGATAAGTAATCCTGGCTTTACATGATCAAGTTCTCTCACAAACACGGCAGGAAACATCTCGGCAGATATTGTCATCATCCATGCTTCATCAAGCTAAATCCCTTAGCAAGTACTTGATTTTTGTTTGACAAGATAGAAGAGGACTTCTCGAGGTTGTGACAGTTAGTAGGATGTCCAAACGGCAGAGTGTTGGTAGTTAGTTTAATGGCAGCTGATACCACCAGATCTCTTAAGCCACTTTTTTAAAATAAATAACTGGTTCTTAAATTAAAAGCTATGGAAATGTTAGACCTGTTGACTCAGCAGACATATTTAACTGACTCTGTATTTTTTAGTAACAATTCAGCACAGAAATGTACACATAATTTTCTATAAACTGAAATAGGTAGAGTTGGATAATATTATGTTACAGCTAAAGCCAGCTTAGCCGGTAGGACGGATTCGGACTTAGTCGTCGATCTATTGTAAAACTTTTATGGACCAAGGTTGTTAAAACGCAGTTAAAGAAATCTTCGATGGTGTGCCACTCAATGCATATGACTCTTTACCGTCGCTGATTTTGTAAACGATTCAGGAATATAGCATAATTTAGCACATACTTCAAGTTTCCATTTTTGGTCATCATACATTGTAATTTCTGTTTCGGTTCTCAAAAAATAATATATGAACCTCTAACCCACAATTTTTTTTACAACTGAAAAAGAAAGATTCCAAGTAAGGCTGGAAACATTCATGTTAAAAATGTGGGTTTCCTTAAATACATACATACATAAATACACAAGTTCAAACATATCAATCTAGTGCATTTCAACCAATTTTCACCAAGTTCTTCCCAGTTCACTTTCATTTGAGCCGACACATATGTTGGTTGCACCACCTTTTGGCCTACATTTCCCACATGTTTAACAAGCTCACATACTATACTACATACCTGCAAACAAAACTCAAAACATTACAGCAAATTAGCCATATTCAAAGTTCAAACTGTTTTGTCTCTATGTATATATCTCTGTACGTTTGTGTTCTACTATCATTTCTCCAACATTATCGAACACAATATCTCGTTATGCACATATAAACAAGCACATTCTTCAACACTCACTTTGAAGCTCCCGCCACTGCGGCAGACGCTAGAAATCTATGCTGTGCTCGTCAGTCTATAAAAGCTCTAACGCAATTTTGTTGCTTGCGCTTCAAGTTAACATTTTCCCAGTATTCAGCTTGGTATTCTCTGCTGCTTGCCACAGTTACAACTTCGCACCGACATTGCTTACAAATGGAACGCTGATTTAATTAAAACTTCATAAATGTTTATCATTAATTTTCATGTGCTTTGATTGCCACTTTCATACATTTACAACAACAACAGCAACATTGAAGAATTCCTTACATTTACAGCAACAACAGTGCTGTGAAGTGAAGTATTTGACCCGAAATTGTTGCCAACAATTGAAAGTATTTAACGCATCGTCAGAGTTTGCCTACACCATTCTGATAATTAGGTAGTATATTACTTTTACTGTTATATTCTTCGTTTGGAGTATGCCTCTATAGAGACTCCACAGAAGACCGTTTGAAGGAAATAGGTTTTTTATATCATTAAGAGATGTGGGTTGCGTGTGGTAGAAAGTAATAGAGGATGCTTTGGTTGACTATGGGCTTACTTCGTATAGAGCTCAAGTATTCTCTCGAGTTTAGAGGATAATTTCATTATTGTCCCGACATATACCAAAACTATAGTTTGAAGCAACAGCGGCATAACCGCCGAAATTTTCAAAAAGAAAAAACTGATGGTAATCTCTTGGCCCCTTGACCCCTATAAGGGTCTGGTGAACCATATTTAGACGTGTGGTGAGTCGCAAAGAGCCAAAGAGCTCCTTTTTGGGAGTAAAATATGTAGGTCTGATTGAAATATTCGAATGTACAGTGAAAGGTCTATTAAACGGATGCTCTATTAAATGGTCATCTCTACTGTCCGTGCACATTGGACGGCCTATACATTTGTTGATGTTTACTAAGGGCAATCTATTAAATGAACTGGACAGGAAAGCTGGTTCCGCCAGTGTCCGCTTATGGGAGTTTTCACAGTACCTATATATGATTTGTTCCCTCTAGTTGTTGGTATAAAGCTTACAGATCCCTTGAAATACAATTTATTGTCTGATTCCGTGGAAGTCGAAGCTCAATTTTGGTAGGAAACTCAACTTCCTTGACTATTTTCAGACTTAACCTCCCTGCCGAGCTAGAAAAGTACTGTGTTAAAGTATCTTATATTCCAAGATAAGGATTTCAACGCTAAAAATGATAGAAACTTGGTGACTATTCACTTCGATAGCAGGACAATATTAGCCTTGAGTTCGCTGTCTATGCGGTCAAGACTAGTGAGGGGATGTCTAGACTCTTTACCTCCAGCATCGAGCTATTGCAGGAAACTGTAAGGCTGATGAACTCGCTAGGATAAGTACTTCAGTTTCAATAACTGTGGAAAGGGAACGGGTAAGAACTCCCTCGGCTTATTGTGGTTTACTGATGGACTGTTGAGGATCAGACCTGCTCAGTAAGCATAGGTAGTGCAGTCGTAAGGTCTTTTTGGCCCGGGGTAAATAGGTCTAGGGAGCTCTTCGCTATCAGCAAGGCTTATGGTTGTAAGAGTTCTGATCACTGTCCGATCGGGATTCATGCAGAATATTAAATAGTTTACCGAATGCCAGCTGTATCAGTTGTTTGTAAGATAATGAGATAGATTCATCTCACTACTTCCTCTTCGAATCCTCGTACACGAAATTCAAATATAAGTTTGATTAATGTGTCTTCGAGGCAGCCTATATTAAGTAATTCCGGCTTCTGGATCAGGTTATAACAGAAATTATGTCGAATATATATGAAAGGATAACCGAAAGATACCTTCAAAGGCTCAGCACTCACAAAAAGTTAAAGGACGTACTCGTTTAAGTCACCTAACAATAAAAATCTCGGAAAGTATTCATGCCATAAGGCTGTTATCTTTCCCTGCAAGTCTTTCATTCACCTACTTAATTGCACTTTGAGCTAATTAAAAACCTTACGATGAAGCGCCCAAAACGATACATGCATAACTGACAGTACCTTTCAATACCTGCAACAACAACAGTGCGCATAAAATGTAAAGCACTTGCATGAGATACTTTCGTAAGATAACCATCGAACTATGGATGTAGTGCACCGGTACCTAACTTTATCTGCATGAGCTCAAACTCACACATTCCCAAGTCGTTTTACGCAGTCATCATCACTGAGACCGTCCGACCGCCCTACGCCCCAAAACATTTTGCACACATGTTGCAGTTGCGGCAGTTTCGCAATACTTACTCATAAGGAACATCGAGTCCCGGATACACACAGCCAACCGAAGGCTACTACCGAGCGCTTTACTGAGGTGCGAGCACGAAAGTACTGCAAGTGTAGTTAAATTGTTTGTATGCAAGCGCTGGATGTTCCGTACCAGGTTCAGCAGATATTGACCCACATTGGTAATTATGCATAACTGATTAGCGATTTTGTAAGGTGCAGAGATATGCGCATACCTTATCGGTCGCCGTCATCAGATATCTGCCGTGTACCGTAAATGTATTTATGTTTTAAGTATTACTATGCAACAGCAGTGCAGAATGCAAAATCAGCATTATTGTGTAGCCACCACAAAAGCTTCTGCTGCAATGTTAACTTGACCAAGCCCTGTTGGCTGCTTTTATGGAGGTCGCTTGGCTGGAGGTCGGCTAGAGCGGTTACGGAAATGCGGTACGGTGAATAGAAATACAAATTTCGTGCATGTATTAGAGAGAATTATAGAAAGCAAGAATTGATGTAGATGGCTTGAGCTATTGAAAATATATCTAAGCTCTCAATATCATTTAAGTAAAGAGACTTTCGTTATGTCATCATTTGATAAAAGTGGAAAAATGGAAAATATCACACGTCCGATAGTCTATCTAGATAAATAGATCTGCTGTATCCTCAAAGGCTATTCTACAAATAAGGAGAGAAGCTTTGTAACGGACGTTGTGAACTTATCAGGGACTTACTCTCTTATGTACATACATATATTCTAAAAATAAGAACGGAATCACTGTATCGGATGTTGAGAGCTTATATTGGACTTTTCAAGCCTAATCCTATGGACTTTAGGAAGACAGTGACTCTTATGTTTCCTTCTAAGTTCGTAGGTACTGAAACAATTTTAATTCCGGAAAACTGTGGCGCCATTATATCCTGGACAACACAAACATAAGTACTAAAGCTCGATACCTGACGTTGCAAGCTCATCAAGGATTTATCAAGGCCAAAAATAAAGTCTTTATAGGAGATAAAGGCTCTTTTGATCCCTTCTAAGATTGTATTTTCCGAAGCTTTCAGAAAACAGTGGCACCATAAAAAACCAAAGGACATTTTAAGGAAGAGCTCATTGTGTACGACATATCGAACAAAGAATTACAGAAAAAGTTAAGTTGCGTTCCGTTTGTTAATTTAATTTGTACGGATAAGTCCAAGAAATATCCTATGTGATCAAGATCGGGTCGTTCGAAACCTGCGGTCCGTACCAAAACTATCTTGTAATTATTGTATCTGGTTCTTAACCTCTAGAAGAGGTGCTAAAAGAGCCTGCTTTCCAAATCGTTCTGGCGCAAGTGTATGGAGAACGTTGTCTTAGAGCATTTAACTTATTAGAATTC
The DNA here is from genome assembly GCF_024586455.1 of Bactrocera neohumeralis. Lineage (NCBI taxonomy): Eukaryota > Metazoa > Arthropoda > Insecta > Diptera > Tephritidae > Bactrocera > Bactrocera neohumeralis. The sequence goes on along the minus strand of NC_065923.1, from coordinate 79,206,358 downwards.
AACAAATAATCATTTAAGGAATGCTGGCGAATTGACAACCTTTGACCGCATAAAAATCCAACGCTTTTCCGGTTATCTAGACCGGACTATCCTAAGAACGTCGTCGTTTCTGTCAACTGTTTTGCCAACGCGATTTTACAGTATATTTAGGTAACCTGAATGATGATCTGGAATGATCTGATAGATAACTGGAAAAGTGTCATGTTTTATTCGGCCAAAGAATGTAATTTCGGCAACATTCCTAGCATGACAGATCGTCAGGTTGTCTGAATTTAAATAATGTTTCAATATACCTGATTGGAAAGCTGAAAATATTTAGAGAACAAAATAGCGTGTTTATGTGGAGCTGACATCTGTGGACCACTTATACTCTTCCTTGTGACACAAAATATTTCTCACGCACCAAAATGTCTCTCAAACTGCTTCGTAGCGCCACATTACACAGGCCACCATATACACTTGTCAGCAAATCCTATCAACAGTAAATCTCTGCCAGATACAAAATAAAGTGTATGCGTATACACAACAAAAACAACGACAGCAACAACTAAGGGCAGATAATATTACGCGCTGAAAGCGGCGACGACAACACACGGCAAGATCACTAAACGATAATGGACAACACGGTGGACAGCTACAGCAAAGGGCAAAACACACACACAAACACACGCACATGTTGACGGTATAGCCCCGTTATACGGCAACGGTAAAGGGTAGTACGTCACAGAAGGAAAAAATTAACAAAGGTAGCGATCACTTACCGCACATAGCTAGGCTTACTCATCGCTTACGAGACTTAAGCGTTTATATAGACATTTATATATACATATATATGTATATAATATTATATATGTATGTATGTCTCTACCTAATGCATGCTTACGCTTATGCTTGCATACTTGTTAAACTTACTCACGTGTAACCTGATATGTTGGTAATATGCGTGCAATGTGTGCGCCGCCTTCTTCCTGCATTTCTAGGGTACTGCAAAGGGAAAACGAAGCAGAGACATACAAACTTACTTACTTGTAGCAATAAGTTAAGCGCAAAAAGTCGAAGATATATTGGCGTAACTTTAAGCGATCACATCGGCACTTGATCTGATCGATACCCAAACGCAATGGGGACTCTTTGGTATTCAGGGATCTTCCTGCAGCTTTTTTTTCTTGCGCTTTAGCGTCCAGTGAACTGCTATCAACGGCATTATACTGCTATTGTTATTGTAATCACTGCAATCGTTGTTGTTGTCTGGCTACCTTTTTATGCGTGTTTATATTGCTGATTGCTTAAAATTTAGTAGCAGCAGCTGGTCAACGAAATTTTATACACTCACCGGCCTTCCTCCTCGTTGTTGTCCACCACAAGCTACTCATGGGATCTTTGGCAGTGATTAAAAATATTCAAAGGTGGATTCCGCTTGCTTAAAAGAGCGGAAAATTACCAAATTATAAAGTGTAGTGCTCAGCTGTATGCCAAAAAAATAAAGTAGAGTTATGTGCAAGATTAGCAAGATTACAGTGATCACTTGACGGCTAGTAGTTTTTATGCACGTCATGCAAGTGCGCTGGGAAGCTGAACAATTTTAGATCTCAAGCGCGATATTATATTTTTTACGGAGTTAGCAGTTTTTATTAATTTGGTGTTAATTTTTTTGTTAAATTTTTTATTCAAATTTTCCTTCATTTTTTCATAATAGTTTTTACATAAATGTGTTGAGAATTACAAGCTTAAAACAGCTGTTTGAACGAAACCATACTGTTGTTGCTATAATCACGCATATTCAAACGCGAATTGTTGTAGAGTTATGAATACAAAGCTATACAAATGACTGAGCTGCATTTTAGATGATAATCTCTTGGATTTTTCGATAAACCTCGCCCTTCTTTTGTTATATTTCACACATTCTCACACGGAAAAGGTTCTAATATTGAAAGGCTTTCATTTGCAGTAAAGTTTGAATGGCTTCCTAGATGTTAATTTTCTTGAATTTTTGGTAAACCTCTTTATTCGCCATTTTTACAAATTCGCCATCGGAAATGATTCTGATATTCAGAAACTTTCATTTTCAGTCCATTTTGAGTCTAGTTGGTTGCTGTCTAGTTTAAAATAATGCATCTGCGATTCAGTATAACTGTAAAGTACTAACATTCTCCTAAATTATTCTTGAAAAAGCAGGTTCTTTTGCAGGTTCTTTGTTTCACATCCAAATCGTTCCCAGATACCGAAGGAGGTTCTCTGGCTTTACAACTTGTCCATATCCATTTCGTTCTCAGACACAGCCACTCAAACAATGAGTTTTCTTTCTAAAAAGTGCTTAAAAATAAATCAGCTGAGCAACATTTATTCACTAAAGGGACACATACTAGAGATTTGCGGCTGAATTTGAGAAAGACGAAGAAAACGACTTGAAAAACGCTGGAAAATATAACCGAAAGTCATGAGGCGATCGCTTATCAAACTTCTGTAAAGTAAAAAGTCCATGCCAAATCTAATTTCATATGAGCCTAATGAACAGTGTAAGGTTGAAAGATCGCCAACCAGACCAACGATTTCCGCTTGAATATTGGAAAAATCAAGATTATGGCTTCAAAAAAGCTGGACAATATATCAGTTAGTCGTGAAACGGACGTTTATTAAACATCAAAGAAAAGACCAAAGCAACTTCAGAATAAAGATTATGCCCAATCTAATTTTGGGTGCGCCAAATGAACAGTGTTAGGTTGAAGTTCAGATTCAAGCTAAGTCTAGTGGGCTCGTCAATACACTTAAGAATTTTTTTCGCACTTAACGCCATTCAGAACTCAAACTCGTCCAAATTTCTACAGACTTTACAGCCGGGTTGAAAAGAACATGATGTGAATGTCTATGTCTGACTTTTCTGTTAATATAAGCTTATAATCTATGAGCTTTTCATTTAAGCTTACAATCAAAAGAAGTTCATAGAATCGAAAAATCCAACCTGAATACCAGCTCTTCCTTGAATGGAGCAAATATTATTTTTTTATGCTATTTGCTATATTGGGAAGATGAGATGGAAACATCCAGACACTTCGTACTCCTACCTGCAATATATATTAGCCTTTGTCCAGTGATCCCGTGGGCGAGACATGAGATGGAAGTATGTTAGGTTTTGCGGATTAAAGACGCGCTTTCGATGCTTTTTTCTACTATAAAAAAATATTTGCAGTCTCTATCATTTTGTGGCAAACTCTTGGCGTTTTAACGATATCCGCCGGTCTTTGTGATCTATACATAGGAGTTCTGGGCTTGACAATGGACAAGCGTCTATAGCAAACCAAGTGGGAATCCCGATCCCACGACAGTCGGGTCTACGTAATCAGAACGGACCCGGATTTTATGATATCAAGGATTGTAAACTCGGCAGAACTCTGCCGCTACAATAACAAAAACATTCAAGTGGAACTACTCGTGAGCTCAGGTGAACCTAACCTAGCCTACTCGTGGGAATTATTTCCTCTTTTTAAACTTTTTTTCCAAATCCCTTATATGAATCTATCGAACTGTGTCTGGGTTCGGTTTTCGCCCACCCGGGTATGGTGGTACGATTTTAACCCTGCGCGCTTAAGTTGAAGATACCATTGTGATTGCGCTCGCCTTTATTTTTTCTTGCGGTTTTTTACGCATTCCGCACAACACCAGGTGCCGACCTCCCTGCCTTCAATAAGCCGGCCGTATAGCGCACATAAATATTTTTCCAATTAATGTACTTAGGATAGAAAATATATTTAATTTATTTCAGCTTTTTAATTTTCCTCTACTTAGTATATATGTAAGTAGGTAGGTCTGCCTCGGAATTTTTGTGGGCAGGCAGATTTGCGGCATAATTTTGTGCCTCTCCATTTCGCGCTCGATTTAATCGAAAGCGCAATCTGTCGATCGCATGATCGCCGTTCAATCGTTCCACCCCAATCGCCCTAATTTTACAGCGATCACATCGTACAACAACAATAATAACAAAAACAGCAATAAAAGCAACAAACAAGAGTCAATAAGAGCAGCTTTGGGCTGTCGTTGTGTTTAAATATGTTTTCTGAGCGCATAAAAATGTACAATGAGTAGATGGGCTGTTGCGCATGCGCAATTAACAGCGCCCACTTTTATGTTGCAGTATGTGTGTGTGTGTGCCACAAGTAGCTTACGCTGCCAAGCTGCTGTGTGTTATCGAGTTTGTCGTTATCTTTACGAGCCCAGTTAGCGAAGGTGCAACATAGTTAAAATCTTAGTGTGTACGACTTTTTCCCGCTCCTTTGTTGTTGTTTTTTGTTTGCTTTTGTTGTGCTCTTTAGCGTAGCGCAGCTACTTTCTTTTCAGCAAATTGCGCAAAAGCATGAAAAGGGTTTAACTTTTAATGATTTTTTACCGATATTTGCGCCAGCCCCCTTTTGTAACCGTTATGCGCGCACAGCGCTTGTGGGTAGTGTGGCGGGCGCGCAGCTGAGCGGCACTAAGAACAAACTGTTGCTAGAGTGTTTATCCAACATTAAATGAGGCAAAAATTAAAAACTCAACACTCAGCCGAGCGCGCGGCGGCCAAAGACGCCGTAGAAAGCGGCGCGAATTACGTGCAACAACAGTGGCCGCCAGCAAAGGCACTTGTTGCTGCTATAGCGGTTGCATGCCACAGACATGCTGTGCGACTGCCAGCGCCAATGTAGAACGTTTGGCCTTTTCGCTAATTGAATATGCAACGCCATGCAAGCCAGAAATGGCAACAAAACTGTGTTGCGCCGTTCAGCGTAATCAAATACTTTGCATTAGCTTACATGTAATTGTATGACACGCAATAAATAGCTAACAGCGCTGAGCTAGTACGCTGCGCTATTTATTTCTGTAAGCACATACTTGAGTTCGTTCCTCGAACAGTCGTAAAAAACATTAGGTTTGGCATGTGCACTTGTCGCTCCACATCGGTGGCATGCCACACACGCTGTTGGCGTCTTCGATAGTTATTGCCACACGTTGTTGTCGCAACATAATCTTAAGTCTTAATTGGCAGACTAGTTTTTATTTGCGTAAATCAACACGTAGCAGACAATTCTGAGAACTAAGTACAACGAATAACGCGAGCATGTGAGAAATTCTTTGGTTTTGATTTGAAAGCTTGTAGCCGAGGTCAGAAGCGAACAAGGCGGTAAAGAATTTATTTCTATATTATGCTCAAAATATGGCACTGATTGTGTAAAAATAATTTAATAAAAAAATTGAAGTAATAATTTCAAACAGGTGGCAACACACAAAGTCATAGTTTTGCAAAAATAGTTATTAAATAGACCGAAATATCCATAATTATATTTTTCTAAATTTTCTGTTGTTCCTTTTTAAATTGTAACAGTGTGGCAACCCTATTTCAAATTAAACCTAGACTTATGTAAGTCTCGGGGAAAACTCATTAAGTCGATATAGACATTTTATTAGTTTTTCCAACAATTTACAAAAAAAAAGTTAATTATGAACAGGTGGCAACTCTTTAAAATATACTTATGCAAGTTAAAAAATAACGATTAATGTATTTAATCCGCATTTTCCATAATTATATCTTTCTAAATTTATTCTTTATTTTTCATTTGAGCAGTGTGGCAACCTTTTTTCAAATTAAATATAAACTCAAGACTTGGAAAACCTATTATGTTGAATATAATATCAACTTTTTATTAATTTTTATTAACTTTTTCTCAATACAAAATTTAATTATGTATAGGTGGCAACTCTATTAAATATAATTTTTTACCAATCTGGTTATAAAATTAATTATTAAATAAAACGCATTATCCATAATCAAAATTTTCAAATTTTTAGTTTTTTTTACTTTAATAAGGTGGCAACCCTGCTTCAAATTATATCTATTCCTAAGATTTGGAAAACTTATTAAGTAGAATATAGATTGATTTGTTTTTCAACGTTTTGTCAATAAAACTTTAAATTGTGTAGAGGTGGCAACTCTATAATGTACAACTTCTCACATCTTTTATAATACTGATGTAAACTGCCAGGCAAGTTATTTCATAGTTTTTTAAGCGCTATCCGCAGCAGTCGACCGAGGGCGAAACATGGATCCACTGGTACAGAGGAGCGAAAGGAACGGTTGAAATACTGGTTTTCCCTGGCAACATGCTCCAAAGAAGCCGAAGACTGTCCTGGCGGTCAGAACGGAATGTTCACTGCTCTGTTTCAGAATGTGGTCTACAGCGACTATCTGGAGTAAGGCTAAACGGTTACAGGAATCTACTATGCCGCATAAATGGTCTCATTCAATGTTAGATTGGCTTGTAATGGCTGACTGTCACGCCATACATGGACCTACTGGTCGTTTGTAATGCCAGATGGGAGGCTTACCTTCTTACGAATCGAAGTTTTCATTATACAAGGCGCCAAAGATTTGGCGAGGTTTAATAAAAACTTCATATTCCTTTGCCTCATCTAGTCGCTTGAACTGCAAAGCTCCTAGATATCTAAGGCGAGTCCTAAGTAAGGCCGAATGAAAGCAGAGGAGGTGTTCCGGAGTCTATTTTATATTTACTTTCCTCCCGTTTCTGCATGTGCATCGCTTATACTAGTAATATCCATATGGATCACATTTAATGCCAGTAGATTGTGACCTGTAACTGAACCAATAACCTTCCTGCAGCCTTTTGAGTCCGTGTGAGTAGAAAACATGTGCGTTTACCTTCGGGCCTCTTCACATTGATCTATCTGTCAGCACTTCCGGAAATGTCATATTGTATCATTTTTGGGCGACTTTCGTAGTTCGTACACTGGTTCGGTAGCCAAACGAATGAAGCCTTTGGCAATCTGATCAGCTATGAGAGTTTCCTTTTCCATAATGCCCTTGTGTGTTGGAACTCAGTATATATGCAGCCACTTTACAGCCTCATTCAAAGCTGAACTGCGCAAAAAACGCTCAAAAATACAAATAAATCACCAAAAGTCATTTCTTAAAAATCATATAATTTCTCTTTATTGCAAAAAATCAAAATTTCCCATAAAAAACCAACCCCTTAATAAATAAAAGCCAGCTTACATAAGACCAGCAATATTGCGCATGCGCGCAATACATTTTGTATTATCTTAATAGCTGCAAGCTTGCACAAACATTTGCCCAGACGGCCGGCGCGCAGACGAAATGACCATTCGTTTATATCAGAGCCCAATTATCTTGTTAGACGCACAAAAATGCCTAAAAGGCGCGAGTGCGCGCACACACCTGCGCACAGCTAAACGCGACGCTTAAGCGGCCACACCACAGCCAACAATTGACCGTAGCATTAGCGTTTTGGGATGAAAATGCGCATGGCGAATTGCGCGATCTAAACAAAAATTGCTTCCTACAAGCGCGCGCAAAGCGTCGCGCAGCCCTCATCATGGAGAGCGCGTTCATTGTTGGCAGCTGACGGGTTTGCGCTGTAAATGCTGTCAGCTGATGCTGTGACTGTGCGACTGCCACTGACGATTGCGCCGTTCGCGACGTCCACCACGATGATGATGTCGCTGATCTACTAGCTTGATTAGACAACGCGCAATTGCGCGCCGGCGCACCAGCTGCACTCTCTAAGTTACTTACCTGCGCGCGGCGCATGCACATAACTGTGTCAGGTAGGCGGGCGCGCCGAATGTGGGGAGGCAACCAGGTGTCTATCAAGTGATTGCTGTTATTGTTTCAAATTTGACTGCATGCAAATTTGCGCGCTTGCGTCACAGGCCACTCAGCGCAGCTCAGCGGCAAACGCGCTACACACAAATACACACAAACATTTTAGACGTTTTTTTTGCTTTTTTTCATTTTATTGTTGCCTTTTGCACTTTCATCGCTAAACGTCTGCGTCAAGTGGGCAATTTAGCGCGGCAAGTGGCCACATGCGGCGTGTGGCACTATTCCGCCTGCTTTGCATGCGTTCGTGTGTGGCGCTTTGCTATAAAAGTTTCGTAATTCGCATTTCGCGCAAAAAAACCCAAAAAAAAAATCACACACACACACTCACACAATTATAACGCCACATAAGCCAAAAATTATTGCAAACGTTTTGTAGACTTATTTCAGCTGAAAAGTGAAATTTTATTTTTGCATAAAGCAACAACAAGCGTAAAGCAACAACGCACCCGTATAAGTCTAGCGTTTTGCGGAAAAAGTGCGATTTTTTATTTTAAACAGCAAAAAATTGTTGTAAGCGTTTGCATTGTTTAGTCAAAGTTGAGTGTGGTTTAGTTTTGTTGTTGTACTCGTAAACGATATTGTTCGGTAGATATGAATATGCACAGTTAGGATCATCATTTGTGAATTATAGGTACACTGCGAGAAAAAATAAGGCTTCTCTTATTTACTGGCATAGAGGCCAACATTTTATGTGTTTTCAGCTCAACACTTTATTTTTAACCTCAAAAAGGGTTACCAGTAACTGACGAAGTGGTTATTAGTTGTAACTCTATATCTCCATAAAGCGACTATTGAAAATGATGAAGTACCTACTAAGTCATATTAGAATAAATCTATATGAACTCATGACATTGGTACTGATTAGAATTTCCACGGAAGCTTTGGTACTTAGACCTGAAGATTTAATATTTTTAAGCAGATTAACGTTTAAGCACAACTGATGCCATGAATTCTACGAACCCTGCGAATTCGGCAGGCAGGTTCTAGGTATTTTACCGCTTGTGACAATTTTTTTGATATGGATCTAGGAGTTCTCGATATCACAACGGTCAGGAGTCACTGCTGTCGAAGTGGTATTATTCTTGGCCTCACGAGAAAAGTAGTATTTAACCAATTATTTTCTCCAAATTTTAGAAGGTATATTAAGTCTCCTCGATTTTTTTTAGTAATAACTTTTAAAAGAAAATAAGAACTCAAGTAAGAATACAAACATTTCACTGTCTGATAGGCAGAAATACCAAGAGACTGTGCACGCCATATAACGACTATTATTGAAGCTGTCAGGAAGTAGAAGCTATCATTAGGTAGAACCTGTCAGAAGGTAGAATGTACCAGGAGGTAGAAGCTATCAGGAGGTGGAAGAGCAGCAGACAGTTAAACATCTTCTATACATTTTTACATATTTGAGGCTCTATATAGACCTTTCAATCGTGGGTTTCTTGACGACGTGCGCAAATAAAACTTACGTACTGATGGACTTTATCAGAAGCAGGTGCTGGTTCAGAGGGCAGCCAACAGAGTGTGGAAAATTTAGTACCAGTGGTTCCATAATTGGTCTCTTAAAGCTCTAAGTGTGTCGTTTGGTAGCCACACTACTTACCTTTCTACTTATATATATATAGCAGAATTACAGCTAACATATTTAGTTATTTATTTTAGAACTTTCCATATCTAAGACTATTTTCTTCAATGTTTCACGCCTGAGCACCAAATTCATACATGGAAATTGATGCTGATTTGTATCAGCAAGTGAAGTTCCGTTATGAATTTCTGAAATATATTCTTCAACTGTTCTAAGAACTCATCTAGTTCCAAAGCTTCGACTTTACTTCTATTGACTTAGCACGCTTGGTTATGGAGTTCGTTTAGCTTACTGCTGCTTCCTCAAAATTCTTGGTTGCTTTGGGATGCATACATCATTCTCTGAATCTTTCCTCGGAACTTCCCAATAGACTGCTGGCTTCCAATGATTCATCAAAAAACTACGCGTTTTTCTGTGACTTGAAAAAAGTCTTGAAAAATGTTTAATCCCTCACAATCCTTTGAAATTAATTTCAAACCGCTTTAGTCTCAAAATTTAGGTACAAAACCATACTCCGATTTACTGTTTCTCAACTCTAACTTTCCAAGACCTCACAAATTAAGTAAAATTTTTTTCAGTGTAACTTAATATGAATTATGAGCGCGAGCTTCCCTCACCTACGAATGACTACAGTCATATACAAGAGACAATATATCTAGTTAGACTAGGCACTTTACAGATTTTGCTTATTTACATTTGACTCGCAGACCAAACTACCATAAACCAACGATTCGCGTGAATAAACTTTATGGGAACTGGATACTTGTGGGGGCGTTAACACATATAAAAATACCGCAGATCAGCGCAAAGCCGGCATATGCAGGCGACCGCATGCAGCGGCTGGTGCGCATGCGTAATTTCATATTCGAAAGCTGCAACAAACTAGCAAAAGCTAAGCGTGGCATATGCAAAGCTTGGCTGTGATAAGATTTACTATATGCGGCGGGTATGAGATGGGTACGATAGGGGCTTGCTTTGTTGCATGAATGAAATGTGGGCATTTGTTTGCAGTTTTCCATTTCGTTTGCATAAATATGGTTTTCCCTCTAGAGATCAAAAAATTAAAAAAAGTAATATACTGAAAAACTGTCATTTATTCCTACAGGCTCAGTGTTTGAAGTTATGAATATGAGTAATAAAAAAGTGAACTAAAACTGAAAGTGCAGAGGATATTGACATTTTATGGAAAGACACTCTTATACATACTTACATACAGACTTTTCAAGCTTAGTTGTTTACAACACATACCATCATACAGAGTCATCACTGTATAGTATATGCAATGCAGGCGCTCATTCAACAATTCCGCGAAACCTCGAAACCACAAGTACTCGTAATAGGATATGCTTTCGCAAAATGTGCACATTGAATAAATAAATAGTCGATAAATAAATTAACCATGCTGGTCTTTTGAGTGAAGGTAGTTGCTCATAAAAATCTGTTTACACATACCAATCCATATTTACTAAAGCGATGGTAGAATATACCTTCTACTACTCAATCAACGCTTGCGTTTTGCAGTTGTTATTGGTGGCTTGCGTGGGCGTCTATATCGTTTAAACAAAGTTGAGTTGTTGACTTTCGCTGACAAGCCAAACAATATTAGCCCCTTCATGCTGGCTGCGGTTGCTTTTCATTGTAATGAAAGTGAAGTCCTCACTTTTTTGCTCGAGCGAAAAGTATTTCCTGTTAATGAACAATAGATTTCTGGATTATATAACAATATCCGTCTTATTATGAAAAAGTAAATGGATTTAGTGAATTTGAAAAATATGTGAGGTTAACTTAATCTTACATATATGTATGTATGAGTAAGAGTTTGAGTAAGCTTCAGTGAAGAAGAGGCTGTCTTGGTTTGAGCGCCGAAAAGTAACTATTATGGCACCTTGAGCTCTTGTAATTATCTTCACAGAGCTCCGATTGTTAAATTTTGCATGACTATCGGGTATCTGTAATCGGAACGGACCTGGGTGTAAATATTTGTTGGGTAGTGTCTTTTGTTGCTACTACTTGACTCCATAACCCCTTATGATATCAGTTCACCAAAGGCCACCATGTAGTACCTAGAGAAACTCGAAAAAGCAGCTTCCAAGAACAATCCGTTTCGGGTAACTGATAGATAACTAATAGATATTTTGCCTGGTCATTGCTTGTTGTCTGACTCCAACTGTCGCAGGTGTTTCCTATAGCACAGTTTTGTGGAACTAACATTAGAGCTCCTCGGTCCTCACTCTCTTAGCCATTCAGTTAAACTAATTGGTATTGAAATGGCAGACATTTGCGGCTGTATGGTATACTCAGGCCAACAGCAGGAATATTTAGATAATCAATGGATATAAATGTAATATCTTCGGTGTGATCTGGGCTTCATATATTCGTCACAAAGTCCAACTAAGCAAAGGCAGGCTTTGGTATATGAGTCTCTAAGCGTGTTCTATATGCTTGTGGTGTCATAAATCAATTCTACATTCGTTTTCATTAAGCGACTGCTTCATTTTGCCAATTGGACCCCCAAGTTTCTTATGTAATTCTTCAATTAAGCACCAGTCTGCGCTTCTAATATCTTGAAATTCTTAAACAATTTGTTTTCAACATTCATTACTTGCTATTGTTTCGAAGTCACTCAGACGCTTTAGCAGAAAATGTTAGAAAAAAGCCACGCTCATTAAAAAAAGTAGACAAGGCCACACGCATTTGGTGGAAGGGTGACTGCTGGGCAGGCAAATTTCAATTAGGCGCGCAATTTTAATGGATTTTTCCGCTGTGGCCGATCATTTTATGCGCATAAATATATACATACGTGTTTATAGATATATTTGAAATATTTTTAAGGCATTAGCTTGCGCATTCTTCCAACGTCCGATCATCTTCGCAGTTCTAATTAAAAGCGCTGCCAATTAATTTGTACATTTTTCAGCGCTTAAGCGCAAGCATGAAGAAATGAATGGAGAGTCATGAAAATTTATTAATTTTTTTAAAACTTGTTTTGTTATTGTTTTTCAGAACTATTATTTTTTGTTTAAAAATCAGTTAAATTGAAAATATTTGACATTTTTCAATTTTATATTTGCATACCGCTGGCATGCCGTCATCGTTCCCAGCATTACTGGCACATTTTCAATTAAAAGCACGCAAATTAAAAACATTTACATAATCGATTTATTGCCTTTCACATTTTTGTCCATAATTGCAACGCTGCCACTGCCAGCGCTCAGTTCAAAGTTTGACTCGGCGGCAGCGCAAAAGCGAAAAAAGCAAAGCCGCGACTCACAATTTTGTACACATTCTCTTTTCTCTGACACTTTGCCTCCAATTTCTGGCTATTTAGAATCTTGCCAAATTAGAATTTACCAATGTTGTTGCAACAACAAAGAGAATAGAATTTCGTTTTGTAATTTTATGGAACTGCCAAATTTTGAATGCATCTTAAACTAGTTTCCGAAAATTCGTTTAGCATTTCGACTTTCCAAAGCGCAATTAGCGTCACTGTAGGGTTTTCATTTTGGCGTTAAGTGGCTTTTGTGGAAGCCCACATGTGCCGGTATAACCTGGCCTTGAAACCCAGTAGGAAATGTTGTGGAGTAATGCAATGAAAGTTCAAAATGACTCTTTACTTTGAAAGATGATAGCAAGTTTAAAGCCAGGATAGAATATTATCCTAAATTTTCAAATTCATCCGAGTAATAGTTTCAGCCTTGAGCTCGAGGCTAGCTAGGCTAAATGCGCAGTCCTTAAACGCGTTTTTCTCGAAACTGAATATCAGAGGAATGTAAGGCACCGAATTTGGTTGACATCGGCTGAAGAAGTCTCAAATTCAGTTGTTGTAGCTTCAGTGGCTTAGGAGATATCTACATTAAATCTATTAAAGGAAGGAATCACGCCAACTTTTGCCATGTTTCTGGACACGACGAAATTTGGCACTGAAAATCCTAAGCCCGCTGCGTATCAACTGCACTCACTGAAAGATTCGAAGTGGTCGGCAAACGTTTGTTCAAAAAAGAACCCATCGACTTTTGTTAAATTTCCTACAGGGTGGCTTACGAAATGCTAATAACTGCCTATATCTACACACTCATAAACATATTAGCATATTTTCAATGCTGTCTTTGATTTTCCTGCTGCAATTGTTGCTCGTTCTTACCCACACACACTTGAATACATATGTTTTATGCCCGGGAACACGGAAATTCAGCGCTGCTGCATTGTTGCACTTCAGTGTGATGCACCGTTCAAGCACAACCTGCACCTTTTCACGCTCAAATGCATTCATTTTGGTCTAATCTCACGTAATTTTCAGTTCAAAGAAAATTTTGTAAAAGGGAATGTTAATTGAAAAGAGAAAAAGCAACAGTAAACCAAAATAAACACAAATTTACGAAATATTTCACTCGCCCGACAGTGTTGCGCTGTGTAGCGAATTTTTCGAAATTGATTTTGAAAGTGCTGTTAATTTTCAGCTTAATTTTCGAACTTTGCACCATTGTATAATTGAGTAGCGAGGCTTTTGAAATTTTGTAACTAGTGTAAATACTTAACCATATTTCCGCAATTGCTTCGTCGAAAAAGCGTTGCTGTTGCTATAAATTCAATGACTGCTAACCAATAAAATAGGGTTGTATATACTCTTTATGGCAGATGTCTTCATATCCTTTTTCTATAGTAAAAAATGTCTTAACTTAGACCTGTTTTGGTCCTTATCAGCACCAGATGGAGTTCAGTTCTAAGGTCCAAGAGAAGTAGTTATCCTTTAGGAGGCCTGCGCTTGCCGCGAATTTTAACGGACTCTACGGTCTCACTATCGACCCTAGATGCTTACGACGTAGTCTTGCCTTTTTGAGTCTTGCACACAGGTAGCTCGTTCCATCGTGTTTTGATTTTCCTTACCATGCTTCAGTCAAGATCGTTGTATAGACAATGCATGGATTTCTCAATGTTTATCACAATCTCTTAACTATTTGTGGAAAGATTAATTAATTGATCTTGAAAAACACTTTGGGAACGGCGAAGCTACATTCTTGTTTAGTCCTTCATATAAATTATTACAGCATAATTCATTCATTCCGTCAATTCTCTGCTTTATTCGAAAGCAATCAGAAATATATCCAGTTTAGTGTGATATTATGTGTTTATCTTTTCAGGGCGCTATAAACTACTGTTAACGATTCGAAAACGGGTTTCAAAGTAAAGGTTTCATTGATAGATTCCTTAAGGATCATAGAGAGATTAAACACTTTTATTACTTTAAAATGAAAAATATTGAAATCAACACCTAAAATGCAAAATAACTTAACATCCCTTTCCATAAGTTTACTGGCGAAGCAAACACAATATGATAGAAACCGCCCATATTGAAAAAAATTGAGTTTGGTTATATATATATATAAGTTATATATTAGTTAAAAACGGTTATTTGTGCCGAAGTAAAATTTTATGCATATGTATACATATGTATATCACTATAGTAAATCGAGAGAACAAAAACACTTTTTGTTGATACGTAGTTTTGTATTTTAGGATAGGCACTATATAACACAAAGTCTCTCTGTGAACCTTTTTGTGTATGACCATCTTTCACTCCCATATTTTCTTGATTTTTGTTATATGTATGTATTTATCTCTTACCGCCCCATATTGGAATACTACTGAGTACAATACATAAGTACGAAGTTCTCGAAGCAGAGTTTTGTTTTTAACTTTTCGAACGCTCAGTGTCTTCCTAATAGAATTTTAATTCCCATTTATTCTTACATATTCTTACTTACTTACTCTTCTTTTTAGGTATTCTCTCAGTATTTAAGTAAGTAAGTCAAATTATGTATACACATCTATTCTATATATTCTCATATATTCATAATACATATACTTATATTCTCTCTTACTTTTCAAAACAATTAAATTCATTTTCCTTCCATATAGTGATATTTTACATCAATTAATACTTATGCTGTAAACACAAAGGAGGCTACAGACTTCAAGCGACACCTATCAAATATTAAAATGTACACGTTCTTATGGACACAATTATTTAGGCAGCTGCACGACTACATAACAGTGCTCATAAGCACGTGTGTATTTTAATATTTGACAGATGTCGCTTGAAGTCTATCGCCGCCTTTGTGTTTACAGCATTAAATGATTAGCACTCTAATTTCCAGTCCTTATGCATATGCCTAATTCGCATGTAAATTTGTCACCTCACTCTTAACTTCTTTACAATTTTGATCTCTTAACACTTCTTCATCCTAAATACGCCCACTCACCAAAACTCCAGCATCCTTCCATTTGCATACGTTTATTTTTGCTTTCAAAGCTCTCTTTATCAGCTAGGCGCTCTTACATCCAACAATGTTACGCCTGCATATCAATGCTGCGCTAAAGGCTCGCCTACACACACGCATACGTTCTTTAATGCGTGATAGAAGCTGCGTGCTCAGCAGCGGTATTAGCTGCGTAAGCATCATTGAGAAATAATAATGAGTGACGCTATGCTTGCTTGCTTTGTTGTTGCAAATTTTTTAATGTTCGAACTTCGAAGTTGACCTTGAAATATGATGCATGTAATAATAGTTAATGAAGAGTTGTGACAGATTAGAGAAGAGTTTCGAATTTGCTAGAATCGTGGAAAGCGAAATTTAGGGGAAATCAGGTGAATTATTCCAATTGAGGAATGCAGTGCAACAGTAAAAATATTTAGTTAGAAGTGGTAATGAGAGAGACTACACGTAATTCTTGGCTGGTGTCGCGAATATTCGTTAAAATTGGCGAAAAGTATTTCTTAAATTGCGTTTTTAGTTAATTTAAAGTTAAAATCGTTAATAAATGCAAAAAAGTAAGTGTCGTGAAAGTCTTAAAGCGTTAAATTCCTCCAAAGTACGAGTGTCTATATTTTGCAAATTCCTTAAGTGCGTGTTCGGGTTTGTTCGTGAGTGTGTATATGAGTGTATGTATGAATGTAAAAAGTGCATTGGTGTATTAAGCGGTTCTCGGTTCGCTCAGTGGTATAGTGTTGTTATAAAGAAAAAAGCGCGTCGTGTAATACCATATAGCCAAGACATGTGTCAAAAGGGTGAGTTTTTAATCTAATTATTTAAATTATTATATATAAATATATGTTTGTACATAAAATCTTATATATTAATATATGTATGTATATAATATTATTTATATAAAATTTACTTTCTTTATAATACATTAATGTAGGTATGTACATTAGAGTGGGTCGATTTTTTTTACTACAAAATTTTAAGACGGAGTTCAAAAATCTGAATAATCGTATGAAAGATATGTGATGTAGTTGTCCGATTTGACGATTCCGACAAGTGCTCAATAAAATATAAACACGCACCTACGTAGTAATACATATCTCAAAAACTGACTAACAAATTTTTATAATCTCTAAACAACTTCGCCATTAATACATATTACTAGTCGAATACATATATGGTCTCTAAGGCAAATAATTGTTCATTAATGACCTGAATATATACAATTGGAAAAATTTCCCCCAAATTATTAGTTTCTTCCAATTATGTTAATTTCTATAGTACACTATTTAAGATCAGAGGTAAAATTCAGCTGCTGAATCTGCGGTGTAACAACACTATTTTTTGAGTATTTGAACTCGAAGGCTAATAAAAGAGATGATTTTCTAAAGAATTTGCCAAAAATGAAACGCAAGCCGATAGCAGTGAAATCGGAGGGAAACTTATGCCTCAGAAGTGACTGAAGCAATAAAAGAAGAAGAATATTAATTATGGGTTTAGAATGCACGAGTGACGTCTGGAGTAAAATTTTGGTTGTAAGACTAGGAATCTGAGTAGGAGTCCCTGATTGCGGTCTAGGGTAAAATTATGAAATTTTCAAAATAATTGCATAAGGCGGAACATCGCGGCATATTATGTTGTTTGTAAGGTTAGGAATCTGGTTTAGAGGCCACTAGTGTCATCTAAGGAAAAATGTAGTATGTTATATAATATTTAATTTTATTATGTATTCTTAAGTCTCCGAGTGTACTGCATAGTATCCCCTAAAAAGATGTACTTTAGGTTAGAAACCGGTTAGAAATAGGTAAAAATATAATTAGAACTGCTACCACAAATTGGAGGAGACGTTCAGTCAAGCATCTCTCACTGCTATAAGTACTAATAAGATACATGTACTTATGAGTACACAAGCTGCAAGGAGGGAAATCAGAAAATAGACACTTTAGACCCATTCGTAAGCACTTTGTTAAGCTAGCTGCCCTTCACCACTTCTGTCAAACATGTTTATTTACTGTGCCTGCATATATTCAAAAGATTGTATTTCTAAGCGTTGCTCTGCATATATGTATGTATGTATGTATGAATACTTGTATAGGCATGTTTATTTGTTTATATGTCAACACTGTACAGCAAGTGCAAATAATTTCATTAATTTTATTAATTCGCTTGACATTTCCCAAGACTTTACGAGTGCGCTCCCCTAATATGCTATCACCACGCACACATACATATACATAAGCCTCTGCATGAACATATCGAGTGTATATCGACAGCGAGCGCTTCACCAACACCTTCGGACCATCTTGATATGTTATCAAATAAATTTGCAATCTTATGTTTGCGCTCGTGCTCGTATGTTGAAAATGCTACAAAGCCTGCAGAAGTTGCTGACAGCTGGAAATGTGCACCACAGTGTCTTTAAATGTGTGTGTGCGTTTGTTGGTGACTCCCATTACTTCAAGCAATACTTAATTACTGCGTAGTGTTGCGAAGCGCTGCTACAAAGTGGCTTTAAGAAATTGAAATGAGGCAATATTTGGAGTAAATTTATTTGCATATACATTCAACACATACATACATATATATACACACTCACATATTGATGTTTACATGTACATATGTATATTTGTGCAATCGCGCATGTTTGCGCTGAGTAAACTGACTCGGTCGCGCGGCGACTTCATCTCACGCATAGCAAAAACGATATAAATACAGCAATATTATGAGGAAGCATTGAAGAAAGAACAGCAATAACACTAAGAAAGGGGCAACAAATTTGTACAGATGATTAAACAAATAAATAAATGGAATTGCATGAATGAACTCACAAAGGAATGTGTTTCATTTCTTTGTTGTTGTTTTGGTATGACAAAAAGCATTCCTGAAGCACATAATTACGAGGCATGGTGCCAAGTTTACAGTCCTTGACCGGAGAGAAAACCGAGTCCATGCCGGTTACTTAGACCCGATGGTGGTGGCAACGGTTCCGTTCTTGTCGTAACCAGCACTAGCGGCAGAAAACATTCTTGAAATAATTTCGTTCCGGTTAGTTAGACTCAACTATCGTGGTAACGGCATCCATCATAGCCCAGTACTTAGGCGAAACAAAACTCAAAATTTCATTTAATTTTGAGTGCTCTCCTCTAATCAGTCAAATGGGGATCTAACTTGTTTGATCATTTTTTAGCTAGGCCCTGACCTATAACCTACTATCTTAGCTACTTCTCTTACTTTTTTCATTACATTCACCCAATCCGATACCCAAACGAGTTCACATAATTTCAAATTTTAACTGTTTATTTATGACCAATCACTCCAACTCTCCGCTACAGTTGCAGCTCAACAAAAGTATACTGCATAAAGTCATCATCAACGTCATTAAATGTTCAGTGAAATTAATAATAATTTCAAAATACTCAAGCACTTGAGATGACTCTTGTAAAATGACAGGAAAAAGCCACTTTACTTCCTTCGCGCTGGCACTCAGCGCCAGATTTGTGTTTGTTCGCTTATGTATTTCTAGTTAGCGGTCAATACTCGTGCAGCGTGTTGTGGCAAGTAATATTGGTGCTGACAGCAGCAACAGCAACACATTTTTGGATACAAGTGTTGTTGTTTTAGTAAGCCATCGAAATATACCCTTAAAGTTGCTCTAAATTTCCTTAGTATTCTGAAGTGTGAGCTAAAGACGTTGCTGACATTTAGCATAGTATTGTTTTTGTTTTCGTAATTACATGTGGTTAGTAGCAACAATAATTTTGTCGATAAATATGTTTTGTTTTAAACCTCATACTCTTATAGGTTTTAGTTGCATTCTAACATTATTATAATGAGTAGAAACCGAACTGAAATATTTAAAAAGAAATTACATGCGCTTCTGAGAGCTGTGGGACCTAGCAGAGTACCACTTATTGTTGGAGAGATGGTGATAAAAGTGGCTTATTTTGGAATTATAGGATGAAATGAAAGTTTTGATGCTTGAGACGCACAAAGTTGCTCTTTAGTAAAATTTTTGGCTCATAAGGCTTGAGGAAAGCAAAAACCAGTAATTTTCGATATATTTTCCTTTATATGTAACTAAATGTCGAAAAGCTGTTTGTATATACTACGTACGGGTAAATTGCAAAACAGTTTTTAGTTTACTTAGGAAGGTTTTTAACAACTTTGTTCTGCACCAGATTCTCTACAATTTCCAGAAGAAACAACGGTAACGTATACTAATGTCACTGTAGTGGTCACTGCTCAAAATACTTGAATTTTTTGTATTGTAACTACACTTAGGACCACCACCAAGAACAGCAACAACAACGAATGGTGTTGAAACAATAAATGAGTTGAAGTCGTCGCGTCATTTGAAGTGTTGCTCGAATCGAGTTTTGTTACATCAAAATATGTTTTTGCTGTTTTTGGTTAAATTTCAGTTTATTTTATTTGGTAATCGTTTTAATAATTTTTTTTTTTTTAATTTTTTATGTGTTTTTGATAATTAATTTTTATATATTATATATATTTTCATATATTATATATATTTTTTTAGTTTATTTATTTTTTTAATTATTGTTAATTTTTAACTTTTTTAATTTTTGTTAATTTTTTAATGAATTTTTTTTAAATTTATTTTTATTTTTTTGTTGTGGTTTTTCTTAATTTTTTTAAATTATTTATCAATTATAGTTTTTTTTAACTTTTCTTTATTTGTTTCAATATTTTATTGTTTATTTTTTAATTCTTTTCGTTTTTTAAATTTTATGTATTTTTGAAATTATTATTAATTATTTTTATTTTTTGTTGTGGTTTTTCTTAATTTTTTTAAATTATTTTTAATTTTTGTTAGTTTTATTAATAATTTTTTTTTAATTATTGTTCATTTTCATTTTAATTTTTTTTTTAATGTTTTATATATGTATATTCTTTTTAATTATTGTTAATTTTTAATGAATTTTGTTTTAATTATTATTAAATGTTTTCATTGTGGTTTTTCTTAACTTTTGTTTAATTATTGTTAATTTTGAAAATTTTAAAATTTTTTTTTTTTAATTTTTCCTTAATTTCTTTTATTTATTTTTCAAAACACCTGCTGCAGTAGCCTCTTCTTGTGTCTCAGTTTGCTACCGTTCAGTGAGTGTGGGTAAATAAAAGTATATTATTTTCTTTTTCCTCGAACTTCTTCTATTTATTTTATGCTTGTCTCTACAAATTTTCAGCAAACTAACGAAATCTTCGCTTCCTGCAGTGTGCACCGCAAACATCCTTCTGCAGCCACTTAACTAATTTTTCCAATAGATTTCATCTTTTTTACCGTTGTTGTAGCCACAAGCCTACGATTCTCGGTTTTTAACTAAAAAAAAGTGGAAAAAATTATTTTTTTTTTTCGCTTTTATTTGCTTTGAATTTTCCATGTGCACTGCTTTGAGCAGTTTCCCTGATTTTCTATATATTTTTGTTGTATTTTTTGTTGTCTTTTTTATATAGAATTTTTTTTGTTGTTATTTTACAATAAATTGTTGTTGTGCGTTCATTTGTTTGCTCACTTGAGTGCTTGACTTTTTCTTTGCAACACAAATAATGTTGAGATCATTACATACCTACATGTAGGCCTTGAAACAAAGGGCAAGTAGACTGAAAAAATTAAAAAAAAATATAAATAAATAAAAATCATTATTAGTTGTTGTAATATGCGTTCGGAAATCATACGCTGCATGCTACAAATGCAGGGCAACAACAACAAGAACGCATATTGTGGCAGTCAAACATATTTTTTTGCTTTAGTTGTTGTTATTGTTGAGCTGGGGCGCGCTATCTAACTGTGTATCTCACAGATACTCATCACATCTAACTGCTAGCGCTCGCAATCGAACTACGCAGCTGTGCGCCTCATTCATAAATTCCCTTGTATGTGTGTGTGTGTTTGCAGCTTTATTTGCTTTCGTTTGCATACAAATGTGCGCGTTAATGTATTTGCTGTGTACTCATGTGTAGCCACAAGTACTTCACCTCCATACACGCACACACTCACACGTAAAAATTATGATCCTCATGATTGACTCGACAATTTGACTTTACTTTAGTGTTGTTGCATGCAACACACAGCCCAGCTAGTGCGCTTGCTTGTGGTAGATAGTGTGCGTTCAAGTGTCAAGTGGGCTTGTTCAGTTGGCATTTTTTGACATGCCGTTGACGTTCGGCGTCGCTTCTGCTGAAAAATGCCTCGCAGCCTGTCGCTGCGCCGGCTCAAGTGGTTGCCCACTATTTATCGAACAATTGGTCGAACGCACCTCCACAAGTCACAGCCACACAAAATATGTGTGCGCCTACTATTTATTGAGTATCGCATAATTTGTTGTTTATTTTGTTGGCCATGCAAATGTTGGCGACTTGGCGGTGGCGAAGGCGAAGGCGGCTCGGCGCTGTGTACTATGTTGAGGCCGCAAAATTATATTCGTGTTCTCATATTTGCATTTATGCAGATGTCTTCTTTTTCTTATCTGCCCTCATATAAATATACCTGTATGAATTTTTCATGCCATTTTTTTCTACTCTACTTCGCTTTCTTGTCTCATTGCGGCTCAGGTTCGACGTGTAATCTTCATTGAAATTTGAGCCTTAAATATGCGCATATATCTGTGAGATACTTTTAGTTTCACAACACACATTATTTATGCGCATACATACATATTGGCGTTTGTAGGTGTTTTTATGTTAAGTTGCCATACTTTTGAATGTGAAATTTGCAGCTTAAATTTGCGCTTAATTCTGTCCATGAATTTTCTCAGCAGAATTTTTAAAATTTTTTTTTTGATTCGGGTACAACATGTTTTTAGTTTTTATAAATTTAGAAATGAATTTAGAATTTTATAGCTTTTTTATATAAAATAAATTAGTGTTCTTCTTTATTGGTAACATCTAGAGTAGAGTGATATGGTTGTAAGTAATGCTCTCGTGAACATATAGTTTCGTGAAAAATCAAAAATAAAGTTAAATCTAGGAATTATGTATTTCTATACCTCATTAAAGTGCTATAACCGTTTTTAATTCAATATTTTTGAATTTTTTTGATTGTCTTGGTCCATTAATTTTAATACCAGCTGTATATTTAGTCCATCAGCTTCCAAGGTTTGGCGACCTTGACCTTTTAATCGACAGTAAATGTCATTATTTATAAAAGCTTAGATTTATTTAGCTGTTTTGAAGGCAGAACACCCAGATCATTTGCTATCTCATATTTGAACTTTCGTATCATTTCTTTTTCCATCATACCCTTTTCTCTCTTGTCGTATTTTATCCTACTTTCCATCTCATCCCATCCTTCTTTATATTCTTCTTTTTCTTTTTTTGCTATTCTGACTAGTTTTTGCTATCTCTACCATTCTATTACCACCATTCATATATTTCATCTCTTCTACTATCATATCCCTACCTATTCCATCATTTTTCAGCCCTTCCTAACCCATCTTCTTCTATCCTTTCCTATCCTAACTCTTATTGGTCTACCATTTTTTACTTCAGCATATCCTATTATAACTAGTTCTATCCTTTCCTATCCTACCTTACCTTGTGTATTCCATCCTAGCCTATCTTGTCCTATTTTATCACTTAATACAAGTATTCTAGCATATTCTTCGCCATCCCATCCTACCTAATCCCTATAATATTGCATTCTATTCTAACCCATTCTTTCTTATCTGAACTTACTTTTTCCTCTTCTGTCCTCTCCTAGCCTATCATACTCCATTCTACTGATAACCTATACATTGAAGCTATAACTTATTTAATGTTGTATATACTATCCTATCTCATCTTTTCTTATCATAATCACTATTATGGTATTACAACCCCATTTTGTACAACATATTTTACCTCATCCCAAAGAATTTTAAACTATTCGATCTAATTCATTCCAATTTTGTCTGGGTTTCGCTAACTTATCCTATCTCTATTTCAATATGTCTATGGTGTGTGCTATATCAAACATTGAGAAAACGGCTCTTACTAGAACAAATAATCTTCTAAAGGGCCCAAGTCATATTTGACTTTCTCTGTGTAAGTGTCTCATATACATATGTATATATTCAGTAAGCACCAATATTTCAATTGGATAATTTCAACTTCAGGTATCTCAGAGCGACATATACTAGCTTCATCATAAGCTGATCTCAAAACTAGTATGCGATATTAAGGGTCATCTACTTTCTTCCTCTCTAAATTCCAAAAGCATTTCGATGCAAAATCGCAAACATTGAAAGCGAAAGTATTCACCATATAAGCCGCTAATCCATTTAGTTTATGGCGCACTGAAACCCCGCTTATAAAGAATACTTCAATGATTAAGAGCAAAGAGCGTACACCTTGTGCCTCTACCTCTACATACGTACACGTTAACCCACTTTGAGCAGGTTCTTCGCGTGAACACCTATGTAGAGCAAGTAGATCAGTGATGACCTTTACCAAAACAAAAACAAAAAGCCGGGAAAAGAATAAAATTTAATAAAGCGTATAGTTACAACAACAGCAACAACAGTTTTTATGAGCGTTTTCGATTTCAAAATATGTACATATGTTTATTTTTCATTTAGTATGTGAGTTTTAGTAAAGTACAACAAAAACATATGCATGTATGTGTTTGCACATCTGAAAAGGCCGCTTGCACTACACACACATACACACAAACCTGGTTGTTGTAGTAATAAAAGCATGAGTTCGCGCACAATTCATATGCTTAGTAGCATTTTATGACTTTTTTATTGCGGCGCAAAATATATAGACTCACACACACACATGCATAAATAAATAAAAGTGTACAGAAAATTATGAAATACGAGCATCGCTTGCGTTAAATAACAAACAAAAGGTAACAAATTACTAATTTACGGTGTAGCCGTAGCTGATCTGATATTAATGGGATTTTATTTTCGCCTGCCATAAAATATAACCGAAAGAAAAAAGCTTTTAGCTATGCAAATTTGCATGTGTTTGTGTGTGTGTATGTGTGCCAGTGACCGGCTGGTCGCAAAGTTAGTAGCTCAGCATGCTTGTTGTTGTTGGCTTAGTCATTCACTAGCTCCTTCATTGTGTGCTATTTGACGGTTTCAACTGTTTTCCGGTCACTTTTGCATTTTTCTTGCTTCATTATGCATTGCTTTTTGAAAAAAATTGCCTAAAAGTTGAAAAAATTAAAAATAATTAAAAACAATTTAAGATAATTAAAAAGAAAATTAAGAAAATTAAGAAAATTAAAAAAAATAATAAAATTAAAAGAAAATTAAAAAAAAATTAAAGAAAAATTTAAAATAAAATTTAAAAAATAATTTAAAAAATTAAAATTAAAAAAAATTTTTAAGTAAAACATAAATTTAAAAAATTTATGGAATAAGTTTCTTAACTTACATTATTTGAAGTAATCCATTTTTTATTCATATTTTCATTGCTAATTTGCTCTAACTAATTTGCATAAGCTTTAAGTTATTCATACATTTTCATTTGAATAATTTATTTGTTAATAAATATATACATACATAGGTACATGTACATATGTACATATACTTGTAAATAGCTATAAATTTGCTTGAAGTATTAAAATATATATGTATAACAACAACATCAAGAAAGCCTAAAATTGTTATTATGGCTATTTTTATTATGCTAATCTATATCTGCGATGCATTTAAGTACTTCCAGTTTTACAACATACGATGTGACATTTTATCACATGATGTTACATTACATGATTTTTTATAAAATACTATTTCACGAAATTTTTTTAAAATATTATTTCTATCATTATGCAATTTTTTTTTTCTCAGACAGTAGAGTAACTCTTAATGTTTGGTACAAATTCATTCACGTGATATTTTTATCACATCACATATTCACGACATTAATTAACTGTATCATATTCGAAAAATATATTTTATATTATTTTATTAAATAAAAACTCATATTTTTTCCCGCTTTCCATCCCATGACATCACATTACGTGATTTTTTTTTATCACGTCACATATTTCACAATATACCTATGTGACCTGGTCTACGGAAAGGGGGCTTAGGTGTCAAAAAAAAAGGAGAACAATTAATGAGATAACGAGAAAATGACGATTATTTTTAACAGCTTTTCTCAGAAAACTAGTTTTCGCACGTTAGCTCCCTTTTCGTAGACCAGGTCACATATTATTAATAATCTAATGATTAATGTATTTTCCATTACGCGACTTCATATCATGTGATGTTTTTATGACATCAAATCTTCAAATCATATAATTTTTCAAATTATATTGAAATAATTAACATATTTTTCCAACCCATGGCATCACATCAAAGGATATGGGACGTCATTTGTTCACAACATATGATACCACCATGATTTTCCAAAACTTTTGACATCTCTTTATATGCACATAAAACGTTTCGGTCATTTCTTTTTTTGCATCATGTGATCTTTGAACGCATGACTTTTAATCATGTGATCATAGAAAAATTATAAAATTTTTATTTAATTTTTTTTAATATTGTAGCTATTCCATTAAACTATTTACGCTCATAATTTATGCGACTTCATACTTGCTGCATATTTCAGCCAATATTTTTATGGACTCTCACTTAGCCAACATATTTCACAGACCCCATTTTTTATCAATGCAACAACGTTATTACGTCATTTTATCGCATCGTGATTAACGAGCTTTTTAATTTAGTTTCAAACTCCTCGTAAAAATATTTGAAATCTCCATGCCGCGCTACCAAGCCAAGCAACACATGCAAGCGACGCCTTGATTGCTGCGCTTTCTGCTACAAAAAGCTTACGTAAATGCCACGCATTACACCTTCGTACACATTTGCTGGCACTTCGAGCGCTTGATTGAGCTATTTTTATGAGTTTTTAATACAAACTAGCAACCCACCGCTGTGCCAGTTGTTTGCGTTTTTGCTGCTGCCGGCGCTGCTGCATCTTCACGCCAATTGTTGGACAAGCCGCGCTCCACCGCCGATATGCTAAATAAGATCGCCGCTAAAATCGGTGATTTAAGGTCGTAAAAAAGTGTAGCTCATTACATTATAAGCAAGACAAAGCTGCTCAAAACGCAAGCAGAGTGTGCAAGGCAACAACACGAAGGTGTTGCTGGCAGTGATTTGCGCTCTGCGGTGCGCGCAGCAATACAATGGCTTTGTGCAGAGCAAAAGGCGCGATATCATAAAAATGATTTTGCTTAAAAGTATTAACTAAAGTCTCGGAATTGAAAGCGAAAAATGTGAAATGAAATTTTGAGCGCTAAAAACGTTTTTGATAGTAAGACAGCGGAGCAGCAAAAGCGTGAACGCATAAAATAACGAAATTTATTTCTCCCACGATCGCGCCACAAAGCAGCTGACCAAGCGTGCTTGCCGGCTGAGGCGGGCGGTGTGTAAAGAAAGTGCGCTATTCACACAAAAATTGAGTGTTTTGGTGCTCACGAGGGTGGTGGCTTAATAGATTAGTTAGAATTCTCACATCTTAGTCCGGCTCTGGATTAATTACAGCCAAGGTCGCAAACATATAAGCTTTAGTTTTACTACCGAAGAATTAGAGTAGGTCGTTCAGGTTTCGAAGGGTTTACAGTGCTCCACAACCAGCTTCAGAATTCCTGACTATTGCAGTGTCTTTCAAGCCGAGATTACAGCCATTAAGGTAGCAGCTGATCTATTGCTCTGGAGTATAGCCTCCTGCAGAGGAGTGAGCATTCACTCAGATTGCAAAGCGGCGATACCAGCCTTAAACTCATTAACAGCGTTGATCGAGGAGTGCCTAACTTCGCTATGAATAGCATCGAATGTCTTTGTGATAAGACTAGTATGGGTGCCAGGCCAGGCTGATGAGCTTGCAAGGAAAGGTACCCTGGAACCGCTATCGGTAGAATAGGAGCGAGTCGGTGCTCCCTTTTCTCTTGTGTTCTACTACTAGGTAGCTAAGCTTCGCGAATCGTAAGAGATTTAGTGAAATTTTTGCCCTCGGTAAGGCTTTCCTCTCCCTGGTTATGAGGCTTTTAACAGGTCATCATAGCCCTATTGACGTTCACGCTGTAAGGTTGAGAGGCCATCTGCAGAAGCTGTTTGACTGCTAAGAGGTAAGACTTAAACACTTGGGAGCGCATACCTTCAAACATCCTAACGAACTGGCAGATTAAACGTTTTGCTAATTGATAAGTTCGAACACAGAAGTTCTTCTTTTCTATGAATTCACAAAGGCCTCTTGATCAGCCATCTAACCTAAACTAACCTAAAGGAAGTAACATCTACACAGGCAATTTTTTTCTCTTCACTCTAAAGAACCACCCTAATATTCATAGTTAAAAGTCGCACAAGTGGGCACTCAATACCAATAGCCGTTGTATTCGCATCCGCCGGCACACCGCACATACACTTTAACTTCCTTATGCCCGAGCTTTTGTATGCGCTTTAATACTTACCTAGAGACTTATGTGGAATGCGCCGAACTACATCCGATGCTTTTAATTTAAACGCCGATTTTTTACAACTTTTACGACTCCGCATCACACACTTTTATAGCCGCTTTATGCGGTTTAGTAGTGTTGCTCTCCCACTTTTCGTTGCAGTCACACGCCCTCTTGTCCGATCTTTAGTTCGTTTTCACATTTTTCTCGTAAATTGTTGTTGCTTTTCGCTTTGCTTAATTTTTACTTCATCATTGCAGCGGCGCTGTGCTTTTGTTAGCCACTTGATTGCCTATTTTGTGTTTACGCCAACGAGAGTGGATAAAATTTGGTAATAATGTTATAGGAAATTTCATTTGGTGATTTCGAATTTGCTCGTAAAAAATGTTTTTCGTCTTTTGTTATTGTTTTCATTTCCATTTTCATTTACAAGCGCCTATTAACATATGAAAAAGATAATAATAATCATAAAATAAGTTAAAAATTCAATTTTCATTTGGCATTTCATATCATTTTGGCCGAAACCATAAATTCGAATAAAGAAAGTTTGTGAAAAATGTTGGGTTATAATTGAATTTCCAAAGGAAAGTGAGGAAATCGCTTAAAATTTTTTATTGTGCATGAAAAAAGAATTGAACGCGACTAAGTCATCACTAATAAAGCTTTGATCGTGATTTCGTCACTTGGTTTACCAGCTCGCCGAGCTTAGCCCAGGTCGACGCTTCTCCGCTCACATACCTTCGACAGTTGTTTGAGAGGAAAGTACCCGCTGGAGGAGAGCGGCGCTAAGCTATTTTACGAATGGATTGAAGCTTGCCTGGAGGGTTGGTGGAGGAGTGCACTGTCGAGAACTTTCTATCAGCTGCAGGTTTAGACTCTGACCACTGCAGCGTCTTCCGGCCGGTAGTGGGTGCCATAAAGGTAGCTGTAGATCGACAGCATCGGAACGCAGCCTCCTACAGAGTAGTTACCACACACTTCAATAGTAGCACAGCGATATTCGACTTGAGTTCCCCGACTGTGCGCTCAAGACTAGTGAAAGGATGTCAAGACACTCGCCACAGCAGAATTGCCACATCTGGAACCTATAAGGCTGTTGAGCTTGCTACGACGGGTAACTCAGTCTCAATAGTAGCGGAATGGTGCCGGTTAAGAGCTTCGTTGGCTTTTTGTGGTTCTCTACTAGACTGTTGGACCTCAAATCAAATCAGCAAGCATTGATTCAGTAGTTATGTCAGCGCAGGGTTCTTCGAGCCAGGAAAGACCTTAAGGAAGTGGGAGTTTTTTCAAAGCTAAAGTTTTTAAGACTTATTCTAGTTGAATCATGATGGGATAATCAAGATATATATATGTAGATACAGATACAGAAATAGATATAGATAGAGATATAGATACAGATAGAGATAGAGATAGAGATAGATATATATATAGACAGAGATAAAAATAGACATAGTGATATAGGTGTAAAGCTTAAGAATAGCACTATACTTTTTCGTGGCACCATTTGGAACGCATATCATATATAATAAATCTGACCAGCAGCAATATATTTTGCGTCGATATTAGCCATTTTTTCGAAGTAGTCTCTCCACTTGAGCCAAATTTATTATGAATTCTACCACTTGTGCCCATATTTTGCCATAAAAGCTTTAATTTATTATTTATAACTCTCTCACCTAACTAATTTAATTTTGTTCTCAAAGCGCAGGCTAACTCACAAAACAGTGAATAAAAATTAAAACTTCTTTCACGGTTAGTTATGAAATTTTAATTTTTTTCTATTTTTCAATATTTTTTTGATAATTTCTATAATTTTTTCGACACGCATTGTTGTTCAAATATTGGCTTAGATCACCGTTAGCGTTTAAGCAGCAAAGGCCAAGCGCCTCATTAACGCATGGCAGCGCGCTGAAACAGTAGCCGCAGACTCCATAGCAGGCTTAGCTTACTAAGTATAGTATTTAAAGTGTTTGTATGTATGTATGTATTTGTGAATGTGTTTGTGTTCTTTCTTTCACTATATTTTCACACTTGTTTTGCAGTTTTTCGCTTGTAGCCAATTTGGTGCTCAACGAGTGGGTATTAACTGCGATTAATCTTTTTCTAATTCGTTATTATTTAAGTATATGGTATGTACATATATAAAATATGTATATATGTACATATATGTCTGTATGTATGCATGCGTGTTTGAACTTTGTTGCGGCTGTTTTGGCCAATGAACCGCTGTGACCCAAGTGGCTGCGGAAAGGCTGCAGGCAAAACACTTTGCATATGAAAACAAACTAACACAAACATACATATGAGTATGTATGTGTATGCCAGCTAGTTTGCCCGTTATTAAGACCAACTAAAATATGGTGAAACAAAATTTTTACAAGAAATGCCAAGCAACAAAAAAAAACACGTGTTTGCCAGCAGTAGCTGCTTACAACTAACACACATTTGTATGAATGTATGTATATATGTTTGTATGAATACATGAAACTATGTATGTATCTATGTATGCATGCATTTATGTATAGTATATGTATGTGTATGTGTTTTTCAACTTCATTTAGGGAAATGCGCATATCCGCTTTTGTGGCTGCCAATCTCAAATAAATATTCGATATTTGCCTACATATGCACAAACATATGTCTGCCACTACTCTTAACACACACCACACACACATGCATGCACACAAATATGCATATTTATTTGTTTATGCTGCTCATCGAATGACTACCGGCGTTTGATTGACTTCCAGGCTGACTCTTCTTGACTTTTTTTCGCTTGGCAGCTGTCAGAAAGCACCTGTATACACACATTCACACACGCACTCATACAAAAAATTATTGTGCATACAATGTAGGTTTGTAATAATATTTAAATTCTTGTAAACAAACAAATAATCTGTACTTTTTGGGTGATGGGTTTTTTCGGTAGCCGTTTTGTAATTTAAGAACCTTCTTTCAGCGCTCACCGCTTACCACACACTACTTAGTACTTATACACTTCACTTGGTCGACTTCGGTGGCGACCGCACCTACGTTTATTTGTATAATAAATAACAAATTAAAAGTCAATAAATCGTTCGGCATGCATTGGTAAATATTTGTAGTAATTGCATTTTATGACTAGCTGGCTTCAGCGCATGCGCTGCTTGATTGCTTGCATTGGATTCGCTTTGAGCGCGAATACAGCAAAGTTGGCACGCCAACGCAAACGTGGTTCAGCTCTAATTACAATGCTAATTGTTGTTGTTATCACTTTTTTATTGCTTTGTGCTGAAAGCACAGAATCTTCGCTGTTGTAAGTACGATTTTTGTAAAAAAAATATATTTCGATCGTTAAGTTTGTATGGCAGCTATAGGCTATTGTCAGCCAATCTAAAAAAATTCATCAGATATTTTAGCGTTGCCTTAGATAATAATCTATGTTGAATTTCATGCAGATACCTCGTCAAATAAATAAAAAATTTTCCTACAAGGACTTGATTTTGAGCGTTCCCAATGTATGACAGCTATATTGTTATAGTAGACCGATCTGAACAATTTTTTCGGATATTATACCATTGCCTTGGAAAATAATGTGTGCCAAATTTCATAAAGATATCTTGTCAAATAAAAAAGTTTTCGGTATAAAAACTTGATTTTCTAAGTTCAGTTTGTATGACAGCTATATGCTATAATGGTCTGATCTAGAAAATTTTTACGGAGATTGTAGCGTTGCCCTAGGTAATAATCGATACCAAATTTTTGCAAGATAGCTTCTAAATTAAAAAAGTTTTCCATACAAGAACTGAATTATTAACGTTCATTTTGTATGGTAGCTATATGCTATAGTGATCCGATATAAAAAATTTTTACGATGGTGGTAGCGTTGTCTTAGATAATAATTTCTGCCAAATATGGTGAATATATATCGTCAAATAAATATGTTGTCTATACAAAAACTAGATTTTCTTCGTTCAGTTTTTATGGCAGCTGTATGCTATAGTGATCCGATTTAGAAAATTTCTTTGAAAATTAAAATCAATTATTTAGAGAAGAACTCAGGAAAAATTTCTTGTTATCTTGTTAACTAAAAAAGTTTTCCATACAAACACTTAATTTCGATTGTTCAGTTTGTATGACAGCTATATGCTATAGTGGGCTGATCTACACGATTTCAGCGAAAGAGCAGCATGTGATAGACAAAAGGATGTGTGCCAAATTTCAGATCTGTATCTCAAAAACTAAGAAACTATTTGGCTATATTTGTATGGTACAGACATATAGAAGGGCATAGTATACCCTGTTCGGGGTATAATAAAATAGAAAAATTTTGCTGAACCAATGAAATAAAATCAAAGACTGAGCATGCTAAGCGCAGAAAAACAAAAAAATAACAACAACACCAAAAAATAAATAAACAAATGAATTGTGCTGCCAGCTGGCTTAATGAGCTGAGCTCGGAACTGAGCCGAACTGAGCCAAGCTGAGCTCCGCTGAGTTGAGCTTTCTTCAATTTATTTATTTGCCTTTTAAATTAGCGTCTTTTATCTCACTTTATTGCCACTTTAATGAGTAATTTAAATGTTAATTATTATTTTGAAGCGCTTCATAATGAAAGCATACGCTTTTATCGAAATCGCTGTTGATAAGGCGCAATCGAGCTGAACGTACCCAGCAGACTCAGCACAAATGAAGGTCCATATGTTTGTTGTTATGTGTTTATGTCATTATTGCTGTGAGATTTATCTCGCGCTGTATAAAATTTAAATAATACAATAATTATGTTATGTGGAATTCAACTTGAGATTTGAGTAGTCTCTTATTTAGTTGGAGTGTGCGCCAGCCGATCGCCGCTTGACTGTGACATCAAGTAACACTTGACACAGCATTCCACAAAGATATCAGAATAATGATGTGTGTGTATGTGTTTGTGAAGATTGTGTTTTCATGTGTGTTACATTTTGGGTGGCCAAACAAATTCATGGAGCTGTGGCCAGTCAGTGCTGATTAAGGCAATCAAATGTCCAATTTAGACGATGGAAAGTGAGAGTGCATGTCAGAGGGTAATACAATAGATGCTGCATGGAGTACCCTATTCTAGGATTACCAAAGTAAAAATTGTGGTAAAAAAACAGTAGAGCTGCAAAATAAAATATATAGAAAATATTTATTATAAAAACTACAAAAACTAAAACTACTTTTATTAAAGGTCAAAAACTTTAAGGTCAAAAGCTCAAAAGCTTTCTAAAGCCTTTTAAATAATATATGGATTAATACCAAAATATTAAATAAAATCAAAACTGAAGTAATCACTATGGTAGAGCTACATTTATACAATGCCCTCCTATAATAAAAAATACGTTAAAATTAAAGCTTTATGCTATTAGGATTGTAATATACACAAATGAAAAGAATGCTTTAAAGCCCGATAATATTATTATTATTATTGTTTTCTACTACAAAAGTATTCTGCTTAAAATAAAAGCTTCCACAAAGCTTGCGGTATAATTATAGTGACAACATGTGAAACTATTTCGTTAACTAGTGAAAGCTTCAACAAATTATCTAAAATACTTTTAAATGATTTATGAGTTAAAAAATTTTGATACTAAGCATTTTAATTTTTAGTTAAAAAGTTTTAGGATTTTTTGGTGAAAGCTTTCGAAAGCTTTTGAATTTATTGACACTTTTAATGAGAAAGTGGGGAACTGTTCCACTATGCACATTCCTGTGGAATAGAGAATAAATACTTCAGCAGAATTTTTTAAATTGAAGCCATTATACGTAAATAGTATTTTATGAAATAAGTGAAAGCTTCCGAAAATAAATAAATAAAAGCTTTTGACTCTTATGAAGCAATAGAACTTTCCATATAAAAATATGAAGGTAGGAACTATTTTGCTAACTTGTGAAAGCTTCAACAAGTTTTGAAAATACTTTTAAAAGCTTCATGAGCTAAAAAATTTGTATACTAAGCATTTGAATGTACATACACACATGTATTTTGGGCACAAATGATTTTTATCAACTAAAAGATATTAAGAATTTTGGTGAAAGCTTTTGTAAGCTTTTGAATTCCCCAAAATTTTAACGAGAAGGAACATTTATGTATTTTCTGCACAAAATAAAAATTTATTAACTTTCGAAAGCTTTTGAGTTATCTGAAAATTTTAACGGAAAGGTGCCGAATTGTTGCCATATGCATATTTCTGTGGAATACAGAATTCATTTTCCAGCAGAATTTTTCAAATTAAAGCAATTTCGCTGCAAAGTGTTTTATGAAATAAGTGAAAGCTTTTAATATTTCTTATCTTAGTGTTTTTTTGTTGCGGAAACATGACAAATATTAATTTCAACTTTTGCCGCTTAATGTTTGATTGTTGATTTTTATGTGCATATGATATTTTAAAGTTTCAGCTACGTACTTTCTTAAATTAAGTTACACTTACTTAACGAATTAAAGCTTTCGAGCGATCTATCAAATTTGACCCGCAGCATACGCATAACTTCAGATCTCGAACTTGGCATCCCTACTCAGTTGTCAAAGAAGCGCGTAATCAGAGAACTGTCACTTCTAACTTGACATATTTAATATGTAGATAGCATGCACACATATAAAATCGTCTATACATACATACACACATACATATATACATACTCGTCGAGCTTTAGTTCCAAAAATGCAAGTGGCTGCTTTCACGTCAACACAATGTCAAGTTGACAATCTAAATTGTGTCAAACAGAGTACGATTAGAGGCGAATGCGCAGTGGCTGCAGCGAGTGAGCTTACTGATTAGGCGAAACAAGCATATACACTCCAACAACAACACACACATACAGTCAATGGAAGAGTATGCATGTGAAATTTGTTTGGCAGCAAGTTAATGGGCGAGCGGATGTGCCTGTCAAAAGCACACTCAAGCATATATGCAAGCCTCTAAGTGTAAGTATCTGTTGGCAGGCGAAACTTGGGAGGGTACACACATACACACGCACTAAAGAAGCTACCAGACGTGCACTCGTGACCTAAGTGACAGTGATTAGCTATAAATCACTGCCAAATGAAGTGTTTCAATGAGATTTTTCTGTTTTTTCGCCTTTTGTTGTTGTTGGTATTTAACTTTTGACATTCGGTTATTCAAAAATTGGCTTTTAATTTATTGGCATATCATTTAGTCTTTATTTTATTTGACACTTTTAACTTGCTGTCATTTCAAATCTTGCTAATAGCCAATGTGGCACTTACTTAGAAGCTGCGGTATTTTAGGGCTTGTGACCTTCAACCCACGTCACTGCAAAAAGGCAGTTTTTAGCTGTCAACTAGATCATAATTATCGCCCTGGTATTGTCAAAATTTTTAGTTAAAACCGCATAAAGCACACAAAACTAACCACGGTCAATGCGTCCTTGGTGGCAAGATTAATTTTCGCAAATACATACACATCTCTTCTTCTTCTTTATTAGCATAGACACTGGAGCATACATACATATAAGGGTCTCAAATCAGCTGACACAGGATGAATGCGCCACAGGCTCAGTAGAAATGTCAATGTTGCAAGGTAATAAATGTCATAGCTAACGCTGGGCCTAACTGTCACGCTGTCACTAAAGTTAATGCGCATTTAACGGCATATTTCTCACTGTATTTGTGTGAATGTGAGTGCCCTCGCACACCACGGGCATTTAGTTTCAAATTTCTTACGCACTCTCATATCTACTAAAAGACATTTTTTCGGATAAACGCAGTTAGTCAGTCCGCCGCGCCACAGTTAGTGGCATGCCGCATGGCGCGTTAATAACGCAACACCCTGCTGACACTAACAAGCCCAGCGCAACACAATCCTTGCCATTACAGCGCTAAGCGTTTACCTGGATCTTCGCAGCTCCGTTATCAGTCCACGTGAAAGTAGCGGCAACAGCAGCGGCAGCGGCCGTAAAAAGCCAGCAGCGCCAACGCACTGGACACTGTCGGGCATGAAGGTCAATTTGCGTTTTGTTGTGGCAGGTTAACTAGTTTGGTTTGACTTTGGCATTACCTGCGCGCTCCTGAGTTGGGTCGCTAGCAATTATCGGTTGGCTTGGTGTTGCCAGCCATGTCGAATTGTGTGGCGAATTTTGGTTGGTAGGAAAGGAAATTCGCGGAAAATTGTTGTGCATTTGGCATGAGAAAATTTCAGCTCTTATAATTTGTCTAAACCAGAAAGTAAGTCGATTTTATGGTTAGAAATTTGGAAATGCTTGCGGGTATTCGAGAGAAATTTGTTATTGGCAGGATTTTTCGTTAGAAAATTTTTAAATATACGAGAGTAGTAGTAGTAGCGGTTTAAGCGCACTACTGTAGCTGATTGTGTTGAAGGCGTGACTGGCACTCGAGCAGTTAGATTGAAATTAGTCACGAAAGACAACCAGATTTATTGGTGGAAAGTAATCGAACTGTCCTCGCATAGTGTCTTGTAATAAGTAGTTGGTACAGATTTTTTCTGTTCTACAGCATTCGTTGAGGACTAAATCAGTTGAGCCCGAGGACGAAGGAAGTTGAGGATGAAGCTGGTTGAGAATGAAACCAGTTGAGAATGAATCCAGTTGAGCATGAAACCAGTTGAGGACAAAAGCCAGTTGAGGACAGTTGAGAACAAAATCAGTTGAGGACAAAGACAGTTGAGGACGAAAGCAGTTGAGGATAAACCAGGTTGAGGACGACGTCAGTTGAGGACAAATCCAGATCAGGATGAAGCCAGTTGAGGACGAAGGCAGATGGGGACGAAGCCAGTTGAGGAAGAAACCAGTTGAGGACGGAGCTAGTAGGGAACGAAATCAGATGAGGACGAAGCTAGTTGAGGATGAAGTCAGTTGAGAACAAGGCCAGCTGAGCACGAAGCCAGTTGAGGACGAAAACAGTTGAGGACGAAGCCAGTTGAGGATGAATCCAGTTGAGGATGAATCCAGTTGATGATGAAGCCAGTTGTGGCGAAGCCTGTTGAAGACGAACTCGGTTATAGATAAAGCTAGTTGAGGACGAAGGCAGTTGAGAATAAAGCCAGTTGAGGACGAAGCCAGTTGAGGATGAAGCCAGTTGAGAACGAAGGCAGTTGAGAACGAAGGCAGTTGAGAACGAAGGCAGTTAAGGACGAAGCTAATTGAAGATAGTTGAGAACGAAGCCAGTTCACTGATTTTCTGAAAGAATACGCTGTAGCAAATACATTGGATTCTATAATAAATATTTCACGGTGCTGAACATGTCACTATGGATGTCTTTCGTAGAAGTAACTGAATAGCGAACCAATATCATGCAATTTGCTTGCTCCAAACATCGACTTTATTCTGAAGAGCATATTTTTTCTGAAACTAAAATTCCCCGACGCATCAAATTTAACCTAACCTAAACAAATATTGTCCTAACCTCAAATATAGTTGCATAAGTACTAGAGAACTCCCTCAAATTTGTCTTGAAGAACGCTCAATATCAGTTAAAAAGCAACTCCTTTTGTAACTAAAACTAAAAC
Source organism: Bactrocera neohumeralis (assembly GCF_024586455.1). Lineage (NCBI taxonomy): Eukaryota > Metazoa > Arthropoda > Insecta > Diptera > Tephritidae > Bactrocera > Bactrocera neohumeralis. The sequence continues at coordinate 79,168,937 of NC_065923.1, read as the reverse complement.
TGGCAACCTTCCAAGAGGCACCTCAAAATACTTGACATGAAATATATTGCATACTTTGGCTGATATGAAAATGAGCACTTAAATTAAATGCTCAACCAGTTACGTAAAAACAAAAACATGTGCAGACACGTACGAACCAACTGAGGCGAACAGGTGAAGTTCACAGTTTTTTTTTTGAAAATTGCTTGGGGCAAGTGCATAATATTTGATAACCAACAGCTCGTTGGAAGAGAAAAAAAAACCTAAAAACCCGCAAGCGCGTCCAACTAACCGATTATGCCGTAAGCGTACGGGTGTGTGTGTGGCTATGTGTGAGTGCAAACCATTTAAGCGACTTATCACATGCTGATGCCTTGTTTTAGATAAACTGAAATTTTCGTGGAAAATATCTTTTCCACTAAGAAAGGTCTGCCACTTACATTTGAGTGTGTGTTAGTATGCCTGCTTATATAGGGCCGTTCATGTCTTCGCAAAAGTATGCACTTTCAAATATTAGCGGATGACCGTAACAAATGCACTCCGTTATGGTAACTGAGAAATGCTCGAAAAGTCAGCGCAGCAGCAGCAGAAAGGCTGGCTGGAACAAATGGCAGATGCGGAAAATTGTTTGAGTTTTAATTTTTGGCGAAAAGTCAATATGCAATTTAAATATGTTTTAAATATATTGCTATTTTGCTCTGAGAGGTACATATACATACATACATACATATTTTTTGTGGAGATACTTACATATATGAAGAGTTTGTCGCCAAGTACGCATATTTTTCTGCGAAAAACCAAACGTCCTGTTGGAATCACATATTGTCCAAGTCTATATCATCCAATTCGGGCCAAAAATATTCGGTTGTCATTGAGCTTGTGATTCCCATTAACAGTGACGTGAAAGTCTTGATCATCATGGAAGAAGTACGGCCCAATGACGCCGCCGGCCCATAAACCGCACCAAACCGTAATTTTTTCGGAATGCATAGGTGACTCATGGAGTACGTGTGGATTGCTGCCAGACCAATAATGCATATTTTGCTTAATGACGAAGTCATTCAGTCAGAAATACGAATATACGACGATTCTGGTGGTCAAGCGGCTTCAGTTCTTGCGTCAATTTGATCTTGTAAGGATGTAGACCAAGATCTTTTTGCAAAATTCGCCACAACGATCACACAGAGATGGCAAGCGTTAGAAAACGACGTGTGAGATACAGATTTGTGTCTTTCTCATTTGATGCGTAAGCGGCAGTAAATTTCTCGACATTGCGGGCACTTCTTTGTCTCACTGCCATGGAACATTTTGTACTGTGTCAGTGGATTCAAATTTTTCCACTAGACGATCGATTGTTGACTTGACAGGACGATTATGACGACCATAAGTTGGACGTAGCACTTTTAAAGTTGACCTCACTGGCTCCGAATTTCGGTGTATATTTTATTGATTTCGACTCATTGTTGTATAGTATATTTTCCCATGATGAAATGGCAAACCTTACTGAAGATAAATGTCAAAAGACCGGGAATAAAATATGGGGTTGTTTGCTGTCCCTATCGGTCTACTTTTGTAGCATCAATATTGAAAATATCGTAAGATCGGACTACTGTACCATATAGCTGTCATACAAACTGAGCGATCAAAATTCAGTCTTTGTATGGAAAACTTTTTTGTTTGACGAGATATCTTCGTGAAATTTGATATGGGTCATAGTTTAAGGCAATAAAGTAATCTCAGAAGAAATTGTTCAGATCGAATCACTATAGCATATACATATGTAGTTGCCCTACAAGCTGAGCGATCCAAATCCAGTTTTTGTGAGGCCTATTTTGTATATATGAAGGGTATTGTAGCTTCGTTGCAACTGAAGTGAACTTTTTTGTCCCCTTTTTCAAATTTCATTATTTTTTTAATAAAATATATTTTTCAAAGAATTTTTAATATTTTTTTTCAGCAAAAAAAAATTTTAACTAAATAATACCTGCTGTTGAAATAAAAGAGTTTTCATTTTCGTTTCATATTTAGCTTTTTTATTTTCAATACTATAAAATGGCTTATATTTAAAATATTTACAATCGTATTCTTTATTTAAATTTTTAAATTATTACAGCCTAGTTTTTAGTTTACAAAGTTAAGCGCGCTTAACTGTCATTTGCTTTATTATTATCAACTTGTTTTTCTATACAAAAATTGCCGCTTACTAAAGTAATCAGTCAGTCAACATTCGTTTCGGAGGATGCTCGCTTTATTTTCAACGGAAATTTATGCTTTACATATACACACATATAATTCGCTTTACTTCCAGTGTCTAAGGCTGTGTACGCATGCGAGACAGAGTCTAAGATAACAAATTTCAAACGGCGCTGCGCATTAAGCCTTAGACATCAAAAGCTTTATTGTCTTATATAACATTAGTTTATTGCATCTAACTGTGCGCTGCTTACATTTCTACCTCACAGTCTGTTGGTTGTTGTATTTATTGTGGTGTTTCATTATTTATTATATAATATGGCATGCAGCGTTGGCTTTTCCAGTACAAAGCACAGCATGTGCATACATACATATGTACTCGTATACATATATATTTATGTAATATATATGAATGCTGTTATGCGTGTATGCATGTGTTTTGCTCTGCAGGAAAAGCCTTCGCCACTTAAGTACGCCTAAAATGTTTATTGCGTTAGAAGAAGGAAGAAAGGAGTTAAAGAGTCGGTAGAATGGACTTTAAAATGGCAGAAAATCTTAGCTTTTTGCTTTCGTTCTTGTTATTTGCTTACAATTTCATTACAACTGTGACTAAATAATATTTACAATTTAACAGTACATAGTTTTGGCGCAAATGCAACACTGTGTTTTTCATTTTGGCCACACCCCTAAACAGTTCTGCCGAAGGCGGACGGTTTCACATGCTCAATGCTCGATTACTTCGAATATTTACAGTAGTGCTAATGACTTTTGGTTAACAAAATTTTCGTTTTATTTTTTCAAATTATTCAAATTAACTTTTACCGTTATTTTTTATAGTTCTGTTTACATTTTTTGCATTAAAATATTTTCTATGTTTTTTCGTTTTAAAATTAAATTAAATTGTAGGACGTAGTATGCTGGTTGGCTTAAGAGCTAAGCGGCTTTTCACCATTGTTTTCTTACATTACTAATAGTAGACGCTGTTTCCTAATCGGTTTTTCGTATTTTACAATTTAAATATGTCTATACAATATTTTTTAATTCTTTACATACATATCACAATGTTTTTGTTGCTATATACTAGGCTTATATAATAAAATATTAAAATTTATTTAACAATTAAAGTTCAATTTTAAGTTATTTAGTACAATAAATGCAATGATTTTGCTGTTGATGAGGTGAGTGCGGTGTGTATGCGGGTAATAATGCTGTTTTACATAAAAATATGGAATGCATTGTGTTTGTTTGTGTTTTATGGTGAAATGATACAAATTATTAGAAAAAGTATAAAAAAAAAATAATTCAGTACTTAAATCGTGTGTTAGACTTAAATTGTGCGAGCTTTCTTTATTTTTTGTGGTAACAAACGGCGGACTGTAATGCTAATTTTAGTGGCTACGTGCTTTCACGAAGTGCATGAAAGCTTTAAAGAGCTTTTCAAGGTATTCTAAAGCTTTCAATCAATTGTCGCAGTATCGTGAAGCTTTCAATCAAATTTAGAGAATCCTTGCTTAAAGTTTCCTATTAGCGTTGAGCTTTCACTCATAGTTAGCAAAGCTTTCATTATATTTTTAACATTTGGACAGATTTTTGGATCGAATGCTGTTTTGTACAAATTATGCGATAAAAAAAGCAGTCAAAGTTTTTCTGGAAAAGTTTCTCAGTTCTTTAGAGCTTTCACTCCAGTTTAGAGCTTTCACTCAAGTTTAGCAGGGCTTTCATTAAACTTTTAATACTGTTCAAAAGGTTTGACAGCTTTTTGGATCTAATGCAGTAGAAAAGGCAGCCATTTGAAGAACTTTTTAGCTTTCATCGAAAACTTGCGGAGCTGAATGCGAAAATAATAGTTAAAAAGCAATAATAAATATTCCTAAATATTTCTTTTAAATTTTTTAAACATCGCTGCCTGCAATATTTCTATATTCTGCCCACTTTGCCTCACATTTTGCCCAAAAATTTTCTGCTGTAGTTACTTCTTTCTGTTGATTACTATTTTTGTTGCGTTTTTAACTAAACTAAACCGTAGCGTTATATGAAAATCATGCAACGGTCAGTCATCAACGCGCTTGACAGAGTCCGTCAAAAAGTCGGCCGCGTTAGTGAGCGAAAAATCGATCTATGTCAGTCACATTTGTTTTGCGCGCTAGCCGTAATCAACGTATCGATCGGACGCTCTGACGCGCTCATCGTTTGACTACTTGTCGTTGCGTCGTACCCTGCTGAGTTGTGTATAACTGTTTTGTCTTGTTTTTTCTTCACTAAACACACTCGCATACAGCATTTTTATTACTGCTTGCCTGTCTTTCTGTCTCTTCCCCTATTTGTTGCCAGTTCAGCCGCCTGTGGCACCTACTTTCGCCTTCTGCACAGCCTTTTGTTCGTCTGCTTCGCTCTTTACTTCCAACACTTTTTGCCTACCTCATCTCAGGTCGATCTTCAAATAGCACACTATGGTGCGGCATCAAGTGCTGTAGCTGAAGCAACGATCTTGCTGCTTGACGCCGTCGATCGACCAAGTGCATGTCTGGCGATCCACTTGGCCGCCTCTTTTTCTACCTAAGCAACGCTGTGTCGCTTTTGGGTCGACATACGTTTGCAGCTGGCTGTCTGTTGGTCTGTCTACCGTCTAAGCGACTAACTGGCAGTCGGACGCGTAAAGTTGTTTCTTTGACGATCGCTAGCTCTCTCTCTTTCATTCGCTATACCTGTCTCCTTCGCTCTCTCTTGTGCTCTCGAACACTTTATCGATCGCTTAACCTGTCTACCTTTTCAGCGCTGTTTCGTAGTCGTTTTGTTTGTGTCTGTTTTGTTACCGTTTTATGTTGTTGTTGTTGTTACTTTATTATGCCATTCTCTGTAACCGGCCGCAGTCGTCTGCACGCTTTTTATGTAGCCAACTTTGTGTTTGCGTCCACTTAATTTCTTGCTCTGGCTTTTGCTCTTATTTCGCTTATTACTTTTAGCTGCAATTTTGCATTGAACTTTTCTGTACGCTGCATAGTTGTTGTTGTTGTTTTTTAACAATATTTTTGTTCGGTGCCTTTTTATGATTGTTGCATGCAACATCAATTTTCTGTAGCGCTTTGGAGCACAGGAAGCTCATAATGGCCAGTGAGTAGGAAAAACAACTTGATATAAAACAGCAACAACAATAATACCAAAAGCACGCTGCCTTGCAATGTAAAACGTGCATAATGAACAACAACAATATGCCAATAACAACTACTATACATAACATTCGCAGGCGCAGAGTTGTGTGCGGCAACTAGTTTGTGGCAACATTGCCATGGCCAACATAATATTAATGCGGTTAGCTTGTCTCAGGCGATTTGTTGTTGCTGTTTGGCAAAATATATGCACAGTTTTGTATGCGTTTCGGTTGTACGTTTCGGTTTTTGTAATTTTTTATTTCTTTTTTTATTTTTTTCGATTTGTCTTTACTTTTTGGCCGCCTATGTAAGCATTTTTGTAGCTTTTGCCACACTGCTTTCAATGCAACTTACAACTGTTGCGTTTTTTGGTTAAAGTCAAATGTCCGAAATGCGAGCTAACAAGCCGCTGTAAAATAATTGTTGCGCTCAAGCAAAAATGCTTGTTGAGGCAGTCGTTTTGAATGCGTTTTTAATTAGTCAGCGAAGTTCAAGGCGCCCCTTAACGAAATTAACGCAAATGTGGCAAGAAAAAAATTACAAAAATTTCACAAAATAATTGCAAGAAATGAAAAATCAGCAAATTTAATTTTAGTTAAAAATAGAATTTACAATCATTAAATGAAAAAGTTCTTGCCACAAAAATCAAACAACTTTACACACTAACCACGGCAATTAATTTCAAAAATTCTGCGTCTATTAAAAAAATAACTTTATTTTAGTACAAAAGAATGCCGTTTGATTTAGACGCGCAGACAATAGCTGCGGTGCGCCGGTCACGCAGCCAGCAAGCCAACAGGCGACAACTTTAACGTGACTAACTGCTTTCATTGCAACATAATCGCAAAAAAAATTGTATAACAACAACAACAAAAAGTGGCAAACAACGCTGCACACATACACTCAAACAATTGCACAAAGCATGCCAAAGCAATATGTGCCAATAGGCATGTTGCACGAAGTAAATGTTCAATGCCAAATCGAATTTCGCCTATTGACGCGCCGTGCTTTGTTGTTTTTGTTTTTTCGTTTTTAATTTAATAGCAAATACGTTTGAGAAATAGTTTTTCAACATGTATTTGTTGGTATTTTTGTGCTTCGTGCCAGCGTTGCATGCAGCGCGGCGTTGTTTTTCTTTTTACTGCCGAAAATACTGCCTTTGAACGCACACACACACAGCTGTTGAGTTTTGTTTCGGCGATTTGTTTGACCTGAATTCGGAAAATGCCTACAAAACGCTTTTGAATGGAAATTTCAAAATGTGAAAGGCGAAAATGCAGACAGCAATGAAGTTGCATGTGTCTGCGGATGAGAGTAGCACCATATTAGTGAATGTTGTGCGCAAGTGAGCGCGTTAGTAATATGTAAATAGCCGATCGTCATATAAGATCTGCAGTTTAGCTGATAATGTTCAAGCACAACACAAATGACGCTGACCCAGAAACGAAGCTCGAAGTAAAATTTTTGATATTCGAAATAGTGTTTGAACTAAGCGCAATGCAACACAGTTGAAAAGTTGATGAACGCAAGGGGTCTTCAGTTACCAAAAGCTTGCAGTTAGCTTGTCAGCATTCCATAATACACTTGCCACACCACTAGCAAACTATAGCCACGTCTAGCCTATTGAAGCGCTCAGCGCGCACATTACTGCGTCAATTTTAGCACACACAACACCTCCCCCACTAAACCAACAGTTGTTTATAAACACATACACACACGCGCGTTCACTTACACATTAGAAACTACTGCTACCGCTGCTGGCGCCTTCAGCGCCCAACTCTTAGATATGCACGCCCATTGTGCGGCCGGAACTCTGCGAGCTACCACCCGCCGCTGAGGACTGCGTCGTGATGCTGCGCGGACTGGGGCATGGCGGTGGAGGCAATTGCTGCTGTTGTATGCTGCTAGGTGGCGCGCCTGCGCTGGCTGCTGTCGGCAGCAGCTGTTGTGACTGTTGTGGCGGCAGCGGCAGTTGTGCGCACTGCACCGGCGCACCCATTAGCATAGCTGCCTGCTGGTGTTGTTGCTGTTGCGCTGCAGCCGCCGCGGCGGCCGAATTGTTTCGATTGTGATTCTGTCGACTGCCATTGATGTTGTGATGCATTTGCGAGCGGAAGCTGGCATGTTGTAGCTGATGATGTTGCAGCGCGGCCTGCGGATGCATGTGGTGCATGTGATGAGCGCCGGTTGACATATTGCCGACAGCGCCGCCACTACCAGCGCCCGCTGACAGCATGTGATGTGCATGGTGATGATGTGTGGGTGGCAGCTGAGCGATGGGCATGTGCACGCCTACACCGGTGCAACCGCCCACGCCAGCGTTGCGCATGCGGCGCTGATTGTTCGGCACGTCGGGTAAGGCGAAGCGCAGCTTCTCCCAAAACAGTTTGTCACCCCACTGCAGGTATGTGTTGGTTTTCAAGTAGAGACGCAGTTCTGGGTCGATATCCTTTTGTGGCACCTCGCCGAGCACGATCAGTATGAGCCGGCGTCGACGGTCGCGTAGCACTGACTGATGCGCCGATTTGAATTCAAAGCGGCACCATTCGGATTTAATGAAATTCTCGGAGAGCACCATAATGGTGCGTCTTGAGGTATCAATAGCTTGCACGATGGCATCAGCCATATAACCACCAACCGGAAAGTCGCGATGATGTAAGCAGAGCTTGTAGCGCGTGTCACCTTGTTCGAGCATAGGCGCTAGATCCTCGCAAACGAAAGCTTCATCCTTCGAGCTGTACGAGATAAAGGCGTCGAAGAGTTTTTCACGTTCATTCTTGTCAACATCGCGATGCGCATTGCAGAAGAGCCGTATGCCGAAGCGTGAGTGACACCAGACGCGCATCTCCTGACGGAAGATGAACACGAGCAGCGTGCAGATGATCACGAAAACGAAGCTGGTCAAGACGGCTACGAGTATCGGCACATATTCATGCATCGGCGGCTGTGAGAGTATCATTTTCGTCGAGGTCATGTTGCCATTGATGATCACATTATCGTTGGGATCTGCCGCACCCAAAGGCGACTGATGCTGTGGCGCTTGCAGACCACCATTGCAGGCGACGAAGCGCGTTTGCGCGTCCAGCAGTGGATCGCCACTCAAGTAGATGGCATATTGCTCAGCATCCACTTGTTGGCCGCTCCCTGCGCTGTTGTTGTCAGTCGTTGTTGCATTACTACCGGCGAGCAGTGCGCAACGCAGCTTCACCTTATCCTGCACAGATTCACGCCGATTGACGTAGTCACGTAATTTGTCGATGAACTCACAATTGCAAGACCACGGATTGCCCGCCAGCCGCAGCTCATTCAGATACGCGGGCAGGAAGTTCCAAACAGCGAACTCGGTGATGGCGTTATGATCGAGCCGCAGTATTTTCAGGTGATATAGGTGCGTGAAAGTGAGCGTATCAATGGTGGCGATGGCATTATGTTGCAGGTACAGTTCCTGCAGATTGTCCAAACCCTGAAACTCATTACCATTCAGCTGACGCAAATTGTTGTGGTTCAGCTGCAGCACTTCGAGCTCAAGCAGCCCGTAAAATGTACGATTGTGCACGATTTCGATGCGCGAATGATTCAAGTGTAGCACCTTTAGACGCTTGCGTCCAATAAATGCGTGGCTGGAGAGTTCGCGGAAGTTATTGCCATCCAAATACAGTTGCGTGGCGTCCATGGGTATATGCGAAGGCAGCGTGCGATCGTAGGCGGAACGCGAGCAGTCCACGACATTCGATGTCCACGATTGATCGTGATAGCAGGCACAACGATCGGGACACTCCATTTTGCAGTCGCACGCGTAGAAGTCACAGCAGTGGCACAAAGCAAAGCAGTGCGCCTCGTACTTGCAGAGGAACTCATTCGATTTAGCCTCGATTAGCGGCACGTGCGTCTTACCGCGCGCATACGACAACTTACAGTAGATCTGATCGAGATCCATGAGCTGCGGTTGCGTGCGTGACTCGCTGTTGACCTTCTGCAGCCAATCTAGATTGCAATCGCACTCGAACGGATTGTGGCCAATGTAAAATTCGGGTATGTCCTTGTCGTCCGGTATGGGCGATAGGCGCAAAGCATTCGGCTCCAGCGTGGTAAGCCGATTCCGTATCAGGTCCACGCGCGTCAGATTGGGTTTCTTAAAAAATGTGTACGGTTGTATTTTGCTGATCAAATTATCGTTCAAGTATAAAACCTCCACGCTATTCGGTATCGAACTCGCCGTAATCTCGCTTAACATATTCGAGCTGGCATCGAATGTGCTCAGGCTAAGCTCATTTTCGATTTCGAAATAGTTGCCCAGCTGCGTGATGCGGTTGGCACGCACATCCAGCCACTGCAAACCGGTCGGTATGTGCGAGTAGTCGAACTTCTCCAAGCGATTATCCGAAATGTTAAGCCACACCAAATTTGGCAACTCGGTGAATAAGCCATCGATGCTCTTCAAGTGATTGCCATCCAAACGTATGGCCTGCAGCTGTGTGTTGCGGTGCAGCGCGCCCCCCTCGATGCCTTTGATTTTATTGCCGGACAAATTCAGTATCTGCAGCGATGACATGCGATCGAAGACACCGCGTCGTATGAACTCAATGCTATTCTCCGTCAAACGCAAGCCATACAAGTTGGCCATTGCCGAAACGCTGGTATTTTCAATGTTCTTAATTAGATTCTCGCCAATGTCGAGCGTCTTTAGCAGCGGCACAGCGCTCAACGCATCCGGTATGCTCTTCAGCTTATTGCCATTCAAATGCAGATCTTGTATGCTCGAGCAATTGCGCAATGCTTGCGTGTCTATTTTCGTGATGGCATTGTAGTCGAGACTCAGCACGAGTATGCCGTACAGGCCGCGCAATGTGTGCGGTCCCAGCATCGATATGCGGTTATTGGATAAGATGAGCGTATGCAAGTTGGCAAGATCGGCGAAGGCGCCGTCTGGTATGTGATCGATGTAATTCTCCTCCAGTTTCAATATCTGCAACGAGCTGAGCGAACGAAAGATGCTTGCCTCCAGCTTGCTAATCTTATTCGCTGACAGATCGAGCAATACCAGACGCTTCAAGCCCACGAATGTGGCGGCATTGACCCATTGCGAGTTCAATTCGTTCGCTGATAAGTCCAGCACCAGCAAATCAGCCAGATCGCTGAAGAGACCAGGCGCCAACACATTAATACTGTTATTCTTCAAGTAGATCTCCTTAACATATTTCGCCTCGGCGAAAAGCTCTGGCGGCAGCGAGGTCAAACGATTACCGGACAGATTGACAATGGAGAGCGAGACTAAGCCCTCGAAAGCGCGATCTGCGATAAAGTTCATGCCGTTACGCGCTAAATTCAAATTACTAAGGCGTCCCAAACCGGAGAAGATCGCCGATGGCAGATTGGCAATCTTATTGGCGCTCAAATCGATGTGCGTCAGCGATGTGCCACATATGCGTGACTTGCGTGAGCTCAACGCCGCGCTAAAGTGGAAATTGCCAATATCTTGTATTTCATTATGCGAGATATTGAGCTGTGTCAGCACCTTCAACGGGCACACCATGCCATCCGGTATCAGCCAGATATTATTCAAGCTCAAATCCAAACGATCGAGCTGGCGAAATTCGCTAAAACTGCTGCTCGCTATATCCAGCGACATGGTCGACCAGTCACCGTTATGCGTGCGTATGGTGAGATTGCGCAAATCCTGCAAGCCACGAAACGAGCCTTCCGTTATATTGCCGAGTTTGCAGTACTCGATGGTCAGCGCGCGCAGCTCGACCAACGAACGAAAGGAGTCCGGACTGAGACTGCTCTGGAAGAAGAGCGCATCATTGCACTCCAGCCGTAGACGTATCGTATTCTGTGGTTGTATAACGCTGAAGTTGGTGTTCTCCAACTCCGAGTTGATGGTGCGCAGATGGCAGACGAGCGTAATGTCCGCCTCGCTGGTGCCGGACCAGCGACACTCGTCGGGCGCCTGATAGAGCACTGTTTTGCTAAGCGCCGCGCCGAGCACCGGTATGATGACGGTGATGAGCACGGAGAGAATGGTCTTGGAGATGAGTGTCATTTTGGTGGACATTGTGTTGTTGGAATTTTGTGTTGATTTTGGTTTTTTTAAATTGAATTTTGTTTGATTTCGTAGATAATTTGTGATTTTTTGGGTTGTGCGTCTTTGCTGCAGAGATTTCTTGCTTCAGCGCATAAACACACAAACACATTAATCAAATATTTTAACACACGCGCACACTTTATGAGCGTGTTGCTTATGTTTGTGGCGTTAGAAACCTTATTTCTTTAATTTGCGCATTTTAGGCGTGACTTATGCGTTTATTTTGTTGCAAGAAAATTTTTTTTTTCAATTTTTCGCACTAATTTTGTGCCACTACACACTTTTGCACTCTGCGCTGCATTATTGTTGTTTTTTAATTTTTTTATTTAAATTCAATTTTTTTTTAAATTTTTTGTTTAATATTTTTAGCTTCTTTTTTGTTGCAAATAGTTTATTTTCTGTGCCGCGCTACCGGAAACCCGTAATCCAAGTGTTGTCTGCGGCGTACGAAACGAACTTGTAAGCGTTTAAATAAATTCGTTGAGTTGGTCGAATTTCATTTTTTGCCTGCGTCAACCTTGTTTTTTCTTAATACTTTGAGTAGAGCCTATAGCCAGCACTTTGCACTTCAATTTTATTAAAAAAAATTATTCTTCGCATTTATGCTTGTGTCAACACTTAACTATATGTAGATATATACACCGCTGTATACACATATATAAATCTCATATATTTTATTTCTTTTTAGATATTTTGTAAACCAGCCGACGTGCACAGCGAAGTTGTGCGATCGTCACGAACTCTACTCACAAACTGATTACTCAAAGTGCATGCAGTCGATTAACTACTAAAAGTAAATGCCAAATAGCTGGTCGGAGTAGCTAGAGCGCGGCGGAGACCACGCATATAAAATGCATTATTAAACAAAGTGGCGAGCTGAGTGTGGCAGTGAGCGTGCCCTGGGCAGTCAATAAGGTAAGTGAGTTTGTTTGAGTAAGAAATCAGGCGATGCAGACAGTCTTGCAGCACTTGCGAGACCAGCATGAGAGAGCGCGTACGCGGGCAGTGCTCACTTTGGTGGTTGATCTATGATTTCAGTTTTCTAATTTGCTGGGTATGCTCACATTAACGGCAAAGCAACTTTGGCTTTGACTTTGAGCGCATATCAGCGCGCTCAGAACCAGTTCGAGTTTGTTGTTTGCTCATCACTATTTGAGCGGCAATCGAACGTTAAACGTATTGTTGTTTTTATGCGGGTTATGCCGGCGATTCATGTGCTCTTCTGAGCGCAAATATATATGTAGTTGGATGTTGTCTGGAGCATCTAAGACGCGTTTTTCATAGAATTGCATAAGATAACTCTGAGTTTGGTAGATAAACACTAGCTTGCTGGATAAGATAGCTGCTATTTGTAACTGCGGCAGCTCCTTGGTTTTACTTAGTTTTTAATTTGTACGATTTTTGGAACCACTTCGAGCAAAACTGAAGATTTCGCGCTCACAAAGTCTCTGCTGTAAAATTTAACTTTCTTTAAATTTTCAATCATCGATTTTCTATGGATAACTTGAACGTATGCTAATTGAGATTATTAGCGCTTGCTTCTAAAAACAATTGCACGTTGTGACCCAAGTGATGTTGTAGGAAAGCCTGGTGCGCTTTATCTAGGGTTCGATTTTCGATCAAAAGCTGTAAAATCTGCGGTTAGAGAACGCCTTCTTGATCCTTTAAGACTCATATTCAACTAAGATCTTGAAGAGATAATGTTTCGAACAAGCGGTTTGCATTTTTGCATTTAGCAAACTAACTTACATACATATTTCCTCATTGAGTTTAAGGATTGACTGATCTATTGTGAGAAAAGAGATGAACAGATCAGAGTAGATGAACTTGTGCTTAGGAAACGACACTCTGTGAATCGAACTCTATTTTATGTCTGCAGGATCTTGAAGCTTTTTCCCATCAGTTTCATAAACGTGGTCAGGCTCAGGTATACAGTAAGCCTTTCCAAAGAATTTTCAAGACTTTTCGAAACTTTCCAAGTACCAATATATATGCCTACCTTTAAAATTACCCAAAAAATAGCGAGTTCTTGGTATTAAAAAAAACTACCTGCTATCAGATAACCGTATAGGTCTTTATAAAATTATGACCGAACGGATTTTCATGCCTTATTTGACAAATGTTAAAAAAATGCTGAGTTTAGAGTGTTAAGAACAATTTAAAAAAGTCTTTTGGTGCTACTTAGATATGAAGTTGCCACTTGAGATTTTTCATGTACTTGAGATAAATAATACTACTCTCAAGAACTGACGATTCTTGCAAAATCAAGCAATTCATCTCACGCCCAAGCAAGTCAACTTAAATTACGATTTGATCGAGATGAATCTGCTTAATTGAATAAAATATAGAGCGCCCGCTCAATGCGTACGCAGCCCAAACTCGGCATTACCAACAATATGCAACAACAATTTGAGCGCGTTGAGCGCACCTTCTAAGTGCAACGGAAATGAGCGATCTTCATGCAGCCATGCATTAGAATTACTTACACATGAACAAAGTAACAAATAAAAAGCAAAATCTGAAGAAAACACCATAAAACATGCCTTAACCAGCAGCGCCAACTGCAATAACAATAACATATACAACAACAATAATATGCAGTGCAGCGCAATGCAGTCGACGGTAGAAGGCATTGACACAAGTCCTACCGGTTGGACGAGTTTTTTATGGGTTCAGATGACTGCTTTTTGCGCTCAGCCGCTTAACCAAGCGTATGAGTGTGGTGAGCGGCGCTCAATGCTAGAGTAGCATTATGTAAAGTTCTCATAATTAGGGTAGTGTTGAATGAAAGTGGTTGTGGATAGTTGGAGGGAGAGTAAGTAAGATGATGGATAGTTGGTGGGAGAGTAAGCCGAATGAGTGTTATGAGTAGCTCCCAATATTGATTTAGAGTTGAAGCGGTGTGGTTGAGGAGTTTGAGTAAGAAAGATGACCGGTGTGAACGTTAGAAATGTGGTGTTACTTGGGTTTACAACAGTTTTTCTAATCTAACATTTATCTAGATAACTGAATTTCTTGAATAAGTGCAAACTTATTTTTCAAATTGAGTGGAAATATCTTCAGTTAGTAATTTTGCTATTGAGCGCTTACTAATTTGAGCTATTTATCTTTGAGATAATGTCGAATAAATGATAGATAAACATTAGCGCTCATTTAAGATATTAGCTGCAATGAATTGAATGAGCAAACTACTCTTTTATGCTCGAAATTTTTCGGTTATCTCACTCAATTAAAATGTCAGATCATCTGAGCACCAAATTAGCGCTCTGATCATTAGGAAATTTTGTATCATCACGGAACACATTTTTCTGCTGCAGACTGTGATTTTATTTTACCTTCTCTGCTGCGATTAATAGATTTGTATCAACGTCACCGAAATACAAATGTATTTGCCTCGCAGTATTTCTCGGCACAGCTGTTCTTTGCATAGAAATTCGTTGAGGAATACGAAACACTTTTATTATCTCTCGAAAATTATTTGTTTACGATAGCTTTTTTACGAGTTTTTTAATATTCCGGCTGTTTGTTGTTGAAGTGCAAGTCAAGTGCTTGTTGTTCCAAATTTCAGTAATAAACAAATCAATTGTCTTCTAAGTTGTGTACTTTTCACAACCAAAAATAAATAATCAAAGAATAGTTTTGTTTTGGGTTTTTCGAAAAATTTTGTATTTTAATTCCTAAACGCTTCATTGTAAAAAAAAAACTTTGTTTGCCTCTCTATTTATTTATCTACCGGCAGCAGTTTTGATGTTTGATTGATTGTTAATTTCATACATTTACATATTTTCAAAACATTTTTGAAAATATATGATGTTTTGTATGAAACTTTCAAATCGTTTTAAGTGTGGCATAAATTAATTTTGACTTGTGGCATGCATTGAAAAGCTGAACGCTTAAAACAATACATCAAATTAAGAGCAGTGAAAAAATTGTCAACAGTTTTTTGAGACATTTTTCTAATTCAAATTTTAAATAAAAAAATTAAAAAAATTTCGAATTAAAATTAAAAAAAAAATATTCGAAAAATTTCCAAATTTTAACTTTCAAAAAAAGATTTTCAGTTTCAAATTTCCAAAAAATTTCAAAACAATATTGAAAAAATTTTCGATTTCAAATTTTCAAAAAAGGGCTTCAAAAATTTTTCAAACACAAATTGTGTAAAATAAAAATATTTTCAGTTTCGAATTTTCAAAAAAAAATTTTTAAATGTTCAAATTTTAATTTTCAGACAATTTGGAAAGTGCAAAAACTGCATCAGAACTCTCATTAAAACAGCACATATGGAATTTACGTAAAATTTCAACTGAACTTGCATACATAACGACAATATCTACTCAACTCATCAGCTGCTCTGTTGAATCAATACTGCTGGCTTCATTGAGTTCTTCCGTGCGTGTTGCTAACAGAGCCACCAAAATTTATGTAGATAAAAATTGAGCGTGAGGTACACTCATTATTTTTAAAACAAAAATATATTTAAAATTGAACTCTCTCACTCTTTTATCTCACTCAATTTCCACTTAATAGTTTAATCTAAATTAAGGGCTCTCTATATTCATCAACTGTTCAGATAAATTCAGTGATTTCCAAGACTATTTTAAATAGTAAAGTAGACCCCACCGGATGTAATACAGATATGCTAACGATTTTCCCAGTCCTCGAAACACTTACATATGTCTCATAAACACTTTTTGGGATGGCCCTCAGCTCCTTTAGTGAATTTTGTTTTATCTTTTCGATCGACTGAAAACGGGTTCCATGGAGCGGTAATGGTTGTTTGGGGAACAAGAAAAAATCACAGAGTCAAATCTGGTGAATGCGGTGGTTTATCGATGATACTTATTGTATTTTTCGCTTTAAATTCAGTCACAGTATCATGTAAAATTCATGAATTGTTTTCGACGACATGTCCAAAGAGACTCTCAAGACCTGATGTGATTTGAAAGTCATGAGGTGAGCTCACGGATAGCTGACTGCCAGCTGGCTCTATAATAGAAAAGCAGGCACCGTGACTGGCCAGTGCTTAGGTGACTTTCCAACCTCGATGAAATGTGATTTAAAACCTATGAGGGCACCTCACGATAAGCTCGCAGAAAAGCAGGCAAGGTCTAATTCATTAGCTTTCCCCGAAAGTTTATTCGACGTCATTAGTGTGCGTAAAGGTATTTCCGCATACACCAGCAACCAGCAACCAAACAACAGGCTAAAAACGAACAAAGCGCGATCGATGCTTCTGGCTGGGTGGCATGCCACAGTAATGATGGTGGGCCACTTCGCATTGCATCTATGAGGCCGGTAATAGATAAAGCAAGCGGTAAGCAAAGCTTGTGTCTCGTCCTGGTTGACCTTTGTAAGTGTGGGTACACAATTGAGGGAATGTGTGATTACTACACACACCGCGCAGATGATGCAACATTTGCTGCCAAAACAACAACTACCAAAAATAACTGCATTTTTCATAAATCTTACTGCACTGCTAACTAGCTTAGGCAGCGATTTCCAGTTGGCCGGCTTTGTTTGTTGCGCGCATGAAAAATGACATGTCTGGGTCAATGTCAAATTCGTGGCATGTACTTTACGAATTGCTTATGGGAGGCACTTAGTGGTCAAATTTGAACAAAAGCAAGTGGGCTTTAGCGTTACGCGAAGTTTTAACTGCGAGTGCCTTATGTTTCTGGGTTGGGAACACTTTCTTGATCCTTTGCATTGACTTCACCACGTTGTTCTACTTTGCCACAATATGCATCATAACTCATAGATTGTACAGTATGGGTGGCCGGTTTTAATTTATTACTATTTTTAAGCCATTTGGACGGTTGAATATTCTGATTCATGTTTATATATTCTGACTCACGCAATTTGTAATACCAGCTTAAACTAGAGCCAAAGGGACCAAAAGCCGTATTCAAATTTTTAAAGTCTCTCTGATTTTGCAAAGCATTTGTTTACGTTGAGTCGAGTCAAAAACCTTTTGTTCACATATTGTGTCAATGACTCCTTTGTTTACATTTTATGAGGTCAATGACCTTTGTTTACATTTTATCAAGATCAACGACTAATTTTTTACATAGGGGACAATAAACTTGTTGGTTACAATTAGACAAGTCCACAACTTCTGTATACATTTAGCCGAGTCAACAACCTTTATTTATATTTGAAGCCCCAGACCCTTTTGCTTACATTATATGGGGTCAATGACCCTTCTGTTTAAATTTTGTGAGGTCAATGACCCCTTTACGGACATTTTAAGTCGATGAAATTTTGTGTACATTTAGCCTTCGTTTATATTTAGCCAAATCAACAACCTTTGTTAACATTTGGGGTCACTGACCCTTTTTTTGACCATTGATCATTGGCCCCTTTGTTTACATTTGGGGTCAATGAACTTTTGGTTTAAATTTAGCGAAGTCTACAACCTTTCTTTACGTTTAGCCAAGACAACATCCTTCCTCTATTACTTACATGTATCACCCCATATTACCAGTATCAAGGCTTCAGTATTCTCAAAATGTTGTTTATATAGCCACAACTTGTAAGAGAGATTTTATGTTCCCAAACAAATGTGATTTTTTCCTAACTTGGCAGCATTAAAAGCCAAATTTAAAGCTGTTGTAAGTTCCTACTAGAAATTTTGAGCTTGATTATGTATTTAGGTATTAAAAGGTCAGCTCAAATGCTGCTCACTTGGCAGTTGCGCTGATATAATCATATTTAGTTGGAAGATCTCTGACACCAGTCGCAAGTTTGATCTCTCCAAACGATCTGGAGATTGTCTTTGCTTACAGGAAGTGCCTGCGAATTTCTACGCAATCTATTTCACACCACACCCAATCACTCAACGCAAAGTCTGCAAAAAACCTGGCAGAAATTGCGAGTCCATTCAACATAAAAATGGATTACTAATTACGGCTGTCTTGCAAAATCTCACATTACTAAGTATACAATTTCGATGAACTCGTTTGTTACCCAATAAGCCCCGGATTGATAAGCTGCACGCATACAAAGTGCATATGCGCACAGGCAACAATGCGTTTCTTTCATTTTTTTCAGTGTGTGTGTGTGAGTCACGTTGGTTGCGCACGAAATGCAGGTATCTCGTAACAAAAGAGACGCACATTCGATGACAGGTGCTGTTTAAGTAGAAAATTTCGCCAACTATTGCAGCGCATACATAGATTTACATTACAATAACAACAAAGGAGGCTTACTACAACATGTGTTGCAGCATTTGGAGGCAATTGTAAGCAGAGCAAAGGCGCATACAATTTGATAAGAATGCGAATGTAGAAAAGAATTGTAGCAGTAATAAGAAAGGTGTATGCAAAGACAAATAAAAATGCACACATTCTCACATACACATACATATACATACATAAATGTACAAAGTTGAGTTGTGTTTGCCAGCAGTGAAGGCAGCGCCTATAAATATTGAGCAAATGTGGAGATTTCTTTTATTTTTACGAGAATTTCGCAAAGCAAAAGGCAGGTAGTTAACTGTTATGTTAGAAAATGTTTGCATGTATGAGTGTGTGCCTCGCTTGCACACTGCATTCATACGAAATTGGCCTTTGTAGTGCATTGGCAACAATTACTTGCTTAAATAGCATTTACTTGCCGCACTTTTTCAACTCTCGTTTGTGCATTGTTGTTGTTGCCACTCAATTTCGGGCTTGCACAGCAGCGTTGTGCGTGTGATTGCCTGCATTTTTCTGCCTTGCTGCTCTGCTTTCTTCAACAATTCTTCAATTTCTAATCTTATCCCACGAGTAATCCATCAAAAAAACGTAAAAAAACGTAACAGCAGTGGCAGCTAGGGCTACATGCTAGCCATAGCCATCTTTTCTTTTTCAATTACAACACACACAATTTTTGGTTGGCATTGTTGCAACATGCTGTATTTGTTTGTGTCGTTTTTATTACAGAAAATCTTTTTGATTTCCTTCCAATTTTTTTCGATTTCAGCACAACAACAAGCATTTTCTATGCAACAGGAAGTAGCTTTGTTGCTGCATTCACTCGTTGTTTGCCGTTCTAAGTAGCGCAGCCCACATGTCAAATCTACTCGTGTTGCATAATGCAGAACAATGCAAATGGGAATGCAATGGCAATTAGAAAATTTAAAAAAAAAGAAAAAAATATTAAAAAAAGAATTTTAAAATTACAAAAAAATAAAATCAGGAAAAACGTTAACTTCGCTTGCAACAAAGCTATAATACCCTTCACAAATAACGAAGTTTCTATACAAGATCTTGATTCAGATGGTTCAGCTTGTATGGCAGCTATATGCTATAGTTATCCGATCTGAACAATTTCTTCAGAGATTGCATAGCATCCTTAGGTAATTATCTATTCTCAATTTCGTAAAGATATCTCATCCAGTGAAAGAGTTTTCCATACAAACACTAGTTTCCGATCTTCCATTTTGTATGGCAGCTATATGTTATAGTGATCTGATCTAATCAATTTCTTCAGAGAGGACATATTTTCTTTTGAAAATAACTCACCCACAATTTCTTTTAGATATCTCGTAAAATTAAAAAGTTTTCCATACAAACCTTTGATTTCGATCGGTCAGTTTGTATGGAAGCTATATGCTATAGAGATCCGATCTGAACCGTTTCTTCGGGGATCATAGCACTTTCTTGGAAAGTAATCTCTTGCTAGTTTCATGAAGATATCTCGTAAAATAGAAAAGTTTTTCATACAAAGACTTGGTTCCTTTTGTTCAGTTCGTATGGCAGCTATATGCTATAGTAGTCCGAATTTGGCGGTTCCGACAAATGAGCAGCTTCTTTGTGAAGAAAGAATGTGTGTAAAATATCAGATCGATAGCTTAAATACTGAAGTACTAGTTCGCGTATATACAGACAGACAGACGCAGATAGCTCAACCGACTCAGTTCATTTTTCTGATTATTTAGATATATATTTTTCAAGGTCCGGAGACGTTTCCTTCTTTATCTTATTTTAAGAACATCGTGGCAAACTTAACATACACTGTGCAGGGTATAAAAATTAAAAAAAAAAATAGAAACCAACAAATCCATAGCATTTACTACAATCAAAAAGACTTCTATTGCAATTCTAGCTGGGAAATTCGATTAGAATAGCTAAATGTTGCCGCACAAATTGCTGCTGCTATTCTTTCCGCACTTACAATACACTACATTTTCTTGTTGTTGTAGATTTTTTGCATTTTGTTGTGCTCTTGAATGGATAAGATACAATTTCATCCAACTTAACTTAGGCTTAGCAGTAGTAGAGCGGCGTGAAGGGGACCTTTGCATGCGCTATCAGCGCCAATCTCAAATCCAAGTGGGCATGGCTCGAGCATGTGCGCTACGCCCACACTTCCGTGTTGCAATGAGCGGCATGCGGCGGCACTGAAATAGTAAGACGTATGTGAAAGAGTAACGAAATTGTTGCTTTTGCTCCATTGTTCGTCAACTTCTATGCCAATTTCTATGGTAAGGCAGCAAAGTGCAGTTTCCTTGTAATCTCTGCTGTTTTAGTGCAAGTTATAATTAATTTTTAATGCATAGCGGATCTTTCTTAGTTCACCCTTTATATACTTTCCGAAAGCTTAATTTTGCAACTGAATGAAGAATTCAAAAAAATCTCGTATGCGCTATAGAAATTATGAAGAAAGTAGGAAAGTTAAAAAAATAACAAAACAGAGGATTGCGAAAATTATAAAAATTTCAAAGCAGCGTATATCGAAAAAAGTAAAAAAAAATCTCAAAGCGAAAGAAAGAAAATTCTGCTAATAATGCGTTTAAGCGCTCAAATTTCATAATGCGCCCTTGATGACGACTTTTCTGTGTGATTATGCATGCGAATCAGCAAAACTTGAATGCCATAAGTAAACAAGAATACTAACATACAACATGTGACTAGGTGTGTGTTCCTACACACATGTAATACAATTATGAAAATGCCCTGTAGGAATTATATAGAATTTTTTACGAACTTAGCTGATACACAAACCATTTGCCCTTTTGAAATTAAGGATAATTGAACCAATTTTAATGTTATGCGTATTCTCTTTTCAACTGAAGCGTAGCATAAATTATAAAAATACAAAGGAAGTATTAAGCTATCTGAATAGGAATTCTTGCAAATACATACTTATATCGTTGGTTTGCGACTTGGCTAGACTATTCGCAACTCTAGCATAAAGCAAAAAATGAAGGAATCGCTAAGCTATCAGAACAAGGAATATATTTGTGTATACAGATAGCCAGGCAGCTTTGAACTCACCGCAGTCGCTTAAGGTTTCGTCAAAGTTAGTGAGGGAATGCCTTGATCTTTTAGGGAATTTAACAACCTATGTACTATATATCCCGATAACTCTGCAGTGGGCTCCAGTACAGTTCCAGGGCCTCCAAAAGCCTAAGTGCTTCGTCAGACTGACACTCTACCTACCTACCTACCTTCCCATATACCATATCTCTAGGTTATGCGACATCTGAAATAATTTTCATATTTAGAAAGATTTTCATCATAAGATAGGCTTTGCCTCCACTTTCCTACCGGACAGCTTCGCTTAATTATGGTTTATATGCGCTTCTTCAAATATGCAATTCTTTTGTAGCTTTCTTTGCAAATTTTTCTATGACATTTAGTACGGCATTATTGTTGTTTGTTTTTGTAATTTTTCTTATATTTTTTATTCACATAATTTCTCATACATAATCAACATCTAAAAGTGCATAAGTACAATTACGCGAATAATATGCAATTTACTTTTGCTTTGCTTTGTTTTATTGTCTTCTAAGGTGACTCATGTTGCATGCCAAATAACTGCAACAATGCAACACTACAATTACAAACCGTTCAACTTAGCAATCCGACAAGTTTGTCAGCGCAGTTAGTCATTTGGTGGGCTACACAGTTGGGCGAGTGACTGACTGACTGTTGACTGTCTTTCAGCCGAACAGCTGGCTCATCAAGCGTGTGCGCTTACGTCAATGGCAATCGTATAGCATGTGGACTGAGGCTATAATAAATATAAATATATATTTATACATACATATATACATATGTATGTATGTATGCATCTCATATTGGCACACAACACGTATGACAATGACCGCCCGTTGTCATCGTCAAGTTGTTGCAATTTAATGGAAATTAACAAGTGTTTTTCTTTACGCTATTCTTCGTTTTTTGGTCATGACATTTTGCAAGGTTTGACGCTTTCGTTGTTGTAGTACGAAGTAATTGCACTTTTGATAATACACTGCAGAAAATATGTTGGCGATTTGGAACTGTAGAAGTAACCAAACTACCTGTACCCTCAGAAATATAAAAGACGGTAAAGTCTGCTGATTAAGCAATTTTCTAGTTTAAGAGAATTTAAGCGACTATTTTATCGACTTCAGTGAATGTAGTATGTTTCAAGGGTGCTGAGCCGTTGTTTTGATCGTTCAGTTTGTATGGTAGCTATATGCTATAGTAGTCCGATCTGAAATTTTTTTTTGGAGCTTGTAACGGTATCTCTTATAATAAATCATGCCAAATTTCGTGAAAATATCTCCTAAAATATAAAAGTTTTCCATATAAAGACTTAATTTTGTGCTCTCAGTTTGTATGGCAGCTATATGCTATAGTAGTCAGATCTGTATAATTTGTTCGAAAATTATACCGTTGTCTTGGACAATACACCATGCCAAATTTCTTGCTGATAACTCCTAAAACAAAAAAGTTTCCCATACAAGCCTTTGATTCCGATCGGTCAGTTTGTATGACAGCTATACGCTATAGTCATCCGATCTAAATAATTTTTAAGTATATTACGTCATTACTTCAAACAGTAGCTCATGTCAAATATCTTGAAGATATCTTTTCAAATGAAGAAGTTTTTCATACAAGCATTTCAATCCTCTCTGCTTGTATGGTAGTATGGCGCTTCCTTTCTCACAGTGCACCCGCAACTTTTCATTCCCAACAATTAAGCGTTTGCAATAAGCAACATGAGTTTATTTCCCTTTGTTTACCGTAATGCAATGAGTTCTATGAAAGCACAAAACAACAACAACAAAAACAATTAAAACCAAACTAAACTAATGATTGTCGCTGATCGCTTTCTGATTACAAGGAAAAAGTTGTCGCAAAAATTGCAGAAAACTGTAAAATAAGCCAAGTGATAAAGCCAGCATTGAACATAAGTATATTTGTATGTGTAGGTACGTTTGTGCAGTGACATTGCATGTCACAGCTTTGACAAGCAATCAATTAAAGCTAATTCGCGCTGAGCGCAATGACAAATTATTGCAAAATTGAAAAAATGGAAAGGTAACTGAGAAGAGTTGAGCGCACTAAGTGGTACTGTTCTTAGCTGTAAATGATAATGCGAGAATGCCAAAGAGTGCAATTTCACCTAAAATGGAATTTTTTCAATAAAAATTAGAGGAAAAAAACAAATTTGAAGGAAACGTCGGAGATCCTATAAAGTAGATATAGAAATGATCAGCGTAGTACCTCATTTTTTGAGTTATGTAACTGAAATTTTGCACATGTGTTTTCTTCACAAGAAACTGCGTATTTCTTGGAATTGCTGATAATGAGCCATCATAACAAATAGCTGTCTTACAAACTGACCCATGAAAATCAAGTGCTTGTATGGAAAACTTTTTCATTTGGCAAGATATCTTCAAGAAATTCGGTAATGGGTTATTGTTTATGGCAATTCTACAATATCCGCAAAAATTATTTAAATCAAAGCAATATAACATATAGCTGCCATACAAACTCTCCTACCAAGCGCAAGTCATTGTATGAAAAACTTTTTTATTTGAAAAGATATCTTTACAAAATTTGAAAAAAAATATTATATAAAAGACTACTATAATCTGTATAGATTTCTTTGAAATCAGACCGCTATAGCATATAGCCGCCATACAAACTGAGCCATCAAAAAAAAGTGCTGTATGGAAAACTTTTTAATTTTAAAAGATATCTTCACGAAATTTGGTAAGAATTATTGCTCGAAGCAACACTATAATCAGCGCAAATTTTTTTCAGATCGGTTTACTATAACATATAGCCGCCATACAAACTGACCCATCAAAACCAAGTTTTTGCAAGGCAACTTTTGTGTTTGTAAGCGTATTGTAGCTTCCTTGCAACTAAACTTAACTTTTTTTCCACTTTTTCTTTGAAAATCACATTTTTGTAGCTTGATCTTGCTTTTCTGGAACAGCGGGGTGCAATGACTCAGCTCTTTTATGCACCCTAATGCAGCCAATATGTGGGCTATCCCTTCAATTAACCATTGCATTTCTAAATTTTGTTTAACTTGCGTATATTCAGACAAAAATGTTGTTTGAAATAATTTTAAAACCGTCTTGACACGAAATCGTTCTAATTCGCTCGCTTATCGCGCTATTTAATTAGATGATTTAAGTGCAGTTTGCCGTTAACACACAGCCCGCTTGTGTGAAGCTAAGACTCTTGCTATGTAAGTGTGCGTATTTATTAGCACTATCTAAATATTGCCTCAATTTATTGTGTGTAATAAAAGAAAAGTTTCAATTTTCACTTATCAGCAACAACAAGCGCATGTGTGGAGTGTGGAGACAGACATACATACATATGTATATGGACAGACACCCCCCACATGCATGCAGTTCGTACTCGTCAGAGTGTACGCTAGCAAGTTTGTTTTTGTAAATGTGGCAAGGCATAAATATTTTAGTAATTGAAAACAACAACAAAATGCACTAGGAGAGATAGCTGGGGAAAACAGTATCCAAAGCGTTATTATTGTTGTTGTTTTTACATTATTTAAGCTTAAAATCGATATCGAATGCTATATCGCATGTTTTTGTTGTTTCATTGTATTTCACAGCTATTGCTTCAATTAGTTTGCTGATAAATCCAATTAATCCCTTGTTTAAATAAATTGTATTTGTAGTTGCCGCAACTGTTTGCTGTCTTAAGCTGTGTTTGTGCAAATAAACAAATAAGTAATTTGAGACGAAAAAAATAATTTTATCGAAATTTATTCACTCTAAGTTCGGAATGAACCAATACATTTACCTATGTATGTATATGCCCGCACAGTCACACTTGTGAAATTCTCTTTGTATGGCAGCTAAGTATATGTTTTAGTCAGCCGATCTGTACGATTTCTTCGGAGATTACCTTACTGGCATAGATACTAACTTATGCCAAATTTGGTGAAAATATCTCTTCAATTGAAAAAGTTTTCCATACAGGTACTTCTTTGCGATGGTTCAGTTTGTATGACTGCTATATGTTGCAATGATCCGATCTGCACGATTTCTTTGGAGAATACATAATTACCATAGGAAATAATACAAGCCAAATTTCTTCAAAATATCTCTTCAAATGAAAAAGTTTACCATACAAGCACTTTACTCCGATCATTCAGTTTGTACGGCAGCTATATGCTATAGTGATCCGACATCGGCTGTTTCGACAAATAAACAGGTTCTTGGGGAGGAAAAAACATGTGCAAAATTTTAGTTCGATATCGCAAAAACTAAGGGAGTAGTTCTCATATATATCATTCCTTGATCAGGGTATAAAAATGTGAGGCTATTTCTCTACAATTTTCAATTATTATCGTTTCAGGGTTCAGAACTATGTGTTTCCTACTAGAATGTCGTCTTAATTGTAGAAAAATTTCGAACTAAGTATAAACACCTAAAATGGTATAATGATGTCCCTTCTTTCTTGGTAAAAAGCTTTAGCTTGCTTTAGACTTTTATAGTTAGATTGTGGCTTGGAGAAAATTGAGGCATTGGTCAAAATTCCAAATGAGAGGTGTAAAAGAGATTAACTTACGGTATATAGAATTCTTATGACGATCAATATTAGAGCTATACGCATCATAAGAGAGCCTCTGAGAATGCTTTCATTCAAGTCTATGTTTGAATAGCTCAAGAATCAAGAGCTTCTGAGAACGCTTTCAATTCAAGCCTGAGTTTGGGTATTCCAAGTATCTGGAGTCTCAGAGAATGCTTTTATTTCATGTATTTTTGGGTAGCTCAAGCATCGATAGCCTCTGAGAACGCTCTCATTCCAAGTCCATTTTTGTGTATCTCAAATATCGACAGCCTCTTAGAACGCTTTCATTTCAAGTCTCAAGTATCGAGAGCCTCTGAGATCGCTTTCATTTTTTGCTGAGAGTACTTGTATGACTTTCGTTATGCCTAGTTGTTAATAAGCGAACATTAACCTCACTTCCTGACACTGATTCCACTGTTCCACTGTCTCTGATGCCACTTGGTAGCTCAGCTAGCGCTGCGAGACTCGCTGTCTTGCTGCTAGTCCACACATTTTACCACCGAAGTTGAAGTTTACAATATGTGCCTGCCAACACATGCAACAAAATCACTGCATTCTGCATTTATTTCGGTTTTACAATGCAGTATTATGCATATGCCATGCAGCATAACGGTAATATTTCAACTTTGCTTCAATGCGAGCAATGAAAAATGAGCAATGAGCAATTCGGTGAAGGCCCGGAATTCGGCGTTGTCATTGTGTCTGCCGAGGCACGCATAAGGTCTGCCAGAAATCAGAGCATTTACACACAAACACAAGTGTATACGGGGCAAGCGAGTTGGTGCAGAACGGCATCTTCTTCCTGTGGCAGCCGCAAGGCAAGCAGAGCGCGGAGACGTTGAGCCGGCAGCTGTGCTTGTTTGAGGAAATAGCCGAAATGCAGTGATGCATTGCGAGAGTGAGAGACAGCGACAGCGGCCAAGGAAACTCACATGCCACATACGCATATATGAAAACCTTAATGACGCGCTGCACTGCAGCGGATGGGTGGTGGGGAGCCGCAGCGTTGGCATGCAGGCGGCGCGGCTCAAGTGTTGCGCAGATCCTTTGTCGTTTAACGGTTGGGTGCGCGGCGCGGAAATATTAGATGCATTCATATACATATATAAATATATTACACACACACCCACACCTACATATATGCGCACACGCGTTGCAAGCAAATCAAATTTACTCTCGTTTGCCTTTTAATGGCTTTGTATGCCCCAAAAATAATTGTTTGTTGTATTGGCATGCCAGTCGTGCATGGCGGCAGCGTCAACAAATACAACAAAAACATATACACTTGATAAGTAGCATGTTGCAAGTAACCAATGTGATGTGCTTACATATGTTTCTCAGTACTTTGTTGCACAAGTGACGTGGCAACATTGAAGTGCTGTTTGTGCAACAATATAACAACATTAGTGCAGCACAATTGATTGAAGTGTATAAAAAACAACACAAACACCAAAAAAAAAAACTAAAAACACAACAACAACTTCGAGAAAAAATGATTAATTGCAATTTCGTATGGGGCATGTGTTTTTCTTAAATGTAGCATCAACTACTCCACTAACTAACAGCGCCAGGCAGTTGTTGTAATTATCGTTGTTCTTGTTGTTGTAATTGTTGCACCGTTTTGCTGTTTTGATTAATTGAGTTTTGCGCCGATTGAAAAACGATTTTTTCGACAGCAACTTTTTCCACTAAACGTCAACTCTTCGGCTCACACACACACACACACGCACATAACTCACACGTGTGTGTCTGTGTCCGCTTGCGCTTGCGATTTCAGTGTCTTAAGCTGGTTGCTGATAAATCTCGACGCATTACTCGCGTAATGGGGTGCCAATTTCAACTCGTTTGACGGCAAATTTCTGGTAATTTATTATAAACCCAAGCAGCCATGTGAAATGTGTGTTGGTTTTTCGATTCTTTTTCAATTTTTCTCCTATTTTTTTATTTAAACCTTCTCCTTACGCTCATTCTGCAACGCAATTGAATCGAATCGGTGAGCAATCGCAGGCAAGTACTGGTCTATTAAGCGTGTTTTCCTGGCTGCGAGTTGTGCCGCAGTAATGAATTGAAGTTGTAATTGAGTTAATTAAATCGATTTTGACTGATTAAGCGTATGAAAGTAAGTTAGTTTTAATGAATCTTGTTAGTTTATGAAAAATGTGAAAAATTTCTGGCAACTAGTTTTAATGGCTTTTCCGCTTTGGAACGATATAACGATTAGTACTTTATATAAAAAGCAAGTCAATGAAGGTTTAGCACTGTCTAGTGGAGTTACATGGACGGTAAATAGCAGTTTACTCCATGCTAATACTAATTTCAAACACCATTAAGAAGCAATTGAATTTCTTGTGAAAATAACTATGACCTGAACCTTGCGGTTTACAAAAATTCTTTAAAATCATAGGGACATATACTCATTACACCGCGAACTCGAGTTTATGGCAATAAACACTACTCATAAGTCTAAAAATTTACCGAGATGAAGTTAAACCTCAATTAATTGTAGATTATGGACGCGCTTCGTTGTTAATCATAAACATAGGCAGTCTTTTTCCGAGAGGGCTTCCCCCTCATGTGACCTTTGTCTTGACAGATTGTTGTTTCTTTGTCCTACCGACATTATCCCATCTCAGCGTTCGTCTGGTCCACTCAAGGTTGTTAAACAGATACTTCTCAGCCTGTCTGATCTTCAGAACTTTGATTGCCAAGCGCCGATTTTAGATTCCCAGTTTGTTTACGATAACTCGATCAATCCAGCAGAGGATGCTCTTCATAGTTTTGATTTCCAAGCGTCGTTCCGACTTTCGCTGCCTGGCTTGTATGTGTACCATGAATTTAGCAGAGGATCCTCTTCAGAATTTTGATGATCAAGCGTCGGTCTGACTTTCGGTTCTTAGCTGGTGTGTAACGCCATGAATCCAGGAAAGGATCCTCTTCAGAATTTTGATTGCCAAGCGCCGACCCGACCTTAGATTCCCAGCTTGTTTACGATTACGCCATGAATTCAGCAGATGATCCTCTTCGGAGTGTTGATTGCCAGGCGTCGGTCCGGATTTGGCTTTCTAGCTGGTGTGCTACGTCATAGAAAAGTAGCAGTTGTTGCTATTATTGTGACGACAGAAGTTATTTAGAGTAATAATGCCGAATTGACAGTCCTTGGTCAGATAAAAGTCAGGGTTCGTTCCAGTTACTTAGATTCGACTGTCGTGGAACCTGCTCGAAAGATAGTCGCCTTTAATGGTCCAAGGTTGACTCTCACAAGCACAAGGCGACGGTTGAGGTACCTCTTTATGAGACTTAACGTATAGAGCCGACCAGCGTAAAGCTGAAATCTTCTCAAATAACACCTAACACATCAATTTAATGATGACGTGGAGGCAAGTAATTTGAGGCGGTTTTAACGGGATGGAGGTAGTCGCGTCATTACCTACCCGTCTCCACAACATACATAATTTGTTAACAAAATGCCTCAACTTCCAATCCAGGGTTCAAACCGAATCCGAAAGGTTTTTATAATCATCTTCCATATCAAAGCTAAGGTCCAGTTGAGGAATCGGTAAAACAGTGCAGGCTATATGTCATTTCATGTTACCCAGGATACATCACTTGGAAGCTATCAGCGCTACATCCATAAAATAAGAAATAAGGGATCACAGTAAATAATCATTTAAGGTTTTTGGGTTTACGACGGTCCGTAAACTGCAAATGTAAAAGGGTTTCTTTCTCATATCACTGATTCGGTATTGGACTGTTAGAAAATATTTTTTATGAAATAATATTTGACTTATGTGTAGAAGAGTTGCTCTTTGCTACTTTCAACATTAAATGTATATCCAATAATACTACGGGGCAGATAGAACCCATGTTTTTCCTAATGTTGTTAGGTTAGGTTAAGATGTCGATCTTAACAGGAATCTCACTTTAAAGTTTAGAACGTCAGTCCGTTAAAAAACGGCAATGTTATTGTCGACTAAGTCTCCTGGTTCGCCGAAGAAAAAACTACCGAGTTGTTTCAGCCTCAGTCTTGTAAAGGCTAGATATTGGAGGAAAAAATGCCTGGATGTTTCCATCTCCCCCTCCTCCATACTATTTTGACAACTAGCGTCCGACAAGACATTTATCCTTACCGCATGAATGTCTATTTGACAGCGTCCAGCAAGAGCGATCCTAATGTTAAAAACAATAAATTATGAAATTGTTTGAAGAAAAATTTCGAGGCGAATGTTTTTTTCATTAAAAAAAAGTGAGGTTAGTTTCCCAAACGCAATTTTACATGTCACTCACGTACGTTACACCACTTTAATGATTATATTGAAGGACCTAGCAACGATAATCTTTAACAAATCGAAATGTATATGCCAACAGCTAACGAAATTATTGGCTTATCAACACGATCACACCTCTAAATTACAATTACAAAGTGCCAAAGGCGAAAGTAATTCCAACTCACTTTTCAAAGATCACTGATATGAGAGCGCCAAATGTCCTTTTTGTAGCGTAGTACCCTTAAACCGTTTATATCTGACCCAGCCAACAACATGCGTGTAAAGATAGCTGACCCTTGTTGTTGGCCATAAACACTTGAGTCGTTAGAGTCCCAAAATTCCTAATAATTAAGGCGAAAAATATTTAACATTTTCGTATATTTACTTTTACTGCAACAGTTAACCTGCTTTAGAGAGCCATAATTCATGGCGAAACAAACAAAAAAAACAACAAAAACATTTGTATCAAATAAGAGAATCAGTGCTGCACTTGTTCGATCCGGTATTTTGTTGCAATGTTGTTTTTATTGCGATCTTTTGTTGTTTTTGTTGTTTTGTCTTATGACATTTTTGTTTTTGTTGTATTTTTCATTTGTCATTTTATTGTTGTTGTTGCATTTTTCTTTTCTCATTTTGTTGTTATTTTTGTTTCTCGCCACTTTTTGTTGTTGTTGTAGTTGACTTTCGTACTTTCGTACTTTTGTTGTTGTTTTTGTTTTTCCCTCGTCATTTTTGTTTTTGCTGCTTTCAAGCAAATTCTATTTGGTCTCATTCGTTGCAGTTGTCCACTACGCCAAGCCGTTTAATTTACGACTATCTTGCAACACTCACCCCTCACCTCCGCACCCTTACTTTCTCCACATTTTACCCTGTCCGGTCGCAGAGTAGACGATTGAATTATGCCTTCTGCTCCAACTATGGAACACTTGTTGTTTTGTCTATCGCACTCACCGCCGCTGCAGCACTTCGCAGCATCAGCGCAGCACTTCTACCTGTGCGCATGCGTACCAGTTATTTTGATTTTAAATTGGATTTTAAAGATACACATAAACGTCGTAGATCGATGTAATAAAACTGGAAGATTTCCCTTTATTAAAACCACTTCAAATCGAACGGGCAAATAAATAAAATCAAGCAAACAGAAAAAAGGGGAAAAAACAACAATAGAGAAAGGTAAAAGTGCCGGGGTCGGGCGGCCGCGCAGAGTTAGAACAACAAAGATTGTGGCGAGGACAAAAACAAAGTATACAGAATTGATACACTCAACAGCACCAAACAAGCGATCATCTACATAAAGCGAACGATGATAAACAATAACAATGACTCAAATAAATTAGAAGCGACTTGAGCGCAACAAAGCGGGAGAAAGAGTTTGGGAAGAAAAAAATATCTATTTTTGGAGAAATACATTTAAATGAACGCAGTCATGGCAAAGAGAAGGGCAACCAGCATTGCATTGTTGTTGCGCTGCAAGTGAGTTGCACTTCGGTGCGCTTGTAACTATGTTGCAACACATTTCATCACGTACACGACAGACTTTTCGGACCGATTCATGCATTTCACGTGAATTTTGTAAAGAAAACAAATACTAAATGCAAGAGCGTACATATTTTAGAATGAGTTGTAGAACTTGTGATGCTGGAGCAGAGTATTTGGGGCACAGTGGTATCGTAGTGGCGCAAATTGCTGTGATTAAGTTTAAGTAATTGCTTAGATGATAAGTAGGTACTTGTGGATAAAATATCCAAAAAAGAAGTAAAAATGTTGTTAGCGGAAAGACGTTGATTCTTGGAACTGCATGGACCTCGCCAAGCGCTGGTCAATAACCAAAAATTGTACGTCCGTGAGACTCTTCTGGTCCAAAGAGGACCTCTTAGCAAGGTACATCTCGCCGACATGGTAGGCACACTGACCAGACACTGTCCACATCCCCACTTTACCTGACTATCAGACCGCTATTGCATTCATGTTAAAAAGGAGCTTGAGTGTGTTGTTGCTGCGAGATGATCGGATTACCGTTGACGATGTGGAGAGGGACGCATTACTATGAAGCCAGCGGCCAGAGATAATAAGGTCAGAAGTAGGTGGCAAGACCGTTGGAACAATAACCGAATACATCCGGTACTTAACTTTCGTTGAGAGCAACCCAGACTTCAGATTTTGTCTGAGTCTGGGTTTTCTGTTTACTCAGACATTAGAAATCTTGAGGGCTATGAGGATTAGATGGACTGTTAGACGATTAGATGTTATCGATGCGATCTCCACGGAAACTTATGTCTGGTATTTCGGGGAGTAGAAGTCTGTTGCTGGCACTGACATGAGTCGCCTTAAAACATTTGGATACATCCTCCAAAGAAGAGAAAGAACCAAAAATTATATATATTTTACCCCTAAATATCTGTTTAAATTATCTGTTACAACCTTTGTTTTAAACGTTTATTTTAACCACGTTTTCGCCCATCACAACCCACGGTGCCTACAGTGCCAGTTCAAATATTTTGGGCGGTATTTGTAATATATGACCGATGTGTGCGAACGATCGATAGTTTAATCAGTTGAAGAATAAAACTTCAACTTAATGATGCTCACCTTGGCGATAATACGCTGAACGCCAACAACAAGACCAGGCAGTAGATGGAAGGGGATAATAATAAAGCAACAATAAGCTACAATAAGCGCGATATCAACAGACAAATGCGAAGGTGATAAACGAAATCTCAAGCCAATATGCTTGTGGAGCATTCTGTGGCGCTGTTCGGTTACTATTATACAACAACAGCGTGTTGCAAGGAGAAAATCTTATTTATATGCGCTGTCAATGAAAATGAACGTTGTCTGATATTTAACTGGAAAATTGTGGCGCGGCCTTCCACTAACTGCTGTTAATTACCAGGCTTATACGATCGTCTCTTTCTTCTTTCTTCTTGTTTTTTGTTATTCTAAATTTTTTTTTGTGTACTGAAATTTAAGATGCCACATAGATTTGGCTGTTCTTATCGCTTTTCGTACAACTTTCGGTTTGTATGTTTATCCAGTTTTTTTCTTTTGTGTGGAAATTAAATTAAATTTGATTTTAAACAGCGAATTTAGTTTGAATTCGCCTATTTATATGGAAATTTCCAACTGCACGATAT
Organism: Bactrocera neohumeralis; assembly: GCF_024586455.1. Taxonomy (NCBI): domain Eukaryota; kingdom Metazoa; phylum Arthropoda; class Insecta; order Diptera; family Tephritidae; genus Bactrocera; species Bactrocera neohumeralis. The sequence continues at coordinate 79,135,316 of NC_065923.1, read as the reverse complement.
CGAATTGCATTTTTGGTGCCGGCAATTAAAGCGAATCATTATAAAAATGTAATTTTTATAGTCACTTGTATGAATTTGGGTGAAATTTAAAAGGCATAAATGCGATTTCTCTCTGTGTGGGAAAGTTTTTGAACGATTTTATGAGTTTTTGTGGAAATCAAGGCATTTCGCTTGTGCTGTTAGATTCTGGTGAGAACTCGAATGCCAAAAATATAGTATATATGAGAGTTAGAACCAGAGATTTTTCACCATACTTTTGAAAATATTTGGACTTGGCTTGACGTATTAAAATCCTGACCCCTCACATTCGTTCCACTTGCGCTGACGATTTTCTTAATCAATTTAAGTTTAAAAGCAACCAGGTTCAGGTTAAGAGACCGATCCTCATAGGAATCTCAATTAGACAGCTTAGAACTACAGATTATTGTAGCGATTTCCTTTGCCAATTTAAGTTTAAAAGCGACCAGTCTCAGGTTAAGAGATCGATCTTAACAGGGACTCGTTTAGACAATTTAGAACTCCAGTCCGTTGTGGTACTTAAAATTCCTATATAACACATCATAAGACTCCTACAAGTCGACAAAGTGCCTTGAGACTATCACAATTTTTTCGGGACGGCTGATGTCAGCAACGATTATGTCTCCTAGTTCGCCGAATGCAAGTGATGTCGTGATGTTTCATCCTCAGTCTGGCAAAGACTGGACAGTGGAGGATAATGTAAGCTAGTTGTTTCCTCCTCCATACTGGCTTTAACAACTTGCGTCTGTCAAGATTTTTAGCTCCCCTTCCAACGCTCCTAGCTTCGAGCCATACGTGAGAAGGCAAACTGCACTGAAGGGTTGTTTAAAGCCTTGGGCCCCTTGAGGAACAACTCAAGTCTTGAAACAGCAGCAACACATGGAATACCACAGAGTTACTTTGGAGTAGTATTGATGGTGGACAGACCAAAGCCTGCTTACGTCGAGGCAAAAGGCGACTCTTCTACAGCGACTCCTCGCCATCTTACTTCGGTACTTTCTAGTACTTCAATGAACAGTACATATTGTGAGTTAAAAAAAATAATTAATTCCAGTCTGGTATTTTTTGGCCGCTTAGTTATTCAAACTGCCTCTACAGCTGTTTACTTAAATAATATTCCAAAATATTATTTTCCCATGCGTTTAAGTATAACTAATAAATATCAAAACAACTTCAGACAAACTTTCTCACACAAAGGCACACGTTGCAAGGTAAATTTACAGATATATGCATAACTATGTGAACCAACGTGGCTATGAAGATTTTAAAGCGCTGTAAACCTGCTGTTAATCCTTTGCAGGTATGATTTGCATTAAATTCCCATTGCCGTATATGTTCGTCGCACACACTTACTTGCATCACTTGCATTTTATTACCAAACACATCCTTGCTGCGCTGTTGCATGTAAGGTGAGCGCGTGAGAAACCGAAAATGTGACAGCTTGTGCTTTCGTTCGTTTTACATAATCCTTTGCTTAAATCATTACATATGCGCCACAAGTGTGTGGATAAATTAATATTTGCAAAATATGTTTTTGTCATATGTGGCACGTTTGTTGTAAAAACATATGCAGTATGCTATTGTATATATGTGTGTGTAAGTGATAACTCAATATTGAGATTTTGCATGTGACTAAGTTTTTGTCTCAAGTCTTCTTCACTGTGTGGGGATTAACATCTTTTCTCACATTTTGACTTCTCAGTAAGGTTATGTTGGATTTTTTACTAAGGTGCTTGTTGATTTTTCATACAAGTTAGTTGAATGTTATCGTTTTGTATAAATAAAATTGGGAAATTTGAAAAATATTTCTTGGACACCTTTTTCTGTTTGAAAAATGTCTAAATTTTGACTTTGGTGCTGATAACGGGGATTTCCTTGAAACATTTTTCTGAATGCTAAACGAGTGGCTGTTGTTATTTTAATAAGAATGCATTTTTCAGTACGACTAAAGGGTTCCCACACATACGCTCATAACTCCGAAACTATTTGCCAGATCAACCGCAACTTTTCGAAGAATATTCTCACTTATTCTCGATACACATGCTAAGTGTAAGTCAAGCCATATGCGATAGCGAAGTTATGGAAATCGCACATCAGATCATTCAGATCCCCGACAGGGAGAACTTTAAGGTTAGCGGATGAACTTGGTGTCCTTTGTTCAGGTAAGAATCTTATACCGGCTCATAGAAAGGGAACTTCAGATCCTCGCCAACTGGGCGGAGGGTCACGGCCTAACAGTCAATCCGGAGAAAACAGAAATCTGTATTTTCACAAGAAGGACACAAATTTAAAATCAATCTTCCCTCTTTAAGGGGCAGAAATAGCTCGCGAGCTTTGTCAAAAATCTCGGAAAAGCAGCTTAGGAGAAGATATTGACGGCAGGGTTTCCAATGCTCTTCAAATCGGGAACTCCTGCAGAAAAGCAATCGCTTTAGAATGGGGTTTGCGATCAAAGGTTCTGTAATCGACAATTCTCGCATGGTCTACTGGCTCCACGCAAGTGTTAACCGCCTCATCCTAACATATGGTGCGGGTGCGTAAGGTGGAAGACCTTATCGAAAAAGGAAACAGGTGCAACGGGTCTGCTAGCTGGGTTTTATGGATACAGTGAAAACTACGTCAACTACGGCTCTGAAGGTTATCCTTGACATCCAGCCAATACCTATAAAGATAAGGTTTGAAGCAATTCTTACGGTCAGCCGGCTCATGATTTAAGCCATTGGGGTCAAACTCGGCATCCCTTCGGGCATAGTATCATACTCGACCCTGTTAATGCAGTCGTGTTAAGCAGCCGTTGCCATCGAGAAAAGGAAACACAAGAGAAAAATATTGGACCAGAGGTTCTGTAATCGACAGTTCCAATTGCGAAATCTACGTATTCAATGACGGATCAAAGAGTGAAAGAGGTACAGGAGCGGACTTCTTCTGCAGTAATCCGTACACAGAATGCAGATTCAAGTTTCATCACTAAAATTCAGTGAGCTTAGGCTATAACCCGCAAGTCTATATATCATAGTGGATAGCCAAACGTCAATTGAGGCCAAACGAAGCGCCGATACTATAGTATATCTCATTGCGTTAGATTATGCATTTCATAGCTAAACTTTTATGTAGTAAGTAAATTGGTTAATATCAACGGAGTAACCGGTCATGTAGGATTAGAAGGAAGTGAAAAGACAGATGTTCTAATCGGCTTGGGGCAGCTAAAGACACAATTCTACAATTCCCCAGGCCATTCAGCTCTTTTAAGTGTTGTTTGAAGCAATGGACGCTAGAGGAACACCTCAGGTCTTGGAGCACAAGCGGCACGGAGCATACCACGGAGTTACACTGGGATAGTTTTGATGGTGGACTTTTAGGTCTGTCTGCTCCTACTGCGAGGCAAAAGGGAGCTTAGTAACAATGTGAGGTTCATCATAGCGCACTTATCATTAATTTCCCATCTTCAGAAAATGGGAATAGTGAATTCTGCGGAAACATGCGCTTAGGATGAAGAGACGCGAATGCATCTCCTTCAGCAGGATAAGACCAGACATATTCCACTGCTGCCAATACTCCAACTTAATAGATGTTGGGCAGCAGGAATGGAAAGGTATCAGGATTTTAACAAATCCAATGAGCATAAGGCTTAATTGGGCTGGCGTTGGAGAGTTCAAAGGATCTAATGATCCATCTCTTTTCAACCAACCAACCGAGCTAAAAATAATTTGATCACTTAAAACATCTCCGTCTATCTCACCAAAAAAAGTATAGCGTGTATAAGGTCAGAGTTAATCGAGAGCACTATATCAAGGACACTATGCTCTTGTGAAATCAGATCAAGAAGTGTTCTAGAGTTTATATTTTACGTAGAAAGTTGCTAGATTTGACTAAATTGTGTAAAAAAGTTAGTAAAACTCTTTGAATTCTGTGGCTAAACGTACTAACAGAAGCGCCAACCAGCATTACCTTCAAGTAAAGGCTGAATAAAAGCATAATTGAGCACTAACAACGTGCAACAAACGAAATAAAGCGCTTAGCCTAGCTTAGCCCAGCTCAGCCTAACACAAGCCCCTTCAGTAGTTGCGCTTAATAGTGTGTTGTTGGAAATTATAGCTACACTTTAAATTCCATTAAACTGCAAATGTGTTAAAAGCGCTGGAAATTCGGTAAACATAAATTACAACTAAAATTGTGCAAAAAAACAACAACAAACAATAAATATAGGGTGCAAATACTAACGAATGATTTTATTTTTTTAATGTACTAAGCGGCAAACACCTCTATATAGCTGCATATGCCTCAAATTGATTTTTGCATAGCTTCCCCGCCCGCCGCCGCCGCCATTGCCGCCTAATAACAGGCAATATTTGGCGAGCAATTTTCACAGCACACACCAGTGCGAGTTCACACGGGGCGCGGTTCAATTATATTTTGTGCATAAATCAGTGGAAAAGTGCAAATACACACACTGATGCACACACACACGCACATATATATTTACTTAGCAGCGGCCAGGTAACAGCGAAGTGCAAATAAAAGCGCCGTGGCTCGCAAAAGCAGCATTCGCCAATTGGCGAAAAGTGGTTACTACATAAAGTACTAAGCAATAATAATAATAGCAACAGCAACAATAACAACAGCGATGCAGGCATTCTTTCACTGCGCGCCAATTTGGCGTTGAAAAAATTATGACGAAAATAAATTCGAAATGCGAAAGCTTACAAGCGCATGCGCGAAGTGCAGAAATAACGAGAGTGCTGATAAGGCACGGCCACAATCGCTCTCACTGTGTGTGTGTATGTGCGTGTTGTTGCAGGCAAACGTTGCAAAAGCCGCAAACAAGCAACTGGCTGCAGTTGGCAGCACTTACCGCTCGAAATTCGATTACAAATTCGATTATTATTCCTGTTGCAGTGTTGCAATTTTTTCTGTTGTCTCTTTGTATGCGTGTGTGTGTGTGTCTGCTTGCTCGTTGCATATGCGCTATTTTAGTGCTTGCAATTTTCCGCGCATGCGCAGTGGAATTTCTTCCATTTAACACGTTTGCGCATGCGCAAATCGTTTGCATTAGCATGGATGGTGGCACAGTGTGTTGTGGCGTCAATATTTAGCGTTTGAATTGAATTTTTACTTTTATCAAAGTTATATGAATACATTTAATAAATATTTTAAATAAAAAATGCAATGTCTTAAGGACATAAGAAGTTAAGTGTCTACAAAATTGCGTGAAAAAAATTTTTTGATGAAAAAAATCCCAACAATTTGGTTATGTGAATTTTTGGGAAAAAATTTGAGGTTATGTGAAAAAAGTTTGTAAAGAAAAGTTATAGAGCTTTTTATTACTCACAACATTGCCATATAACTTTTTTAAATAGGACTCGTAGTTTCGTCACAAATCAAGATAAGCAATTCCCAACCCTTAAAAATTCAGCCACGCCTTAGCTTTCCTTTTGCCGAACACCGATTGCTCGTAACACATTTTTCTCCTTGGTCTAGAATGAATAATAGTATTTAATTTCACAGTTTTTGCTGCTATAAAGCGCAAGTCCTCAGCACTGTGCGCCTTACTCCAAGTGTAGACACTTACAACATACATCTGGATACTTATACGAATATGTATGAGTATAAGCATGAGTGCCTCCTCACTAGCCATGCGTTCATGCGCAGTTGACCGCTTTTGTATGAAATTTATTGCGCTGCATGCCAACAATTTAAACTGTCCAACGGATATTTGGCCAATATTTCCAATAAATTTTGATTTTCTGCAACTAGTCAAAGCGGTGCGGCGCAATTGTCAAAGCTTTCAATTGTATGGGAGCGTGTAAATTTCCAAACATTTGCTGGCACAAAAGGCATTTTGATTTCATTACTGCAGCTTTCCTGCTACACATTTCATTTAAATGTCAATTTGCTAAACTATTTCAATTCGCTTTTTAAGTTGTTTACTCAACTTGGTTGTTTTCGGTGAAATGCTTGAGTTTGTTTTGCGGTTATGTGGTTAGCCATTTATTGGTTAGCGAAATTTATGAATGGGCTTACAGACATCAATTTACATATATAGATATATTTTGTGTTGAGCAACTAGTTCACAAATCTACATTCGAAATTTAATTGCATAACCCAGTCAACAAAGTTCTCATGAATCAGAGAAAATATGGTTGAAGAATACAACGAACAAAGCTGAAACTTTTTTGAAGTAAACCATTAAGCGTCCACATTAAATGTGAAGCCAATAACTGCTGGCTAAAGTGGTCTAAAGTTGTCTTAGGTAGTTTTTACAGTGGCCTGCAACAGCAGAAGCAATCTGCGGGTGTTATACAGTTGCTCAATTCAGGTATCACTGCTACAATTCCTGCAAAAACTACGCTACGTTTTTATAAACAAAGCAGGAAACAGCGCTTGCTTAAATTTGTCTTCTAAACTAATTTTAGTTTCCTATAATTCTGCTATAATTTTTTTTTATTTAAGGCATAATAAAATATAATTTATATGTTGGTTATTGTCACTTTTGGTCTTCTAAACGAATTTTAGTTTCCTATAATTTTCCTATAACCCTTATTTTCACTTAAAAAATATACTTTATAGAAAATTCGGTCGGAGTTTATGAATTCCCGCTGGTATTTAGAATATATTTTTGGATGCAACTTTAATTTTTTTCCACCAAAGTTCGCACTTCCGTGCTCTAATTAAATTTCATTCGCAAATCTTATTGAAAACTTCCCTCCAACCCTATAATTTTTGCTTGCTGCACATAAAACTTGCTCAAAATATCTATCGGCATCGAACGTCCTTTCACTTTTCCCAAAAAGGTAAACTCATAGAAAAACCTGTGAACGCAACAATTTCGAGTTTAATAATGAACAACATGGCTCATGCGTGGCACGCTTGGCTCTTTGCCACACACATTCGCTATAAATACATATGTGGCGGTATTTTTTTCACATGCAGCATACTTCGTTACGCTGTGCGGCACCGCGCCGCGTCGAATGCGATAAATCAAACATTAATCAAATTTTAAATTGATAATTATGCTGGGCGATTTATGGCAAACCATTGGCCGTCTGCGCTGCGATAGACAGCTGAATGGACGCTGCTTAAATATGCAAGCGCATATGGGTTTTGGCAAAATTTAATAAAATCATAACTTTATACCTATACCTCAATGTATCTGCATCGCTTGTATCTCCATGTGTGATTATGTACATACATATATATACGTACTATTAAATGTATACATATTTTGTATATAGCATATGCTTTGTTATTGTTTTCAGCTGCTCTTTAGTGTTTGTTTTCGCTTTTCACTTATTTATTGCCAAGTAATGGCTCGTGATTAAGCGCTGATTGAGCGTTGGCCATGTGAGTAGGCGCAGGCGGTGCGTAACTAATAGCAGAAAAATGCGCTTCTTTACATCAAGGTCCATATCAGATGTATTTTAATTAAAGCGAAATTCAGTGACTAAGGCTTCTAATTGGTTGGATCGGTTAGATAGAAGAAAAAATGTTGAAAAATTTAAAGTTTGGTTCTTCAATTGAATTATGTTACTTCTACTTTGAAGGAAATTTTACTATAAATTTTTTCGCTTTTATGAAAGCATAGTAATGCAGCTAGGATTTTTTGTGGCTTTATACTAAAGCTGCACGGAGTTGCAGTCCACAGGCAAAGTTAAGCCAAACAGGTTAATTCAAAACTCAGGAAGATGAAACCTTTTGAAAGCATCGCTCAGAAGTCTAGACATTGATCGGAAGTAATATAATATAACTCTAGTAACCGCACTTCGATTCCAAAATATAACATAATTATAATTTAATTGATAACTTTATTTAATTAAAGTGCCAAAACTAAGTACATATCTTATATTATATTATTTCTTAAGCATAAAAAATTATAGCAAATTTATAGGAAACTAAAGTTCGCTTAGAAGACCAAGGGCAAGTAAGACACCATAAGTTTTGCTTTTCACAAAGAACGCTTTTTCAAAAAATTATACACTATAGGAAAATTATAGGATAATAAATTATTTAGGCGTATTAGCCCTTTATATACATACATATATTGTAGATAAAAACTAAAAGAAAACTGTATTATAATTCGAATATTGCCTGAGTAAGAAGCTATAAACTCACTCTATCGCTCCTATAATATACTAATAATAAATATTAAAAAAATTATAGCTTTTAGGAAAATTATGGGCAAGTAAGGCGCCATAAGTTAAGTTTGCTTTATAAAAAGGGCGCTTTTTCAAAAAATTATAAATTATAGGAAAATTATATGATAAGAAAATTAAGGCACTATAGCCAATTATACGTACTGTAGATGAAAACTTTAGAGAAGACTTTGTTATAATTACACTCTTCGAATATTGAACGAATAAGAAGCCATAAACTCACACTATTATTCCTATAATATACTATCTTAATTTTAAGGTCTGATTTTTTGCAATTAGAGAGTACTTCGTAACAATAATTTAAAAAGTGCGCTACTATAATTTTTTTTTTATATAATAAATAATAGTTATGTGACCATAGGTACTATAGCCGACCACGCACAAATATTGTGTTTATTTATTTCTTCGCGTGTAACAAGAGATACGAGTAAGCTCAAATTATTTTCAATAAGGGACGTGTTTGAAATCAATTGTGAATTATGGGAAAATTATAGCATACTTAAATTAAAGTGCTACATTTTTTAAAATAAATTATGGATTATAGCACACTAAATTTAAGGTGCTCTAGTCAACCAGACAAAAATCTTAAAGAGAGCCAAATTTTATTTTCTTTTCTCGAACATTGGGCTTGTCAGACTCATAAAAACGTTCCTATAATATTGAATTACATGACATTTTTGACCACTTTATGGGTACATGTGACAAAAGAGGTAGTATTTCAGTCAGCATTGCTCAGTTTAAGGGTTCTTGGTTGCTCAAATGAGTAGCGATTATTGTCCTTGAAGTATTTTAGACATTTTTTGATCAAAATTTTTTATAGTTTTCCTCATTTTTTTCCACCAGAATTGCTTGAGTGAGCAGTCAAAAGTATTATATTTATAATTGTAACCTAAAAATTGCTCTCAACCATATTTGGAAATTCGCAAAACGACATACTTGTCTGAAAATATAATTGATTTTTTTCTGTTTCGCAATTTTGTTTACAACTTTTTGCAATCTGAAAGTTTTCCCACCGGGAAAATCGTAACTCCACAAATAACTATATTTATTTTGGTATGTATGTGAGCGCGCGCTCCTTTTTGTACGCCTACCCGCCATGGTGCGCCATGCCACGGCTGTGTCTTAGGCAGCGCGTATGTCTGGAATGCCAATAAACTTTTTTAATTAGACAGTTTTTGAAGTTGTCAAATGACAATTACATATGCGACGAAAGAGCAGAAAAAATTTTAATGCACCGCAGCTTGTACGCGCCACACACAAACGCACCCATGCGCCAGCAAAAAACGACAGAAAGCGAAAAAAATTGTCAAGCAGACACACAACGCACATTTGAGGGGGTAGAAATGGCCACAGCAACGGCACTTAGACGCCAGTGAGCGCCAGGCGCAAACGCAAGCGGACACAGTTGTAACAAACAAAAGACTTAAGCAACGAACTCGTTGCTGGCATTGTTGGCGCTGTGCTTGTATGCGTTGCTGGTGAGTGCGTTCGGTGCGTTGGCTGCAAATGCAGCGCATATAAGACAACAACAATGCATTGTAGGCAGATTAACAAGCTTTTGTTGTCGCTTGCTTGATTTGCTGGCGGTTGTTGTTGCATTTGTATGGCACTAACCGCGTTTGACTGATATTTTTCGCTTTTATTGTCAGCGCGTTGGCCACAACAATCAAAGCGCATGCGTACAGCTAAGCATACCTACAGCGCTAATGGTGGCGCTGTGCTTGGTGATAGCACTGTTTGTCGGCGGTGGTTGTTGCTGCTGCTGCAGCGCATAAAAAACACCCTTTCTTTTGTTTTTTGCCTTATTGCAGGTTTTTGTCATTTAACTTTCAACTTGACCGCTGCATTATGTTGCATGCAACAAATCTGTGTCATGTTGCCATAGTGAACAACGGCGACAACATAGACTGACAGCACAACAACAATTGCGCACCGACATCTGCGCTGAAAAAGGCGTTCGCGCGCTGAGCCATGCACGGTCAGGCAGTCAGTCACAGTCGATCACCCAAGTCACCGGCGAATTTTTTGCCGCGCCGCGCTGTGGTGCACTTGTTGGTGCGCACGCACAAATGCACATTTTTTTTGAAGCAACATTGTTGCTGAAACATTGCTGCTCTCGAATGTCGCGCAATCACTGATCACAATGTCAATAAAACAGATATTCCATAGGGAGCCGCATTATAAGCACATTTAAGCCACAACCGCTAACTTATCGGGCGTAAGCAACAAACGGGCGGGAGCCAAACACGCAGGCAACAAACAACAGCCACAGCGACAACACAAAAGTAGTCAACAATTACCGCAACAACAACAGCAAAAGCTAATTTCGGTTCCTACAAATGATGTACGCAGTGCAGCTCGGTGATCGCTCAGCAAAGCGTTCGTCGTTGATCGATGGTGTGCGCCGTTTTTCTGATCGAACGTCAAAATGTTTATGATGACGCTGATGCGCAGCGCCGTTACTCCGATCACTGTGCGCGTTGTAAGTTGTGCGAAGCTGCCTGAGTTGGTGAAAAACTTGCCGATCGCTGTGTTGATCCTCGCACCGATAATCGTTGTGATCAGCGCAAATCTGTCTGCGCTTATTTGCTGTGTGCGCGCCCAGCAGCGACTCATCAGTCTTAACTTCATAATTTCTTATATACTAAACGCGCCCACTTTTTGCCATTTTCCTTGTATTCTGTTGCTTCTTTTGGTATTTAGCTCGATTGCGCCGCTCGCTTTGTATGCGACGCATGCGCAATCGCCTTTGTGCGTCCGCTAGCGCTGCATTTTTCTTTTGTTTTTGTCCAAATCAATCTTTTTATCTTCATCTAACTGTGTCAGTTCTGTACCCAGTTTATTTATTTGCCGCCGTCTTCAAATAGTTGGTGATATTCACTTGTAATTTAGCGAAAATCGTAGTCAATAACTTAACTTTACTTAATTTAACTTAACTTAACTTAACTTAAAATTTAACTTAAGACTTCACATAAGACTTAACTTAATTATCTTAACATAACCTAACTTAACTTCTAAAGTCGAATTAAAGTATTGTAAAAACAATTAATTGCCTTAACTTAACTACTCTCAACGCAACATATCGTAAAATCAATTATTTGTGCCTAACTCAACCCAAGCTACATACATATGTACATGTAACTTAACTTATGTAACTTCTAGACTCGAATAAAATGTTTTAAAAGCAATCAGTTGTACCTAATTCGATCAGCTCAATTTAAATTAACACCAAATTGAGTTAAGTTAAATTAAGTTCACGTTGCGGTTCACGTAACTTAATTTAACTTAACTCAATTTAGCTTAATTTGACTTAACTTAACTGAATATAAGACCTTACTTAACTTAACTTAAGACTTAACTTAACTTACCTGAAGATTTAACTTAAGATTTAACATAAGACTTAACTTAACTTAGCTTAACTTAACTTAAGTTAATTTAACTTAACTTAAGACTTAACTTAACTTAACTGAAGATTTAACTTAAGACTTAACATAAGACTTAACTTAACTTAGCTTAACTTAACTTAACTTAACTTAACTTAAGTTAATTTAACTTAACTTAACTTAACTCAAGATTTAACTTAAGACTTAACACAAGACTTAACTTAACTTAGCTTAACTTAACTTAACTTAAGTTAATTTAACTTAACTTAACTTAACTTTACTTAAAATGCTCAACTCAACTAATCTAAACGTAACTTGGTGCTTAATTTTGCTCTAAACTTAAACAAATTTTGACTCTTATTACTTAATTAGTTCAAGTTAGTTGCTCAATTGTCTGCTTTCAACTGATTTAGGGGATATCTGATATATCAAATCCTGTATCACAGTGCTACAATTCTCCATAGTGAATAAGTATTTATGAATAAAACAACTTGTAAGAAATGTCTTTGGAATAAGGTGGCAGCATTGGTACACACATCGCCACAAAAATATTGTTTCAAATATTTCAACACTGCAAGTTCGTTGCTTAAGTCTTTTGTTACAAATGAGGCAGAACGCCTTCTGACAACACTCTTATCTAATCTCTCCAATCTATCGCCCTTGTCGACACCCACAAGTGCGTTAAATTCGAAGCTATGCAGCATTGATGCCGCACAAAAGCAACAAACACGCTAAGAGCTGATTTGCTGGCCGGCAAATAGAAAGCGACTAAACAAAAATTGAGCAACAAACAACAAATTGAAGCTACAATTAGTAGCAGCGCGCACATAACCAATACTTTAACCAAAAGACAACTTAAAGACGAAATGGATGAATAAATATGAATGCATTAATTAAGCGCCGTTTATTAAACCAAATCAACTCCCACAGACTGCTTCAACACAAAGCTGCATAAATACGGCTGCGAAAAAATATTAAATAATATACATATATATAAGTATCTTGAACTCAAGATGCCTGCAATTAGCCGCCGCTACAAGTGCTTAGCTGGACGCTGAATACAGCTCAACTGCGCGCAGCGCCCAGCAGCTGGCTGGGAGCGTGAGATTGGGTCAGTTAAATCCACACAAATCTTTTGTGATTGCCAGCACAGTTATATTTGTATACCCGCATTGTTGTTGTAATATTACTATTACTATTTTTAGACAAAAAATGCGCATCGATTAGTAAATTTGTACGCATAATGCGGCGTTAATCAAGGCGCTGCGGCAAATAAACCCGCGGTGGAGACCAGAAGGCCGGCCGACGCTGGTGAGGCGCACTTGAAAGCCCGCAATGACAGCAGGGGGCGCTGAATACACGGAAAACGCAGCAGAACTAGAAATTTGTATGGGCGGAGTATTTAGAAGAGAAATATGTATATGAAGAAGCGCAATTGGCCACTGTGTTGCAGCGGCACCAACGACAGCAGTGGCGGCTATTTGTGTAAATTATGAAAATCATTCGTTGCACTCGCTACAGTTTGATTGTGGCAATGATAGGCGCGTTTATAGCGCAATCGCCGGTGCGCATGCGCAGTGGGGGACACTTTGCGTAGAGGCGCGCGCGCGCGATGTAAGCGGTGGTTCGTTAGTGCGTATTTACTTAATTTCCTTAACCGTTCTCTGCCGCATTTCGTATGCATAATTTCGTGTGTTGCAATAGAAAAACTTAATTTGTTGCATTTCTATGTCGGGAAAACAACAACTGTGAAAAAGTCAGCGCGTAAGCAACGCGTCACAACCAGCGTGGCGGCGCGTAGCGGAGTTCGAAAATTAGCCCTTTTGCTGTTGGCGGCGTGAAGCGCTGAAAAAGATCTGGCGATAAAAACAATTCATTAAAATACTTCATTAACGCCTTTTTTGTAACAGTTTGCGTTATTTCATTTGTTTTTGTATTTCAGTTTTTGTTTTCAATACTTGCCGCACATCCATAGCGGCTCACCTGCAACAAGCCACCGCCATTGCTGCGGCGCGACTTCAAAGCTTTTTATCGACCGCCATTTGCCGCGCGTCATTTTACGCACACATACACCTACATGCAGAAATATTCGTGCAACACTAACTTGCCACATATGTGCACAAATATTTACACCTCTCAAGCTTGCCGCTTTGTGGCCATAAATGTGCTTTGTGCTTATAGTTTTCATGCCTTTCGCCAATCATAGCGGCTTTCGGTCGCCGTTGCATCAACATTGCTGCCACACCACATAATTTTTCGTAATTTCGTTGCCATATTTTTCATTATTAATTTGGGTATTGCATTTTATTGTCGACGCAGGAATGTGTAATGCGCGCGCATTTAAGGCTATCAGCTGCCACAATGCAACAGCGGCGACATACCACACGACAACCAGTGTTATTGTATGCTGGTTGTTGTTGTCATTTGCCGCGCGCAATTATGTCACATCTTCGGTGATTTCGTTTGAATGACTGCGGTGTTGCACACGCATTTCTGCAACAAATTGTTGCCTGCCCTTATCTTATTTATTTTTGTTGCTGTTGTTGCTGCTGCTCATTTTGCTCGCCCTTTAAGCGGCTATTGCGCTTTTAATTGAATGGCATTGACGCGCAGAAATATTTCATAAACGTTAAATAATTGCAAATGTAACGTTGTCGCCCAATCTCATTGATTAGTGTGTGTGTGTTTGTGCTTGTTGCAACACTTTAATGCTGGCGACAATGCGTTGGCTGGAATTTGCTGCGCATTCTGTGTTCTTATGAAATAATGTGCGCGTTGATGGAAAGATGACGTTGAAATGCGCACAGTCGAGCACTGGAAAAAATATTGATAGAAAGCAGAAATATTGAGTTCCCAACTTGCAACAAGCTGCGCGGACAATAAAGCTTGCAGATAAATAAATATAAGAGTAATATAGGCGGCGTTGAAGATCTCTGAAACTATTACTTAGCTGATTGAAAGTTACATTTTCTGTGGCACAAAAGTTTCAAGTCCTACCTATATCAAATGGAATTATTGAAAAGAAAGATGGTAGCACTGATAGCCATATAAAGAAACAATAAAATCATAGAAATCATCTCAAAATGTTTTGATATGATTAGTTTCGGTTATACTAACCGTCTGCCACGCCATATATAGACCTACTGGTCCTTCTTCTTCCTCCCCTTACGCGGTTATAGCCAAGGTTTTCTTCTTTTCCTTGAAGATCAATTTACGATCAATTTAGCAAAAACTTAATTCTAGTTACTGATTCATACCATTAATGAAACGTTAATTGATCGACCTTACATAAATGACCTAAAAGTGTGATGATCACCAGGATCTTCACGATCAGTTAAAAAAACTGATACTAAATGGAAACCTTATCTTTGATCTTTGTATGGAATAATGAACGTCACAGGCTTGTAAAACGATCGAATTTACAGATACCATATAATCTTTAAACTTTGAGGATCACCACGATCCTAACGATCAGTTCCGTTGAAACTTGAACAGTAGCATATTAGTCGATTTTTCGCAAAGAATCACATAACTTTATACCGCAAGGAGTTTTTTTTATATGGATCCAATGAGAAGATCATAGAGATTGAAGATCACCAAGATCCTCAAGATCAGTTTAACAAAAACTTGATACTTAAAGGCCTTCTGATCTTTGATCTTTATATTGTATAATGAAAGGTATGCAAAAGGAACGAACATACTATAGAAAAGAGAAATTTTTAAAATTTAAAGATTGCCACGATCCTAACGATTAATTCAGTAAAACCTTGAACCTTAACAAATAAGTCCAGTTTTTGGAAAAGGATTACATAGTTGTATATGCCAAATAAGTTTTTTATATGGATCTATTGATATCTGAGATCGAAGTTCACTAAGATCGCTGCGATCATTTTAACAAAAACTTGATACTGAGAGAAACCTGGTCGTTGAACGTTATATTGAATAATGCCCGTCAAAGGTATGCAAAACGATCTTGAATAATCAAAAATTGAAGATCACCACGAACATAAAATACCATAAATCTTCCTCTAAAGTTTTCACTCTTAAATCCGACTTATCAGATGATGTCCATGCCTCCGAGCCATATAGCAGGACGGGAATGATGATGGCCGTGTAGAGTTTAGTCTTCGTTCATCAGGAGAGGCCTTACAGGAGAGGAGTGGACTTACTTTTCAATTGCCTATTTTGATTTCAATACAAAGTCAAGTATGTTTATACCTTTTGGAAGTTTTTTGCATCTACAATCTTCCAATTGAATGCACTATGCCCGCTTGATCAACTTCATATTCGTGATCTGTTGATCTCGATGACACATTGCGATCTTGAGCCAACTTATTACCTCTAACAGTTAAACTAAAACTTGGAAAATTGTTTATGTTACCTCAATTTCTTTGCCGAAAACTTTCCTCATGAATTTCGTAGAGTTAGCCTCATAACTACTCGAAAATTTCTCACAGTGTTTAATTGCATTTCTCAAAATTAAATATCACACCATAAAATATCCTGCAAGTGTCAATATACAGCAGCTATATTTGTTTGCCACCTTAAAAATGGTGAAAAGAATTTGTTGGCGAGATTCTAAGAAAATTATTGACGAAGAATTATTTTTTGTGCGCAAAGGGCAGGTTTTAAATATTTTTCGTAACAGAAAATTCAACAAAAAAAAAATAAATTAAAAAATAGTTGAGGCAATTAGTGTTGAAGAAACTTGCGATTTAAGAATGAAAAAAAATATTGAAGTTAAAAGTCGAGCGCTTGGCCTTCGTGCCTAGGCTTCAGCGGACGATCGCGCCGAAATGTAACAGTGTAAACAAACTCTATTAAGAATCTGTAGCGAATATATGCTTTGCTATACTCTTTTCTAATATATTCGCTTTCATAATTATTTCTTTTCTTTTGTTGCTTGTGTAAAGTGGACGCCGATGTGATAGCTACTAACAAACAAACACTCTACTTCATAGAACCACACCTTTGTCTAACTACTTGAATCTTAAGTTCACATACATTAATATGTATAGTATTTATATATAGTATATATACCATATATATATAAATTTATATATACGCTATGTTGACATGCCGGTTTAATGGTCCTGCATTTTCCAATTAATTCATCAAAACAGCATTGCCAATAATTCTTAGATTTGTCGCCTCAACGCCGGTTTCTTACTCGATTGTACCGCACCTACTCGCGCCACCAACTATATATTGCCACTTGACATCAAAATGGAAGCTTTCTCAGTCAATCGTCGAGGCGCACGCAGATAGACAATCATTGTTGCTTGCGCGATCGATCGCATCGTTCGTCGATCGTCAAACGTCGTCAGAAATCACAAATGTCGCCAGTTTGCATGACACACAACGCTTTCACATCGTCAATCTGTTCATACTGTTGGCGATGACAAAATACTTAAGTGCGATTCGTGTACGAATGCATAGAAATCACATTGACGATTACGACGACGTCGTCGACGGGCGCGATCAGTCAGCGCCTCCACCAACGGTTGGACGTGTAGCAGGCGAGCGAGCAATGCTGCAACTTACGTATGCTGTCGGTACGTTTGTCCGTCTATAAAAGTGCCTGTTGCTGCGTCGCATAGAAGTGCGACTGTTGCTCTGTCTGCTGCCGTTTATATGCCTGGAGCTTGCTGGTGCTCGGCTGATGATTGGCGTGCTCGCTGCAATGACATTTTGGTCGACTTGTTGCCTCGCAAAAACAGCAGGAATTTCAAGCATTGCTGTTTTTGTGTTGCAAACTATTGCTTTTGTTGTTGCTACCACCAATAATATTTTCGTTTAATAGATTTCCTTAAGTAGATTGCAATGGCGTAATTGTGGTAAGGCAGCAGCAGGGCCGGTAAGCTATTAAAAGCGAGCAAGCGCTATACAGATCGGATCCTTCCAGACGCATAGTTATACTATGTGCTATAAGTATATGTTGGAACTGTTTGCATTGCCTATACATTGACTCGTTGATTGCTCGCGTTCGTTTGATTGCTGGCTTCACCATTGCATCTTGGCTCAGTGCTGTTTGCTTGCAGCGTCGTTTAGACTCTTATCATGATTATTCATAAAGATTGTTACGTACGTACGTGCTTCGCACAATTTACTACTTTTTTCTCATACTGAACTCACCGAGAACATCTTAGATTGTTTTCCCTTCAATCATACATTGCAGCACTGCTAATTATGTTTGCGCAATGTAGTTTGGCATAGCCAAGAAATGTTAGAGATTTTAGTTGCTAAATAAGGATCGAATCTCCTGCCTCAACTATGGTATTAACTCGTTGAGAATTATAAGCAAATAATGTAGTTGAAGAAAAATTTCAATAAATGGCCCGTTGCTCACTTTCAAAGTTTCTAGCACTCGAAATAGAATTCTGTATCTAGAATCAGTTGACAGTCCTATCCATTTGTATGTCTTGTTACACTCACTATATACCGGTCTGGGTTCACTCCATCCATAAGCAGGCCAGATACTTAATCTATCACGAAATTAGTAGTTGCTATCACTTTGTGTATAGGGCTGAAGCGAAAATATGGTTCGCTTAAAATATCTTTCGCATTTTACTAAAGAAGTGTCTGAAAAATTAAATTAGCTCACATATCCTGAGTTAGAAGCATGACTAGTTTCACCAACAGAAATAACTTGGATTTACTTAGATGCTTAAATACCAGGAACTGAATTTTTATGTAGACATTTTTACGGGGAAAAATAAGAGATTTCGGACAGAGAATGACAGAGAGTGAGAAAAGGTCAGTGGCAGTCGTGTCTGAAAGCGAGATATACGGGCTATGAATGAGGGAGTTGTGAGCAGGATTTATTGAATTGATAGAGAGGATCTATTACAGTTGTCTCTGAAAGCGAGATATGCGTGCCAAGGGTGAGAGTGATGTAGAATAGATATCGGGGAAAGAGTGGTCTGAGGAAGTCACTTCTGAAAGTGAGATATGCGCGCTACGAATGAGAGTTAAAGAAATGATTTATTGGAAAGAGAGAGAGAGGGAATCTGTTACAGTTGCCGCTGAATGCGAGATATGTGCGCTAGGATTGAGAGTGATGTAGAGATGAGGTATGGAAAGAGAGAGAGGAGATAAACGCGCTAAGAATGAGAGATTTGTGAAAAGCTTTAGTACAGAGAGGGAGAGGATCTGTTAGAGTTGCCTCTGAAAGCGAGATATGCGCGCCAAGAATGAGAAGGATGTAGAGATGGTGTATGGGAAAGAGGGAGAGGATCTATGACAGTTGCCCCTGAAAGTCATATATGGGCGCTATGATTGATAGAGATTTGTTTCTTCCAAATAATAGCCTTTCAGACCTAGTTTAGTTAGGCTTGAATTAAAATAAAATTAACCAGTATCACTATGACTGATCCAGAGACTAGCAAATGCTTTGATATATTGAGAATGATATTTGAATAGTTGAATTTTGTAACGTTTTCTAAATTGTATATTAGAAAAAGGTCCGCGGAATATTTTCTCGAATAAGGAACCTTGTTTGGTATAAAAAGAGTCTATCGAGTCGTACTTATAATTTCTATTCTTCTTTTGTAAGATGTTTAAAAATCTATAGAGAAGTGTCAGGCTCATTGTCAAGTGCAGAAGGGTACATACAAACATTTCACTGGTCAGTAACCCGAAACAATGTACATATATATAACAGTATGCAAGGAGTATTCCCTACTATACTGAGCTCGCATATCGTACGCATGCGCAGTATGGAAAGGTATGCGGATGAGTTGACGTTTATTTTGACTGATTGCGTGTCAGTCGCAGGCGGTTTGGGAGCACCGAGAATACGAAGCGTATCCCAAAAATGCATAATTCTTTGCATGACGTAATCAATGCGGCAGGAACACTCTTTTCGGCAGATAATACAAAAGCGTAGAATGTGTGTGTGAAAAGATAAATAAATTCAAATGATAAAGGTTATACTCGAAGCAAATGTGCACAATAGAACGCTTCAGTGAATCGGAAAAACGAAATGTTTCCACGCTCGCGCGCCCCGAAAGGGCAAATACTCCAACTGGACAATGGAAATATGGCTGAAAGCAAGCATCATTTTTCGAATGTTTCGATGATGAGTTTTTTCTGATGATTAGTTTTTGTACTTTTTTATTTTTATTCTTTTTTTATGAAGAGTTATGCTGTTGTTGTGTGCTGAGAAATTAGGTAAGGGCGCGTAGAACGCACAGGCAGTACGTCAAAAGCGCATCAAACTCAAATTTTTTATATAAATTATGGCTTGTACATATATGTATGTGTGTGTTGTTGAATGAAAGGCTCAGAACAAAAGCGAGAATTCAATAGAAAGCCCTTTTGAGCACAAAAAATATAAAAAATATAAATAAATTGTAAGCAATTGTTTTAATATCAAAGCAAAACGTCGAAAAGGGTAATGCACACTTGTAATTGCGCTTTTGATGGAAAAAATTCCGATTTCAAACAAGAATGTTTGGTTGCATGCAACAATGAATGAAACATTAGGGGGTGCATAGCTTGTAGACAAGGCATAATTAAATGTTATACAAACTGATTAGTTGGAAATAAAATGTTGAATAAATTGATCGATTGACTTTTGTGTGGGGAGAATGAGTCATGTAATGAAGAGTTTTTCTAATTTTTTAAACAATTTTTTCAATTGTTTCCTTCAATGGGTTTTTTATAATTTTTGTTTTAACTATTTTTCTATTTCCAAATTTTTTTTTAATGTAATTTAATTTTTTTCATTACTTTTTCCTCAGAAGAATTTTTTTTGGTGTTTTTTTTCAAACACCTTTTTCAGCAATGGTTTTTTGTAATTTTTATATTTATATCTTTTTTGTTCCGAAAGTACTTTTTCATTGCTTCGTTTTTCAGAAATATGTTTTTCTTTATTGGTTTCTTCTATTTTTTTAAATTTTTAAATATTTTTTTTTAAATTTTGTTTTTAATATTTTAAGGTTTTTGTTCAAAAAATTTTTTTCTATATTTTTTTATTAAATTTTTTTATAAAAATAATTAATTAAATTTTTTTATAATATCATAAATAAATAATAAATATTTTTATCATTATTAGTTTTTTCAACTTATTTTTAAACAAATTTTATTTTACTTTTTCTGATTATTTCCTTTTCAATTTGTTCATTGTTTTCTTTTTAAATATTCATTGTTATCAATGTTATTTTTAATTAAAAAGTATGTTTTTCAAAAATAGTTTTTTTTATTTTTCTATTAACTAAATTTCTTTATACCTAATTTTTGCACAATTTTTCCGAAAGAATTTATTTTCAAAAAAAAATTAATTTGTTGATATTTTTTTTTAATTTTCTTATGTTTTTGTTCAAAACTATTTTTTTGTAATTTTTTTATGCAATTTATTTATTTATTTTTTCATTATTTGTAGAAAGTATTTATTAATTTGTTTTTTAAAAATATTTTTTTATGAAAGGTTTTTTCAAATTATTTTTAAGTATTTTTCTTTTAATTTCTCCCAATATTTGCTTATCACTTTGTTCGTTGTTTTTTTTCCAAAATATTTGTATTTATAATTTTTTTTAATTAAAAAGTATGTTTTTCAAAAACATTTTTGTTCATCCATGATATTTTCAAAATTTTTTAAATATTTTTATTTTCAATTTTTTTCCAAAAAAAAATTTTTTATTTAAAAAGTATGTTTTTCAAAAATAATTTGTTTTTTTCTTCAATGGTATTTTCAAAATTTTTTATATTTTTATTTATTTATAAGTTTTTTACTACGTTTTTTCAATATTTTGCCGAACATTTTTTTTTTCGAAAATTTTTTTCCAAATAATTTGTTCATCAATGGTATTTCTAATTTTTTATATTTTTTTTCGTTATTTGTTTTCCAATATATTTTCCATTAATGATTTTCTATTTTCAAAAATATATATTTTTTAATTTAATTTTTTTGTTTCAAAAATATTTTTCTTCAAAATTTTTTTTTTGTTCTTTCCATTACTGCTCCTTGCTTTTGTTTTTCCTCCACATTCAGGTAGGTCTCACTAATTCCTCCATTCTCATTTATAATTACCTGTGTCACTGTTGGGGGTTGCACCAACCTGTCAGCTGCTCAATAACTTTCTAACAAATTTCCAAATTATTTTCAAAAACAAAAATGAAACGATATTTCCAGGGTAAAAGGGTTAAGCGAAGCGGAAGTTGTTAAATTGTTTAATAACTAATAAGTCGCTGTAAATGTCATCATCAGCACGACTGGCGGCGTGCAAGGGTTGACCGCTTAGCCTGCTATGTGTGTGAGAATAATATATTTTTTATTTTTTTGGAAAATATTTTTTGCTGCACAAGCAAAGCGGCACGATAATTGCCTAAAAGCGCAGTTTATGACACCAACTGGCAATTTGTACATTTTTTCCGCGCCACACTGACGGACACGCTGTGCCGCTGCGTAGGCGGGCGTTGCGTGTTTACGCTTTTATACAATTGCTTGCTGTTGTTGGTGTTGTCATTTTTTGTTATAACCCTTTTGTCAGCGCTGGCTTGTTCGCAGCTTTGTTGTCAACAAGACATGTGCACATGTTTTACGCTCGACACAACAACAACAACACAAGCTAAAATGAAGTTAATTAATTTTTTGTCACTGCGCTCTGCATACACACACATTTCTTTGTTGTTTTGCGTGTTTTTTTAAAACTGGCGTGTAGCGGCAGCACCGCGCAGGCGCATTTATATGGTTGAGTAGGCATGCGCAGACATATTTTTGTAGTTTGAGTACGGAACTGAAGGTGTATATGCGCTTATTTTCTCCAATTGTCTTTTTTACATTTACATATGTCTGCAATTTATTAAAAATACTTTTTTTCTTTTCAAAAATGTACGCGCATATTTCTTGACTGCCCGTGAACCAGTACCAGCTGCGTCACTTTTTGGACGCACAGCAATTATAATTGCTGTCTGTACTCATCTTCCTACACATTGAAAGTATTTTCACATTTTTGTACATTTTTTTCGGAATTTTTTGGTAACATTTTTTTTTTTAATTTTTTTCTTTGAAAATTTTTTTTTTTAATTTTTTCTTTCAAAATCTTTTCAAAAATAATTATGAATCACCGTGTTTAGACATATGAGCAGATACAAACATGCCTTCTAACATTCCCATATACAATGAACTCATGTGCTCGCGCTCATTCACTTATTTTGTCAGCTTCGCCTTGTCAACGCCTCGCGCCTGCGCGTTTGACAAATGAAGACAAATTATTGCTATACATTGTACTTAATGTTTTACTATTACTTTGTAGCTTTTTGCTTTTGTTTGCTTGCTTGTGTTTCGTTGAAATTCAATACTTGCGCGAATTCTTTGCTTTTTGTTGCTTTTTCTCACCCATTTGTTGACATTGTCACCTTTTGTGTACATTTTGTCCACGCTAATTTTTGTGTAATTCAAAACTCAGCGATTTTGTAGGCGGATTTCCATTAGAGAAGGCGTGGAAAATTAATTGACTTTAGCAGATTTCTATTTTTTAACTAAGTGAAGTAGAATATTTCATTTTGCCCTCATGAATAATGATGATTTTTATCTGACGGAGTTGAAAAATGTTTTTTTTTTCAACACAATATGGTTTTTTTTTCAACAACAGAGGAGCTTAAACGTCATTAATGTTTGATTTCTCTCGTGAACAAATTTTGTGGTGTTCCAGTAAGGCTTATTAGTTAAATAACTGGGTGGTCTCCTAGGTAAATCATTAACAAAACCAATGGAATTGATCATTCAATCAACTCAAACTGACCTACCATTTACCTTTACTTCACTCAAAACTCTTTTCAGTGTTTTCGATAGCTATGCGTTCTGACGCTAATAATCTAATATTTCTCCCGAAAGCCCTCAACGGCTGTACGATGTGTGTTCGATTCGCCACTTTTGAAGTTCCGATGATTTTAAATTTTATTAAAACCATTTGCCGACGTGGACTTTGCGTTCTTGAGCCCTCTTGAAATAGTAAGTAAAAGATAATATCTCAAAGCTACATATATGATATTCGGCTGGGTCGAGAAATTCCCACCGAAATCCTCCAATACTTCGATTGCATTCTTACAATTTGCATCACTGCATCGCGGAACCTTTTGTTGGCGTTTCGTCTCGGCTCATACACCTGCGAGGGATATGTGGACAGGGTGTAACCGATGGAGAAAAAACAAAAAAATGCTTTTAGAACAAACTCGTAACCGAGTTACGATTTGTAGAACAAACTATGTTTACAAATTCAGCCCTTGCGGAATTTAGACCATGATTTCTCGAGTATGAATCATCAAGTTCACTTGATAGAGTAAAAAAACAGCTGTCAAGCACACATTTATTGACATATGGAGATTAAATTTCACCACTATTAAATTAGCAATCCGTGAAAACTTTTTTATCGATTTCGTTTGCGATCCCAGTTTATAAGGACCTGTCCGGGTCAAATTTGATCATGAGTGTTTATAGAGAAATCATTTTCTTTATTTGCAGCACTAAGACACTACTAGTTTTATTACAAATATCGCGCTTCAAATTAGTTTTGTTGCAACAACCTACCTAAAATATGGCTGCAACAACGTCCGTTGTTAGCTGTCATCAAGAACTTGCGTTTTATTGTAGCCAACGCTACTCGTTACTTGTTTTCGCTGTTGTTCCTATGCTTTATATGTATTTACCAGTGTATGTTCGGCAACAACAACGCGCTAAATATGGCAGCAAGGCATGCAGCAAGCAGCATGAGTAGGTTTGGCGCGGAATGGCAAAGCAACAGCGGCAACAAAAGCAATTTTCACATCCTGAAACGGACGGCAAATGTAATAAAGAGCGACCGCCGGAGAAAAAGCGCACAAAACAAAGCGAAAAAATCACGGAAAAAATAAGAAAACGAAATCGGCAAGATTGATCAGGTTTGCCACGTACACGATCGGCGATCAGCGATCAGCAAGCGCGGCGATTGCGTTAATGTGATAATGATGATGATAACGATAATGACGTTGGCCGCTCCCTTGCCGCTTGCCATTGCTGCGTTGCTGCAGCAACAGAAATTGATTGCAATTATGCGGCGCGATCGCCAGCGAACACATGGCGTACCGTTGTGGTCGCTACAGTTGTGTGCGTGCACGTTGCTGTCTGAATGGATGGCTGCGCGAAAGAGGCGCAAATGTGTGTTGCGCTTACCACCGTTGCTCGCGAAAAAAAATTAACGCTTCAACTGCGAGCAGCAACAACAATTTGCGACAACGCCAGAACATTGGCTGCGCGGCGCGGCGGAAAAAAGTGATCGTTAAGAGACCAAGCAAATAAACAACGCGGAAAAAATTACACTTGTTGCCAATGTGAGTAATGATGCTGCAAGAAAATAACAATAACACTAGCAACAACACCGGCATTTGCCCATATCTGTTGCACAGGTGCATTCTTGCGGCCATCAACGTAACTTAAATCGTCTTTATGTGCCACACTCTCGCCTTCTATCAACGCGCAGCATAACTTTGCCCGCCACAATCGTCTCAGCGGTAGCACCTCGTCGTTGCTGCATGATCAGCGCGCTGGCTTACTGCCTGGCTTTCTTCCTCTATCATTTTCGCGCCTGCGTTCTCGAGGGACAAATTATGTTGCAATGCGTAGCAGTGGCAGCGCCCCAATCCATGCTGCAATCATCACGTCCAATGCAACCATAAATACATTCATACATATGTATGTGTGTACTGCGGTTGGTGTTTACAACATTTGGCTCACCCAACACCGGTTCTCGCTATTGGTTGTGTTGTGCGTGTTGCATTTTCAACAAGCACACATTTAGTTGTTGCCGTCACCTTGTTGTTACAATTCTTAAGCCGCAAACGCGATTTACGATTTATGGCAACGAAATTGTCGCATAATTTGTGTCAACAAGATCAACAATCAGTGATCGATTGGCTGCTATGTTTAGCGCTACTTAACTGATCGCCTGGATCAGCCGCTTTAGTTGATTGGCTGCGGCGGTTTTGGGTAAACAGCGCCGTGTTACTGGCAGTAAAGGGTTATGTGGAGTCTTCTCAGCAACTGTATTGTGTGAACTTCCGGTTTAGTCATTGCAAACATCAGCAAGGTGGGCGATAGTGTAGATTTACTTTTGTGTGCGTCGCATGAAAGATGTTACAGAAGTTGCTCCAAAACTGAGTAGCCGTATTTGAGTTAGCAGAAGACATACCAAACCCGAATAGCCATCAAGGAAATGCTGCTTAATTTTTGAATTATAAAATATATATATTACAGTTCTTTAATACCGAGACCAAAGCGGAGCCTCGGAAATAGTCTACCAAACTACTTGCTTATATAATTCGGAGAAAGCAGATTTAGTAAATGTTTGGATCTGTTCACTTATTGCGCTTTCCTATCGATACATCCACGCAAACCAAGAAAAATTTAAAATGAAGTTTTGGTAGTCTCAGTTCTTTGATTTTAGACCTATAACGAGCACTGATTGGTCAGAAACCAAGTCTGTTGGATGGTAGTCTTTGTATACAGTTTATTGCTTCATTTAATATAACTTTTGATTTTCTATTCTCAAGTATTGGATCGAATATTCTTGGTTGTTTTCGAAATTTGTTTTGAGCTTTGTCTAATAGACGATATTTTCTTCACTTGAAAGTTATTTAAGAGCTTCCAGAATGAGTTTCGCTTGCTCTACACTCACTATTTCTTGTGGGCCGGAGTTCTTATAAGAGAAAATTTTAGTTTTTCGATCAATGCTAAGCAAACCTGCTATTTATCGAAGAGCTCACAGCACTTTAACATTCGGAATTATTATGGCACATAGTCTTACTAAGCATGTCTGTTAGTCTACAAAGTGCTGAAAGCGGTTGTTCTCTAGAGAAAACTCTGGAATATGTGTTATAAAAAGAAGAATGTTTTGGACGACCGAAAGTAAACTGATAGAGCCGGAATATAGAGAGAGGTTGGAATATATCTTAATACTAATAGGTAGAAAGAAGATAGAAAAACTCCAGCGGCTCGTTTTGCATGCCCCACAATGTCACTAACACTCCTTTCACAATGATTCGAAGCAATTCTTTTCCGAGAACTACCGTTCAGTGACAGTGATAACGGTTATTCTTGTGTTTACTCTCATTCAGGGTCTGGAAATTCGCAACAACAGCAACAGCTAGTATGGAACTCACACTGTATTGGAGTTCGGGGCATAAATAATTTCATGAAAAATAACAGGTCGATTGAAAAGATCCTGACCTACCATAGTAAGACACATTTTTGTGACATAACTTCTTTTTTTGTATACAACATACATATGTTGTTCCATTCAAGGGTGATGCACTGCTTATAGCGACCCTCCAACTTTTAGATACCAGTTTTGTAGTAAGATTTGTTCTTTGTTTCGAAATAAGCTTCAGTTTTGGTGATCAGCTTTTCATTCGATGAAAATTTTCTCAATTCAGTGAGCATTCTTCTGAGGTCTGAGAACAGGAAATAGTTGCTGTGGGCCAGAGCTAAAGAATACGGTATATGCGGAAGCTATTCGAAGCCCAATTGATGGATTTTTGGTGAAACAGCACTTTATTTTTCTTCACTGTTGATGGTCCTTCATTTTCCAAGGTAATCAGTGAAAACTATTCCATAACTTCGTATAATCTTGCCAGCCGACTGCTTTGTTTCTTTACGCTTTGGAGCGGGCTCATGGTGTGCAGTCTATTCGGATGGCTCTAGATTGGACTTCGGAGCTTCTGATTCAGCAAGCAATCTAAGTCATATCTGACCGCTGCCTCACTCTCTCTCTTGTCTATTTTTTCACTTGAGCTCTCTTTCACTATTATACAAGTTGGTGAAATAATTTACTTGATTACTTGATTATTTATACCTGGCTAGAGCTCATAGTGATGGACAAGAACAAAAACTGTGACTTAAAGGGTTCCAGTCGACAATCCGTCAGTTTCTTCGCTAATTTCAAATAAATGGATTTCACAAGTTGTGTTCTGAACTTCTTAAATCCTTTCTTATGTTTTATATTCGAAAGATATCGCACCGCTCAATCTGACTACTTTATCGTATTCAAGGGAGTAACTCAGACTCTCAGACTAAGCATTAAATTTATAAAGGTACACACATGTCTATGTGCTTAACTTGTGAGCTCCTTTTATTACGCGCCTTGCTGCATTTAATGTGCTCACATGCAAATACTAAAATTCAGTTGTCATAAAAATGCTTCATCCTTCAACGATTCGTGGAAATGTGAAGTGAGGAATTGCCTTACGCCTTAACATACACGCACTCAGCGCTCTAATTCGGGTTTTCGTGCGAGTTTTGTGAGTTTTTATTGCGGCGTAGCCTAAGCGACAGGCAGGCGTAGAGATAAACCTGCTAACACAACAATAAAATCATAAATGCAGTTAACGAATGACTGGATCTGCGACTAATTTCACAAGGATTTCGGTTTTCGAGGTTCAAGCGCGGAGTGTATGTGTGTTTATGCCTATCTCCTGATATATGTGGCATAAAATATTTTTACGACTCAATTGCCGCGCAGAGCTCAGTGCTCAATTGATGTGCTCGCAAAGCAATTGAGCACTCAACGCACAGTAGCTGCAAGTAATGGCAACAAAGGCGGCAGCGCCCTTTCAACTGCGCCTATCTGTGACTTCCTAGGAACTGGCTAAGCGCTAGCTCTTTCGGATATTTCCGCAAAGTAGGCAACACCCAGCGCACGTACACAAACATATATTATTGGTAGAATGGCTACTCACTCCTTTCATGCGCTTGTGAAAATATCTCCTTTGTGTTTGTACACTTTTGGCTGCGTAATGACGCGCTCCTGTGACTTCTGACTAAACTTCGCTGATAACTCTGTGCGCGCCGTACCCTTTTCTTCATTTCTGTCCCCCACTTTGTGCCAGCGCGCAATTAACACCAGCGTATAAGTTGCATTTAATGGCGGTATGCGTCATCGCTGTGCAACATTTGCTGTCACTGCCAAGTATAGTAGACACTAACACACACACACACACACACAGCCTGACATTAGCACAGTTATTACTCGCTTGATGCGCCAAGGTCATGCGTCTTTATGTTGATCCGCTATGTACATACATATATTGAGTGGCTTCCATTTGCGCCTCATAAACGCGGCAGTGTTGCATGCCACAAAAATACAGCATATACTCGTATAAACACTGCTTAGTGTGGGAATGCTTGTATAATTGCTCAGCGCTTGTTGTTTTTGCTATTTCCAAGTCTTTTGTTCACTTTTGCCTTTCGCCATTCTATCAAGATTCAAGATATTCTCTGCTATTTTATGACTGTAGCTTCATTAAGTCACTTTTGTTCCACTAATCAGTTGTATTACTGTGTTCTTGCCGCATTTTCGGCTACTGCTTGTGGCAAGGCGCGGTTGCAAGTACGGCGAATTTGCGTTGGTTTTGTTTATACAATAGATATGTCTTAATCCTTTGTTGTGAGTATAAGAATTATATGAGAATTAGTTTGTCGAAGTGAAGGTAAATATAAACCTTCAGGTTTCAGCAGTTCTTCACTGTACATATATACATATATGTGTATGATCACCATTTTCTGTTAGATATGGTAAACCAGCATAATTAATTCTGGAAAATATCATGCTTTTACAAAATTTTTCAGATTTTTTAAAAATGTTGTGAATGCTTGGTTCTTTAAGATTCAAACCGAGCTCCAGTCGTTTTGTTCGCAATTTGCCGCCAATTCGAGATACCGAGCGCAGCCAGGTCCTTCTTCACCTGATCTCTCCAACGGAGTGGAGGTCTTCCTCGTCCTATGCTTCCACAGACGAGTACTGAGTCGAATACTCTCAGAGCTGGAGTGTTTTCATCCATTCGGACAACAAGACCTAGCCAAGCGCAGCCGCTGTCTCCGTGTTCGCTGAACTATGTCAGAGTCGCCGTAGATATCGTCCGGCTCATCGTTCCATCAGCTGCGACACTCGCCATTACCAATATGCAAAGGACCATAAATATTCCGCAAAACCTTTCTCTTGAACATCCCTAAGACCGACTCATCTCTGATGATGTCATTGTCCATGCCTCTGCACCATACAGCAAAACGAAAATGATGAGGGAGATGGACTAAAGTTTGGTCTTTGTTTATCGAGAGAGGACTTTAATTTTCAATTGCCTACTCAGTGCAAAGTAGCACCTGTTGGTAAGAGTGAAGAAATGACTGGACAATGGCTCATAGCAATGCTATATATAGTTGTGGTAGAGGCTTCGTCAAACTTTCTATCTTTTACTTCTTCTTTCAATGAAGAAACGAGGGACGAAAAAGTTTAGCCCAATTCAAAATGTTAGAGTATTTATAGAATAACCCTTTTCATTGCTATAAATATTCGTGAAGATTAATCATTATTTGTCAGGGAGCGAACGACAAGAGAGGGAGAGTCAGTCTCAAGTTTTATCAAATCCTCTGCTGAGTAATAGAAAAGTGTTCGACTAATCAGTGCGATGGCCGTTAAAGCGGCTTATTCAACCGAACTGTAAGGACCCGTAGCTCAGCTCTTTAAATACCCGATATACGACTCGTGTTTACAGTTTCACTAGAGGCTTCGTCATTCCTAGAGGCTTTTAATGCTTAGTTTTCCTTTCGACGAGATGAAGCACCGAAAAAGTTTAGCCCAATCTGCCTGGGAACATATAGAATAATTCCGTGTATAGCAGAAATATTTTCGAAGATTTACCGTTATTTGTCGGAGAGCGAAAGCTACGAGAGGGAGTTGATTGAAGACTCTCCTTTGTAATATTTATTGTAGACGGGTACAAAATGACGTAGGTCTAACAGATTTTAGTGGACAGATACAGCCTGGGGTTGCACCGCGCTAAAGCTCTCCAAAATCGCTGAAGGTAGTACCTTAGTTTTTGACACATCGATTTGAAATTTTGCTCAAGTCCTTTTCTTCGCAGGAAGTTGCTTCATTTGTCGGAATCGCCGACCATCGGACCAGTATAACATAAAGCGGTACTACAAATTGATTGATGGAAATCGTTTATTACTTTTATGTACTAAAGTGTCTAATTTTTACTAATTCTTTATGCTGAACAGCTTTCTTGTTACAAAAATATATTCATGATAGCATCTTCAGCCTTATTGGTACTGATGGCAATGGCATCCTCTCTGATTGCTTCACAGACTCTTGCTTAGATTTTTTCCACCGATTGTCGGTAAACACTCAAACATTTCCACCTAATTAGTAATACAACTAAGTCATTAACTAAGGATGGGCGGCCACTGATGCGCCGTACGTGTACCATTTGTTGTATGCAACATGATACAGCTGTCTTTTGTGGATATTTAGTGGCAACAGGTGTATAACTCAGAAGCATTAAATGAGCAGCATTGTAGATGCAACGATATGCTTGCTGCAGCGCCACAACACCAACTCGATGCATGGCTACACTACGAGCCTTTGATGAAGTGCTGCAACAACGACGTGCCACAACTGATACTGACCGTCATGTTGCGGTGGCAATGGAATCTTGATTTATTTTCGGTTAGCAATCATTTAATGGAAAAAGTTCAGATTGCGACCTCTGCTATAATTAAAGAAAATTTTCCAATTATAGCTAACCGAAACATAAAACGAAATTAGTAGGAAAATTAAAAAAAAAAAAATACAAAATAAAAATAAAAACAAAAGTAGAAAAGTAGAAATGTCTTAAAATCGTGTAAAAAGGTAGACTATAAAATATAAAAGTACGCGACCGACGCTCTCGGGTTGCATCCATGTTATGGGTCACTACGCGAACGTGTTGCAATTGCGGCACATGTAGCGAACATGCCACAAACTTACACTTTAAATATACATGTGTATGTACACACATAGTATGTGCGTGCTGTTGCATGTTAGTGGCAAGCAATTCACAAATTAACACATCTATGACGAGCTGCTGGCGGAATAGTACGGCAATTTTCCTCTCAGTTTTGCTTTGCAGCCTGTCTACGGCGCTGCTGCAAGTTAGCTGCTGGCTGTCAGCAGTCACCACCTTGCAAGGACGTGCTGAAATGCCTTGGCTGCCTACCGCTTTGCTATTTATGTTGCACGAGCGGCTATTTAAAAGAGTTAGCCGTGCAGTAGGCGTTGCACGAATTTCATTTATTATATTGAAATTATATAATTCGGACTAAAACTCCAACTTGCAACAAATAGCGTGTTATGTGATCCATTTTATGCTCATACATTTATGCAGAAATTTTCGAGCAAATGTTTTTTGTATTTTCAGCTGTATTTTGCCTAAAGGTGTTAACGCGCGAGCGGCTGACTTTCAACGCTTGCAGCCTCTTATTACTACAATTCATTGGCAGCAGCTGGAAATTTAGACCATTAGCGTTAATTGCGCGAGTCTCACACAAGTCTGCAATAATAAGTATTTGGCAGGCGTTTGTTGCTGATTAATTAGTAGCAGCGTTGAAAGAATACCCGCTCAAAAGTGAGCATCGATCTAAAGGAGAACAATCAGTCTGATTTTTCTATATTTTTTCATTTAAATGTTTGATATAAATTTGTGCGATGTTTGGGACCAGTTGTAAATTATTTTTGATCTTAAAAGGATCACTTTGGCAACGATCAGTTAACTAACCTATAGCCGGTAAAACAAAATGAACCAAAACATAAATGGAGAGAGATGAGAGTTTCAAATAGAACCTTATCACCCGTAACAATATTTTTTACTTCTTAGTTTTCGTTTAAAAAATTATATTTCGCGAAAATCGGAGGAAGAAAGAGTCTATTCTGATGACCTATCCGTTATTTCCAAGTTACTTTTCAAAACCCAGTATATTTTTAAACCTGCTGAGTACTTCTTCTGTGTTTTTTCCTCTGGCGAAGAGCAGCAGGAGCTTTTCTTCAGGAAGAACTTAAAAAACTAAGCTTAAATCGCGATTTAAAATTTCCAACTCGAGAAAAGGGAATTTTCGGAATCCATTACGACAATATCCAAAATATACGCAAAAATCTGTTGTTAAGCCTAAATAGGGATTTAAAATTACTATTCCCGAAAAAACTGTTTTTAATTAGAGGAAATTATCGAGTTTTTGGTAGTATTTCTGGTAAATTAACTTTTAAATCCTCAAAGTTCGAACAATCAATGAGGATCGTTATATTTTTTCGAAATTTTTTTGAGATTCTAAGGTCCCGAAAGTGGGTCGTTAAACTTTAATCGGGTTTTAAAATTACCAATCCCGAAAAAACGGGCTTCTTCATAATTTTAATCATTTAATGTAATGTTTTTTATTTCTAAACCTGCTGATTACCTTTTTCGTTTTTTACAGGTGTGATCAGCTGAAATTCACAAAAAAATTGAGCTAAATTTTTTTGTTTTCGGTATTATTCCAGGTAAGTTCACTTGTAAATTTCCAAACTTTAAATAATCGATTAGAATTGGAGAATTTTTGACCATATTTTATTTTGAGGTTTTAAAAATGCAAAAGTCAGTTGTTAAACCTACTAAGTCGTGTTTTAAAATTACCAATCCCGCGAAAACGTGATTGTTCGTTATTCAACGTAATATGTATTAATAATTTAGTGTCAGAACGCAAAAGTCAGTTGTTAAACTTAATACGGATTCATTTCGACATTTTCGATTTAGTTCATTTGCTAAATCGGGATTTAAAATTGCCAATCCCGAAAAAACGGTATAACAAAACGGAATTTTTTCGGGATTCATTGTAATATTAATCATGTAGTCGGTTTGCTTAATAATTACCTTACTAATAAAAAATAGTAAAACATTTTCGGGATCCCGAAATTTTCAGACTGCTGCTATAATTTTTGAGATCATTTTAAAAAATACAGCTTTTGTAAATGCAGCAACAGCCATACATTTGAATCAAAATCATCTGGATTTTAACTTTAATACGGAAAACGGAACTTTTTCGGGATAGATTCATAAATATTTATAATAATTGTCATTTTGCTAAATTCTTTACTAAGTAAAACAAGTTTTGGGATCCCGGATATTTTCGGGATCCCGGATTTTGTCGGGATTGATTCATATACATATTTATAAAGAAGGTTTGGCTATTAGAGCTGATTTATAGATTTCATAAAATTATATTTTTGAATAAGCTTTGAAGAGTTCTTTTAGTTTTTCCAATCTCTGCAATCGAAAAAGTTATGAATTTTCAGTTAATGTATAAGGAAATCAAGAAAGCTCGCTTTTTTGTGTATGAGAATCTTTATTTTATATCTATATGCATATAAAGGTACCAATAGTGTTGCATATTGAAATTTTCAGTGCATTACAAGCAATACTGCGCCATTTGCTACGCCTTGATCCTGTTGCGATTAAGACGATTACGGCGAGTGTGTACAATTTGTAATGCGAACATGACTTGAATTTTATTTAAAACCCCACCACATAACCTAAAAGGCGCAGTGCGAAGACAATGCGGCGGCGCAAATAACAATAAGGCAATCGCTCGCACACACACACATACATATGTGAAGTGGAGTAGTTTTTATTAGCAGCTTCGTAAGTGTTTGGCGGTTTATGGGCTTTGAACTGAATTTTATTCAAATTTTACATATGTACGTGTAGCATATGTAGGTCTGTGCGTGTGTTCGTGTGTGTTGCATGAACTGCTGACGTACATGTGTGGTTCTCATAACATATAAAGGCGCTGCCTGCAGACAAATATGCATGTGCGAGCGCGTAATAATTAGTTTGGAAAATGCGTCAGCGAAATGGAGCGATTTATTATCTGACACGTACACCTTTCAATCAACACACACACATATACATGCATATTTATATAGCGTTATAAAGTGTTGCTGCCTCAGCTGGTGATTTAAATACCTGAAAGAAATTTTACTTCAACTCAAAATGCCAGCGCTACAAAAGGTAAACAAACCGCATGCAACGTGCCACATACAAAACATGTTGCCGTCCTATTGTCTGTCCAAAAGCAAATTTTGTTGTGGCATTGATTTGCTTTCTTTTTTAATTTTGTCTTTTTTATTTTTTATTCTTCATGCTATTAGAATCAATTAAATGCATTTTATTAATGCTGTCAACAACAAAGCGTTCTGACGCGATTCTAATCGCCTTAATCTGCATACATACACAAAAACACATACCAAGCTATGCGAACACACACACACAAACATACATTTCATTAGCGCGCTGCACGTCATTCAGCCTGTCACCTAATTTCTTCACCTTCCTTTCGCTCAATATTCACTACGTGACTTTAATTTTGAGGCGCTTGCGGCCGCGGGCTACCAGGCTTCCACGCTGTCTCTTTTATCAGCGCCACAGAAAAGGTAAATCTGGTGCACGAAAATAAAAATAAAAAAAAATATT
The DNA here is from genome assembly GCF_024586455.1 of Bactrocera neohumeralis. Classification (NCBI taxonomy): domain Eukaryota; kingdom Metazoa; phylum Arthropoda; class Insecta; order Diptera; family Tephritidae; genus Bactrocera; species Bactrocera neohumeralis. The sequence goes on along the minus strand of NC_065923.1, from coordinate 79,100,473 downwards.
TAAATTTTATTTCCAATGTGAAGGATTAGGTCTACTGAATCGCACGCAATTAGTTATGGTGCTGGCGTCGAAGGCAGGAAATTCGCTTTTAGGAAAGGTCAAATTCACCGGATGCGCACACCTTCACTTCGTGCGTCCTTTAAATATTTTTTTCTTCTCAAGGAGACACACAGTCTGTAGCAAATAACGAATTTATAATTAAAAATCCAAAATTAATAGTGCAAAGGTCACTTCCGTTACGGAAAGTGCATATTTGTTGACTGCCTTGAGGAATAGAAGCGCGAGGAAATTAATTTAGGTTAGTTTTTGCTAAGAAAACATTTATTTGTAAGCTAAAATATTTTTTTCTAACGACGAAGACATGCAAATACCATAAACTTAAACCCGAATAATCGGGATTTGAAAGTAACGGTCCCGATAAAACGGGATTTTTTCGAGATTCATCATTGTAAAAATCGCTTATTGTTATTTGTAAAATAAAATACATTTTATACTTATCGGGACTTGAAAGTACGGGTCCCGATAAAACGGGATTTTTTCGGGATTACTCATCGTACAAGTCGTTATTGCTTTTCATAACCTAAAATATTTTTTTCTTACTATAAAAACAAACTAAAGCCCTTAATTTAAATTCGAGAAATCGGGATTTGATAGTAGTGGTTCCGACAAAACTGGATTTTTTTCGGGATTCCTCTTCGTACAAGTCGCTTATTGCTACTTGTAATCTAAAACATACTTTTCTGATTGAAAATATTCCCAAGCCATAAATTTAATACCGAGAATTCGGGATTTTCAAATTAACGATCCCGATAAAACGGGATTTTTTTCAGTATTCATCATTATTTAACTCGGTTAGTGTTATTTTGATGAAATATTTAACTTACGCAGAAAATATAAACAAAATGTTTCGGGATCCCGACATTTTTTACGAAACAATCACAGCATTTCGAAGCAGATTTTATATTTGACTCGAAAATGGAGAACAGCGCTGGTGTAGGGATATCTTGCCCAGATTTTAGGCATAGGGCAATATTTAAAGATGTCGCATCACTGCAGTATATTTGAAGTGGATGTGGAGCCAATGAGATTGCATCTAATGGATCAGCAAACAACCCCAGAGTCAACATCTACGTCTACACTCAAACAGCAATCAAAGCTTTAACCACGTTTCGCATATCGGCTAGAAGTGACTTGGAGAGCTGGGCAGCAGTGGAGAGCGCCGTCAGAAGTAAGTGGCTTCACTTCAGCTGGGTGCCAGGTCACAAAGTCGTCGAGCGCAATGAGATAATGGACAAGATTGCCAAGAGTGCTATACGGCTGACACCCGGAAACGCGGTCAACGTTGAAAAACTCAGGCATAGTCTATGCGACGATCTGGAGAGAAGCATGGTAAAGAACATCAAAATACGACGGAACGATCATTTGTAAAAGTAAGAAAGATCGGAAGAAAACAACTGTTTTGATTCAACTTCCACCGCTAATGCGACATGCGACTCTTGATCGAGATGCTCTGGTGTCTGTGGCAAAAATGCCCAGCATCTAGACACAATTATTGCATTGGCGCGACGCAACGAATTAGTGGACACATACGCTACACGACACGGCCGGCAGCAACGCTTTAAGTAATTCGCCATGTGGCAGGAATTCGTTGCATGTACGTCGGATGCCACAGTGCAGAACAATGGCCAAAGCGAAGGCAACTGAACTAAAAGTGCCAATATAAAAAGCGCGCACATAAACAGTGCGACACCGCCATGCTGCAACGTCATAGTACAACGCTGACCAAAGCCGCGCGCGGGGCAAGCAAGAAGCACTGCGTCGAGGTCGCGCGCCTGCGTGTGAAATCGCAAGTCAAGCATCAACGAAATCGAAATTCTTCGAAAATCATTGAACACAAAGCAACGGCGAACAGCGTTGCCGAAGATAGAGGCAGCATAGAAAGCGCGGTGACGCGGGGAGCGCATGTTGAGATTCTAAGAAGCAGAAAAAAGCGTCCAAATACCGCAGACGAAATTGAAATTGGAATTTCGTTGCAAGCCATGCTGTGTCATCGCGCTTTTTGCTTAGCGCTATTAGCTGGCGACGGCGACGGTGGCTATGTCGGTGTTGGTAATTTCTGCATTCATGCGATTCACTTTGTGTTGTGCGTCTGGCAACGCCCGGCACATCATCAGCATTGTTGCTGGCGTCGCACAGGTGGTAGGCATGCGTTCGCTGGTGGCAATGACAATGACAATGAAATTGTCACTCATTGTCGCACCTCTTGCAGTGGCGGCGCATGCAGTGGCGGCTGGTCCCCCTCAACGCGCTCTTCTCTTTAAGCTGTTCACAATGAGAAAATCGCTTTAGTAATTTAACATTACGCGTCAGAAAAATGCATGTACGTAAGCGCGCGGTCTCCGAACTACTCAAACTCCATCTAGCCTATCGATTCTTGTTGCACATTGCCACCTTTTCGTTTCAAATTTTAGCTTCTTAATTTATTGTTGCTGAATTCCGCAAGGCAGTTGTTTACTGTGGCTGGCAGCTGTTGCTGCCGCGACAACACCGGAATCCTTAATGCATTTCGCACCAGCATTTTTGCTACTTTTTGCTTGCTCCTGTTGTAACCTCCTTACCTCCTCTACTTGCATTCTGCTGCACTGGTAAATGATGGCCACGAAATGTTCTTATGTTGTAGTGTTGAGCTCTCTTCCAGCATGCGCCGGTCTCACCCGCCACTGGCATGCAAGTCGTTGTTTTGTGTGAGATTTTTCAGCTTCACATTGTCTATTTTTTCACTCTATTGAACTGTATGTTTGGCTACTGGATTTTCTGTGGCTTGTATTGCGTCTATTCCGACAATTCTCCTGCAGTCCTACTTGTGAGGATATGCCGCCTTTTGCTATGCGTCCTTAGTTGTTATTGTTTCCGTTAAACGATAACTCGATTTTTTGTAATTTGACCTTAGAGGTTTCCAGAAAGTTCTTACAAGCTCAGAAGATCTCTTACCAGTTTGTGTTGCTGTATCTCTTGGTGGCATCCAACATTTTCCTTAGAAACCTTAATAAAAGCCGCGGATGTAGCTGCTGCTACTTTCTTTCACTACTCGTGGGGGACGGCTCCATCTTCACTATTGCGGTCCTACACTCCGAACTCCATGCAGTCAAGTTTTTTCATTACGCTAAAAAGCGTTGCCGTACCAACCCGTGACTTCTGGACAAGGGAGGATTATTCTGCTTGCTACCTTTGCCACTTCGAAGAGGATTGGGTCTCGTTCGACCGTCTGACGCTTTTACATCGTCTAGCACCATTTTGATTACTCAAGTGTGCAAGCATGCTGCTCTGATACCTGACGGTCTCACTTCAGCTGCCATCACAGTGTCCTTAACGTTCGGGAACCCCATGCTCCCATTATTTCAGCAGAAGTTCTTCTACTAATGCTGGCGATTTCTCCTCTTACTTCCGTCTTACTTTTTGTTTTTGTGGGCACATGTATGTCTCCACCTGTGATACGTCAGCGGTTCCATGATATTGCCATCACCCGTCTCGGTGGACAGTTTTATCGCCCTACCATTCCACCCAAGAGACTATTCGTTGAGATCGGTTTCAATCCCCTATTTATAGTTATATTTTAAGTTTTTGTTTAAATTTATGTTTTTAAGGTGGTCGCCTTATATGAACGCGAATTTATCTTAGTTACAGGTCAAGGCGAAGGTTATTGAACGCTCTTATAAGGCAGTTCGTTCACAGCCGACCGGCACAAAGAGGGAACCGTCTCAACTGCACCTACCAGACAAATTTAATGTTGACGAAAGGAGAACCTACTCTAAGGCCTGCAAGGGTTTTCATGGGACAAAGACGTCCTTGAAAAAAACCCATCAGCCATTTCTGTAGAGTGTCACTTCATACTCAGATGGTAGAATACCTCGGCCACCAGCGCAGGTTTCAATCAATGCATCTAAGAGTTTTAATCAAGGTAGTTGTCGGGCAAAGGGTCTAAAAGTCAGTAGAAGTCGAAAGGTGGTAGAGATCACAGGTCATTAGGCGTTACCCCAGATGCACCACGTTGGCGAACTTGCTCTACATCACCAACCCTTCAGCGATACTTCGAGAAAAAAATTTTGGAATATGCCTCGCAATCACTCTAGAAATGTATTTTTTCTCCAGCCATTTTCGGGAAGTCGCTCGATTTAATGTTTTCCTTAAACTTTGGAACGTCAAAAACTTATGTTTTATATATCATAGGTGTTTTGAAGGGTTTGAACCTATAAGTACCTAAGTTTTATGCTCGAACATAGTGTCTTTGTCTAAGGAGTATAACATTTTCATGTTGTTGTTGCTGTAGTAGCGACAGAAAACATTCCTGAAGTAATTTGGAGGAGTGATGTCGAGTTGACAGTCCGTGGCCGGATAAATCCGGGTCCGTTTCGGTTACTTCGACCCGACTGTCTTGGGAACAGCTCACACTGCTTCTCTCTCTTCCTCTTTCTCTGCTTCTCTCTAATTTTCCAAAACATTTACGTGCACCAAGTCTTCGGCAATAATTAATTACCAAATAAATATTTATATTCGTGAAAATGTTAAATAGAATTAATGATAATGCAAGCATGTACCTTGCGTCTCCCAACAACGCACAAACAAACACTCTCTCATTGTATGAGTGAGTGTGAGAGTACACCGGCGCATATTTAATTTACACAACAATGCACATTTAGCATATCTTTGCCATTATAAATGCGCATTAAGTTTCGGGAATGCAAAGTATGTTGTTTGTTTGCACATTTCCAGGCACACACACATATATAGGAGGGTGAGTGTGTGTGTGCGTGGCAGCTTGTAGTGCGAAAACATATATTAAACATTAAAATCAGGTGTTGGACTAAGCAAATGCGATTTCAACAATGTGACAAAAGTGTAAAATTACCCGCAAAACAACAAACAAAAACAAAGCAAACACCAAAACAAACAAACACACACACATATGTGAGTATAAATGCATGTGAGTGCGAATGGCAGCGAGTGCTCAGGTGAAAAAATTAACATCACACGGGAACAAACAAGCAAATACAATTTAACCTTGCTGTTGCCGGTTTGCGGATACACAAATACACGCGCGCACGCACGCACACACACCAATACATGCAAATGTGGCAAGTATATAAATATTTATGCGTTCGTACGTGTATTTGCTTTTAGCGCGCCCGCGTGGAGGACAAAAAATTACCCAAAACAAAAGTGTTTGCTTGCCAAAACTACAACAACAGCAACTAAAGTGAATACGCGCAACACGTACGTAAGTGTATGAAAGGCAGCGCTGCTACGCGGCATAAAGAATTTTGTCAAAAAGCATTTGCAAGCTCATTAAAATGCCACGCAGCCAAGTGAGTAGCAAAGAAGTTGGGAGAAACGCCAAAGCAAACAGATATACGAATAAATGACTGGCGGAAAAAATTCGCAAAAAACAAAGAAAACAACAACAAGTGCGTCGTGCAAACATTTGAACGGCAAGCAGGCCCTTACAAGCGGCAAGCAAGCGAGCGCGGCAGGCAGCGCGCCAGTGAGTGAGCGCGTCGCGCCAGTCAGTCACTACGAGGTAATAAAAAAAATTCTTAATCAAATATTTAACACGTTGCATTTGCTGCAAATGAAACGAAAATGAGCGAACAGCAGCGGAGCAAGTAGATGGCGGACGCAGGCAAACGCAATGGCCGCGCGTTCACGGGCGCAAAAGGGCGCGCGGCGTGGCGCGGCGTAATGAAGCCGCATTAAATATTAGCGCGGAACTCAAAGGGGTGGGGGAGGATAGGCAGCGATACAGCTACGCGCACCAAAAAGCTGTACGAGCTGCAGCGGTTCCCAGCCGCGTTAGCAATGCAGAGAGTTGGCAACACCGCGCGCCACCAACCGACGCACGCAATCAATTGACGCATACGCGCAGCGAATGTCGCGAATTATTTGGAGCGTAAATGGAAAGCAGGTGCGAAGGCGCGTCAAAGGGCAAAGGGCGCAGATATTTCTATATAAAACTGTGTATATGTATATATATTTGTCTTCAAAATAAAAATCGCACTTTAATGCCGCGTCACTGTACGCGTTTATAGGGTTTAAAGGTGCCAAATTGCGTGCATTATGTGCAAGCTTGTCGGTTGGTTAATTTTGTTTAATTTCTTTGCTGCAACACTTTTATTTTACTTTTATTATATACTCGTGGTGGCACTTGCCACTTGTAGCTCAGTCGGGCGTTTTATTTGTATTATATCCTTATCTTTTATGCGCGCTTTTCAGCATTTGAATGAATTCGTTGTGTAAAAACGAAATGAATTGAAGCGACATTACATTTTATGGCAGCACATTCAGATAAGTGCGCAGAGAAACGTGCGAAATTATTGAATATAAAGCGATGAAAAGCTCCCAATTGAATGCAACAGTTAAAACAGAGGATTCAAGCGAGAAGTTGAAGCACATGGTAGACATGAGTTCATCCATTAAAATGTACAAGATTTCCTTCTGCTAAATGTTTGGTTAGGTCAACCGAGCTATCAAGCCGAAATTTACTTAGCATTCAGAAGCTTGCGGGATTGACCTTGTAAGTTCCAGGAATTTCTTTAGAAGCGTGAATGCCTAAAGCTTTCTTCGGCTACAGTATAGATAGCACTTCTTTTAACTCCGGTGGAAGCTTAGGGTTCTCTTTGTGGATTGTTATCTGGTCGCGTTGAGTGGACTCAGTAAGTAGCATGATCCTAAAAGTGATGCCGGCGGTAGCTTAGCTACTGGCAAGGCGTCCTAAGTCGGTAAGCTCGAAGATGAGTACCAAGCTAAAGCAATCCACATAACACAGTTTTTCTTCGAGGACGGTGGTAGCTAGTCTGTTACTAGCTTAGGACTCACTAAGCATTCCCTCGTAACTAGTTTATGAATGCCTAAGCTTGCTATAAATGGTATTGAGTCACTTTGTGATAAGACTAGCATGGGAGCCAGACACGAACTGCTAGGGAACTGTAGAGCTGACGAGCTGGCTGGAAAGTAAACTCACTTCCGCAATCAGCAGAATGGAACGGTTAAAAACGCCGCTGTTCTCGTGCATTATGCCACTGGGTAGCTGGGCCAACGCTGTAGCAAGATCCATTTGGTTCAAAGCGAAACGCCAGAGGATTGCTGTCCAGGTGAGATCCCCATATTGAGGAACAGTCAGCCATGGGATACGTTTACGCATCATCACCCCTTTTCAGAGGACTTTGCGAAAGCTTGGCCAGCGTTAAGCTATTATTAGTTCTTGTGCTGTCGCTGGATACAAAGGAGATCGCAAGAGGTCTAGCAAGTGTTTCTTTCCTACTAAGTCTAATCTTTTTGAAAAGTTGAAAATCTTAGCGTATTCCATTTGTTGGAATTCTCTGGAAGAAGTTGGTATCAATACTTGCTTCTTCATTGTCGTACCTTTCAGAAATCAAGGCTTAAACAGCTTGGAGCTCACACTTACAGGCATTCCTCTGTGCCCTTGGGAATAGAAACGCATAAGCAGAAATTTATTGGTTCCAAGGTCCTTTATAGACTACTCGAGATCTCATTAGAAGAGTTCTATTTCCTGGATTGACAAAAGATGGTATATTTTAGTTCAAATGTGGTCCTCAAGATCAGCCAGCCATGGGATAAATTGATACATCTGAAGCTCTTCTCTCAGTCATGAATACAGAGGCAGAGTGCTTTCCCGAAACTTTACTTTTCTACTACAGATGTAATTGGTAATTTTCGTAACAGCGAATCCTAACCATAACGAATTCACTCAATCGGAAAACTTATAACCTCTCAGTTCTTTTGAAGATCTCAGTAAAGGTTCTGACTTCTCCTTTAGATATCTTGGGAACAACCCGAGTGTCTAAGTACCGCCTTGTAGCACTTATTTCTAAAAAATAATAAAAATATCTGTATACTTCTGAGAATGCGTGAAATGGATAGGGCTTTCAGATGCATTCTGCGAATGAAAAACAAATCTTTTTCCAAATTTTTATTGCAACAAACAAAAATTTACATTTATCGCTGCCACTGTGGCTGCCGCTTGCTTGGCATTACATTCGCACGCCTCTGTGGCATACTAATGAGACAGCAAATGGGCAACACCCACCAACTAGCGGGGGACAAGCGCTGAAAATAACTACAATGCGGCAACATTAGTCACTCAGTAGTTGGCAGTTCGCTGGGCCAAAATTAATGTGACAGTTATTTTCGGTTTTACCATAAAAGAGGGCCTCGAGCTAAAAAGCCGGCATGTCTGGCGAAACCTCCTATATATAATATATGTATATTATATAGCGGTAACACAGTCCATATGTGAGCATTCGCAAGGTTGCCAGCAGATATGACTTTTGCATTTTTATTTGCAATAATAAAGTTGTTTTTCGTTGCTTGCAAATTGTTTAACGATTCCTTCAGCGTTGCCATATCGTCGTTCATTTGCTTTTTTAGTATTTCCTTATTTCTTTTAATCACCTTCATTGTTGTTGCAAATATTTCGCGGTAAATATTATTTGCGTTGGTGTTGGCGTTGGCTTTGGCTTTGTCGCTGCCGCTGCCCAGCCCACGCTTTAGCATTCATACATCATTGCACACGCTCGCTCACGCACGCCTGCCTTACAGCGCTGGCTCGTTGCAAGGTTTGTGATTTATTTCCCATATTCGTTGAGGTATTTTGTATTTGCCTTAGAATTCTTTGAAATATGCCACAATCTAATTTGTGCATCAGCACTGCTGTCAGTAGTCATAAAATAATTTTAAACAAGTTGTTGTTGCCGCATAATTTGAGTGATGAGAGGTGTGGCACTATTTAAGACATTTTACATGCCGGCCGCTTAGACCTTTCGCTTTGGCAAGAGTGTGGTATATGTCTCAAATACTATTATATTTCTCAAAATAACTATAACGGGAATCAAGAATAACGCCCAGGTGAGGTAATCTTCATTCAGCAGGTCATAGAAGGCTGTAGAGTGCCACTGAGACACTTCGAGTGACACTTCAACAATGAATAAACCGCTTCTACGGATTTGTTTGAAAAGTTTACTGGTCAAAGATCAGATTTCCGCTAGCTCCGAACTCCACCAAGGAGCTTAGCTTTTTTGTCTTTCTGAGTTTTCAGAGCTCAGTGGCTTTCAAAAGCTTTCGTATGTACTCGCAGAGCTGAAAATCTCGATGCAATCGTCAATCATGCACGCAGAGAGGAAAGAGTTCTTACATGTTTTGCAGCTGGAAGAGCAGGTGGAAGCTTCCTGCAATGAAAATTCCACTTTGTGTTTCTAACCATTTGTCAAATGACCTCGTAAAGTGAAGAGGGGAAGCTTAACACTAGTCAATTAGACTGAGAAACCGAAGAGGTGCAGGGAACTTAACCATCCTAAGACATCCACAAACCGTATAATCAGATGAATGAACTCATTTTAAACACCGAGTAAGGATAGGTCTCTTAACCCTACAGAAATGATATACATATATAAATGATCAGCAAGACCAGCTAAGTCGATTTAGCCCTTCTCTCCGTCCATCTGTATATATACGAGCAAGCCGGTTATTTGTTGGAACGGTCGATATCGGACCACTATAGCATACAGCTGCCATACGAACTGAACGATCGGAATCATGTGCTTGTATGGACAACTTCTTTAGTTTAAAAGATATCCTTAAGAAATTTTGCAAAGGTTATAACCTAAGATAGTGCTATAATATCTAAAGAAATTGTTCAGATCGGATCACTATAGCATATAGTTGCTATACGCACTGATTGAGAATCAAGTGCTTGTATGGAAAACTTTCTTATTTTAGGAGATATCTTCAGGAAATTTGGCACGAGTTTTTATTTAAGACAGTACTATAATTCTCAAAGATTTTATTCAGATCGGATCACTATAGCATATAGCTGCCATACAAACTGTACACACTTGTATTCTTTTGGAATCTTTTGTATTTAATAAGGTGAGCGCAAATGCTAAATGTGAACCAAGGCAAATAGAATTCTCATTTATTTATTTATTATTTTTTTTATTTTTGGCTTGCACGACGCTGACAAGTGGGAAGCGCAGCTGCGTCATCACGACTTTTGCACGAAAAATTTATTTTTTCCACATATTGCCGCGAACTGCAACAGCCATAAACAGCGTTTCTTGCATTTTGTTGTTGCTTTCCTGCGAGCCTTGTTGTTGCCTGCATAGTTAGCAGCAATTTTATTGTTGCCGCCGCCGCCACCGTTTCGCCAATCGCTTTTATTTTTCGGTTAAATCAATTCTGCACGCGGTTGCATTGAACCAGAAAACAAACTGTTTACTGTTGTTGTTGTTGTTCGCTGCCGCTTCGTTGACAATGAGAAAACCAATAAAAAGTACTGCCACAACACAACAATTGTTTAAGTGGCTCTGGCAACAGTTAAATTGCATTTACGTTACGTTTACGTTGCTCTGAATTGTTTGCGCGGCACGTTGAATGAATGAAGAATGAATGAAATTATTGCAAACACGTCGCTTTGATTTATTGTTGCAATGCGCATGAGTAATGGCGCAAAATGCGCAGCTTATGCAAATTGTCACACACACACACGCACACATTATATTTGCATGAATATTTATCGGTTTATACTAAAGTGGAATTGTCAAGGATTCTTACATACTTCATCATATACTTATATGTATCTGCATACATACTAATTTTCGTGCTGCAAGTGTTAAGAAGCCGCAGGCTAGGCTGTCGAAAAGTAGGTGACTAACTGAAAGTTCACAGTGGTTGTGACTTTTTGACAGTGTTTAGTTTTTGGGATGACACTTTGATGATCTGGAAGCCTAACAACTTTGTTATAAGAACGGAAATTTCATTCTTCGAGAATTTGTTTCATAATTCTTCACTAACTTATGAAATATTAGAATAATAGCTCGCTTTTACCCCCACAAGCAACGAGAACCACAGAGGCTGTCAGAACATATCGCCTTTCTTTCTTTTTTTTGTACTCTCTTTCCTCTATGTAATAAAATTGACAGAGGCTGTACGACCAGAACGTCTATCTTCCTTTCCCTATTCTCTCTTTTTATTCTGAGTATTAGAATTGACCGTTTCTAAGGACCTTAACATGATTTCAAAAGCCAATGAAATGAAATCACAACCTCTTTTTCAATGATGTCTCATTTACCGTCAATTTAGCTCATAATTCTCCCTTAACTTATGAAATATTGGATCAATAGCCGGCTCTTTGCCCACAAGCAGCGAGAATCACAGAGGCTGTCATAGTAAATCGTCTTCCTTCTTTTCTGTATCTTCTTTTTCCTCTCAGTCAATTACAGTTTCCATGAGCTCAAAAGCCAATGAGATGAATTCTCATCCTTTTCGAGCGCCAATAATTTCTTCCTTCTGACAATCGGTACCGGTTGGGAATACTAGGTGAAGTACAGTTCTAAGATCGCTATGAAAATGTTCCTCAAATGTGTAAGTTATTTCCTGAGCATCAGCATTATGAATCTGAGACTAAACTGTACTTGCTTCAACCTCAATATATCTGACTTGGGTTCAAATAACTGTCTGTTGGAAAGTTTTACAGCCAGAGTACACATACGGTCCAGGTACGGCTTATCCAGTTTCATCGAGGAAGCTTTACAGCCAGAGCTCACATAAGGCATATCCAGCTTCGTCGAGGAAACAACCTTCGAAAACTCATCTCAAGTCCTTACACTACTTATAGCCTTCTTAAGATAAATGCTTATGCTTGGTATTCCAACATTTTCAAACAAAATTTTGTTAAAAATTAATGGAATTTGCTTCACTGTACAATCAGTTGTAAAAATTGCATATGCAAAACGGTTAAATGCCATTATCTGTTTCTATAATGTCACATAATAAAATTGGCGGAGCTTACCGAACCAAAAAAAGACACAGAATCAAGGCGTCCATCAATTGCCGGCTGGCCAACTGGCAAAGGTAATGAATGTGTTTGTTTTCACGTTCGATAATTTATGAGCGCAATTGCACGAAACGGTTTTATTGATTAAGACAATACCGAATTGCAAGACGCTACAGATGCAAATACAAAATTGCATTGCATACCTACAGACCCTGTTGGAATTTTTTTTAGAAAAGAAGGTATAAAGAAAAAATGCATTTAAAAGCAATCAGAAGAAACAGTACATGTCCCATAGCTTTTAGACGTAAATAATTTTACCGAACTCAACCGAACCGTGGTTATGGAAAGCATGCTGGACCCGAGGCTCAATTTCAGGCATCAAGTCGACTATCATAGCGTGATAATAGCCGTTATTGACGGTTACGGTCCCACCGGTATCGTTCTTGAAAAAATATGGACCGATGATTCCACCGGCCGACAAACCACACCAAACCGTTGCTTTTTCTAGAAAAAATGGCAGTTCTTGAATCTCTTCATATTACTCTTCGTCCCAAATGGGACAATTTTACTTGTTTTACTTTACGTGGCTCTCACCGATGTCCCTTTGGAAGGTCGAGGTGCTTCTGTTCTTTCTCAAGTTTTATTTTCTACGCTTTCAATTTAAGATCTCGACGTAAAATGCGCCGAGTCGTTCCATACGCCAGTCCGAGTTGCTGCGAATGTTGTCGAATCGACTCTCCATGGTCTTCGTGTACACTCAGCTACGGCTACTATATTTTCTTCACCGCGGATGAACGTGGTCTGTTTGACCGAATATTATCCAATAAAGGATGCTGGGTCTCAAGATGATGTAGGAAGATTGGACGATGATCGTCCTAAATCCTAGATTTGAGTTCATTGGGTATTCGTAGCGCTTAGGAATGGAATCAGGACCATTCAATCTCACTTATCTAAGCAGCATTATCTTATCATCATTTTTATTTCGGCCTTCACCTTTATGTTGAATTTTCAAATTTTTACATATAATTTACAAAGAGAAAACAAAAACTAATACTATTTGTACATAGTGATGCACTACAGACCACTAAACCAGCAACGCCATATCGCTTATTATGATGCTTTTCGTCAGCTTGCCACTCTTCTTCATGCCAAAGACTTGCATGGAGTCCAACACCTTCGTGCCACTGCTGACCACACCGAAAGCCACACGTTTGCCATTCAATACCTGCAACGGCTTCAGACTTATGGAGAACTTTAAGGCGTCCTTATGCAATGCATCCTGATTGTCCAATGAGAAGGCCAGCGTGCCTGGCCGATTATGATCCAGTGCACGCATGTCATACTCAATGCGTTTCGGTTTGATTTTCTGCTCTTGCGGTATCAGCAGGCAACAGTCCAGCCAGAGTCCGGGAAAGAGCCGGTTAACTAGTATGCGATTTTTGTCTCTGTTGCGACAGGCGCGCACAAAAGCCAACACCACTTGCGGGCAGGCCTCCGTGTACAGCTGTATGGTGATGCGTCCAGCCGGTCGTAGACCCTTCACGTAGAAGTCGAAATAGATAACGGGTCGCAATAGACGCCGCAACTGTGAGTAGGGTGGCATTTGCAGTTGGCTATACTTGGCCAAGATCTGTGCGGGCACGACGAACTCTATGGAGTTTTTACGCACATGACGCAGCAAATGCGGTGCCACGTGTGTGTCCAAGGTGGTGCCGACCGTCTTCAGCATTTGTCCGAATTTCGCATTATCGCGCTCGATATAACGGTTGCGCAGCACTATTAAGGGTATGCGCGATCGCGGCGTATGACCCATGCGATTTTCACGAAATGTATCCAATTGTCCGCCAATGCGTGAGATCATGTTAACGCTGCGCAGCAATTCGTTATTCATGCGTCGTATGCGATCGAAGGCATTCAAGTCGTCGCGCAACTTCGATGCGCGCAAAACGTCTCTGATATTGAGTTTCGGCGAAACGTCGTCCACGCGCGGCTTCACCAGCAATATCATGTTCTTGTAGTTTTCCAACTGCAGGCGGCGTTTCTTCTCGGACAATCTCATGCGTTGCATTTTGGAAAATTATAAATTTATTTATTCGAAAGCGGTGGAGATTTGAGAAAATAAATTTAGAAAACAAATGAAGTTCGTCTAAAATTAAAAGGGTAATTTGCTATTTGATTGAGTCAAAAGTGAGTTTTTGAAATATTTTCTTGCCTATTGATTGATTTTGCTGACAGAGTTCCATTTTGAAGGCGTTATTTTGTGTTTTAGGTCTTAAATTCAAAATAATTGAAAAATATACACAGGGAGATGATCCGTGATTGTAGTTGGATAGAAGAACGTCAGCATATCTAGCTATAATGTCATTATAATTAATATAAGTATCGATATTGTTGGCTTAGTCAGAAGGTTGGGCTTCTGGACTTTGTTCTCTTAAGTTAACTTGAATGGGTCCACTTTAAAAGTGATAAAGGAGCTTCCAATTCCAAAACAATTTCCCTATTAAGTTAGACTTTCTACTTTATATTTCTCTTCCTCTTCCAATGAGTTCGTGTATCTTCTAAAAGACTCTTTAAAAGCCTTCGTCCTCTTAAGTTAAGTTAAGACTATCGACTGAATGGGTCTGATACTGTATTTTTCTCTTCCACTTCCATAGAGTTCGAATAGATTCCAAAAAACACTTGAAAAACCTTTGATTCTTTAAGACTCTCGATTGAATGGGTTCGAAATTACATATTTTTTTCCTCTTTCAGAGAGTTCGAGTAGTTCCCAAAATACATTTCAAAACCCTTTGTTCTCTTAAGTAGAACTTTCAACTGAATGGGTTCGAAATATATATAAGAGACATTTTCAAAACCTTTGTCCACTTATAATAGACTGTGGACTGAATGGGTTCGATACTATATATTCCTCTTCCGCATCCGCTTCAAAGTCTTTGTTCTCTTAAGTTCTCTCGACGGGATGGGTTCGAGACTATATATTTCTCTTCTTCGTTTAAAGAGTTCGAGTGCGAAGCAATTTCGAAACTTTGAAGAAATTTAAAATTGTTTCAGTAAGTTCCAATAACTTAGGGCTCTAAAGAAAGCTTTTACTGATATAAATAAAGATCTTCATCTAGCAATTCTCGTCGGGTTCCAAAAGCTTATGGGCCGTTCTGAAGGAAGCCTCCGCCGTTATAAATAAAATTATGCATCCAGCAAGACTCAGCGGGTTCCAATGGCTCAAGGGACGCTCTGAAGAAAGCCTTTGCCCAACAAAAACCAGGAAGTCATTCAGAAGGTCCTTTACATTGTTTTTTATTTTATCTGGAGCATTCTCTTGCTAAAATTTCCGAAAGACTTCTTGTGGTTGCATTCATATTTGTAGTTTATAACGCAATTTTCGAGCTGTGATGAATTCCGAAAGTCTCTGCAAAGTCAAAAAATAACATTCTTTGCACTTCAGCAAACCTAACATCCTCTAAAATATTTAGAAATCTCCAAAGGGTTCGTAATTATTCAATAAATACTTAATAGCTTATTTTCAAGCGATTAACACAAATTAATGACTGTGACTTTGTCGCACACCTAAAAGAATTCATTACGTGCGCCGACTTTTAGCGTTCTGCCCGTCGCATATATCACGGCAAAAGTGGACCCATGTCAACCGTCGCTTTATTGTTTGTTTAGCGCGTTTCTTGGAAGGAAGCGCCGCCAGTTTGGGTCCATAAAAAAGGGGTAAAAATTCATTCGCGCTACGTCAGCGCTAAAGAACGGCGACGTGAGGCGCGCTTCTGTGCTAAGCATGCTTAGCATGATAAATGCGAAGATATCGCTGATTGGAAGATAGCATCAAATCGCTGCAGCTCGCCAAGCTACAGCGCAATACAATTGAGCAATTCGCGCCCGGCTTTTGTGCAGGCACTTTATCATCTTGTCGCGACGTGCGAATTTGAATAGCATAACTAGATTGCGAACTTTTTTCGGCGATTGGCTTCTTAATATTTCGCCAATGCTGTAACTATGTATGTGTGATTGTGTGCCTTTTTATTTGCGTTTGTTCTCAACTTTATGCCGTAACCGCCAGCATTTTTCGGCGAACTCACCAAACATTTTTTTGCTAGCCACAAATGTGCCAATAAATTTTATTTTATTGGCGCGAAAAGCAAACAACAAAGAGCAGCAGAAGGTTAAGTAAAGCAAACATGTGAGAGAAGCAGCGTGAAGAGCGTGTGTAGGAAAGGGTTTAAGAATGAGCGCGAACTTATGGCATGTAGAAGGTGGGAAAATATGGCTGATGAAGGTGCTGCAGTGCGCATATGTGTGTAGTAAAGGGTGGTCCACACAATGTGCGAATATAACTTGTTTCTTTTTAATTCGGTGGAAAAAACAGCAGCTCTCGACGTAAATCTGCTAAGAGACAGTGGTTTGGAGGACCTCTTACGGTTCACTCTGGTCCAGAAGAATCTCACAATCACACAAGTTCTGGTTGTTGAACAGTGCTTGCTGAGCTTACTGGAGGTCAAAAGGTCCAACGGCAGAATGAAAGAAGACATCAAAAACGAATTAGGTTTCAATCGGATGAAATAGGGGGAAGGATGTCCTCCCTACCTTCCAAACCAGCTCATCGGCCTTAGAGTCTTTGGTGATTCCGTTGTGATCCCGTACCCATACAAGTGTAATATTCAAGAACTTGAAGCTTTTGCTTAAGACTAGTTTTGAGCACACAGTCAACGAGCTCAGGGCCAATATAGCCGCTCGATTATTGGTGTTTTTTTTTTTTTTAATATAGTAGGGGGCAGCATCGAAAGCCGGAATATAGAACTTTAATCCGCTAAACCCAAACCTGCTCCCAACTCAAGACTCTCCCACGGAACCACCAGAAAATGTATTACTTCGTGGGAGTGACAAGACATTTTACGTCGCCTGCATAGCACAGACGGAATGTCGACTATTCTTGAAGTGAATTTACTCCTCTCTGCGGCAAGCTGCACTTCGGAGCACTACCGTTACCTTGATGACAGCCACCTCCGCTTGAAAGGTACCAGAGTGGTCTGTTAGTCTAGAACTAGAGCTGATGGAGATCTACCGACAGAAGACTCCACCACCCACACTACTTCTTAACTTCGATACGTATGCGAAAACTTGAGATTCAAAAAAACTGGAATTTTCCAAATGTTCAAACAAATATGGTTTGCTGACAACAAAATTTTTCCTTGGGTGGTTCATGGCTCACTTACAATTTCGAACATTGAAGTATTTTTCCAACTTAATAATATTCTGCTGAAGTCTAAAATCTCTTCTTCGCAGTCTATTTTATAGGAGGAATTAATGTCTTCTCAGCTCAGGCAATGTCTTAGCAAGTAAATCTGCTTAGTACCTGATTCTAGACCGCATAGGTTTATAGGATTAAGGGCCTTTGATCTAGATATGGTTGTATATGTACAGAATATGAGGGCTCGATAGATCTTACAAGCATCATATATATATATTTTCTCGACTTCAGAATCTTTTTTCAAATAAAATAAATATCCAGCCAATTGAAGAGCTTTTGTATCTATCAGTAAAAATCTAGCTGGATAGCGAAAATTTATTGCTATCATCTGACAGAGATGAAAACTTCCATTTCGAATCCAATCAGAATCTTCCAAGCTGGTTTACGATATTGTCGATGTCGATGTCGAAAACCTGTCTGGTAGCAGGCGTCCTGTTGGAGCACTTAAATAGAAATCGCTGGCTGCAGATAATTCCGAAGACCTTACTGTCCTTACCTCAGCGTACTATAGTCACAACTCATTTAGTTATCTGTGGATCATATTCTTAGTAGCCTTAAAAATTAGTCAGTAACTTCCCATTTCTCGGCAGACCAAACCTGAGTACCAGCACTACTATTATCTCAGGGGTTCTTTAAAAGTAACAAGACTTAACTAACATGAGCGTTTATTACCTGAGAGTATGCGTTTCCCCTCTTACCTCAAGTTAGTGAAGTGTTCTAACTGATTAAGAACCCTTGTTATAAGAGACGTCTAGATACTTTCGTTTGGATGGACTATTATTATCACTGAGTAACGATTTGAATCCGACTTACTTCTCGTCCTTATCCAAACGTGATGATTTAGGTACTTAACTCCATTCAATATCTGACTTTGTTAGCATCACCCTAATAAGAACACTGAGAAATAAATACAACAGCGTCGCCACGCGGAACTACCAATAAATGAAATGGGATTTTATTTGTTTATTGTCTGCCAAATGATTTATACTTTTCGAAATACGTTCGTGTTTGTTGAGGGTTTTAACGGTTTCTTCTCATTTGTTTATTTCTTCATGGCAATACTCCATTTTTGCATTCACTTAAATTCGACGCTAGCCGAGTGTTAAATCGGTACGTACAACAGGACGGCAGCAAGCGTGTAGCCAGCTTTACAATGCAGCCAATAATAAATAAATAAAATTACGTTTTTTGGCAAAAGAAAGAAGGTTGCCACAACAGCCAGCCAGCCAGCCAGCTGTAAAGAGCAAAGGCTTAATAAAACTGAATTCAACGATAAATTGCAAAATAAATTGGATTTAAAAAAGGTGCGCGCACGCGCAATTCTCAGACACAAAGCGCCAGCGGTGACCTGCTAAGGAGCGCACAGCTTCTCCAGCCACTCATCTGGCAAGGCTGTAGAGGTGCGTGCGTATTTTTTATTTGCTTGAAATTAAATTTTGTAGCAAACTTATTTCTGTCATTTCCCTTCATGCTTTGGACGCACATCCTCCAGCGCAGCAGCCTTCGCATCATCTTCCGCTATGAAGCGCTGTCTGCTACTAGACGAAGGCAGCGCGGGTTGCGACCACGCCAAGTCAATAATATGTACACACAATTCACTTTTGAACATTTCACACTTTTATTGGCAACATGCGTGGCCGTGGCGCTGCAAGCTATTCATTGCGCGCTCCAACTCCAACTCCAGCTCTGGCTGTGGTGGCAATTGTCGTCATTGACGTCGTTGGCGACGTTTCGTTGTTTAAATCAAATATTGGTGACAGCAGCGCGGCTTTATAGTGGCTGACTGTTGGGTT
The DNA here is from genome assembly GCF_024586455.1 of Bactrocera neohumeralis. NCBI lineage: Eukaryota > Metazoa > Arthropoda > Insecta > Diptera > Tephritidae > Bactrocera > Bactrocera neohumeralis. The sequence goes on along the minus strand of NC_065923.1, from coordinate 79,081,584 downwards.
TGGTGCGGCAGCTGGACGCGCGACCGCAGAAGCTTGCTGCTAGAGTCGTTTCGACGATTTGTGCCATGTGCCACCAGCACTCATATAAGAATATATATTTGTATATGCATTCTCAGATTTATTTGCACTTTCGTATTGGCAATGTAAATCGTTTTGATTGAAGTTTAAATTGTGCTAGACCCATACACAGTCCTGCTCGATTGATGAAATATGTTGTGAAAATATGCGCGGACATTTCTCGCATTGCAATTCGTCCATTTACTTTTTTATTGCCGCAATGGTAATGAACATGTAATTTCTTTGGAAAAACTGCCTCGACGATGGCAGCAAGAAAATCGATAGACTAGAACGTCTTCTGGGCGTTGACAAACGGCGCTGGGTGCGTACAGTGTGTCGAACAGGTAGAATATCGCCAAAATAATACGGAGTTTGAAACAGATCTTTCGAAGTTGCATGGAAGTGCTAGAAATACTTTCCAATAAAAATCATTTTTTCAAATCATGTGAGTTATTTAGAGATGGTAAGTTTCAGGTTTTCAGCAAGGTCACCTAACGATAGGCCCAGGATATGTACTGTTTCGACGGACTCAGTCCATAGAGAGAGGGGTGTAATATGACTGAGGTTCGTTGGGCTTGCAAAGAGGTGGTTAGAGTCATCTGGGAACTCGTTGCGTCCGAAGTCTGATCGGTCTACTGTCCGATGTCGTCGTCGTAGTTAAGGAAAAACCTCTTGATGTTCCTAAAAGAGAGCTCCGCTTCAAGCAGGCGACAAACACTCAGTAACTGTTGGAGCAAGTTCGTTATGTTCTTTAACCGGAAGCTTGCGGGCCTCGCTATATGAATGTTCGACCGGAGACAGAGGCTTCCTATTAAGATCCGAAGTGCGGTGTTCTAACAAGCTTGGCTTGAGTAGCTTTGTCTGCTATCGAGTCAGCATATTTCTACCATTTCAAAGTCCCGTCTTCTTCACTGTAGTTTCGTGAAATGCGTATGCGTTGTTACACTCCTGCCTCTCTCAGCAACTGTTGTCCAAATAGTCGCCTAGACTGCCTCACGCATAGCTTGTTAAGTGCCAAAGCTAGCATCACGCGCGTACATCGAAACACACACACACTGCAACACTCACGAAGAGTCACTGCAAGCGCCAATTGAATAGCACTAGTCAAGACGTTAGCGGCGCGCAGACGCAGTTACTGCCAATTTCAAAATTGCACTTCGGCAGGAGCAACAAGGCGCGTCGTCATGGCGTTTAAGGCGTCAGCGTGCACGACTCGTCGCCAAGTTGTTAGCACAACGCAACGCATAGTTGGCAACACGCGGCCACCTGCATACATACATACATATGCATAGTGATTGTGTCTACGCGGTATGCCAGTGCGCCGTGTGTTGGCCCACGCGACCCCTCAGCCAATATGTTCATCTTTCATTGCATTTTGCCACTGGCATTGAGCTGTTGTTTGCAGATTGGATTCGTTTGTTTTATTTTATTGCCGGGTTTATTATTATTTGTGTTTGCTTTTGCCTGTTTCTTTTGTGTGCTTTCTGTTGGCGCGAAAGCCTAGCTTGACTTGGGCTTAGCTGGTCGCTTGGCTGATTGGTGCGTGGCGTTGGCTGTCGCTGTCGTTGCGCAGGCGCGAATGTGTCTATTTTAATTTAAATAAAAACGCCTTGAAAATGTCTGTGGCGACGAGAAGAAATATTGTTTTCAGTTTCTTCGCTCTGCGTTCCTCCACTTGTCATGCAAATTTCGTTTGCTAATTTTATTTTAAAATGAATTCTTCGCTTTTGTTGTATATTTTTTAGACAAAGTGACAGCGTTCAACGCCATATCCTGTCTTTTGACTGGCTGTCAATATGTTCCTCTGCCTATTTCGTTGAAATATTGCTTATTGTTTGAGGCACACACACATATTATATTTTGGGTGTGAAATCATCGGAATTCTTTCGTGTGACCGTCAAAATTGTATTTACGAGACTTTTAGAGGACTCAAAATCACCTGGAGAATCAGCATCAGCTCCAACGGTGATCTCTCTAGTACTATACTTGTATGTCAGTCTCCATCGCTGCTGCCTTTCTAACCCTTTCAACATTTGCCCCCTTTCATAGTTTCTTTTAAAGATGCAGAAATTGTCCGATCGCTTCAGGACTTGGCTGTTGAAGACCAATATTTGTTGTATGAGCCCGACCATAGTTTTTGGAAACTAAGTCTAAAAGTGACAGCAATTAAGGCAGCTGCAGATGTACTACAACGAAGTGCAGCTACTTTTAGGAAGGTATGCATCCACTCCGATAGCACCGCTGCTATAGAGGCCTTGAGCTCGCTGACAGTAAGCCCAAGGCTAGTCAAGGAGTGCCTCACCAGCTGCTAAAACTTTTGTGGGTGCTTGGCCATAGCAAAAACATCGGAAACTGCAAAGCCGATGAGCTCGCTTGAAGGTTCACTATGGCACAAATGCCTATGGAATGGGAACTCGCGTGTTGCGCTGTCGCTCGGACGCTGGATCTAAGCGCTTCGCATGAGCTCAGTAGGCTTGGGGGTCAGCAACCAGCAATTGTGGGTTTGCGAAAGCCTTCTGGCTCGGAGTTGAACGCAAAACGTCCATGGAAATACTAGCTCTTATCAAGGTTCACATGGCTTCAAAGATGGGTGTCCACTGTCCCATTGGAAATCGCGAGGTCAGGCTAAAGATTTTGGAGTCTAGCTTCCGCCAAACATAGGCTGAAACGACTTTGTAGTTAAACTTTTCGAATTCACTGGAATGTATATTATTTCATAAGGTCCTAAGTTCATTAAAGGGTACTGAAGCTCAGTAAATTCCAGACATTTATTTCCACAACATAAGTGTTTCAGAAACAATAATTCATTTTTCGCCTACCGGTTCTTCCAAACTCATACGCTATACTCTAAACTGGATCCTTTTCTCAGTAGAATTACTCCACATTTTCAATTACCGTTACTCCCCTCGTACACTATACTGATAAGGAAGCCAACAGTTTTCCCAGCAATGTCTCCCCGATGATCCTATGCTAACAATAGCGGCAACAGATTCGCTGAGGGCTCTGCTAGCAACTCATTTAAGATTTCCAATCTCACGCTAAGCTCACTTTGTTACTCCCAATTCGAACACGCACACGTTTGAGTCAATTGCTAACTGTTAACTTACATAAGCGTTTCCCAGCGCCCAAGAAAGAAGAAGAAAAAATGCGCCAAAACTCATTCAACATTTTCGCTAAACACTTCCCGACGTGCATGCCTGCCCAAATATAAATAAAATCGCGGAAAATAAATGCGTTCCGAGGCGCTGTGTAATTTCGCACATAATCACGCCAGCCCCGCTGTCCGCCCACCAACACAATCAACAGCCGCAACAACAATAACAACAACAGCGTGGCATAAGAATTGCGCTGGCCTCGGGGTCATTGGTGCGACGAGCAGTGCGAGATTAATTTTATGTCTTGGTGACGCCGCCGCCGTCGCCATCGAAGAGCATGTTGACGGTGTCGCACCGTGGCTTGCAATGGCGGCGATGATGCAACAACAGCCAACGAAATCACAGAAACCAACAAGCCGGCCAACAACTGGGTGAAACGAAGTCAGCGATCGAACGAATAAATGGACGACTAACTCTAATCGATCGAGTAGCCCGCTGGCGGATATCAATAAAATTTATAGTAGCCGCTCAGCAGACTAGTCGGCGGTTGGCGGTTGTCGGCTGCCGATTGGTGCGACCAAAAGTGGCAAGGAAATTGTGTGTGTGCGGCAAGCTGTGATCGCGTCAATCGGTTTTCCCAATTTTCCTTCTTTTACTCTTGCAGGAAAAAATAATGAAAAATCGCTCAACAAGCGACACGACAGCCGAAAACAAATTACTGTAATTTATTTTGCACAAAAGTGGGAACGATTGAATGGCGGAGAGAAAAATATCGATGTAATCAAGCAATTTCGGGCGAAAAAAATCAAAATGTCGAAACCAAATAAATATTTTTGGGTTTAGTTGCAAAATTGGGACATTACTTACTTATGATTGTGGTTTTTTTCAAAAAGGTAACTTCAAAAAACATGGCTGAGTTTATTTTATAATTTTTTTTATCGATTTTGGTAGAAATGTATTCTACGAGAAATTGTTTATCGATTTAAAATTTTTAACGATTTACTAACAGCAGAAAATTGCTTAAAAATATTCGAAAAATAGTCAGAAACAAAAATAAAACCAAAAGAAAACTTACACCTTTTCAAAGTAGCTTTTTACTTTGGCAAAAACCATGACGAATTGATGATTCGGAGCAGTGTTTGGAGATGGTCAAGTATAGTAAACCCGACTTTTTCATTCAGATAACTTCGGATATAGCCTTAAAGTATCTACCAATCTTCTAAAAACTTGAATCTTGAATCTGTGCAAGCTGTGGGACTCATATGTATGTGCATTGCTCTCAAAAAGATGGTTTCATTTTTAGTCCAAATCAGTTATCATTCGTGGATAATAAGAAACAGATTCAAAAATTAGTATGTGTATCGCTATGGAGCAAATCAGAAGTTAAGGAGCTTTCTGTGGTTATATGTATGTATTTAACATTCGGATATGCGTGTGGTGTTGAAAAATATGTTCCGCTAACATTTTAGACAGTAAATGAGTTATATTTGGAAAACTGGATAAAACGGATAAAATTCGGATAACACGGATAAACTTAAAACTTACATCATTTAAGTCTTTTGTACTTAACCGTAAATATTGTCGATCATAAATGAGTTATATTTGGAAAACTGGATAAAACGGATAAAATTCGGATAACACGGATAAACTTAAAAACGATAACATTTAAGTTTTTGGTACTAACCGCAAACATTGTCGACCGTAAATGAGTTTTGTTTGAAAATCTGGACAAAACGTATAAAATTCGGATAACACGGATAAACTTAAAATTTACATAATTTAAGTTTTTGGTACTTAACCACTAACATTGACGACCATAAATTGGTTAAATTTGAAAATTTGGACAAAACGGATAACACGTATAGACATTAAAAACACATAATTGCACAGTGCTCATTTACGCTACGTTCTCATACGACTAATCTGTATCAGCAGATTGAGTCTACGGTTTTACGTCAGACACTATCTGCTTATAAGCCTGCTTCAGGCCTAGTAAACCAACTGACAGTGTTCCTCCACAATCTCTGCTGACCAACACGGTTGGTTGATGCTGACGCGGTGCTGCAATTGGTTGTCTATTTATTAGTTGCATGTCAATAACAATAACAACAAAAATATTTTTAATGCTGGCGTTTCATGCAAAATTGTAGCTGAAATTGTAGGGGCCGAGCGCATGGGAAGAGAAGAAGAGCGCAATCAAATCGGTAGTAAGCAAATATTTATATATAAACAGCTATATTTGTATGTGTGTATGTGTGAATGTGTGTACTTGCAACGACCCATCGACCGACTGACTATTGGTCGCAGTTATAAATTTTGTGAGCCGCCAAATTGCGCAGCTTTGCAGCGCTGAGATTCCATTTGCATTTCGCCCTTCGGCGGCGTTTCGCTGCTTCAACGCTGGATTCGTGTTCGCGTTTATGCAAAATATTTGCTTTTTAATTTTACTTAAATTTTTTTCGGATTTTATTTTACATGTAGTTGTTGTTGCTGTTTATTTTGTGTGGATTATGTGGCAACATTGCGGTCGGTGCGTGTCACATGGCCATCAATTGTGCGGCATTAACGGTTTCTCGGTTTGTTGTCGCAACAGCATTGTCAGCAGCAAATTACAATAACAAATTACAACAACAACTATGTTGGTTAAACACTGTGAGCCATTTTCAAAATGCATGCGCCAAAGAAAGCAAACATCGCCGCCGCTTAGTTTGAGTTTTTACTGAAAAACGCTGTTTGTTGGCTTGCTGTTTTCCGTGTTGTTGTTGTTTTTTCGTGCTGTTGCCCACAGGACGCCGCAAAACATACAACAAACAACGAAATTCCAGCGTTTATTTTTATGCTGTTTCACTATTATTACTGTTGTTGTTGTTGTGCTTTGTATTGCTGTTGTTTGGACAATGTCCTGCCGCCGGCCGCTAGTCAAGCGGCCACGCAAGCGCTGCAACCAGCCGCGTGGCGCGTGTGTCTGTGCACGCGCATGCGCACATGTTTACGTCAAGCGTTTACCGTTTGGCATTTCGCGTTTTTGGGCGGCGCATACTTGCGCACGTTGCATGCAACGGGGCAAGTACATGCATGCATACACACGTTTGTTGCACGAAATACGGAAAAATGCATTTTTTGCATTTTTTCGTCGCCTTTCATTTGGCTGCATTATTTGATTTTTCGCTCACCAAATTCACATTGTTGTTGTTGTTGCTTTTTTTCTGGTCACCAGTACAATCGCGGCAGCATTTCGCCTGCTTTTACTCTGCAACTTTTTTTCTTTTACTCATGCGCTTCAACTTTCCTGTTGTTGTTACTCCCATTGTGGCTGTTGTTGTTGCATTTGTTGTGGCTTTCAATAAAATCCGAAATTGGTAAAAATCAATGCATTTAATGCGTTGCCGCTGACCGCGCCACATGTCAATTGTAATTGTGAAATTGAGAAATTGACGGCAAGCGGCGCGCAACGCACTCGGCCGCGGTACGGCAGCGCGCAAAGCAAGCATGAGGGCGCAGACAGTGAAAAAATTAAAGAGCTTCATCGCGCCTAATAAGGTTATTTGGAGCGCCCAAGCATGTCAACGCCAGCCAATTGACAGTTAAGCGAATGACAAAAGGTAAGCGCGTTCGCAAGCCGATCACGCACGCACGCACGCGCACATGGGGACAGGCTGGTCGGCGTTAGGACGTGGCGAACAATAAAACTTGGCAGTTGAGTGAGGTTCGTGCAGCGCGCTTTGGCATCGTACACTTAACTGTAATATCTGCCAGACTTAGAATTATTGAAGCTTGGTCAACGCGGTCGGAACGCAGGTAGCTACTGATAAAGCTATGAGAATGTAGCGGTTTTGTTTAATATTTCGGTACATACATACATATACTATATATCAATTCTCCAGATTGCGAAGACTGTAGCAAATGTCTGGAGCAGGGTACGAGCGAAAAAAATGGAGCATCTCTTGTTCACTTGTCCCACATTGGGAAGACTATGCTGTAAGCATCTGGGATCCTCACTGTATGATACACTGGAGGAGGTTTCGATAGTGAGGTCGGAGAGTCTGTTAAAATTCGGGTCAATCGCGATGACAACTCCTCTTGGGCCTAGCAACTAAACTCCATCTGGTATCGTAAATGACCAAAACTGGTCTAAGCGCGGCTTATTGGCCTACCAGATTAACATAACTTAACCTATCAATTCTCATCAATAATATACAAGTATATTCGAACGACTTTCTTTAACTTTTTCTGCAAGTGGATTTGGATAAATCTCCGCAAATCTGGCTGAATACTCCCTTCGATTAGAAATTCGTTAATGGCTTTAACCTTTCTTTGATTTCTGAGATCTTCGTGGACCTAGTTTTAGTAACGTTTACAAAGATTCGAGTGAAGGAACATATTCAAGCGCATGCTTTCGCACAACTACGAGACCTTGAAGGGGATGTGTTCTCAGTCGCGCATCTTCCTCAATATACTGCTAGAAAAGTGATACGCGCTGCTAGTCTGAACCGCAGTGGCACCGTCTGCTCTACAAGTATATACAATGCTACCGGGATTCATAGATTATCTCTTGACATCCGAGGTCTTAGCAACAGAGCCATCGACGCAGCCATTTCAATACTAGAAAAAGAAACAAACGAGGTTCGTCTTGTGTGGAACGAAAGCAAGACAGAGTTCCTGTAGACTGGATATTAAAATTTCCCGCCTTGGGAACCACTGTTGGCAGCTATAAATTTGAAAAGGCTTGGGACTTTGTGGACCAGCATAAATACAGCCAACAACATTAGACAGAATACTTTTTAACAACAGTTTCTACTTTGAGATCGGTAGGAATTTGAGAAGCAGGTTGAAATTTCGACGAACAAAAATTACACTATAGAGATGAGAAAACCCGTGAAGCATTATAGCGGATGTTTCGGTACTACTATGCAGCACAAAAACATGGACGTTGTCGAAGCGAGATCAAAAAACTTTTGACGTATTCAAGTGAATTGTTCTCCACTAGATCTGTGGCGCCGTCCGAGTATGCGAAGAGTATCGTAGGAGATGAGAGCACGTACTGTATGAGCCCTACATGGAGACATGGTAATCCAACGAATGCGCTGGTTAGGCCGTATCACAAGCATGGAAGTTGATGCTCTGTATATATCGTATAAGATCACCATTGTGTAGAAAGAGATTGTTAAGATTAAAAAGCTCCTATATATATTTTCTTAATAAATTTCCCTTAGCTTAAGTCTCTGAATTCGCAAAAAGCATCAAAGCTTTCAAAAAAGCTTGTTATGACTTTTCTTATTTAATTTCCTTTAGCTTGTGTTTCGCAGCTTACGACAACCACCAGTAATTTGAAGGTTATGTCCGAACATTGATGAAAATTCAATTTGTGAGCTAAGAGTACATTCAATAAATTGTGAGAAGACCAACTCTAAGCAACCTTGTCTTTATGAACACTGAAGCTGCCACCAATGAGCACCCATCACAACTTTGAACTTTGATCAAAAGTGGAGAAAATACCACAAATTTACTGCCTTTTAACGAAAGCAAGAGTAATGAAAAGCCAAAAAAATGAAGTCAATAAAGTGACAGCCGAATGTTCACGCTATTAATACACCGGCATTTATATAATTTCTCAAAAATTATTATCTCTACTTACGCGGCATATTAACTCACCCTCGAGCAATAAGTAGAAGCTGATGCGAGTAAACGGTCATTAATCCGCAGGCATGCCGCAACGAAAGTTCACACGCAACACACGTAAGCGTTGCGTATTCAATGCGGGGTCACATAAGTAAAGAAGAACACAGAAAGCCTGTCTTCTTACACGTCGCGCTTTTAATATGTAATTTTATGACGATTTCATAAACTACTTACATAACTGCTTTGCATTTAAGTAGCAGGTACTTACACATAAAATATTTTCCACTGCGTTAAAGTCGCGTAGCATTTGAAGTGCACGCAGCATTGTTGCGTTTGGAAGAACAAGGAAAGTGCGCAGCGCAGGGAAGGTCGCTGCGCATGCGCACTCTGGCTGCACGTTGACTTCAGTGCTGCTGCAATTGCTGTCTGTGCAGCGCATTTATTGCCGCCGCATCACACACGCCTTGCATTTCAATTATTTTAATTTAGCGTTTTTTATGTTTATTAACTTCTAACCACCAAATTCTCCACACAATTACCAACTTATTTACACATTGTCGGACGGTTGTGGCAACACAGGCACCCAACTGCAGTCGTTAGTCACTCATTTAAATGTGTTTCTTATGAGTTTTTATGTGTATTTGATTTTATGGCCGCAACGCCATTTTCCGCGCAGCATTATTGCGGTCAATGTTTGGCAGAGTTCGACACACCCGCTTGTTTGGCCATTAATTTGTTAATAAATATCAAACATTTTCATTGCGCTCTGAAGCGTGTCAGCTTCAGCTGCCTCCGCTCTATCCTTTTCTGCTGATGCTTCTTATTATTATAACCTCTTTTCCTGCTTCTCCATCTTCTCCTTCCTCTATTTCATCTTTAATGCCTCCTCACTTTGTGGCAAACCTCCAATCAACTGTAACGTTCATGACTTATCATCGTCAACAATTTGCTACTGTCCTCAGTGTTTGTGTCTGTCATCTGCGCTGCCACCACTACTCAGCGCTTATATATTTACCGCTATTGCAGCAGGTGCATTTAAGCGTGACACTTTACTGTTTATTTCACCTTCTTCGGTTTAATTTCATTTAAATTTATTTTTTATGCATTCCTAAGTATAAACGTCAGCACCAATCGTCACTTATTTTCAGTTAACCTTCCGTCGTTGCTAGCTTCCCAACGCTACTTAGTGCGCTGATGGATTTGTTGAGAATTCATTTTTATTTCGTCTTCAATTTAGTAGCTTCTCAGGTGGGGTTGCATTGATAACCAAAAAATTTTCTCATAGTTAAATTGATTTCCTGGAAACTGATGAAGAATTTTATGGCTTTAATGACAGCTTTGGACTAGCAGAGTTTAGCTTTATTCTGCCAGATCTTAGTTATAGGCTACCGAATGTTATCTTTAGGCTACCAGACCACTGTAGTGCTTTTCAGGCAGAAGTGGTGGTGGATATACTGCCATGAAGGGCAGCTGATTTCAGGGAGATAAGGATTGAGACAGCAGGTCGAAGACGAGCATCTGCGCAACTATGAGATCCTTTGGCTTAGTGTAGAACGCAAGAGATCTACTGAACTACTTGCCTTTAGTAAAGTTCATCTTACCACAATCGTAGGAGGAGAAAATCTATGCGGTAAGGCTAAGAATATTTGCAGACGATTATTGTCAAAGTTGAATGGAGGAGGAGAGGTACCACAACGGATCAGCGTTCTAAGCTGTTCAAGTGAGATTCGTGTTGGGATCGACCTTGTTAACTAACCTTTTAATGCTTAGTTGGTCGGGGAGGTGGAATCACGCACTATATGAGCTCTACATGGAACGTGGTTCTAGTTAAGCACATAAAAATCTAACAAATGTGCTGGTTAGGTCATGTCATTCGCATGGAGGATGGTGGGGCGGCCATTCATCCAACTGCATAGAGACCAGTTTGCATTTCAGATGTACAACTGACTGGAAGATGTCACGTTGAAGTCAAGGACGTCGCTTATTATTAATGATACATCCACATTTATATTTGTTGGATACCTTGGACTCTGTATATACCAGTCTATGGACTCACTCCGTTTTTGGCTGTCTATCAACTAGTCTTAGGTGCTATTAGATCCCTCAATCACCGACCAATTAGAAATCAATCGACAAATATTTCCTACAAAGGGTTATGTTGATCATTTTATTTGCTTGTCTATTAATAACTGTAATTAAAACTTGCTTCCTTCGAGCAGCAAGTGCGCACAAAAACCCTAATAGAATGATTTCCCAAGGCTATACCATACAGAGCATGAAAAAAGCATATGTGTTTATGTATAGAAAATCACATTACAACTCGAATGTTGCAACATGCCGCCGAGGCGCATTAAAATCTCGCACAACACGGCCAGCTGTTGCATTTATTGCTTGGCCACACCATAAATGGGCGCCCGAGGCAACCATAAATGGTGACAAACGCAAGGAATTTATGTGTGGAAATGCGTGCGGACACATAACCATACACATAGATACATATTTATATGGTTTGTCATGTGAGTTGATTGCTGTTGTCTTGTTGTTGCTGTTAGATACTGCAAAGGTGGACAAGCAAATTAAAATCGTACGATGCCTAATAAAAATGCCGCAATTTTATTGCCATTGCGAAAACTATGATGACACTTGAAGTTAGTTGTGTGTGTGTGTGTTTGAGAGTGTGTGCGTTTGCGTGGTAAACAAGTGCTGTGTCTGTGAAAAAGTAGAGGAAGCATGCGAAATAAAGTCGGGTGAAGATGCAGAGATTTCTATACACTTATGTACATATACAAATGTATATCTTTAAATTAATATTAGGGTAATCCTTCATGAAAATTAATACAGCAGAAAATTTTACAAGGCGATGCTGTAGTTCGGGCCAACAGGCATAAACTAGTATTAGAATAGTCCTTTGGAAACAAATATTAAATATTAGAATTTTACCATAGTATTAAACCGCTATAGGGTGGTCCTTAACAGTGTAGTTAAAAATTAATATTACTTTCCTCATTCGTTACCTTGTTTTATTTTTAATATTTTGATAGAGATTTCTTTGTTCGCTAAAAAATTGTTTAGCGTTCTAATCGTTAATCTTGGCCTTGACTTCTCTTTGACCCACCTTACCTGTCTCAATATAAAAGGTACATTCATTTACAATATCTTCACTTACTGTAGTATCGATTTAATATAAAAAATTCAAGTAAAAAATTACTTTTAGTATCTTAGAACCACCCTAATACACATAATATGCACACTTAAACAATAAGAACAACTAAATATTGCCAAAAATAACCACTAAATTTTTTGTAAGCTAAAAAATTTCCATAAAAGTATTTAATTTGCATCGTAGACCTACCCTAATATGTACACAAATCTTAACTCAAACATCAGCAAAGCCAAAATGTTTGGGAAAATAACCTCTAAAGTTGTTGTAAATTAAGAAATTTGAATAAAAATCTGCAAACAACAAAACCTCAAACTTGTAGCAAAAATAACCACTAAAGTTGTAGTAAAGTTAAAAATTCTAATAAAACTCTATTTCCGTCATTTTAGAGCCACCCTACACAAATGTACACTCAAGCAACAAAACGCTCAAAATTTCAGCGATAGTTAATAAGTTAAATAGTGAAAAATTAGAAAAGATATTTTCCCGTATATTAGACCTACCCTAATAAGTTTAAACAACCTCAAACACTAAATTTTACCGAAAATAAGCAATAATATTAGAGTTTGAAAAATTCAAATAAAAATCTGTATCTAGCATTTTAGAACCACCCTAATATATACACAAATATTTACTCTAACAACCTCAAACACAAAATTGTTGCGAAAATAAGCAATAAAATTGCAAACTGCTGACGCATTCAAGGCGTCACCATATAAATAGTGCTCAGAAGACGACCGCAACTCCGAGAAATTGCCAAGATTTCCAAAACTCACAAGACTTTCAAGTTGAATAGCTGAAATACCTAAGTTTTTTGAAGTGGAATTCTTGCTTTTATTGCAAACACAAATTTTTAAGCGTTGAATGAATCAACTGTCAGACGCCAGCGTCGAAGACGCAATGAATTTCTCACGAATTTTTTGGCAAACATAAACTTTGTTGTTGCCAACGATTTGCCATATTTTTAATTAAAATATCCAAGCAATAAAAAGGCACAATTATAAATTTGAAACAAAAACCAAATGACTTCAAAATCAAAGCAGCAAAATCAGCAAAGTGAAAAGGCCTTCAACGGGCTGCAACAAAAGAGGTGTGGCAGCAGCGTGGACAGCTGATGAGGGTCAATAGTAAGCCAGATAGCAGCGACTGCGCACTGATCGGGCGCTGATGCGGCTAATGTCGATTTCGGCGACTGGCTAACCAGACAACCGCCACTAATTCGCATTGCCACTTTGGCCAAATTCAAACTGGGCGTAACCGAATACAAACATAAAGCCAACATCACCAGCAGTGGGAAATCAATTAACCCACGATATGAGTGGCTAAACGAAAACACTATTTCGTTGTGTGCATTGCGCATGCGTAAATGGAGCAGATTAATCAAGGCAGATCTATTAAAAATTGTGAAATGGCGCCGGTCTTCACTGTGATAGAAAAAAGTTCTTTGCAACAGCTCGCTAAATGCCACTTTGGGTTTAAGAAGGAGTCGGCAGGAAGGACAAAAAGATGATGAGGGGTTGAAAATCATAACTGAAGCGTTGAATAAGCTCGCAAAACCACAGAATGCGGACTCACTAGACGTCTCCAGGGATTTATGTATATAAGTGATGGCTTCAAAAGAAATTCCAACAAAGAATCACAATAGGCGAGAGATGTTTTTGAGAAGAATTCGTTCAGTTCGCGATTTCTATAGTATGCTTCAGCCACGTCAATTCGATATTGGTTTATCCATCCGATTCTATAATAGCGATAATAAAGTTATCCAAGGATTCGAACTTGTACCTCAAATATGAAGGATCTGCTATCTGATAACTTCTCAAACTCGATTCTAAATCAAAATCTTTCTATACTCTTTAGAATCTCAGACACGAACACGAAATATTAGAAATTTCTGTTAAAGGTTCCTTGAGGAACCAACCGAGTAGGAACAATCTTAGCGACAATAAAACCTTCTAGGGTCAATATTCGTCAGTAGCTCATGCTGAGACTCTACATATCTACAATTTAATGCTTGTTTTACAGAAAATTCTTCTAGGACCTTATAGTTTGTTTCCTTAATTTTTACTGTCTAGGGTCTAGGAATGAAGTTTCAACGGGATTTATTTCGTACTGCTGAGTTAAAGCAGTCACAGATCTGTCCAATCACAAAGTAATCACATATTTAAGAGCAAGTTTGTTACCCAACAAGTCGTCAGGGAAGAATACCACGCTAAGACTAGAAAGGTAGCGATCTTAGCAACAAACCCCAGAGAAGTCGCATAAGGACTTTTGAAACTAAATACGGACGACATACATACGTATTGGAATTACCCGATAATTTTTTTTTTATTACTGGTAAACTCAAACTCTATCACACGCCAACTCTTCTAGAAACATATATGAACATGTATTATTATTCAAATGCTTACCTTTGAAAAAATTTTTACAATTTATTATCAAACTGCCAAGTCATGTCTTGGCATGAATGCGAATTCCCAGCGCAGCAACAAAGCGAACCGCCAAAGCGACACGCCGCCCCAACTGCCAGCCAAACATCACTCATACGCCCGACTATCAATCCATTTGAATCTTAATAGCTACGAAGCGTTGGGCCCATGCGTGTAACTAATAAAAAATAATCATAAAAAAATATTTCTAAAAACTGCCAACATTTTTGCCAACTTTCAATTTAACAAACAAATAAAGAATCGTTATGTTATGCCCTGCCCATTTGATGTCGGTTTCTTCGCTCAATATTTGCTTTTTCGTGTTCCTTCGGTCTCTTTGTGTGGTTTTTAGATTTGCCGACGCTGATAATCACACTGAAATTGGCCATATTAGATATCATTAAAGCCATTGAAGCCATTAATGGTCAGGTGGCTTGATGGGTTTACAATGCCACGCCATCTAATACATACAAATATGTGTTGCTGTTGCTATTTTTCTATAGCTTATTTGTTTTGCTGGCCACACGAAAGTTCACGTCTGTTCATGCATTGATTGACTGAGATTAATTTTACATTAAAATGTGACTAAATCGATTTGTATTTTTTATTTCTTTCAAAGCGGAAATTGACTGTGTTTTAATTATTTGAAACGTTGTAATCGAAAGGAAGTAGCAGAGTTGTTATCTGTTGTATGACAATAAAAGTAAATAGTAAAATAAATAATACATTTTTCTTCCAAGCTTATTAGTAAAATTTAGTGGTCAAAAGGGTGCTATTATTGAGTGAGCACAGACCAGAAAGAGCAGAGTGGCGTAGTCTGTTTGCCACGGTTTTTCATGAAGCATTTTTTGGTCCATTTTCTTATCTTAATCGTTCTTGTTATATTAATTCTTTGTCACCTCCAATTGAGTATCGCGCTTTTCCCACATTAATTGCTATAAACAGCAACAATAAAGCAACAGGTGGCAACAGAAACGTGTAAAACAGCAACGAATTGCCGATCTAGCAGAAATTTATAGCCGCGCCTGCGTACAAGCTGTGCGAGCGCTAATTTGGTGACACCCTGTCATTGCCGTTGACCTGCTGCTGCCGCAGATACTCGTACCTGTAGCAACGACATTTATTCATTCGACAATGTTGACAAATTAATAGATTATGGCTGACACAGGTAACTGATGCGTAATTGCAATTTTTCAGCGCCCTCGGTGTGCTTATAGTACTGCTATGCCATGGCGGGCCATGAACAACAAGCAAGCTCACCTCTTCTCGCTCTTTTCACTCTTCTGCCAAAGCTTACTTGTGCTTATTACTGCAGCAGACATTGAAATGCTTTTCTTTATATTATTGTTGTTATTGCTGCTTGTTTTTTTATACCCTGTACGGAATATATAAACGCTGCCACGAAGTTTGTGACAGCCAGAAGGAAACGAGGGAGATGCTATGAAGTGTGTATATGTGTGAACCTAAGCTCTTAGTTTTTGAGATACATATCTGAAATTTTGCACACGTCTTTTTCTCCTGAAGCAGCTTTTAATTTGTCGGAGCCGTCGATATCGGAACTCTATAGCATATAGCTGGCATACAAAGTGACAATCAAAATTCAAACCTTTTTAGGAAATCTTTTTAATGTGAAGAGATCACGAAATCTAACACGTATTATTGTCTAAGGCAACGGTACATTCAGTGATGAAATTGTTAAGATCAGTTCACTATAGCATAAAACTGCCATACAAACTGAACGATTGCAATCAAGTGCTTGTATGGAAAACTTTTATATTTGAAGAGATATTTAATATATATAAGGACACCGCTACAATCTCTATACAAATTGTTTAGATCGGGGTCACCCTAGCATATAGCTGCCATACAAAGTGACCGATCAAAATTTAATACTTTTAAGTGAAACTTTTTCATTTAACGAGATATCCTCACGAAATTTAGCACAGATCATTGACAAAGACACTGCTGCAATCTCCATAAAAATTCTTCAGATCGGTTCACTATTGCGTATAGCTGCCATACAAACTGACCGATCAAAATCGAACTAAAGCTCTATTTATCGCTTTTAAGTAATAAAAAATGCAGCCGTGTAGGGTATTATAGCAGCCTGTGTTAAGGTTTCCTTGTTTTTGCCACAATTTTATTGGCCGCCATTATCAGCCGCAGTCGTAGTGAAAAGCCACCGTTCACTTAATTCGCCGGCTGAGTTATTGGCTGCGGCAATTGTTATCCCGCATGTTGTTGTTATCATACTTTATGTGTAATTGTTATTGTTGTTATTCGACGCTTACCAGCAACTCTTATTTGCCGCGCTGATAATTCGCGCTGCCAACATTTTATTTTCAGCTGCTTAACAGCTCATCTCGCCGCGCGCGTTTGCTTCAAGCGACCGCCAAATCTCCATCTCTTTCCGCTGCTCACATCTTCCCTTGATTCGCCACTTAATATTACCTTTATTGTTCAACCTTTTTGTTTAACACATACATACATATGTATGTACATACATACTTATATAAGCGCTGCAACATTTCTGCGCGTTGTTGCAATTTGTCTTCTTGCGCGCTGCAATTTTCTCGTTCAATACAATTGTGCTGTTTCACTTGTACTTGTTGTTGCTTAAAATTGGATTATTACAATACATTTGTAATCATTGTACGCGGTACTTGTCTTGCTGGCCATACTCAGGCCGTCGGGTTGTGCGCCTGATTAAATGTATAAATGCTTACATTCGCTAGTAAGTCTTTAAGCATGTGTGTGTGTGTGTATGCAACGCGTTGAATGAATGAATCAATGAATGCACGAGCGAATGCTTAAATGGGTGAATGTTTTGCGCGCGCTGCTGCCAGCAAACGTTTACTAAAATTGAACGATTTATTGTTGGCAGGTGGAAATTTCCGCCATAGATTACCCCTCTTGTATCTATTATGCTGGTAAGTGGTGTGCCTTCACCGGCTGTACTAAAAAACAAGATGTATTGAGGTGTTCAGTATGTTGTTGAAAGCCCTGTATTAAGTCGCTGAGAATTAGTGTTGGAAATGTTGGAGGTAGCGAGCATTTTTTCGAAAAAGAAAGGGTTTGTATGCCTTCTTCAACATTGGGGTCGCGGTGGAAATAAAAATTAAAGAAAGTAGCCTGTTATAACTGTATATAATAGCAATAAAATGCGGATTACATATTTCCCCCGGCACTTTGGTAGTCTTAATCGGTATTGGTGAACTACGGTTGCCATGAAATCTCAAAAGACCAAAAATCAGAAAATCTGGCATCCTCGCACATTTTGTTTACACTCCAAAATACTTGAGTTAGTAGACAGTAAGCCTTTTTTTTTTTGAGGATGGATCAAAGCTGGCAGGAAGAGCAGTACACTGTCAGAAACTTTCCATCAGCTCCAGATTTAGGCTTCCTGACCATTGCAGCGTCTTCCAAGCGGAGGTTGCTGCCATAAAACTAGCAATAGATCTGCTGCTTCGGAGCGCAGCCTTCTTCAGATTGCTGGGTATACTCACCGGTAGTAGAGGAGATAGTAGTGACTGTGCGCTCAGGTGAAGTGAATGAATCTCTAGACTTCTTATCTCTAGAATCGAGTAATTTTATGATTAGACTGGTTTGGATACCTAACCACCGGTACAGGAAGAAACTGTAAGGCTGGTGAGCTTTCTAAAACCGGTACGTTGTTCTCAATAACTGCGGAATTCATTATTGGACTCTTTGTTCTCAACTACCAGCAGCTGTGCAGTTGCAAGATTTTTCTGGCCCAGGGTAAATCATTAGGGGTCTAGGGAACTCTGCGCTTTGAGCAAAATCCACAACTACATGGTTGTAGGAGTTCTAACTTGGCACAGTCCGTTCGGGATTCATGTAGTAAGACTGAGCAATTGAACATCTTAATGGATGCCAGCTGTATTAGATCTTTGAAAGAAGAATGTTCCGCTTTTGCCAGATCAAGGCAAAAACAGTCATATGTTTAGACATCCAAGTAAAGTAGCAGAAATCAAATAAAACCCCTGTGAAGATTTGTGAAAAGTTCAGAGTGTTTTTGCCGATAGTTAGCAGATATCCAACTACAGGTGTTTTTCGCATGGCTTCACAAAGGACTCTGCATAATAGTTTGAATGTGATCCACCGACTTGCTAAGGAGCCAGCCATTTAACTTAACCTAACCTAACTTAGTCACCAAAAAACGAGCTTCGAATTTTAAAAGAAATCCCAAAGCTCTCACAGCTATTCGGTTAGTGTTCCGACAGTGTATAAGAGTTGAATTTGCTGAGAATCCAGTCTGATGAGGTGGGAATGTTTGTACAATATAAAATATTTTACTATGTAATATAAAAGTTCTTATGAAAAACATAATTTGCGATTTAATTTGGAACAATTGTGCAATTATCGTAATATTACCCAGCACAAGCAATCGCAAATTCATAAACCTCGTTAACACCCAAGACATAAAATTTTTTACCAAGCGGAACATGTAATTATCAAGCGATTAGTTGCCACTACTTCTGCGCTGCTCATGCAAACTCGCACACAAATGGCTTGACATGGCTTTGATGGCTTGCATACGGTGGCTAAATTACGAAGCAAATTAATTTGTTAAGAATCTGAAAATTCCAAAAGAGTTGCCAGCCACTGCAATGAAAACAATGAACGATGCAGGTCAAGTAGTGGACCAACAGCACGCTATGTGCTTAGCCTTAAGTGGCTGTACATTTACGACGGAGTACGAGTATGTGCCCGCATGTGGCAGTATTTACTGTCGCATGGACGGACGAAGTTGTTGACTGAGTTGTGAATTGTTGTCAGCAATTATTTGGCCAATCAAATTGTATGAAATTATTTGAACCAAAATAAAGTTGCAAGGGATATTATTATTGATATTTGCATGTATATATGTATGTATATGCTTACAGATATTACTGTTTATTGCGAAAAATATAAGTCACAAGCCAAAATGTTAGTATGAAATGATGGCGGAACCTCGGTGACCCGACGAAAACGTGTTTTAAGGTTAAGAAAGTTTTGCTGTATACTTAATAGGATTGGCGGCGAATTGTATAGTCTGAGCTGCTCTCCTTTGGCCAAAGTCTTAATTAAAATCTGTACTGTCAACTAGTGGTCCGTCTGAAGGAAGCAATAGCACTCAGAATTGGCCAGCTTTGCTCAGAGAAAGTAATTGTGTTTCAACAGGTCAAAGTCAGGGCACCCATGGTGATAGTCGCGCGCCAGTAACTCTGAGAACTTGCTTCAGAGGATTTTATGCAATCATCCTATAGTCCCGACCTGTTTCCAAGTTATTTATATCTGGTTTGAGGGAAGCAAGAGCCCAGAAGTGGGCAGCTTTGGTCAATAGGAAGGAATTGGCTTCCATCAAGACAACGCCAGACCCCACACATTAATAGTCAGAAACTCCGGGATCTCGGTTTCAAGGTTCTTATACTTCCATCTTATATTACAGACTTGTTGCCAAGTGATTACTGCCCGTTTCTGTCTACGGCGAATGACGTTGCTGGTGAAAAAATCGCTTGAGAAAAATAGAGCTTTTATTCTTATTAAATCATCGAAAAATGCAGCTGAAAGTAATGACATGAGGCATACTAATGAAATACAGTAAAGAATAGAGTACTTAAATAAGGCAGAGCCGAATGGGAACAAAAGATAACCTGGATACCACCCACTCATCTAAATCGTCTTCCCTTGACCATAAGGAAGGTGCGATCCCTTCGCAATATCACGTTTATTGGGCGCAGATGACTAAGATGGCTTCGATGACAATCAACGAGAACCTTACCAACCAAGCGGGAATTAGATAGTCAAAAGAACCGTTCCGAGTAGGTTAGAACGTCCGAAATTGAGAACAAATAAATTAAAATGAAATTCGAAAAATCTAATCTAAAATAAAATCAATTGGAATGCGTTAAAAGTTGTTCAACTAAACGAAATACTTCGGAATTAATTATAAAGTGAACAAGTGGAACACTTCATTCCAGCAAAGTAATTGAATTCAAATCCCCAGCGACTATTTTAGCTTGAGTGTAGCACATTTTAGGAAAATTCACACGTACTCGTGTATGTGTATGCGTGTAAAAAATCAGCACAGCATTGCCGCCGAAAGCTGCACAGCTTGTGGCAGCTGCAACAACTTTGTCAGGAAGCAATTAACGGCGCAAAATGCTTGGGCAGTCCGGACAG
Organism: Bactrocera neohumeralis; assembly: GCF_024586455.1. NCBI lineage: Eukaryota > Metazoa > Arthropoda > Insecta > Diptera > Tephritidae > Bactrocera > Bactrocera neohumeralis. Next base: position 79,061,041 of record NC_065923.1, on the reverse strand, counting down.
CTCAACTATTTCAAATATACACACTCAATTTAGTGGAAAAAACTTACATGCATACATACATAGGACTGCTAAATAAATATACGCATTCTAATAGAGTCTGTGTGGCCGCCGAATTTTCAACAAAAAAGAATAATAATTCACTAACAATTCATCTTATGCCACTTTGGAGCCGGGTTATGAGTTCTGTGTTGAATATTTGAAAATTATGGTCCACTTTGGGGCGGCTCCAAGAAAAATAATCACGTCCGTTGCAACTAACAGCCAAGCAGCCAGCAAACGCGCCAACACACACTACAACCAAGGCACATACTCCACCGCAACAGCAAAGCTGTGTGTGTGCGCGCCAGCAGTTAGCAGCCAGCAGCAATCAAACAAACGATCCAAATTTACGTAACAAGCCGCTAATAACACAGCAGCGCCAATAAACATGCATACACAGGCATAAACATAACAACATATGTGTGTGTGTGTGTAACATATGCGCACGCACACATGCACGCCGAAACAGCCGACAACGAGCCAAACGATTTGGAGCGACAATGGCGCATGCGCATTAGACATGCGAGCACTCTTAGCGCAAGACCTGGCTGCGGCAGTAGTTAGTCAGCGCGGCAGTGGCTTGGCTGCTTTGGAAGGCGTAGCAGCGGGCGGACAGGCGAAATGTGTACTGCACGAACGGACGTTCGGAAACTTGGTGAACAAATGGCTGGACGCCGTCGATAATTGATTGATTGCAGCCAGCCAGGCATTCAACCGGCCAAGCAGTCAACCAAGCGCAATGTGCACCACTCCAGACAGCCAGCGCGCAAAAGTGAGAGGCGAGCAGCAGGCAGGCAGGCGCTTACTGCGCACGCCGTCTAACTAACTTTGGCGTTGGGTTCTGGCTTTCTGGCAGCCTGCAGACCATGTCACGCCGCCGCGCCGACTCACCGTCCGAGCGACCGCAGTCTGGCAGGCGGGCCGGCAGGAAATTGCTGGTTTCAACAGCCTCTCGAAAGTTGATTTCTAGGCAGCCAGCACACACACGCACAGCCGAGTGCATGTGACCATAAATGAATTATGTAGGTACAATGAGGAACCTACATACGTGTACACCGTTGTAGTCTCCTACTTGCGCCGGCGTTTTTAAGTATGGGAATGCACGACATCCGTGATTATTAATGGCTCGAGTAAGGTAAACGTTTTATTAATAAAGACATGTGCGTATATGCAACAAATTGTGTACATGTGTACCTTCTATGTGGACGTTTGTGTATGTATTTGTATTAACGTCGAAATTGACGTGTATTTTTATGAGCTTGGAATTTCTTAAATTGAGCGCTAATTGTAAATTTTAGTATTAAATTGTATGTGGCAAGTTGAGCTACACGCAAGCTCTTTTGGTCCTTATTAGGATTGCCAAATGTGCTGTGTTCTCTACCCATAAGCCTTGAAGTCTTCTAAAGGTTCGGAGGAGCTAGTATTAAAAACCGTCTTAGCTGTATCCTCTTCGCGGCTGCTGACAGGGCTAAGTATTGAGGAAAATAAGAGGAAAAACGGGCTGAATTATTAGCCTAAAAGACGGTAGGAATACGGACTGCTACCACTGATGGGCATAGAAAGCCTACTCGCGAGCAGCTCGCGGTGGTTGTATTGTTACTGCCAAACCAGCTTTACAACGCAGAAGTATCACGGTCCTTGGAAACTTGGACCTCGGAGGAGTTAACACGATATAAAAGAAGCTTTGCTGCACTCTCTGGAGATGCCAAGAGTGCTGGTTCGGTAACAAAGACTAGGCCCAGGGCAAGACTCGGCAAGGAGGAATGGAAGGCGAAAGCTACTAACAAAGCGGCGACAAAAGACTTTGCTGTAAATCTAACAGAACGAAGGAAGATGGGAAAGTTGGGAAAATGGAAGATAACTGAGGGTTCTCGCCGAAGGTGCCGAAGTTAGCTAGCCGAATAGAGCAGGCGATTGCGAGCAAAAAACAGCTGTCCGTTGAAAGCGAAGCAACGATATTGCCTAAACGACCAAAGCGAAAGGACGAATCTGTAAAGTTTAAGTCTGGCTCGCCCCAGAAAACCAACAACCTCCAGGGTGTAAGCAATGCCCAGCGAGCCGGACATTGACCTGAGCAACCCTCTCTGATATTTCATACTGGACCCCGCTGGTATCGAGGCAATAAAGATTATGCTTGTGAGGCTTCTACGCAACCATCTTTGTCACATACTGGGAATAGCAGCCAATTCGGTAGGGAACAGCTTAAAATAGGGGCCTAAGCAGACATGAAGGCTTATTTTCCTAAGCGGTCTTTGCGGAACTAATTGACAAGGCTTAGTGATCAACGTAGCATCCAAGCTCTGGCGGATGAAGCTTAAAATGTTTCGCTATCTAGCTCTATCTATAAAAGGAATGTTTAGCAGATAGTCTGCAGTGTCTTTTATGGAGTCGTGTTTTGATCTAGCGAGCATTCTTTTCAGATATAAGAACATGAAATGGTGGATAAAGGTCAGCTCTGGAGAATACGATGGATTTATGAAGCAATATGAAGCCTAGATCATAGTTTTTTCCATCACTTTCACTGACTTGTGGCACGGTGAATTGTCTTGTGATAAAACAACAGAGTTTACTTTACGTGCGATTTTCTTTCATTTCACTAGCCTCCAATTAATTTTAAAATTAGTATTCACAATGTGCTCCATAGACAATCAAAGCTTTGCCCTTCCACCATAAACTACCTGCAGTAGGAATAAGAATCATAATCCCACACAGTTACTCTGAGTAATACAGAAGAACAAGAAGAAGAAGAAAACAATTACAAATGAGGAGTCATAAGAAAAATATGAATTTGTGATTGACAAATTTTGCGCCGGCGCGGCGTTGCTGAAGAGAAATCAAAGCGCAAGCGGCCGCCGAGCAAATGGACACCCACTCGCACGAATGACATGACAGTTGCATGCCAGCGATATTGACGTTTGGCATAAATCTGCAGCCCTACTAGGACAGGCCAAAGTGAAGTTGCAATGGCCATTACCCACGGGTGCCGCAGCGATGATGTAGCGTGTGCTACAGTGTAGGTATGGGTGTGTGTGTGAGATGACGGCGGCGCATTCGAGTGCACTCATGTTGTACGCCCAATAAACTGTCAGCAAATGGCGGCATGCCACTTTGACTCACATTCGGATTTTCGGGTCGAACGATGAAATCTTATTGTCAGCGGACATGCGGCGCGCCATTGAGCAACGCAAAAGAGCGAAAAAATGATTGGCTATTATAAAGCTTTTATTTTCTTTTTAATTTTTTTGGTTGACTTTGCGTCATTTCTTGAAGCATTTCATTCTTAATTTTAATTTTGCGACCCACAAAGCATTGAAGCTGACTGAATCACCATTATGTTGGCATAACGGTGCTTGGTGGCAGACTTATCGCAAGCGCAATAAATTTTGCGCCAATGAACGGGAGCACGCGCAAGCGCATTAACATGTTGCACGAGATTGGCGAGTGGACGCTTGGCTGGGTCGACGCTTAAGCTTTCTAGGCTGGCGCGACGGATTGGTGGCAGAAGAAGGTCAGCAAAACATAAAAGACATTGTGGGCACGTGTTGTAGAGGACACGTAAGGCACGACTTGATGGTGTCAAATGCAGGGTTTGATATGAAATTAATTCGTGCAAAATAGAGAAGTGTTGAGTGCCAAAGAATTGGTGGACAATTGGTGATTAAGTGATATATGTATGTGAAAAAGTTTTGAAACTGAATAAAAGTTATAATTGTTTATTTAAAAATTGCAACTCTCGTGTAGATGTCTCGTTAAATAAAAAAGTTTCCCATACAAGGACTGGAGTTTGATCGTTCAGTTATTATGGCAGCTATATGCTATAGTATTCCAATCTCAATAATTTCTACACAGGAGATAGCAATGCTTTGTATAATAATTTGTGCCAAATTTCGTAAAGATATCTCGTCAATTAGAAATGTTGTTCATACAAGGATTGGATTTTGAGCCTTCAGTTTGTATGACAACTATATGCTATACTGAGCCGATCTCAACAATTTCTTCGGAGCTTATATAGTTGTCTTGGATAATCTTCAATGACAAATTTCGTGCAGATATCTCCTAAATTACAAAAGTTGTTCATACAAGGACATGATTTTTTTCGGTCAGTTTGTATGGCAGCTATATGCTATAGTGCTTCGATCTAAACCATTTCTTCAAAGATGGTAGCGATGCTTTAGATAATAATGTCTGCCAAATATCATGTTGATATCTCATAAAGTAAAAGAGTTTTACATACAAAGACTTGATTTCGATCGCTCAGTTTGTATGGCAGCTATATGCTATAGTCGTCTGATATCGACCATTCCGAGAAACGAGCAGCTTAATGCTGAAAAAAGACGTATGCAAAGTTTCAGATCAATACCTCAAAAACTGAGGGACTAGTTCGGGTATATACAGATAGATCGGATAAACAGACTGACAGACGGACATGACGAAATCGACTCAGCGTCACATTGATCATTTATATAGATAGTTTATAGGGTCTTCCACGTTTCCTGTTGTTACAAACTGCATGGCAAACTTAATATACCGCGTGCAGGGTATAAAAAATAATTAACTTTCTACTTTTAATTTAAAAAATTAATTCACTTTTCAGTTTGTATTAATTTTCATTAACAAAATAATTTTATACACAATTTCACACATATATCTCACACACATTCTGCCAAGCGCCGCCATTTCACTACTTCTTTTTCACGCAACAACACATTGTTGTACACTTGTTAGACGGCAGGCAGTTGTTGCATGCCACGCAGGACACATGCATTTTTCTACATGATATGCGCATAAAAAGATTGCAGCACAAGCTACACCAACGCATAAACAGCAATTTCATTTGCAACATTGCACATTTAAAACAATAAGAACAACAACAACAGGCATGTGCTTGTCTTGCAAAAAGAATCACGTGGCATGACATGCATATTAGTGTTGTTGCTGCTGCTACCATCACCACCAACTAGCAACAACAACGCCAACTCGCAGCAAGCAACAACAACAAAAACTCAGCAAATGCTTATGCTAATGTCATACGGACGGACATACAGTTGTGCTGCAATCACCGCCGCAGACAGCGGCAGACGTTGACTGACTCGTCAAGTGTTGGACTTGGCGGTGTTGCAACAACATGTGTGTATGTAGATAAGTAGCTGCTTAAAATTCTCATGTTTAACAGCATAACACACCGCAACGTGCCACTGTGGCAGCAATAGTAACGAATATAAAATGCAACCAATGCGCTGCTGTTTGCGGGGAGAGGTGAAGAGAAGCAGGAAGAGCAGAAGATGGTCGGTGGCAACGTCACTTACCACATGCACATGCTTGGTGTTGCGATCACGTGCATCTTCTTATATACCCATAAGTGTAGTTGGCGTTGTTGCACATTATGGTATTTGTATGCCACAGCGGTGATGTTGCAAGTAGCTTGGCAATTTTTCGCTCATTAACAAGCATATTATTTCTTAGCGCATTTTTATGGCTGTTATAGCAAAATATTAGTTTGGTCGATAATTATTTGCCCCCAACTTTTTTGTTGTAGACAAAATTTGGTGGAAATGCATCATTCTTACTTCTTATTGTCGTTCATCTTCTGCCAATTCCAATAAAGTTAAGAAATTTTTGTCTCAAAGTACTTTCACTTTAATGATCTTCTCTAAACTGCTCACCAAAATAATCATTTCCTGAAATCTCTTCCTTATAACCTATGGATAGGTTAGCATGCTCAAAGCCTTTGATTCACACGACTGAAACGCCTCTAACGGTAATAGCGATTGCGATCGGAAAGTTCAGAAAACCGCTTCAGTTTTAGTACTAAAGGAATTAAATTCCAAAACTCTGGCGTCCAGCCGGCAAGTGTGTGTAGTAAGCTCAGAAATAGGCTGTGACCGTCAATATAAAAGGCCAAAACAGTGAATATTTGCTAGAAATAAGTAAAATTCGACGGTCATATATACTGCTGGGTGCCATAGAGGCAATGAAATCCCTTTTCGAAAACCTGAATCCAAGAGCCTTAGTCCGGCGTCTGCAGACTGCCCTGAAGTATATCAACAGGTGTTCTGGAGTTTCTGGCTTCGTGTCACAGAGCTGGCAGTTTGCATAAAAGGCTTGGCTCATGTTAAATAAGTGCAACTTGAGGTTAAAATGGGCAGTATAGAATGCGATAAATAGTTGGAATTTGTCCCTTGGGAGATTGATTACGTTTTTAAACCATCCATTAGCAACTTTGCCTGGTGCATGTCAGGAAGTTGTTACCAATAATGCTACCTGCCTACTTTTGCCTTCTTGCAGATTAGCTTCTTTATGGTATTTTCGTGGAAGCTGTAGGGTGGGCGTGTTCGTCAGTCAGTTCATGCCCGGCTATAGTCTTATGATCGGGCACCCAGATAAGTAATTGGTTACGAACTGATAGACTATTCAGTCGTTCTATACACTCTTGCACCAGTAGCAATTTAATCTTACAGCAAAGATCACTTTAAGTGCCGCTTGACTATCACTGAGTATGGCGAAATTCCGTTGTTATAGTTGCGTTGAAGGCTTATCTCTACACAGCGACTTATAACAAAGACTTCTGTCTGAAATTTGAACAGAAAAGTTCTCATGGGTATGAAGAGTTTGATACGGGGTCCTACGACTCCAGCACCAATTCCCTCCAAAGTTTTCGAGTCGTCGGTGTATCTCTTGATTATGCTATTCCTAAGCAGTAGGTGGATAATGGTATCATTCCATGCAACTTTGCTGCTAAAGGAAACTGTGAACTTCCTAGTGGAGTTTGTCCTTTTGGTAATGCTGTCTCTTGGGAGAAGAGCCAGTGGTATTTCAAGATTTAGCACCTTCACTTGCTGGGACATATTACCCAAATACAGACAGTTTACCTATAACTTTGCCAGCCGACTGTTGCGTTTTTCCACGTTTTGGAGCGGGTTTATTGCATACGGTCCTCTCTTATGACTGGTGATTGGACTTCGGAGTAGAATTATGTAGCCATGTTTCATCCGTTATCACAAATCGACGCAAAATTGGAGTTTATTACGCTTCAACTTCTTCAAACACTGCCCCGAATCATCAACTCGTCGTTGTTTTCGGTCAAAAGTGAGCTCGCGCGGCACTCATTTTGTGCAGAGCTTTTTCCTACCCAAATATTCGTGAATGATATGATGTTCATATTAAGTTGATAACTTTAGAGTGCCTACTATCTCGAACAACTTCACTTTACGGTCATCCAAAATTATTTTGTGGACTTTTCTGATGTTTTCGTTGGTAACAACAGCTTTTGGGCGACCACTGTCTTTATCGTCATCGGTGCTCATTTCGCCACGTCTAAACTTAGCATAACATTCCTTGATAGCTGTTTTTCTTGTAAAAGTGTCCAGAAACTCATAGTCAAGCAATTTTTGGATTCAACAGTATTTTTCCTCTCCAAAAGGCAATTTTTATCAACGCGTGAAATTCCTTTTTATCAATTTTTTTCATAATAACGAAAGTTGCCTCACTCAAAATGATAGAATTTACGAACGAATGGTCTGACAGCTGTCAAACTCTTACAAGCGTCTTTTGAAGGTTAGGGCTAACTAAAAATCATGCAGATTTAGTTCTAGTAGCGTCATCTATGTGTCAAATAACTTTTCATTTGACCTGTTATGATTACTCGCCTAATTGAGGAAGAGAGATAACCAGATTTGCAACAACAAAGACATTGCCACAGTACACCAGCGCGCTTTATTGGTTTAACTGCTCTTTGTAACCGTGTAAGGTATTCTACAAGACAAATCTTGTTGTTGTTATTGTTGCAATTTCAACTGCTTGTATTTATATATTGTTTGTGGCTCTTGTTTTGGTTTGCTTTATCAAGATAACTGCTTATCTGCGGCAGTGTATCTTGTGCGCTTACGCGTGTGCGCAACTTTTGAACTTGCCACACAGGCCACAATATAAATAAATATTAATGTGTATACAAATAAAGCCACGGCAGAAGTAAGATCGACAAATTTACACTTGTAAAGTGTAATCAAATAAAAACAAATTTATATACACACATTCATACATACACGGCAAGCGGCCTGCATGCGTGTGAAGTAGAGTAGCCTTGCCGCGCGGCACTTGCTTTTGTTGTAGCTTGTTTGGCAGATATATATCTGCACATAAATACATACAAATGTACATGTGTATGTGGGTAAACATGTTTTCAACTGTGCTTGTGTTTTTGTGCCACAAGTACATGCGTCAGATGCGCGCACGTTGATAACAGCGCGCTTTTGCAGCGGCGCATTATCGCCAGCGTAATCGCAATCGCGACAATCGCATCGCCACTTGCATAGCACGGCATGCCACAGCATAGCTTGGCAGCAGCGCGGACGGCAGCAAACACGTAAGGAAGCGTACATTAAAATAACAAGCGGCAAGAACAAGAAATACGTGCAACTACAATGTTATGCACTTGGCAATGCAGGCAAGCGGCTCTTATTATTGTTGTTGTTGCTGTTGTTGCTGGTTTGTGTTGCATTTGACCCAGCAGACGCGTTCTAATGTTGTTAATGTTCAACTTGCAACACATACGCACCGGCTAAAAACAATATATTCAATCAATACCAGCGACAAGCGTCATATGCTTGCGTGTCTGTGTGTGTGCTTGCTGCTGTTGTTGCAGCGAAAAAATTGCTTGCAACCACGCTTATCTTGCGCTGCCATCTGCAACTTCTATAGTGAGCGCCGAAAAGCCGCCACCTTGAGCGCGAATGCTGGCTGCAACAGCGCCGAGCAGCAGCCAGTGTTGCAACAGCAACACAAACAACAAAAGGCGCAGTGTAGCGCCAGACGGCAATTTGTGGTAATGTGTTGCTGAGGTGGTAATTGCAATGAATTGCCTGATTTGATTGTAATTTAGTGCGCCTGTTGCATGCGGCAGACTGCCACGACGAAATAGCGGCAGCGGCGACGCGCTAAACCATACATACAAGCGAGTACGTGTATGCAAATGGCATTTCGTTGTTGCAACGCGCGCAACATCACGCTGCCTGCTGCTGGTTTTTCTTCGCACCTTTTGCTTTGGACGCGCTGTGGCACGTTAATGCCGCTTGCTGCATGCTACATGTGCTATGTTGTTTCATTAAAAACAACAACGTTAACAACTATTAGAAGTGTTGCTGATAATCGATGAGATTTTTTGTTGAAACCCGAGATAATACTCACATGCAAACGCCAATAGGTATATATGAGTGTGTGTGTGTACATTAGAGCGGGTCTATTTTTACCATAAAATCGCGTTTGCGGGAAATGTTTTAAGGACAATTCTGTACAACTTTGTTGTTGTTGGAGACCCGACTGTCGTGGGAACTGAATGATTCCTTTGCCTTAGAGACTATGTAGACAAAGCCAGTCTAAAACCTTCGAGCCCTCGATTTTTAAGGCGAATTTTAAAAAACAGAATGATCGATTGTATGGGAGATATGTAGCTTACCATAGTTGTCCGATCTGACGGATTCCGATTAACAATGAATATATTATCAAATGCTCCTGCGTATTAATTTTCATTTTGATATCTCAAAACCTGATGAACAAATTTTTATGATCCCCAATAAATTTCGTCCAACAATCGCGCGCTCCAAACCCGGTTTAGATCCTTGGTCTCTCAGGCAAAGTTGTACAGTTGTATTCCTGTAAATTAACCCGCTCTAATGCCCACACAAACACAAACACAATTACATATAGAACCCAGTTAGCTTAGTGCAAGTTGAACCGTTAGCTGATTGCGCGAGATATGGCATTAGGTTATAGGCAACCCCCTCTCTCTTCGCATTGCAACTAGTACGAGTTTGAAATACCTTTGATTGGAAGTCGATAATTATCGTAGACATCGGTAATTCGTTTTTTGTTTGCTTTAAGTCCCGGTAGCTAATTGCAAATGCGATGAAATATAATTTCGTGCTTGATTGGAAAGTGTAGGATTCTTAAGTGATTGTGATTCTTAAGTCATTGTGCGATCTGTGCCTGTACCCGTTCGGATGGCGATTGAAAGCGGTCGCTTTGCTGGAAAGTATTGCCAAATCCAAGTAAAGCTTAATAGGTTCTGTGGTACTCAAGTTAATTTTATAACGAAAGAATATAACCGACCTCGAACTGTCAAAGTTATATGGAGGAAGTAAAGGTTGCAACATCCAGGCATTTTCTACTCCATTTTTCAGTTTTTGCAAGACTAAAGTTTAAATGTCTTGACAGTTATATCTTCAGCAAGCCTGATGAAGTAGACGGAAGCGATATTCGCCAGTTCAACTAATCTGTGGCATGTTCAAAGCGCTTTCTATGGTAGCTTCGAGCAATACTCAGGAGTATTTAGGTATCACAATGGACGATCTGTCCAACTGGAAGCCGTTTTTGGATCGATCTTTTAAGCTTACCCAACCTAATACTGGCCGATATTGACAAACTGGTCTTTAGACCGATTTTCGACCTATATTATAACTATTCGAGCTTTACTAGTTTAAAAGGAAGTAATTTTTGATCTGGAATACAACCGAGCTCACAGTCCTTTGCCTCATGAAAATCCAGGTTTGTTGCTGATCCGTTTTCATTTCGAAGAACCGACGATTGCGGTAATGGTGGTAGCTTCGTTGGCAGAGTTCTGCAGCCCCAGGCATATTCCTTATGCTCCAAAGCTTTGCTAATATTTAAGGTCAACGAATGTAGTGCAGTCTTAGTCGGTCTACCCTTCGCAGTTTAACTTATAAGAATATTTTCCCTAATGTAGGCATCTAGAATCTTCCGAGTGTCTTCTGAAGGAATGAGGTTCGATTGATTGGTCTACATTTTTCCGAATAAAAGGGGACTCCTTTCTCCGCCTTTGGTATGAATATGATCCACACTCACTATGAATATGATCGTCTCACCAAAGAATAGACCATAGTCAAGCCTTAAGTAGCCGAGACTGTTGATACGTTCCGCAATATAGCTGGGAAAAAAGCGTCCATACAAGCGAATTTAAACAATTGGGAGCCGTTAAGTGCCCAAAATAGTTTGTCCTGCGTTATAATACCGGAGGGGACATGCTCTACTCCATTTTCTAGAGGTTGGAAGTAGATATCATTTGTATACGCTTCAGACGATATTCTCACAAATCTCTTACGTTTACTACACCAAAAGAAAGCCGCAGCTTAAGCTTGGGAAAAGGTCACTGAAAAATCGATTTTGAGCTTATTTATTTGACATTTCTTTAAAGTATTTATTTACCATGCCGTTATAAGAACAATAATTAAAACATTAAGCCAACAACTCCCACAACACCAGCTGCCATTAAGGCCAGCAAAGCTCAGTTTCATGCACTACACGATTTTCGGTTAATTTCGTGAATTTATGCGATACATGTACCCACTAATGCGCATATTTAGAGTAGAAATTTAAGCGACCAAATGGCTGTTGGCTACAACAAAAGCAGCGCGTGATTGTGGCAATAAATGACGCCTCACAGAACAACAAGCTAGCTTATACATACATATATGTATATATGTACATATGTATATAGGTTTGTGTGTGAACGTAAGCATTTGGGTATGTATCAGTTATGTATTTACCACAACACTTTTAAGTCGCTGCAGCCGTGTTGTTGCCACAATTAATGACCGCCCTACTACCACACACTACACACTGCATGCATACAAACAATAACAACTTTTGGTGGCAACTAAGTGGATTGAATGTCAATGCTTTAGTGCTTCGTAATATTTATGGTTATTGCGGTCACTCGAGCGGCTATCCGAAACAGAATTGCGGCAATAAAAAAGTGAGCGGGTGAAAAACTGAGAAAATAATAAAATAAAATAAAAACTACGCTCTTTCGTCTGTTTTTAACTTTTGCTCGAATTTTATTTTACTTTTAAAACAAACTTTGATTCTTTAACTGTAAGCTCTGGATATATATATTTTTTTTTCGTTGATTAACTGATTTTTAATTCGGTTAAAGGTGTTACGTGAGTGGGGCGCAAATGGCTAGTCAATTTTATGCTTAGATATACATATATACATACATATGTGCGTATATCCGCGTTCACTTGAGTGCGTGTGCCTTGTGCGTAAGTTGCTTAGAAAGAGTGATGGGCTTGCTATTTGAGCAGACAGTTTTATCGCTGAAAAAGTAGTACAAGTTCGCGCCAGAAGTAAGCTCAAGAAATTAATCTTGTGGCATGTACAAAAAAAAAACATAAAAAAAAATAAAAAAAAAATTATTTACACAATTTTATTCCCCTTAAATTAGGTTAGCTTTAAAAAAATACTTCCAGTATAACAGTAAATCGTCACCTAAAATGCAAAGCAACGTATCATCAAAAAAATCGAAATTGATTTTTTTATTGCTTACGATTCGCTACATCATGTTAAATATATGTAGCATTAATTTTCAGCTGCCGCTTTCAGATATAACCAATTTATAACCATATATATAACCGACTATAACCAATATATAACCAATATTATAACCGTTTTATAACCAAATTATAACCAAAATTATAACCATTTTATAACCAAAACTCAAATTTTCTTTCAGTAATAGTGGTTTCTATTCGGTAGTTACTGGGTTTGATTCAGGTACAGTTACTATAAACAGGTACTGTGAGTGGCAGAGAAAGACGGTTTGTTGTCCTCACAGCCGGTTTTAGATCTGAACAAGGATAGAAAAAAGTATGCCTTTTGCGCTTTCGAAAGACTATATATAGAGAAACTCTCTTGTAGAGGAAAAAAGTTGAGTGCACTCGGCCAGAATTCCTAAGGTGTGCCTATCGTCTGCTCTAATGAAGAACTCACGGTGTGTTGGCATAAAGATGAGGTAGCTTTTTTAGACGAACTAGGTTCCAATACGAGCAGAAAGTCTTTAAAAATGAAACTCGCAGTCTGTGACTTTACTTTATCAGCTGAATTAACAACTATCATCCATTTACCGACCCTTCTTGCTTTCTCAGCAGTTATTGGCAAGCGGAGACTTGCAACAGTCGAAAATTTATGATCTCAACTTCGTAGAAATCCACAATTTTTGAACAGAATATTCAATTTTTCTACAACAACATGAGCGCTACCGCGCCAACACACGTTGCGAACGTGGCGGCACGTTGCACATAACGTAATACCTACGAAATGCTTGTCGGCTTCCTCTTACAGCCATTTAGCTGCTGGCTGAGGTTGGTAAGAAATCCTTTAGAAAATTACTAACATCCATTACCACAGCGAAGGATGTACACACAGCTATAAGGACGCGAAAAAATTGAGAATTTCTGTGCAGCAGCCATACGCCACACCACCAGGTGAGCGGCATACACCCTTTCACACTTGCTACAAGCACGTACGGCATGCCGCAACACCGTCTGCGATGCTTGTGGCTGACTGCTAAGTAGTTGGCGGCCAAAAAAGAAAGCAGGAAGATGGCGTAAAATTGTGCAACTGAAGATATCAAATAGCCACTTTGGCATATTCGACGCGACTTCAGTTTCCACTCTGCAATCTGGCAGCGACGCTGCTGACTCGTTTAGCTCATTGCGCGCAGGTGAAATATGGTAAAATGTCTTTGATGAAGTTCCTGTTGTTTTTGTTGCTGGCAACTAATACACAACCACGAGTCAAGCAGACGAGCGCGAGGCGCGGGGCTAAGACACACCAGTCAAGCTCAACACCATACACCATAGAGCAGCGCGTATAGTGAGAAATTGAAAATATGTTATGCGGTAGGTTAATGGCAATATCACGGAGGAAATGCTCTAAAACGCAACAAGGAAATTGTTTAAAAGCAAATCTTAAGTTAGCAAATAAATGACAATGTGCGCCCGGCGGCTGTGTACGTGAGCGGCATGCCAATGTGGCAAGTGTTGGAAGGAGCAACACGTGTGCATGCGAGTGCTAGTTTTAAGAGGAGATGCCTGCGGACTAGTGCAATTGACGTTGTATTGGTATAAAGCATACCAATTGACAGCTCTTATACTTATAGGTATGTGTATGACTATGTGTAGATTTCTTCTCACATATTGCACTTTTCTTCAATTGACAGCTCTTGTGCGCCGTTCTACATATTAAAAACTCAGAGACACGCACACATTTGTACAAAGAAGTACTCGTAAATTTAAAAGAAGGATATCCGATAGACAAGTCGAATGCTGCTTGCTCAACTTGCACTAATCAATTATGCAAGTAAGTTATGCAGTACTGTGATGTGATAAAATGGTTAAGAACGTCACAGGCTGCGATCACGCCGGAAATTTAAAAACAAATGAGATATAAATAATTTTTAATAATTTCACTTTTATTGCTAGTGCTATTATAAATCATTACTATGCCTAATATACATTTAAATACCATTGCGATTGCCATTACCATTACCAATACTTATATTGTACCAAATATGAAAAATTAGTTATATTTTTTGTCTAATCAGTACTTGTCCAGCATTACTTTTTCTAGTACAATTACTAAACCATTACCATTACTATTACCAATACTTGCTATTACCATTACCATTATCAATACTAATATTATTTCAAATAAGCAAAATTAGTTATATTTTTCGTCTAATCACTACTTTTCCAGCATTACTATTCCAAGTACAATTACTATACCATTACCATTACTATTACCAATACTTGCTATTGCCATTACAAGTACTAATATTTTTCCAAATAGGAAAGATTAGTTATGTCTTTCGTCTAATCACCACTTTTCCAGCATTACTATTCCAAGCACAATTACTATACCATTACCATTACTATTACCAATATTGGTATTATTAAAAATATGGAAAATTAAATATAGTTTTCTTCTAATGTTTACTCTTTTCCTAGCAATACTATTCCAAGCACAATTAGTTTACCATTACCATTACTATTACCAATACTGCTATTATGGAAAATATATTAGTTGCTTAATCATTACTTTTATTCGCAATGCTGTTCCAAGTAAGCTTACTTTAACATTACTATTAACATTACCATTACAGGTATTATAGCGCATAGGGAGGATTAAATAAAATTTTTTGTCATACCATTACTTTTATTCACTATTATATTCCCATTACAATTACTTTACCATTATCAATACAAATACTGGAATTATTACAAATATGTAAAATAAAATTTACAATTTTTCTTATCCTAATCGAAATACTATTCCAAGTATAATTACTTTACCAGTAATCTTCTATGTACAATTTCTTTGCCATTACCATTACCAATACTAGTAATATTACAAATGTGGCAAACACAATATATATTTTTGGCCTAATAATGAGTAATGGCATTATAATTACTTTACCATTACTAAACCATTACTCGTATTATTGCGGAAATGGAAGATAAAATATAATTATTTACCTAACCATTACTATTCTATTTGCTTTACTATTTCCAGTACAACTACTTTTCCATTACCTTTATAAATACCAGTATAATACCAATCTATTCCGAATATGGAGATATGGTAAAATATAAAATTTTGTCCAATCATTACTGTTTTAGGGGTTATCTATCCAATCCAAAATATGGTTTTTAACTTACCATTACCAGTACGAACTCCCATACCTAACCTATAAGGATTTCTATACCATTAAAATACCACATATATTTACATAGCTTAGGTTATGATTACGATTAGGAATGCCAAGACCTAACTTAAAACAATTACTGATACGATTACCATTACTACAATAAAAATCGGAATGAGATTACTAATGCCATTACCAAAACCATTACTAAGACAAATACAAGTACAATTTATTTTTAAAATTGGTTTGCCTTGAAAATATAATTCGCATTATCCTTTCATTTACCGGTCCGAGAGATCTCGCCCCTTTTCGATTTTCAATTCTCGAAAGTAATTCAATCTGAACATATGTATGTATTGATAACTGAACTTAAAAAAGAAAACATTACTATACTTAAAATTTTAGCAAAAACTCCATCAGTCTTTAATACTATAAATCAATACGTTGAGGGGTATAAAAAGCGCACTTCCTTTCTACGCCTCAAGGACGCATAGAAATTGAATTGAGTTAGCTAAAACCGTTAGCTAACTGCGCTATAAATCACACTGGTGCTGAAGAGATGCCAGCAATTGATTTGGCTAATGGGTTTTTATTTCAGATTATCAGCATATTTCTAGGAGTTTTCTATGTGGCGGTTATCAATCTGCTTATTAGATTATTGATAGCGGAAGTGGCGAAATAAATTGCTCAGCCAAATGGGTATATTAGTTGTGATTAATGGTGGCCGAAATGAGTGTGCTTGAATTTTCAAGTAGGTTTGGATAAATTCTCAGGATACTTCCTTGAATTATAATGATTTTTTAGAAATACAGTGAATTCGTAGCAGGATTTTGTTTCAAATACAAAAGCAGTAAATCAAAGGACATGTGTTGGTAGAAAAGTTGGTTAATGCAGCTATTAGGTAAAATTTGATTTCGGCATAGATATCTATTTTCTCAGCTGAAACTAGACAAGGACAAATGATAAATATGACTAAGATCAAGTTCAAAGGCTTACATCGATCATGATGATGATTTTTTTTAACACTAATGATTACTATCTCTGATTAGCTGATCTTTTTGGCTTTTCTTATTGAATATTGCAAGCTATGAAGTAATTCTCACATATTCAGCTATTTTTAAATCTCACCTTTTAATAAGACCTATTACTTAGACCCATTCTGAAGCACAAAATATCTTTCCCTCTTTCTTTTTCAGTCTCTTTTTGCTTTGCGAAAGCTCAGTGGCCTCCTTATAGAATTCTAATTTTAGTATATTCTTACATTTTATTATACACTTACTCTTCTTTTTAGGTATTATCTCAGTATTTATGTATGTAGTTCTCATTATTATACATAATTCTCTCCTACTGTATAAAATAATTAAATTCATTCTCCTTTCATGTAATGGTATTTTACATAAAATAATATTAAGGTCTTAACTTCACTAAAATTTTGATCTCTTAACATTTCTTTCCAACAGGCATCCTAAATCTGAGACGGCAGAACTTCCAGCACCATTGCATTTCCATAAGTTCACTTGCGCTTTGAAAGCTCTCTTCATCAGCTATGCGTTCTTACTTCAATCAATGTTACACCTGTAAATGAATGCTGTGCAAAGGGCTCGCATACACACACTCATACATTCCTAAGTACATGACTAAGCTGTGTGCTCCGGAGGGATATTAGCTGCATGCGCATCATTGAGAAATGGAAATGAGTGACGCTTTGATTGTGTGCATTGTTGTTGCGAATTTTTAATGTTCGAACATCGAAGCTGACCTTGAAATATTATGCATATAATAATAGTTAATCAATAGTTGTGACAGATCTAAGAAGAGTTTCGAATTTTCGAATTTTCGAGAATACTGGAATGCGAAATTAAGGGAAATCAACTGAATAATTCCAATTGAGGAATGCAATATTAGTTACAAGTGGTAGTGAGTGAGAGCACACGGGATGCTGGACTGAAGTCGCGAATATTTGTTAAAATTAGTAAAAAGTATTTCTTAAATTGTGTTTTTATTTAAAATAAAGTTAGAATCGTTAATAAATGCAAAAAATAGTGTCGTGAAAGTCGTAGTGCGTTATATTCCTCGAAATTATGAATATATAGTATGGTGCAAATACCTTAAGTGAGTATTCGGGTTAGTTCGTGAGTGTGTGTAGAATGTGCGTCGGTATTTTGTGCGGTTCTCGGTTCGCTTGCGTCGCGTGTGTCGGGTATTAAGTGCGATAGTTTTATAAAAAAAAGCGCGTCGTGTAATACATATGTATACGTAGCCAAGGCATGTTTAGAAAGGGTGAGTTTGTAACCAAGTTATTTCAAATTTATATATACATATGTACAATTTATTTTTGTTTACAATACATTGCTGTCTGTATGTAAATTAGAGCGGGTCGATTTTTAAGATGGTGTTTAAAAATTTAAATAATTGTGTGGGAAATAGTATATGATGTAGTTGTCCGATCTTGATGATTCCGATAAATGATCAATATAATACCAAATCGCACCTATTAATTAAAATTCCTTGAGATATCTCTAAAATCCCTAAAAAACAGTTTTCGACCCATATTCCTAAAGCAAAGTTGTTCAGAATCAGCCGTAAAAAATTTCCCACACACACGTTTTTTTTCTGTTTTATGGCTCCCTGTCAATCGACCCGCTCTAATGTACATATAAAAAATATATTAAGCAAACTGAAAGTGCAAATAATATTTTAATTAAATTTTCTTGAATTTATACAATTAGAAAACATTTTCTTTTGTATAGCAGACGAAAATGTTTAGGTTTTGTGATATCATTGATTATTAATATAATACATTTTTGAATTAAATATATAGGGTATGCAACATTTCACGCAATCTGAAGGAATTTTAGTAACAACTTATGTCTAAACAAATTCAAAATATAATTATCAAAGATTTTTATACTCTTGCTACCTTTTGCTACAGAGTATAATAGTTTTGTTCACCTGAAACTAATCACATTAGATAAAAGGTTATATATGTATACATGGCCAGGACGGCGAGAATAGTTGAATTTCGGGTGACTGTCTGTCTGTCCGTCTGTCTGTGTTAACTGTAATAATTGAGATATCTTGATGAAACTTAGTATGCGAGTTCCTTGGTACAAAAAAAAAATTATAAGTTCGTAGATGGGCATAATCAGACCATTGGACGATTTCTAAATTCTATTTGAAACTTTCACTATACAGAATACAAAACAAGAAGCAATTGACCGTATGCATAAAAAATGGTCCAATTCGAACTAAAACTGTTCAAGCCCTTAGGTACTGACCTCACAAAGGATAGAGGCAAGTGGCGAAGTTTTGTGTTCTCGGCCTATACCAGCCAATGGTAGTAGTGCCAATGAAAAAGCAGAGGTCATAACTCTTTCCATATCAGATTTTATTTTATGAAGGTTAGCGCTCACTAAAAATCTTATGGATTTAATTATAGTAGTGGCAGCTCTGTGTCAGGCAGCTTGACCTGTTATAATACCTCAAACCGATTTTTATTTAATTCTTATCTCTTCCTGAAAGGCTAGCGAGCACACTGCGGTTAATTAACTTGCTGCTAATGGATTAGAAAACATCGTTTCCTTACCAATTAGTGCGCTATATCTTTTTCCTTTCCCTCCTTTTGCTCCATAGTGAAAACTCGTTCTATTTACTTGTAAATAGTCCCGGAGTACATTTAACAGCATTTCCTTCCTATCACAAAGTAGTGCAACCAGTTCACTCCACAAACTAAGCATAATTTGTTTATCTTTATTATTTTAAACTGTTTGCTATACAAAGAATAATTTTTAATTTGAATTTACACACAAATGACTGGTGATTTCCGAACCGGCTAACATTTCTTTTCCGACCAACCAAATTTATGCATTCGATAATTTAGTGTAATGTGGCCATAAGACTACGCAACATGTACGTAAACGTATGGGTATGTAAGTGCATTATCTAAATCTTAATGTCGGAATTGTAGCGCATAAAGGATAAACTAGAGATAGGACAGCGCATGTGACTCCAACGCGTCTGCGCAGGCGCACAGCGCATAAGAGAGCTATTTATAAAGCGAAAGAGGTAGGTGTTTGGACGCATATCCCAGTGGTTGCATACATGTAAATATGTATTTTGAAGTTGTATATATGGCCGACATGCAGTCTGCATGTGTCGCACACCGCAAACTTGCAACAAACAAATTTTTCACTGTTTGTTGCATGTGTGTGAGGCGTAATGAAATGATTTCCATATGCTTCGCTTTCATTGGATTTGTAAAGCCCTTTGCTAGCCGCCACTCTTGCCATATAAATAATTGTGTATGCTTGAATGTATGTGTGGGTATATGTGTATAGCATATGCGCACCCTTTTGCTGTCTGGGCCCACATGCTCGTTCCGTTTGACATTTTAGTGTGTCAGGCTTTTAAAATTCCACATAAATTCCTTGAAATGTTTTCTCCCCCCGCACATTGTTTTTGTTGGCTGTTTTATGCTTGCCTCGCCAACAATGCGTGGCAATGCTCGTCTCCTTTGCATTGATTTCGTTTTATTCCTTGCGGCAGTTTTATACACGAAATATAGTCAATTTGAATTCAATTAAAATGCAACCCAACTGTGCCGAGTGTCACCGTCGCCACGCACAAACAACAACAACAACTTGGCGCAGCCAGCAGCGACATTCAAACGTGTGCCGCCTCTGTAGCGCTCAGCTTTGCTGGACCACCAGAAGTGTTGCGGGTTTATTGCGTTTTTGCGCCGCTGTCTGATAGGTGTGCTCAGCTCACGCCTCGCGCGTCTGCTCACCAATTTCTGAGCTGGTCGGACGCGCATATCGACATCTTTTTAATTTTGTCGTTTCGATACTTCATCGCCAGATCCTTATCTTTTGATGATATGAGTGTGGTGTTGATGGCTTTGGTGACCAAAGTAAGAACGCAACGATCCACGAAAAATTTATAACTGCCGTTTGTGCCTTATGTTGCCGTTGCAGCGCTGTTGGCCGATAATTGCGCTGGTGTTGCGCCAAACAGCGGTTGTGTTGATTGTGGCATATCGGTTTGATTGAATTTTTGTGTTTGTCTTCAATTATAATTCTTGTCTTTTTTTTAGGGAATTTCGTTTTTAGTAGCACTCTAAAGTGCTTCTGGTGGCGGGACACACGCTGTTCTCGCCGATTTTTATGACTTTCGACTTAGGTGTTTGGGATTTTTAATGTACCGTTAATACGCACCTAGTCTAAATGTATAGCTAACAATTTGGGCTTAGAAAATGGTGCGATTTTTTCTATAAACATAAATTGGGGTTTATAGCGTCTGCTGGGCCTTTATGAATTATAAAAAGTTGAGTTGAGGAAAAGTGTCGCCAGATTTTGAGCGCCTTAGATTGCATTTGATAGAAGGCAGTCAGTGTAATCGATAAGTAAAAATAAGAGAGACGGACAGATATGATTAGCATGAGGTTTCTTATCAATTCTGTAATCGAAATCTCGAATTCAAACTCGGAACAGATTTGTCGGAGCTTTATGGAGTCAAGTTCTGTTGGTTCCGGTGGTTAGGTTAGTTAAGGTTAGATTTTATTATCTCAAACTGGTATATAGTATATCAGATCATAAGACCTTTACAAATCGACAAAGCGCTTGAATTCTATCATAAATATGATGAGACGGCTAGTATCTGTTTCTGTTACGCCTCCTGATTCGTCGAAGGTAAAACTACCTCAGTCATGCAAAGGCTGCACAGAGCAGAAGAAAGTACCTGGTTGTTTCCACCTCACCTTCCTCCGTACAGTTTTAACTAACGTACGTTAAGATTTTTAGTCTTACCGCATGAATGCCTTTTGGAGGATGTTCTATAAGAACCCCTATGATTGCGGAAATATAAACCTTGCTAATGGCAAGTAATTCAGAAAAGCTCCTGCGTTCTACTGTAAGCCGAAAGGATCTTGCGGTCTCGACCAGCTCAGCTAGGTACAACCGAGGTCTAGTGCTAGAACTAGGGTAGTCAATCGATGGGTCGTTGTTTTGCACTTAATTTTAGAAGAGTTTTACGGGTAGCATACAAGTTTCTATATTGAACATCACTTAGAGAACCCTGTTAGCGTTTCAAAGACGGTCTTTCGCTATGGAAAACAATCCAATTTTTTGGTTCACGTATAAATATTGATTCGAGGGTCTCACAATTTGGTTAATAATACTGGAGTCGTTTTTTTCCTTACAGAATATATGTATATATGTCGTTAACTCCATATGCATCAAGATTATTTCTACTTTACAACAAATACTGACTTGTAGACATATCCCACTGTAAAGCCTAACAGGCCGCCCTTCCCTTAGCTTCAGCCATAAACTTCTGCCTTACATCTTTCAATTTCCTTTATCCTTTGCGTTCGCAAAGCAATTTGTATTTGTAATTTCAATAGCAGTTATTTACCATTCCACCTTTTCACAATTACATAACTTATCTATTTCCTTTTGGCGCTCTGTTCAAGCGGAAAAACTTAATTTCCATAAACAATAGTGAACGCATATTGATTGCAACACATAAATTACAAGCAATAAAATAAATTGAGATCTCATTTCAAGCGCGCATATACAGCCAGCATGTGTGATTGTGTGCAACACGTTGCAAATGAGGTAATGAGAGATGTGGCGAGTATAGAAAAAATGGCGCGGAAATCAAATATTGCATTCGTGAAGCTGTGAACACATGCCACCGCATGTCGCAACATCCGCCGACCTTCAATGTGGCGTGAACTTTGTAGTATGCAACTCTAGATGAGTATACCTGACGCTGTTGTGTTTGTTTTTGCAATGTTACACACTCGTATATACAGTTGGACTTGCATTTCCAATTATGCCCTTCGCCACCAATGAATGATAGGAAATTACTTGTTTTATTGCTAAATGTACACTGCTGATGAAATCTGGTTGTACATACATATGCACATAGAGCGCAGCAATTTGTATACGCTACTTTAACACAGTGGAACTAAACGTTAATAATGCTCGAACCGAATTTCGGAATCCCGAAATTTTGTGACTACAACACTGAAAATGTTCGACTAATTATTTATATTATTTATAAAGTGAAATAAATAAAAATTATAAAATAAAATAGGGATCCCGAAAAATTGTGACTACAATCCCGAAATTTTTCATCTTGTTATTTTTAAAATTTTGTTATAAAATATGTTTAATGTAATGTGTTAAAAGTTAATTATCTCCGTACCGGATTTCGGGATCCCGACATTTTGTGAAACAATCCCGAATATTTTTTACTTAAACTTTTCTTCATAATAACCACTTATTTAATAATATATATTAATATTATAAAAATATTACGTGGTACCGAAATTTAGAGAACGCAATCCCGAAACTCCTCGACTTAAAATATGTATGTACATACATTCATATGTATATCTTGTACTATTTTTAACTAATTTAAATTGTTAACGTAAAATTACTTAGAATTAATATATGTATGTATGTATGTACATATGTAAGTATGTATGTATATGTATATTTTTTTTAAATAAAAATCTACATACATACATATATAGTAATATAAATTTCATTAAAAGCAATTTCGGGATCCCGAAATTGAATATGTCTAATCTGAAACTCTTCGACTTACTTTTTATTATTATACTTTCAATAATCTTAGTGACGAACTAAACAATAAAATAATTTCGGGATCCCGAAATAAAAAAATTACAATCACAAAAATTCTTAGCAACATATTTTTTATTTAAAATAAAAAATAAAAATTATAATCTCTAAAAAATTTGGCAACTCTTTTTTAGTGAGCGTAAAATGACTAAATGATAAATTGTTATATTTTCTTATATAATTTCGGAATCCCGAAATAAAAAACTCATAATCCCGAAATTTCTTGACAACAATTTTTTTTCTAGTTAATGTAAAAATACTTATAATTAAAATATATACATACATTTTCTTGTTGAGCTTTCTTTTGCCGCTCCTTTCACATTTCCGCATTTTTCACGAATTAACTTCCAGTTCAGTTTCCACGCGGCTCGCAATCAATAAAAAATAGAAATATAAAGTTATAAAAATGCGGGTTAAATGCAAAGCGGCACTTAGGTTAAATTTTTTTTTCAACCCAGCAATACGACGCCATGAATAGCAGCATTAGCCGGCAAAAGCCGACCAAGTAGCTTACACTAACTAACTCCGTCACGGCGGGCACACTCATATAGCCGGGCTTATTGGCTTTGGCATTAGCTGGAGGTCAATGGTGGCAGTCAAAGGAAGCCAGCAATGAAGTAAGCACTAAAATAAGTAGGCAAATATCAATGTGTGTGTGTGTGTGTGTGTGTCGCATGGCGGTCGGTTACAAAAGCGTTCACATGAATTACGAGCGCACTGCGACCAATAGATTTTGTGCGAAATTTGTTAGAATTAATTATGTTGACACGACTGCGAAGGCATGATGGCGGTGGTGGCGCGCGCGGTGGCAATGGCGATGGTGGTGGTGGCGAAGGTGCCGATGCCGACTTTAAAGGTGAGCATAGCGGCAGCAATAGTTGAAAAGCGTTAAACCAATAAAAATATTTTTTTCGAATGTGACAACAGCAACAACAAACATGTGGCATGTACCTAGTTAGTTTTTGTTGCACCAAAACAACAATAACAAACAAAAATCTTAGCATGCAAAATGTCCGCATAGCAAAAAGGCTTACATGCAGCTTCCGCCAGCAGGCAACAACAATACAGGCACAGCAACTTGCAACACACGCCACGCCAACACAAATGCGGCATCAACAACAACACAGCGGCGTCCAAAAGTTCGGCATGTCGTCCGAAACTGCGCCTTCACTGCACTGAACGCTCGCACGGTCCGCGCTAATGCGAATTGGTGTGCGAAAAGATTTCCGTGGACGGCTATGCGAATTTGCTGTTGCCTTTATTTGAGTGGTGGCGCGGCACTTATGTAGATACTTCCAAATGTTTATATGTTTGCGCGAAAAATTCTATTTGGTGAGCGTTTGGCGAGTGCCCGCGTCAGACACGAGCGCCATTTATCAGGATTCAAATCACGATGACAATGTGAACGGACAACAACAACAATGCAAGGGGACTCTGCACCAAGCGGCGGTGTCTACAGCGGCTGGGAGCACATGAGGCTATATTTAGCAATGCTGGCCACTCTATTTGCTGCGCGCTAAAAATTCATGGAAATAAAATTGAAAAAAAGTAGCAAAAATCCGAAACTGCAATAAAATTAGAGAATCCCCGAAGATATACGGGCGATTTTATTGGAGCGCATGTACGAAATTCCAAGTCGATTTGTGGCATTACTATATTTGAATATGATTGTTATTGTTGTTGCGCTGCTTTGGGTCGGAAAACGTATTAATTTGTATACGATGCTTCGTTGGCCGCACTTACGCTGCGCTACAAGCAGCTTTGACACATTCAAATACTTTAGCAAACGTTGCACTGTTGCATGCGCTGGAATGAGCCAAGTGTCACAATAATAAATTCAAGTACCGAAATCTTGCAACCTCACTTGGTGTAAGAGAAAAAAAATAGTTGGACATGTGGAACACAAACAGTTATTGCGGAAACCTTTTATGTGGGCTCTTGCAACACATTTTCCTGTTATGTTTAGAGGCAATGATATTTATTTTTTTGCAAAAATGTGAGTGTCAAGGTTAACTGGGGTCCAATATTATTAGTTGACAATACAAAAGCCATGAATAATAATGTGAAATGCTCCAATATGGTCGCCTGGAGATACAGAGCTGCCAGGACACAGCATTCCAAACTATAACAGGCGGGCTTCTGATATCTCCTATCGAATATATATAGTGAGGTTCGCATGCTTTCTTTTAAGGGGCACAATATAGCTCTCTACAGACAGTTTCCCAAAAATCATTCAATAATCCCTTCAGGCACCTACTCGAAACAGATCCACTTCCTAGAAACATCAGTGGAACATTCCTCCAATATGTCAACGAACTAGAACCTTATACCGACCAAGTTTTGGACGCGACCAACTTCCGACCGGCACTGAACGCCACTCACAGTGAAACTATTAACACCTTCATTGACTCCCTTCTTGTGAATGGAGTGCTTGGTGTCCAAACTCCACCAATAGTAGTACAAGAGCTCGAATAGCCGTGTGAAACCGAACCTGAGACCCCATAATAAACACTGAGTCCCCGCAAGAATCTACTCAACTCTTTGAACTTCGAATGAAACCAAATCACTTACCACCACTATGGTCCGAACCGTTGTAACAGCTCGTCTCCTGGGCTTACTGTTAAGTGACTTCGCAAATACAGCTAATTTATCGCTTTCCCCCAAGCAGGTGCTGCATAATCGCTACAGCAACAACAACAACGCTTCAGAACCATTCAACAGCATAGACTAACCGCCGATATAGCCGTGTTATGGATTATTAGAGAATTATTGCTCTAAAATGGACCTCTAAGATACTGTGATATATTCAGTACTTGGCTATTCTTCCATGCGAAGAGAACCAGTTTCTTTTAGCCTTAAAAGTCGTTTCCTGTAGTGGTATCGGTATATTTTCTAGTGAGTTGGTCATACAACCTTAAGAGCCTCGTATATCTCATAAAGGTTGGCTTCAAAGTGGCCTGCTCTCTTGCAGTGAGGTATAGTTCTCTCAGTTCGATAAGGCTGGCAATATGAATCACATCATCATTACGAATTTTGGAAGCTCGTAACCTCTTCGCCACCTTAAAATCATCGGTCTTGTGTCCTGTAAGCCAAGAGAAGGTGCTAGGGTCGTTAGAAACTTATATAGCGAAAGAAAAAGCTGGAAGCACTTTAATCCTTTCCGGAAGAGTCATTTCATTACTCTCATTTCTAATAAAAAATGCCAAAAGGCAACTTTGGACTCTATCGCCCTTTCTGAATCCGACCAAATTATCTAATCAAATGAGTTCACTGAATTCCAGCTTGTATACAATACCCACCGAAATGCAACCCAGCGTATATCCTGTTTATTAATTTTCACCAACACCACTGCGTTCCATTGTGCTCTTAGTGGATTGTGGTGGCATAAGGTGAAACTTCGGTTGACACAAGCAAGACATTGAAATATTACGCTTACAATGTGTGGCAAGTTGTTGTACGATGATGACACAATTACATTGCGGTCTGGGCCAACACCGACGCACACGCACACACACACGAGTATATCATATTTTGCGTGCAACATGGTTGGAGTGGTAATAGCATTAGGCCCAACATGACCGCAACAACGAGAGTAACAGCGACAGCGGCAGTTGTAATGCCAAAGGCTGAAACAACAATGGCGACAATTCAGCCGAACGCAATCAATACGGTACAAATATGATTACGGACATTTAAGATAGCCAAACGATGCGTAGAGGTGGGCGGAAGTGGCAGGTGTGTGTGCTTCTGTGTGTGTGCCATTAATTGTGGATATGCTCAAACAATCAGGCACACTTCAGCAACCACATCATCGTGCCACATACACTCCATAATGCATAAAACATATATTATTTGTATGTATATGTGAATATTCTTGTGTGTATGTGTTAATGTGTGTGTAGATTGATAATTATCTGCGCATTAAGTGTAGCATTGAGTCGCCATTTAATAGCTAGCCGCTGCTGGCTGCTACGACCTCCGCTTCATTGCATGGCTTGGGCAGTCAAGTTGTCCGCAAATCCGCAAAATTCATTTTGCTTAGCGTTTTGTGGCAAATGAACATTCAATACATTGATTATCATGCCACAAACTCAGTGCGTATAATGTGTGTGGCAGCCAATGCCTGCTTAGTATAATCACATGTTTGTATCTTCATGCCTGTGTCACTGTTGACCACAAGTCAATTTGTTGCGCGTGCGGCACATAATCGAATTGAATAGCACACATGCAACCGCCTTGGCCAACGCCATCGGTTAGTGTTTGCTCAGATGTTGCACATTAACGGCTAAATTCTCGTGTTTATGTAAATGTACGTTTATATGTATGAGTGCAGAATTATGTCTATGAATATGGCATACCATTGAACCATAACAAGTTAGAGCAGAAGTTATAGAATTTTGTAATAATTTTCTGGTATATCCTTGTATATTTATATATAAGCCTAATGTACTTAGAAGCAGGGAGGTAGTCGATTTAGTGACTGCCGGAGGGGGGCAAACAGGAATTCCGTATTCGAAGCCACAAAAGAATTCCTGAAAACGAAAAAGCTGATAAGATTGCCAAGAGTGTCAAAAGATATCCAATGAAATTTTCGAAACGCAGACAGGCGGATCAGGGCCAGATAGAATGCCTTAAAAACATGCAGGATTACAAGAAAAGCGTTGGAACACCTCCTATTACCGTGTCCAGTACTATTTAAGTAGCCCCGGACGTTTTTCTATTAAATTCGCGAAGTTCGCCTTAATTGGTTTGGCGAAGGATCAAGATTCCTCAATTATTCAGATTAGGGTATTGCCATGGTAATCAAAGAACAGAACAGATGTGGATGAAGATATTACGGGCGTCCCCTGAAATCTACTATCAGATGTTAACTTACAGACATTGAGAAAACGGTACTTTGATAATAAAACAAATTTCTTCAGCTACAAAGAATATAACTGACAACGTGTCGTCAGGTGTTTTCAAGTGAATGATGGTCTAGAAGTCGTACCATTTCTTACTGCAGACCAAAATCTCGAGTAGTCTCACTTGCCGCGCTGAATCTTTGGTTAATTTCAGTCTGTATAGATGTCCAGACCTCTTGACTTTGCACAAATTGCTTTGACATACCGAGCACATATCTGACGAGCCTTCGTTTCGTCTTTAAGTAGGTCTTACTGAGATTTCAACTTTACCTACTAACCATTTCTTGCAAAATGAAAACCTCTCCAAAGTAGTCGAAACCTTAGCACTATAGGGAAACGAAGTCGAACATACCTTACTCTCAGACTGTAGGGAGTGAGATTAAAGTTTGAATACAGTGGTCGGGCTGTACAAAATTAACTTGGATTCCAACTATTGCTTGTCAACTCCTTTAATTATTCCAGATATTCTACTCTTTAAGTTTTGCCGTCTTTTTTAGCTGAATTCTCAGCTCTCCTATTTTTATAGTCTAGTCTAGAAAAGCCGAAAAATTGATGATCCATTTCACTTAGCTTCTGGGTTCTCTAAAGTAAACTTTCTAATTTTTCCTGTTGTTGTTATAGCGGAAGAATGCTGCCAAGTTCACAGTCCTCAACCGGATAAATAAATCCTAGTCCGTTCCTCTTACGTAGACCCGATTGTTCTGCGAACAGTTCTAATTTTCTCTCTTCCTCTCTGCCTATGCAGTTCTTTTTCGATGGTCAAAAGTGGTTGCTTTATAAAATAGCTCTTTAAATTGAGTAGAAAAGCGTGTGTGAGTTGAAAAATATCTAAAATTTCTACCTTTCAAATATTTTGCTTTCATATTTCCTCTAAGGAAAAATATAACTTTTGTTAAGTAATTATTTGATAATAATTTATTATTTCGCACATTAAATTTGCGGACTACAAACTGCATACCATTGTGAGCGAAACAAAGTAGCCACTCGCCTTTAATCATATTTTACTCTTTACTTAATCTCCTGAGATTTAAAAATAGGCCGAAGCGCAGCGCATTAAATAAGCTCAGGAACACTTAATGAAGATAAGTATAGCATTTTTACGAGCCTTCGAATGGAAAATATTTGCATAAAATTAATTTCATAACAACCTTTCGCATTTTTATTCGCTACGCGCTCACCTTTTTTTTCTCAGCGCCTGTGACCCTAACGCTTAGCGGCGACAAAGACTCGGCTTTGCAGGTTTTTTCCAGATCCTGCCAAATAAAACAGTTTATTACTAATGGCTACGCAGCACAAATTGCTGGCCTATGGGTGCGGAAGGGATGTAAAAGACGGAAATTTAATTAAAGCATATCTTGATGCATTTTATGAGCGCTAAGCCGCGTGTTGAGCTTCTAAACGCTTTCCATAAATTCACATGGCCGGCAACTTGTCTGCAGCCCGCACTACTCCAAATTACTTGCACGGCTCGGCGGTATGGCGTTGCGGCAAGTACCTACACGGTACGGCAAGGGCCAACGGATTGCAGCGCTGCGTTGTAGCTGAGAGACATTCCAACTAGCCGCCACGGCTGTAGTCGGACCTGTTGTCCTAACGTAAATTCAATAACTTCTGACATTTTATTGCATTTTTATTTCAACTGTGACATCATTAAATGCCTTTTTGCTCTTCCATTTCATCTTCGGCTGCTTCGGTTGTTGTACTTTTATTATAGTTGTTTATTTGGCCTTACCTTTTGTCCAAGCGGATGTCGTTGGGCCAAACAGTCAGCCAGTGTGGCAGCATGGACTGCTGCGCCTATGCCTGTAAAATGTTATACACTGGATCAATGAATATTTATCGCCGTGTGTGTGTGTGCGAGTTTCTATAATAAAAATTTGACCCTTAAAAATGTCAGTCAATAACAACAATTACAACAATGGCATGTTGTAAAATGGAATAACATTGAAGATGTATTCTTTTGCTGGCTTCAAGCAAATAAAAAAGGCGCCTCGAGACTAATAGGCGCAGTGCTGTAGCCTTTCGGTCGCCTTAGCGGGTCCGGTTGCTCGCTACATATGTATTTTTAATAGCCATGAAATGAGTGCAGATGAGCGTTCCGCCATGCCGTGGCAGATGTGATGGCCCGGTCTGAACGCGTTGTTTAATGACGCATAGCGCGCAGCGAAAGAGTTTATGTTGTTTGTGTGGATAAGGGGAGGGAAGTAATAAACTATTCGTCGTCTGCAATTGCTGTTAAAAAGAAGGTCAGTGTGGCTCTATAAGCGGTACTAACATATAAAGATTTACAGAAAGAATGCGGCACTATATACTTCATAGGTAGACACCCTGTATTTGATGTCAAAACATTGAAAAGTGGTTTGCATTGGAGTCAGTTTAACCGAGGAGACAACGCAAAGACTGATAGGGTCATGTGAACTCTGGTGGCTCCAAAGGCTCTGAAATGGATCATCTTAGTTCTCTTTAAGAGCAACAATGGAGCCTTGCATCAGCTTTAATTTTATGTCTGCAGAAGAAGGGTCTTTTATTACAAGAATCCATATAAAAGATCTTCTAACTCTAATCGGTAGATCATTGAAAAGCGGATCTCTCTCTCGACGAACAAAAATTACGCTCTATAAGTCTTTAAGATGATAATGCGCTTGGAGCATTTGAGGGAACTGTTCTCTGCAAAAACTTAAGAACCAACCGCGTGAACGATGGACATCGACAATGATAGAACCGCGAACTAAGATCTAGCTAAATCCTTCTTCGATTTGAAACTCATGGGTAACAACAGAAGGAAGAGCGCCCACGTATCCGAAGTAAGAACCAAGTGCTTAGGGATCTGATTGACTTGAGACCTCGCAAAAGATAGAGGCAACTGTCGATGTTTTCTGTTCTCTGCCCAAACCGATCCACGGTTGTAGTGCCAAAGAAGAAGAAGAAGAAGGATATGCGTAACCCGCAATAAGCTTGTACGGATGTGATGTGGAACTTTTCCGAACTTCAATCAAACCTATTACATTACATCCTTAACTTTATCGTACTATTGCTAAGTTACTTATATAACTTATTTCTATCTCCCGCGAGAGAATTTCTGTAGTGCCCTGGGGGACATAATAACTCGGATTAGAGCTGAAGAGATCGCCTAATTAATTCAATTCCATTTCTGCAGTGCCATTAGAGACTCAGAAGAGCTCGGATTGGAGATGAAGAGTTCGCCCGGCCTAATGAATTCCTCATGATTAAGGAAGTCGCTAGCGCATGCTGTTTTTGAGTTAAATATAGTATACAAGTTAGTGAGAAGGTTGAATAGATCGATAGAGAGAGAAAAAATAGAGGCAGGTAAAAGGATAGAGATAGAAATAGAGAAAGCAAAGGAAACGGGGCTATACAGAGGTGTCGGAAAAGATATAGGAAAAGGGATAGCGAAAGAACGATAAAAATGTCAGAAAGCTCTGATTTATACACTTTTTTTCATTTGGCTCTAACCTGCGGCGATCTGGAGATCAGTCACTCATTTATATCTGCTTACAATACAAAAACCATACACTAGGACTGGCTGTCATGCAAATAATGCCTCGCTTTTTGCGACCATATATGGCATAGCAACAAAACCGATACACACATACATATGCGTCGTGTGTCATATCGAATCCATTGTCATTTATTACTGTGTTATTACTCACAACAATCATAAATAATCTGCCACAAATTTAATAAAATCACGCGCCCTATGCCGCAGAGCTCCTACAACTCCTTGCTTGCCACCAGTGACAGGCCTCACCCCATTCGACGTCGTAGACACAATCAGTTCGCGAAGTGTTAGATATGCAAAAGTGTGAATAATAATTCCCCAAACACATAAACATGCGAGTATTCAAATCACACATTCGTAAGAGTCTGCAGGGAAAAATAGATTCAATTGTGTTCATTATATAACAAGCCTAACATACATACGTACAGTTGAACATATGAAACGCTTTCGTAATACACGCTTCCATGCGCTCGCCATTGTCGCTTGCCACTCAGTGTGTCCAAAAAGTGTCAAAAATAGCGAATTGTTGTGTTAATCAAAATGACATTTCGGGCCTGAAAGCACGATGACGACAACGACTTGGTAGCAACTCTATGCAACCGCGCATACATATTTACGTACATAAATATTTACATAAGCATATAAATTTCATTATAAAAAGCGCTGGAGTCGAACGTTAACGCAGTAAACTGTAGCAAAAAGGAAAGCCACAACAAAGGAGTCGGTATCAGTGGCACTATTAACACCCAGAATAATTCCATTAGCGCTCTTTGTTGCTGGTCGAAAACTACAAAAGACATAAAGCTGCTATTTGCCTGCCAGAGAAATATAACAATTGTCAAAATGCGCTGGGTCTCTGAGTCTATGCATTTGCGCTGATTGAATATATGACCTAAGAGCACAATGGCTGACGCGCCACGCATGAAATATGAATCATCGCCTAAGACGGCCAATTCCTTGGGGTGAATGGGTGACAAAAGCTCTAATATATTATATTTTTATCGAATTTATGTGAACATTTTCGCGCGGAGTTAGCAATACATTTGAAATGAGGGAAATAATTTGAGTTTGAGAGAGAGAGGATGAAACAAGGCTTCACCATTTCACTTCGAAGTGCAACCGATAGTCATCCGAGTGAACTACACACGATAAACCCGCTCCAAACCGTGGGTAAACGGAATAGTCGGCTGGCAAGGTTATGGCGTCTGTATTTTGGGATGCGCATAATTGACCGGCTTGAGAAAGAAAGGATCATCAGTATCATTATTGGACCATTTGAAGGACTAAATCACCGAAAATCTGACGCAACTGGCGAAAAAGAAAGTGCTGTTTCACCATGACAACGCACCGTGTCACAAGTCAGTGAAAACAATGACAAAGCTCCATGAATTGGGTTTCAAATTGCTTCCGCAGCCACCGTTTCCTCCAGATCTGGTCCATAGTGACTATTTCCAGTTCTCAGATCTCAAAAGAATGCTCGCTTGGAAGAAAGTTTCGTCGAATGAAGAGGTGATGGTCGAAACTGAGACCTATTTTGAAACAAAGGAGAAAGCGAACTACAAAAATGGTTTCGAAAAATTACAAGGTCGCTATTATCAGTATATGAGCCTTGAAGAGAACTATGATGAATAAAAAAGCGAATTTTGCACAAAAACAAAACTCGATATCCATATATGCATACTGTTTTCTCTATCTCTCTTTGTCACTGTTTCTATACTATTTTAATCTCTGTATCTATCTCTCTCTCATATCTTCCTATCTTTGTACACCTTTCTATTTATCGTTGAATTTGCTCTCTTTGTATCACTATCTCTCTCAATCTCGGTCGTTCTCTCTGTATGTCGGTATTTCTATCTCTCTTTGTCACTATCTTTACCTATTTTTACCCCTCTATCTCTCTCTCTGTCTCTAAATCAACTTCTATCTCTCACTATCTCTGTGTTTCCACATCAATATCAGATACTCTCTAAATTTTCGAATCTATCTATATATCTCGCTCTCGCTCTCTCTTTATCTCTCTTAGCTCTCTCTCTCAAGCTCTAATAATCTTTATCTTCTATCAATTTGAATTAACGCTTGATGAAGTTCACCTAATCGATAACAAACCTATCACTATGCCTCATCGGCATAGAGAAAACTCCACTAATTCATGAAATAAACTTTGTTAGCAAAATTAATTAATTAAATTCAATTAATTTAATAGAGAGCGCGCCTTAATTGAAAATTCAACGCAAATGCAGACAGCTGAAAATTTCAATCATTCAGTAATCAGCTGTAAATGCCACAAAACAATTGGGTATTTATTAAATTGTGGTGCCACATGTGGCACAGCTTACCATGCAACATGCAATTTTAGCAGCAACACACACACACATACGGA
Source organism: Bactrocera neohumeralis (assembly GCF_024586455.1). Classification (NCBI taxonomy): domain Eukaryota; kingdom Metazoa; phylum Arthropoda; class Insecta; order Diptera; family Tephritidae; genus Bactrocera; species Bactrocera neohumeralis. The sequence continues at coordinate 79,027,050 of NC_065923.1, read as the reverse complement.
AATACAATAGCTTGGATGGAAAAAAGTGGCCATAAGTAAATTATGCCACCGCATATCCTGCCACAGCACCCATGCCACACAAATACCTTGTGCTTTGAGCTGTCATTCAACTAGCGCACGTTAAGCCGCAAAAGCGCTAGCCACGCCCACTTTTTTCTCGCGCCTTTGATGCGACCAAATGCAAATACCGCACAAAATTAAACATAATTTCCTAAAATATTTTATTATTGTGTGTAATTGTTGTGGCGTGGTTGTTGTATTTGTTTTATTTGCGCATTAGCCGCATGTGGCATTGCATTTAACGGTTTCTACAGTTGATTGATAAGCATCAAATAATGCCAACCACATTAATTTAATGTGAAATTCACTACGGTTTTTGGCCGCAGCGCCTGATCGCCTGCAAAGCGGATTATGTTGCACCAACACATGCATGTGTACGGAAGTAAATATATAGGCAAATATAAAAATATATATTATATATAGTTAGCTATTGCATAAACGATGCAAATTACCAATGGCACATAATTAGTTTTGGCCGTTGCAATGAGCTTTGTAGTATTTTAATTGCATGTTGCATGTGGCATGCTACGCTCAAATGCTAACTGACGTGACAATGTTTTGTTGGTTTATAACATATATATTGTATGCTTGTTGTATTCATTGTTTTTGCTTTAGTTGTTATTGTTGTTGTTGCTGTTGCCGTGCCACAGCAGGATCTATAGCAATTAAATTTGAGCCTTTTTTGCGCTCGCGCTGTGTTTTTTCACCAGCTAGTTGCACTTCTGCTGACTTTTATGTGGCATTTTTATGTTGCATGCAACATACACAGCATATGTTTGTGCCGCAGTGTGCCACTTAAGCACATCTAAAAATATAGACATTTGTATTGTTTTTCAGCAATTCAAGCAAAGTATTTAATTGAGTTGTTTTGGCGCGGACACGCAATAAAATTTTTATGGCGGCGAGTGTAAAATTCTATTAGATTTGTTATATATAGTAAATACAATATGGCAACTGTGTATGCGGGCAGTTATTTTTAACTATTTAAAATAATTGCACAGGCGCAGTAAAAACTTTCTAAAATTAGCGAAATTAATTTGAAAACTGCAGATTTTTGTTAGGCGACAAAAAATTTAAGTGTCACTCAGGTCATTATCAGGTTATTGCTTTAGGTCAGTTATTGTACTTAACTCCGCTTGATTCGAAATATTTGGCTACCTTTTTATGCCGTTCGGAATTAATCCACACTAAAGTTTAAAGCTTCGCTTAAAATAAGGCACACTTATATCGGGGTGGGGGGCAATGAAAGATTGTTTTCTATATATCAATAACAATAGCAACATCGATACCAGTTTCAATATCAATATAGAGTCCCTTTCCAATACTACTATCAGTATAAATATCATGTCCGTACCAATACCGTGGTCATACCAATATAAATAGCCTTTCAATACCAATAGCAATATCATACCAATACCAATATCAGTACCAGTACCATACCAAAAATCAATTTCAAAACCAATATTCATGGCAATACTAATTTCAATACCAGTACCATTACCAATATGAATATCAATACCAGTACCAGTACCATTGCCATTACCATTACCATTACCAATACCAATATCAATACGAATATGAATACCATAACAATACCAATACCAGTACAAATGGCAATACCAATGCCAAAGGATAACGAAAACCAATATCAATACCATTCCATTACCAACCAATATAAATATCAATACCATTACCAATACCAGTACCAATACCGATCCCAATACCAACATCGACATAAATTCCAATAGCATTATCAATATCAATATCCATATTAACACTAATACAAGTCCCAATAGAAATAGCATTACCAATACATAAATCAGTATCAATACCTATCAATATCATTACCATTATCAATACCAGTCCTAATAACAGTATCAATAGTAGTACCAATATCGATATCAATACTCAATACCAATAGCAATCATTATCCATAACAATACCAAAACCAGTACTAAAGCAATACCAAAAGCAATATCAATTCCAATACGGATACGTTACCAATTCCAGTACCAATGCCAATATTAATCTCAGCATTACAACAAGAGTATTTTTTCAGTTACCCACAATTATTATTACCATTTTGACTTTCTTCTTTTATACCAACTTATTTCTCATTGTCTTAACCATATTGCCTGGACTAGTTCACCACCACTGAGCAATTCGAATCCTGTGCATTTCTGGTTTTTCCGTTTTTTGCCCTGTCACCGCTTACGAAGTCTTTCATGTAATTCTCAGTTCTTAAAGTAGTACCCCTTGCTTAAGTACTGAACCCGTTTAAGTCGATTTTTAGTTCAAACCTGATCAGCGTGATTATTCGATTTAACTCTTTCAGTCATATTTTATGGAATACATATTGTCACATATCTTACAGGTTTGAAGTTTTTTTGCTACTTTCTCAAACCTACCCTTTACTACCTTCTAGGTAACAAAGAAAGAAGCTAAACAAGAAAGTAGATACTGCTGAGTTGAATTGAAAAATAGTTCTTCTACTTTGCATTAAGCTTTTAAGGGGCGTATAAAAAATAGGGAGTAAAATTATGGATACAGAAAACCCGTCGCCTAAATGTATGCTTTGCTAAAGTACATTTAAGTGTGTTAGGACCCAAAATGTATGCTACAAATAGTTTAAAAACGCATCACCTAAATGTATGCTATGAAAAAGTTAAAATTGGCATCCAACTGATTTTTATTAGTGGGAAGTTCAATCAGTACCACCATATTTCCGGACCAAATTAAAGAAAAAAGTATTTTCATAAGAAAAAAAATTCTAAAAGAAATTCTTTACAGATATATTATCAAAAATAATGCTAAAATTACAACTTCACTCAAAAATAAATAAAGATTTGATGCTCTTGAGCTAGTTTCAGCAAATATAATTAGGGGAAAAAAACGTTAGGTTAGGTTAGGTGAGGTTAGGTTGGATAGCTGATCAGAGATCGCACTTGAAAAAGCGTTGCGGAATAGATTTTTATTCAAAATAATTAATATAAAATCATAAAACTGCTTTTGACACCAGCACACCTATCAATAAAAATCTATTATGCAACGCTTTTGCTCATTAATTCGCTGTCAAATGGGCACAGAAGAAATTATAGAAGAACTGTGAGGCATTAGCTGTTTCATATATGTTTCCAAAGAACTTGGCATTCTCAGAACTGCTTGGTGTATGTAGGTGCATGGATGCATATTTCGGACAGTTTTGAAAAATTGTTCTCACCAAACTTTGTGGAATTTGCTGGGGCTAATGCTAAGCAATGCGGTGACCACCTTGAATGCGCGCATAATTGAAACGAATTTCGAGGCACATTTTTCAGCATAGAACTACGCACGTTTAAAATTTAATTAATAATTCATATGCATGTAGAAGCCTCATATTTGTATGAGTGTGTGTGTGAAGCCTTACATCTGTGTGTGTGTGTGTTGCATGCCTTGTTTTCTGCTTGCTTGCGCCTGTCCCTTCTAATGATTCTGCATTTCTTTTGTTTTGGAGGCGCTACACTTTAATCAAATGCAACAAGGCCACTTGCAACGCCACTCCAAAATTGTTTTTTTTTTTTTCATTCCTTTACATATTTTTTGTTTTTGTATTACTTTACAACTTTTCGTTTTTGTTATTTCATTAGAGTATTTGCTGTGTTGTTTTTGTTGCTTAGCTGGTGGGTCCGCCCTCATTTCTACGGCGTTTGTTCTACGAATTAGAGATTTTTCTACTTTTGTTGCTTGTATTGTTGTTATTAAAATTGCTGTTGCTCTTAAGATTGCCAGCGTCTGCTCATTAAGGTTTTAATAATTTAATTTGCTATTATTTTTGTGGGTTCTTTTCTTGCTGCTTTGCTTCTAGCTCGTCTTCGGTCGGCGTTTGATGTGACGTTCGCATTGTTGTTGTGGTTCTAATTAATTTTCCACGCCGAATGAATTTATTTAAGAAACGTTTAAGCAACGAGCTGACAATGGCGGCGAAACAAAAAAAAAATTTAGAAAAAAATAGAAGAAGAAACCCAAAAAAAAAATACAAAAAATCATGACGTGGCAGACACAGCGAATTGCAGCATAAGATTTGAAATAAATTAATAAGCATATAAAAACTTGTGGCTGCTTGACAGGCGCGCTGCAGTGACGCTTTGGCACATTGAGTGTGTGGCAGGAAGCAACCGATCATTTTTTGACGAAAGACGCACAGAACTCGCAGCGAAAAAATCTCAATTTCTAAAAGCGTCAAGTCACCATTTTGCTAGCTTCAGAAAACAACAGCAACAACATTACCACAACAACAACACTTAACAATAGCCAACTTGCAACACCGGCTCATATACACGCTGTATAATTTAATTAGGCTCAAATCAAACGGGTGACCGCCTAGCAAAGCTGACGAGCTGACAGCGTGGGTTCACGGTCTCGGGCAAGCTAGGCCTTATCATGTTCAATGTTGGTATGTAAATCATAGAATACATATCAGCAACATATGCGCTTACATAACAACTGCTGATATGACTGCCCCATAACGCTGGTACCTTCGATGTTGCTGCCAGCTAGCCGCGCGGTAAAGCGCAAAAAAGGCTAACAATGTGCGTTTATCTGTTAAATGCATCTTGAAAATTGTTTCGTGCTTTTTTCATTTATTTTCCGCGTTGTGTGACTGGCGATAATTATAATAAAATTGTTACGAATGGTTGCACTTGTCTTTGCACGGTGCGAGCACGCACTCTTTTAGTGCACTTGCCGCAACGCTGACTGGGTGTTTGCATGCGTAGAGTCACTGTGTATGTGTAGTGGTACAGGGTGGTTCGTGAGATGTGCCAAATTTTCTAATTTTTACTCTAGATTTTTTTGCATACCGAAAAGAACACTCGCCTGAGGTCTTCCATGGCAGGAAATGGAGTATACCGTAGTCTCCACCAGGTTTCAGAGACTTCTGGAAACCCGAAAATATTTCCTTTATAGGGAAATAGCTCATTATAAAAACACTCATATATTGGTAAAGCAGGGTTTCTCGGAAGTTCTGTTTTTTTAACTCAGTTCATCTCTTTAAGTCGAATGATTGCAGATGTACTAAGAGATGTCAAAAGTTTGACCTAAACTAGAAATTTCGATTATCTAAACATTGTGAAAATCATAACCATTTTTACCTTACTATGAATCGTGTAAACCTGTGTACATATAAGACGACAATTATGTACTGAAAACGACAAAATATTCCACCGCATTTGGTCTATCTTTTCAAGACCGTCTGCGCAATGCTCCATCATTTTGAACCAATATTCAATATGCCTATAATTTGTTAGTCTCTTCCTCATTGACTGCAGTTTTCTTGCCCTAGAAACCTGTCTGCAGATAGCTTACTCTACGAAACCAGTCTGTAGATCTTGCTCTAGAAACCAAAGAGAAGACATCTTAATGATTTTAGGCTTGGATTCCTAAATATTGAAATCGCAGCTTTATCAAGAAACTGCAGTTTTCTCTAGAAAAGATCTTGAAGTATTAAGGTGGGCATTCCCAAAGGTTAAAACAGCAGCTTTATCAAGAAAACCAAAGTTTTCTTTACAAAACATCCTGAAGTTTCAAGATTAGAATTCCTAACGGTTTCAACGCAGAAGCTAACGACACATATTTCTGTGCTCTGAGGTACTTATATACTCTTAACTCAGTATACGCTTTGAAGGGTTTGCGATAAATTCCTTAAATATCACTTTTTTGCTAAAAAATCATTAAGTTGCTGCAATAGCAGCGGATCTTGACCACAGAACCGTCCGCTTCCTCAAATCTGTGTTTAATTTCAGTGGTTTGCGATAAATTCTCCGAATTCCGCGTGTTTTCTGGGAATTCAGTCGTAAAATACAACGAAGCCCTGGATAAAAATATGTATATCAGCTGAAAAAGTGTGTCAGAAGGCCATTTTATGCTAAAAAATCATTAAGTTGCTACAATAGCAGCGGACCTTGACCTTTAGAAGCGGCCGTTTACTAAAACCTGCGCCATATTTGAGTTCAGCTACGTCCAACTTTCGTCCTTCGATTGCTGAATGGCGAACTGCCGAAATCACATCGACTGTAAAGAAGCTTATTGGACTTTGCTGTCATGTCAAAACCTATACGTCCATCCCTTTGTCAGATAGAATCCCAATGGGACTTCAGCGGCTGTAAAAAACCAAGTCTATTAGACTTCGGAATTCTCACAGGTTTTGGAGTCGTTCCAAAACTTTTAGGTCATTGCATTTATCAGAAAAAATCAATATGGAAGCTCCAATAAACCCACTTCTAACGATATACAGCATCTCAGCTAAGCTCTAAAGAGCGAATATACTATATAGGAACGATATTTTTATAGCTTCGAACCCATAAAGCAGAGTTATGACCTTCTTTAGTATTGAAAACTGTTGTCGTCAGATTTTTAGACCTCGACAAAAAATATCAAACGATGCTACTGTTTGTCGTTAACATCATACAAAGAAGTGTGTTTGATCAGAAAATTATCTCGGAATTCAAATATTTTCTACTCAAGATGAAACCTTTAGAAGTGGTAGTCAGAACTTTTATGGCTCCGCAAAAAAATGTGCAGTAATATCCAACAAAACTTATATATATTCTCCTACCTTCAGGTTTGATAAGTCTCAAATCACGTTAAACTCAACTCAGAACTTAGACTTGAAGCACTGCTTTGAGTAATACTATCTGTATTTGAAGAAGTAGATGTCTGGGTCGCCATATTCTCGTCTAAATTGACTAGTGCCCCCTCTCCTTGTCCAAAAACCTGTTCTCCAATCACTCAGTTTTGAACTCTCGAAAAGAGGTTCGGTGGACACGACAACTCAAACCACCCTGTAACGCCATCACCTCTGCAATACCAACAACAACGAGCCCACCAAGAAAGGAAATGAGCAGGCAATTCGACCAACCAGCGTTCGGGCCACAATCTTATCTACGAAATTATATGTACTATGGCTAAAACGCATGCTTGTTAACGCGCCGCGCATTGCGACAAGCACCCTCAATCTACGCGGCCGCTTACCACACACAGCAGAAAGCATAATACGCGAGAATAAGTGCGAATACGCCCCTTTTACAGCCATTTTTTCTTAAAGTTGCTGTTGTTGTTGTTGCTTTACGAAAATTCTCCGCTTATCGCGCACATGCGGAAATTCAAATTACACAAAATAAAGAAAACTAAACTCAACAACAACATTAAAACGAAACGGACATTAAGAGAAATGTGCGCACGCATGCGCGTTAATAAATTCACCTGTAAATTATGTGGCACTCGGTGAGCGGGTGGACGCTCGCTGTGTGTGTTTGTTGGTGCGTCTTTAGGCAGGCACGAATATGTGGCATTTTTCCCATAGAAAAATAGTATAGCATTTGTTGGTGCAGCACCTTTTATTGTTGTAAAATGAAACTACAACAATGCGAACAATAGCCGTACATTAATAACAATAACAGCGGCAATAACAATAACAAAAACAATAATGACAGTGTTAAACATTGTGTGTGAGCTCAGCGCATCCATTTACCTTTCAACTCGGCCACACCAGGCCGAACGCTCGGACACCCACCCTCGCCGACCGCACAGCCGCTCGCAATTGCAACGCTGCATGTGCGCTATAATTCATTGTCACAGTCACTTGCCGTTACATGCGTGTGTATATGTTGTTGTTATGAGTTTTTGTTGTATTTTTTTCGTGCACCACTTTTTTCTTGTTGTAATTTTTCTGACAGCTCGCTTGATTTTTATATTTATTTATTCTTAAATGTTTATAAAATTTATTAGCGCTTTCAAAATGTAAATTCTAACAATAACAACAACACTGCCGACACTTCCTGCCCGTTGCTTGGGTCTAAAAATAGGGTAAATTTTGCCGCTGCCAAAAAAATATTTGAAAAATTAATTATAAATATCTATAAATTTTAATTACATAATTGCTGTATAGGGAGCACAAAAACAATAACAATTACAACAACAAAAACTATAATAGTAGTACAAGCCTTAGCGTTTGCGTCGTAAATTTGTCAATTTGTCTGGCCAATGATTTATTTGTCCGCACGCACATGCCATACTATATATATATGTATGTATAGTATATGTGTGTATGTTACCACTACAAGTGACCGCATTATAATTCATCTGCACAAAGGTCCTGTAGACGCAGTGTCGCACCGCAAACTCACTGATAATAATATATAAATTGCATTTCAATGCTTGTACTTGCCACAGCCAGTTGTAAGCTTGTTGTTGCACAAGTAATTAATCAAAATTTTGTTGTTGCATTCTCATTAGCAGTTAATTAATTGAAATTTATTTCAAAATCGTAACTGAAATTGTGCATACGGGACAAGTCTAGCTTAACTTTAATATAAAAAATAAAAAAAAAAAAATAAAATTTCAATAAATAAAAATTGAAGCGCAGTCATAGGGCAAAAGACCAGATTGTAGCGATAACTCGGGATATCTACAAGTATAACACTTCAGTCAATCCCTGAAGATGATTAACAGCGAACGGGCGTGGTGGCTTTGTGAACAAAGTCCAGCTTTCAGAAAGTGTCTGTATTGAAAATTTCTCTTCAAGAGTATAACTGTAATAGTAGTAAATAAATCAGACGCTAGACCAAGCTCCTGCTTTTATTTCCGCTGAACGCCATTTAAAATGAAAGTTCATGAAGTTAGAGCTTTCACCGACCGAACTAAACTCACCTTCAGTGAGCTTTCACCGAAGGCTAGTCCTAGATGAACTTTATGTGAGAGATTTTCTCTGGAGGATGAATACATTTTGTGGGAAGTTTTCATCTGAGAAATTTACTAGACGGATTGAAATCACTTACAGTAGCTTTCAGCGAAAGCTGGATAGACTTTATGGTAAGCTTTCAAGTGAGAATTCTACTCACGGATTGAAATGATTAACAGTAAGGGGAGTTTTTAAGGTCTTGAACTAGACTGCCCGCGTTGATAATCGCATACTCAGCTATTGTAACCAGCTCAATATTTCATGGAATATTCAGATTAAAAAGTCTTAAGTTCGATGTATACCAACAAGTATGAGCCTTCTCCTATATATATCCTCTTCTGCTTCCAAGACACTGCAATCAGGGGTCGGTGTGAGCAGCGAACACAAAACTTCGCCAATTGCCTCTATCCTTTGTAAGGTAACGCCAATTGTACAATCCAAATGCAGACAGGTCGCTATGTACTTGACCCTTCCATTGGATGTGTGAACGTCTTGCTTCCATTGTTCACTTATGGGTCTCGAAACGAAGGAGCTGTCCGCTGGATCAACATCTTCGTTGAAAATGACATGATCCAACAAACGCAATCGTTACGTTTTCACATGGTTAACTAGACAAGACTCGAGGAATCATTGTTTATGATCTCTATATACTTTGTCTTGCCCTCTCACAATACTGACGTCTTTCATTTCTTTTTTATGCTGGAAAACCTGTAGCATTGTACTTTTCAAGTAGAAATTGCCACTGCGGTTCAGATTAGCGGCACGAATCACTTTTTACAGCATTATATGGAAGAAGACACATGAGGGGGAATCACCCTACCTAAAACCTCGCTAACTCTCGAACGGCTCGGAGTGGTCTTTCTTGATTTTAACAAAGCTGACGTTATTCTGCATATTCCTATGTATTTTTCAGAGACACCAAATTTATACATGATACCGTATAGGCAGCTGCTGTCAATGCTATCAAAAGCAGCTTTGGAATCGACAAAAAGATCTTGGGTATCGATCTGCTTGGTAAGGGCCTTCACTAGGATTTGACATATTGTCTAGCCGCGAGCTATAAAGCTACACTTGATAAGGTCCAATCAATTTTATTTACAATGGGCTTAAATCTTCCCCCCAATATTGATGAAAGTGTCTTATATATCAAGATTTCCAGCTTTCTCACCTACATTCGGTTTTCTGTATCGAAAGCCAACGGAAAATTACTTCGTGCACGACTGTGAATGCCAGAACTGGGTTGCAGTTGGACGATCCTCGCTAGACTAGTTTAACTCATTTGTGTATCACCTCTGTAAATAACGAGAACTTCGACAACTCCATAAGTGTTTAGAGCATAAAAAAATAGTAATTAAAGCATAAAAATGAAAGTTTTCGCTTTATTGCGGGAAGATTTACAGCTTTCTCACCTACATTCGGTTTTCTGTACGAAAGAGTTAAGAAATAGAACTGGGATGCAAATCCTCGCTAGCGCTGACTTTTCTGAAAGTTGCAGTTCACTGTAGTATAAACCTGTATATATCATAAGCTGGCAAGGCATATCAATTCTATTCATCACTTCAAGTGTTTGGGACCCTACAAGTACTTCAAACTAAAAACTAACTGTTAGTTTAGACACTTCAACTTCAATTAAAAACTATTCAAATTCGTATTAGATTTCGGGTACAGATCAACTATAGTCCCGTATGCATAATAAGTGCCTTTTCCCCTTATTTTGCAAAATACGTAAGCAATCGTAAATCTAAAAATGAAATAATTAATTCAATGAGACAATGACGAAGCGGTCCGAAAACAAGATGCTTCTTAATGAGTTGTGCGTCAAATATATTTATGCAAATGTGTGCGACGGCATAAATTAACACCTGACAGCTTACATTTCGAATTAAATAAATTCCAAACACACACACGCACACGCAGGTAAATACACCTTTTATTGCAACAACTGTGCCGCAGCAACGCCAAGCCAATTGCCCAACGGCGGCCAAGCGACCCAATAATACACACTTGCGCCAGATATTGAGTGCGTCCGAAACTGACCCGGCCGTTAATGAGTTAGCCGTTGCTGTGCGCCTTTGTGCCCCAACCATTTTCCTACCTTTTGCCGGCTTTTTATGGCAGCGCGAGCGAGGTTGCCGCTGACCGTGCAGTGGCCCAGGCGGCAGGAGTGCGTTGCGCACAAAATTAAATCGTCAAAAGATCAAAGTTCCTGCCTGCCGGAATGTGTTGAAAAACCCTCGGCGTTGTGGCTAAGCGACTGCCATAACCAGAACAACAACAGCAATCGACTAAAACGTTAAACGACTGGCCGCGCAATGAAATGGTTGAACCCTTTCAGCTTTTTTGATTATGCCCATACTATTTGTGTAATTCTCATTCACTACTTTATTGCTATTGTAAATGCAGTTGTTGTTTTTGTTTTTGTTTTGAGACTTTTCTTACATTTTTATGGCATACAAACGAAAGCATGGGTCGCCAGCCTGACTAAAACGCGCAGCTCAACTTGAAACTTGGGCGCTGGACACTGCACATGACAAGCGATAGCGGGGGGTTAGAGAGCGGGAGCGAGGGTACGAGCAAATGGCACTGCACAACTAATTTATGAACTATTTCAATTGCTACGCATTGTGGCCGTGGCAAAAGTAGGGAGCGCGACTACGCAGCTAACCCTTTGACCGAGCTGAGCCTAAGGATGACAGCGTTGAGCTGAGAATTTCCGAACTTTACTCATTCATTTGCATTTGAATGGCAGCCGGCGAGCGCTACTTTTTGTTGTTTTTCCCTGCTATTTTCCATTTACTAGCATTAAGCGCTAGTAAAGGCACACAAAAAAGAAAGGTCGGGAAAGAATATATTTGTACTTTTGTGCAGCTCCAGGCGTTAGCGTGGCTGAAGAGCCAGTAAAGCGCTGCACACCTGCGACGCTTAACTATTTAATTATACAATTTCTCCACTTACGAGTTGTCCAACTGCCGCGAGGCACTCAGTTGTTGACAGTCAACTCAGAGGATTAAGCGGCATAATGGCGCAAATAAAGGTGAGAATAAATTGAGGCAGCAGAATAATGTGTAGAATAGAAGTATACGTAGCGGTGGAGGCGAAAAAAGGCATAATTCTCAAGCGTACAAGTATAATGGATGACTTCAAAAGGCAACTGTCCAATTCATTTGGATTAAGTCCCGCACTACAAGCAACCAACAAAAGAGAAGGTGTAAATATTTTCGATAATAAATTCAAGAATCACAAAAAAGGAAAAGAAAGGAGAAATAAAATTAAAATACAAGGCTTGTTGAGCGCAAGTAGTTGTTGGGAAGAAGAGTGTTAAAAAAATAAAAATATTTTTTAATAAAAAAAAATTGTAAAAAAATATTAAAGAAATTAAAAAAAAAATTTAAACAAAAAAATTTTTAATTAAAAAATATTTAAAAAAATTTAAAAAAAATTAAAAAATGAAATAATTTATTAAAAAAAATATGAAAAAAAGTATAAAATAGAATAAAAATAACTCAAATTATGCCTACAAAGCCATCTTCATTCAAGCGCTAGCCAGTCAGCTCCCATAAGTATCAGCAGCATTGAAAAAAAATTACAAAAAATCTCACAACAAACACACAAAGTATTAACGGTTTGTGAGCAGTGGGAAAAAATTCTTGCCGACTTTACACCACATGTAAATTTATACATAATACCCGCTATTGACCACATAAATGTTTGTCTGAGTCTTTCTCTAAACCCATCACATGCCGTTAATATGTTCGTTTCTCATTTTATTTTCGCTTCCCAAAGCGATTATAATTTTATATATTCTTCCTTAACAAGTCTCATTGACGCCGAAATTTATTGGCACTTAACTTCCAATTTTGGTTAATTTTATTTCATATTTATATATGCTTTAGTCGCTTCTCATCTTCGATTTTTATTTCTCACCATTTTTGGCTGGAGTGTGCTGCTGCTAAGCGCGCTGAGTTATGGTGGGCGTGTTCCTTGCTGAATGAGTTGATTTGGTTTGCTAATTAAACCGTGGTGAGCATATCTGCAATATGAGCACTCGAATACTATAAAAAGACGTGATATGAAAAAATTACAGGGTGTTTCTTGAGAGATAAATATTTTGGCTATACAAATTTGAAACTATATGCTAGCTCTATATGATTTCAGGCCTTTAATTGTGACCAGGATGACTAAGAATTCATTGTTTTGAATGAATATATATATTTTTTCAATAAAAGTTAGCTTCCATTTGGTCAGTCACAGTAAGCCAACTACCAGCTTATACCACTAACTTAACATAGCAGCAATAAAAAATAATCTGCCGTAGTAGAATCCCATCGTAAAATGGGCAAATTACCACCATTATGTGAGCAATTTACAGGTCTATATATTGATACGATTTGATCATCTGCAACCTTCCAAATTGCAAGGATTTGGCATATATGTATAAGTTTTAAATCCCAAATACTTAATAGTATCTGCTTGGCCAAGATGTACGAAATTATATACAGCTAAAAAAGAACCCTATAACCAGCATAAGTACTTTTGAATGGGTCTACGAAATCTAAAATGACGTCATTTCGGAACAGCTGTGCAAGCTTTGAACATTTTGCCACTAATAGATACCGAAGCATTAATATTTCATAAATCATGATGATTCTGTATAGAAAAAAAAACTAGTTTAAGCTTATAAAGCGTTAACTGTTAGGAGAGTAAATTCTATGCATATCACTAAATTATTATTGTGATACACAGAGCTCTCATAACTATACTGCTATGTATGTAAAATTTACTATAAGCTAGGTGCGAATTGCAGGCAACATTCGTAAGCAAACGAAATAGTTATGGCTATTGCAGGACGTGAGAAAAAAATGAGGACTCATTAAAGCACATGTGGTTTTTAAGATCAGAGTAAAGATTATGATTCACTATATTTGTCTATGATTCATAATCTTTACTCCGGTCTTAAAAAACCAAATGAAAAACCAAGGACGGAATGGAATACCTTAACGAAATGCAAGATTGCCAAGATCATGTGCAAGGGCCGCGAGGAAAACACGTATGTTTTTTACGCACACGCTTTCGAAAGGACTGCAGGACGATTGTTGGCCTAATGACAGGTCACAATCTACTGGCATGTGAGCTGGATGGACGTAGGTAACGACGCTACAAGCAGGAAGTACAGCGATGTGGGCATGAGTGCAACGCTGGAACACTTCCTATGCTTTTGTCCAGCCTTATCTAGAAGAAGGCTCAACACCAACAGAACTCCGGAACAGCTCAAATTAGTAGTGTCAATTTATAAGTTAAAAACTTCTCTATTTGCCTTGTTCGCTCTCGAAGTAAATGTCAAATTAACAACTTTACGAAAGAATTTTAATTAAAAGAAAGCTAAGAAGTTTTAGCAGAGGGAAAAGAGAGATCTTTGGTCGAATAAAAGTGAGTGACAGAGTGAGACAGAGAGTGAGAGATAGCTTTTTGAAGTATCCTCCGATTGCGGCTAAAAACCCTCACCGCCTGTGTAGTGGTGTTTATTTACCTCCACCTGCAAGAGTTGTCGTGCATCCTCTGCTAATGTTTATTGCTTCTGTTCTCTGCTATATCATCCAACATGAAAATTGGTACTAAACCAACTAATAAACCAATGAGTTTCATTAGCGACGCATGTTGCATGCAATAAATAACGTAGCGCAAATGTGTGCTTGCGTATAAAATTGAGAATGTTGCAGCTATATGTATGTACGTATATAGGCAGATGTGTGGCACAGTGACTGCATTGCTAGTGCGGCTCTTTAACTCATTCGCTGCTACTTTATTTTTATAGCATTCATTTGAAAATTGAAAAACTAATTCACTTTAATGATAAACAATTTGTTGCATGAATGAATGCGTGTTGCATGGCCTTGAGTGGAAATTAGCTACAAATGTTGCTTTGAATGTCTCGAATCGATGGTGGAAACACATATATATGCTCCTGAGTATAACCTCACCACACTTGCCACCTTGCCGTTGCATGTAACCGGCGCAACGCACTCACACGCACACTCACTTTATGGGCGCTAATTTTGCTTGGTTGCACAACTGACAAGTGGCAATTGGCCATCATTACTTTTGCATTGCTCTTCGCGTAGTTGCATGCAACATGCGTAACTTGCACTGGTGTTGTAAATTTTTTATTTTGCCACAAAAGTTGATAATTGCTTGCAATTGACTTTCAAATGATTGCGTATATTGGCGAAAAGCGCAGAATTGGCCATCCTGCGGTCATCAATGCGGTGCATACATACATACATATGTGTGTGTATGTGTATGTGTTGGTATTACATAGCCAAGTGGCGTCACTTTTACGAGCCCCATCGATTGTAGCTGCCATTATTGAAATTAAGATGGTTAAACTTTCAACATTACTCCGGCTAAAGGCGTTTGGTAGGAGCAGCTCTTTGTTGGAATATGAGCAATTGCAGGGTTTTGGCTTAAGACCTTCTGAGAAAAATACGCTTTGCACTCTGAATACCCGAAACATGAACTCTCTGCTATCTTGACGAAATAATCTCTGCCTTTAGACGATAGTTTAGGAAGATTTCTCATCAGTCTATTCCTCTGAGAGTTTTATAGTTTAGCTTCACCACTTCTTCTTCTTCTTTACTGCTGTAGACACTGTTTACGCAGTTTCTAATTGTCCAATTGGAGATTCCAAGCGATGCTAGGTCCTTCTCCACCTGGTCTTATCAAGGAGTGGAGGTCCACCTCTTCCTTTGCCTCCCCAGGCAGGTACTGCGTCGAATACTTTCAGAGCTGGAGTGTTTGACATGACTTAGCCAGCGTATCCACTGGAGTCGCGAGTGCGGCGACTGTTTGTTTGATGTTATATATTTCGTCTTGCTCTCGTTCACTACTAGACTCATTTGCCTCGCTTCTTTATCCATTCTGGAGAAAGCAGAACTAACGGCTCAGTTGTTGAGGCTCGGCGAGGTCATTCCTGATCCCGACAGAGTTTTTGTTGTTGCTCAACGTCTGTTCTCACAGCCGTATTAGGTTTGCGGGGATACCAAATTCAGACATAGCGGCACAGAGGCAGCTCCATTTCATGCTGTCAGAAGCAGCTTTAAAATTTGACGAAGAGTTGGCGTGTTGAGGAGGCTTATCCTACGGTAGTAGGCGCACATTGTGGGGTCTCCCATTTTGTGGATTGTGCAGTATACCCTTAAGTTGCAATCGTCGGACATGCTTTCATCCGACCATATTCTATAAAGAAGCTGATGAATGCTCTTTATCAGTTTTTGCCGCCGTGTTGGAATAGCTCGGCCGGCAATCCATCGGCCCCGCCACTTTGTTGTTCTTCAGGCGGGTAATTGCTATTCGAATTTATTCATGGACGGGCAATGGAAAGTCTGTTCTATCGTTATCGATTAGGGAATCGGGAGAGATAGCTCGTTGCCAAATTATTTGACCCAATCATAATATAAAGATTTCTGTTTCCTCGTTTATGGTGTCTTGAAGTTTCTTTCAGTCCAACAATATCACGGTTTCTCTTTCTAACTCTCTTTGCATACAATTTTTGTTCATAAACAGCGACATTTGAAAGAAATTCAACTCAATATAGACATATGTACATATATGTAAATAAATAAAACGAATTTTTTTGGTCACTCTGCGAACCAACAAAGTTTCAAAGAGCCTTTAGATCATTTGACACTCTCCATTTCAATGAATATGCTATTACTTTGATTACTCTCTCCAAAAGCTTTCTTTTATTTTTTGTTGCAATTAAAATTGTTTTTGTACTCTACAACTTTATTGACAATCAAGTAAAAATCATTCATTTGGAAAATTGGGAATTCGCAAAACTAATTGTAATTAAAATGGAGTGTCACCAAACGACATTAATTACAATGACTCATTTTCTCCGGAAAAAATTAATTAAAGTTACATTGCAAATAGAAATTTTATAAGCCAATATGTCCTCATTGAAAGGCTGGTTGACACATTCAGAGTTGAATTGTTGCCTGACAACGGTAAAGGCAACAGCAAAACAAGCGAAAGCGGCAAGCGGAGAGTGACAAATGTCAAAGCAAAGCAACAAGGTGTCACACCACTGTAGTGACGAGTCTTATTTATGACTTAGGAAATGTAGAGAGCGGAGTGGCGCTGGTTTTACGAAAGCAAATTTAATAAATTTGCTTACCTTATTTCTTGCTGACAATCACTGTCGATCTTAATTCAGATTAGGCTTGAACAGGCTTGCACATCTACGGCTGGTCTTTGAGACCACACCCAGTGCTATAAATGACTAGTAGTACATATGTATGTACTCCCATATAGCTATCAAGAGAGCGCCCCCACAACAGTCAATGTCACAAAACGGCAATTTATTTGCTATGCTTTGGCATAAATGTGGCAAGCAATCGTGCAACTTTATTCAACTTTATTTGCGGGAATTTCATACAAGTGCATTGACATAGTTGTCAGTTTTTCATTCATACCCTGAACAGGTTAATTTGAGTTTGTCACAAAGTTTCTAATACTAAAAAGGAGACATTGGAGACCCTTTAAAATGTATACATATATAAATTATTAGCCTGACGAGCTGAGTCCAATTTAGCTTGTCCGTTGATCTTTCAATGTATAGGCGAACTAGTCCCTCAATTTTAGAGATATCGTTCTGAAATTTTACACATGCTGTTTTTGTCTTAAGAAGCTGATTACTTGTCGGAGCCGTCGAAATCAGACCACTATAGCATATAGCTGCCATACAAACTGATCTATCCCAAACAAGTTCTTGTATACAAAACTTTTTTAGTTGACGAGATCTATTAACGAAATTTGACATCGATAATTATCTGAAGCATTACTACGATCTCCGAAGAAACTGTTCAAATCGGATCACTATAGCATATAGCTGTCATACAAACTGACAGCTCGAACTCAAGTACATGTATGGCAAACTTTTTTATTTGACAAGATATCTTTATAAAATTTGGCATGTATTATTTTTCAAAGCAACAGCACATTCTCCGAACATATTATTCAGATCGGAGCACTATAGCGTATAGCTGTCATACAAACTGACAAATCAAAATCAAGTTCTCGTATGGCAAACTTTTTTATTCGTAGGGGGTATTCGGTTTAACCAAACTTGTTTTTACTGTTTTTGTTTTTATTGTTTTTGTTTTTCATGTTTTGATTTTCAAGCTGCAAGTGTTGTCATTTTCGTTGCTATTCTCTAGCCAGCACTCATATGCCACTAGACATTCATGGCGTTGTTGTTTGTGTGATTTTTGCAGTCCATAAAAAGCGAGTAGCCAACAATGCTGTGGAATGCAAAATGCAAATGTTGTTCATTTCGTCTGCTACTAGCTTTCAAACTATTTTTTTTCTGCTGCAACACACTTCAATTCACACCAAATGCTTTGCAGCCTCTTCTAGGCATTGCATTTACAACTTGCTGCCATATATTGCCCTGGTTGTTGTTGTTGTGTAAGCTGTCAATGCAGCATTGTATGTTACATATACATATGTCTACAGTCGTAGCAATTTTGTTGCAAACATTTGTAGCTGCCATTGGCCAACATTATTTCCCATTTCACGGTAATCGACAGTGCAACAAAAACCAAAAACAAAGTGTGGCGCAGCGTATAGTAGCTAGCTCTCGGCAACAAAAATCGTGGCAACACCATGCATTAAGTGCAATTGCAACAAAATTGGCAGCATTTGGTTGTGCTGCCGAAGTTTGCAACTGCAACAGCCAAGCTGTGGCAGCGATTGCTGCCAATTTTCTGTGCGCCTGGCTGTGCGACGCCGCTGTAGGCCTCTATTTGCCTCTTCTTTGGCAGCAAATTAATTCGGTTGCTTTTATGTTTGCCTTTGTTGTTGCTGTTGCTTTTATGCGATTTGTCTGCCGTTTGTGCTTTTCTTCACTTTACCGTTTTTTCTTGCCGCTATTTGGTGTGATTTTTTGTTTTCTTCCCGTTCGGTTGGCTTGTGTCTGGCCATGTGCAACTCGTCAGCGTTGAAGCTTTGGTATGCAGCTTTGAAGGCATAAGTAATGTACACTGTGAGAAAGCTTTTGGCAAATTCTAGAAGCTTTTCAGTATCGTTGGAGGTCTGAAGACTTTGATTTTTCCGAAAACTTTCATTTAGTTGCGTTAGGCTATACTGACTGTCTGTCACGCCATACATAACCCTAATGGAGCTTAGTAACGCCAAATGGAGGTTAAATTTAATTTCAGCTGAAGTACACGTGATACCGATTGATATTTAATTTAGTCATTTGAACTGCGAAACTCTTAAATATCTACAACGGGTTCTAGATAATGCTGGACAGAAGCATATAAGTTGTTCTAGAGTCTCTCCAACAACTGGTCCAACAACTGTCCTGCAGTCCTTTGGAGACTGAATGTGTAGAAAGGCATGTGTGGTTTTCTTCGGAGCCCATGATTCTGCATGTCCTCCTGAGTGGAGGATCTCACCCATCTCACCCTGATCTGCCTGTCAACTCTTGTGTATCGTTTTTGGTGACTGCTGTATTTCCTTTATTGATTCCGTAGTCAGACTCATAGGACTTTTACCAATCTCATCATTATTTATTTCTTTGCCCGGAATTCCTTTGTGGATACGGGGTTCAGTACATATGCAGTCGCTTTCCGGCAGCGGTTACATCTACAGACTTCCTGCTTTTAATGGCATTCTCTAACGTAATGCGATGTGAGACTTTCGCCTTAGTTTACGGCTGAGATCCAGCTCCGAGCGTTAGATCCCGGCTACCACTCCATTAGTCAACCTTCAGCGTTGTAAGTTCCGCCAGCAAGTCACAGCCTTTGGAGTAGTTCTTAGCGTTCCCGAACAGGGAGTCGTTGTACTCGCTCCAACGGTTTTCTGTATGACATTTGGTTGACTGTATTCCACCAACCCAGGCAACGCCAAACAAGATTGGCTTGACTACTACTGTGTAACATCAATGCATGAGTACAGTTGATGAAACTTGATAAAATTATGAGATATTAGGAGTTTATGGGATCTTTATAGAGCCTAGAGTCTTTTTTATACATATATGTATAGCACCACTCACTTCTTTCTCTCTTCCACATTGAGTTCCCACATTAGTTCGCTCTCCAAAATTATTCTCAGTTACTTAGTCTGCTACCTAAACTCAACCCCATTGAGACTCGGTTTACATGTTGGGATTTCATACCTCCTAGTAAATAGTACCATATATATCAGTTACCTCCAGGTTAGCTGATATTGTGTGACGATGTATGACCCTTAGAACTATCACGTTGCTGATTGAGTCTAGCAACTTCCTCGTCACTAGTCGTCCGCATAGACCATCGGTTTGGCTGCTTACCTTTCAAAAGTTCATTTCAGCGCCTCATTAGCAACAAGTGACGATAGTAGTGGCAACAGCACACCCCTCAGTAGTTTCTGCTCGCGCTAATCTGAGCAATCTGTCTTCGTACCACACCGAATTGCTATCGCTTGCATCGGTTGATATTCGGAAAACACAACACGCTTCGCGAAATTTTTTCACTGTAGAAATACGCTTACGCCTCAAAAGAGCATCATCAACAACATTTGAGGCATGCAACAACTTGGCAAAAAACTGCAACGCATGTTAGAGCGTAAGAAAAAACTGCATAAAGAAACATGAAGATGCTTTTAACGAACTGTTATTGTTTCCAGCCAACCGGTGCGCTAAATGTCAGACCAAATCAGAAGCTAACAGCAAGCACAACAATAACAGAAAATCGCACAAAGCAAAAACGCAAAATAACTAACAAAATCTACAAAGTGGCATGGACGATCGATCGCTCAGCTGGCCTTGGCATTGGACGAATGTATGGTAGTTGACTGTTGCTGTTGTTATTGTTGTTGTTTTGTGATTGTTATTGTTTTTGTGGCAGCGACGTCCAACATGACTGCTTGCCAGTAATATTGAGCGCTTTACAGCCGCCAGAGCAACGAGCCTTGAAGTCCATCAGCCTGCCTGCGCAGCGCGCTCTATCGTGCGGCATTCAAAGCAGTTTTTAGGCTGGTCAGCAATGAAGCTTTGACAGCAGCAACACAAAGTGCAGCAAAGGCAGCAAATCAACAGCCAACTAGCTTTGGCACTTGCGGCAGGCAGTGACGTATATATGCCACAGCGCGTTGCACATGTGCAAATGTGTATTGGTATGGTTTTTAACTGCGTGATGCATGGCACACTCACACACACACCGTTAATCATACATATGTATGTATTTAAATTTCAAATTGGTTCGTTAACATGAAAGTTAACATTGCTGCTAATTGCTGCCAACAAGCATTGCTCAGGCCATTGTAACGATTACAAATACCAGCAACAACAACAACAACAATGCGCAGTAGTGTGCTAAAACCAAGCGCAGACACACACGACGTGGCAGCAAGAACAATCAACACAGTAGCATTTACGCATATTGATGAGCCTGCGTCGCCTTCATCGCCTTCGGCAACGCTTCACTTGCAATTCGACTACGGTTTTTCTTGCTGCTGCTACTCCTATTGCTGTTGCTGGCTACATTTGTGAAGACTCACAACTTGGCCACGTCAACAACGCCTCGTCTCTTGCCACATAATTTTATGCAAAATCAATTCTTTGCCAATATGTGGCGCACACAAACCCACAGACATGCGGTAGCACATACACACACACATACAAATACCAATACCATACATAAATAAATAAATTTGTCGAGTTCATTCGGCAGCGCAAACATTTACAACATTTGCTTTTATTGTTGTTGTCATACAGCTCTGTGTGTGTGGCCTTTTTTCGGTACTGACATGTGTGTGGCAGATGCCATGCTTAGCAATGTTGCATAACTTTCCGTTAGAAAAGATAATAACTTGTGTTCATAGAGCATTTTTCTTCCTGAGCTTTTTCCTAGGCGGCTTCATAGACTTTCATGCATTAATTTATCAATAAATTGAAGATAACGGATTAATTGGAAAGTCCCCGACTTATCATGATAAAAAAACATATTTTTTGGCAAAATTCAATTCTTTATTCAACATAGTTCCCTTTAACTACAATCTCCCTCCAACTTTTCGATACCACTTTTGTAGTAAAATTTTTCCTTTGGTTCAAAAAGTCAGTTACGGCGATCACCTCTTGAATCGACGAAAACTTCTTCCCAACGAGCATTCCTTTGATATCTGAGAACAGGAAATAGTCGCTGGGGGCCAGAACTGGAGAATGCGGTGGATGAGGAAGCACTTCGAAGTCCAATTCATGGATTTGGTCATCGCTTTCCATGACTTGTGAAACGGTGCATTGGCTTGGTAAAACAGCACTTCTTTTTCTTAAAATGCATTGGTTTTTCGGCGACCTTCGCATGGTTCGATAACGCTATGTAATAGTCTGTTCATGGTCCTTCCTTTCTCGTGATAGTCAAGGAAAGTTGCGATTCCAAGCTCAAGCCAAAATACAGACGCCATAACCTTGTCAGCCGGCTGTTGATTTTTTTACACTTCGTTTGACTGTCGATTGGACTTCGGAGTGAAATGGTGGAGCCATGTTTCATTCTTTGCCACATAACGACGCAAAAGATCGATTTTACTACGCTTGAACATCTCAACAGCTCGGAATCATCAACTCGTCCTTATTTTTGATCAAAAGTATTTCAATTAAACCTTTTCAAAAGTCCTAAGTGATCGTTTCAAAGATTTTTTTCTTATTGGAAGCCAACTTATCGATTTTGGTTATGAACTTGCTATCTCGCTGGCATCCGCTCTTCTATCTTCTTTCTATCACTTTCACTTTCAATCCTATTTTTCTCTTTTACCCACCTTACCTCTTCTTCTGCTCTTATAAGGAGTTAATAGCCAACCTCAAAAATATGACAGTTATGAATAATTCTGTCTCAGTAATCAATAAAGCCTTCATGGGCTTACTAACTGGACTATATATAGTCACAATGTGGATAAGGATTAGGAACTAACTTTTTTTTGGTTGGGTTGGTGCTTGCATTCTGGCACTAAAGTATACTGGCATGAACTCAGCAGAAACGGCTGGTTCGCTAAAAGCATGGCAGTCCTCACAGTTATTATTTGGTTGGGGTCGTAGGCGTTGGTTAAGAGGAGTTCCTCTTCACCCTAGACGGGTCTATATGCATTTCCCCAGAAAGGCATGCGTGAATCCTCGTCTTGACCTCGTGAGAGATGAAATTGTGACCATTAAAGAGAAATATTTTGGGCCGCCCAATAGAGGTTCTGAGTGAGGCCCGTTTAGCATTGAGTTTTTCTTATACACTTAACGAGGACAAGACGTAAGCTGATGGTGAAGGAAGCTCAGAACTGACACTCAGATCTATTTCTGAGAATATAGGATCGAAGCGACGGAACCGGAGCGATACGGTGACCGCCAGGGTATCAGTTCAGCATGCCAGTACACTCGAGTACGCCAAAAAAGGTTGAGCGAAGGTAGTGTTAGAGGGACAATCGAACAGGATGTCAATTAGGCATTTAAAGTTACATGAGAAAGAAGTCCACATACGGCAAAAGTCCAATATTTGGCGAAATCGTTCTGTAAACACCCAATCTATGACAAGCTTATCGTAAAACCTGCCCGGTATCTCTTTAATATTACATTCCATTTGCCGATAAGTTCAAGTTCTATGTTGGAGCCGATTATCTGAAGCAAGTTTTCATTTAAGAGCTTCTTCTATACATAAATATCTAACACTCCTTATGAACTGCGGAACTAAGCTTCCATACTTCACGTCAATCAACACCCTTGAAAACTCCGAATCCATAACTAATGTGCAACAAACTTTGGCCACACCAACGAAACAGTTGCACTTCGCGGTTCGATAAACTTGTCTAGCCAAGTTGAAGATGTTTGTCGTGTTTGCAAATGACTACAGGTTTCGCAAATCACATGCAATGTCAACAAACATAGTTCAACCAAGCAGTCAGCTGTAAACGACGTAAACGACTAACGACCACAAATATGTTGCAACAACAAAATTGAACAAATAACAAGTGCTACTGCAATGCCGCATACGAACGAACGATGGCGTTGGTGATGACGATCGCGATGGCGATGATCTACAGCATAAGGTTGGGCAATTGTTGAACTTGAAGATGCCACAAGCATACTTGCAACAGATACACTTAGCGTACAACGTACAAACAATCAGCGCTGAGCGATTGCAACACCGATCAGCGATCGTGTAAAATAGCGAATAAAGAAAAAGGGTAGATCGGTTGGGTGTTAGTGCCAAGTAGCCGAGTCCAAGCAGATGCGCAATCAGCGACAATAGCAACAACTTCAACGCCATCGTCAACGCGATCGCCAGCGCCAACACATGCATATATGTATGTATAGCTGTATATATAGCAGCTGCTTACGAACGCCGCTAAGTAGGAGTCAGCGCGCTTATGCTTGGAGGCGCGGCAGCGCTTGTGGCACAGTGGCAGTAGACAGCCAATATTAACAGCGTTAATGGGCGGTGCATAATCGGCGCAACACATGTATCTACATATGAAAAATCACCTCATATACATTTGTATATATGTATATATGTACATATATATAACGTGATATCGTGGCTTGTTTGCCTTTGCGGCGCTCATTATTGCCCGCAAACGATCGATGGCTGGCGCGTTGCTACGCTTGCATGGCACTCATCTTCACATGCCTGCCTTCTTGCTGCAGCAGCAACGCCGTGCTGCCGTTCTTGCCACAACTTCGTCGCCGGCTTGCGGCGGCAAATGCTACTTGCCACAATATTCTATCAGTTGACAGCAATCTTGTCGCTACAATGATTCCAGATGCATATCTGTGATTTATTTAATGCCAAAGCAGTCAACAACGATCGACAGTCGATCGTAAATAGCAAGGCAACAAGTTGCAGAAATAAATACAAATGTGCCACATATGTGCCCGTGTGGTGGTGTGGCGGCAAAAGTGCAGATTCGATGTCTGAATGTGAAGGCAACAAGCTGGCAATGCTGCCGCCGCGCCGCCATTCATTGCCAATGTCATTAGCCAAGTTGCTGTTATTGTTCGTGTTGTTGCTTTTGTTGTGTTGTAAGCACATTTCCAGCTTGCTGCACTCCTTGTTGTTCGCTCGCCGTCGCTGCCATTGTCGCATGTAAAGCAGCTACTGTTGCCACAAATGTTGGCGGCGACGACGACGACGCTTATTGCCACCATTTGGCCGCCACTTACGGCCTGCCGTTTATTTGCGTTTTTGTCATTAAAACAATTGGCTGGATTTTATGTCATTGTCAATAAGCGCTTTAATTTTATTTATTTATGCTTGTTTGTGTGTGCCACTCGGTAACGGTAAATTGATTTCTATGCACGCAGTTGTGTGTGTCCCAGCTTGTGTGGCACTTAATTTGTATAACTTTACTATTTGCTATTATTTGGGGCACATGAATCTGTTGCAAGTGCGAAATACTTGAAATATACGCAGACGGTGGTCCAACTCTGTTCAACAATTCTAAAATATTGAAAGAATGGCATGTGTAAGAGCAGGTTTTTGAGGTAAGACTGACCTTTGTGAGGTTAAGTTACTTAAGCGAACACAAATTAGTTTATTGCTCCACATTTAGGTTAAATTATGTCTCGTTTTAAATAACTTTCGATAAAATTCAGTTGTTTCGGTTGAAAAAGCAGATATATTCTCGGTTAGTTTATGATACGCGGAACAGCCATGTCGATTTGTCGGTTTGTATACACCCGAACTAGTTCCTCAGTGTTTGTGAAAATGGTCTGCAACTTCGCACAAATCTCTTTTCCCCAAGAAGCGGCAGAAGGCACCGATGTTGGGCTACTTTAAGTTATAGCTACCATACAAACTGAGTGATCAAAATAAAATAATTGTTGTGGAAAATCCTTTACTTGACAAGATAGCTTCGCAAAAGTCAGCTCGCATTATTGTCCAAGACAGGTCACCGCGAAATCGCCAGAAACTGCAAATGCGATGAGCTCGCCACAGCTGGAATTTGCAAGAGTTGGATCTTTAGACCTCTTGTGAGCTCGTCAAACGCTGGCCAATAACTATACGTTGTGCGGTTGCGAGATTCTTCTGACACAGTGTAGACTGTAACAGATCCTCTGATTTATTTGTTCTTAACAAAGTCCATCTGGCCGCTTTTCTATGTTTTATCACTGAGTTCTGTTTTTTATATTTATTTTGGCTGACGCTTCTGAAGCCCATTTTCGACGTACTTACCGAAGTGGCAGAGGTTGAGATTAACTGCCTTAACGAATTTGTGATTAGCTAAATACGATGCGTCGATCTATTAAGATCCGGTTATCAACCTTATGGGGTCGTTTAGTATCCTAAAGACCAACGTTCACAGCTGTGGAACTGAGATCCAGCGCTACCTTTGACGTGAGGATCGTTCCCATGACAGTCGGGTCTAAGTACCCGGGAACGGACCCGGATTATTATCCGACCAAGGACTTCTGGAATGTTTCCTGCCGCTACAACAACAACATCGTCGTGAGTATCATCTCTATGACCTTACAGTACTCAACACATTGTTCAAGTTAACGCCACACTTTCCGTACGAGTTATTCAGATCGAACAATTATAGCATATAGCTGCAGTTCGAACATAAAGTTGGTACAAGAAATGCTACTGTAAGGGGTATTATAACTTCAAGATTAAAATCAAAGACTTAAGCTGGCTAAAAAATATCTACGAAATGAGCTCAGAAGTTCCTAAACTAATTTCTTTGGCGCGACATCTGCTGGTGATCGAACACAGTCTGCTGCCGAAAAATGAAACAGAAACTGTCTTCGATTCGCCATTTCTCTGTTCGTTTCTGCTCTCTTGTTAAACATTTTTTGTATAAAAGCAAAAATAAGGTTATCGAGCTGAATTCATGCGAGAGAGCTTAAGCACATCTCACTAAAGTGGAACGCATGCCTGTCTTCAACGATCTCTCGACCGTCTTTGAAGGCTTTGTACCACTGGTAGGCTAGTGGTTTTGATGAAACTGAATCACCGTAAGCCTCTTCGAACATTCGCAACAATTCCGCATACGAAATTTGGTTAGAAATATAAAATTTGAGACACGTTCTATCTTCGATATTTTTACATTGCTAATAATTGTGCTTTCTACTGGTCGAATTTCGATCACTGGCTACCCCACTCTTTATAAAATCATCTTGAAATGCTCGCTTATATTTGTGTCCTTGCCAGATTGGATTATTTTTCCTTAGCGCTGCATATAACTGCAAAGTTTTGTCCACAATACACTAAAATACATGTCACTACATATTTCTCTGAGGCTACTCTCACCTTCGGCAGAAATTTGTTTCTTTCTGCGCTGTAATGAAATCACGTACAGCAAATGTGCCACACCAGCAACAATGCAAAAACACCAATTTCGTTTGTATGGCAGTTATTACTATTGTTTTTTCCAAGTTCTTTCGCTCTCTCTAACTGCCGCCCGCTTTACTGAGAGTGAGAAGCGGACCTACTTGTTATTATTACTATCACATTTAGTGCGACTAACTTGGCGGCACTCGCACACACGCACAGCGAGACACGTGCGAAATCGATGCAAACGTGTTGTGGCATGCAAGTTGCCACAAAAAGCTATAAAATGTCGCAGGCGGTTGCCGCCACAGGATAATATGTTTTGCTATGCGCAGGCATACATACATACATACAAATGTTGCCTACACACATACATATGTGTAACCTCCACACACATTCGTGCAATTTGCGTGCGCACCCGCGTACGTGGCGTGTGGCATACAGCACGCAACATATTGCAGTTGGCGGACAATCGCGTCACGGCTTGCCGTCGTTGCGTCTATTGGGGGCCGTGGCGCTCTGGTTGTGTTCGCTCTTGTTTGCCCTATTCCATTTGCTGTTATTTGCACATTTTGCATTTATTTCCTTATTTTGTGTTGCGCGAATATTTCCAAACGCTTCATGTCGGCTGCAGCATTTGCGCCAAAAAATATTGTTGCCTTGCTGCTGCTGCTGCTGCTGCAACCGGCTGTTACTGTCACTATTTGCGGCAACAATGTTTGGGCTGTCGCAAGTAATAAAATTTTTACGCCACTTTGGTAACGCCTGCAACGCCCTCGACGCATCAGCGCACAGCTTATTGCTGACGGCATTGTGGCAACAAATTGGTAATGCACTATGTTGCAACAATACACAACAACTCCCAGAGTATGTATTGGTTTTTGTGTTTATTTTGTGTCCGTTGTTGCCCTAGCTATTAAAATGTTTGTAGCTGTTGTTGTTATTTTTGTTGCAGCAAGTAAATGGAGTTCACATAAAATGGTGCGCTGCAACCGGCTGCCAGTGTGTGCGTGTGGGAACGCAAGCTATCAGGCTGAAAATTAAATTACCAAATACGTGTGTTGCAACAATGAGCAGCAGCAGTTTGGCGGGAGAAGTGTGGACAGAAAAGTGCAGAGGGTAGCACTTTCGGTTATTGCGCTGTCGGTGTGTGCAACATTTTCAGAATTCATTAAAGTTGTTGTGTTCAAGTGATGTTTCAAAGCAATTATATAGGTGATCGTGTTGTCTTACTTTGGCGAGGTTGTTAGTGATACGTGAAATATTGGTTGGGAGAGATAAGCAAACTTTGATCAGTATCAGTTAGTATCTACAAACTACTGTAAGCTATGTAAAGCTGAGGAGTTGGAAACATCTCAACACTTCTTTCTTGTCACCCATTCGCGAGATCAAAGCTTACTTGGTAGCCCACATCACACAGCCACTAAGCACACTTGGTAGCCCACAATTGCAGACATACCAACCAGCTGTTCGTATAGAAATTAGTAGCCTGAGTAAATTTGTATTGGTTATAAGACCCTTCGCTGACTTATAGGATCAAATACAGGCATTCCGTTTTTGTGGCTTCACAAAGGTCTGTATATAGTAGCCCACGTGCAATTTCTGGAGTTGTCATCGGAACTTACTTACCATTCGAAGAGTATATTTATGTAGCTTAGTTGGCGTATGTGTCTTTCATTCATAGTGGATATATTGCATAGTTCTAAGGTTAGATCGGTTCATCTAAATTATTTTTTTCTGCTGTTGAAAGAACTTATGGCATCAAAAATCGATCACATCTTTCCCTTATGATAGTAGAAGAGGTCCATTGTATCAAGAACGTTGTTTTAATCCTACTGTTAGAATATACCAAACCAATCAGGACTCAAATGTACACAACTTAATTTAACATATCCTACTTTGCCTTCCTATTAACATCACTGCAAGCGTCTTCCTTGTCTGATAGAAAGGGTAAGTCGAAATGGCGCTGACATTACTCGAATATATTCGTGAAGAAGCTTAGCGTATAGGTTTATTAAGTCTTTTAGGAAGGAAAACTAAACACTTCCCAATAACTCGATTGGATTTATTTATTGATTTAGATATCTTATTTCTCTCGGCTGAAAGCTGAGCATTCGCAGATAGACAATACTGTCCTATCGTCATCCTAAACGCGTTCTCTGTTCCCCCTTGTTTCTGAAGTAACTACTATTGAATAACTAAAGTAAAGTGTCATGGTATGCACTTTATTGCACTTGAGGAGAAGTCTACTTCTGAACCCTTTATGCGGGTTCTTCTTCTGTTCAGCATTTAAAGAAATTTTCTGGTACATCCTGTATCTTTCTGACCGGCAACAGGTTTTGTTCCACACTAAATGTCTATCTAATCGCTTCGTATCGTCTAAAGTACCATTATCTACTAGAAATCTAGCGATTTTCTTAATTACAGCCGAACCGTACTTGATATCTTCTTCTGTTGCAGCTATAAAGACGGTCCGAAAATCTGACTTGATGTCACGGAAATTGAAAGTAACTTCTAAGTTTGTACTCGTATTGTCTATAAGGTTACCGTTAAAACAGTAGGTCCAAAATACCCATTTTTTCGGACACATAGGCCAGTTAACCCGAGTTCCTGTGAAAAGATCTAGTAGAACGCTTTTAAAAAAGATTGTACCTTCGCTATTTAGCGCTACAGCTCGTATTATTTTCTCCAGCAATATATTGACGAAGTCCTTGTCTGAAACCTCGCTTGGTATCGAACGGCTCGGAGAGGTTCGTCCCGATCGTGACGGAGCTTTTGGTGTTACTCAACATGAGCTTACACAGCCATATTAGCTTTGCGGGAATCCGAGGCTATTGCACCTTTTTCTTTGAATTGGGAGTGGTTTCTACGAGGTGGCTCCCAAACCCGCGCGCAACATCGCTAGGCGAGTAGTTTAGAGTTTACTACACATTTATATAGTGAGACGCTTGATACAAGACCGACGCTCGCTCGCACCCGCGTTTAGACTTCAGATTATGAACCCTTAAACCGATTATGTCAGAGTGGCTCCGTTGAAGCTTCCTTTCGCTTAGCTCAGGCTTCAGCCTCCACATATGTAGGTCGGCTACCGCACCCTACACATGAGTTGCTCACGCCAGAGTAGGAATTGGGTATAGCTCTCGACTGTAACTGATTATCCAGCAGGTGCTTACTTATGTCATAAGCCGTGGTATTACAAAATTTAAGAGACCTAAATCGAGGAAAATATAGTGAAATGTAAAACCTTTTCTTGTTTAGCATTCATCTGAGTTCCAACTGTATTTTTTGCGACTCTTCAAAATATTTTTCTAGAATTTAATTTGCAATGCGAACTGTATGAACTCTGCAAGGTTTACGCCACCATAAAATGCCAACATTAAAGCGCAGCTTTACAGCTTAAATCCCATAGATAATGCTGCACATTTGCAGGAATTCCATTATGCTTTAATTAATTTGTGTGCAACATCAATGTAATTATGAAGAAAAAGCCTCTTCTAAAAATAATTAAACCGACCAACATTGAATGCATTCATTCATGGGGATTATGAAGATTTGTGGCAATAAAAAATGTGCCAGCAAAAAGCAGAGACTACGCAATAGAGACAAAAAGCCTGGCAAAGCAATGCCAGAGAGATAGAAAAATATAGAAAGAGCGGGAAATGGGGAGAGTGCAAAAATCAAAGTTGAAAAAGCCACGCGGTTGGAAAAAATCTTGGTTAACCAGGAAAACTAATTAATTTAAATGAGGTTTCCGGTCGAGCCTGCGGTTATGGACTAGCCTAGCCCCCCCCAGCTGGCCGGCCGGTCAAGCCAACTGCTGCACACAAAACCACTGCAGCAGCAATGGCAAATGGCAAAGCGCATGCTAAATAATACAACGCAGCATGCAACACGCGGCTGTCGCAATGAAACTCAGAATTTTTTAATTGCAATGAAATGAAAAATGAAATTATTTTATTTATAACCATTTTAATTGATGCTTAAATAAGTAAGTGTGCAACAAAACATAAAAAATATAAAAAATAGACAAAAATGAAATGCAGCAAGAGATGTTGCAAGTGAAATTGTAATAGAAATGCAAAGGCAAAAACAACAAAAACATGTGTAAAAAGTGGCAACTGAGTGGCCGCATCCGTTGCTGAGCTGCGCAAGGACACAGGCGAGGCGGCAAAGAGCACACAAGTGGCTAGGGCGCAGAAATTAGAGCAACAAAAAGCAGATGGGGGAGCGCGCGGGTAGTGATAAGGCTTTGTTGTTGTTGTTTATATATACTTTTATATGCTTTTAGCTTTTATATATTTTTTAGTATGTTTTTCATTTTAATATTTTTGTTTTGTATTTTTTGAGTTTTATTTATTACTCTTTACTTTTATTTGTCTACTATTCATGCCACACTTTTATGTTGCACATAAAATTTGCAAAATTTTTCATATACCATACATACATACATATGTCTAGTTTGGCAAGGGAGCTGAGTGGCAGCGTTAGACCAGCACAAACTTTAAATGGGCGCCAGCGCCATAAAATCGCTCAAAAGTGCTATAAAAAGATAACGCCATAAAATACGCAATTCCTTTGCTTTCTGTTGCAAAACCAGCAATCATTTGTTGTTGTTTTTCATACATTGTTCTATGCTTTCATTTCATTTTTGTCTAATTATGCGCTTTCTATTTTTAGTTAACTTCGCGCGCTCGAATGCTGCCGTTGATCGCCTTGCCGCCGCCCGTCATTGAGCGCGCGCCTTTTGACGTTATCCCACTTCCGTTATTCGGTGAGTACTAAATGAAAGTAAATTAAATTTATTTACCGCTATACACATATATACACCTAAATAAATGCATAAGTGGGTGGTTGAATGAGTGAGCATCCTCGAGCGCTCTAACTACGCTTTGAGCCCTTTTGTTTATCCGCGGTTGGCCGGTCTTTGGGCTGCGCTGTGGCTTTTCACGTCGCCATCCTAGCCGCTTAGGCCGGTAGCGCGCCTCTGCGTGTTGTTAGTCATCAAAGCGGGTTGGCAATAAAAAGGATTTTTGGCATTAAATAGGCTTTTATTGTGCTCCAATTCAGATTTTTTTCTGCTCTGTTTATTTGTGCGCTTTTTTGTTATTGTTGCCTCGTAAATGAGCGCTTTTATGGATTTCCTGGACAATAAGTAAGTGCTAAGGCCGCAGCTTCGTGTTGCTAACGAAAGGGAAATGAAGCAAATTTTTTGGTCAACAAGTCTTGTTATATCCTTCTAAGTCAATGAGCTGAAATTAAATATTAATTTAAAGAAAATCTTATCGGATTTAAGGTACTAAGACTAAAGCAAGAATCTTTGAAAGTGAAAAAAGTCTTTGTTGATGCTAACCATAGACACAAACCTAACCTGTAGATTTTAGATGCTTCGAAAGTGAAAAATTCTAAGTTGATACTAAGACTAGGCACAACCTAAAATATTAAAACCTCATGCGCTTGAACGCGATCTTTGAAAAATCTTTATTTTAATCATTTAGATGCTATTAAAGTGGAAAAAAAGTTCTATTATTGGTGTTAACCCTAGATACAAACCTTAAGTATTTGAGAAAACTCTCTGAAAAATCGATACTTCAATCATTTTGAGCAACTGCCCCTACTAGGTATAGACAATTTATCTTTAGTAGGCTCTATATGTTCTCGGATAGTAATAAAACTACAGACGGCAGTTTAAGGGTGAAAAGGGTGGCTTTAGTAACTCTAATCTTGGATACAAACCTTAAGTACTTAAGACAAATTTTGAAAGACTAGAAAATACTATAAGTAACTCTAATCCTAGACACAAACCAAATTATGAGGGGAGAAAGTCTGTAATACTATACTTTAATCGCCAAAATTTAATATTTGGTTCCTGGAGACGAACTTGAAGCCGAATTTGGAACTCGGACAGTAATCAAAAGAAAACCATTGAGTTATCCTTCTTTTCATAGGTTCAGAACCTTCCCTCAGCCATATGAGCGACGGTTTATCAATAAACTTTAGGATTTTGACGCTGCTAAGTCATCCCAGACCATCAAATGACGGCTTGGCTGTGTTGGTTCGAGAAAAGGGCTTCCAATAGCTTTATCTCTACAATTTTTCACACCTCCTGCGACAACCGTCATAGCGGGTTATGCAATCTATGAGCGCCACGATCAGATGTCGTTGTTGGCTTGTCGTCCGCCTACTTGACGTCTTCTCAGCTACGTCGCTCAAATTCAATATTTGATTTGCGCAGAGCTGAGACGAATTTGGTGACTAATCTGGAACTCAAGAGGCAATCAAAAGAAAACCAGTGACATTCTAAAAAGAAGGTTCAAGTTTAAGCTTTTGAAAAATAAAATAATATGACAAAGGCTTTGAATGTTTTTGAAGAAACTGATGTCCCGATTTACAATTTCAGAAAAGTCCATCGTATAAGGCAATAATAGATCCTACAAAAGATATACATAGATCTAATGCCATTATATCTGTTAGTAGAGCAAGATTATTCACTATAACTTCTCATCAAAGGTCTACAAAGGTTAGAAAAACATAATCAGATTAAAATCTAGAAGATTGTAAGCTGTTTACAAATTACTATCGTTAGTTTTATAAGGTGAAACTAGGAAAAAAGGTTCATACATTGGCTCATAGTTCGAAAAGTGTACTTAGTGCATTTAGTACTTTATGATTATAATTGAGAAACCAGTTTTTGCCTTTCGCACAGCCGGCTACTCGATCAATGATAGGCTCGATTTACAATCAGCTGTGTGTTCTTCATTTTGTATTTTCTGATGATTCAAATTCATCAGCTGATTACTATTTTAGCAAGGAACACAACCAGATTTATAGCCGGGACAACAACCCGCAGAGTTAAACACAGCCAAATTGAAAGTGTGGACAATAACCCGCAGAGTGATATTCCAGTTTCAAATCGATTTCAATTCGATTAAGAATTAATGTAGTAAATCTTTATTTTGTCTGATAAATTAATCTTAATTAGCACTTTAATCGAGCAAAGACCGGTTAATTGAGCAATTAACTCCTGTGCGAAAAGGCTACAAGAGCAAGTTCTGTTAATGAAGTGAATCAACTAATTACCACAATTTGCCGATTCCAAGCCACTTCCAAAACGTTCGTGCTCATTCCCATATTTCAAGTGCAATCTGCATATTTTAACCTTTCGCTTAGCAATCTTCAAAGATTTATAAATTAAATCAGTTACTGCAGTGCAATTCGCCGACACCTCGTTAACTTTTATAACTGCAATGGCGCACATGTACTTGTATGGTTATAAAAAGTAATTGAGGTCAACTATATTTACAATAAATATCGCACCTTCGAACAGACCGCGGCTTGTCGGCCGTCGACGGCCAAACTGATAAAGATATAATAAATGCCAATGGTAATGTTCAATTTAATAGCTTACACTAAACCAAAAAAAATAAAACTACACTAAAGAACAAAAACAACAATTGAGAAGCAACAACAACATATATTTCAGAGCGCATGAGTGACAGCTGCAACACGGCAACAAGACCAAGACCAAGACCGACTGCTAAGCAAAAGCTTCAGTGCACTAGCTGGGAAACCGCACCCACTGCGGCAGAACCTCGAGTCGAAGCCGAAGCAGCAGAAGAAGAATGAAAATGAATGAGCGCGAGTAAAAAAAAGCAGGTTGACAACCATTCATGCTGAAATAAATACCGGCAAAAATTGCATATTGAATAGCTGCGCTTGCTTATAACCTTCTGACCGTAAACTTGCAGATAGACACAAATCGCCGCGGTAGCGTTGCAAGCAGAACAAAAAAAAAATTTTTTTTCTTTAATATTTTGAAGCTAAAATCAATTGAGGTGCTCGTTTGTAGATAAAAAGTGGTGGAGGCGTTGGAATTACAGTTGCATGTGTTATTGTTGTTGTTGCATTTGGCAGCAGAACCGCAGAATTGCACAAAAATTAGCCTTGAATTTAACAGCTATATATATTTATATACCTTCGTATGCCGCTGTGGTTGCTCAGAGTTTTAGCGACTTTTTTATTCCCCGTTACATTTAAATTGTTATTGTTGTACTATATATGGTACTTTAGTAACATATGGAGTTGTAAAATACAAGCCTAGCTTGTTAAATTTGTTTTTTTATATTTTGTAGTACCTTTTCATAGTTTTCCGTAGCTAAAATAATTTCAAAGCGGAGTCAAAGAGAATAAAGGTTCACTTGGAAATCCCTAGATTCTAAAATTAATTTGTTAAGAACTCTAAGCTACACCTCATCTAATATACCCATACGAATCACGTGCCCGTCGCTATATTCCCAAAAGTGTGGTTAGACTGTGAGAATGATTCTCTGCACTGCTGTTAGAGTCAAAACTTGAAGAATGGCGAATCGAACACACTGATAGTTTGATAGGTTGGAAAAATGTCCTCCTATGCATTGACTTCAGAAAATAAGGCGGAATACACTTTTTTTCGGCCTTAGGAGAACATTTATAGACTATCAATAAGTTATCTGAAGTCTCACGCCATCTTCCCGATCTCGCGTAGAGAAGATCTTCGACCGTCTTATTGATCTGGAGGATGTAGCTCTGGCCTCCATCTTCGTTGATGGATTTCGTCTCGCTTAACACCCTTCAGTCGCTAGTTGACACGTCCGGATTCTGCCTTTGTAGCAGCCGCAGAGCAAGTTTCGGGTCCACAACGCTTCCATGACGGCATGGGTCCAAGAGTGCTTCCAATAGCTTCATTTTCACTATTTTCTACTGCTCCTGTGACATTTGTCCCAGCGGGTTACTGCGGTGTACGAGCGCGACGGTCACATACCGTTTCGCAATCTCGCTGGCCGCCGCCGCTGTCGTGGACGTTGTTGGTTTGCAACCGCGTGCTTGACGTCTAGTGTCTCCGCTACGTCTTTACACTTCCTCTTTTTCGAGGGCTGAGCGCTGCCTCTTTCCAGCGATGTGCTCCTTAATATAATTAGAATACGCTGAGTCCGAGGAATTGCACCAATTACGAGCGGCGAAGTATGCCCGGCCGTACTTCACCTCTTCTTCCTTCAGGCTGGACTTGCCTTCGAGGCAGTTACATATTCCGACCGCCGCCTTCTATCTCGCTTTTACCTTCAACTCCTCCTTGCTTGGCTTCTTCCAGGGCCCTCTCTTGTAACCAGAGTGAGAACCCTCGGCCTGCACAGGAGAGCAAAGAAGTTCGTTTTCCTTACGATTACATTTGTCGGAACCGCCAATATCAGACAACTATGGAATGTAGCTGACATACAAACTGAACGAACGGCATTATGTGTTTGTATGGCAAACTTTTTTATTCGAAAATATGTCCAGATGAATTTTGAATTAGTGATTCTTTGGACTATACTTGGAAGCAGAGATTTCTCTATATCATGTGACTGCACTTTTTTCATTAAAAAACGACCGAAAATATAGCATATAGGGATATTTG
Organism: Bactrocera neohumeralis; assembly: GCF_024586455.1. NCBI lineage: Eukaryota > Metazoa > Arthropoda > Insecta > Diptera > Tephritidae > Bactrocera > Bactrocera neohumeralis. Next base: position 78,990,554 of record NC_065923.1, on the reverse strand, counting down.
CGTCCATCTACCTTTTTGTGCCAGCAAGTCTACGAATTTATCAAAAAAATCGAAGCTTGCTCATTGACTCTTCGATTTACTGCAGATCCGCGTCTTCGTACGCTATCTTCAAACATACATCCATACCTACATGTGTACATACACATGCACTGACCACACAGCCGTTCGCGCTTGTCCGCCCAGTTGGCTCGCTGCGCTACTTAACCGCAGTTTGTCTGTGCCGCGCGCCGCTCACTCGTTGCCGCCTCGCGTGAAGGTGCGAAAAAATCGATTTTATTTTTTGTGTAATGCCTTACTGTTGATACTTGATGGCTTAACCAGTGCCACAGTATTTTCAGCTTTTGCCATTGCGGTGATTATTTTACTTGAATTCTTTTTTCCGCATCGGTTGCAATATTTGCAGCTTTGGTGGATTTCCAGCCGGCGCTGAGTGCACACAGAAACCGCAATGATGCCATTACTGCTGGCAATTCGCGCTGGTGAGGAGCTTTTGTTCACTTTTGTTTTTGTTATTTCTGTTGTATTGGCCGTCGCTGGTGTGCCATGGTTTTTTGCATATCGCATAAAATTTAATTCGCATAGTATTGACCTTTTGCTGTATATCATTTTAAATTAAAGAAGAAATATGCCACACTTGATGCGGCGCGCCAACATGCAAATGCCTTTATGGCAAGCAAATTCCACAGAAATGATTTTTGCTGTTGTTGTCATTGCATGCTTCTCTGTGCTGTTGCCTTCGTCATGCGGGCAGTTAATTTTCATTTTATGATTACTTCGGTTTAGCGCGTTTGTTGGTGTTGTTACCTTTGCGCGCGGCCTGCATGCTGCCTGCTGCCCCCTAACCTGCACTTAAATATTTTTCAATAAAAAATGTTTCTCAATTAACTTGCAGCCATTTTTCACCTCGCTTTCGGCTACTTTTTTGCGCGTGTTATTGGCAGTTGTCGCCTTCTGCTCGCCTTGGCGTCGGCCGTGCTGCATTGTTGTGTGTGGCATGTGACTGGTGGCTGCCGCTGCTGCTAGGCTTTTGTGTTGCACCTTCGGCGCATGCAAATTTGTTGCGGCTGTTGGTCGATCTGCAATCTTCATTATTGCTGGCACATCACCGTTCGCTGGTGCCCGTTGGTGGAGTTGGTTCAAAGTGTTAACCAACAAATTGGTCGTCTTTTTCGACACTTTTTTGCCGGTTTTTCATTATAACCCTTTTTTTTGCAAAATCTTCTTCTCGCTCTTCTTTTTATGCTAGTATTTTATGCATTTTTCCGTTGACTCGTTTGCGGTTGCATTTTCGGTTGATAATCAAATATTGACACAATATCGGAGCGATAGTGTAAAGGGACGCCTTGCGTGTTGTGTCTCACCGTTCATATATACATATTTTCGGTAGAATGTTAATCTGGCCGTTCCAGTCTTTCCAAATGCGAAACGTTAAAACTACCGGATCCAGTGAACTGTCAAAGTCGTGTAGAAGAATTGCTCTCTTATTTCCAATGACAGGAGAGTTGGGTACGGCAATGAGAGTGTTTTAAGAAATTTCTCGGAAAAATATTCTCTCTCAGATATTTACGTTTTCGTGTATATGGCTTGCCAGCGATTATTCAATATTATTTCTCTAGTTTTAGTATTCTCCTAAAAAAGTTCTCTATTAAAAAATATGTTAAAAACTGTTAACTATAAAATATGTTCATAGTTCTACCTCCTACCTAATTTTCTCATAAATAACTACGCTCTGAATCATTCTCTCACTGGATGTCTATATACACTAGCAGTTCATTTCCGTTTCCTATATGCTCTTCTTCCGCTGCCCGCTCATCTATTCCAGCTAATTTTCTACTACTTTCCACATAAATAACTACACTCTAGAATGTAATCATCATTCTCTCGCTGGAAGTTTATATATAACTACAGTTCATTTCCTCTTTCATTCCAGCTAATTTTCTCCTACTTTTCTCAAAAACAACTATACTTTAGAATGTATTCATGATTCTCTCCCTGAAGCTTCAATACACTTGCTTGCAGTTCATTTCCGTTTCCTATGCGCTCTTCTTCATCTACACACTCCTTAAACCCTCTCTTCCTAAAAATCTAACGAACTACCCCTTCCCTTTAACCTCACATTCATTTACACATGTATATGTAGGTATGTAGTCATCTAAGCAAGCAAACTAAGAGCGTTGCGCAATATGCTCAGCAATGCGTACAGTACAAAGAGAGAGTGGGAGTAGCGGAAAAGAATTAAAAGGGTAACAAAGCTTATAAAATTGAGTTAGTATAGCTCTTTAGTGCATGCAAATTTTAAGAGATCAGGTGTGTATCTAACATTTAAATTGCTATTCTTTTTTGAGAGTATCTAGCGGAAGAGCACATTTAGGAAACGGAAATGTACTTCAAGCGCTGGAAATATAATTGGAGAAATCTGAGTATTTTTAGCTAAGATACAGAGATCGAATGGATAAAAATGAGGTGAAAGAGCACACCTAGGAAACGGAAATGAACTTTGAGTGCTGGGAATGTAATCTAACTGGGAAAACAAGAGTTTTTTTTGCTAAGATGCAAAGATCAAATGAATAAAACGTCTAGCAAATGAGCTCTTGAGGCTCAGTCAGTGGAATTACCGGAAGTGAACAGTCGCAACATAAAACTCGGGCGTCGAAATGTATAACATAGAGCAAATGTATTATATAAAATTAGTTAATGTGTTAATTTTTGTAAATATGTGATAAGTGTTTTGTAATGTGTTAATAGTTTTAGTGAAAAGTGTTTAAAAATAGTAAGCAATTTCAAGTTTTATAGAAAAAATAAAAAATTTAAATGTTACATAAGCCATTTGCTCGTGTGTTCGGTTCGGTTAAGTTCGTGTGCGTTCTCTATAAGCAATTTGTTGGTCATAGCTATGATAAAGTGTGAGAGGGAGAGGGGAGAAGCGAAAAGTACACAAATCTTTTTGAATTGGAAAGTGTCGCTCTCCTGGTTTTGTTTGCCAATATGAAGAGATCAGGTGTGTATCTGTTTTTATATTTCTATTCGCGTAACACTTCAACAAAACTAACTACTCCTTTAACCTCTCATACATTTATAGGTATGTATTCATTTATGTATGCGTCGGCAGTATGTTTAACAATGCGAAGAGTAGAAATAGATAGTAGGAGAAACGGAAACGCATTGAAGCGGTGCGTATTTTTAATTTTAATTGCGAATCTGTTTTAAGAGTATCTGGCGGAAGAGCACACCTAGGAAACGGAAATGAACTTCAAGCGCTGGAAATGCAATCTACCTGGGGAAATTTGAGATTTTTTGATAAAATGTAGAGATCAAATGAATAAAAAGTGTAGCAAAAGAGCTTTTGAGGCTCAGTCAGTGGGATTAGTGGAAGTGCACGGTCGCAAATTAAAACTCGGGCGTCGAAATGTACAACATAGGGCAAATGTATTATATAAAATTAGTTAATGTGTTAATTAGTGTAAAATATGTGTTAAGTGTTTTTAAATGTGTTAGAAGTTTTAGTGAAAAGTGTTAAAAAAAAGTAAGCAATTCCAAGTTTTATAGGAAAAAATATAAATGTTACAATGTGTTAGACATTTGCTCGTGTGTTCGGTTCGGTTAAGTTCGTGTGTGCTCTGTATAAGTAATTTGAAGCTCATAGCTTTGATAGAGAGAGAGAGAGAGAGAGAGGAGAGAGAGAGAGTGGGGAAGCGGATGTAAATTGAATGCGCACAAATCTTTTTGAATTGTAAGAAGTTACGCTCCTGTTTTTATTTGCCAATATGAAGAGATCAGGTGTGTATCTGTTTTTATATGTTCTATTCCAGTAACGCTCTTCTCATACATTTATAGGAGTATTCAACTATGCAAGCAAACTAAGAGCGTTTTGCCATATGTTCATCAACGCTTAGAGTGCAAAGAGAGAGTGGAAGAAACGGAAATGCAATAAAAGCGTCCCAAGGCTTATTAGATTGAGATAGTATAACTCTTTAATGCTTACGAATTTTAGGAGATCAGGTGTGTATCTAATATTTTAATTGCGAATCTGCTTTAAATGCTGGAAATTTCATCTAACAGGGGAAATCAAGTTTTTTCTAAATATTATAAGCAATTATAAGGAATTTGATGGTCAAGCAATATAGAGAGAGTGGAGTAGAGGAAGTGAATTGAAAGCGCAGAAGTGTTTTTGAATTGTAAAGAGTTCATCTCCCGGTTATGTTGGCGAATATGAAGATATCAGGTGTGTATCTATATTTTATATATTCTTGTTTTGTGGGTAAAACGTATTTGAAATTCCTTTGAGAGAAAAAATAAATGAAGGAGTGAGTAAGAAATATATATGCATGTACAGATTTACATAAGGGTGGGTCAAAACAACAAATGTTTGTTTCGTTTGATGCTCTGAAAAATTGGTTGATAGATACCTTTGAGAAAGGCTCTCCATCTACATATGAGCCCTTAATTTTAATGAAAAAAACAACAACAAAAATACTAAAAAAACAACAGATAAAAAATATGTGGTATAGTAGTAAATTTTCTACAAAATTCGGAGTTTTTCGATTTACAATAACTTTTTTTGTTGAATTATAAAATTTATAAGATTTTATTTTTGTTTAAAATAGTCAAATTTTAGCCATAAATATCTTTTAAACGGTTAAGTTTGCAAAAATACCTGTTTTTAAGATCATTTAATTTTTTAGGACATTCGAAAAACGACAATTTGTTCCAAAAAAATGGAAGAAAAGAGAAATTTGTATCTATTCTCTATCTGATAATAGGCCGTTAGTTGAAAGGCGTTCCACTTTTATTATGAGCTCATACTTTATAAAAAATGTCTATCAATCAATTCGAAACAACAAAGATTCGAATTCTTTTGACTCACCTTAATACATATTTATTCTTTTTGTATACCCTATAACGATTCGATTTAAGCACTTTCTTCGCAGATTTACTTATTTATTAATGATCCATGTGAAATTTCGTGAAAATGTCAAATTTCGTGATTTCCTCAAATGAAAGTTGATATTGCAGCAGTTTGTATTGCAGCTATGTCTTATAGTGGTCCGATATTAGATGTTCCGACTAAAGAACGGTTTCTTGGTGAGAAAAGAAAAACTAAAAATTTTCAGATCGATATCTTAAAAATTGAGAGACTAATTCGCATATATACATACAGATAGTTATAATTTATATATATTTTAAGGGCTCCCCAACATTTTCTGTTCAAAGTATAAAAAAAAGTTCTTAAAAATTTACCCTCCTAAATTTTAGGCAAATCGTTTCTGAGAATAAACATTGCTTCAAGCAACTGTTGCTGTAACAATTTACAGTGCAATGTCAAGGCATTATTCCAAAGTAGATTCCGCCTGTCACTTTTGTCAAATCTAAGTGCACAAAAATGCCAATTTTTCTCACAAATTACATGCATGCCACAACATGAAAAGCGGTGTCTTCCATTCTTTTAAATACCATTGGCCATATATTTTATACTTACAGCTAATGTGCGGCAATAATGAAATGCATTTTTCACAATCGCCACCCAAAAATGGTGGTGCCAATAAATCAAGTGCGCTGCACCAACTCCTTGCCGTTAGGGTGTGTGTAGTGCAGCGGCTGTGCGGCATACTTTCAACTTTCTAACCGCGCGACTTTCGCTGCAACCTGCAAGTATTTTGCAACACCAAATGTGTATGTGTGTATGAACATGTTTCTAACTCATGTATTTGCCATATAAGTATGTACCTTGATCCGTATACACATTTATATGCAAATAAATAAGCTTACAAGCGACATTTTTTTTAATTAGCTTTTTTATGGCTATAAATTGCTGTTAATTGACAAAAAACAGCTGCTACTGCAAGACATGGCCGCCTAAATGTTCAAGCAAAGCTGGCAGCAAAGTGTCAATTAAATTGCCAAATTTGTTGCAAGTCCGCTTTTAGTGGCGTGTGAATGTAGTCAAAACAGAGTTCGAACACATAATCTGCTGCACACACGTGATTATGGAAGAGACAAGTAATGTAAGAGGACTTTTGGCGATTTTCTAAAACAGTATAATCAGTATAGAAGGTAGTTTAGTAACTGGAAAAATGTCTTGGAAATTACAGCTTTAAAGAAAGATAGATTTTTTACTAATTTTTTTTTTTTTTGGTATTTTTTTTAATAGTACAAATTAAACATTTTTTTCTTGTTTCTATATATTCGAATAAACCCATTTAAACTGTTTATTGTAAGCTCATTCTGACTAAACTGTTCGATATTTCAAGACACTGAAATGAAAATTATGAATTAAAATATTTCGAATCTCGAAAAGTTCCTTTATATTTCAACTAACGGCGATTCAAACATTCGAAACCGTTTAGGATAGTTCAGCGCGCTATACTTAGTTTCCTTCTGACTAAACTGGCCAAGTTGCCACGACACTGAAATGTCCTTACAATATTTCGAATTTGAGAACGATCTTTCCTAGAGATATTTTTAAATATTGGGTAGTCGAAAAGTATTTTCGTATTTCTAATCAAATTTCAACATATTTTTTTTATTTTCTATAAATTTTATTGCACCAAATATACTAGATACAATTTTGGTTGACCACTTTTTGCCGTTTTCCACTAGAGACATTATTCTGCATTGACAGAAACAAATAATAGTCCGATGGTGCAAGGTCAGGGCTATATGGTGGATGCAGCAAAACTTCCCAGCCAAGCTTTCCCAGTTTTTGCCGAGTCATCAAAGATTTGTGTGGTCTAGCGTTGTCCTGATGTAAGACGAAGCTCTTTCAGTTCATCAGTTCTGGCCGTTTTTTCGATTGCTTGCTTTAATCTCATCAGTTGTTGACAGTAAAATGTAGAATCAATCGCTCGACCAGGCTGGAGCAGCTCATAGCGGATGAATCCTTGCCAATCCCACCAAACACTCAGCATAACCTTTCAAGGCGTCATTTCTGGCTTTGCGACCATTTGTTGAGCTTCACTACGCTTGAACCATGATCGTTTTCACACATTATTGTCGTATTTGATCCACTTTTCGTCTTCTGTTACCACACGCTTCAGAAATGGCTCGATTTCATTTAGTTTCAGCAAAGAATCGAAGATGTTAGTTCGGTCCATTGAACTTTTCACAGACAATTAATGTGGTACCCAAACATCGAGCTTCTGTTTGTAGCCATCCTTTTTTAAATGGTTCAAAACCTTTTGATGATGAATATAAATTAAGAAATGAGTGCAACAGCTACTTAAGTCGAGCGCGTCGGTTACTCACTGCAGCTTGGCCACCTCACATACATGTATGTATGTACTTAGTTGGAAAATAAAAAAATTTTCTTAATTTCAGTGGTCATGTGACAAGCAAAAACAACAACAACTACAACAAATGTGCTAACAGTACACACTTATGACCACCAAGTCAACAAAAGCAGCTACTAGTGACGCACACAAACGCATGAACCAGTGCCAAGCAACTTGCAACGTGCAACATGCGACGACAAGTAGCGTATATCCTTACCAGTAGTTATATATCACACAATATACAAGCGTTTGTTTGAAATGTCCGTGCACTTGTTTGTCTGCAAGCTGCAGACGTGTAAATTGCGCCTCAGCTAAAAGCACGAACAATCGGGGGCTTGTCCACCAAACAGAAAAAATACGAAGAAAAAGCACATCACCGAGTTGGTCGCTCAACAGCATGAGTGTGTTTAGGCCTTCATTTGCTAACTGGCTGGGCAAACGTTTTAACGCTACGATGTGGCATGCCACTTGGTCGCTCTAATCCAACAGTTGATATGAAAATTTTGTTACTTGGCGCTGACGGTGGCGGCTTCTCTTTTAGCCAACAACAACAACAGCTACAAAACATGCGGCGGCACTTGTCGCGCTGTACGTGGTACTTGCCACTTGCAGCGGTGTCGCGGTGGCTGTTGATTTGTATATTCGTGGCGAATAGTTGCGTAGTAGATGCATGTCCAGCGATATGGCGAGCTACATACGTACTCAACTCAATGGTAGACGTCCGCATGTCGCAAGCTGTATACTCTGCATTTTTTCTCTTTGTTGACCAGCGAAAGGCTTGGCCTTTGTAATCCAGCGCAGTTGACACAGTCTCCTTTTCACTACTGTAGCTGCCGCTCATTACCTCCACCATCCTTACGGCTTTATTAATAATCCATAATTATTCCTGCCGCATACATTGTGGCACGTAAGCGCTTGTCTACTCTGCGGGCGAGTTTGTCATAAGTACGTGTCGGCGTTCGCAAGCGCATTTTAAGCGCTGCATTTGCGTAAAGGATACCATTGTTGGTCCGTTGTTGGGGTTGTTGGTCGCCAGATGGGTGTGGGAATTTTTCGGTTGTGGTGAATGTGTTGATTGTAATTGCTTAAAGCAGTTGTCTTGTAAATTATGGCACTGTGTGGAGTGCACTCTTTAAGAATACTAATTACGAAACTTAATTTGTTATTTGTGTGACAAATTAGCGCTGGAATTTACCTAAAATCTGGGACTTGCTTAACTGCCTCAACTGTTTGTTATCAGATTTTCGATTAATTCCTGTTGGAGGTTAAATATAGATTGATGGAATATATGTTTCCACAAATTGCAGTCCGCTTCGGTAAATATTTTCTTAAGCTTAAATTGTATTTCTTTACTGGAAATCTGCTTCCAAAGTTCTATCAACCTTTCGAAGACGATTTGCAGCTTCACTGATCTCTACTCCCACAAAATATAGACGAACGCTGTTAAATTTCACCATATAAGTGACTAATTGCGAAACCCATTTTTCTTTAAATTCGCTAAGCAAAAGTTCATCACAATAATGGAAGATAATGTATTGACTTGGGAAACAAAAATATCGCCAGTTGTTGCCAAAAAGCCACGAGTATGGAAAAATAACAGCTTCGTTATACAAGCCCGGTCTCTGATGTAACTTTATCTGGAGATTTCCGAGAGTCTAATGAAGGGATGATTGCTTGGTTCTACTAAAACGATATGAAAAACGTTGCGAATTCTTAACTGTAGCGTTATTCAGTATGGTTACGTATTGAATTTGTTAGATAAAGCTAGTGTCTGTTGTAAAGTTTTCTCAAAACAAGGCAGCTTAGAAAGTCTTTACAAGTTTTTTCGTACTTTAAAGGGTTAGGTTAGGTTAGATTAGATTAAATGGTCGATCCTGAGAGGGATCACGCTTGGACAGCTTAAACGCCGGTCCATTGCGGCACCTAAACAACTCCTACATACGAGATCATAAGAGTCTTATAACTCAATAAATTGCTTTGAGCCTGTCCCAAATTTGTTGAGACGGCTAATATCAGTTTCGGCTATGACATCTGGTTCGCCGAAGGTAAGACTAGCGAGATGTTTCAGCCTCAGTATTGCAAAGGCTGAACAATGAAGAGAAAGTGTCTGGATGTTTTCACTTCACTTTCACCCTTCTCCATACAACTTTGAAGACTGCCGACAAACAAGATTTACGGCCTTATCGCATGCCTATTGTACAGTGTCCAGTAAGAACCCCTACGATTGCGGCAAGATGAACTTTGCGCAGGGAAAGTAGTCCAGTATATCTGCTGCATTCTAATCTAGACCAAAAGGGTCTCGCATAGGAGCTGGTCTAAGTCCATTGGTCCTAGGTTAGTACGCAAGATGTGAAACTTCAACAGATAATTTTATATAATTACGTATAGAATGTTTGATGCACATAAAGAGCGTTTTTCATTACTAAATGATAAATTCCAATATACTGCTAGGTGCTATTGAGGCGATGGGATCCCTATTTGGAAACGTGGATGCAAATTCCATTATCTTCTGTAGTTTCAGACTCCAACCTTCGCCCAAAAGTTGAATTTCCAATCAGGATCTGCATGCTCTATTAACTCAATGCTGCCAATATTGTATAATACTTTCAATTAAGATCAAAGAATAATTTCCGTTTCTAAATTCCTTGCGCGTGAGAATCGCTAGCTTCACGAAATATTCTCTTTGGAAACAGTCGGAAATACTGAAAAATAAATTGTAACAATACGTGCCGCTGTTAATCAGTGGGTCACAGGCAAACGAAGCCAGTGAAGCAATTTCGCTTGATTAGTATGTTGCCGCTGTGGCAAGCAGAGTTGCGTTCGCACCGCGAAGTGTTGACGATGCATCCATCATTGTGATGTGACACCAACACATCTCAATTAGTCAACCCAAAATTATTTAATTAACCGTTTGTGTCACTGCACAGCCAGCCCCTTGACTACAAACACACACACCCAAAAGCAAAATGCCGTGGGCTTAACAACAATTAGTTGTATTTTTGTGCACTCGTGCGGCAGCGCTTCTAAGCGTTTGTTGCAACACAAGCATTGTCAAAGCGTGGAATTTCGTCAGCGCAGCAAATAGTAAAATAGCAAAAGTATAAAGTCGTGGCAGGCGGAGAAGCTGCTACACTCATGCGCTGGCTGATGATCTGCCGTCAGCGCACGCATGCGCGACCTCATACGGTCATGTGTGTGCCATATAAATGCTGCCTGTTGGCGTTGCAGCTCCCTGTTACAATGCGTTGACGGCTTAATGAGCGAATCAGTCAAAGTGTCAGTCACTTAGACATTTAGTTGGCTTGATGCTAGCAAACTGATTGCCTTTAGTGTCTTCTTTACAAAGCGACATTAATATTTATGCAATATTTTCGTATATTTTTTAGCTGCGTTGGTGATTTAGAATATTTGAGGGGTTATGTGGCGGTGATTGATTGCTTGCTACAGCAACTGCATTCGTAATCCAATGCTATGCTGAAGTGGATGTTGATGTGTTATGACAGAAAAATAGGGTGGTAGCTATGATCACGTGGTACACAGCGCAGATGCTGTTGCATTTTGAAAAGATAGCTTGAAGCCGGGCTTTGAAAGTGTCATATACCATCTGTTTTGTCAATTTAGATGGGTAAACTAGTCTAGAAATTTGGAAAAATCAAAAATTTTCTTTTCATTAAAAATCTACTTTTATTTTGAGGTAGCCGCCATTTTATGAAAAAAAGTTTTTTCTTCAGTTTTCAATTTCTTGAAATAGCGACGTTCGTACTTTTCGAAACCTCTCCAAAGTTTTCAAATATATTTCTTTTAACCACTCGTTCAGATATCAATAGGCGGCATCAGATATTAACTTTTCTTTGATGCTCAAAGTCGTATAACAATAATCCATAAATGAAAATTTTAAGTTATCTTATGTATATTTTGGTAGTCAGCATTGTTTTTTTGTAACTATTTTGACTTATAATTTTCAAACAGGTGGCAACGCTGTTAATTTTCCGCTGCTTACAACGTTTAAACCGATGAAATTTGACTTTATAAATGATTTTGAACCGATAGCAGACATTGCCAAACATATTTTCGATACTCAGCCTTTTTTTGACGCTCATATTGCCATATTAATCATTTTTAATAATAATTTTAATAGGTTGCAATCATTGTCAAAAATATATTCGACTTACAGCTTTTTAAAACTTCAGCGTTTTGAAATTATAGCCTCATTAAGAATTTAATAGCTTCAAAATTAACAGATGGCAACCCTAAAACAGCAATATATCCAACTTAAATTTTTCTTAGTTACTTTTTGGTAGTTTGTGTTATTTTTCGAAATTATTTTGACTTTTAATTTTCAAACAGGTGGCAACCCTACACAGGAAATATATGAAATTTAAAGTTTCCTTAGCTATGTTTTGGTAGTTTGTCTTGTTTTTCGAAATTTTTTTGAGTTATAATTTCCAAACAGGTGGCAACCCTGTTAATTTTGTATAGAAGTGGTATAAAAATGGTTATTTTAAGTAGTTTTGGGTATAAAAAATGGTTATTTACATAGGTAGTTTTTCCTACGATATTTCTATTAATAAACTGTCTCTAGTTCTTATTTGCTATTCAAGAGACTAGTACCGTGTTGACCCTTTTGAATCGCAATATGGTATTTGATATCAGCTGTTATGGCAGATTTTTTGTTCATTAAAAAACTGTTTAAGCCCTCAGCTCGTCAAATTTATCAAATAAGAAAGACTTCCGAACATTTCTGTATACTTCTCCTGCGCTTATATAAACTTTGTCTTTTCTGACGGCATAAAATATTGCAAATATTAAAAAACGGATATACTTTTCAAATTAGAACTCAATTAGTTGCAACATGTTTTGACGTAGAATTATTAAAACGATAATTTGAGTGACTACATGGTACTTCATAAAACCATAAAAGCATTTAGAATTTATGGCAAACACGCACAGAGCTATGCAATTCAATTTACAGCAAGGGTGTGGCTGTCAGTTGCACTAATAAATTCATTAAAATGCGCCAAGAGCTTTGCTCTGCAAATTGAGCGGCATGAGAGGCCATGTAAGTCTAGCGTACATACATGTATTTGCATGTCGTGTGTAAGTATTTGTTGGTGTTACCTTAAATGCGGCTATAAGCGTGCATATATGGCGTTGGTAATACTGCTGGACCACCCGCCCACGCAGCGGCTCTGGAAGCCAGCGCACTGGCTGGCTAGCTGACTTTTTGTATAATTGAACCCTTGCCACAAACTGCTAAGCTCACCTACAACATTGCAGCAATTTTAATGAAGTTGTATTGTTGGGCCAACGCAACAACAACAGCAACAGCAAACAAAAGCAACTATTGCCAGCTATTTAGCAACACAATAGCGCTCGAGTAGCAGCAGTGTTGGTAGCTGTTGGCATTTATTTAAATTATCTTGCCAATACACATACACACAACACACACACACTAGTACCGCGGCGCACCGCTTAATTGATTTATTAGCGCTGAACTTGTGTCGAAGTTGTTGAGACATAAAATGACAATGGAATTGCCGCATTTAAGGCGTGTTAGCGGTATAACAGCGCGCACTGAGAAAGAGGTCAGCGCTGGCTGGCTAAAATATGCCTGGCATCCAAGTAAATGTACCACCATAAAGGTAATAGAGCGAAATTTTTAGTGTTGCATGCCACATACCCAGCAGCGCAGCAATCGAACGCTCGTCTGGTGCAGATAATAGCAAAGTCGCTTTTGGCCTGCGTCTAACTTGGTTAGGGAATACAGGTATGGTTAAGCGCCAAGCTGGTATACCGTAAAGTACATAAAGTTGCGTCTAAGTTGCACAGTAGCGGGAGCAAACTGCCGTTCCAGTTGTTCAATTGAAGTTGCAAGCCATAGCTACTTGTCATACACACGTGGCGGGATGGCTGGCTGCCTCGCTGCCTGGTTGAAAGTTAACCAAAACTACAACAACAAGAAAGCAGTTAATATCAATGAAAACAAAAGCAGCGCACATCTGCCACACATACACGCCATGCTTAATAACAGCGCGCCTTGCCGCACCAACCCATTGTTGTTCGGGCGCTGTGGGCAAACAAAAGGAATTTTTGCCTTTAAGCCCATTTAAGGATAAGGATGATGTCTATTGTTACATAAGCTGCACGTAAGCTTACTAATGTAATTGTCTGGTGTGTTGCAACAATTGTTGCAATTGTTTGCCACACGCATACACACACGCGCACACGTTCAAGGAAGCTCGGGAGAACAGTAAAGGAGACGGTTGTTGCAGACAGACACAACTTTTATATATTAAGCGCAGTGTAGCGCACTGCAAACGGCTTTTTTGGCAAAAGTTTGCTGCGCAGACAATTTTTGCCTGCTCTTTGTGGTCGCTGCAGACAGCACTAGTCGTTTGCTGGCTCGTTGTTGGCTTGTTTGCGTATTGTACGCACCTGAAAGCCTTCGTCCGCATGCTTTCTCCACGTAAAATTGCAACAAAGCGTGCAAAGCAAAGCAAGGCTCGAAGCTCACTACAAGTTTAGCTAATAAATTCACCTATGATCGCACACATTTCCGTTCGGCAGCCAAAAATTCACTTATCCGCCCATCGACGCATGTTTTCTATTCACTAAATACACGGCTTACGCTCCCGCAGCGCTCTCTCCCAACTCGAGTTTGCTGCCAAAAATCCACACAGCGCCGCTTTGTGCGCCAAATTCAAGCATTTTTGCACTTTTTGTGGTAGTTTTTGCCCCAATCTCCGGTAGTTTTGTCTTTGTGGAAAGAAGTTCGGAAACTCGCAAGCCGCAACAAGATACAAAAAACCCCAGCGTAGTAGTCAATTGTTCAATGCCTTGCCTGTGCCGGTCGGAAGCGCAGCCACTACTCGAGATTACCTTTGTTTACTCCGTTTTTTAACTCTCTTTGCATTACTGCGTCGTACGTAATGAATTAAATTGCAAATCATGCTACTGCGTGTCGTTTCCACGTATGGCAGCTTCGAATGTGCATTCTACTTCGTTACTATATTACTCATTGGCTGTGAACAATGAAATTTCTCTTTTGGTTGTGGGTTTTGGTAGGTACGGTGAATTTGAAATCAGCATTTTTTTCCATGGGAAGTATAACTTGAAAGTTTACTCGTGTTATATAAAGCTCTGAAACTGTCGTGTGTTGGAGTATCTAGGATGTTAAGGGACTAAGAAAATTAATAAGACTAAGAGTGCAAAGTGAGGTTAAAGGCTTAAATCAATGTAGGAAGTGGATTTATGACATTTAGCTGTAAGATGTGTACGCAAAAAAGCTTAGACCTAGTTTCATCGTTTTTATTTATTTATGTCAGGGTAACCCTCAATTCGAAGACCCCTCGAATATGAAAAATCTCAATAAGAAGAATGTGATCGTTTGTTTGTACCTAACTGCTAAATGGTATATTGTAATACTGAATTGGTATGAATATATCTAATCTCCGATGGCGACTTGACTACTGCAGCTAATCTCAAAAATTTCGAGAACTATGAATGACAGGGAGCGGATACCGGTATGAATATATCCAAATCTCCGAGAACCCATAAGGGACTCATAATGAGCACCGTTTTATCACGAAGTTAGGTGTGGCTGATAATCAGCCTGACCGGAAGTTCCTGGAAGTCTTGACAGCGATTTCACTACTGGTATCAGCCACTTCGAAGGGTGTGAATTGGTCAAGCAGTTGTTCCGGGGCAAGCACCAGTCCTTTCGGCCTTTCCGGAATTGGTAAAGCGAAGCACAAACCGCAGAGAACTGGGATAGGAGCATTGTCTCCGAGAATGCACGTTCTTGTCCATTTCTGAAGAAAACTTATGTACTGGAGCATAAACTGATAACATACCGCAAAGGTAGCAGTAATATTTACGACCTAATAATGAGCAGTGGCACCCAAAAACCTAGTAGTAGTAGCAGGATGTCGATCACTAGCGGAGTCAGCGCCGAAGTTGACCTTTTTAAAGGTACTTCTAGACTGATGCGATTACCAAAACCGATGCTTACTGTAGAGAAGACTCCAGATCTGAAAGTATTCGACGCAGTACCCGCCGGAGGACGCAGAGGAAGAGGAAGACCTCCACTCCGTTAAAAAGACCAGGTGGAGAAGGATCTGGCTTCGCGTGGAATTTTTAATTGGCGCCACATTTCGAAAAGAAGAAACGACTGGCGCGCTAATGATATCTTGGCTATAACCGCGTAAGCGGTGTCTACGCCAGTAAAGAGGAAGAAGCCGGCAGAGAAGACTTCGGTAATTTGCAAGATATTTTTCCGTAACTTTAAACACTGATATTCTAGAAAAAAGACAATTACATAGAGAGTCGTTAATTCCTTTTCATCATAAAAGGGTTAGTAGGGTTAGTAAAGAATGACCAATGGAAAGAGACGCTTAGCAATATTTCTTTTGGGCTAATTTCTACAGTATTCTTAGAACAACCAAAACCATTCCTAGAATCCTCTGCAATCAATACGTACATATCACCGACTTAATTAGCTCACAGAATTTAAGTAAAACCATCTCAAGTCACTGCCAACTCCACGCTCGGCGAACGCAAACCCGCGCTTCCCGTGCAGGCAACAAGTGCCGGAAACCACCCACTGTGGGTCGTGCAGCAGGTTTCTAATAGCAAGTAAACCATATGAGCTTACAGACGTTCCGGCAGGCAATTAGACAAATAAATTTATATGCAACGGCAGCAACAGTTACCAATATTGCCGTGCCGTAGCCAGCGCTGTTGCCGTTGCACTCGTTTGGGCTGGAAGAAGCGTGAAAAACTTGTAATAAATTTATTTATGAGCAACCACCCACCAGGCTAGTTGTAAATGGAGAAGCGCTGCCAACTGCGGCACTGTACAGCAAATGCAAGTGCATCGCGACAACAACAACATTGTGTGGCAACATTAAAATGTATATACATCGCGCGACTTTCGAACGTTCAATGTTTGCATAAGCGGCTATTGCTTTTCAGCCGCTAATACCGGCCATGTTGCCGACGTTGTTACTGATATGTTGCAGCAGCAGCGCGAACAACGTCAAGCGGCCACGCGCAAATGCGACAATTTTTCAAATGTTCGTGTACCGCGCGGACAGCAAACAGCGTGCATACATATAAGGCGCGTCTAATTGTTGTACGCGCGCTCGTTGTTGCTGTTACTAAAACGCCGCTGTTGTTTGTCATGGTGCGCGCTTGTTGCGAAATTGTCAAGCAATGTGCGGCAAATCGAAGAGAAAATATCGAACATGTTGTTGAGTAAAATTTATGATCACAAGCGCTGCAATAGCAACAATGTAGACGGTGACAACGGCAACGTTGACGATGACGATGAGGTTGAGGATGACTTCAATGGAAATGGCGGCGCGCTGACTGAAGCGTACATGCGCGCGGCTTAGTGAGGACTGCCTGCGGTTGGCGGCCAGCGGCTGGAAAGGAGTGCGCGTGAATGCGCGTTACATGATGCCACAATCACGATCCCTCTTGTCACCAAAGCACAGAGACGCGCGCAATTGGTTGCTGCCTCGGACAACGCCTGAGGCGTCAACTCCATTTACAGCGCGCGCGTTGCGGAAGACAGTGTGAGTCCACCGTCGCAACGCTGTGTGTGAACTGTTGAACGATTAATAAATGCGCTCGGACATGTGTGGAGCGGCGCAACAAATGGACTATGTCCGCAGAACTGCGCGCTAGTTCACTGCCACTATCATTGAATGCGCGCGTGAATATGTGAGCGTGGCAACAGCGTGTATGTAACGTGCAACATGCGTGCTGGAGCAATGCAAATTCATATGAGTGCGCACAATTGTACGTGTACACTGGACAGATGCAGTCTGACGTGCGGAAACATATGCCTGCATAATAAAGAAGTGACAAAGACAGCCATCGTTGGCATCAACGATGTCGCCGCGTCGTCATCCGACATCGCAACGTCGCTGAGCTGGAATGGATTGGTATGCCGTGGCATGGCAGTTATTGGCGTGAATTCATGTGGGCACTAACTGCCACGCCAATAGGCGATGTACCGTCGTTGCGCTGTGCCATGCAACAACGTCTAGTAATTCCAAGTACCCTAAACATGCAGCTTGCCGCGTGAAAACTTGACCACAAACTCCCTTGGCTGTGGTATTTTACACCGTGCGTCTGGTCGTCAATAACTACTACTCATTACGAGGCTGCGGTAGTGGCGAGAAAGGAATTATTGCCTTCGTAGCCCACTCACACATGCCACATACTCACATTGACGCGAATACAAGCTTTTTCTGTTCGACGCTATATATTTCCTATGTAGATATGTATGTATTTGCCGCTGTTCCCACCTCCTTGTTCGCTGGAGCTGTCTGCCTGTGCAAATGCAAATGCAATGCGACATTCAACGTGTAAAATTAGCATTGAATTAATTAGTGCGACACTTGAACGAGTGTTCACTCCATGCGATTGATCGCTTAGCTAACTCGTTGCATTTGTCGTTGCCACACGTAAAGGCCATCGACACCTCGTTGTGACAGTGAGCGCGCGAATGAACTTTGATTGTGTGTTATATGTTGAACTCTGTAGTTAGGGCTTTCGATAATTTAAACTTCTATGAATTTCAAACGAGAATGGTATGACTTTTTTTTTACTGAAGAGCACCGCAACTTTGGATTTGAATGTAAGGCATCCATTTAAATTTACTGAGCCTGACAAAGCACCGCTCTAAACAATGTGAAACCTACTAAACAGCGCTAATTTTATTATAATTAAATAAGCTTTCGGTTTCTTGCAACAGAAATCACAGGCAACCCACTTTAGCAGTTCTAAGACCAGCCCACAGCGATGGCAAAAACGCCGCGGAATATTTTGGAATGTGATCATGTATCGACGAAGCTCTTTGAACTTACATATAATAAATATGTATTTTAGAACACCTTTGTTTAGTTCCGGCAAAATCGTCTGGTTGGCTGAAAATATAATATCTACGAAGATCAGTCAAGCGAAATCTTGACAATCACGCAGAAACTGGCAAACCTTTCTTCCTCACCTTCTCCCAAACAACTGTACGCCCATTGGTAAAGAGCATCATGGTACGCATGCGAAATCCAGTCTTCTAGGGTAGACCTCAGGATTAAAACTGCGAATTGAGCGTCGAGCCGTTGCCAGTTTCATGATTTTAGAAAAGCGGTGTTCTGCAGTAAAGTTAATTGGTTTTCCAAATTTCAGGTAACCGTTCTATCGGTTAACAGTACTTCATGCACCGTAATAGCTTTGGTTTGAAGAAGACGGTGGATATGTGAACAATTCTTTCAGATTAGGCAAATTTTAGACGAAAATCTGCAAATATATAATAAATCGTCAAGGAAACAGGTCAAACGTTTTTTACGCTCGATAGAACCTTATATGCGATATTGAGGAGACTTATCCCACTATAGTTCACGCAGATTATGGGATCTCTCTTTTGTGTATTGGGCAGAGCATACCTGAATTGCAGTCGTCGGGTATGCTTTCGTCCGACCATATTCTACAAAGGAGCTTATGCATGCTACTTAGCAGTTCTTCGTCGTGAATATCTCGGCATCGTCCCCCTCGCTTTGTTGTTCTCCAGAACTCCAGAGAAGTGATCCCTTCTTATTTTTAGTATGCTCTGAGCATCGGTTACTAGATAACCTCTGGGGGTTATACAAGAGTATGCTCCACACATTATGTTAGTCGGCGCTTTTTTTCGTAGAATCAAAATGCTGTTCCACAGTTCAATTACGAGTACATCGAGTTGCTGATGAGAGCTCTCAGAACGCAGGATTGCAAGTCGAGTAGAAAATCGTTCGGCTGTCTGTTGTGATTGCAGCTTCTTCCAACCTTCGAGTTATGATATGAAAATTACAAAGCCAGTTGTTAGGAGGCTGAACAACTTGTATTGAAATATAATCGGTTACTATACCGGTTACCCGATACTTGACAGTATTAGTTCTTAAGAAACGGTCTTTGTATTCAGAGTTGTGAATGCTGAAATATATCGAGTGCTGGATAAAACTATCCACCATTTTTTACTGACCAAAGCTTAGCTGCACAACTATTCCTTATGAATTCTGAGATCTTTAAGCGGAATATAGCAAACTCTTCAATCCAGTTGATTAATTTCATACTAGCATACTAGAGTACGCAGCTCTATTTTGAAATGAACTCATTCATTAACCATTCCTGCGCTGCATACCTTAGTTATCGTCGTTTACAAATCGATTCGTTTCACAAGTGAAGCGAATGTCACTCAAGTTTAATTTTCTTAAAGATTTATTGAGCTACAAATGACGCAACAACAACAAGCAGAGCCATTATGAAACAGTTCACAGAAATCCACAACAAATGCGAACGGAAAAGGACAATTTCGGGGATGCAGGCTTTACGTTAAGCTCGAGCCTAAAAATACGCAGACCGAAGGTGAGAAAAAGAAAAAAAATAGCTTGCTGCCAAAAGGCTGACAAGGCAACCAAGTCATCAACTTCATAGGTGAGCACGCTGTATGAGCTGAGTTGCTCAAGCGCCGACATACCGCATACGTTCCTGTGTATGCGTGTACAAAGTGTGTGTGTGTGTGTGTGTGTGAGCAGTAAAATGAATTTATAACCTGCCAACACGATGCGTTGACACTGGCAACGACGACGGCAATTGGGACGCGATAAAGCGACTGGGCTCTAGAACACACCAATGCCCCACAGCGCTGACAGCATAAGCTGCGGCAACACGCACACATACGCACATACATATGTATGAATGGGAGCTGTGTGCCACTTGGCACTTGGCATTTGGCAATACGCAGTTCAATGCTCGCGGCCATAAGCGACTGTGGTGACAGTTAAATTGCACTCGCTGATGCCTGCGTACGCCACAACAACACACACACACCTACTATTGTTGTAGTATTTTATTTCATTTCGACGCCGTTGTGTGCTTTGATTTTATAGAAAAACAGTTAACGGCAACATTTTAACGTTTTAGCCTTGGGGTGTTAGCTGTTTGACGAGCTGCCGTCGGTTTGGCTGCCAACACCGCGTGAGTGAATGGCTCAGCCGTCGACTGACAGACAGTTATCAGCAGCGCACGGTTGCTGTTTCACTGCGTTTGTTGCCACACCGATTGCTTTTCGTTGTTTGTCTATTTTATTTTATTTTATTGTTGTTTTTTTTGGAGTCCGCATCGCTTCCTCACTTTTCCTTGTGTGCGTGTAGATTTAAGATTTCAGATTTCTCAATCGCGATAGCTTCCCTCGATTTCATTCAATTTTATTGTGACATTGCTGTCTACGAAATTGCCACAGTTAGCTAGCTGTCTGCCGCAATACACACACATACACACTCAAACTCACAGCTCTTGTTAAATCTATGTATGTGTGTGTGTTTGCTAGGAAACATCGCTTCAAAATGAAATTCGTTAAAATGTCTTTTTCTGAAGGACACAAAACGTATTGCCTGTGTGCGTGTTGTCATTCTGTTGCTGGCGTTCCATCCATCCTCGCATCCATGCTCGCTGTCGTAGCCACCATCTCGCACACTTGACTCTTGTCTATGGAGAATTGCAATCGTTCGCCTTTGCTTGTCAAATTGTTGTCCATAAAGTTGCTGTGTGTTGCTCTTGTGTCGATCCGCTGACATTGATAGGAAATTAAGTACTTTAATTTGATGGCCGAGATTTATGGCCTATTTATATGTTCTGTGCTTAACCTAAAGGGAGTCGCTTTTCGTTGCTGTCACTTAAAATAATCAGCATCAGCACCAAGCGATTCATGTTTGAGTGTGTTTTCGATTTTTCATTGCACGATTTTTGAATTTGTTCTAACAGTTGTAATTTATTGATATCAGAAGAAGAAGAAGGTATGCCCTTGAAGTTTTTATAACCTCAGTATTGCTTCTCAAACTCTATTTTTGGGTAGTTGAAAAAGTCTTTTCGTATTTCTAATCAAGCTTCAACTTATTTTTTTTATATTTATCATGAACTTTAATGAACCAAATATGCGCCATTTTGGTCGACGACTTTTTGCCATTTTTCCACTAGAGACATTATGACACCAGTGTAAAACTTTTCTGCTTTCTTAGCGAAAAACTGCGACAAGTAATTTTCACATTCATCTCTTGAAGCCAACTTTACTCCGTTAGAGGAGCTCGCATTGACCGACGCAAGTGGTAGTCCAATGGTGGAAGGTCAGGGCTATATGGTGGATGCATCAAAACATCCCAGAAAACCTCTCTCAGTTTTTGCCGAGTCGTCAAAGATGTGTGTGGTCTAGCGTTGTCCTGATGTAAGACGAAGCTCTTTCAGTTCATCAGTTCTGGCCGTTTTTTTCGATTGCTTGCTTCAATCGCATCAGTTCTTGACAGTAAAATGTAGAATCAATCGCTCGACCAGGCTGGAGCAGCTCATATAGGATGATTCCTTTCCAATCTCACCAAACACTCAGCATAACCTTTCGAGGCGTCAATCCTTGGCTTTGCGACGATTTGTTGAGCTTCACCACGCTTGGACCATGATCTTTTTCGCACATTATTATCGTATTTGATCCACTTTTCGTCTCCTATTACCATTCGCTTCAGAAATGGTTCGATTTATTTCGTTCTAGCAAAAAATCGCAGATGTGAATTCGGTCCATTAAATTTTTTGCAGATAATTCATGTGGTACCCAAACATCGAGCTTCATTTTGTCGCCAGCCTTTTTTTAAATGGTTCAAAAGCGTTTGATGCTGAATGTTAATCTGGTCAATCCTTTCCATAATTTTATCGACTTTTTCAACAATAGATCGACCAGAGCGATGTGCATCTTTCATATCGAAATTTCCAGAACGGAAGCGAACGAAGCATTGTAGTGCTACACGAACTGATACAGCGTCGTCTCCGTAAACTTCACAAATTTCATAGGCGGCTTGAGTGGTATTCTCATTTTTTAATACAAAAATATCAAACTATGGCGAATTTCTTCATTATTTTCACACGTTTTTGAACAGCTGTAACTTTTTTTTCAACTTCCCCGAAATTTATTTAAATGAAGTTTAATATCTCACCTTTCCAACACTACATATATGGTATTACACAATGTGATTGGTAGCACTGGAGATATATGAACGATTGCCACGACATCTATCGGCAAAATACGAAAAGACTTTTTCCACCGAATGGTTTAACCTGTATTTCTATAAAATAACTTGTAATAATCCTGAGACGTCTGCTAAAGTATAAATTACGCGATTTGATGAAAACATGATGTTGTGATGTCACGAGATCGTGTGGTGACCAAAATAAAATCACATGATATGAAATAAAATAATAGAGGAAGAAACAGAGGATGTGACGGTAGACCTGAAATTTATCATAAGAGCAAAAAATGTCATGATGTGACGTAATAAGATATATAGGTACAAAAGTATGATGTGACCTTAAAGGGAAAAGTAGCTTAATTTGAATTTTTATTAAATAATTTATAATAATTCTGAAAAGTCTGATCACACGTCTTTTCTGATATGATGAAAACGTGGTGCTATGATGTCATGATATGGTTATGTGATCTTAATAACATCACATGATCTGAAACAGAACGTGCCATGAAGAAAACTGTTATTAAGCATAAAATCATATTCGTATATATGTACGTATTTTGCTACTATAAATTTTGATGTGATGTCATATGACATCTATCTGTTACCTAGCAAAACACAATCGAAAGAAAACGTTTATATTACAATTAATACAGATTTGAATACACAAGTTTTGCGCTCTAATACAAATATATAAGTACACACAATTATCTAGAAGTTGGTCTATCTAACTAGTCCATCGACTATGGAGTAAGCACTGTGCAACATTACCACGCTGCTTCGCTGCACTGGCGTTTGAAAGACTTGCTGGCAGATTTGTCCACCTAAGCGCATGTCTATCTGTCTACCTGTGTGTAGTACATGTCTGTCTATTTGTGTGTCTCGCATGTCTGTCTGTCTGCCTGTGTGTGTCTGTTTAACCGCCAGCCTGCCAGTTCGCAGTGCGGCTGAGTGGCAGGGCACATGCGCCACAGCTTGTTAGCCTCCCACACGCATCACACACAATATGTTAGTTGTTAACTACGTAAATATACAAACATACATGCAGGCATATATATGTGTGTGCAGCACAAATGCTGTTGCAACATAAACTGCAATTGCTAAACTTGCAATGCAGCTAAGTTGAAGATGTACAGCCGTAGGCTATTGACTTGTTTCATTTCGTTAGCGTATTTCTGCGAAATGTTTTCCTGTACACACACATATGCATACATGTGTATGTGTTTGTGTGCGAGTGAGTGTCTGTCGCAATGAGTGTCTCCACATGCCAGTGTTTGTGATGACTTGGCTGCCGCTGCTGTGGCCTTAAAGCCGCGCGTTGGTGTGGCACTGGTGCGGCGGGAAGGCGGTTGCGCTGAGCCGACGAAACGGTCGAATATTTATGAGCAAACAAGGATTCGGGCACGACACCTTCAAATTCATTTCATTTCACTTCATTTCATTTGGCACCCGCGGCCAGAGAATTCGTGTGCGGAGTATTGAACATTTGCGCATGCGCGCGACTCAATTTAAGCGCAGCGATAAATTCGCGCAACAACAAAACCAAACAAGAATTTAGGCAGAAAATACGAAATGTGCAGAGGATGGCAAATGACAGAGGTACGGCTACAAGCCGAGTTGCTTTCGAGCATGTGGAAAGCAGCAACAAATGTGAGGACAACAACGTAACTAACAACTCAGTCTAATATCAGTTGGACAACGTAATAACAACAACAATGCAGTATGCAGTATGAAAACAATTGAGAAGAAGTTGAAAAATTGCCCAAACGCAGCAGCAAAAACAACAATACATGTGGCATACACTGAAAGGCGATTGCTGGCAAATGTCAACTGATATTTGGGCGCATGTGAAATGCCTGTTGTTGCAAGCTGGTTTCATTGCAGTGGACGCGTAAATATAGCGCCTGACAGATAGAGGATATACATATCTGTCTCCTTTCTTGCCGAACCCTACAACAGATTTTTATGCAACCAAGCATATGCCCCGAAATGCATCAAAACTACAAAGCTTCGCAAAGCAATCAACGCACTCACACATGCTTTCCATGCAACAGCGTGTGACTGAAAGCTGCCTCAAACGCTGCGCTTTGACCACACTCTCAAAGCACACCACTTCGTGCGCAAACTACGACTCCAAACTCCTCACACAACCAGCCGAACCTCCGTAGCTCTCCTCGCGCTTCCTTTACTCTTTGTGCCACAACACTTGGCCACGTCATTAAATGCGACCATAATTTATGGCATGCAATCAAATAAAAAACATACAAGTGTCAATGTTTGGCAGCACTATTGAATTTTGCTTTTAAAATTGTGTTCCTTTTTAACTTTTTCGGCGCAGCAAACCTTCTACTCCTTTGTTAATGAAGTGGACACTGCGGCTCGCGTATTTATTGCGCTCGGCAGCACTGCGCGCGTTCGTGTGTAGTTCTTTTTGCAGCGAAGTTCTTTTGGCTGAGAAATATTGTAATTAATTGTTTTTGAGTGCAACACGCAGCGCTAATTTGTAAGCGTACTTAACCGCTGGTATTGTTGATGTCCTCAGTGCTTTATTTGCCGTTCTTTGTTGGTTATCGAAGTCTTGAAAAAAGCGCGATATTGAGTCGTGATGACACTAAAGGTGGTAAATGACACGATTAATAACAATTTGAAAGGAAGGTTTTGAATAAGTCGAAAGGAAGCTGGACAAATAAGGCTTGGGCTTTAAGTCAATTAAAATTTTTCAAAGTGATTGGGCTTTCGCCTTTATAATTATTTTTATATTTTGTTTTTTAAATTCTTCGAAAATCGTTAATAAGAAACTAATATTTTTTAAAAGCTTTTCAAAATCGAAAAATTAGCATATAAAAATATATATTTTTTTTAACCAAAACTACAGTTTATAAAGTTTTTAGAAAGGTCATTGAACCGAATCTTAACAAAGACCGGACTGTTGGCGGCCGTCTTAGGCCACCATTAGGCTCATTATACTCTTGAAAACAATATAAGGATATCAAAGCGATTACTGTGCACTTAAAGAACTACTTCATTGAGCTTTCACACATTTTTTGTTCATTCTACTTATTTATTATTTCCCTGCTTATAAAGCTTTTATTACGCTTCAAACATTATTGTAATTCCGCTTCCTTTTTGTCTTATCTTTTATCACAGCTTAGGAAGCGCTCTATATAAGCCATAAAATCACTTCACGTCCTAAATATTACCAAACTTTTGCTTGAGCTGAGCACGAAGCTTTCTCTTCGCTCAAAACTATGATTTTTTTACTGATTTGAAGCATTGATCGTTTTTCAGTACGATAAAATAGTCGACTTTACTTATTTGAGACCAAAACTAAACTTATTGAGCTTTCGCAAAGCTTTTAGGCTAGCACTCTATAAAAGCTTTGCAGACGCTTTCATTTTCATTGTTTTATGAAGCTAACATTCCCTGAAACTGAATAAGTGCTGGAAGCTAAATGGTGTGAATCATCTTACTTACAGCTTTAATTCAATTGAAAAAGCTAACGGAAACTTTAATAAAAGTTCACTGACTGATCTCACTAAAATCTCACTTAATACTAGAAATATAAAGTTGAGTTTTGGAAATATTGTTAGAATGTGTGTATGAATTTAATAATATTAACTAAATAATCTTTCGTCATGCAGAGCTTTGAAAAATGAGCTTTCACCAAAAATTTGGAGCTTTCGGATAAAAATTACTTTAATTCAACTGAATAAGCTGTAGAAATTTTTTATTACATCTCATTTGAGTTAACATATGTAAACTTTTGAAAATTTTTGTAGGATATGAAATTGCATGAATTTAATATTATTAATTTAATAAGCCTTCACTATGCAGAGCTTTCAGGCAGGAATTACTGCTTTTGTTGCAACTTAGTACTAATAATATGATTTTATGTTTTGCTGATGAAACATACAGGAAGCTTTCACATTTAGATTTAAAAAGCTTTCACGAAATCTCAAATATTTCACTTAACATTTTAAAAGTACTCTTACGATTTATATATGAATTCTGAATGATTAATTAACTAACTTTTTAACTACACTCAGCTTTCACCATAAAATTACAGCTTTCATACAAAAATTACTGGCTATCACACAGATCAGTTTTAGGAGCATTATTTTATGCTTTTTTGATGAAAATTACATAAAGCTTTCCCCTTTAGCTTTAGAAAGCGTTCATTAAATATAAGAAGTGGAAAGTGGAGGAAAATATTTTTTATGGAGTTCGAAAGCTTATCTAACCTAAACTTCAACACAGTCTAACTTAAGCACGGCTTGAACCGATAAATATTCAACTTTGTTACTAAGTATTCTTAACCGCGTGACCTTCATTGTTGTTTTATACAAATTTAATCAAATGCAAAACTAAACACTAGAAATGAAATTTTTATTGCGCTTGGACGTGCGCGCTTGATATAGAAAATAAGCTCAAAAGGATATACAAAAACTCAAATAAAGAAGAAAACTTTAGCGCAGCGCACATGCAACAGCACGCAATACAGCAACAAAATACGACTAAAAAGCTTTAGTAAATACAACAAAAACACATAATATACAAGTTTGTACTGTGTCTATATGAATGCTTAAATATGTACATATGTGTGTCTGTATGTCTAGTACAGCCAACCATTTCACTTTCGGGAGCATGCCGATGCGTTTTGCTTGCTTTTTTTCTTTTTTTCTGTAGCCAGCATTATCCTTGACAGCATTGTAGTACGTATAAAATAATTAAAATGTAATTTCAAACATAATGTTGCAACGTGTTGCCATTATTTCCGTTTCCGCGCAGGAAACAACAGCAAAACAAGCAAAAACTACATTTTCAGCTGAAACAAAATGGCAAAAAAGTAAAGAAAGAAGCGAGAGAGCACGCACAAAACTAACTACACACTACAATTTTATGTTAGCAACAACAACTACTACAACAAAAATAAAGTGTAGAGAATATACTATTGCCATACATAAGCAAACGTGCCACATTAAAATTGAATGTCCATGGAATGTGGCAACTAAGAGTCAGTGAGCCGGTGATCTGCATGCGGGCCGTGGCGCGTTGGCAAAAAGAATGATGCTGCAAAGTGCACAGGTTAATGAAATTTTTCGCTTGGCGCACAGCGGACCCTACCATTTCCCATATACACTACAATATACATACATATTTATATGTGTATGCCACACAGTGTTGCCAGCGCACGCACTTACAGCCGCACTTTGTCAACGCTTGGCAGTAAGCATTTTAAATAGAGGATTACAAATGCTAAGACCTTAAATTCAAATAAAATTTTAATGCCGTGTAGTATGCGCGTTGCAAGTAAATGTGTATGTGTGTGTTTGTGCCCAAATGTGCGTGTATATGCGTGTTTGTACCGCCACCAAGAACTGTAAGCGACCCTTTTGCATATTCCATAACTACAAATACACTTTGAAATTTATATAATACCTACAACATACAACTCTATAGTGCTTGCCACAGCGCTGTGGCAGCACCAGCAGCAGCATCAAGAGGCTAGTAAATCATTTAGCCAATTTGACATTTCCGTTTGGCCTTTTACTTTTGCAGCTTTGCAGCTTCTTCTTTAGCCTACACTGCCATGCCACCATATTTGCCAATGAAGAAGCCTCCGGCGAACCCCACTTCATTCGTAAGCAAGTAAGTGTGTGTGTGTGAGCGTTTGCTTTCTCCCTTCTTGAAATTTATGCGCGTTGAATAATTGTAAATTTTATTTGACTTTTGGTATTCCCAAAGTATGCCTGTCCTCATATATACACATAAGAGTACCTAGGGCCTCTCCACTGCCTGTCCAACAGCAGGCAATCAATTGCAGACCCTCTGGCAAATTGAGTGCCCACAGTAAGACTTCAAATATCCTAAGTAATATATATATATTTACACAGCTTTTTGGCTTATTTTAATGTTCTTTGTATTCCTTCATAGCAAAGCACTCAACGCAATGTCCTTTGTGGGTAGGTAGGTGTCATCAACTCCTTACCAGCTGTTTTGATAATTGAAAGCATATTTTAGACGCTTTTGAGGCTATATCAAGCCGTACATGGTTTCTCCACTCAAACTTTGATAAATAAGCCTGGAGGCAGCCAGTTGTCTAAGTTTCCGAGAACCCAAAATTCCCGCTCCTTAAAGCATGTAATTCGTACTTCTCTGCAACTCTGCAATTTACGCCACGTTGTCTTCTGTTTCACGCTCAACTTCATATATTTATAATCACCCATCGTATTATATACATGTATATACTACTTACATCCATAAATTAAAGTAAAACCAACATACAGCTTTATTCCTGCTAAGGATTGCTCTTTTGCATAATCCAAAATTATGTATGTCACTCTCTTGGTTCAAGCGTGTTTTTGTTTTTCTTTGTCCCAACCACTACGCGAATAGAGGTTAATAAATTTCGAGGTTAATCCTTTAATGCCGACAACGACGAATGGTGCTGAATGTTGAATTTTTGAAACTATTTCGCTGTCGTGCGGCAGGCGACAGTGTCTAAAAATGCTGTTAGAGCGTGACAAAAAATACACTGAATAATTTATGCTAGGCGATATTTCTTAGTTTAACACGAAATGACTACAGAATTGTAAGCTAAAAGTTTTTTTTTCTATTACTCTCAGCTTTTCTTTGCATACTTTTAGACAGTGCTTATTTTGTAACTATTTCGTTCACAGTATATGACAATTAAGCAATTCTCCAACGGTTTATTAAAAAAAAGATTTAACTACTACTCAAACTAGGCTACTTGGTTTAAGATGATATAAATGAACCAAGCGCTTACCGTACAGTCTTCTTCGGTTTAGGCCCCATTTTATCAAAGTTATTGACTAGTCGTCAAATCTGGAACTCGGCAGAAATAATCTTTCAACCAAAAAATCAGACTATTGAAGTCACGCGATGTTTTTGCACACTTTATTGGCCTTTATTAACCGTTGCCTACGGTGTAACCTCAAGATGTTCTGGCTTAACATTATGACAACGGCGATCCATAAAAAAATGCAACCTGAAACCCATGGCCAACTAAGGTATATAAAATTTCAAAAGTGGCGATGGATTGATCAAATACTGCGAAAAATTGCTACAGAAGTTTGCCGACAAGCTCCGAGTTGGAACCCTCAGAAAAGTCGTAAGAGAAGAATGCGGAAAAACGTGGAGCGATCAAGAAATGCTGGCGCTATTTGTTTTGTTTACAGTAACTGAAAATATTCAACTCAGCCAAAAAATTTAATTAAACTGCGAACATTTTCACTGGATAATTTTCGTATATCTTCGTTTCGGAAATGATATACGGTGTTAGATCTTCTTAGCAGAATTTTTCTTGGTTGAGAACTTATTGATGACACCAAAAATCAGCTGACTGAGTACAGCTTTCTGAAATAAAAACACATAATTGGGAGAAGATTATCTATAAAGTAGACTCCTCATGCATTTGGTGGAATTTTTTAAGATTTAAATAGCAAAAGGCAGCATTATCAGAAAATTTAACTGAAGGTTTTCGATGCGAGGTCGTAAAAGGCTTAAATTGCTGTCTTCTATCTAAGCTTTAGTAGGGTTAAAGATTTTTACAGATTGGAGAGCATCTCCTCCATACAACCCAACAATCCAACTTAAAGGACTCAAAGCACAAAACGCATGTTCGCTACCAAGTCCGGTAATTATAGCCCGCTCTCTGCACATGCCGTCCCACTGTGCGCTACAAAAAGTAACCCGTAATCATTTGTTTGCCCTTTCACCTGCTGATTTTAAATGCGTGTGTATGTAAATTCGCGTTTTTGGTAGCAATCATGAAAAGGAATTCACAATTGGCTCCTCTTATCCGTTAAAGCTCATAATTCTCATATTGGAATCAAGTGAATTATGTTCAGGTGTTAAATGTGAATTACAATGTAAGACCATTTTTCGCCAATGAGAAATGTGAATTTTATGCAAAAGTTCATAAATTTAATGCTTACGTAAGATGGCAGCAAACGAATGTAAATGCAAGGAAGTGAGTTTGTTAACGAGCGAGTAAATGAGTGCTGCGCCAATTTGTAACGATCAACGGAAAGAGCCGAGCAATAAAGCAGATAAAAATCATATTTAAAGAAAGGAGCAACGTATTGTAGTAAAAGGAGGAAAAGTGGGTTTATTTAATGAAGGAATTAAATAAATAATCTTAAGGGATAAGAGTGGTGTCAGTGGAGTTGGTGTGGATAGAGATACTTCTTCAATATTCACAGTTTCATGTAGTGCTTTGCTACCGATACTTATTGACAAAGTCAACTACGAAGGCCTCATAGTTTTTTTCATGGCTTACTTTTTTAGAGAGCCTACAGAGTGGACTCAAAGACTTGGAGTCTTTACCTGAACCATTACTCTGACTTTTTTCACAAAATTTTGTGAATCTACTTATACAATCTCTCTCTCACGTTTTTCCATTTTGACTAGCTTACTTTGTATACCCCTAGCGTTACGCAATGCAAAATTGCGTATTATTGCAATATGCTTAAGGGATAGTTATTGTAATTGTAAGCATTCGTATACACTAAAGAGCATCCTGTCAATTGTCGCTTGTATCCGAACGTAATTGGACAGCGCACGTGACAAACGGATGAACTTATTCCAAAAGCATACAACTAACCAACGGTTAGCGAACACTGTCGATCAACGCGAATGTCCACAGAATTTTTGAACTCTCATATACGTGGATATACTCTCTCATACGAGTATACATATGTACGTACAAGGTATATAGCTGAAGTAGCCAATGTGCTTGGTTCGGGTGGGATGTACGCTGAAGCGCGTATGTCCGTTGCTTCAGGCTGTAACAGTTAATTACGCAACATTTCCGTGCACTCAAATTACGCGCCAAACGCCGTTCGACGCATCCACGAATTGAATGCTGGCGAGAGTCAGTAGCAATTTGAGACTTCAGCAATGGTCGAAAAAATAGAATTCAAAAACACCCCATAGGAATAGTTACTACTGTAACACAAGACTGGCTTCTCTGCTTTGAAGCAATTCAGTCTACATTTATATTTTACGGCAATGCAACGAACGTATTTGCATGAGAATGAAACAACAGTCCTAACCAGTTGAATTGAAAGAGTGTGTGCATACCTGCTTAAAGTGATCTTGTCGCTTTGTATTCTATATATATTGTTTATGCCAGTTTATGCGACTTATACTAATTCGTTTTTTAATCAGTTGAATTGAAAGAGTGTGTGGATACCTGCTTAAAGTGGTTTAACCTTTTTTGTATTTTAAGTATATTGTATAGTATTATATGCCAGTTTATGCGACTTATACCAATTTTTTGTTCAACCACTTGAATTGAAAGAGTGTGTGGAAACCTGTTCAAGGTGGTCTAAACGCTTTTTATTTTAACTTTATTGTTTATACCATTTTATGCGACTTATACCAATTTGTTTTTTTCGAGTCGTCACTCTCCATCGTTTGTCAAATCAATGACAACTGATATCAGCATACATTACGGCCTTCCCAGCACCTGTATATAAACCCAAAATCACTCGAACTAAAAATTAATATACATACATACTTATATTATTACCTCATGCAAATACATACTTATATTATTACCTCATGCAAATATTACATATAATCATACCCAACGTTTTTCCTACAAGACTAAGGGGAAACATTTTTATAACATAGTATGTTGATACCTCCTCAAAATGGTCTAACGTCTTTCTTTATCATCTATATTGATTATACCAGTATATGCGACTTATACCAATTTGTTTGTTCGATCCGCCACTTTTCATGGTTTGTCAAATCGATATCAACTGATATTACCACACATTACAGCCTCTTCAGAACGAGTAGATAACCCAAAAGTAACAGATTTCCGCACTAAACGCTATTAGATTACCTGTTGCATTACCGAAAATTACCTTTTCTCACATCCATCATTTTTCCTACAGGCCTTAAGTGAGAAACTTTTCTGCCATTACTATTGCTGTGAAATTTTCGGTATTATCTATTTTGCGAAAAATGCCGCACAGTCATTTCGCTTGAAACGTGTCACACATGCGCCAGCTCGGCTACTACCACGCAGCTATTAAAGAGCTGATTTGAA
This sequence comes from Bactrocera neohumeralis, assembly GCF_024586455.1. NCBI lineage: Eukaryota > Metazoa > Arthropoda > Insecta > Diptera > Tephritidae > Bactrocera > Bactrocera neohumeralis. Next base: position 78,958,152 of record NC_065923.1, on the reverse strand, counting down.
AATTGTACAACGTACGCGGGTAATTAGAGTTCTGAGAGCCAGCAACATTTCTATTGTTCTGTTTATTTATTTTTGGTAAGCGTGTGGCATGCCTCGGAGGCGTTTACGTGCAGATGATTTTACGAGTAGTTTACGTAATCAAAATTTTCTTTATTGGTAGATTACATGGTGGTTGCCGCGCTCAGAGTGAGCTAATGTTACAGCAGATAAATAGCGGTTTTGAGTTTTAAAATTTAATTAACTTCAATTGTGCCTTGTACTGTGCAAAGTTTAGTGTTATCGGAGAAGTAGTTTTAATATTATCGCGATTGATTTTCTATTTAACATTAATTAATATTTAATTAGTGAAACTCAGCTATCCGGTTCCAGATAGCCTACTTATCTTTATATTTGAGTGCCTTTCTATTAGAGGAGCGATCATATTGCCAATCTTGCGTGTTTTCGTAATAGAAAAAAGTGTTCGAGCTAGGTCAAAGATTATAAAAATTGAACTTATACCCAATACTTTCTATGCGGTTGTAGGTTAAGAGCCAACGCGGACATCCGGAGGCCGCTAAAGTTAAGGCTCCTAGTGGGGGACATTCCGAAATCCTCTCTCACTTCGACTACATTCCTTCCTAACTTGGACCACTGTGCCGCAGAACCTACTCTTAGCGGTTTCTTCTCTGCGCACACACCTTCGAGAGATATGTGGATGTGGCGGAGTCGCTGGAGAAGAGGTGTTGTGAGGTTTTTCTTGATGTATCGAATATTAAGGAGGTATATTCCGTCGGGAGCTCTCAAGGAACTCTCACTTCAGTCTGCCAGACCACCGTAGTATCTTTCAAGCAATTGTGGTTCTTAGGAGCGCGCCTTTGGAATCATATGCATCCAGTCATTATTCCCGAAAGAGATTGTCGAAATCGAATGTCTTCAGGCTTCCAAAGCCTTTGTTCACATATTATTTTTGGCAAGCAAGTAATCCTTTCAACTCCATCAAGTTATTTGCCAATTTTCGATTCACCAATTAATTGTCAATGACATATTTCATTTGTTACCCACCATGTCCAACTACAATGCATACATTTTTCTAATACAAGACACACACACACACACACAAATACTAATAAACAAATGAAATTGCCTTTCTTTGCGAAATCTAACTGCGCGATTCACTTGCAACTCGTTAGCCTTGCAACATGACAAACACTTGTAGGCGCACGAAACCAATTGCATAGCTGAAACGCCTTGCCTCAGCATAACTTGTCTTACAATGCTATGCTGACACTGCTCACCTCTTAAGTATTGTATTGCCGCCGTTTGAACTATTAGTCTATCGCGTGGTTCTTTCTAACAACATGTGAAGACCGCCCCCGCAGTTATTTGTCGATATGTAGGCGCCCACAGGCGTTACAAGCGTCCACACTTAAGTTTTTGATTGCAAACGAAATGAGTTCTTAAGTCGGCAAAATTATTTTCATTTCGTTACGCTCACTTCTCTGCACACTTACAGCGGCTTATGTAAGCGATTTTTCGTGGATTTCTGCAGTTATTGGAAAGGAACAAGGAGTACGTGCAACGCGAACAAGTTGGCGTTGAAATTTAGCATATAAATCTGTTAAATAAGTGGTGGTCATTGACAGGTTATTTGCTATGCCGTGAAGTCCACCTGTGGTCGGTAGGGAGCTACGAGGAGTTATTTTAAAATTTGTATTTAATAGAGAGAAAACTCTTTTAGGAAGAGCTTGTAGTTAGTTGTAACTCGCTGTACCCGGAAAAAGTTCGAACAGGATAGAGAAGATATTTGAGAGAAGGGCTCAGCATAAAGCTGCTGCATGCTTTCAGTCAAAATAATTGTGCTTTCTTATATCTGCAGAGCCATGTAACATCTGAGAAGATGACTTCTGAAACTTCCTTCGCCATGAATATTTAAGAGAACCAGATTATTCAAGGGAAAACCATAAATAGTTGATCTCGTTCCTTAGAAATCATAAACTAACACAAAAGTTAAGAAGACTCTCTACAAACTTTTGTTGGAACCGTTGAAAAAGCACACAAATTCTCACAGAGCCCATCGTGCTAGTAGACCCTCCTAACCTAGGTTTCTAATGAAGTGAATAGGACCTACCTTCTAAACAAGACCTACAAAACTTCCTGGATCAACCTGAATTTTCAAGAGAAACATAAATAGTTGATCTTGGCTCTCTTAATATTCATGGTCAAAGCATAAATAGTTGATCTCGACTCTTAGAGATCACACCGCAACACAAAAGTTAAGAAGACTGAGCCAAAGATTTATTCAATATTTTGTTCGACCCCTTGAAAAAACACACAGAAGCTCTCACAAAGCACCTCATGACAGTGGACCCTCCTAACCTAAGTTTACAACTGTTCCATCGCTCTTCGGCGAAGAAGACTTAACTATCTTCTAGAGATGACCTCCGAAACTTCCTGAACCATCCTGAATTTTCAAGAGAAAATCATATACAGTTGAACTTAACTCCCTGAATATACAAGAGAAAATCATAAATAGTTGATTTTGCCTTTTAGAGATCATAAAACAACAAAAAGTTAAGAAGACTGAGCCAAAAATCACTCCAAACTTGGATCTCGTGCAAAACCACTTAGAAATTCTCACAGAGTGTCTACAGTCTAGAAACCGTCCCACCTAGGCTTGCAACTTTTCTCATCTCAGCTCATCACTATTCTTAAGCTCTTACTAACACCTCCACTAAAACCATCTATGCCTACACCTTAGGCTTAAGCCATTCTCACCAACGCATCCACAACTATGACTCAATTTATGGTTTACATGCAACGCGCATAACTTGGAAAATTTTTCTCGTTAACTTTGCCATTAAGCAAGCCAATAGGAGGAAAACGCCGTGGAAAGATTTCAATAATAATAACAACAACAAAGCGCATTGCGCAGACGCAGCGGCAATAGAATATATATTCCGCACTTAGTCCCATAAACTTTGCGGAATGGCGCACGAAAATTTCGCTTGCCACGCGCAACACATTCTAGCGCTGATGATGCAACCGAGCCAGCAACAATAACCGCCAGCTAAATAGCACATAAGCTATTATAACTTTTTTGTTTTGGCGACGACGTGGACGAAATGCCGGCGCAGGCGTTGAGTAAGCCACGCGGTTGGACGAAAAATATATATTCTGTGTATATAGAGACAAAAAAATTGTTATTGTGGCACATAATTTGCACGGTAATTGCTTACAACATGGAACGCGTTACATGTGTGGCATGTGCTTTGGGTGTGATGGCTGAAATGGAGGTTGTAGGACGAAATTACAAATTTTTTTAGAGAAAATTAAAGCTAAATTGAAAAAATTTTTTTTTTTTTTAAATAATAGTGGAGTCAATAGAAAATTAATAAAAAATTAAAAAGAAAATATGTTCAACAAATAAATGTACCAAAACCGTACACGTCCGCCACGCGGACAAATAGTCCTTCGCACTAATGAGTTACCACTCACGCTCGAAAGAGTAAGCGCGAAATGAGTGAAATAATTTGCCAGTCGCACGTCGCGCTCTCAAAGGAAAGGATGCTGCTGCGCCTGCGCAAATTAGCAATGCAGCCGCGTCCAACTGCAGCCCGTCGCTACCAGCACAAATAGCTGCTTATACACACACATATACAGGCCAGCAAAACCGCCGCCAATCCATTTGTGTTAATTTAAGACGACGGGGGGTAACAAGCTAATAAACTGAAAAAAAGCACCAACACGACTGCAAAATTCACATGAAAGTCGCATAAACACCAGTCGCCGCCACCGCTATCCTCAACAGCGAGCGCGCGCGGCAACATCAACACATTTCAGTAGCGTCGAAAATATTGTTGCACACTGCGGCGCGTAGTCGTCGCACACTTGTCATGTTGGCTTTTTTCGTGTACGTCTACTCACGCCTTGTTGTTGCTGTCACGGTTGCATTCTGCATGACCTTGTTGTTGTGTTGCGTTCGCATGAAAACGATTTCATTTATAATTTATACGCACATAAATTGTGATTAATAAAATTTACACAAATGTCGCTGTGACGGCGACTCGTCGCTGCGTCGTTGGCCGCGCTTCGGCCGCGTAGTTTCCGCGCTTGTGATGCAAAGTAGGCTGATGGCGGGTAAAGAAAAGATCTGTCATAAATGTGGCAATACACTGAGCGGTTATCAAGCGAAGGTTGGTGAGGTTAGATTAGGTAAATAGGCTGATTACGCGTGAACCTACAAGTCGACCCAGGAGGACTACACATGCTTGTCGGTTGAGATGAGCCACTAGGTATGGATCAAAAACTCCCAAAGTAGGATACGACAAAACGCATAAAGCCTACCACATATTTATTGAGGCGGCTAATATCTATTCTTGCCAATTCGCCGGGTTCATAAAATGTATGGCAACCCAATGCTTCAGCCTTAGTATAGCGAAAGCTCGACAGAGGAGGAGAAATCGTTTGGATGTTTCCTTGTCGCAAAGGACCTTTTATATTCCACACTGGACCAGAAGGTCTTCGCAAAGCCACAAGTACTGATTGCTGACTAACGCTTGCTGAGCTCGCGGAAAGCTCATAGATCGAGCCGCCGAATGCAGAAGGCCTTCGCGAACCCACAAGAGCTGATGGTTAACCAACATTTGCTGAGCTCGCACGAAGCTCATAGATCGGGCGCCGGATTGCACGATGACTGGAGACCCCTGCTCACATTATAATTAGTATGGAGGCCTTTTCTTGCCAGCTCATCCGATTTTAAACTACCGACGATTCAGTTGTAGTCAGATACCCAGGGAAGTTTAATATGGAAGTACTTGAAGACTTGACTTCACTGTTTTCGAACTCAAAGCCAGCTTCGAAGTGGACGCATCTCTCCCTCCTCTCCCCCTCTCGACTCTGATCCATCTACATATCTCTCGTAGGTATGTGCGCGGACAAGATGTCTTCTGCGGCGCAGTGGCCCAAATTCTCAGAGATGTAACCGAAGTGAGAGAGGATTTCGGAATGTCTCTCACTCGGACCCTTAATGTTTCCGTTTTCCCAGAGTCTGATAATAATCTTCGCCGCAATGCATCTGCCGGCTTAATGCCATTAATTTCAGCCAGCTTCTGCGTCCTCTCTCTGTTTTATGCATATTGTTTGCAGTGCACAACTTTGGCCTTCTCATTTTAGCTGCAAACTCCGTGAACGCCTTCATCTATTTTTCGCTTTTGTGACATTTCACGCACTCTTTACCGACGTCTTTAGCGCGCACACCGAAAGTACTGCTGAACTTAATGAGAATTTTACCATATAAATTTTTGCCAATTGTGCCATGCAAATGCCAACTGGTTGGAGACGTGCCGTGGCACATTTATTGGAGCTCTCGATGTTGGCTTTGTGAATCACAGTGGCGCGCAAGCGCATGAAAAACGGCGGCGAACAAAAACTCAAACCATGCAAATTATGTCACTCCTACCCTTCACCTGCAACCGGCAGTTGGCCTGGCAGCCAACCCGGCAGCAAGTACCGGTTAGCTGAGCCCTTTTACGCTCCGCTAACATTGGCGTTGCACTTTGTTGCGAAAAATTTATGTGCTTATGAATAAATTCGCACGACAATGAGTAGCGGCCGCCGCCGCCGCCGCATGCGCAACTAGATCGTTTGTCCGCAACTGTCAAGCCGCGGCAACAACAGTTGAGTGGCGCGCATTGCAGCCAGCCATCGAAGGCAACTAAGCGCGGCATTAAGCGCAAGCGAGAACACCCACTGCTACCGTTAGCAACGCCAGCGCGATTCGCGTATTTGTCACGCTGCTCAACGGCGGGTGTTCAAGCGGGCGTTGCTCAACCAGCCGAGCGGCGCACAGCGGCTGGTGGCAGCCAACGGCCACCAACTCAAAACCACTGCAACGACGCGTCGAATTGTTGTCGCAAGTTTTGGGCGACCACTCGACTTGGCCTCGGCTGATGGACTGCAATGCCGCAGCGCGCATTGTTGCAACCGCAATTCATTCAGTTGCGGTCACGGTTGGTTAGACGGCGGTGGTCGCGTTGGCGTTGACGTCACACCTCGCTTTGTTGCAACAGTTGCACCACACCTGTGGCGAATCGCTTACGTTGCGGTCAGTAACAACAATGAATTGGTCGCTGCGCGCAGCTCATTGCGGCTAACTGCTAACTGCTGCCGGCTAAATTTGTTGCCGCTTGAGTGCTGTTGCTTGTTGCTGTCCGCAATTGTTGTCATTTCAATGAAATTTATGTGCTAAATGTTTGGGGACCTGGGACCTTGACTGCAGCAGCATCTCTTTGCGTTTCACCGTATATTTTTCTGTCCTTTTTTTGGTCAACGACGAGCGGATGTGGCATGCAGTGCGCATTTTGCATTTTGCGGCATACAGCGGCTAACTTGGCTTAATGAGCTAGCATGCCAAATGTTTAACATATGAAAATTATCGCCCGGCTATTTGTGGTTAATGAGCGGAGACGGCAACGAATATTCTTCCTCCGAATATTTGTAGTGAACCGTTTCTAAAGAGAAGTTATATAAGCATTATTCAATGAGGTATATGTGTGTGTGTGCATAATAGCTGAGCGTTGAACAAATTAGTTACCCTTGACAGTTATGTAATTAGCAGTTTGAAGAACTGCCATTTAAGTCGCAATTTATTTTATTTTAATTTGCCAAGCCATAAATGAACTTTTCAATAGTAAAGTACGAGCTCCGCGCGTAGTCCGAGGTCATATTTTGTTGTTGTTTTATTTTCTCAGTTTAAAATTGTATGAGGGCCATTCCATCCAAAATTTATATTCAACATTTTTTCTCGTTCAAAAAAATTTGTTTGTGTCCTTTGGGGCAAAATATTGGACAGGTATTTTTTTTCGTTCTGTCAGCTCCATTCTGAAGGCGCGTGGCGCACCACACTGCGACCAATGAGTATTTCAATCACGTTCTTACAGTCCCTTCTATCGAGTGCCTGCAGGAACTTAGTATACATATGTATTTCCAATCTACCGTTTTACACATGACTTTTGCGGTTTTACATCCCCTCAGTTCATTCCATCGCATTTTGATTTTCCCTACTATGCTTCTCTCCAGATCGTAGCATGAACAATGCATGGGTTTTCCAATGTCGATCACGTTTTCGGATGACAGCCACTCTTCGCAATCTCGTCCACTGTCTCATTGCGATCGATGCCTTCGTGATCTGACACCCAGTCGCTTACACTCTTCACTGTTGCCCAAGTTTCCAAGACAGTGTGACCCGGCAACAACTCCGTTCTCCATTTTAGAGATATCCATATTAATGCTTAATGTGTTGCGTGAAGCTATCATGCCTTTATGCCAACCATCTTTTTGTGTTAACTCTGAATCTTCTTTCTCAATTGAAACGTGGGTCAGTACCAACCGATCTACACCCGAAGGTTCTAGTCAATTGTCACTTGCCTATTTAGCCGCAAAACTTTCAACGAAGAGGACTACTATAGATGGTAGGTTTGTCACTAGTACAAGAGCCGAGGTTGGAAAGGTTCTTTGAGCTCCCGTTTTGCACAGCGCAGAGAACCTCTGAATCCTTCTTCCAGTCAAATTGGCACTTGGGTATGAGTATCTTTAAGGCATTTGCTGTGGAATTTATTGATCAAAAACTGCAATCTGGTTATCATTCCCGAAAAGCTCTCAGTTTTAAGCCCTTCTAAGATTTATACGTATCTCTTATTTCTTCTTCTAATTTTGGGTCCTTGGTATTCTCTAAGTTGTGTTGAAGCTTCAGAAAGCTATGTGCAAAGAAGGTGCCCCGCGCGAACTCACTTTGGACCAAAAATAACGACGAGTTGATGACTCGGGGCAGTGTTTGGAGATTTTCAAACATATTAATCCGCAGTTTTTGCGTCGATTTGTGACAATGGACGATACATGACTTTCTCATTTCACTTCGAAATCCAATCGACAGTCATCCGAGTGGACCCCACACGATGAACTCGCTCCAAAGCGTGGAAAACCGGTACAGTCGGAAATTTTATTGACTACCTTAAAAACGAAGGACCATCATCGTTATTAGACCGTTTGAAAGACGAAATCGCCGAAAAAAGGCTGCATTTGAAGAAAAAGGAAGTGTTGTTTCACCAAGGCAATACTCCGTCTCACAAGTCCGGGAAAACGATGGCAAAAGACCATAAATTGGCCTTTGAATTGCTTCTGCTTCCGTATTCTCCGGATCTGGTCCTCAGCGACTATTTTCTGTTCTGAGATCTGAAAAAAATGCTCGCTGGGAAGAAATTTTAGTGGAATGATCGCCGAAACTGAGGCCTGTTTTGAAGCAAAGGACAAATCGTACTACAAAAATGATATCAAAAAGTTGGAGGGTTGCAAAAAAAAAACGAATTTTGCCAAACGAAATGTGTTTTACTACGGTAAGCCAGGGATCTGTTTGTTTAGTTTGAGGGCCGAGATTCTTTTCTTTCAAGTTTAAATTCCTTGCCAATGCTTGAAAATTCAGAAACGGTTCGAAGAATTTATCCAACTGCTTACAGATCTGCATAATGTCAATTTACTTGGGATGATAAGATCTGGCACTGAACTATCTCTATTTCATAATCATTAAAGCTTAAACAATATGTCATCATTTATTATAATTAGTCGCTTAGTCGAACTCTATAGCTCGCAAATGCTTCCATTTAATGCTGGGAAAATCAAATTCATTTGCTTCACATAAAATTTACACGTGGTAGTAACTTAAATTACTAATATAATTTCTAATGTCGTGACAAATTACTAATTAATTTGGGAACATTAATTCATTTCCTTCCCTCCAACACTTTGGCATTCTCGCAGCACCTTAACCGCACAACAATAAACAAAAGTTTTAGCTAAAGCCTTTTAAGCCTAACAATAACCACACAATGTAGATAAATCCCCAGTACATGAGAATCGCTGGCAATTAGTTTTTCAATAAAAATACCGCATTTAATAGTCACAAAAGGAGGACCAAGTCTGGCGGTTAAGGAGGAAGCTGTGCCCAGAAAACATGCCAAAAATAGTGTAGCGGGATTTATTGAGACAGTCAACGGCGCATACGGCTTATATATCTGTGTACATATGTATGTATGTATAGCAATATATGGAGTATGACGTTACAATGAATCAACCCCAATTATAATTACGCCGCGCGACCCTAAATTAGCTACCAAATGTGCAAGTCGCGCCACAACGGCAGCGCGCATACATGTGCAGCCACGCAAGTACCCGCATAGTGTCGCATAGTAGACGTTGTCGATGTCAAATGCTGGCTCCTCTCATAACGCAGCGCTGCTTGTGCTCCTTTGCTATGTATTTCTATGATCGACCAAGCGTGTGAAGATGCGGGCGGCTGCCGCTGTCACTAAACTGCGCGTTGTCGCCGCCGCGCGCATACTCTCTCTAGATACATATATATACAAACATATAAATGTATGTTTCACTCTCATTCACTCTCGCTCCAACCGCACATTTGGTGGATCTGTCAGCGCCTTATTTGCGGGACGCGTTTGCCTAAACTTCAAATGATTGCCATATGCGCCACTAACATATTTACCATACAGACATAAGCGCGCGCACAATCACACACACATTTTTGAAAAATCTAGTTGAAAGGCTGATTGTCAGCATGATTCGTTGGCTCGTTGGCTGCCAAAAAGCAGCAGCAGCGAAACCGCAAGGGATATGTCGTTGCCGCGCCGCGCAGTGTTGCGTGCGCGCTCGTCTTTTCACTCTCCGCGCGCTTCCCCAATTACTATCACCACAATTGGCTTTTGCGCCAACTGCGCTCTGTTGCGGCTGCGATAAATTCAAAGGATTTCTTGTCGAAATTTGTCAAGCATGAAATGAGTGTCGCGCTGTTGTTGTGCGGCAACATTACAATTGCGCATTCGTTGTTATTGTTTTCTGCATGCTCATTGCTCTGGCTGGCTGACTGGCTGATAGGCTGGTAGACAATTGCGTCAAAAATAGACACAACCAGCATACAGCACACATTACGCGCTCGACAGCGGCGGCGGCTGAGCGTTCGCTGCGGAGTGTTGTTGTCTGCTGCGCCACGTGTTCTTGCTCGTATACGTTTTTTATCCGCTTTCAGTTTGCTGTTTCTCCAAAAGTTTTATTTTTATTTACTTACAGCACTTATTTCCATATAAACCTCTATATCTCAAGCATTTTATCCCCTCACTTATGCTCCAGCGCTGATGATTTATATGTAATTGCCGTTTTACATGCACCGAGCGATCCAATGCTCGCCTAGCTGCTCGTCCGCGCCACTCACAGCATCCATCATTCACCTACTCACACACATACATACATGCATATACTATATTCGATGTCTTCCTTGCTTCGCTTATGCCTTTCCGCTTAACCTTGCGCCTCTTTTGCGCTTCACTTCACTGCACATCATTTACCGGCAAGCGCACTTGAACTCGTAATTGGGGAAAAATGAAATGACATAAAAATCTATGGGAAAAATGAGTTCAAAATGTGGAATAATAAATACGAACGCGCAACATCTCATTACGCGACGACATGCGAGTACACTTACACCGCACACTTGTCGCGCCCGCGCTGCACCGCCACCGCAACACAAACACACATCCGTATCGGATTTTACTTTTCCTTCTTGCGCCACAGAAATTTACATAATTTCACTTTGATTTGCACAGACGAATGACAAGACCATCACAGACGCCTGTCTCGATTTGAAGCAGTATTTCTTCGCTCGCAAATGAATGCAAAATCATGAGATACACGACACAGTGGTCTCAGATGGAGTTCAGATTAATGGGGGAATCTTCTGAAGCAGAACTTCAGTGAAAGCTCGCCAAGTAAAAGGAGCTAAGGTTTATAGAAAAAGGGGATGTTCAAGATAGCTAGATTGTCTTTATCTAGACTTCATGGATGATATTTACGCATGAGTACAAATATGCCAATATATCTAGCTTGCTTAGAAACTATGTCATTCAGAGTATGCATCTGGGATTAGTCTTATTCTACAGACATTTGAGGAAACGGTTACGACTTAATACAGTACACCTATTTGGTTGGTTTGGGTTCAGATCCTTGCAAGTTGCTTGGTTTGGTCCACTGAACTGATAAGACACAAAACTCGGTTGTTTCGGCTAGATATTTTCCAGGATACGACCTCTAATAAGCCCATCTCAACAGTAGGTACATTTCAGCTCTTGCTTAGGTGTAGGTTTTGGAAATCTATCGAACTTATGTATCGGATTCGTGCAAATTTAATCGAAATGACAAGCTACTGTATATGTGGATAACAAGATGATGGTTTCACTGGGTCCCCTTCTTCGACAATGAAGTTCCACTTAGAACTTTGAAGCTGCCGATCGCAGCAATTCCTTATGCGTTCCCAAGATATAGCTTCGTAAAAACCTTTTACATCCGATTAGTCTTGGTTATGAAATTATGTAAGGTTAGAGTTTCTCTTTGAGATTTTCTTCATTTAGAGACATTCTAGTTCTGATCTTATATCACAACATACTATGCTTATACCAACAAATGTTCAGGAATCCAAACTTCTCGCCGGGACTATCCCGTCTACTCCTTTACCCCTGTATGTCATTAGTTTGGACCAATGATATAGTTTTGCCCTTGGGTATCTAAAATTTGAAGGAATAGTCACATTTGTCTTCGAATTTACGGTTCTGCTGCTAAACATCTGGGATGGTTTTTTCAAAGCAATTAGGGCTCATTTTCTAGAACTCCGACACGGATTGCGGTTTTGATCTTAGTTATGAAATCATCTAAGAATATAAAGTCTTCCGAGGCCATCTTTTGATCAGGAAAATTTTAGCTCACATAACATATCACAACCTGGTATCTTCTTACCAGCAAAAGCTCTGACATCTAGTTAAAACTTTCGCCTGAACTTTCACGCCTACTGCCTTTCTAACTCCTTAAGCCGAGTATTTTATTATTTCAGACCAATGACACAGCTTTGCGCTTGTCTACCGGAGACGAAGTAGTTCTAGCTCACAACACATATTACAACAGGGTAACTTCTTTCTCACCTACTGCCTTTTTTAGCATTCAATCCACTTTTGAATGATGTTAGATGATCTCAAGTGGTTGGTTGACTCATTGTTTAGGGAAAAGTACTGTGGATCGATTAACTATACTTAAGAGCTCCAATCTAAGATCGTTTTGAAACTAGGCGTGGCTCTGTTGAATAATCTTTATTATTTTTGATCGGTTTTTCTATAAAAGTTGTCTCTTGAGGAGATATCTCTTGGGTCATATTGCGTCTTCTTTACTTTGCCTTAGGAAATATTCCTAGAGTTCCTCTTGCCTTCCTAATAGTATAGACAAATATACCGCCAGTTAGTGGAATGAATCTCTTTCTGATTTTCACTACAACTATTTTGATTCCAACTATATCCATGTCACCGAGTGCGCTGGTTAGGGCATGTCGTTCCCATGGAAGATGATGCCTCAGCTAAAAGCACCTTTGACTCGAGATCCATGGGTGGACAACGGAAGCAAGGACGACCAGGCATCCAATAGAAGGACCTAGGGCATTGAGAACTGTCCACACTGGGAATGTACAACTGGCGTGACCTCGATACGATAGAGGCAACTGGCGAAGTTTCGTGACCTCAGCCCAGACCGACCACGGTTATTGTGTCAAAAACAAAGATTCGGATTCTGAATTCAAGTAGCATAAGAGATAAGAGTGATATTCAAAATGTTTTTTGTATCGGTTAGTTAGTCCCTTTTAGAAAAAATTGTGATGACTTATAGACCCTGTAAATCAGTGATTCAATAATCGTACTCGCGCTGCATACTTCCTTCACCGCGCTCCAAGTTTAAGTTCATCAGAACCCATTACCTCAAACTCTGGTACGAATTTTAAGAGGCTTCAACACACAGTGCTGTTATTACGCGCCCTTCTGCAACGTATAGACACCCCTCCCTGCTGAATTGCTGTTGTTGTTGCTTCGCCAAGCTGCCGCCTCATTTAGAATGATACCAAAAATTTACGTTGCCACTCATTTATGGATGAAATTAATAAGCCAAAAAATGTGACATTTATGTCGTTGCTTTTCCTGTAGCTAACTTGCAACAGCAACAACACAAACACTAGCACTTATGTAGGTGTGTGTGTGCTTGCAACGTGCGCGGCGACAAATGGCAACCGGAAAAAAATAAATAACAATAAAGGAGCAGAACCAGCACAAGTAGCCGGGTGTCGAGCGTCTTGCTAGTGTGTGTCATCAATGTGTGTGTATGTGTGTGTGTTGAAATGCAAGAAAGCGTGAAAAGTACGCCGATTTATAACCATACCAATTTCAAACAGCCAACAGCAACAACAAACATAATATACGAGTGCAGCCAACTAGCTAGTGTACCAACAACAACAACAACGTGCGTTGCAAGTGTGTTGAGGCGAAGACGGAATCAAAGCATCTTGCACGACATTTGAAAGGCGGAAAATTTATGACGAAAATTTCATTGACAATTGTCGCTGCCACAAATGCGCCGCACCACAGCCCTAGCTAGCTGTGGCTGTGTTGCAAGTAGCATACTAAGCGCGCGGCTGGCAATGAATGTCGAGGATTTCATGAACCAACCAACACCGCAATGCTATTGACTTAGGATATAAAACTTGCATAAATCTGTATATATGTACACGTGTGTGTGTGTGTGCTTCAGCTGCGCGCTAATGCCCGCTATCCATATTTGAATTCCTTTATCGCTTTTTTGTTGTTTTTGCTATTTTTCTCATTTTTTCCTTTACCCGCTGTGGGGAAGGAGTTATTTGGTGGCACATGCACGCCAAGCGAATTCTGCTGTGCGGCACATACACACATACTTGCAACATGTCGTGGCAAATGAAGAAATGATGAGACAAATAAAGCATTGCACACAAAGCCAACAAGCGTGAAAGACAATAGTACAAATAAATAAATAAACAGACGGACAGCCAAACAGACGCACCAGCAAATGAAGCTGCTGCGTTGAGAGTGCGGCGCTGCAGTGGGAACGTTGCGGCGGCTGCCACATCACAGCGCGGCACGCAACGCACGAGGGTACATCATTCGTTGTCAGTTGACATTAAAGCAAACACTTTGTCAACGCTTTGATGAATGCAATACGCGCGCAGTAGCAGCCGTGCAACATGCAACAAGCCAGCGCTTGATGTGATTTTTATTGGCTGTTGCGCGCTCTTTTTTTTATTTCATTTGATTTTACTTAATTTCTGTCGGATTTGTTCTTTTAATTCAGTGTTCGGTGGATATTTTTCATTTCATACCGGCTGTTGGTTCTTGTAGCGCGACCATACTGCAGCATGTCATTGAGTATATGTAGAGAAATCAAATTTGTAAGGACGTGCTTGGCGGCGGTGTTATTTGGGTTGGCTGCAGCTAATGTCTCTGAAAGTAATTTTGGGGAAAAAAGCGGTTTTGTTGGAATTAAAAACAGCGTTATGTCTTTAATTTGGTAACATGATTGGCTTACTGGATAAAATTAGGACGTATTTTGATTTTGACGTCTTTGAAAAATATGCTATATAAAAATAGTCGGATGATTGAATTAAATTCTAAGCTTGAACGGTCAAATCTCTTAGAAAGCTGAGATCAATTTTCATTAGCTTGACAGAACATTTATTTAATTCCTCATGTTTATGTAGTGTAGACCACGACCTTGACATCGCAATTCCAGATACTGGAGAGTACCGTACAATTTCTTATATCATATCAGCTAGTAAAAAGCTTACTATATGAGTCAAAGGCGGTGAAAACTCCATACTAGAGATGACTCCAATAGAGGTTGAACTTAAAAAGCTATTATACAATTCAAAAATGCTGAAAGCTTTATACTCAAGATCACTTCAACTGCCGTTATGCTTGTCGTTCTTGAAACTACACACCGCATACCGTAAAAAAACTATACTATGAAGACTTTCCAGTCTTTTCGAAATATTTACTACCTTACTGGAATATTGTTGCTTCGGTGAAAGCTCTGCTTGACTTTACTTTAAATAATCAGTATTTTCAGTAATCATATATTGAACAACTTGCCTTAAAACTGCCTTTCTGTACTGTACTGTTATATTGAGCGCTGATAGAACTACTTTATGTTGTTAAATGAGCTCTGTTCTGTTTAGTTATTACCAATTTTGTTTAATTTTACCAATTGGTTAGCGCTAACCTTTGATTTGGAACATATTTCTCTAAAAAGAACCTCCACTTTAATTGAATCTCTCCTTAATCTATAATACTTCAAAGCTTTTAGCGAACCCATATGGATCTTGCTTGGAACAGTTTCAAGCTCATCAAAAATGTCTGAATAGTTTCAACATAGGAGTAATGTCATAGATATTTTCGGTTTGAAAACATTTACAGAAATATAAGACCGTTTTGCTCAAGTGTTTCACAAGTTCAACAGTGCCAAATTCGTAACTAACAGTGGGAAAATTAATCAATGTGCCGTGTATTTTTCATGCTTGAAACGCTAATGTCTATAGAATTCGGAAATATCTCTTTTAGGGTTTCATTTCTGAAAATTGTACTTAATTTGTGTCGGTCTGAGCTAAAAACATAAAACTTCCCCAGCTACCTCTATCCTTTGCAAGTTCACACCCGATATACTTATATCCCAGGGACCTTGCGGAGTATTCTTCATCGTACATGCTTCGTCAAGCTTGAAGTTATACTAGTTTCGATTAAACATATTATTCACATATAGAACTATTCTTTACTAGGTTAAGATACGTGAGGTTAGGTTGGGTTAGGTTTGGTTGGGTAATGTTAGTTTAGGTTAGATTAGGTTAGGTTAGGTTAAGTTAAGACGTCGATCCCACTCACTAGCTGTACAATTTACGTTCGATCTCAATTGAACCGTTTAGAACGCCTTTCCGTTGACAAAGCGTTTCGAGCATATCACAAATTTGCTCAGACAATATGTCAGTTTCGGCTATGTCTCCCAGTTCCCCGGATATAAGACTGCCGAGATGTTTTAGTCTCAGTTCCGCAAGTGTTGGACAATGAAGGAAATATCCATTTTTCCATACAACTTTACTGTTACATTCCCCTATGACCAGGTACCAAAACGAGTCTGAGATAAAGCAGCTTGATGCTATTTCAAGTGAGGAAGGGCACTGCTTGAGTAACTAAATACATTTGAAAAACTTTAGCGACTCTTAGATAGTTGTGAGGTTCACGAGTCCGCGAAAACCTATTCTAAGATGCTTCTTGAGATTATTTGATAACTTATGAAGGGTATAGTTAGCAGCAACTGCTATTTTTGTGTATGGTATACTCTTTCTCTGTTCATTGCACTGCCCGCCGAATATTTGTGGGTAATGAAATTAGAGCTCATTAATATGTGTGGGGACGCGGATCAGCGCGTAAAAAAACCAAACAAAACGTGATTGAAAAAAGGACAAGGCAACAAAAATTCCGCTGACAAGTCTTCTCCCC
This sequence comes from Bactrocera neohumeralis, assembly GCF_024586455.1. Lineage (NCBI taxonomy): Eukaryota > Metazoa > Arthropoda > Insecta > Diptera > Tephritidae > Bactrocera > Bactrocera neohumeralis. Next base: position 78,941,731 of record NC_065923.1, on the reverse strand, counting down.
ACTCAAAACGAATTAAACACTTAGGCAGCGGTGGAGCAGATTCATTGACAATAACTTCAAATTTCTTCTCTCATACAATCTTCCAACTTTTTTGTGAACTTCGTTGTGCCCACTGCTTGGTTTTAGGAAATTCTTTAACAAATTGCGTACGCATGTTGCATGTCGCACATACATAGCAACAACATATGGGCATGCTTAGCGCGCTGCAAGCGTCCGTTCCGCGCTACATGTGTGGGGGCAACGGAAATTGATGCTGTCTGCACGGCGGCACAACTGCAACTAATCAAAACGTAAACAAATGACAACTGACAGCAATAACAATAATAACAACATGCAAACAAAAACAAACAATTGCAGTGTGTAGACAACAATCAAAGTGAGGAGAAGCACAAAAAAAAAGAACAACAAACAGGCATGCTGTAAGTTGAACAACAACAATATGTTGAACATGCAACAAATCTGACAAAATAAAGTACGCTCGAACATGAAATTCGAGCTGACAACAAAGTGATGCACTCAAACACACGCGCACACACACTCACGCACTTGCGGACTTAGCTAATGCTTTGGACTTAGTGAATGTTAAATGCTAAATGCTGGCAACTAAAAGCTCTTGCGCCGCAAGCTCCCTTCCTTTGCATGCTGCCAACGGCACAGCATGGCGTTTGGAGGCAATAAATTAATAAAACTACAACAAAAATGTCTGTGACATTTGGCAGTCCATTTGTTATTTGTCCTCCGACACACACTCAATAAATAGTTAACACTAATAGTACCGTTATAAAGTTTTAGTAGGCGCACATTTATAATTTGTTTGAAATTTTTCACTTTTATTTGCCTGATTTATGAACTTTTTCGATTTATGAAAAATTATCGCACCATTTCGTTTGTAATTTGATATTATTTTCAAATGATTTCAGTTTTTGATTTATTTGCCATCAATTTTAAGAACTCACAATTTGCTAGACTGTTTATGGGACGAGCTAAGATGAGCTCAACTTTTTTTAGTAGTCAACAAACGGCAACAATTTCAACAAAATTTTAGAGCGTTAAAAGTCAATTTCATGAGTTTAGGTTAGTATGTATACCCTAATTAGGTCTTTCCGGTGCTTTGTTCTGCTGCCAAAAAGAATGAAGAGCCCATAAAAAATAGTACAGAGCTTGTGAGATATAAGCAAGCTTAACACTGTGGGCGATAAGGAGCGACCAAAGCTATAGATTTTGACCAGCTTTTTATCGAATTCAGCTTCGGTATTCGCGAACGGGATCCGACGAACGGCTCTCATTAGCAGCAGTGATGCATTACGTAAAACACCAAAGATGGGATGGCACTTAATGTCATTCTATATTTGTAAGAGTAACTGTAGACACACTCCTCAGATGCTTTGCTGCGAAGGTTGCTATCAGACTCCGGGAAACTGAATAAACTAAGGCTACCAGAGAGGCATATTCCGAAATTTCGACTTCATCCCCGATAAGTTGGACCTCTGCGCCGCGGAAACTACCCCTAGTGGCAACTTCTTCGCGCACATACCTCTAGAAGATATTTTGGTGGGGCAAAACCGCTGGGGAAAATGCGCAGTGAGATTTTCACGGTTGGGTTGAAACTCAAGAGGAAGGTTGGAGGGAGTCATTTTTCCGGAGCTCTCAATCAACTCTAACTTCAGAAGGCCAAACCACTGTAATATCTTTCAAGCAGAAGTGACAGGCCATCAAGGTGGCAGCAGATGTACATGGTTCTCCGAAGTGCGACTTCGGTGGGAAATGTGGGAAATAGGCATCCACTTCGATAGCTGAGTTGCTATACAGGTCTTGCTTGAGCTCAAAGAAGTTGAAGGAAGCTTGTCTTGGTCCCTGGGCATAGAGGAATCGTGGGAAGTCGTAAATCCAGCCGATTAGCCCAAATTCAGGATGGGAACGAGCAGAGGTTTTTCTATCTTCGTGTGTTCGGACGCTGGATCTATGAGCATCGCGCGAGCTCAGCAAGAGTTTGCCAGCAAGCAGCACTTATGGGGTTGCGAAAGCCTTCTGGTCCAGAGTGGAGCGTAAAACGTTCTTGGGACTGCTTGCTGTTAGCAAGGCTCATATTGTCGCAGTGATAGATATGTATACTAACTGGACTCTGTTACATTGACACTACCGCAGTGAGGCCAGAGATTTTGGAGAACGCAACCTGACAACCTTCGATAAAAAGGTCTTATTTTTCAATAGATTTAAATTTTTTAGTTTATTTTTTATTTTTCGTATTTTTAAAGATCATTAAAGTAGTTTTTATTTATTAATAGAATTTTTTCTTCACAAGAAACTCTTTCTAATCACTTTCAAATGGATATAGGTTATTAGAACCTCCAATGTGAAAACTAAACTAATATTTTCTTTTCTTTCGGTCTTAGAAGAAGAATTGCACTTTTTGCGTTGAAATATTTTATCTTTTGCGTGTTAGAAGGTAGTTTATTTTATTTTATCAAGTACATCAAGCGTATTTGTAATTTATATATTAAGCACGTGAGTAAGATTTTAGTTTCAAAATATGACAAAAGCCTCTGCCTCGTATTTATTTGAAGAAATTATGGTTATACAGTCCTTCCTCACTTTACTTCTTTTGTAGTTTAGTAATATAACTTTTAATTCATTAACCGTTTGAGAAGTATGCGCGTTGCATGAACGAAATTACGCCTAAAAGTATGCAAGTGGGTAGTATAATATACGTATATGGAGCACTTGCCTGCAAAAAACCTTTACATGAAAGTGCTAGGCAATTAAAAGGTGTTAATAGGGAAATGTTTTAAATGCATGAAAGCTCGTTCTTAAAAAAAAAAAACTTTTTTTCTTTCAAATATATTAAATACAAATACGTCGGTATCAGTAAACAATGCAGGTCATTCGTATTTACTCAATTAGCAAAAGTGCAATTCCACGTACTTAAATTTGCGCCGTGAAATCCTTGTAAATACACTTTCCACCAAATTATTCAGTTCCATTACGTTTTAAATCATCAATTTTTCATTGTATTTCCTTTTGATAAAAGCTTCATTAAAATGTATTAAATATTTGTATGCAGTTTTATGTTTTTATATACCCGCAATCACATACATACATACACATATGTATGTAAGCTATATACCAGCGTCAACGCGTCGCGCAACCGACAGCCGCCGAAGGGAATCGATTATTGTCACGAGATAATGATTGCCAACGCGTTAATGCAGTGTCGACGAAGTGCACTGATAACCGAATAAAAATGGTAATTTGAATCAAAAAGATACCGTTACTATGAAAAACAACCTGCGCGTGTATATTTACATATATTTTGTGGTATTAAAATACAGCCATATTAATATATAGTATATTATTCCGCTATACATATACATATGTGCACTTACCGTTATTGGCGTTAATTAAATAAAAATTTCAGAGTTAATGAGCTACGCGTGAAGTTGCACACGCGCTCGCAACCAAATGCTGTTAAGAAGCGCGTAATGAGAGCTGAAGAGTCGGCCCGCAGCTTTTTTGTGGAGAAGTGTGGGTTTAAATTTTGTTTTTATTCTATGGACAGGGTTTGTTTGTATTGTGAAACGCTGCAGGCAACGTCGAGGATCCTATAATTGAATATTATTCATAGTAGTATTTATGTGAAGGAGCTTTTCTCCCCAAGAAGCCGCTCAAGTCCTTGTATGGAAAACTTTTTTATTTGACAAGATATCTACACGAAATTTGGTACAGATTACTTTCCAAAACAGAGCTACCATCTGCCAATAAATTGTTCAGATCGGATCTATAGAATATAGCTCTCATACAAACTGATCGATCAAACTCAAATACTTTTATGGAAAACTTTTTCTATTAGACAAGTTATCTACCCGAAATTTGCTAGAGAAAATTTTCCAAAGGGAGGCAACAATCCTGGAAAAAATTGTTGAGATCGGACAACTAGAGCATATAGCTACCATACAAACTGATTGTTCAAACTCAAATCCTTGTATGGAAAACTTTTTTATTTGCAGAAAAATCTACATGAAATTTGGCATAAATTATTTTCCAGGGCAACGGTACATTCTCTGAGGAAATTGTTCTGATCGGATCACTATAGCAAAAAGCTGCCATACAAACTGACCGATCCAAAAAAACTCTGTATGGAGAACATTTTTATGTACGAAGATATCTTCATCAACTTTGACAAACATTATTTTCCAGAGCAGGACCATAATCTTCTAGAAAATTTATCAAATCAGAAAAATCAAAATCTAATCACGCGCTTGAGCTCTCAAAAATTTTCCGCCCATCCGTAACACCCTGCAGCGCTGCCTCGTGCCAACCATAAACGAGTCGAAAACAAACCAAACGCTCTTCATTTGATTACTCACCATTATCGCTGCTTTGCACTTCAATCACTTTCAACACATTCCATATCTCGCGTGCCACGCACTCGCATTGTTTGTTTGCTGCACATTAAATTAATTGGAATTAAGCAGACACTGGCAATCAACGCTGTCGTGTGGCAACGCTTTGATGCTATTTATGCGCAATAATTTTTAAAACAAATGATAAATGTTTATTAACATTAACGCAAACGAACGCCAACTCGCTCTTCCACTCACCCACGCACATCTATACACATATACAAACACTTACTTGTTATCAACACAGGCTTTAGTCGCAATGCTGGCGGCGCCCAACCCCCGCTTGCTGCTCATTGAACTCAAATTATCAATCATTTCATTCATTCATTCATTTATGCCGTTATTTGTGCGCTCATTTGCTTGTTTGCACATTTGTAATTATATTTTTTGTCGCTGCCACATCTTTCGCCCTTTGTTTTTGCTTTTGCTTTTGTTCTGCATTTCATGCGACTTTTATTTAACTTCTTTTCGGTGTCACGTGCATTTGACATAAATTTAATTTAAAATCAATAAATTTCACAACTCATTTGTCATGTCAAAGCCCCTACCACACACACATTTCATTTACATTGTTGGATTGCGTACGTGTGTGTGTGTAGCGCTTATTATTTCGGCATTTTTTTTATTCTCTGCTGACTTTTTAAATAAATTTTTAATTAAATTTTTTCACCGGCTATGATATTTTATTAATAAATATTTGTTATTTTCTAGTTGAATTTAGTGAGTTTAATGTTTTTCTGTTTACATAATACATTTTTTAAAATAGTTTTCATATCAGTAGTTAAATATTTGGGTCAGTTTGCATTTGTAAATGTAATATTTACATAGTAATTCATATGTAACATATAATATGAACAAAAATATTTATTGTGAACAAAATATTTCAAATATTGACTTACTTTTTACATCCCAAATCTGTGAGAAACAATTAAAATATTGACAACTCTGGCATATCGTTGATTTAATCATTTGGTTATTGAATTTGAAAATCGTTATTGAATAATTTCTAATAAATATATTACTTAATTTATATAGTTTTTATGTTTGTAGTAGAATAAAAATCTTTATCTCGATAGAACAATAAAAAAAGTGCTCCGATTAAACATTTTTATGTTGACTTCACAAGGTTAAGCATTTCTCGTGATGATAACTTATGAAAATAAAAATATTTTCTCAATTTTGAATATTCAGTTTATATGGCAGCTACATGCTATAGTGCTCCGATCTGAAACATTTTTATGTTGAGGTTAGCTCTACTTAAGGTAATAAGCCATGCTAAATTTCGTGATGATAACTTATGAAAATAAAAATTTTTCCTTACAAAAACTTGTTTTCGAATATTCAGTTTATATGGCAGCTATATACTATAGTGGTCCGATCCGGAATATTTCTTCGGAGATTATAGCCTTACTTAAAGCAATAATTCATGCCAAATTTCATGATGATAACTTATGTAATTAAACATTTTTCTTTACAAAACTTTGTTTTCGAACATTCAGTTTGTAGGGCAACTATAGGTTATAGTATCGAAATCTAAATCTAAATTTCAGGGATTGTAGCTCCAATTTTGACAATAATCCATGCCAAATTTTGTTACGATATCTCATCAAATAAAAAGTTCTTCATACAACAACTTGGTTTTGAACGGTCCGTTTGTGTGGCAGCTATATGCTATAGTGGCCCGATATCAGCGATTTCGACAAACGAGCAGCTACGTTAAAAGAAAAGAATGTGTGCAAAATTTCAGCTCGATAAACCCGTAGCATAGTGCTGAATCGTAAGTCAGTTCGTATTCGACGTCTACCAAAGTAGTCCACCAAACTTCTGTTCCCACCCGAAATTATTGCATTTAAAAACACAACGACTAATGCCAGTTCGTCAAACTTGACTTTTTCTTATATTCTCACAATAAAACAACCAAAATTTCCGTTTCCTCTTTCACTTACCATTCATTTTTAACTTCCCTCGCTTTAATTCAAGACGTATCGCACTGTCAAAGTCGGAAATACCTATTTTTGGGCACTGACAAGCATTTTTTGTAAGAGTCTTAATTCAATTTGGCTAGAAATGAGCATTTTTGACAATTTATGCAGTTAACGAGTTTTCGGTTTTGGGTATTAGGATATAGGTAGCTCATACGCTTACGTCTTGTCTAGGAACTTTTCATGGTTGGGATAAGAACTAACTAAAATTTTTTGCTCTGTTCTCAGTTCCAGGATTCTGGGCTGATTTCATGACTGTTTAGCATACCTTTGGGATTGTAGGCTGATTTCTTTCTCATGATTCCCAACCATACCTTTGAGATTGTGGTCTGTTTGTTGGACTGATTTCTTTCACATGATCCTTAATCTTACTTTTGGGTTTCTGGGCTTATTTCTTTCTCATGATCCCTAGGTATGTTTGTTTCTTTTCATGCTTTTGGGATTTTGGGCTGATTTCAAAATACTTTTGAATGTCTAGAATGAATTAAAAAAAAATGTATGGTATTTCAAAGCTCTTGGAACATTATTTATCCTGTCGACATATATCTTTAGCCACCAGTGTGTAAAATATACTTACTTATCTCTCATAAACCTATGTAAATTAATTTTAATTAATTACTTAATTGTCAACACAACACACTGGCCACAGCCTTATTATCGCTTAGTGAGCTCAGTGTCATTAACCCGTCGGTGGACCCCTAAAGCGTGTTACTAAAAAACCCATGATAAAATGTGGAATAACTATGTGTTTATTACCGTAATAATCACCCATATGAGTATTATGACAGTTATATAAACAACAACACACGCACCGTTAACTTGTTCTACTAAAAAAGAGCAATTAAAGAGCGCTTATCAAACAAAGAGTATAATATAATACACCCACAGGAAGCAGAAGGGTGGCAATGCTGTACAGAATATACACACTGTGGCATGTAGATTAGCACAAATGGCTTGGCTAACTAGAAAGGGAGTTGAATATGAAATTTAATGACCTGCGTGTACAATTGGCAAATGACTTAATAAAAGTCGGCAACAACAGAAAAATGTATACATATGAGCCTCGAGTATCACATGAAAAGCGGCACACCAAACAAATATTAATGTGTTTGAATTTATGTATTTCTTGCTTATATGCATTCTAATTACTGTGTATGTGTTCCATATCAATCGCTTTATGGTCATATGCTTAGCATTCAATTGATAAAATTATATGCCGCTGTAGACAAGCGCAAAATTATGGGCACGCAAACGCCAGGCAATGATAATGAGCGCCAGGGTGAGGATAAATAAAAGTGCTAGAGAAAGTAAGGAGAATATAAGGAGGAAGCATTACACCAAAAAATTAGACTATAATTTGTAGCAAGTAATATCTTGAAATATGTGGTATATCTGTCGTTCATTATGGGTTTTACTAATTGTGAGCATGAGTGAGTTACTAAGCAGGCAGTTGAACTTAGTTTATCAGTACAACTAGTTCTTTTTTGGTCACACAGAAAGCCGAAATCGTTTAGAACTTCGACTGCAACGAAGTCATAAAGCCATAAAGTGGTCTTTATCTTGATTTTGATCATTCTGTTTGTATGACAACTATATGATATAGTGATTCGATCCAATCAATTTCTTCAGATATTGTTGCGTTGCTTTGGAAAATAGTCCTTACCAAGTTTCATTTTGATACCCCATCAAATACAAAAGTTTTTCATACTAGGGCTTACTTTTAGACGTTCCGTTTGTATGACAGCTATATCATATAGTCATCCGATCTTCAAAATTTTCACAAATATTTTAGCATAGCTTTAGTAAATACTTCGTACCGAATTTCGTAATAATATCTTGGGAAATAAAAAAGTTTCTCATACAAGTACGCTTAATTTTGATCGGTCAGTTTGTATGGCAGCTATAACTTATAGTGATCCGATCGAAACTATCTTTTCGGAAAATATACCGTTGCCTTGGAAAATAATGTATGCCAAATTTCATGAAAATGCCTCTGCAAATGAAAAAGTTCTTCATACAATAACTTCTTTTGGGTCGTTCAGTTTGTATGACAGCTATATGCTATAGTGATCCGATCAGAACAATTTTCTCGGAGAATGTTACGTTGCCCCGGAAAATAATTCATACCGAATTTCGTCAATATATCTTGTCAAATAAAAAACTTTTCCTATAAGAACCTGATTAGCATCGGTCAGTTTGTATGGCAACTATATGCTATAGCGGTCCAAAATCGGCGTTTCCGACGAGTAATCAGTTTCTCGGCATGAAAATGACGTGTACAAAACCTCAGCGCGATATCTTCTGTAAAACTTCTGCTTTTTCGCCTGAAAATATGCTAGAAAATCTAGTTGAGTCACAGCTTTCACTGGGTTGGTTAACAGTTTTTAAGCGCAACAAATCCCAAAAGACCAGCCCCAAGTCATGCCGCAGCTACTACCATATGCGCCTGCAAATAGATAACACAATTAAGCATATGTAAATAATGGTTTCTTAGCGTGCATATCAGCGCAATAGCAACAATTTTAATAACTCGCTTATAGCCAATATGCAACATGTTGTCACCATAAGCTAATAAAGTAATTACAATGTACATGCAACAGCGCTCTTACTTTCGTGCGCTTACTTACTTTCTATATTACATACACCAAATATACGCTACAGTCGCGCCATCATGACATTTTTAATTTCATATTCAATTTCCTTGTTGACCCTAATCCCTACATGATGGCCTCGTGTTGCATGCAGCAGGCGGCTTAAGTGCCTATACTATTAGTGTTTCAAAGGCAGTAGTGAAAAAACTCTTGATGCCACATAAATAAATATGCTAACATAAAATAAATAAGCTCGGCAGAAGTGTTAGTCCAAGACACACTACAAACAGCCCTAAGTACAATCAACCCATTTTGGCGCGCTCTCAACTCTTATATACGCCACTGCAGTCCTTACGCCCACAATGCTTCACTTAGCCACTGCTCCTCTGCAATTCAGTTCAGTTCCAGTTATAAATTATGTCAATTTTTCAATTTCCATGCTTCAGCCTTAAAGTGGTGAAATGCATACACTTAGGCGTCGAACAAAGCAATTTTCTCTCGAGTTATAACTCCAGTCCGCAGCGTGTTTTTTTCTGAGAATTTCTACGAGTTGTTGCACTACACACTTCTTATATTTATTTATTTGGATGTTGTTGTTATGTTTGCTGTATTTTATATACTTTTTTGCCGCACGGAAATTGATGTTTCATTCGCAGGAAGTGTCAAACCATTATGGGCGGTCGTAATGTAAATTGCCCGACTGACTTATGGGCGGTTGATAAGTTATCGCTGGGATATTTTATATGTCAGTAGTGAGTTGAAATGACGGGAAGATTGCAAAAAGAAGTAAATATCAGCATCTAGTTGTCCGTTTACGATTTTCAGAGTGTTAAGCTTATTTGTGGGCAAACGATTTTCGAATCAGAATGCTCGAATGTTAAATGAGTTTAAAGAAATTTTTATAAAATTTGTACACAGGATTGTATTTGCTTTGATATAACGTTTATTGTGGATTTTCTGTGGAAAAAAAGATTTCTGATAATTTGATCATCTAAGTTTTGAGTATGCTTTTTATGCCCGGACCGCCTGGATCTGTGCTCTCACATCGCTTAAATTCACATTTCTCAGTGAGTCGAAGCACCTCTAAAGCCCTCCTAGAATAACAAAAAGTGCTGGGAATCTATATTTTATAATATCATATAATTAGTTCTTCGTGAGCACTGTAATTCGACTTGGTAATTACTCGAAGTCTCGTACAGTCGCTTATAATTTATCCAGGTGCTCTTGGTATATCCAAATGTTTCTTTCGTGAGACTCGCTTGCTTTCATATGTAAAGTTTAACCTTTTTATAATCTAAAATAGTCCAACTTGACTGACTCTTTTGACTTATTCTCTTTTATTGATTCTTCTGACTAATCTCTATTTCTCCAAACCCTGGTGGCTTCGGGAGCAATATATGCGAGGTCGAAATAAAAACCAAATTGTAATAACCTCTTCTAACTATTTTTTCGATTTTGAAAAGGAACGAACTCCGAAATGATATTAATTTTCCTCTGCTGTTATGCCAAGTTTCCAGAACTTTATGTAGGAAGGAAGACCTGCAACGGTCTGTGGAAGGATCTCTAACTGAACGCAGTATCTCCTTAAGGGATTAATAATATTCTAGCCTACGAATTTAGTGCACTTATCTTAATTTGTGTAAAAATATATTACCAAGGGAACTAAGTATGTAGGGAATTTATGTTATTCTATGTTATATTAAATTTTTGGGTATCTCATGTTTTATTATTTTGTGCTGTGTTCTGTTATGTTGTTTTGATATGCTATAATATGCTATTCTATGTTTTTCTATGTTATGAAATTCTATGTTATGTTAACTTTTTAAGTGTCTCATATTGTTTTATGTTATGCTGCGTTCTGTTATATTGATTTGATATGCTATAATATGCTATTCTATGTTTTTCTATGTTATGAAATTTTATGTTATGTTAACTTTTTATTTCATATTGTTTTATGTTATGCTACGTTCTGTTAATTGATTTGTGTTATTCTCTGTCATTCTTAATCTGATATTTATATTATATCTTATGTTTTGTAATGTCTTGCTATATTATGTCATATAGATTTGCTATGTATGTTGTGTGTGAAGTGCCATGTTATGTATGTATGCTAATAGCGTTCTCATGTTATTCTATATTGTGATATGTTCTTTTGTACTGTTTTTATATATTGTGTGTTCATGGCCGAACATGCTATGTTATGTAATGCTATGTTATGTTATGTCATTTTATGTTATGTTAACTTTTTAAGTTTCTCATAATATTTTATGTTGTGTTATACTCTCTCTTGTTGACTTTCCATGTTATGCCTTGTTATTTAAAGCTATGCTATGTTTTGTCATTCCATGCTATGTTACCTTTTTTAGTATCTCATGTAATTTTTTGTTATGCTATATTCTCCCATATTAAATCGCGATTTTATGCTATGATATTCTATGTTTTGTCGTTCTATGCTATATTAACTACGTATCTTATGTTATTCTATGTTTTTTCATTTTCATTTTCATTTTCCAAGTTATGCTATACTATGCTATGTTATTTTATGTTTTATGATTATGTGCTTTGTTAACTTTTCTACATATCTTATGTTATGCTATGTTTTGCTATGTTCTTTAATATTTATTTTCTAAATTATGCTATACCATGCTGTGTTATGCTATGTCATGTCATGTTATACCATGCTATGCTACGTCGTGAAATGTTATGCTATGCTGTATTATATCTCTGAGTCATCATGACACACGCAATCTTATTTGATACCGACATGATTCTCTAACAAACAAAGCTTTGAGATGCAAATTGCCGACAGCCACCCCAACCTGACTTATGAAACCGCTACAGCGGATCTCAGCAACTCGCAATCGTCCACTTTCATTATCCTTGTTGGCAAATATTTGCACTCATTTAGAGCAGTGCCGCCTGCTTGAGTTGCATTTTCGCGCCGAACAAAAAATCAGTGACGGACTGCGCACTAAGTTAGGCATAAAAGCCAACAAAAACACAACAACACACAGCGCTAGCGTCAATTACAAGCACGAAAGCACCTGATGGCTGTCTGTTTGCTGGGGAACTTAGGTAAACTTAGGTAAAGCTAAACGCCGCGGCAGATAATTGATGGTCGACGACAGGCAGACGCGAAGCAAAGCAAACAAAAACAAACACACACACACACATGCTCGGCTGTGGCAATCAAACGCATGCTGGTTGCTGCAACATTTTTGATTTGTATACGCGTGCAAATTGTGACTTTTATTGGATTATTAATTGCCGGCTGGCAGTTGCAACAGCGCACAAGTGCCGCTGACGGATGAGCGTACCTGGTGTAGATGCCACATACGCGTGGGTGTGTGTGTGTGCGTTGGCTGTTGTTTATGGCAACAGTCTACGGCCGTTTGCTACAGTTATGCCGCGCATACGCCAAGGGAACAATCAAAAATTCAAACACACTTGTGGTGTGAGTTGCACAGACACATACACACATATTTTTGTATGTGCGTATGTGTGAATGCAAGTCTGTGTTCGCTTGCGCCTGCATTCGTGCATTCGTTTGTCCAGCATTTGGTCATCCATCCACGTCAGGTGCGCCAATTGTGCAGCTATGGATTGCTTTGTTGTTGTCGTTGTTGCAGCAAATTTCCAGCTCGTTTTTCAAAATGTCATTTCAACTGCACGTCCAAAGGTGCGTGTGCAACAACTCTTCTACTTGCCGCATTTCTGCATTACCGCCGCATCTGATTCCTCACATTTCTCTCTCTCACTCCCACTCTCTCTGTGTGTGTATACACGCAGCTATGCACTTGCTGCGGTTGTTGTCGATGATTGTGTTTGCCTGCGGTCACCTCATCCTGCGCCACACACTTCCTTTTGCTGACACGGCCTTATCAACGCTGCTGTGATTGCTGGTTCCTACTCTCACTTAACTCCATTTCACCGTCGCACTGCTCGCCGCTCACACGCATCTTCATCTGCTCGCTTGGTATGCCAGGCTACGGGCTGCTACAAGCCGAAAGTCATTTTGTTGACTGTTGATGAATTTACGTTTGAATTTGCTGATTTGGTGAATGACTTCATTAGCAATGCGCACAGCAGTGGCGCTCAGGCTTTCCTCACACACACACACAAACACCAGCTCACTATTTTCCCACTTCGTTCACTTAGTCTACTTATGTATGTGATGGTATGCAGGGCTAGTGCTTATGCCGTTAATTACACACATAACTGTAACTCTCTCACTCGTCCTCCCTCTCTTGCACCCACCTCTCTCATCCGAAATGCTTTGATGTTTAGTCGCAGTTATGATTCCTAAAAATCTCCTTTCATGTGCAACCATAGAGATTTGTATCTCTAATTACTCGTTGCGAGTTATCTCGTCTTGCCTCTCTCGCTTTATTAACACTGTAAACATTTGCAAAATGTCTGATTTGTTGTCTGCATTGATTTTAATCAGTTGACTGCCACTTGTTTGCGTTGAGTGCATTAATTACTGACAATTTGCGCGCTTTCAAGAGGCCAATGAATTAATTTTCAGACTTTTCATAATTTTTCAATACGATAAATGACCACTCATTGATTAATTGACTATTTAATGATAAATAAATTACTGACATATACGAACGTAAAAGCATATAAAAATTTAAAATGGACCTGTAGCATCATTCAGAGAGCGAGCGGGTTGGCTAAACCGCAGGCTAATTAAAATGGGTTTTGAGAGAAACTATTCAGTAATTTCACGTCAGATAGGTCCTACGAAGTAATACTAAATCGGATTTGAGTTGGGAGTAGGTTAGGGTTAGCGGATTAAAGTTCCGCACTCCGACTTTTATTGCCTATATTTGAAAGATTTGGCAAGCTTTAAAGCTCTGAAAAAGTTCTCTATCCCAAAGTTTCCCATATTATCCTTTCCCTATCTTAGTGATCTAAGTCCGTTTCAATATCATGTCCAATATTTGATTTGAAAATGGAAAAATGAAAGCCAGCACTGTAATTGATCTACCAAAGAGCTTTCTAAAGAGCTTTTCACTTTGTTTCCTTTTTTTTAACAAATTTTCTTCATTAAAGCTTCCCAAGTACAGATAATTTTTAGTTATTCTACTATTTACTCGAACTTAGAGCTTACTTTGACTATCTACATATTCTTAGATACAGCTTATGAAATGGTAGAACTTCCTTAGAGCTTTTTAAAAAAGAGCTTTCATTTAAGGTACACATTTGAACTCCCCTGTTTTCAGTCAATGTAAACGATAAGGTACAAATAATTAAATATCGGTCGAATGACCTTTGAAAGTCTTAGGCTTTTCACTATTTAAGCTTTCTAAAAGCAGATATTTTCTAGTTATTCTGAGCTTTGAGCTCACTCTTACTATCAATATATTCTTAGATAAAACTTATTAAACGGCAACACCTCCTTAGAGCTTTTTTAAAAAGAAAGGTTTTATTCAAAGTACATGTCTGAAGTCCCCTCTTTTGAGTTATTGCTAACAATTAAGTACAAATAATCAAAAAACGTTCGGATGATCTTTGAAAGTCTGTTACTATTTGAGCTCAAAAGCTTTATACCATCCGTCAACCTCGACGTTAGGCGCGAAATTAATTGTGACGTGTCTGGGGGCACTTTTAGAAGATGGAACAGTTTTAAATAACTATACTTTCTTAAACAAATATCATTTTTGAAGCGTGCTAGAAATTATAGAACCGAAGTTGTCGAGCAAAGACTGAAGCTTCACAAGCACTAGTATCCAAAAATATAAATTTGCAAAGGGCATAACGGGTTGAGAGTTGTTTTAACATTTTGCTAAATATGTCTGAATTGATCAAAATTAATACAAAAGCTTTGAAGCTTAAGTAAGACGGAGCCTTCAACTGAAAATCATATTTATTTTGAAAGGGAATATCGTTTTTAAAATTCAGCTTTTTCTCTATTCATAAAATTGAAGTGAATTAATCTAAAAACAAAATGCTTTGTAAGCTTTTAAAGTTCTATATGATAAATCAATCAAAAATAATTTATTCCATTTCTGAAACAAAGCAATACTCCAAGTATTTTTTTGAATGTTTTCCTCTGAGCTTTTTTTAACATCTTGTCTTATCACGAAAAATTCAACAAATTTAATTAAATTAATCATTATTTAGTACGCCTCAAGGCTTTGAAAGCTTTTCTATGAGCTTTTCTTCAATCAAACATTATTTATTACGCTATTAAAACTATGGAATCCTCAAAGCTTTGAAAGCTCTCTTATGTGTTTTTTTTTTCATTTATTATTTTATGATAAAAAATATAATTAATTTAATTCAATCAAGCATAATTTATCTCTTTTATAAAGCTATGCAATCCTCAAAGCTTTGAAAACCTTAAACTGAATTTTTTAAAAACTAATTTAAACATTGCATCATTATTTTTGTTTTTAAAACTATGTCAAAGCTTTAAAAGCCTTCTACTTAGCTTTTTTTAATTTCTTGTCTTTCCATAAGAAACACAAAATTTTAATACAATCTAGCATTATTCCTCTTCAATCCTTAAAGCTTCGAAAACTTTCAACGGAGCTTTTTTCAACTTCTTGTTTTATCATGAAAAATTCAACAAATTTAATTCAATCAGTTATCATTCTCCTTACTTTTCTAATGAATATTTAAACGAATAACGGTACATTTTTACTACCCATACCTTAAAGGAAAATAAATGGCGCTCATAACCATATTTTCAGCCAATATCTCGAGTATCAATTTTAAGGCCATTAAGTATCGTGATATGAAGTCGAAGAGAAAAAAGCAGAATGGCAATGAAATCAAATCGGAAATATGAGTATACGATTTACCATTTGCCCAGCGCAGTCTTCGGCAAATTGCAGGAGCGCGATAACAATTTAAGTTGATTTTAATTAAATGCAATTGATAAGTTTTCTCTCTCACGCACCGCGCATATAAACTAATGGCGCCAGCAGTGAAATGGAGTGAAAGTGTTTGAGTGTGATTGCCGGAGTTTGCGCTATCCTACGTCCGTTGGTCCATTGGTCCGTCTTTCCCGGCATTCCGCCCGAACACCAACCCACATTTATTCATAATTTAAGCAACGCGCTGCGACGATCATAAAAACCAAAGGCAACCACGCCAACGCACGCAGCTCATCAGCAATAACAGCAACAACAAAGACAATCAACGGAATGGCAAAACCAATAACAAACAGTCAACAGCTTGGTGTCGGAATGGCCAATCAGGCAAACAGGCATATTTAAATTGCGGCCGCTCCGAAGCTACTTGCCTGCATAATGCCGATGATGTCGGCGAGGAGTTGAAGTGGAAGAAATTGCCGCCCATGTGCTGCTCAACGGCAGTTCGCGCGCTAAGACTGAGGTGAGTCTGAGGTGTCTGGTCCATTCGGCTTCGACTGTTGTGTGCTGGTGTGTGTTGCTATGTGCGCGAACGCGCCAATTGCCACTTTATTGCAATTTACGATGGCATTACGTTGCGACTCCACGCAGCTGAAAGCAATATTTGCGTTGAACTGTCGTTTTATTTTTTTTTTCGAGGTGGCGCATTGCGTGCAGAGGGGAAGTAAGTGAGTGTATTGCTCTCGAATGGTTAAAGCAAGATTTGGTTTGAGTTGGAGAAAGAGTCTGGCTGAGACTACGGTGCTTATGTGATACGGATGGACGTAGAAGCTTAGAGGATGAGAGTGAAGCTGCACTGTAACCAGAGGAACAAGTTTGAAGGGCGCATCAATTAGCAGAGTTGCCATAATACATGAAATATATACGTAGATAAAGCAAAATCTCGGTTTTACGGTGAAATCTGCGGGTGTTGAGCTTTGAAAACTCACTTAGGTTTGATTAAGTTGGGTAAATAGGCTGATATTCGTGAGACGACGAATAATCCCACTTTGACTGCTAGAGACGCTTGTCCGTTTTGACGCACAGAACTCCTAAGTACAAATAAAACTGACCATCGTAATGGAAGATATCTACAAAGAGCCTAGAGACAGACACAAATTTATTGAGCTGGCTGATAACTTCTCTAACCAATTCGGAATTGTAGAGAATATGGCAACCAAGCTCCTTCAACCTTAATCCGGCGAAAGCTGGACAGTGAGGGAGAAAGTGTCTGGGGTTTTCTCCCTTTTTTTCCAATCAAATGAAATCCGACAGCAGTTCTTTTTTGCGGCGGCATCAACTACTTCTGCGACTAGCCCATTAAATTTGATCCGACTAATGGCAATTTTGACTAAGGCAATTTTCCACTACAATTTCTTCGAGTGCAGCGAGACATTAACTCAACGACAACTGGCTATGTCAGAACGACCAAAAGAGATATGATAACGACATGGTGGCAGCAATAGTCAACGCAAAGCGCGCCAATGGCAAGGCTGCACTCGTGCTGCTTCAAAGGAAGTCGTAATGGAAGATGTGTGGTGTGCCATCAGAGTCATTTCGCGCAATCGAAAATAGGTTGATAGCTATTGGCCACGCACCAGCGACACAGTACCCCTGCACCGTTGGCTTACCGGTCTAAGTGGCCCGCACTGTACTCTACTACCGTTATTGTTGTTGTTGCACTTGTGCGAAAGCCTGTCTCCGTTCAATTGATAATGGTGCTTTATGGAAATGCCAAAGACAGCTGGACGAAGTGTGCACCGGCATGTTGTTGCTTTGTTGTTGTTATTAAATTGTCAAGCCAAGTGAAATGTGGCGCGTTTCATTATCGCAAGCACCATTTAAATTGGTAGCACTTAGGCACGTGTATGTGCGCGCTCGGTGGTGGACTCATTGACGATTGGCGCCGACTCGCAAGTGCCAAGGAGTGAGCCACTTGTTGGTTGGCGGTTAGTTGATGATGAAGCTGTTCCGTTATCAGTGGGTAGCTAAATGTTGTGATTTTATGATTTTCACTCGGTGTGTCGGAGTGGTGAAAAGCCTCACTTCAGTTTTGTCCGTTTGATAGTGCTTATTTTTAATATATATTCATACTTGTAGATTTTATTATTGGCTTAACGTAAATGCTTGTCAACTGGTTAATGGTATACTCTTATTTGATATCATTCTCGTTATTGACCAAATTTTCAGCTTTTTTACTCTCTGACGTCATATCACGGATTGATACTCCAAGTGTTTTGTGAAAAGCTGAATATTACTTATGATTAGTCAAAGAGATTTAAAAAGCTGTGAAAAGCTTTCAAAAACTCTGTGAAGAGCTTTCAAAGCTTCAGGGATTGAATAACTTAAGTTATTACCAAGCGGAAGTATGTGTGCTATAAAAATGTGCTTGAATTCTACAAAAATATTGTCTTTAACTATATATAATTTGTGTTCATACCTCTTCCAAGATATTGGTTGAGCTTTTTGTTACATATAGGTACATCGTGCGTTTTATGGTTTTAAGCTTATGAAAGTTCCATTCGATTGGCTAGTCATTTTTTGAAAATCTTTCTCATATTAGAGATGAAATTGAGGGCTGAATATTGAAGGGTGACCATCCTCTCCATCCTTAGCATGTAAATTGAAAGCTTCGATTCTGTTAAGCTCGAAAGCTTGTAGCAATGTGATATTCTGAGTTGGGGGAAGGCAGTATTTCATAAGCGATATTCGTTTTTTGAAAAGCATATTATTCTAGTTGAAAGCTTTTTGAGCTTGAAAGCTTTTATTCAGAATTGGGCAAAGTCTGTGGTTCATAATAGAAATCATTTTTAAAAATGCGTATTATTTTAGTTGAAAGCTTCTTGAAAGCTCCAGCTTAAGTAAACTTAAAAGCTTTTGCCACTTCTTTTTATTAACTATCAAAAATCTTCATATTAAGTTTATTTATATTAAGATTGAACTAGTTTAGGTGCATCTTAATGAGCGTTGAGTGAAAATTGAGCTTCATCGGAAAGCTTTCACATAAAAACTACGAATCATGCGCAAAAGCTCTCTCATTTAGTCTCAAAAGTTCTATTCGCAGAAAGTGTCTGTAGATTTAAGGATATATTGATATAAATGTGTGTAAATAAAACTATATAGTATGAATGTGTATATATCTGCATTTATTAGTAAGTACTTGTATTAATTATTATATTAAAAATTAAAATTACCTGAAGTTTTCTTTAGTCAAAGGCTTAATGCACTAATAGTGCGCCATAATTAATTTAAAGGTGCGTTAATTAAGGCTTAAATGGCAAATGAACAAGGCAAATGTATATAACACACATATACATATAAATACATATATTCAATTAATATTGTATTTCGTTGTATATTTAACTGTTGCGGTATATATATAACAATATTCTATCATACCATATGTATCTAGATTGTTCTGGTGGCATATTGTTACATATATCCACCGATACTAAATATATATTTACCTATTTATATCGCCACTTAACCGCTATTAACTATTTATAAAACGATTCTCTCCACAACTCTTGCTCGCAAACATAAGCTTCATACATAACATAGTGTAACATTTTATTTATACATATGTATGTATATGTATACTATGTGTTTATATGTGTTTGCAAATATTAAATCTTACACAGTTTAAAGACCTAATGTACGCAAATTAATGCAATAAATTAATATCAAACACATTAAATCATTAAATTTTACATACATTTGATCAGAGCTTGAACGCAATGACCTTTAATGACCTCAATCGACTCATGACTCACCTACTGGAGTAAGCATTTAAGTTTCGCGAGCAAAAAAGTCTCAAGCAAACTAATTTCATGAATAAAATGTATTTTTTTTTGGACCTTTAATACGGTCCATACAGTCCATTCCAGTTGGAATGAAAGGATTTTAAACTAATAATTAACAGGTCAATAAAAAATGACCCCAGCCTGGCACATAGATGGCGCTACTAGAATTAAATTCATACTATTTTTAGTAAGTCCTAACCTCCAAAAAACGTGTGTATAAATTTGACAGCTGTCGGTTCATTACTTTGTGAATTTTATCATTTTGAGTGAAGCAACTTTTGCTATTGTAAAAAAATGGATCTCGTGTTGAAAAATTATTATTTTTTGATGGCAGTTGAAGTAAAAACTTGGCTTGATGACGAGTTTCTGAAAACTGACCCAGGAAAATCAACCTTCAATTATTGGTATACTAAATTTAGACGTGGTAAAATGGGCACCGAGGACCATGAAGTCAGTGGACGCCCAAAAGAGGTTGTTACCGACGAAAATATCAAAACAAGTCCACAAAATAATTTTGGATGACCGTAAAGTGAAGTTACTCTGGATAGCAGGCACTCTAAAGGTATCAACGGAACGTGTACCTCATATCATTCACGAATAGTTGGGTATGAGAAAGCTCTGCGTAAAGTGAGTGCCGCGCGAGCTCACTTTTGACCAAAAACCACGATGAGTTGATGATTAGGAATAGTGTGTGTAATGTTCAAGCGTATTGAACCGGGTTTTTGGGCTTTGAATTGCTTTCGAATCCATCGTATTCTTCAGATCAGTCCCTCAACGATTATTTCCTGTTATCACATCTCCAAAGAGTGCGCGCTCGGAGGAAATTTTCGTCGAATGAAGAGGTGAACGCTGAAACTGAGACCTATTTTAAAGCAAAAGACAAATCAAACAAAAATGGCATCGAAAATCATACAGACGTGTTTATGATTAAGCAACAAGCAACATTTTGCACTTGAACTGATCTTGATGTAATTATTCGGTTCACATTTCAAGAAATTTTAGGTAAACCCGTGAGAACTTTCGATGACATTTTCTAAATGGTTCTCTTCTAGTCGAGAGTACAAATAGTCCTGTAACATTGAACCAACTCGGAAAATAGTCTAATAACAGTATTTGTTGAAATGATGATGATCTAATAACATTATCTAATTGATCTGTGGCGTATGTTTACAGTCACTGTAAAAGCATTGAGCGCCAGTTTTCATGGCTTTTCTGCTCGCTTCACTATGTGCTTAGCTTAAAGCTATCGACTCATAAACATTAAATTAATGCAGTCAACATGCTTGATGTCTGTCAAAAATGCTTAAACAGTCAGCGTTTACTATTTTTTACTTCCTCTTAGAGACTCATAAAATTCTAATTTAAATTTACTTCCGAATACGCGCCAAACGCTCTAATTAATACAACAAAACTTCCTGTTGCATTTTTTACAACTGTACATGCCAGGTGGAATTTACTGCTTAAAGAAACTGAAACTGGTTTAGAAAAAGTTTTGCTACAACAAAAAGAAAAAACAAAAGAAAACAGATGTTATGTTGTTCTAATCACTTAACGTGTGATGGAAAGTAATGGAATGAGGGAAGAAAGCGCGAAGGCTGTGAAAAATAGCGCGTGTAGAGACAAGTTGCCGGCGCAAGTTGTGCAAAATGTCTGAAAAAACTGCAAACAAACAACTTCTGTCATAAAATTGTTTGAAATAAAATAAAATACGTTAAGAATCTCTGTAGAAAACGTGACCTCAACGCAACGCCTCGCATTACGTCGCGCGCTTTTTATGTTTTTTATGCGCTTTTAATTAAATAATTAACTACAACAATGCAAACAAACACACACA
Organism: Bactrocera neohumeralis; assembly: GCF_024586455.1. Classification (NCBI taxonomy): domain Eukaryota; kingdom Metazoa; phylum Arthropoda; class Insecta; order Diptera; family Tephritidae; genus Bactrocera; species Bactrocera neohumeralis. The sequence goes on along the minus strand of NC_065923.1, from coordinate 78,920,258 downwards.
CGTACATATGTTTCTCACTCAAACAACAACTTAACGTTTTACTTGCAAATTTTGCACTCACTTTCCAATAAAAACAAAGTTTTATACGAACACTCAATCAGTTGCAAACTGCAATCCGACGTGTGAACAGCATTTAATCCAATTTTTTTGGCGAAACGCAGCAAAAACGAAAGTGACAATCAATAAAAAAGTGAAATATATCAAAAATAAATCGAAAACTTTTGTTTTTTAAACAAGAAACTTTACAAAAAATTTCAACACATTTTTTTTTTTAAACAAGATTTTTTTATAAACAAACTACTTTTCTTTATAAACATTTTTTCAATTTTTTTTTAATTAAAAAAAAAATTCTTTTATTAATATTTAAATTTTTTTTAAATCTTTTTAATTTTTTTCTTTCAAAATTGTTAAAATTTGTTTTTTCAAAATTTATAAAATTTTGTTTTTTAAAATTTTTTAAATTTTTTCTCGAATTTTTGTTTTAAATTTTTTTTTTTTTTTTTTTTTTTATTTTTTCCAATTTTTTTTTCAAAATTTGACATTTTTTCCACCAAAAAATGCACTCCATAAGCATTTTGTGCACTTTAGTCGCATTATGCGCCGTGCTGTTGCCAACTTTCGGCAGCAGCAGTGTGGTGAGCAACTGTCCTGCTGGTGCAACATGCGCGATAAGTGGCAGCAGCACTACAACCAGCACCACCAGCGCTACGGTAGGCAAAAATACCGAAAACAACAAACACACTTTCTTGAAAGAGAAACGTAAGTTGCGCGGCTTTTGCAAAAAACAAAAAAAAAAAAACGATAAACAAGTTTTTGTTGTTGTTTTGGAAATAACTGTGTCTTGTATTTCTGCCATTCACAGCAAAAGATCTGCAAACCTGTCAGCGTAAGTCAGCTGATTTTGATAAATGCATCGTAAATGCCTATCAAAATATATTCAGCACCTGGAAGCAAGGTAAGAGGAGGAGAGGCAGAGTGGGGAAAACTAGAAGGCGTAATTTTTGTTTTCTGTAACACAGTTTAAAAAAAAAAAAAAACAATTTAAAAATCGTTAAAATTATTTTCGGGATTTCGGGATTTTATTGTGATGATCCCGAAATTTCGGGATTTTGTGTTCAATGGCATATTTCATTTAATTGAGTAAAGCTACATATGTTAATCAATTTTTAACTAAAATACCGAAAATTTCGTTTTGAGAATTTTCGGGTTTGTAATATGATGATCCCGGAATTTCGGTTTTTTTGTGTTCAAAGACATATTTAATTTAGTTGAGTAAGACTACAGATGTTAATCAACTTTTAACTAAAATCCCGAAACGTGGTGCAACACAAAATTTTTTGGAACGTTGCAAAAGCTGTTTTTTTCGGGACCATGGGTTATATAATAGCTTTCTCATACAGAGTTGAAACAAATTATATTCAAATTAGTTTTGAAAATTTTCGGGATTTTGGGATTCCATTACGATAATCTGGACAATTCGGGACTTCAGAGAAAAGCTACGACTTTAAAAAGTAATTTAGCTCAATAAAATTTCATATGTTAATCAACCCTTAATTGAAATCCCGAAAAACGACTCAACAATACAAAATACAATACAAAATTTTTCGGGACCATGGATAAAATTTTTTTCGTGAGGAAACATTTTTGTTGCCTACGTTTCGTACATTTTTGGGATTTCGGGATTACAATATGCTGATCCCGAAATTTCGGGATTTCGAATTATTCGATTAATTTGCACTACATATATATTTTTCCAATTTTCATTTCATAGGTATTTATCATAAAATTATATATTACTTATACATACCATATTTTTTTTTTCAATTTCCATAGGTATCGATGGCGTACCACATTCCACACCCATCGATCCGTTGTTCGTACAAGAATTCGAAGTTATCGAAGATCGTGAAAACATTACACCGATTGCAGTGAAGATTAATAATATAACAGTAACCGGTTTGAGTGAGGCGAAGGTCAAGAGTGTCAAGTAAGTGAGAGTATGTTATATTTGTTATATGTTATAGATATAAAGTGATTACATAAACTTAATTTACATTGTGTTTAAATAACTGAGTAGTATTCGATTATTCGTAATTAACAAGTAATTGGTATTCAATTATGGATGAAATGATATGAGAATGATAATTAAGCGCATAAAATTAATTATAATATTTACGTAAATAGAAACCAGAACCAATTGACATCAAAATGCAGTAATTTTCTTAAAGTGCTAGTATTATATGGCTTCCATCTAAATTTTATAAATAAATTGAGTACTAACGGTTAATTGCTAATTTCTTTGCAAAATATTTTTCGCTTTCAAATTTTTTCGCACCAAAAGCTTCAAGGATAATGAGTACGATTTCAAAATGACCTACTTAGTACCGAAAATACGACTTAACGGTCACTACACCGCCAAAGGACACGTGCTGCTGCTCAAACTCGACACGAGCGGTGAAATGTTCATGGAAATACGTAAGCCAAAATTAAAAATTAATTACAAAAAAAAAAAATATAATTCCGCTAACCCTAAACGCACTTTTCCACCACTAACTACAAAAAAAAATAAAAAAATCGCCATATTTCGCACAATTTCACTCACATTCTTTACAAACTCGCCACAAAATCCATTAAAATCTTTTATTTTTTGCCGCTCCCTCTTTTACCACCACCACCACCCCAGTTGAAGGCCTCTACACCGTCACGACCAAGGTTAAGTTGGACACTTTGGAAAATCATAAATTTTTCAATCTGAAGGCGCTACAATTCAATGTGGACACCATAAAGGACTTGAATTTGCACTTCGACAATTTGTTCAAGGACAAAGTGTTGAACGAGAATACGAACGCCGTGTTTAATGACAGCTGGCGTGTATTTTTCGACATATTCAAGCCGAAAATCGAAGCGGAAATCAATAAAGTACTATTGGCGCACTTCCGCAGCGTGTTTGCCCAGGTGCCGGCCGAGTTTTTCATCGCCGACGTTGCAACAGCGGAGGTGGCGTCTGCCGAACATGACACGGCCACTAGTAGTACTGCACATAGTCGGAACATCAAAGATATTACGCATTTGGAATTGCAGCAGACGCACACCGCACACGGCAGCGGAAAGGCAGAGGAAAAGGAACACAAATTGCATTGAATTTAATGCTTGAGCGATTAAATGGTGGTTATGCGTCTTGAATGAAGTATATTTCATTGATTCGCTTTGAAAATAACAATAAAAATATACTTTATATCTTTGAATAGTTTAAAAATGTTTAATTTTTGTAATTTTCTTAACAAAGTGGACAAAGCAGCTGGTTGCGCATGCGCTGCTGACACGCGGCTTCTTTAAAGCATAGCTACAGGGTGTGAAAACTGGCGTACAAAATTTTGTTTGCTGGTGTAATAAGAAATATCTTCTTGTTGCATACTTTTGGGCGAATTATTAACGGCTAATTCTACTATTACAGGTGTATCAAAACTGTTCGTTTTCCAGCTGATATTAAAATATTTAGCATACTTTTAGGCAGCAAATAACCAATAAAATAACTTTAACCGAAAGAAGGTGTCTGATGGTTGCTAATCGGGCATTGAGAAGGCGGCCATAAATATGTATACTGTTCGAAAACAAGCAAAAAAGACAGAAACTTCAAACTTATTGGGAAATGTTTATTATCAATCGAAAGAGCATTCTTTGGCATTTATTTTGTGAAGATCATCTCTTTCAAATGTTGGCCGTGGCTAGGTCTCCATGGTCCATCCGTTGAGTTCAATTTTCTATGTCTAATTCGAACATTTCGACTGGTAACTAGCGAATGACACGCGAGATGTTTTGCTCCAAAGCCTGAATTGAAGCGAAATTGTTTGCATAAACTTTAGACTTTACATATCCCCACAGAAAAAAGTCTTACGCTGTGATATCATACGACCTTGGTGGCCAATCGACCGGCTCAAAACATGAAATTATCTGCTCACCGAAGTGTTCTCTCAATAAATCCATTGATTAATGCGATGTGTGGAAAGTGGCGCCGTCTTGTTAAAACCAAATGTCGCCGAGATCACGAGCTTCAATTTCAGGCAACAAATAGTCGGTTATCATGGCGCTATAAAGGTCGCCATTGGTGGTTACGTTCTCACCACCATCATTTTTGAAAAATATGGACCGATGGTTCCACCAGCGCACAAACCACACCAAACTATTGGTTTTTCTGAATAAAATGGCGGCACTTGAATCCCTTCAGGTTTCTCTTTATCCCTTTTTCTTACTTACGTACCCATAGAGCCAGAATTGGGCCTCATCGCTGAAAAAAATTTGGCTCGAAAGCACCGGATCTCATTGGAAATTTTCAAGAGCCCATAGAGCGAAGCGATGTCGCTTGGGAAGGTTGAGCGGCTTCAGTTCTTCCACAAGCTGTATTTTGTATGCTTTCAATTTAAGATCTCGACGTAAAATGCACCAAGTCATTCCATACGTCAGCCCGAGTTGGGAGATCTGTCAAATAAAAGGCTATTTGAAAAAAGTACCTCTACTTGGATCACTTGTTATATATTGCATATTACACTCCGATTCCACTTTATTTAATACTCCACCTGACTGAAAAGTTTAGCTACTCAATAAAGTGTACATATGTAGAAAAGTCGCTTACAAATTAAGCTACAGACCACATATGGTTTGCATACAGAAACGTTTATGAGCTGAGATATAACGGAAAAATCAGAAAAAACCAAGCAGTCAGACACAAAAGCGCGAGGCACAAGAGCGAAGCGTTGAAAAGCAGAGAAGCATCAGCTTGTGTACGCTCGTTGACTGTCAAAATGTTTTCAATTTTCCACTTAATTGTTTTCAATTAACCAAAAGGACCACTTCAGGTCCATTTGCAAGCCACGCAAAACGAAGAGAAAGCGACAGCACACATACACACACAAACATATATATAAACACTCATACAGAGATATGGGCAGAAGACAAAGGAGAGTGAAAATGCAACAGAATGATTGTCTGGCCGCTTGAATGCCAGCTGCTGACCAACAGCCATTATGTCCATTCAATTAAATTACGAATGTGGCTGTTAGCGCTGTTGTTGTGGCCGGCATAGAGAGATGGTAGTGTGCAACAACAACGCAAAAACAACAACAACAACAAACAAAGGGACAAGCAATATTAAAACACCGCTTTATACAAAGGATGTGACGCAGGTTGGAGAGAAATGGCGCTGAAGTTGCAGCTACAATGGAGTTGGAGTTGCCACAGTTTGTCGTGGTGCGTGCAACTGTTGGTTGCACATATGAGCTGGACGGCTGACTGAGCTTTATTATCATATGCTAAATTGTAGCAGCAAAGCGCAAGTGGCATGTGGCATTGAAGATGCAGCAGTGCAACTGAAAAGCAGCATGTCTATGAGAAAAAGCGCGTGTGCCTGTGTGGTTATGCGTTATACCGTTAGTTCTCGTAATTGTGCTGGTGCATAGCACTGTTGCATCTGCCACATGCATACAATGCACTTTGACTGTTCTGTGTTGTTGTTGCAAACAGCGCTGGCATGTCAACAGCATGCCACATACCGGCAAGACAGCAAGCAAACGGGCAAATAAACAAACAACCAAGCCGCTGAAAAACAAAACAAATCAAGCGGAAGCCGAAATGGCAGCTGACCAGCCGTTGTTGTTGCTTGTAGGCTGTTTTTCTTTGTATTTTTGCCTGCTTCGCGTACACAACTCCTTCAACTCCAATGGTTTTGCTGTGAAATCAACAAATTCTTGTAATCAACGTCAAGGAATGTCTGATATGCAATATTCGTTGGTTTTTTTTTTGAAGCCAGTGAAGAACGATTTGGCCCATATTATGTCGAGATCTTAAATTGAAAGCGTACAAAATACAGCTTGTGCAAGAACTGACGGCGCTTGACCTTCTAAAGCGACATCACTTCGGTCTATGGGGTTTTGAAAAGTTTCAGGAAGATCCGACGTTTCCGAATTTGATTTTGTTCAGGGATGAGGCCCATTCTTGGCTGAATTTGGGACAAAGAGCAACCTGAAGAGATTCAAGTGCCGCCATTTTATTCAGAAAAACCAATAGTTTGATGTGGTTTGTGCGCCGGTGGAACCATCGGTCCATATTTTTTCAAAAATGATGGTAGTGAGAACGTAACCATCAATGGCGACCGTTATAGCGCCATGATAACCGACTATTTGTTGCCTGAAATTGAAGCTCGTGATCTCGGCGACATTTGGTTTCAACAAGACGACGCCACTTCCCACACTTCACATCAATCAATGGATTTATTGAGAAAACACTTCGGTGAGCAGATAATTTAATGTTTTTGTCCACCAAGATCGTGTGATATCGCACCGTTAGACTTTTTCCTGTGAGCATATGTAAAGTCTAAAGTCTATGCGGACAATCAAAAAGAACAAGAACGTCCTCTCTCTCTAAGCTACAGAATTGGATATTTTTTATTATTAGATAAAACATGATTCTTCACTTTTAATTAAAAATTCTGCTTTGCGCCCAGAACTCACCAAGAATACCACATTGCGCAACCCACATAGAGCCCGCTTACACTTGTGGCGCTCTCATTTACCTGCCCCATTTTGTTTTTGCCGCTTTTATTATTTTTTTCAGATTTTTTAATTAGTTGCCACTGCCACAACAAGCTGACTGCGACTAATAGAAAGCTGCTAATGTGCGAATTGTTGCACAACAGCGTAATGGCGCGCTAAATGGCAGCTGCTGTTGCAACAGAGCCCAACGCCACATGGGCCACACCGCTGTGGCTGCCAACCGATGGACAATTGTTAACTTTTAAAAGGTTAACAAACAAAAAGCACCGTTAGCGCACCGAGCCATTTCGCGTCCGTTCGACAGACGACAGGCGCAAGGCACATGTTGCAACAGAGCGCTTTTGCTGTGCATGCAACCGCAGCACAAGCCACAAACATAGTTACAGTCGCAAACAGGAGTCCACGCAGTGGCATCAGTGGCAACAGTGACAGCAGCAAACAGCCAATAAACAATATTTGTGCCGTTGCATGCTGGCGCTGCCACATTTGCACATCTGCAACACAATAAACAAACGCCAGTGGAGTGGCAAGCGGCGCAACAGTAATAGAAAATGGCGGCTGGGGAGGAAGAAGGAAAAAAATTAAATGCGTAAAAATATACATTTCCACAAACAGCAAATGTTGCTGCTGCCGCTGTTGCGGTTATTGAAAGCAATGTGGCAACTTGACAGCGCACTGGCCATGGCGCACCGAAGTGGCACCGCATTTGCAAAAATTAACGGAAAATTGCGCAAATTGTATGCGAACGCGCGAACTATGCCATTACGCTGGCATGCATGCATGTGTGCGTGCATGTTGCAAGTGGCAAGTGGCAAAATGTTAAATTGAAAACATTAAAAGATGCAAAAAATCAGGTTTTTTGCCGCATGCCGAGCGGTACTTGCCAACAATGTGGCAATTGCATTTATGCATGTTGCATGCTTGAGCATGCATGTGGCAGCAATAGTGGCAGCAATTTCATTGCACTTCAATTAATTTTCATTTTCATTCGCTTCTTTGGCGGCAGTGCTCAAGTGTGGACAGCGGCAAAGTGATGCGCTGTGGAGCAGGGAGGTGATGTTGCAAGTTGATGTTGCAACATATATAAACATTATTATAGAATATTATTTTAAAATACATTTCATACGAAATTTGAGTAATTAAGGTTGAATTTTCGAAATAGAAAGTGTATGAGCTGGTCTAGAGATCCCTGTATCCTTAACGCCTAAATTCTAGCGGCAAATGGTTTTAGACCAGTTTTAGACTAGTTACGAAACTCACATTAAATCAGGATCTAAAGCGGATACGTTTAAAGGATAAGAGATGATCCTGATTGAATTTTTCGAAGAGAAGATCTCGAGATCTCTGGATTCTTTACGCCTAAACCCCAGTGGCAAAGTGTTCCCTGTTAAGAGTTTATTATTTTTAAACCAATTTCGAAACTAACATTAGATCAGGGAGTAGTTCTAAAGAGTAAGGGATGACCCCTATATTTCTGGATCACTTACTATAATACCTTAGCTTGAAGCTTAGGGTATATCAAAATGCTAAGGATGACGACAAAAAATCAGTGAGGCCACAGAGTCTGTTAAAATTCGCGTCAAGCGCAAGCATTCTAATGTATAACTGCTCCTTATGGACCTAGTAACTAAACCCTGTCTGCTCTATGCGTAACTTATTGGCCTACAATCTTAACCTAACCTAACCTCACCTTTCCAGAGCCAACTCAAGTTATTGATATAAGGAAGAGTCGCTGACCTTGATCTCTAGTGTTTTAGTACTAGTGTGTTATATATATTGTCCAGGCAGAATCTCCCGTTCGGGGTTTATTCAGTTGACACGAACTTTGTAATACCCAGTACGAAACGTCGGCACCCTATAAATTATCAGACTGACAAGCGGAGTCGATTTTTTGAGATATCGAGTTGAAATTTTGCTGACATACTTTTCTCTCCAGGTAGCTCCCAAGACAACTGTATCGTCGATATTGTTTCACTAGAGCATATAGCTGTCAAACAAACTGATCGGTCAAACTCAAGTCCTTGTATGGAAAACTTTTTTATTTGCCAAGATATGTTCACGAAATTTGGCACAGACTATTGCCCAAAGCAATGCCACAATATCCGAATATTTTGTTCAGATCGGCGCACTATAGCATATAGCTGTCAAACAAACTGATCGGTCAAACTTAAGTCCTTGCATGGAAAACTTTTTATTTGCCAAGATATGTTCACGAAATTTGGCACAGACTATTGCCCAAAGCAATGCCACAATATCCGAATATTTTGTTCAGATCGGCGCACTATAGCATATAGCTGCCATACAAACTGAACCATCAAAATCAAGATAAATATCTTTTTTTCACTTTTATGTTCCAAAAAATGCATGTGTGAAGGGTATAATAGCTTGGAAGCAATCTAAATTAGCGATTTTTTTTATTTGTACTCTTATTACAAAAAAAAAGTATCTCGCGATGTCAAATGTGCTTCAGTGGAAATTTTCCGCATATAAAAACATAATCATTGCATAAACATGTTTAATATCGACTAATGCGTGTTTGTGTATATATATGTTTGTACATATGGGGGCACGTAGCCTGTATTTATATGATTGAATTGCTTCGCTGCTTGCACTTCACTGCGTATCAAACGGAAATTTGCATTTCAAGTGTTTGGCAAACGGTGAACCGCGTGCTGACACGCGCACTCGAGCCGCTTGAACTCACACATGCACAAGCATACACACGCCAATACACGACAGTACAGTGCCTACCAGCACAAAGTTGTGAAAATGACGCTTTGAGTGCGTAGCAAAATACAAAGAGTGGGTATACCAAGAGTCGTACGCGGCGTATACGCAACCAAAGCCGGCAAGCAAATATTTCCATACGTTGAAAGCACGCGGAAAAAAGTCAGGGGCATGTGGTCAGCTGGTGGAGGTAGCAAAGGCTGCTGCTGAAATGATGCCATTAACGGTTTATTAAGCGCATATACAAACAAGCGCACACATACATACTCACACCGTTACTATAGCAAATGTGTATGTAAATTAGCATGTGAATAATGTGCTGATGCGCTGTCCTTATTAGCAGCAACAGCGCCGGCTGCTGCTGACCAACCATTATGTAACGGTACAAAGCGCAGTCAATGGTATAGGCAAAAGCAAGGCAACAACAAAACCAAACTAAAAAGGGGCACATAAAAGTGTACTGCAAATATTTGCAACAACTGAAGGCATTAAAGCAACAACAACAGAAACACAAAAACAACAAACTTCGAAAGGCAACAACAAAAAGGAGCAAAGCAACAACAAACACGGCAAAGCAGCAACCAAACAATAAGATAACAACAACAAAAACAGAAAAATAACAACAACATCAAAAACTGATGTGCAACAACAAACCGTAAAAGCAACAACAACAATAGCAAAGTAACAACGGAAGCCGCAATAAGGACTGTGGTGCGTTGGGCAACAACAAACTGCGACTCTGTTTGCAACATCGATTGTTCTCTCATGCCACTACAACAAAGCAAGCAACAACAGCAAGCGCATAGAAAACACATTCGAATAGCTTTGCTTGGACGCATCTGTTTGGTTTTTGCAACTAACTGTAGCTATTGCCTTGTTGCTTTGATGCCCTTTTGCTGTAACTAACAGTAAAACGCAAAAAAATAGAGCGAGAGAGTGGGAAATTAGAGTTCTAACAAGTGTTGCCTGCAACACAAGCACCCTTTGCCGTTGCAGGCACATGTGCAGTCATTTGATGGCGCGCGCGTGTATGTATGAATGCCCGTGTGTGTTCGCCTGCTCATTGGAAAATGTTAATTTAACCATTTCACTAGCAAAGTAAGGCATATTGTTTAATTATGTTGATTATATTGCTGCAGACATTTGCGCTCAGCATCGACTCGTTGCGCATAAAATTCTGTATAAATTAATTAAAATTGCAAGCAGGCATTTGGTGCGGCGCTAATGATGCCATTAACAGTATCGTTTCTATTAAAATGTTAAATAGATTTTGCTTTCATAGAGAATATTTGATTCAGGGATAAATTTTATAGATTTCTTAGCTTGAGGTACTGTTTTAATTTATGAGAAACACCGTACTCCATGCCCTTAGTCCTTCGCTCTTTCTCTTAGTATGTATCTCCCGCTTCTTTGATTTGCATCTTTCTCCAGTTTACTCATTATATATCTCTCATTTTCAATAACTGCTTCTTTTTCTTTATCTCTATCTTCCTCTTTTTCCATTCTATCTTCTTTTTCTCTATCTCTATGTTCCTCTTTTTCTATTCTATCTTCTTTTTGCTCCCATTTTTATCTTTTTTTCCTATATGTGCATCTTTTTGTGTCGCTCTCTTTCTCTCTCTCTTTGCCTCTAATTATTTTTATACCCTTTCAACATGTTGCTACAGAGTAAAATAGTTTTGAATACCTCACGGTTATGACTTCTTTTGTAGGCACGAATTCGATGTACTCAATTTTAAAATACTTTTTCCACTAAATCAAGTTCTATGTTATGAATAGAACGTTAAATATTGATTTATAAAGCTAGAAGAGAGTCTGTTCTATTGCTAAAGATCAATGGATCAAATAATCCCACAAGAAGTAGTTTAATGCTGGTAAGACACAACTTCTTGGAGGCCTTTCAACGTCAAAATTTCTTGTAGTAATAAAATCTTCATACTTTCCTCGCAAAAGTTCGATTGTTGCCAGATGTTGTCAATATCAAATTCTTCCAATTGAGGTGTATCTCGTGCCTTGACGTCGATGTAACAACGTGACTTGAGGGTAAGCTGGTTTCCAGCTGACTCTATATAAGTAAACCAGGCTTCGAGTATAGCCAATGCTTAGGTGACTGTTACGCCACGATGTTATGTCATTTGAATCAAAACAATTTCTTCGAAGAATGCATTATTTCCTTAGACAATATCCCATGTTAAATACAGAGAAAGGTTGCGGACTGGGCTAAAAGTACATAAAAAAGCTTCATAAAATGTGAAAAAAGATTTCATTCACCTCAAAAAATGTATACAATAAGGTTCTAGTATTGTGAACAAAGTGGTCATTGACCCCATGAAATGTATCTTAGCTAAATGAAAACAAAGGTTGTGGAATTGGCTAAATGTAAACAAAAAAGTCACTGACCTCATAAAGTGCAAATCTGTCGAATGAGTCGTTGACCTCGGCAAAATGTAAACAATAAGGTCATTGATCTCATAATGTAAACAAAGGAGTCATCGACCACAGTTTCACTTCAAAAGAAGTATGGACCGATGATTCCATCAGACCAAAAACCACACCAAACTCTCAATTTAGGTTAATCTAATGATTGTTCTTGAATAATTTGTGGACTTCAGCAACACTTTCCTGAACAGCAGCAATATTTTCATTACTATGAGTGGTTCCTCGTCTTATTGGCATTTGAATATTATTTAAAGAAAATGTGCGCTCGAAATTTTTAACAATTTGACGAATAGCGAGCAAAGGTAAACGATTATTACGACCATAAAATGACAGAAACGCACGAAAAATTGGAATTGCAGAACGAACTAAATTGAGGTTTTTATTGCTTACGATTCACTACATCACATTAATGATTTTATAACCAAAACCCAAATTTTGTTTAACTACGTATATTAGTGGTTTCCATATCGTTTTTTCTTCTCCTGTAAATGCATAAAAAGTGATGTTATGTTATTTTGCATTTTAAGAGGCGATATGTGAAATCGGCCCATTATATATGTATTTTTAGCTGCTGGTAAAAATCATATACGTATATACCTTAAGTTATTCTTAGGTGCGATTTTATATTAAATATGTTTTTACGGCCTTTGTGCGCTCAATTGTTCCATTTGCTACAAGAGACTCTAAAATTCCGAATACATACATATGTATGTATATACTATATTCATTTTCACAATTACCTTATTGACTTGTCCTACTATAATATAAAATTGACGGTCAACGCACTTTGAATACTCTTAACAACTCTGCAATTTCGATCTCATAACATTTCTTCCCAACACATATACTAAATCCACCCTCTCACCAAAACTTCCAGCATCCTTGCATTTACATAAGTTCATTTTCGCTTACAAAGCTCTTTTTGTCAGCTATGCGCTCTTACATTCAATTGTGTAACACCTGTATATCATAGCTGCGCAGAGCGCTCGCATACATTGCATCAAAGCTCTCTTCATCAGCTAACAGTGACACTTGCATATCAATGCTGCGCTAAGCGCTTGCATACACACGCTCTTACGTGCCTATATGCGTAACATAAGCTGTGTGCTCAGCAGAGGTATTAGCTGGGTGCAAATCATTGAGAAATGTTAAAGAGACAATAGGAATGTTTGCATTGTTGTTGCGAATTTTTTAATGTGCAAAGTTGACCTTCAAATAGAGAAATGGTAATGAGTGATGCTGTGATTGTTTGTATTGTTGTTTCGAATTTTTTAATATTCGAACTCGACCTTCAAATTATTATGCATATAATAATAGTTAATGGAGAGTTGTGCCAGATTTTGGAAGAGTTTCGAATTTTCTAGAATCGTGGAATGCGAAATTAAGGGGAAATTGGCTGAATTGTTCCAATTGAGGAATGCAATGTAACAGTAAAAATATTAGTTACAAGTGATATTGAGAGTGGACACACGTAATTCTTGGCTGATGTCGCGAATATTTGTTAAAATCGTTGAAAAGTATTTGTTTAAATTGTTAAATTGTGTTTTTATTTAAATTAGAGTTAAAATCGTTAACAAGTGCAAAAAATAGTGTCGTGAAAATTGTAGTGCGTTAAATTCCTTGAAAGTCTATATTGTGCAAATTCCTTAAGTACGTGTTCGGGTTAGTTCGTGGGTGTGTATGTGAGTGTATGTATGAATGAATGTAACAAGTGCGTTGGTATTTTATGCGGTTCTCGGTTCGCTTGCGTCGCGTGTGTCGGGTATTAAGTGCAATAGTGTTGTTATAAAAAAAAGCGCGTCGTGTAATATAGCCAAGGCATGTTTCAAAAGGGTGAGTTCGTAAACAATTTTATAATATTATATTATTTCAATTATGATAATATTATAATTAATAATATATAATAAACATTATAATACATTTCTGTCTGTATGTGCACTAAAGCGGGTCGATTTTTTTTACTAAAAAATTGCATATTTAGGAATTTTCTATTCGTCAATCTGAATAACTTTGCCTAAGGAGGGGCTATAGTACTAAAACTAGATCGAGCCAGCGTTTTATAAGGCGAAGTTTCTTAGGTATTATAATAATTTGTGCGGCATTTTTTGAGATATCTGAATGAAATTTAAATCTTTAGTGCTTTTTATACTCTTGCAACAAGTTGCGACAGTGTACTAACTATATAATAGTTTTGTTCACCTAACGGTTGAATGTACCACCTAAAACTAATCGAGCTAGATATAAAGTTATATATACACAAATGATCAGGATGACGAGATGCGTTGATATCCGGTGACTCTCTTTCTGTCCGTTCGTGCAAGCTGTAACTTGAGTAAAAATTTAAATATCTTGATGAAACTTGGTATACGCGTTCATTGGCAAAGCAGTAAGGACAAGTTCGTAGATGGGTATCACCCCGGTTTTAATCCTTCAAAGTTGCAAGAGTATGAAATGTTCGGTTATACCCAAACTTAGTCCTTCCTTACTTGTTAGTCATACATTTATGAACGATAAAGTTTATCTTTATAAACCACCCTAATATGTCTTTCTAAATTGTCACACGGTTTATCCTCGCTATTTGCATTCATATTAGCAACGCCCACGCCTCACAGCTTTCATGTCAACCGCAAAAATTCCAAATGGAAAGCATTAATGCCTAATCGACGCTCTACGTAATGTCAAAGGCAAGGCTTTTCATGGCGTTGGCGAGAAAAAAAAAACGAAAACCAAATATTTAACGAAATTTCCACAGAACCGAGACATGGCGAAATGCTTCATTTAATTCACTTTTATCTAGTATGCAAATAAATTAGCCAAAAAGAGAAGCAATGCCAGCAACAAAATATACTAATGATTTAAATATTTATGACGCAGGCACTTCAAAAGCAAAGGATAATGCAAATAAATGCCAAAATGTATGCAAATACACACAAAAGTGTATGCGTGTGTGTGTGGCTTATTTGCATGCAGTGTAGACAGCAACACAAGCAAGCAAGCAAAGGTTATAAGTAAATGCAAATATTTTATTTATGGTACATACATTTGTATGAAAGTGTGTATGCTCAGAATTTTGGTTTTTTGCTTCCACATTGAAAAATTATGACAATTCGCTTCATTAGGCTGATTTCAAGATGAATATTTTCGCAATATTTATATCTCTGCCACAGTGTTTGCTATTAGTTTTTGCTCTTCGCCACGCCTGAGCAACTCTTGCTGCAAACTTAATGATGTGGAAAATTTGCCAACACTCCCACATACACATAAACAGCTGTTGGACAAGCCATACACACACAAACGCAAGTTTTGCAAGGAAATCTGCCAGAAAAGGGTCAAAACCGCTTATGAATTGAATTAATAAAAGCAAAAAGGATTCACAGCCACTTATCTATGTGTATGTGTGTGTGTGTTTGCCATATGCTTGTATGCGTGTATGTCTTGGGATTATAATTTTCTACGCTTGATTTCCTGGGACATATCAACTCAAGTGTTTACAACCAGGCGATACTTAAATTATTATATGCCTTGCCCGTGACCCACGCCTTGCCGGGCTTGTATTACAACCTTTTCTTACAAATATTTGCTTCGCTTGTATTGTATGCTTTTCTTACAAATGTTTTCTTAAAGTATGCCTGTCAGTTTGTTTATTTATTTGTTGTAATTTTATTATGCCTTCTGGTAGGTTACAAGATTTTATTGAGTGTAAATCACCAACATGCAATATGTTTTCATTTGCCACATTCGAGTGGCTGTGTTTATGTATTTGAGCAACATTTCGGGTCAAAGGGGTAACCGAGCGCATATTTTTGCTACGGAAAGAAAATACTGGTGTCGATTTGTAATTGAGAGTGAAATTTTCGGGTCACTTTGTATTGGTAAATATATGCTTTACAAGTGTTTATAAATGTTATGTGAGCATATTGTAGGTTGGCAGCCCTGGAGATGAGGTCGAGCTTGGGGCTTGTGCTCTAATTTCGGACAAGCTAAAAGTTCAGCAATTAAATTTTGTAATTAGAAGTAGATATTGCAACGCGAGTATGAGTATTTTGGAAGAATTAATTGAAATAATTAATACCTAGATTTTTGAGAAAAAATAGCTGTACAAGTTTTTGGTGCTTTGAAGCAATATTACGTACCTGGAAGTTTGGTATATTGAGTACTTGTATTAGATGAACTCAATTTTCACGCAATAAGTTATAATTGAATATTTTTCTCTGATGCTGAAATTTATGTTCGCTGTAGATTCATACTATATGGTGATATTTATCTGAACTATTTTTCTCAAAAATAAAAAAGTAAAAAATTTGATTTTGACAGCTTAGTTTGTATGGCAGCTATATGCTATAGTGATCCGATATGAACAATTTCTTCTGAGATTATACCGTTGTCTTGAGCAATGATCCATGCTGAATTTCGTGTTGATATCTTGTCAAAAAAAAAAGTTTTCCATACAAGCACTTGCTTTCGATTGTTCAGTTTGTAAGGCAGCTATATGATATGGTAATTCGATCTTAACCATTTCTTCGAATAATGCATATTTGCTATAGCTAGTAATCTGTGTCAAAGCTCGTGAAGCTATCTTGACAAATAAGAAAGTTTTCCATACAAGGACTTTATTTTAATCGTTCAATTTGTTTGACAGCTATTTGATATATTGACACGAAATCGGCGGTTTCGACAAATAAGATACTTATTGGAGAGAAAACGAAGGGCTAGTTCGCCTATAAACTAAGACTTAATATCTGTCGGTGTTATTTACGCAAAGAGACGGTGCGCTGAGAAGTCTGATTGTCACTTTGACAAAGATTTCTCGCGTCAAAAACGTGGACAATGACGAACCGAACTGAGAAAGCATTAGAGCATTCGAAAAACTGTTATTCGCAATATCTTTGGAGGAGGCCGTGTGAGCGATGAATATCTAAGATGATGAAATCACAAACTGTTTGAGCTTTATGGCGTGATCGCGCAAAGGATGGACACAACTGGCAAAGTTTCGTGTGCTCAACCCAAACCCCCCGACCATTGTAGTGCTAAAGAAGAAGAAGAAATGCAGTTTAAGCGGAGCTTGATTTGATACTGTTATTGAACAGCTTAGTTAATTGTAGGATACTCAAGATTATCATGACTCTTATTAACTACTTTGAAACTTGCGCTCTCTAAAACTATTATTTTACCTCAAATTGAATCGATTAATCGACTTTCAAAAGATTTCTAATACTTTTTCAAACATTCCATGCTCTCTTTGAATTAGCTGTCATTTATTACTAATTGCTTTGAAAAGTTCGAAATTTTTAGGTAGCGGTGCCATAACCCTCAAACGCTTTTCATCAATTACTTTACAATTTCAGACTGCGTCACTCTAACAATTTATTTCCTGCAAGCAAAGAAAAAAAGTAAAAACCCACTATAACCCACCTGCTAATTTATCACTCAAGTGATGAACAAAGCAAATCGTAAACCTTTTCATCTCTTATGTAAACAGAAATTTCATTAGACGAATATCAATTTGCTGGCTTTTCAGTCCATTTTACTTAATTTCATTCACACCGAACTTTACGAGCATTTTGCGTGCGCCTCTCGTAATGCTTGAGTGGATTTCGCAGTTGGCTTGAATGCTTTACGCCAATTTGGCAAGCAAATTAAGTTCATCGGCGGTCGCTTGGTCGGCTCGCGGGCTACTTTGCTGCTTGGTCGGGTGGTGGCTGGTTTGATGGCTAGTGGGCTGGTGGAAACTTTTTAAATCCACTTGCTTGTCGAATTACTGTGCGGTGAAATTAATTAAGCAAAAGGATAATGAAGATGGCAAATGGCAGCAAGTTGTATGGCCTGAAAAATGGGAAAAATCAACAATGGTATTAAGGCAATACGTACGTCTACTTTCGGCTTTCTTCGCCTGTTTGTAAGTAATTTAAAACAAAGACGATTCACAGCGAAATGCTGTTCGGCGCACGCTAATTGATATTGACACTTTATTTGGCAGACGTAGTTTGGTCGGCGTCGGCTTAATTTTCATCAACTGCTTCCGACTTTTCTTGCCTTTAGTCGCCTTTTCTTTTCTGCAATTGCCTGCGGCGCTGTCGCATTGCATCATTTATTTGCTTAAGGTCCCTTCATTTTTTTTTTTAACTAAGTTACCCAACGAAAAGTCGTCAATAGCAATTAGTTTAAGTCGGCCACAAAAGATTTTGGGCGTCCAATTGAATTTAATTGTTTTAATGTTGAGTCCCATTGTATTTAGAAATTTCGTTTGAACAATGGAATGACGACTGAAAGTTTAAAAGGATTGATGAAATTAGCAAAGTCTACAGAAAAATGTCAATTGTAGAGAGGAAACTTTATAAAAAGTTACTCGCGACACTCTTTACTCCTTTTTGCTCTCAGATGAAAGCTGAAAAAGGTGAACGGCGCACGCAAAGCTGATTCTACTAATTCAAGAAAGGATTAGTTATTATATTTAGCTTCTTTTTTAAAGAGAATATCTTTCTCCAACCCTCTTTGTTGTACGTCTTATTTTAGGTTTATTGTATCGTAATACTTTGAAATTAACTAATCCTATTCGATAGCTACCATAGTCCTAATTCACTTTTAATTACTGTAAGTAAACTATGTTATTATATATTATTGACCTCAATAATAAATAATCATTACATGAGCATGCGTGATCTAATTCCAAAGAATTACGTATAATTTCATTGTGTAATGTAATTTCATATTCATCTTACTTGGCCTACTGTAATTAAGTTAAATGTAATCTTATTAATTTCATATTCTAGAATTTAATTTCTAACCCTTTGTGTAATCTAATTAATTTGATAATCTAATACAGTCTAACTAAAAGTAATCATTACATATTTCGCTTGCAAAATCTACCATAATTCCAAACAATCATTACATATGTATCACATCTAATGTTATTTCGTAAAAGTCGTACTTAGCTTAATGTAATCAAATTTAATGTAATCTAGTCTTAATTACTTTCAGGGCCATGACTATATATTTTCTAACCACTTTATCCCATCTAATTAATTACTTAGATAATCCAATATAGTCTTTATTTGGTATAACATAATCTAATTAAAAGTAATCATTACATATTTCGCGTAAGTAATCTAAATTCAAATAATTCTTACATATATAATCTAATGTAATTTAATAGCAATTAGACTTAGCCTAATGTAATGTAATTGAAAGTAAACTAATATTAATTAATTTCATTTCATCCAGTACAATTTCCAAACTGGTGATATTCTACCCTAATACAATTATATATCACTTCGACCTTGTGAAATTTAGTAATCATAATGTGTAATTTAATTTTTATCTAAGTAATCTAACAAAAAAGTAATGTAAATGTAATATATAGTGTATATATGTATATATACTAATGATTACATACGGTGATAATGTAATCATGAGTAATCTAAATGTAATCTTAAAATGCTCGATTATTTTAACATGCAAACTCACCTTAATAATCTCCACAAATAGAATCTACATTGATTTGAAATATAGTTTAAGTAATCATAATGTGTAATCAAGTTTTAATCTAAGTAATCTAACAAAATAAAATGTATTGTAAATTATTTTATCTGAGAAACAATTAATGAAAATCGAATAGTATAATAAAACGTATCACCCTATGTAATCATGAGTAATCTAAATGTAATCTTAATATGCTCAATTATTTTGAATTAAATTCAAAGTAAAGTAAAGTTGCAAACTGAAATAAATAACCCACATAAACTGAATTTACTTTACCCTAAAATATAGTTTGAGCAATCATAATGTGTAATAAAATTTTAATGGAAGTAATCTGATAAAAAAAAGTAATGTGAAGTACAATTAAAATTATTATATCTGAAAAAAATAATTGAATTGTAATACTATATTACTGAGCGTGTTCATGAGTAATCTAAATGTAATCTGAATCGCTTCGATTAATCTAAACTTCCACTCTAGTTCAGTGTAATGTAATTTAAGCCCTTTCATCTCACACACTCTCTGCAGGGTATCGAATATAATTATTTTCACACAAAACCAACACATATGTAAATGTGAGAGTGTGTATGTGTGCGTGAAAATTATATGTCTTTGCTACACCTCGACAAAGTGATCTAATTAAGCATATTACAACAATGGATTTTAATTGCTTGTATAAATGCGGCAATTACACAGCGATTCCACCAAAAACAAATACAGCAATAGAAGGGCAAATAGAAATGGAAATGCATACAGACAGTGTGGATAAAGCTGCTGCATAGCAAAGCCAACACAGTATGTGTGCTTGTGCTTATTTGTGTTTATGGCAATTGTATTTACGCCTACAACTCAATCTGCCACATCAATTGCCGTTGCCACATGTATGCTTAGGTATTTAGTTGACGATATTTGAAGCTGCTAATATGACTGCTTATAAACATATATATGCACGTATTATTTTGAGGTATATATATATATATTTATATGTTATATTGAGGTTCAAATGCCAGTATGTTTGTGTGTGTGTTGCAACTTAACATTATAGCCTCAAAGCCAACATCATTACTGCAGCCAATACAATACCTTACATACATTTGACAATGGACTCGATTAATTTTGCATACAACAATGCTTTGTTGCATGCCACATGGCTCGATGAATAGACGGCTGGATGGATGGATGCGTTGCTTTGCTTGGTTGCAGCGCTTTAAGGCTATTACACTGCCGTACAAGCCAATTGACATACAACTGAATTGCAGTCAATTAAATAACTGACTTATTGAATGACGGACGCATCGACTGATTCTTTGACGGATTGGCTGTGTGGCTTGCTGTACTCGTGTGCGTTAGCGCTAAAACAATGTCAGAACGTAATTGTTGCCTTGGATATATTTTGCTGACAAGACAGGAGTAAGAGTGAGAGAGGGGTTAATGGCGATATATATATGGGGGGGGAGTGAAGTGAATTAGGGAGCGCAAGCCTTAAACCGACCCAGATTTCAGATGATGGTTTGGTGGTCCATTGAAATGTGGAATTGTGGAAATGTGGCAAGAGCGGAAACTTCAAGCTTCTACTCAGCCGCTTATCTGTAGTTTTTTACAAAAAACCCAACTTTTAAAGATGCTCTGCTTAAAAAAATATTTTTTTGCTGGAAAGCGTAGCTTTCATTGTGTATGGCTCCAACTTCCTGTAGACTTTCATATATATTTATATATTTATTTTGTTTATTATTTGGTTATTTTCTTATGCCATAAACAGCTGTTAACAATTTTTAACTAAAAAGCATTTTATTCTCTTCTCTTTCAGCTTGATCTTTATGCCGCAAGCTTATACAAGTAAGTGAGCTCATCATTTTTCTAATGAAAATTAATGAAACGTATGAAAATTGCTTTTACTTGCAACACCTTTGTTTCAAGTACAAGCTTTTTATGCAAAACATAAAATCTTATGTTCCTTCCTTAATCTCACTCCAACATATCAAAACAAGGCATTAATCTGAAGTATATACCTCCCAGTGGGTACACCAACTTGTGGTGTCTGAGGTTGCTGTGAACTTTTAAAAGTATTTTGTAATTCCTTGAGTATTTGTTGCAATTATATTCCATGTTTTGTTCTATGTTGTCTCCCATCTCCTTGCTTTTCCTTCATTTTTATTGTTACACTAAACATGTGCGGCTCGAAAAAGGATTTCTGCGTAATACATTAGACAACAGCATACTCGTTGAAAACATAATTTGCTTAAGAAAGCACATGTTTTTTAGTCATTAAAAACTTTTCATTAGACGCTGTGGGTTTTTTTTTACATTTTGAAATGAAAGCTAAATAATTACTCGCACATACTATCGGAAATTGTTTGCTTTTTGCCCAAGAAAACAATAGTTTAGACCATTAATAACGACATAAACTTGTATAGAGCTTTAAGCTCATGCTCTAAGTAAGCTTTTTGTACCCCAAAATATCGAAAACGGTTTATTTTTTTCTAAAGCAATAGTTTTAACAATTAAGATTAATACAAGCTTTTGCTGAGCTTTAAGCTCATAATCTAAATAAGCTCGTTATATCTCAAAATCAAGCAAAGTCATTACTTATGTATGAATAATATCGAAAACTGTCTTCTTTTTACTAAAAAAAACAATAGTTTAGGCTATGAAAAACATCAGAAGCTTCTATAGAGCTTTAAGCTCGTGCCCTACTTAAGCTCTTTGTACCTCAATATCGAAATTTGTCTGTTTGTTTTTAAAGCAATCACTGGTTTTGGCAATTAAGCGCGACGCAGGTTTCTATAGAGCTTTAAGCTCATGCCCTAAGCAAGCTCTTTGTATCTGAAAAAGCAAAATTATGATTTTTCAAAATGATGTATAGTTTGTATATAAGATTGGCATACAAAATTTCATCATTTTTCAAAATGTGGAGCGCAAGCTTTATGGTTATTTTCACTAGTGACCAGGAACCCTCTTAGAATTTCAAAAGTTTTATTATTTAAACATTGCACGTTATTATTGAAGTTACCTAGAGATGACCTAGAGGCGTCTGGAAAGCAGAGACTAAGTGGTATGAAAAGAGTTTGAATGTTCTTTGGTTAGATTCCGGATATGTTAGGTTAGGTTATGTTATGTTGAAATGGGAAACATACATTTTAGCATCTAAAATAAGAAGTTGGTTATGAAGCATATCTGCAGAAGACAGTATCTGATGTGTTTAAAAACTAATTATCAATTGCAACACATTTTGTTCCAATATAACGTTAAAATGCATTACCGACTGATTTTATGTGAGGAAGAGTGAGAGTAAGTTGGAAGCTACTCCGCATTAACATTCGTTTGAGGCGTGAGTTGTAAAACCGGGAACTTCGAAGACTTCTGTGACACACGCTTCCAGACTCGATCTCATAAAACGCCTTAAACTAAATATTTTTAGGACTTTAATGAACTGCCTAAAAGCTTTTCAAACACTTATCTATCTTGAGGGTAGGATTCTAAAGACTACAAAATTGTATCTATAGATCTACTTAAATTTATGTGTGTTTGCTGGGGTTGAAGCTTTCAAAAACACTCTGAGTGACCTGAGACTCTCACAAAAATGACATAAAAGTAGTTTGCCCCCTCTGGATAACTAAATATCAAACATTCTCTTGCCAGCTTGTGTTTATTGAGTTTTGAAGCTTCCGAAACAGCTTTAAAAGACCACGTGCTCCCACTACCATGACATTAAAATATTTTACCCTCTCTAGATGAAGAAATGTCAAGCATTCTCTTAGTAACTTCGCTTTGAAAACATAAGCTGTGAAAGCTTTGATGGCCGCTAAGTTTAGAAAAGAGTAAAATGTGGTGTCTTTAAACGGATGTCATCTACATTGCTACATACCGTTTTCTTGCTATCTATCCTATTGCATACTTCAAAAGGACCTACATTTACAACCCCTTAATGAAGAACTAAAACACCCAGACACATTAAAGCTTATATTTGTTTATATGAGCGCATGTGTATATGGGCGTATGTGGGTAATGCCCAAAATTCCGCATAATCCATTTAGCTTTGCTTTTAGCGCTAAATCTTTTAAACTCAACCCATTCATAAACCACTTCAAATTAACTAAATCACCAAATGGCGTTGTCTTGGGCACCGAAAACAACCTGGCACACACACACACCCAAACACACGCTTAAATTCATATGCTTGTATGCATATATGCATGAGAGACAAGAGGAACTGACGAGCACTTAAGTGCCAATCAATATTGATTAATAGTGTTGTCATGTCGGGATGTTGCGGTTTTTGCATACATTAAGGCGCTCAGGCACACGCACCCAGCTACATATGAGCGCTAACATGGGCCATGAATATAAGTGCTTAAATATGGATAAATGGATAGTGTAGGTGCTTGTTTATATGTGGGTGTGTTGCCATACCCTTCGACTAGCTCCAAAGTATATGTGTGTGTAAATTGATAAATACCGAGCAGCAAAATTTCGCTTAATTCGTTGAAAAGCTGGTATTTGCGTGTGGATATTATTTTCGGCGGCTGGAGTTGAGCGCTGCGGTTTTATTTCAGGGTCTTCCACCAACCAGAGGTTCAGAGATGAAAAGTTAATTGAAATTGGCCGCAAACTTGAGGGTGCAGATAGACATTGAAACGGACAGTTAGGCAGGCAGACGGACAGACAGACAGACAAGCATGCCTTAAGTGCTACGTACTTAATTTGTTTTGTGAGTGAAAGTGTTCTAAGGTTTGATGCAGATGGCGGTAGGAAAGGTTATAAATTATATGCGAGTAATTGATCAGTGTGGCTCAATTGTATGTAGAGAAATCGATATGTGGCAGTACGGGTTATGAACAGAGTGAAATTCATGGTTTGCTCAATTCAAAACGCCTACATGGTTTGCTGTCGCTTTAGCTATATTAAATCTTTAGTGATATTAGATTTCGTTGCATACTTTTCGGAGTGAGAGAAGTAAAACTTTCGTTTTATAAATAAGACAATGTAGTTAGCCTTGTTTTAAAGCATATTGTGAGCATACTTTTAGGGGTAACGCTGCACTAAAACCAGATGTAGGATATTATAAATGAGCTTGCTAATGCGATTTTGAAATTATGTCAGCTTTCTTTACAATAAGTGAATTTGTGCCGGTCACTTTGTATGGCCGCTATACGTTATGGTGGTCTGATCATTGCAAAATCATTGGAGATTCAAATAATGAAATCGTGAAGATATCTTGTTAAATAAAAAAATTTTCCACACTAAAACTTGAATCCGATTGTTCAGTTTGTATGACAGCTATATGCTAGAGTGGTCCGATAGCGGTGATTTCGATAAATGAGCAGCTTCTTATGGAGAAAAAAATGTGTGCAAAGTTTCATATCGATAATTCAAAATCTGAGGGACTAGATAGCGACAGCTATTTATTTTTATATAGGATTCTTCGAAATATGGTGTATTTTTCGGACTGTGACACCGCAATTTTAGATATGTAATATCAAAATTAAAAATATATAAATCACAAATAAGAATTACAGATACACCTGAAGTCCTCCGATCCACATTATACACACTGACTTTGAAACATGTTTTGCATAAGCCTGTTGAGAATTCCAAACCCTATACAACGTATGAAAGAAATGTGTCAGAGTTAGCAAACAATTCAACAGCGATACCATGAACGCCTTTATATATTAAGACTGCCAACCTTCCGCCCCACTCACAAGCTTTGCGCGCCAATTGGCGCCATTACTAATTTATACCACCCACCACTCAATATCAAGCTCTCCAATCTCGACTGAGTGCCGGCGCACACTCCGCTGCTACAAAATTAATATGCAAATTCATTTTGTCAAGCAATTAGAAGACGAAAACGACAAAAGTTTCTGATCAACGCTACAATATCCTGTCCTGAAGCTGCGCTCGGCGCTCACGTCCGACCGTCGGCGGCGGCGCCAAGCGTTGCTCCATTGTCATTGTCACAATTATTGTCCGTTACGAAATTCACAGTTTGGTTTGTCCTTCAAGACAATTGTCAATTGACGCAAGTTCGGAAGCAAATGAGTTTCAACTTGTTGGCGTGCTTGCTTTGTTTTTCTTTTCTGACGGGAGGAGGGGGCAACACGGCGCAGCGCCAATGTTGACAGTTATTCAAGAAAAGCGTATAGTTTGGCGGCGTCGACTTGACGTGATGAGTGCGGGGGTATGGAAAGCGAAGATTTTTGTTTCGCAGTCTTTGTGTGTTTAATTTTCCGTGTGTGTGTGTGTGGCTATATTTGTGTAATTGTCTGCGTGGCGTATTCATGGCAAAGTTCAAATTGGCATCACTGTCAATTACGATTATTAGCCTGTGGGTCGTCCGTCCCACGCACGCGAGTCGGAGTCGGTGGTATAGTGCCGTTGATACTGTAAATAGCTGTGTGTGTTGCCACACCGGTGTATCGTTATGGCGCAAGCAACCGAATGACGGTCGAAAGTAGCAGATTTCAAGTTGGCAAATAAAAGCTAAGTTGCTGCGAGGCAACAAAGTCTTTGATATTCCTCAAATTCAACTTAACAAAGTGTGTTGTTGTTGATGTAAATTTTAGATTTAATTCTTGTTGCTTTTGTAGAATTGCAGATACTATAGTTGGTATTTCGATTTGTTTAAAAGTTTGAAGGTTGCCACGTTGATTGAAGGTATCGGAAGATGTGGCAAGTTGAAGTTACAAAATATATTAAAAAGGTATTAGTAAAAGCGACATATTACTGTTGCCAGTATACACTAGCGGCTCCATCGTCAGCGATTGGGGAATCAGCTACATCATCTCCTGGAGTTATGCTTTCAGTGCCATTGCGCAGGTTGGAGAAATGATCCCTCCACAATTTTAGTATGCTCTGAGCTTCAGTGACTAGATTAACTTTGGGGATTCTGCAAGAGTATGCTCCAAGCTCTTTGTACCAACGCATTTCGGCCTCTCGCTTTTTTGTCTGAAAATGCGTCTTGCTTCCCTTTTCAACTCTCGGTATGTATCTTATCCCGCACGTGTTGTGGTCGATTATAAAGTTGCGAGGTAGGCAGTCTGTTGTCACTCCACTGTGAGACCGCACTTCTCATCGTACCAGCTATTCCGAAAACCAATGGTTTCGTTTGCAGCTGTTCGTAAAGAGCTTGGATTACCGTCCCACAGTTCCCTTAGTTGCCGAGTTGCTGATGAGTGTTCTCGGTCAGCTTTCTGCTGTGATTGCTGCTTCTCGACGTCGAACCTTCCTTGTGTTTGTTGACTTGCTTTTTTTGCTGCATAAGGGCGGGTGCGTCGTTTGGCTGCAACAAGAGTCAATGTTAAGTCATCGGAGCCTACGCACGTCTAAAACACTGGAGACATGTCTTCCGTCTATCACAACATGATCGATCTAATTAGTGGCTTTTCGATCCTGGAATCCGGAATCTGGTAGTACAGATAACCATATTTCGGGCCCCGGCGAAGTCGACCAGCCTCAACGCATATGGGGATGTTTCGTCGTGGAGGTTGAATTTACCAACCGTTGTCAACAGAATCTCACACCGAATTTGCGCTTCTTTATAATGCCACAAGGACCTAATCGTCTCAGTTCTTGTCCCGCCCATCGCATTTCTTAGACGGCGATGATGTCAACCTCGATTCTAACGGCGACATCAACCAGCTGGGCAGCGGCATCTTCCCAATTAAGGGACCGGACATTCCAGGTGCATGCACGTAGATCGTAATCCTTAACAAGTTTGCAGGAGTCGTCATCAAATGGGTGGTCTCTCATCCGAGGCTGTTTTCTTCTTTTCATTGATAGTGTTTTTTACGTGACGGGTACCAAACCCAGCACAAAATTCTGGGGAGGGAATGTTTCGCCTTTTCACTTTGACTTATACTTAGACATAGCTTTAGACTTACTTAGACTTAGACTTAGACTTAGACTTAGACTTAACTTAGACTTAGACTTAGACTTGGACTTAGACTTAGACTTCGATTTAGACTAAGACTAAGACTTATAATACATTTATATGTGTTTTATCTTTATCCTTACGCTTATCTTTTGCCGTATATCATATTTATCTTTGTATTTTCTAGTTCTTTCTCTCTAGTCTGTAGTGTCTTTTAGAAGCAGTGTCCAAGCTTTTTCTGCAGAAGCTTTTGAACTGTCTCAGGGCGAAAAAATGTAAGCGTCGCTTTTGAATTTCTTTAAGGCTCCATCAACCTGTATCTAATTTCCATGTTCCAAATTCACACCTATTCCCCATGTAGTGTCACGGCGCCTTGTAACCCCCTTAAAACATAAATAATAATGGCCATCTTAACTCTTTGTGCTGCCATGTGACACATCACACTAAAATAATGTGATTTTTACGACACTCGTGTGTTGCATAACATTCGGCATTCAAATTGTCCTTTTATGTGCAACATACGTTTGCTGAGATCCCCGCGGAGAAGACACATTTGTTAAAACATAAATTTGTATTCATCTTGAAAGTAAGGGCCCCAATGCCGTCAACGCCACCAACAGGAGCGCTAAGCATGCCCGTGTTTATACCTAAGCAGCAAACAGCAAGTCTTGATGACTATAAAACACCAATATGTGTGTTAGTGACCGTGTAAAACGCTTCGTCACATGCACAGATTTCATATTAGCATATCTACTAATGAATGCGTGTAAAACAATATCAATAAAAGTAAAAGTTCATTAGCATAACATAAAAACGACATTTATAGCATTGGTAGCTTTTATTTGCATACATGATATGTGTATGTGTGTGTGTGTGTGACTGTCCCAGCGGGCTTGCGGCTTGAATTGTTAATATGATACATACTGTGCGTGTGTGTGTATGTGTATGTGTGTGTTTGTGTAAGTTTTGTGGTCAGTGTGACCCAAATTTTACAACCAAAATTTTATGATTACACAAGAGACTGCGCTAAAGGATTACTAATCACATATTCATACAAGCAAACGCGCACACACACTCGAGTGAGGAAATATGCAAGCACGCCTGAGCGTATGCTAATAAAATAGTATGAAAACTATCAGCATAAAATTTAGTTTACATAAAATTTTCTGTTGACACAGTGAAATAGAAATGGAAATGTTGACCGAAATGCGGCGAGCTAGAGGGAGATAGAGAGAGGGGTAGAGAGAAAGAGAGATAGGGAGAGCAAAAGTGATAGAAAGAGAAAAGGGTGAGCAGCGCCAGAAGCGTGAAAATGGCGGCGTTGAAAAGTCGTAAAATGACACAAGCGCAGGTGCCTACAGACAAACTAATATATCTGCTTGTTAAAATCGTATATATATAAAGATCTGTGTATATATGTATATCAGTCCAACGCACTCAAAAGCGCAAGCAACATTTTAACAGCTCATTGTTGCTTGCGTTTGAGCGAAATTTTCTGCAAGAGTCGCAACAAGACGTGGCTATAATGTCCGCAATGCGGCAGTAAAATGTGGCAACTAACGAGTTGTTGTAGTTGTATATGTTTGTAAATGTGTAAATGCGACACCTTTAACATACCATACATATATATATAATATGTCTGTGTTTGTGGCAACAATTGCGGGCATTATGCTAATTTTTGAAGGACATTTGAAAGAGAACTTGTCACACAGCCGCTCAGTCCGCACTCACTCTCGCTACACCAAATACTTGGCATAATATTATTTCGTCAGTGTGGCAAGTGCCGCGGTGGCGCGTTTTTGCAGCATGACACTCACTATACCTTTTCCATATGCAGCTGGCAGGGGTACAATGCAAATCAGTGTGGTAAATTAGAAATTACGCAAATCTGTGGCGGCAACAATTGGAAAGAGCGTGAAATGAACAGTAATGAAAGGGTAGCCAATCACATGCAAATCAATGCACAAAAGCATGGAAGGGATCCACAAAATAAGGAGGATTTGTAAGGCAATTGAAGAAATTAAGTAATTTACCTAATATTAGGTGCCATACAGCCTTTTTTCGATATTTCATTCATTTCATTCGAGCTGAAGCTACGTCCTAAACTTCTCAAACGAGTTGTGAATAGTTTTCTATATAAAATCAAAATAATTATATAGCCAAGGGTTTCTATAAGAATATATATTCTATTCTTTCCACAAAGGTGATCGCCATTGACAGGTAATATCTTTAAACTCCAGATGAGTGTTGAGCTCTAGAGAACCGGCTTTATCACAAAGACCCACAAAAGAACTTATGCTGCATTGTCCTCCTGTTCAATATCTTCCAAATATAATCTTTCGCAGCAAACCTCTCACTATGGTGGAATACATGCTAACTTCAGGGTAGTTCACCCTGTCCAAGCGACTTTTATATACTGACATAATTTGATCTCAGAAGAGACCATTCGAGCTTCTCTATAGTGTCTATTGTGAATTGCAATCTTGCCAACAAAAATCATCTGCCATCTATCAAAATATAATTCGTTGAAAAAAACCTTCTTGTCAAGCGTAAAATGTACTAAAGATGGTCTACTCGGCACCTCGAGGTCTTACCCAGAGATAGAATCTACTATAGTTCATAATTGGTTTTATAGTAGAGTGAGATGGCAATCACGGTCTCAGATTTATTGAAACAGAGCACAATATAGAAGTATCTTCCGGATTCAGTTTTAAGAAAAGTGCTTGAAACTTCATCCACAATAAGTTAAATAGGCTTTCCATCTCCAGCTAAATCGATCTTTTTCTTCTTTACTGGCGTAGACATTTTCCATGCCTCCGCATATCAAGATGGGAATGATGAGCGTCTTGTAGAGTTTGGTCTTTGTTCGTCGAGAGAGGACTTTACTTCTCAATTGCCCACCCAGTCCAAAGTATCCCATGTAGGCAAGAGTGATTGCTGTTAATACTGGTCCCAAGATAAACGAAATTATCTATTATAACTGCCAGCAGTCCATTCTTACAGAAGATTGTATCTTCCATATTTAGTTCTGCAGCTCGAATTATTTTCTTCAAGAGTAGATTGAAGATGTCGCATGATAGGGAGTCTCCTTGTCTGAAACCTCGCTTGGTATCAAACGGCTTGGAGAGTTCCTTCTCAATCCTGACGGAGCTTTTGGTGTTGCTGATGACTGCACCTTGTCAGTTTTTCGCCGCCGTATTTGAATAGCTCGACTTCGACGATCCATCGGCTCCTGTCACTTCGTTGTTCTTAGGCGAGTAATTGCTAATTAAACCTATTCATTGTCGAGTTATGCAATATCTATCCCACCGTCGTCTATTGGGAAATTGGGTTTGCATCTCCAGATGTTACACTCTACTGCCGTACAGCAGGCTGGAAAAGTGTTACCTCTATAACTTTAGTATGCTCTGGACGACAGACATTAAATGATCTCTCTTGAAACCTTCCGTTAGTTGCCTATCTTTTTGTAGATTTTTCGAACACTACCCTTGTCGGCGAGCTTCTCAAGCTCTTTATATACACGTATTTCGACCTCTTTCATTTTTGTCTGCGTATCTAAATCGATCACCTCCAGAATTATTTATTCGGATCATTCGAAAACGAAATCGATATATGTATGCTAAAAATTTATAAACTTTGGAGTATTCCATTTTAAAACGATCGTTCAGTTGTTTTTCAGCTTGTCTAAAAAAACGAAAAATATTCATTCAGAAAATTTTTTACGAGCAAAATATTTTATTTAGAACAAACGAAAAATTTTATTCAAGGAAGAAATATTTGTTTACAATTCTCATATTAATATGACGGTCTCATATCAAGCGCAAGTCGCGACCAGCAACTTCAATTGCTTCTTGAAACTATTGGCCCGCTGGCGTGGTAGCATTTATAAAATTATTTGGAGGGACTTAGCCGTATTTTTGGTGTTATATTATGCTCTGGGTATTACTTATCGTTTTATGATGGGACCGGAACAACAACGGTGAGCAGAAATACTTAAAAACGAATTAACGAAAAAGGAGCGAAGGCTGAAATTAACAAGTCATACTATTGTTAGGCTGGGAACATAGTGGAGCAAAGAGCGATTCTGCACCAAAAAAATTAGAGGAATATAAAAGTTTTAACCTAAAATTCGCACTGAAGCACTTGATTCACTATGATCTTAGCTTAAGCTTAGCCAGTTAAACTCATACTATCGCCACTTAAACCTACAGTTTTCAAGAGTACTTGATAGTACTCTATGCTAACCTCACTGTAATAAAATTTCTTAACTCCCCAGCCTCTTTGAACTGCTTGTGCATTACTGTCACAGCTCGAGCACACTCATACCGCTCTCGTTTGTGCTCGGCTTCTATATTGCGGTTGTCATGAATCGCTGGTGGACTCAATACATTACTGTGCCATGGCCTGATCCACTTGCCGTCTACGTGAGTACGCTCTTTGTCGGACAGGATGAACGTGGTCGCATAATGCGTCGCACCGTCATGCGTTATGTCTGCCTCTGTCTAACCATGATTTTTACGATGGTGGCGCCGAGTGTCAAGAAACGCTTTCCCACAATGGACTCGTTGGTAGATGCCGGTCTGTTGACCGAGAATGAGAAGGATGTGCTAATAGCTATGGATGAAAAATCACCGAAGCATCGCAAACATTGGGTGCCGCTCGTCTGGGCGGCCAGCATTGTATCGCGTGCACGTAAGGAGGGTCGCATACGTGACGATGTCGCGTTGAAAACTATTTTCGATCAGTTGGACGCGTTTCGTAACAAATGTGCCGTTATATTGCATTTCGATTCGGTGCCAATTCCTTTGGTTTATACACAAGTGGTAACGCTGGCGGTGTATTCATACTTCTTGGCGGCGCTGATTGGCCAACAGTGGATGCCTAGAGAGGCGGACCCTGATGGGCACTACGATTGGGTTGACTATTATTTTCCTATTTTTACAACGCTGCAATTTTTCTTCTATATGGGTTGGCTAAAGGTGGCAGAGTCGCTGATGAATCCGTTCGGTGAAGATGATGATGACTTTGAGGTGAGCTGGTGTGATTATATTGAGATTGCGTACAAATTCTTCACTTGTTGGTTAGGTGAATTGGATGATTGATCGCAACTTGCAAGTCTCCTACTTTATTGTCGATGAAATGCATCACGAGCATCCCGAATTGGTGAAAGATCAGTACTGGGATGAAGTTTTGCCTGGCGGTCTGCCATATCCAGAGGACTATCACAAGGTCACTACAGATTTCACTGATGTCGGCAAGGTATTGAAAGTTGTTTGGGCTTTTTTGTAGAGAAAGGAGTTCAATAATAGGAATTTCCATAGATCTAGCAATTATAGGGTGCTATTTGAGGTTATGTTAGGTTAAAGTGGGTTTACAGATTTATTTTCTTAAACCACGTTAGTTGTTAAGTTAAAAGGGTCGATCAAAATATCAATATTTCGGAGAGAAGGGAGCAGTAGTCTCGTTAGAAATTTTCTGCGGGGTTAGACCATATCGCACGAATACAAATTGAGTTTGTAAATCAGCTAGACCCCAGAGCAGAGTAACTGTGGGTTGACCTTCCTGAGCCCAAACTTGATCGGAATGTTTTCCGTTTTTGCATAGTCTGATATATCGAGTTGGGGTATCGAAAGCTCATCTCTTCACGGGTCAATTAGAAGTTGCCAGCAACATTTATAGAATGAGGTCTTTCCAAAGTGTTTTGAAGTAGGACTCGGTCTAATTCGCTGGGTGACATATTTGGATGTCCGGTTTCCTCTTAAGAATTCTGATCATTAATCCGGATTCGCAATTTTGCCGAGCTGATTGTCTTTAGCCGGACGAAGTTCCGGGTCTCTTCCGGCTACTAAAATCCGACTGTCATAAGAACGGTATTACTGGTGTGTGTTTAGTCTCGGTAGTTGCTTCTAGAAGTGTCTGAAGTTCGCAAATAAATGTCA
Source organism: Bactrocera neohumeralis (assembly GCF_024586455.1). Lineage (NCBI taxonomy): Eukaryota > Metazoa > Arthropoda > Insecta > Diptera > Tephritidae > Bactrocera > Bactrocera neohumeralis. The sequence goes on along the minus strand of NC_065923.1, from coordinate 78,887,259 downwards.
GGAGAATTTAGGAGTTTCTAGAAGATAGAGGTCTAATCCGTACCAAATTCCACTTTGTAGTCGGATGGCGCCGCACATTTCGTTTGGAAGCGTCGCGACAACATGGCCACCAACTCTAGCATGCATAGCAGCGTCTCACGGATCAACGCGGTATTGAAGCGTCTAATCAGCAAGGAGGATACTCAAACTAACAACAGCCGTTTGCGGCTCTCTACAAGCTCCGTCTCACTGGGCGAACACATACCGCATTCCACATCCGATTATGAAAGGCATTTGGCCACAAATAAGTATTCCGGCGCTGCGCGTCTCTCATGGTTGACCGATGTCGGCGGCGAAGTTGATTCAAAAAGCATGCTTCTGCCACCCGAACAGTTGCGTTCTCAAACGAGCGCTGCTGAATCACTCACGTATGAAGATGAGGGCGCGGATGGAAGAGAGAAGGACGATTTCGATTTGTTGCGTGAAGAGCGTGAGCGTCAACGCCAGGAACGACAACGTCAGCGCATTATGCAAAATGTTTACACTGCCACAAGTGCCACAGCTGATCTGTTGCCTGCTTTGATTGCCTCGGGTTTGAATTTAGCAGCGCCACCGACTATACCGATACCAGCGCAAATGCTACAGCCGAAATCGAGTGATCAACGCAGTGCCACGCCGAGCGCAAAGAGTAGCAGCAGCAGCGGTGCCGGTAGTAAGTCACGTGTCGCTGGGGCGGCTGAGCAGAAGAAAACGCGTGATGAGCCGGACAAGCAGGAAAAATAGCGCAAAAGAAACGGTTGATAACTCCCTGTTGTATACTTATATTTTTAGTTCGAGTTCTATTTCAATTACATGCTTTACTTGTACATATTTTTATTAAAAAATGAAAACCAATTTGTGTTTGAAAGCCGTCGGTTTTCAATCTTCCGTTTGTTTCAAGAGCGCCATCTACTGGTTAAAAATTTAATACATATGTTCCGATTTCATAATGTTTCTGTTGAAAGATTTGTGTCTTAGCTAGAATATTCCAGTGTCTTGGATAAGATCGAAATATGTGGATGATCTTTATTTAGTAAATTTATTTGCGTTTGTGGGATCTGTGACTTTTATACTTTAAAAGGGCGTTGATTTTGTTTAAATCTGTTTTATCATCCTATAAATAAGAAGATATTCTCCTCTGTTATCTAGTGGTTCTCCATGTTATTGAAAGACAGCTATTGGAGGTTTAGTGGAACGTTTTTTCGATTGACTCATCATCAACGCTTAATCGTCTGTTGAACAAAAGCTATGCTCGGTTAATTGTTCTTGACCCTCTCAAAGTGAGTGCTCTAACCTAACTTCCTAAAGTTAGCTCTAAGCTAAAGCTAACTCTAATTGGAATAAAGAATAGTTTGATATGAATACTAGAGAAGATTTGGTAGAAATACAATGTAACCGAAAGCTGAATTCCAAACTGCGAACTAATGCTTTAGTTTTTGAAATATCGGTCTGTTGCAATTGTCTTCTTCTTTACAACACGCTGATTATTTGTCGGAATGGTCGATATCGGACCACTAAGACGTGGCTGCAGTACAAATTGAACGATAAAAAGCAAGTTCTTGTAAGGAAACTTTTATATTTGATAAGATATCTTCACGAAAATTTACATATGTATATTTATATCCAAGGCAACAGTACAATCCCCGAGCAAATTGCTGATATCGGATGACTATAGCATATAGCTGCCATACAAACTGATTGATCAAATTGAAGCCCTTGTATGGAAAACTTTTTTATTTGGCAAGATATCGTCGCAAACTTTCTTACAGCCTATTGCCCAAGTCAACGGTACAATGAACAGAACTTTTGTTCAGATCGCATGACTGTAGCATGTAGCCCCCATACAAACTGTATTGCATTTGCTACACCTGCCACCGCGTTTGAATTGCTTGTTGAGTGTTTGTATGTGCATTTAGTTAATAACATTAACAACAACACAATATATAACTGCATACATATAGTATATAATAAAATATATATTTATACAGTTAGTAACAGTTGCTGCTGCTGGTGCATGTATTTTGCGCCGGCAATGGCTTTTGGACTTAACGAACCATAAGTGATGGTAATGGCGTTAACTGCTGTGCCACACACACACATGCATGAACATGTAACTGCTTCCCGTTGCAGTGTTCTGTTAACAGCTGCGACCGATGCAGTCAATTGCTGTGATGTTGCTGTTACTGCTATTGTTGCTGCTATTATTCTTGTTGTTGTTGTTGCTATTGTTATTGCGCGTAATTGTTTTCTTGTTATTGCATTGTCCTGCGCTGCAACACATGTGTGGCACAGCTGCTTGCTGCACAATATAATTATTGCTAATAACACTATGCCGTTAAAGTGCATGCAGCACTTGACATTGTTGTTGTCGTGGCTTTTTGTTGCTGCTGTTGTCATTTTTGTTTTTGTTGCTGTGCACCGTTCTAACAATAGAAACAAAACAGCTCACTTTATTGCTTGTTAATTAACCACTTATTGCAGAGTGAATTGCATTCGAAGCGGTCAAATAAAGATTTAAATTCATGTTACGTATACGCCCCGTCGCCCAGTGTTATGTGGGCAAAAATACAGGAAAGTGCTTATTAAATGCATTGAACATAATTTTGAGTGGTTGATTGATAGATAAGTGAGTGAGTGGTTTATTACTTTGAGTTTATTTATTTTGCTAAAATATGGCAACTCGATTGCTTAAAAAATTTTTTTTTGAGAGTGTCATTATTTTTTTTTGTAACTTCGGGTTATTTCATTCAAATTTGTTTTAATTTTTTTAATAAAGATATGGCAACTCCATTGCTTAAAAAAATATATACATACATTTATTTACTTTTTTTAAGAAACATCTCCTTTATACAAAATATACTAAAAAAGTTAATTAATATTCAAATTATATGGCAACCCTTTTTTTCGATAATACGCATGCCGGCTTATCCTAATATTATGCGCTTTTTTATTCAAACGAAAATATTTATTGTTATTTATTTTTTTATCATATCTTTTGTAAATATGTATGTGGTAACTACATATGTATGTATGTATGTATGTAACACAAAAAACATAAAAGTTCTTTTGAACTTCCCTGATGCAAAAAATATTAAATATAAAATTTATGTAAATTGAAAATAGGTGGCAACACTGTTTTTTTTAATTTGTAAAAACTTACAGTTTAATTTTATTTGCAGTTTTAAACAATATTAAAAGGAAACTCATGAATATTAACAATTTTAAATTGAAAACATGTGGTAACTCTGTTTTTTTTTTTTTAATTTGTAAAAGTTTACAGCTTAATTTTATATGCAATTTTGAGCAATATTAAATAAAAACTCATGCATATAACTACTTTTATGCACAAGGAATTCCATAAGGCTCTTCAAAATCATTTCAGTTCAGTTGCTTGCAGCCGAGCATAAAAATATTAAATGAAATATGTACATATATGTTTATGCCTGCGTTTTCACTTTTAATCTTTCCAAATACCAATTCTCAAAACACAAAATAATTTTCCAAATAATAAGCAACTAATTTGAATATCCTTTGAGACATATGTATGTATATGTATATATTTATTTAGTTGTAATGAGTCATATTTATTGGAATTTCAATGTGTGTGTAAGCTTCTATAAACACATACATATGTACATATACACACACATACATATATGTTAGAAATTCCATCAGTGTCAGCACCCTCGTGATTTTGGCTAAAGAATATGTGCAAGCTTGCTGCATAAATGCGTACAATGATTAATGGTTACTGAGAGAAAACATTTGAATACACACACATAAAGAGAAATTTTTATCGAACTTTTTTTCATTGAAATGCCATACCAACCATTGCTATTTCTTATCGCTAAAAGTAAATAAACCTGCCAAAATAGCGAAAAAAATATTGAAAACTCAACACTCCCAGCGCGCTCTCACGGCACTTGATGACATTTTAATTTCGTAAAACTTCGCTCATTCCGCCTGGCATTGTTTTCTTAGCAAAATATTTTTGCGTGACTGTTCACAAACACTTTCACATATGTATGTACTATACATACAGAGAAAAGTGTATGTGTGCTTGTTGGTTCAAGCGTTTCCAACTCCGAATGCTTAAGTACATTCCTGCGAGACCTAACTAATTTGCATATACTTAGCATTTGTATGCGTAAATGCAACACTGTGTGTTGTGGCTGTGTTAGAAATGTGGTAAGCACATGTGTGTTTGTGCAGTCAGTTGTTATTCGTGCGCTGGATTCCCCAAACAAATTACACACATGCAGAACGCTCACGCATGTGCCTGTGTGGTGCGTGTGGCAAGTCGAAGTTTTATGCTACGACGCGGAAAAATAATAACACGCATCACGGCAGCTGACTTCCATGTGCTGTTAGCCAACTAAAGCATACATGCATATATACATACACACTTTTATGTGTATATACGCACACACACCGTACACTGGTGTTACAAACACATATTTTATGCATATGGTGACTCATATGTGTGCTTCCAAAGAAAATAAACCAATGTTAGCTTTCACTTACTTGCTACTGAATGTTTTGCGCCTTAATGTATGCTAAGTGGTTTGCAGTAAAAATGAAATTAAAAGTTCATTGGCATGAAATAATGTGGTGTATGCATGCATATTTACATATAGTGTGGATCGAAATTTATTATTATATAATAATATATGCACTCATCCGAACACGTCTTCAGTGGACAGAACTGCCAGTGTTTTAATGAGCAACGTTCTAGCTAAATATTAATTAACCAAAGCGACAAATAATTGTTATTCAGATTCTACAACCTATTGTTAGCCTTAAATTATGTAAAAACATTCAATAAATAACTATTTGGCTAAAAAAAGAGTCATATTTTGGATGAAATCAACATTCGGTGAAAATATCGGTGAAATTATCGGGTTTTTAGTATACTAAAGCTGCTGCCGCTGATATATGTACCATAACTTTAGAGTGCCTAAAAACTTATGAACTTCCTATAAATGACTACTAATGGAAATTTTTCAACTAAAGTCTCTAAAATCTTAAAAAATTCCAATCTTAAGAGTTGAACTGACTGCAATAGTCCTCAAATACCCTTTCCTGTCACCTTCTTACTTAACGAACTTTGTTTGTTTGTCGTTGGTTTAAAACCTATGTAGTTCGCTAATTTTGCTTCTCTCATATTATTATATATATTTTTATTAGGAGACTGCAGCTTTATAATCGGCTATTCTGCTGGAAGAATAAATGATTTATGACCACTCTCCTTGAGGTCTTTGTTTTTATCATTAAAACATTTTTTAATATTCCCAAAATCTAAACTTAAATTTTCATAAGATAAATATTCTTTGAGCTTCAGAAAAAACTGCTTCATAAAAGAGTAAAATATGTACAGAAGAAGTATAGCGGGTTGGTACGGGCAAACAAATAATGGAAGGATAAAGTTCTTCTTCTTGTTCATCTTCTTCTTCTTCTTTGCTGGCGTAGACAAAAAGTACTTACTTGTAAGAAATTGTACCGATGAAGTAGTTATATTTCCATTATAAATTACTGGAACTCTAACAAATACAAAGATGTTGGCTAGGAGCGGATAAATTGAGACGTGACTTCTACTCGAAGAGCTGTGTATTCGCATTTGAACAGCTATGTTTGACTTCTCAACAGATTTATCGAAAAGTCTCCGGCTTATCACTGTAAAATAAATTATTTTTACAAAAATATTTTTTTTTTTTATTCAACACTCATAGTTTCACTGATTACAGCGACTCTCCATCTTTTTGAAACCATTTCTGTAGTAAGAATTAGCCTTTGTTTCAAAATAGGCTTCAGTTTCACCGATCACCTCTTCATTCATTCAAAATTTCTACCCAGCAAGCATTCTTTTGAGATCTGAGAAGAGAATATAGTCGCTGGGGTACAGATCTGGAGAATGCAGTGAATGCGGAAGCAACTCGAATCCCAATTCATGGATTTTTGTCATCGTTTTCTCTGACTTGTGTCACGGTGCATTGTCTTGGTGAAACAGCACTCTCTTTTTCTTTAAATGCGGCCGGTTTTCGGCGATTTCGTTCTTCAAATGGTCCAATAATGCTATGTAATAATTGCTGCTGATGGTTTTTCCTTTTTCATTCCAAAATACAGACGCTATAACCTTGCCAGCCGATTGTTGAAATTTTCCACTCTTTGGAGTTCTTCGCAATGGATTCGGATGACTATGGTTGCACTTCGGAGTCCATGCTTCCCAGTTTCACATGTCGATGCAAAAACTTGGGTTTATTACACTTGTGCATCTCCAAACTCTCCACCAAACCATCCAAAATTATTTTGTGGACTTTTTTGATGTTTTCGTCGTTAACAACCTCTTTTGGGCATCCCCAGCGTTCACCGTCTTCGGTGTTCATTTCACCATGTCTGAGCTTAGCATTCCCATCCTTGATGGTTGATTTTCCTGGGGTAGTGTTCGGCAACTGGTCATCAAGCCACGTTTTTGCTCTTCAAAAGGCCTGATTTTCAATTGACTTGTTACCTCTTTTTTGGGAAAGCTGAAAGGCATAATTTACTAGCTCTGCAAAAACTGTTACGTACATATCCAGTTATGAGTGGCTGAACATTATAATTAACAATCACCTAACTCCAACCTATTCTCCCTATACGATTGGGCATAAAAATCCCGCTAATTCAAATATTTATGCACCTAAACACGACTTATGAGTGTTGCATTATAATAAAATCTCTATAAGACCACCTGGTTGCAACTTGTTAGCAAACCGCCATGGCGTTAAGCCACACCGGCTGCTGCGACAAATGTTTCCAACCTCCAAAAACTCAAATACACAAGTCGAGCAGCCACAGCAGTCACTTTCGTGGCGCTTTCGCACTATGAAAATACCAGCAGACTGCAGCAACAACAATATGCCTAGCAGTTTAACTTAGTTTGCTTTGCATTGCAAAAACAACAAATATATGAAGTTGTTGCACAGACGCCAAAGCAGCGTGCTAAAGCGAGCGCGATTTGAGAACACATGCAACATGCCACGTATGTTGCAAGGCGCTGCATTAGTAACGGTAAATATTTGCCATCCAACTTGCCACCAACTTGTAGTTGTTGTTGACACTACCTCAGGCTATTTTCATTGTTTCTCTTTCACGTTCTGCTCGCTGCGGTCGCTTGTTGTCATTGCGACTTCTAGCACGCATCTGTATATGTGCGTAGGTGTGTGTGTGTGTCACGCGTGTTGACACTGTGGAAATAATTGACCACAGGATAAACAGGTTTTGCAGGTGTTTTGCATTATCATCACCATCAGCGTTATTATTACCATAAAGTAAGCGGTTGTAATTTAATTGGTGTTTATGTTTATGACGAACAACCGACTGGGCGTGGCAGGTGTGGTTGTGCGTGATATGCGGCCAGTAGTACGTGGTTGAGAATATGTTGGTATTAAAGACATAATTTTAGTAAATGAATAAAAAATATTGGAAAGTATCATTATAGCATAAAAAGCTTTAAAGCTCTCAAGCACGGTTACTAAGCTCTAAAGCGCTTTCTGCTCATAAAAATGCCATTTTCACATCAAAAATGTAGACCCAAATATTTTTCTATTTAATTTGCAACATTAAAAGTTGTTTTCAAAACCTTATGCGCTTTTTGATACCAACTGTTCAATGGGTGGGCTTTAGGCCTGCCAAACACTACATAAATTGTTACGGCTGAAAGTATGGTTAATTATAATATTTAAGAAAGTAAGAAAATCTGATGCTAGTTTAATATTATTGTCCACATTGTACATTTTGCTGTTTTTAACTCCGCGGGTTGTTGTCCCGGCTGTAAATTTGGTTGTGTGCATTGATAAAAGCTTCAAAAACCGCCTCGAAAATGGTAAAAGACCGTGTTTCGAGACCGGGAATGTTTAGTTTTTGCAAGAGAACTTAAGATATTTAAAATTGTTATGACGACCATGTAAATACAAATCGGCGCTGACTGGTTTTGTCGGGTGAAATCTTGTTCGTCTAATTCAATGTTCAAAAAGAATCAATGAAAGATATCTTTATTCACAAACTTTGAATCCTTTAAAACCAATTCTATACAAAACACTTCGAAAACAGCGAAAGAGCTAGGCTTGACCTCGTAAGTTCTAGAAATCATATACATTGGATCTTCACAGATCAGACAGGAACCGGTTTTAAAAGACGACAGCTGTAATTTTCCAATAAAATGCCTCGGAAATCAACAAAAAAAGTGTTCCGAAGTACATACATAAACTCCTTCAGACCGCCGTTGTGGACTACAACAATATTTCTTTTCAGCCATCGACGTAGAAAACATTGCCTAATGTCATTTGCACCTCCAAGTAAAGCAAACCTGCCTGATTATATAATTACATCTCGAAATCCAACGCAGAATAATGTGTTGTCAAGAGTTATTCTGCGTTGGATTTCGGGATATAATTATATGCGACCTCGAAGTGAGTAGGCAATTAAAAAGCAAAGTTCCTTCTCGACGAACAAATACCAAATTCCACAAGTTACTCATCATCCCCGTCCGGCTATATGGTGCAAAGGTATAGACGATGACAACATCAGGTGAGTTGACATTACGAGTTTTCGAGAGAAAGGTTCTGAGGAAGATTTATGGACCTTTGCACTTTGGCAAAGGCGTTTGCCGTAGTCGATGGAACGATTAGCTGTACAGGATACGACGAGGAAATCGGGAGATAGCGGCTATGCTGGCTAGATCATGTCGTCCGAATGGACGAAAACACTCCAGCTCTGAGAGTATTCGACACATTACTCGCCTGTGGAAGTAGAGGAAGAGGAATACCTCCACTCCGTTGGAAAGACCGACTAGAGAAGGACCCGGCTACACTTGGATTCTCCAATTGGCGCCAAGTGAAAAGGATGAACGACTGGCGTGCTGTTGTAAGCTCAGCTATAACCACGCAAACTCTACATACGCCAATAAAGAAGAATATATGGAATAATATCTGCCCAGCAGAACGTAAAGCAGTAGCCATCCAAGTACAACTCATGAACCAGCCAAATCAGCACAGACAATAAAATTTACAAATATAACGGAAATAAACAACTGTTTGTGGCTTGACGGTCGTGTAGTTGTGAAACCAACAACCCACAACCTCACGTTGGTAGCACAGGTGTTTACTGCATACATAACCTCTAATGATGGTGTTAGTAATTGGTTTATTGAACGTTAGCACCGGTCAGCACTGACCATGCGATCCAAATGCCAGACAGTCTGCACGCAATGAATTATGAACTAAGCAAATGTAACTGTATAAATTTTGTGTGGAACTCATTTACAATTCGACAGGCAGACATAAAACTGTAGTTTTGTAAATGGATTGCAGTCTGCATGGTCTACGACTGCCTGCAGCTCAACTTTAGCTGACCGGAAATTATTGATTAAACCATAAACTACGCATATTTCCTGGCTATGCTCAGCTAATAACTCAGAATTGTGAATTGTGGCAAGCTGTTTGAAATGCGCACTAAAAGGATTCGCAGTTTTGCGTACACCAGCCAGTAAATATACACACTGGTGCCGTGTTTTTGTATGCCTACAAATGCAGTTCGGCCGTAGCGTCAGAGCAGGCAATGCAGCGTGTAATGCTCACAAGGATAATAACTAAAATTTATTGCATTTCCAATGCAGATGGCAAAAATCATTACTGAATTATCTAATGCATGGATGCGTTGATTGCTGCCAGGCAGCAAAGCTGTAAAGTTTAAAATGTGCATGGTATCAGTGTAACGGTGGTATTACGTGGTAAAAACGTGGCTAACCGGTTACTTTCGGACCAAAACGAGCTCGTTAGGTTTTTGAGGATAAATGAAAGACTCTCGAAGGATTATGCGATCCGTGTATGGACTTCTGTCTTCGATGATTACTTTACCATATCTGTCTTGTTTCTTCAGATAATGCAATGGAAGTTTTCGAAACTGTGCTTATACCCTCACCATATTCGATTTTTCCAACAGCACTGGGCTAATAGCCTTTACATTAAGACTATAATTGAAAACCCAGTTTTTTCCATCAACGTTCGGCTCTATCAACGGTCAGCTGTTATACTTGCTTGTGTTCTTCATTTTGTATTTTTCCTGATGATCAGCAGATTGCTATTTTATTAATGCACACAACCAAATTTACTGCCGGGACAACAACCCGCAGAGTTAAACACAGACAAATTTACTGTGTGAACAACAACCGGCAGAATTGCATTTCAGTTTTAAACTCGATTTCAATACGATTAAGAATCAATGTTGTAAAATAAGACTTTTATCTGATCTGTGGGAACTGAACGAATGTGCTTAATACACATTTTTGTATAAGTTATATATAACTGCACCCTTAGAAACTAGTCTAAGCCTAGTTTGCAACTCACTAGCACAATTTTAACTAATTATTTCTAGTAGAGAAACCCAAAAATTTGCTACCAAGTACGCATTCCCAAACTTTTGAATTGTGCTTGCACTAAAAACCCTTCCTCCTCTCTCCTTCTCCCTCTTTCTATCTCACACTCTGCGTCTGCGTTACGTAGCTCAATTTTCGATTTTAACTTTATGATTTCTACCCATTTGGCTGCCCTAGAGACATTATGGCGTACGCATAATTTTGCCATTAACCTCCGAGGCTTGTGTGTTGGCCCAATATCGAGATATATGTCTATATGTACATCCCTAATGAACTCTTGCCAATTGCGGTATATGAAGAGTAATCGTTATCACACATTTGCCACTGGCCATAGGCAACAAAATGAGCAATATTTGTGTGACCATCAACTTATGGAAAAGTTATGTCATTGTGGCGCACAATATGGCTACAACTCGTTTAGTCAATGTGGCAGCGCCTAAATGTATACTGCTATGATGCCAAATGGCGACTTAATTTTGTGTTGAATTATTGCAAAGTTTTATTTATTTTAATGGAAGCCAGCAAAATTTGGCAATATAATGAATGTAAAAGTATTAGAAAAGGCTTTTGTAATGTAATAAATTAATTCATATAGATAAAGTAAATAAATAATTCATATAAATATGTAGAACGCTGAAAATGGCTATAAAATTTCATCATACAGAGCAATTGCCTTGCTTTCAGCTACTTCCGTTCTTCGTCCTGTTCCTCTTCGTCGAGCTCCTCTTCAACATTATCTTCATGCTCCTGCTGTCTCTTTGGCTTCCGCTTTGTTGTTGAATCCTTTTGTTGCTCCGGTTGTGGTTGTGGCGACTGTTGTGCCGTTCCAATTGCCATGGGTGATGTCATCTGCCTGGTCAAAGATTGTACACTGAAGGTTTCCTCAGTCGTCGGCATGCCACGCGCTGTTGGCGATTGCGTAGCCGGCACGCCTGTCAAATCAGCGTCCAAATTCAGATTGGTCGCAGCCGAAATGCCGCGCGCATACTTCAGTTTTTGCCTTTCGAAACGTTCACGTTCGCGCTCTTCACGCAAACGTTCGAATTCGTCTTCGGGCTCCTCCTCCTCCTCGACATCCTCTTCCACGTCTTCAACTAAAGTGAAAAGTATTAATACCATTAGCAATATCTTTCAAATTGAACTATCCCTTCGACTTTTTAGTGGAGTCTCGACCAAATTTATGCTGTGCCTAACTTACATGTTACTTGCGCCGATGTGACACTTTCCCTACGGATACTCTCCACGCTGCTCGGTGGTATGCCCTCCTCAGCGTCACCACGAAATATTTCGCGCACATCTTTGGTCGGTGATATCTCCGGGTGTTCGGTTAGTGTTCTATCAGCATCCATGTCATCAATTTTCTCATCGATTATGTGCAACGCCTCGGCAGGTCGTATTGTAGTCGGCGATTTGATAAGCGAATGCACGGAACCGTTAGTTTGTGCAGAAGTTTGCTTCTCGGCATCTGGCTGTGATGTATTGCTCTCCTTTTCGTTGGGTTCGCGTGAGAGAAATCTTTGCAAAGCCGTACGAAAGCGTAAACTGGTGTCGGTCATGCGGCTGAGCGAAGACGACGCTGTGGGACGGTCCTCAATTCGTGTGCTGGTGGTCTAGAATAAACGACAAATCTGTATATGTTAGGTTGTCAGACTATAAGAGATTAATATGGCGTCCGTAGATTACTTGGGACTTGTGAGACCAATTATCTTTTAAAAGCAATAAGCTTAAGGAAGGCTTTCAGAGGCCACATGAAACTGGATCCATGAGTATAAACCATAATTTTGTTACGGAATATTCTAACAGTCCTATTAATGCCTATTTGTTCACAAGTAGGCTCCTAAGTAGACTTTTCGGGTCGAGAGACAATCGAACTCTCCATCTTTTTTTTACTCTTTAGCTCTCTTTTTATCGCTCTGTAACTGTTGTTTCTTTCTTTCTCTGTCTCTTTATATGTCCATATTTTTTTCTTTATTTCTCTCTCTCTTAATGTACTTACCATGCCATCATATTTGGACTCAGATCGTGAGAGCGCCGTTTGGTTGGTGTTGAAGTCCAATCTAGCGGTGGACTGTACCGGTGGCTGTTCGCGCTTGCTATCCACTTGATAGGGAAGTTCGTTGGGGAAAACTTCATCCCAATACTGATCCTTTACCAATTCGGGATGCTCGTGATGCATTTCGTCGACAATGAGATAGGAAACTTGTAGATTGCGATCAATCATCCAGTTGACCTATTGGCCAAATACAATATATAACCAAAAATCAACGTCCTTTTTGATTCATGCCATCAAACACTCGCCTCAAAGTCATCGTCATCCTCACCAAAGGGATTTATCAGCGTCTCGGCCACTTTCAGCCAACCCATGTAGAAGAAGAATTGCAAAGTGGTGAATAATGGAAAGTAGAGATCCACATAATTCTGATTGTCATGCTTAGTCCACTGATGGCCGATCACCTGGCAAATGAAGTAGGTATACACCGCCAATGTGACGACTTGCGTGTACACCAGCGGCACCGAAATGGTATCATAGAACAGCAAGACGCCACAGTTGCCACGAAATGTATTTAAAGCATCAATAATGGTTTTCACCGAGAAATCATCACGTATGCGTCCCTCCTTACGTGCGCGCGTTATAATGCTAGCGGCCCAAACGATCGGTAACCAATATTTTGGGTACTTCGGAAAGGCAACATTTAAGTCTTGTATGACGAGCTTCTCATTCTCCAACAGTAAACCCGCTTCAACTAGATGGTCGAGCGTAGGAAAACGTTTCTTGACGCGTGGCGCGATTTGTGTGAACACAATGGTGAGACAAAGACACACGTAGCGCATAACGGTGCGACGCATAACGCGTGCACGCTCATCCTGACCATGCACGTTGGCGCTCACGAAGACAGCTATCGGATCGGGCCACGGTATGGTCATATATTGATCCCACCAGCGTTGCATCACAACTGTTACATAGAAACCGAGCACGAACGAGAGCGGTATGAGTGAGCCGTAACTGTTGCAGTAGTGCACGAGATTCTCGAAGTTGCTGCCAGAAGCCGAAAGAGAAGAAGAAGCAACCTTTTTACAAAGGAATCGGTACTTTATTCTGTGCACTCACCTCTGTGCACTGTCACTCAAAACGAATTGATAAATCAAGTTGAGTACATAGTAAATGAACAGAAAGGCCAGCAAATCACGCCAAATGAGCTTGTAGATGCTGCCGCGCCATCTGAAAAATCGGAAGGATTGTAAAGAGAATTGGTTTATAATTAATAAAATTTTTGCTTTTGAGAGCATCACCTTCTTAACAGCGTGAGAAAGCAACCAAATCCGCGACAGGATGCTACTTCGGCGTTATAAGAAACAGTCATTCTTTTTTTTTTATTTTTTAAGGAAGCTCTAGGTCGGTATGTGCTCGAGTGAAAATAATTTTCTTACTGTTTGACAAAATGAAAAATTTTTAGAAGTTTTTAATTCAGCAAAAGTATATGATTGAATTTAACCTACATGAACCCAGTAGGTTTTTTTGGAATTCAATATTGAGTATTCGAAAATACTAAATGGAATCAGGTAGTCCGATATCATATGATATTTTGTGAAGCTCGGTGCTTAACTGAATATATTTCTGTTAAAGAAAATAAACTCTTTGTAATAGAGAATGACAATAATGTCCTCTAACATTTGCTAAGAAGCTTTAACGTTTCAAAGAGCAGCTCTTTTCGGCATTTCCCAGTGTTCTACGGACTACACCAACAAGAGTTGTTAATGTAATTTTAAACATAGCAATCATGGACATTGCCAGCGGATATATTGTTGCGAAGTGCGCCCTGAGTCTCAGAGAAGTTGTATATATCATGAGATCCGAGCTAGAACACACCGAATCTCCCTCCTCCCTCAACTACCTTCCTGAAAACTTTGATCAATGCATCGCAGAGGTCACTGGTGGCAGCTGTTTCTCTGCTCACATGGGATATGCGAATGGCGAAAAGTTGCGGGGGAAGTTAGTGGGTCAGTGCTAAGAGGGAAGGTTGGAGAGGGTGTTTTCTTTCAGGCGCTCTCCGCTAATTTTAGCTTTAGGCTACCGGACTACCGCTATTAAGGTCTTCGTAGACATATACTCCAAAAGCAGAACAATAATACTAGCGCTGAGCTTGCTAATTGTTCGCTTAAAGCTACTCAAAGGGTGTCTATCCTTACTTGAAATCAGAAGGAGTGCCCTTCCCCTGATTTTATCGGATTGGGACCGAGTTGTACCTCCATTGGAGTCTAGAACAGGAGCAGTGGATCTCGCATGTACCTCGTAGATGCTAGTCAACGACTAGCTTTTTTACGATTGCCTGATCCTTTTAGGATAGACTAGAATGCAGAAGATGTTCTGAACTACATGCCTTTAGTAAAGCTCATCTTACCGCAATAGCAGGCGATCTTACTGGGCACTGTCCAACATGCTGAGTTTTGGGTACCAGAACGGTCCGACGTTAAAAGCTGTCCAAGTGATGTCCTTGTTAGTATCGACCTCTTAACCTAACCTAAAATAATTTTATTTATTGCTGAGGATACTGTTTGTTGTCATTGTTGTGACGGACCACAGTAAGAAGTCTTGATTTCAGAAGGCTTGAAAAAAGTTGTTGGTGCTAAATTGCGTAAGTTTCCGGATAAATCCAGACCGCGATAAAGTTAAGGTGACACAGCTGGTGCTGCGTCTCCTAGAGCGTCTTTCATGAGAAGTGAACTCATACTCTCTATATATGACTGTAAAAATGGTGGCTGCCGCATGAGTTGTCTAAAGATACCGACAAGGACAACCGCAGTAAGCCAAGGAAGTTGGGTCAGTGGAATTCTGAACGATTTTAGGACTTTTTTTTAAATAAGCATTTTATAATCGTGGACCCCGTTTGATTCCTTTCAAAATTTTATTGATATAACAACAGGAAGAGCAGTCGACTCCTTTAGGTTGAGGTTCATCAGAATATTCCGCTAAGCATTAGTGAAATAAATAGTCTCGAGTGTAAAGTTTCGGTTTCTGTTTGAATTTTCAGTGCGCTTTGGCTCGCTCAACCATCCCCAGTCGAACAGAACTGGCTGCCTCATCAAATATTTTGGAGCTAGCTTACCAACAGGTTTCGTTAAAAGAGGTTTAAAGCGGGTTTTGAAGAAACTGTCTATTTTAAGATTTTGGAATAGCTTGCAAAGACGCTCGGGGCACTTTCATGCATCTGCGATTCTAAAGAAATGCCTTTGGGAATTCAATAACTGTCTTAAACATATTTTTCCCGATTAAACAAACAGTTCTTACAAATAATTTTTTTTATTATCCAATATAAAATATTATTAATTAATAACGGTCTTTTGCATACTTCAATATTGAGTGAATAATTCGCTGACACAGCTGTTGCGCTCTCCTGACTCTATCGAAAGATATTTAAGGCCCTTGCAAGTAATGCAGTGGAGCAATGTGTTCTAGTGCCAGCAGCAAGCGCCTATTGGATAGGCTACCAATCAATATTTATTACGAAAATATTTCTTGCGCAGCAGCTTTTGGCGCAATTAAACAAAAACTGTTTATTTATAGAATTATTATGAAGAAAACCAGAAGCTGCGCCGCCATTAATTAGAAACCGGAGCAGCTGCCGCAAGAAAAATACTGAAATTTAAATGCAAAATTTTGCAAAAAAAATCATAATAATAGCAACAACACTTAGCAAATAGCGGCAGCTTATTAGCTAGGCACTCGCCTCTGTTAGCAGCAACAACAAAATTGCGCATTATATTTGGCCTGCGAGGTCCTGCGCAACTGCCCAATTGCGTCCTGGCTAATTTACATTTGAAATTTATGACGCGTCACGTGAAAATTGGATTTAATTACAGCAAAAATGTTCGGGCTATGAATTTTACGATGCGCTGCTGCCATTGCTACTGTTGTTCGTGCTTTGTTGTTGCTTGTTGGTTTTTGGTTACGGCGTGGCGCAAAAACAATATCAACGTGATTGCCAAGAGCGGCCGCAACGGTTGCAGCCATTTGATGAGCGCATTTTGCGATAATTTATTTTGTCGCATGAATAATTTAGCCAATTTGGATTTAAAATTGATCAGCGTCCGCAACGGTGCGCTGAAGCGTAGTGGCGTGGAAGATGGCGACTGCTAGGAGAAAGAGCCCCAAATGCTGTTATTACTCATAGGTGCCGCATGTAGCATAGCAGACACTGTAGCACTGTAGTTGTTGTAGTTGAGTTTGCTGTTGGTCACTTGCCATTTTGTTTATTTACAAGTGTGTGTGTGTGCGTGTGTGTGCTTTCCTGTTTGTTCGTCATTATCGCCGTGTCCATTTGATATTTTTGCGTATTATTGCTACTGCCATTTGCCGTTGCTAGGAATCAGCGAAATCATCAGCGAGTGAAATAGCTGAAAAAATACAATAATAACAAATAACAAACATTTGGGTTGCATGTGTATATTTTTATATGTGTGTGTGTTGTCCGTCAATCGCTCGTTGCAGGAAATCGAAATGACCAAATTGTTAAAGCTGACGCCAAAAACAACAAAAAGCGTAGTAATGAAGATAGCCCAACGAACAATATATTAAGTATGTAGTTGCTGAAAATCGTATTTAAAAGAAATTATATCAATAATTGTTGAAAAAAGATCAAATTAATTAAATAAATAATATTCTTATAAATATTTTAGTGCGAAAAAAATTTTAGTTCTAAAAAAATACTTTTTGTACAAATTTAATATGTATTAAATGAGAGAAAAAGAGAAAAAGAAAGAATTCGCTATAATGCCCTTTATAAATCAGAAAGTATTTCATACGAAAACCTTATTTCAATTGTTCAGTTTGTATGACAGCTATATGATATAGTTATCCGATCTGAATAGTTTCTTCAGAGATTTCACTACTGCCTTAGGTAATAATCCACTTCAAATTTCTTGTTGATAACTCCTCAAATTAAAAAGTTTTCTATGCAGGAACTTGGTTTTAATCGGTTAGTTTGTATGGCAGCCATAGGTTATAGTAGTACGATCTCAAAACTGTTTCTTGAAGATTGTAACTTTTTCTCTGACAACAGTCTGTGCCAAATTTCGTGCCCATATCTTTTGAAATAAAAGAATTTTTCATATAGGAACTTGATTTCAATCGTTCAGTTTGTATGACAGCTATATGCTCTATTCACTCGGTTTGAGCAATTTCTTAGTTGATTGCACCGTTACCTTGGACAATAATCCATGCCAAGTTTCATGTCGATATCTTGTGAAATAAAACGTTACTCCTACAAGAACTTGATTTTGAACGGTCAGTTTTGTATAGCTGCTATATGCTATAATAATTAGATCTGAAGCATTTCTTCGGATATTGCATTGTTTCCTAAGACAATGTTTTGTGCCAAATTTCGTGAAGATATCTCGTCAAATAAAAAAGTTTTCCATACAAGAAATTGAATCCGATTGTTCAGTTTGTATGGCAGCTATATGCTGTAATGATCTGATATCTGCCATTCCGACAAAGGAGCATACTCTTAGTTGGAAAAGACCGTGTGCGAAATTTCAGATCGATATCTCAAAAACTGAGGGACTAGCATGCAGATGCTTCTCAGCCTATTCCTACAGCCACAGACTCCATTTAAACTCGAAATTCCAACTCAGGCAGCATTAACGGCATATTTCTTCAAAACTCAAAAGCGATTTCCCAGTTGGGACATTTATGTGCCGCTGCAAATTTGCGCTTTTTTAACACCACAGCAACGTAGCACACCCATTTACATATGTGGCACGCAAATTTCCACCAAATGCAAAGAAAAAATGTATACGAAAGCCAACAACAACAACTACAATTAATTTGCTGAACCGAAGAAAAAATGCATCCACCTGTCCACCAGTTGACCAAGCGCACAGTCAATCAGTCAACAACGCGCAATATATGAATGCAACACATGCATGCAACAGCAGCGCTCAGCTGCTGCTTGACCATTGAACGAAAAGTGTTAATTGGCAATTATGTACAAATTTGTTCGGGCATAAAATTAAATCAAATTAAATTGCCAACAAAATGGGTGTGTGCCACGTAGCCACGCAATCAGCAATCAGCGAGTGTTGCACAAATAAACTCTGTTTGATGCGCGTGAAAAATAACAAAATGTCATTGTATGCGCAATGCTTACACACACGCACACATACAGGCGCTTGCGTAATTGGCAGTTGCAGGCATTTTTCTATGTCATTGTCCTTGCATTTCTGCTTATGCGGTTGTTGGTGTTGCTGCAGCTAACCAGCTGACCGCTGCGTGACCGTTGCATTGTGGCGCATACGCCGATTGTTCTTGTGCGGCTGTGTGCAACGCTGACATAATATTTATTTGCATTTCCAAAAAGTTTTTGTTGTGCGCGTGTTTTGTTGGCTTTGATGGATTGCCTGCGTGCAGCGAAGTGTTGCTATCGGCTTCGGCTTATTATAGGTAAATAATCATGGCAAAGTGCGGAATGAGCTTTTTTGCAAATTTGAACATTATAGCGTGGCTTTGGGGTATTTAAATTGATATATAATGGCTATTTGCATAACCGCGACAGCATATATTGACAGACAAATTATATGATATGCAATTATTCCATAGCTCAAACTAGTTTAACTAGCTGTTATTATGAGAAGGGTTACTTTAGCATTTCAAATAGAGAAACTCAGCCAGTAACCTGTATATCGGGTAGTCGAAAAAGTCTTTTCGTATTTTGTCAGTAGATGTCTTTGCAGTCGTATATCTCCAGTGCTACCAATCACATTGTGTCATACCATATAGTGTTGGAAAGGTGAGATTTTAAACTTCGCTTAGCCAAAAATTAAATTCGGATAAGTTGAAAAAAAGTTACAGCTGTTCAAAATTTGTGGAAATAATGAAGAAATTTGCTAAATTTTTAATTTTTTTTGTATAAAAAAGGGAATAATGCCACACAAACCACCAATGGAATTTGTTTGTTGTTCGAGTCCAGTGAGAGCATTAATTTGCAAATTAAAGGATAAGGTCGAATATATATGTATGTATTTGAAAGTATGTACAGTTATTATGCAAGTTATTATACTAAAATAAAATCCGAATAAATCTTCTCAACAATAAAAGCAAATTGTCAGGGCATAAAAGTAAAAACTGTCAATATTTTTAATAAATTTACAGTCATTGCCAAAGCCATGTGTACTTTGTAATGGAGAAATTATGCACGTTGCATGCCACAAATATAAAAAATTCGATAAAATAGCCCGAAACTTATTGACAACACAATATAAGAAGTAGATATTTTAAAACAAGCAATTGCTGGCAGGTGGGGCGAATTTCGTTAGAATCTCATGCATCCCACCCTCTTAAATGAGCTCCATAAACATATTTACTTCAGCATAAAAAAAACTCTGCTTGCATCAAATTGTGACAAAATGAAATAAAGCTAAGTAATTACGGCGCCAGAACAGTACATGTAATATTATATATACATGTCAATATATATGTACATATATAATTTTAAGCTGTATAATCGGCATTTCTAATCCTCAAGAGAGTACAAGGTCTACAAAAGTGAATGAGCTTTTTCAAAGCTTAAGATATGTAAATATTTTGAGCTTTTGGCAACTCTGGATTAGTAAAACTTCAAAAAAAGAATGCATGAAGTTCAAAAATGTAACGAGATTAAAAGCCCCAAAAGCCGGTGGGTTTTTTTAAATCTCAAAAAAAAATTTTTTTTTTAATTTTATATATTATAGATCAGTAAAACTTCAAAAACTAAGATACTTTTCGAAAAAACTCAGAGCCATAACCTCGAAAAGCCAATGAGTTTTTTCAAAGCTCAAGTTATGTAAATATTTTGAGCTTTATGCAACTTTAGGACAATAAAACTTAAAAAAAGCACGAAGTTCAGAAATTTAAAGAGTCCAAAATCTCCCAAAACCCGGTGAGCTTTTTCAAATCTAGGACAAAGAATATATTTTGAACATTATGCAACTATAGGTCAGTAAAACTTCAACAACTTCGTAAAGGCACGAAATTCAGGAAATCAGCGGAGAGTATAACGAATACAAAAGCCAATGAGCTTTTTCAAAGCTCAAGATATGTAAATATAGGTATCCTCGTGGGATCTTCACTAGCTTCTTCTCGGGCCTTCTCCTTGAAAAACAGCAGGATGTGAGGCACTTATTCGCTTTTCTGATTAATATAGATTAACTATGACAATAAGACAAATTTCAGAGACAAATTTTAAATTGCCTCATTAAACCGCTGAAATATTTCAAGAATATCAGCTGATCTGCGAAAGCCAAACGCTTACTTACCAAAACTGGCTACAATTTTGCTCACAACTTTCCAACCAATATTTTTCTAACTTTAAGGAATATATACAGTCTATTCACAAGCTTGAATGCAGCACCGACAGTAGCGCTGCTAGCGTTCCTCAAAAACCAACACAACAACAACAATGCGGACAAATTGACATTAACAAATGCCAATATGGCGCGCATCACTCCGAATTTGTTGTGAATGCGCGCTATTACGCCATAAAAACTCAGCTGTGGCTGACCAAAGGACGATAAGCAGACGCTGAAAAGCAAAAAAATAACAACACCAAAAGCAACCACAGCCGTGTGAGTGGTGAGTCTCAACAAAAAAGTTTCGACGTTGAACAAAATTAAATGAAATTTCATGCGGCTGGCTGGGGGCGAGCTGGTGGGGAGCGTTGGTTTGAAAGTTGTGAAAAACTGTGACAAACTTTGCGATTTTATAATTTGCGCAATAAAAAGCGAACATATAAAAAGTGAAATAATAATAATGCCACAAATGCCATAAAAGCGGTGAATTTCGGCGAAGCGATTAAAGCGAAAAATGGAAATAAAATCAAATGACAAAATGATCAAAGCGTCCCAGGAAAATTTGTGTCTCGTTATTGTGGCGAAATCAACAAGCGGCGACGTTAGGGAAGTGGCTTAAATATGAGAGTACTAGGTCATCTGTGGAATTTAGTCCCGAACAACGAATTGATATAAATCCTGAAAGAGTCCGAAGTGTTTATAATTACTTTAGAGTATCAAAATCTCTAGGGAATTTAATTTTAGTCGTTTTATATACATAATAAAAAATGCCGATTAATCCCGAAAGTTTTCTTAATATTTTCGAGTCTCGAAAATTTTCGTAAATCTAATTTTATTCATTTTTTATTCCTAATACAAAAAATCCCTATTAGTCCCGAAAATTTTCTTAACATTTTTGAGTGTTAAAATTTTTACAAAAATTTTTGAAAATTAAATTTTAGTCATTTTAGTCATGCATAACAAAATAATCCCGATAAGTCCCGAAAATTTCTTAATGATTTTAATTCTAGAAATTTATAAAGAATTTAATTTTAGTTGTTTTTTATACATAATAAAAAAATCCCGAATAATCCCGAAATTTTCCTTAGTATTTTTGAGTCCCGAATTATTTAAGAATTTAATTTTACTCACTTTATATTTATAACAAAAAAATCGCTATCCCGAAATTTTTCGGGATTATCAAATTAACATTTTTTCGTCCCGAAATTTAAGTATCACTAAAGTAGTGCTAAACAAGCTCCGCACGCCCCAATTTTAGCGCACACGCTATTAGTCCATCTCGTCTGGTACCAAGTGTGAATGGCGTCCGTCTGTCTGTGATTTTTCACCAGCCATTGTTTTGATACTCTGTTACGGTTTAACTTTTTTCCTAACTAAAAACTGTTATATGCCGCAAACGTAGCTTTTGGTTAGCTTTGGCAGGAGGAATGTGGCATGTACCCAGTAAATGTGGCCAGTGAGCGAAAGAAACAAGTTAAATTGAATTGATGAGGCTGCTGGTGCTGTTATAGCAAATTGACAAAACCAGCGCAAAACAATAAAATACAAAGCTACCAACAAAAAAAAAAAATTTAAACGACAGTACAAACAAAGAGTCCAGCACGGCTACATGCCACAACAACTCGTTGCAGAGACCATAGAGCTTGAAAAATTCCCACCTCCATGTTTTTCAAGGCGACCGTGCCTGAGCTGCCTTTGGGCAGTCAAAACTTTTGTTGACAACATGTACACACCCACGCCACACACCGACTAACTCTCACTTCCCGGTCGTCGAGTTATGGCCGCATCAAACTGGACGACAATAATAGCAACAAGCGAAAAACTCCTCATAAAAATTATCAGTCGCAACAAAAGCTGAAGCAGCAGTGGCAGCTTTAACAAAAGACCTTAAGAGAGAGGGAGAGAAAGAGAGAAAGTTACGCAACGTTGCATGTGTAGCGCCAAAATCCCATCAAATAACCGGCAAGTCCTCAGACACGTTCCTCTCGCTTTCGGCTACGGCTGTACGCCGGCTGAGCTCGACTGAGCTGTGCAGCTGCTGTAATGGCGTTACCGTAGAAGACACAGTACACCCTTGTGCTCCCACCATTTCTCATCCTCTTCCTACTCTCCGTTTGTTGCTGCCTTTTATCACACTCGTCAGCTGGCGCTTGGTTGGCTTAATAGCCGCATCTCGCATGCCTTATTGACACTTTATGGACAAAGCAGTGGGCGCTTTCATGCCGTCGTCCTCTTTTCTCCCGCGCACTCACTCACTCGTACTCGCTTTGAATTTTAAGCACTAGCACTTTTCGTCGTGTGGGTGCAAGTATGCGTGGCATTGTGCGATAAAACACGTAACTTTGCCTGGGCAGACAATGGCAGCTGCTTTGGCTGCAGTTATGGCTTGACAAACGCCACAAAAATGAAACCAAAAGTGTGACATTGTCGTCGAGTAAAAAATTAATGATTTGGAAATGGTACAATCATGATTACAAGGAAAGTACAGTGACGACGACAATGTGGAGGTACAAGGCGGAAAAGTGGCATACAACTACCGATGTTGAGGTATTACCGTTTTTTGAAGCTGAAGTAAAGTCTGAGGTATGCTGTCCTTGCAGAAGCTCAAATAATGCAGCAGAGTTTAAATATTTTTCATGTTAGCTGGTTGGAGCTCCAATACGAGGAACAGCGACATTAATTACATTTCAAAGTATATAATTTCACATCTACAGGACCGAATGTTAGTTCCATACCATCATGATCTTCTTTTTCTTTGGAACAGCAATCGTGGGTCAGTCTGAGTCGAGAACATAATGCTTCGCCAGTTTCCTTTATCCTTTGCGAGGTCATGGCAGGTGTACATCCTAAATGCAGGCAGCTCTCTATACACTTGGTCCATTAGATGCACGGGCGTCCTTGCTTTCGTTGTCCACTTATGGGTCTCGAGCCGAAGTAAATTTTCGTAGGAGCATCATCTTCCATGCAAACAACATGGCCTAATCAGCGGATTCGTTGGATTTTTATGAGTTTCACTATATCCATGTCGGCAGACAGCTCATACAATTCCATCTTTTTGATATTCATCGCTTAGGCGTAGGACTCCAAAGATCTTGCGAAGAACAGTTATCTTGAATGTTCCAAGCGGTTTCTCAACTTGGTTCGTCATCGTCCATGTTTCTAACATAGTTCCCAAAAAGCAAGGAATCTTTGTCTGTGGTCCTCAGGTACTTTGTCTTGCTCGCATTTACCACAATACCAATCCCTTTTGCTTCTTTTACAAGGCCGGGAAAGGCTGCGCTGACCGCTCTGTTGTTAAAACCTTTGATGTCAATATCAACTGCGTACCCCAGCACGATTGTATTTTTGGTGTTGACAGTGTCCACTGCGGTTCAGATTAGCGGAAGTGTATCACTTTTTTCAGTTGAAAAAGACACAGGCGATGGAATCACTCAAAGTCGGGTAACGAACGGTTCGGAGTGATTCTTCTTGAGTTTAATGAAGCTGACGTCATTCTGCATATTCGTAAGAGTTTTGCAGGGGTTCCATATTGAGACATGGCGTCGCATAGACAGCTTTTTTCAGTGCTGTGGGAAGCGTCATTGAAATTGATGAAAAAGTGATGGGTGTCAATCTGTTTGTTAAGGGTCTTCTCCGAGTTCTGAAGTATTATGAAAATCTTGTCTATGGTTGATTTGCCAGGTCTAAGGCGCAATCAGTTTATTTACAATGACGTTAAATCTTTTACACCATTATGATAGTAGAGGGAAATAATGAATAATCGTTAGATTCATGAGCTTTACTGTAGAGGTTTAGAGCAAGATCATTCAAAAAAGAGTATTCTTGTGATGCCAGACAGTTGAAAGAACGTTTTTAATCACGTTTTTGAATTTTGAAAAATCTATGCTGGATTATATATACACTTTCTAGACATTTATAGGTTCAAACTGATATTTTAAGGTTTCCTGATTTGTTTTAGGAATATTATTCTGGTAAAAATTGTACTTGAAACATGCCCACCATATATTGAGTCCTGATAAACGTCATTGCATTAGTATGATTTATAGTTCGGAGAAGGAATATTGCGTCAGTATTCTTGGTTATAAGTTATAAATGTCGGAAGAGTATTTTGTCTCATCTTAAGGTACCTCAAATTACTGTTCGCCGGAATGGCAGAAGGCAGAGGAGACTAGTTTTTGATTCATCTGTTAATGGGTACCTCCATGAATCATATTTCAGCGGATATTGGTTATCTCCTTCGAAAGTTGAATACCACATGAATACCTTGGGCTTAATTTTTGTCCAGGAAGCTTGTACTTCGGCATAAAACGTCTTCACTTAAGTTTTCAATATACGATTTTACTGACCACTTAAATAATTTAATGCATTTTAAAATTTCATACAAACACGATGAGCTAATTGCCTCATAATTAAACAACCAATGGACTCATTTCAAATTCAGCACACACATTAAAAATTCAATTTTAATTACTTAATTAGAAAATCTTGACTAATCATAAATTCACTTAAAAATTCTACCAAGCCGACAAAAATGTGTCATTTAACTTGGATATTTGATTGTTGGTAGTCAAGGCGTTTTAAATTACTGTACACGTATGTAAAATTATATGTTTAGGGTGGTTATAAAATATACAGCAAATAGTTTGTCGTAAGTCTTACGTTATGCCAACGATAATATGTTGGCCGAAGGACGAAAATAAAAATATTGACGCTGATTGAAGACAAACAAAGCTCTTGTCAAAGCTACAAGTTTTCCACAAAATTATCAAAAAATTTAAAATTTTTATACTTCGATCCATGTGGGATAGGACAAGCTTTTACTGTGCCTAAGTATTCGAAAATGTTGGGTAGTCGAAAAAGTCTTTTCATATTATGTCAACAGATGTCGTTGCAGTCGTATATCTCCAGTGCTGCCAATCTCATTGTGTCATGCCATATAGTGTTGGAAAGGTGGGATTTTAAACTTCAAACTGTCATCAAAATTTGCTTGTCACACTTGAGGACCACCCTAAAGTATCGAGAAACAGTAAGTTTGTGTTGACATTTACGAAATTTGAAAGTGCAGTGAATTGAAAATGTTTCTGCCAGCAAGTTTCACTGGCTGGAAAGCACGCATATTCATATACATATGTATTAACACAAGCTTACACATTGAGCCGCAACTGCTAAGCTGTCAGAGTTGGAGTTAAGCATTGGCAAGTTGCTCAAGCATGCGAGTCTGCAATTCCAACTGAAGTTGCTTGTAATTCCGCTATATTCATATGTAAGTATGTATGTGTAAGTGCGTGTTTGTGCATATGTGTCGGGATATTGAAGGCAACTTGCAACATATGGCATAGATGCAACATCTGCTTGTTCTTAGCGTGCGTAAATGTGTGCGTGTGTCGTTTGGTTTTTGTCTGTGTTCATTAAAGCAGTGACTATACGAAAGGTAGCAATAAAACTTATAATTGAAAATTCAAATAGTTAAACTATGTAGAAAATTTTGCTCATTACGCATTTGTTTGCGACAACTGTCCAGTTGTGTTGGAAGTTGTTGTCGCCTTGCAGCCAACCGAACATTTTAAGCCGCACTGTACATACACGTGTATATGTCATTTCAAGCTGAATAAATTGAATGGCCTGACATAAAGTGCCCACTAAGAACGGTTAGTCTTCTTCTCTATTGGCGTAGAGACTGCTTTCACGGTTATAGTCGAGTCGCGCCAGTCGTGCTTTCTTTTCATTGGAGATTCCAAGTGTAGCGAGGGCCTCTTCCACCTAGTCGTCCCCAACACAGTGGAGGTCTTCCTCTTCCTCTGCCGTCCCCGTTGGGTACTGCGTCGAATACTCTCAGAGCTGGAGTGTTTCCATCCATTCGGACGACATGACCTAGCCAGCGTAGCCGTTTCCTTTTGATCCGCTGAACTATGTCAATGTCGTCGTATATCTCGTACAGCTCTGCGTTCCATCGATTGCGGTATTCACAATTTCCAATACCATAAATCTTACGAAGAACATTTCTCTCCAAAAACTCGTAACGGCGACTCTTCGTCAATGCCTCTGCACCATATAGCAGAACGACAATAATGAGTTTGGTCATTGTTCGTCGAGAGAGGACTTTAGTTCTCAATTGTCTACTCAATTCGAAGTAGTTTATGTTGGCAAGAGTAGTTCTGCTTTGAATTTCGAGGCTTACTTTGTTGTTGGTGTCAATGCTGGTTGCAAGATAGATGAAATTATCTACGACTTCGAAGTTAGGGGGACTCTCGATCTGAACAATACCCAAAAGAACGCTAATATTTTTGCTTTACAGGAGTTCCCGCCAAAAGAACGATTTTCAGAATATTGTGGTAAGAAACCGTACTTGTTACTGTGAGAAATCTACTATAGTGAACTTCTGGATACTCCAATCAACTTAAGGAATTTTGGAGCCGAAACTATTTTGACTTTCCGTTTCAGTGCTATCCAACATAACCTGCTTCAGGCAGTTATATGTTAGTAAGTAGGTTCACCGGGGTTGGTGGAAGTATATATTGTCGGTAACTATACATCAATACCAGTTCCGGCTTCCAAACTCTTGTGGCGTTTTCCAAGGCGAGGTTGTTGCCATCAATGTAGCAGTTGATTTAGTGCTCCGGAGCGTATTCTCTTTTAGAGAACTGACTATCCATTCTCAAAGCGGAGCGGCAATGCCAGCCTTGATATTAATATTTGTGCGCTTGAAGCTGGTTAAGGAATGCCGGTTTACTTATACTTAAGACTAGTTTAGGTAGAAGGGCATAGGGGAATCGCAAGTAACGGCAAAACTGATGAAACACACCTCATCCCTGTTGTCGTTGAAGTAGATACAGGTCGGAGCTCCGCTGTACTCTTGTGGGTTACTGTTCAACAGTTGAACCCAGCGGATGCATGGAAAGCGCTGGATTACTATCAGTGCCTGCCAGGTAGCAAGATTCTTCTGGCATAGAAAGTGCGAACTGATAAGATACACACATTTCTATAGCTACTTTCTAACTATCGCGCATTTGCGGGTTCGGTAGTAATTTAGATTCCACGCCTTCAGACATCCAGTGGTACAATGTGCTTCGTCGACACTTAAAATCTAATTGCAGAAGTTATTTTTCTGAGTTCCCAAACGAATGATCATAATCATTCAAGTGCGATGGTCTCTTGGCGTCAGCCATGCAACCTAATCTAGCGTATGGTCCGCAAACCAAGGTAAGACGGGTTTAAGATCAATTCTGCTAAATAATCTTCAGTTTGCAACAATTTAATCCCACAGCGTCTGCTTAACCCACCAATTATATTTGTATATCTAATTTTGAACAAAAATTTCCTACTGGGCATGTACCGACGCATATTAATTTCTCCAAATTACAGCATGTTTGTCTCTATATGTATATGTGTGCCAGTTATTATATCCATATTCATAAGCATGTTGCCAAACTTCTTACGCTCGCCTGCGTTCTGACAGATGTTTCTATAGCTACAGCTGCATTTGCTCCGCAGCCGCTCGCTTCGTATCCTAGTTAGACACACACACAGAGACAGCAACACGGCTGCAAATGCATCCTTAATTTGAGTTGACAAAGTTACTTTGCTATTGTAATTGTTGCTTTTGTTGTCATTACAAGTTGATGACTTTGATATTGCTATGAAATGCGTCAGCTTTGGATTGTTGCACAAGTTTGTCACTACGCACCCACACATATACGCGCGCATGTTAATGATGACCACAAACACATACACACGCATACTGTTGAGTAAGCGCATTTAATCGCTGGTAACTAAGAAAAAATTACTTACTTGCAACTAGTGTTTTAAGGGTCAAATATGAACTAGTTCGAAAGTAACTACAAAACGACTAGTTTAGTAAAATCATTTAAGCGCCGGTAATTATAGAAAAGTCACTTAATTGAGACTAGTGTTTTAAGGGTCAAATATGAACTAGCTCGAAAGTAACTACAACGCGACTAGTAGAGGTCGTACTAAATGAGTTATAAAGCTTATTTGCGTAATGAGAACACAAAACAAATATTTTTTTGCTTACATAATTGTATAATAGTACCGTGTGCGAAGCACTAGTTTGACGCGCTTGTGGAAATTTCGCTCTCAGGGTACTTTTTGAAGTAGGAGAGAAATGAAATTCGAACTAATATCATAACTACTCACTATAATATAATAATAGGCTTAGCTTAAGTGCTATGAAAGTGACTTCAGTTATTAATGTACACCCTACACTAAGAAATTTATATAACCAGATTTCAATATATGTATATAAATGTATATTCATATGTACATTATATATATGACATATGCCAAATCGGTTAAGTACATTAGTATTTGCCAAGCCTACACGATTTCAGCTGAGCTAAATTGCGTTTGTTTAATGTTAATGGCAAACTTATGCTTTAATTGCTCTCAATAATTTTAAGCTCCCTGTGGTAGCTTGTTGTAACTGTTTATTGCATTATTGAAGATTCTCCACATTAACAAGTGTTTATAATTGCATTTCTGTTGAATTTATAAACATGCAATGTGGCATATTTCGGTTTATTTCATATTATTCAATATAACCTCAAAGTTCAAGTAGAGAAAACTTTAAGTGGAGTGTAACAGTAATCACACTTAAAGTATATTTCTTTTGCACAAACCTGAAAATAGTTACCAGCAATCAAATCGACCAGATTACACCAGTTGTTTTATAGACACTATACGTGAAGTAGTCCCTCCACTTGGGGAACTCTAGTGTACCGCCGCCATAGAAACTTTCTTTGTATGGGAAACTTTTTTATTTGGCAAGGTATCTTCACAAAATTTGGCACAGATAGTGGTGAGAAGTCTAGCTATAATTTTCCCATAAATTCTTCAGATCGGTACACTATAGCATATAGCTGCCATATAAACTGACCGATAAAAAATCAAGTTCTTGTACTCGTATGGAAAACTTTTTTATTGGACAAAATATCTTCATGAAATTTGGTAAAAATAATTGCATAAAGCAGCTCTGTAATCTCCGAATAAATTTTTTGGATCGAAGAAATATAGCATAATGCTGCCATACAAATCGACCGTTCAAAATGAAGACTTTGTACGGTAAACTTTTTTATTTGACAAGATATCTTCATGAAACTTTGCACAAATTATTGCGTGAAGCAGCGCTGCAATCCTCAAAGAAATTGTTGAGATCGGTACACTATAGCATATAGCTGCCATACAAACCGTACATACAAAACCATGCTCTTATATAGAAAACTTTTTTATTTGCGAATTTATCTTCACGAAATTTTGCATGGATTATTATTCAAGGTAATGCTATAATTTCTGAAAAAGTTGTGCCGATCGGGCCACTATAGCATATAGCTGCCATACAAACATAAAGTTGCTGTGAGGAATGCAGCTGTGAAGAGTAGGTGTCCCAACTTTATTGCCGCCGCAGTTATGATTTTTTCTAGTTATATATTTGAAACAGCACTGCAGCAAATATATAATGCTAGTTATGAGGTATGATATGCTTTCTCAAAGCAAATAACTAAAATAACTCATAACAAGCGCCGTTCAGTAGAGGTAAGGCATATGCATGCAGAAGAAATGGAATTCCAATGATGAAAAGAGCTGGCCAACTTTACTTTGTTGCAATAAAACATATAAGAATTTATGCATATACATATGTATATAAATATAGGTGAATGAATGTGCTTTAGATTTGTATGTTCACACAAACAAATTACATCAATACACACACTCAAGCAAATTAAATGGAATGTGAAAGTTTCTAGCAAATACTTATGAATTTTTGACCAGCTTAATTTTACAGCACTCTTATTTATTTATAACTGTTACATTTTATATTTTGCATGTATAGCATATCCTTAATTTAACACGCACATACATACATGCATACAGAGAATTTACAAATTCATGAGCGCTCCCAACACATAGCAAGCAAAACGCGCTTTATCTATGGCACAAACAATTACACAATGAAACATATGTATATACATATATACATATAAATACATGTATATGTGTGTGTGTGTGTTACATGTTCATATATGCAGCTACACTTCTTGGTATGCAGCACACGGCGTATACGCAATCGTAAAATATGTTGACAGCTGAAGATTTATGTGCTTCAACGGCATTTAAATTGCTGCGAATTCAAAATAAATGTGCGCAGCGCTGTCACCAGCGCCAGTGCCTGTGTCTGCATGTGTGTTTGTTGTTATGTAATGTTAATCTGTAATTTCTACCGCCTCGCGGCACAGTGCCGCATAGCCTGCCGCGTCCAGCCCAAGTCCAAGTGCGTTGTGCAATGAGTGTGAGGTCCGTGCGAGCGGCGTCACGAATGTCACTGTGGCGTGCGCACGGAATTCGCACCTAATAAACTGAAGTTCGCATGCACATACATATATACATATGTTTAAAGAGGGATATATTAGTGTATACATGAGAGCTGTTGTAATTTTCATGCCCTTTCGCATTTGTCTCTGACAGCCAGCGACCGACTTTACTCATTTAGTGGTATATACAGTGTTGCCTCTTAGTGTAAAACATCCTCGCTCTACTCTGTGAGAGTCTATGCTGTTTTCTCACTTTTACAGCGTCCTCAGGCTGCTCAGCTGTTGTTTACTAAAGTTTTTGGTGACCCACGGTTTTATGTTTCATTTTACATAACTGAGCTTCAAGGCAAAATTTGCGAAACTAAAAAAAAACATATACATATATACTGTAGAACATTGTACATAAAAGTGATAATCTGCAAATGTCACAAGAGAGCTGTCGCGTAACTCCTGCCTGCCTTTCGAAAAGCCCATCCATACTTAAAATGTTAAGCCTTGCTGGCAATCATTTCCACATTTTTCTTTGACAACATTCTTTCAACTGCTATGTGGGTTTGCTATGACGCCTACAAGGAAATGGGAAAGTATGATCCATGCTCTCAACTTTCAGCAACAGAACCGTTGGTCTATAAGCGGGCCGAGCCCTCACTGCTGTACACCGATTTCAGTAAAAGAGCTTATTGCCATTCTCGGAGCTGTAGTTCTGAACACTACAAACAATTTTTTGAAATTTCGTTTAAGGAAGACCCGAAAAAATTCGGTTGAGGATGACCCGATAAGTCTCTGTTACCACTAATGTATAGGTCTACATGCTCCTATTCGTATATAATTTCCAAAAAACCAAAGATACATCGAAATTTGTATTTTTTTTTAAGAAAGAACTCGTGAAATGTTAGCAGATAATATATAATTTTTTTGTATGATGTGTAGCTTATGAGAAGCTTACAAGTTAGGATCAGATTTTCAGCTTCAATATTTTGATTAACTTATTAAGCAACTTTGCCCCTCTCTCTTTACCATACATACTCTTCGGCGTATGAAGCAACTTTGTCGCATTCCTTCTCTCTCTGTAACTTTTTCTATCACTTTCTCTCTGTATAACTCTGCGGTTCTTCCTTTTCACTATTTGCGTCTCTTTTTCTTACTCCAGCGTCCAAAAAAGAGATCCAAAGTATTTTTAGAAGTTTGGATTATTATTATTAATCTCATTCTGCAAGAGCTTACTCTCACTCACGTCTCCTTTCTTTCACTCACCCCTCTTTTCTCTCTAACTATCATTCTTCGTCTTTATTACCTTGTCCATCTCTTTTTCTTCCGTCACTTTGCTTATCTCTTTCTCTCTCTATAGCTTTGCCTCTACTTCTCTTTATTTTTTTTTTACATTTCGTCTCTTTCTCTTCTACCCGATCCAATAGTCCTCAAAAGAGACCCATATATTATTGAAAGTTGGGATTATTATTAATAATTTAACTTTCTAAGAGCTTACTTTCTCTTTCTCTATCCATAATTTTGCCTCTACTTCTCTTTATTTGTTTTTCTATTTTAACTTTTTTCTCTCTTTCGTCGATCCAAGTAACCCCAGAATCCCTTAGTATTTTTGCAATTTTTCATGATTAATCTTATTTATTCACACCTACCCTCTCTCGATAACTTTTAATCCTCTCTTTATAACTTTTTGTCGTTTTGTATCTGTGTCTCACTCTATAATTTTGCCTCTACTTCACTTTCTTTTTCTTAAGCTTTGCGTTTATTTCTCTCTTACTTCGATCCAAGGGTCTCGCTCTTTCTCTTTGCATAACTTTTTCTCTTTCATTCGTCTAACGTTACGCCCTGTTCTCTTTTACTCCGATCCAAGCGTTTGCAAAACAGGAAGGTCGTATTTTTGCAAGTTGTGATTGTTCTCTAATATTTTGGCACTATTTAACAATCATCCCTTTCTTAGTCTTTTTGAAGCCTGTTCTCCTGAAAATGTTCTAAGAAGCCTCTCTACGACAGTTTTCTTTCTTGTTGGTGTGATAGAAAATACTTCTGACATATTCTAAAAGATTGCTGACAGTGTGGAATCGATAGATATCCGTGTCCGTTCCTGTTACATCGATTCGGCTATCGTGTGCATGTGTTATAGACCTAATATATGTCTTAACTTCAGGGCTATTTCTGTACCTGCAGAGGTAAAGTAATGAAAATCAACTGGACAGAAGTTGGGAAACCTTATGGGTTAGAATAAGTCTGTTAATGTTTCCTGGTCTTTGTCAATTCACTAAGTCCGACTGAAAAATAACCGGACAGAATTTGGCATTGGGAATCCTTTAATGTTTAGTATAAATCTGCTAATGATTCTTGGACCAAAGAACATTTCTCCCCTCTTATAAAATTAACGAATCGCCATTGCTTTCAAACACGCAGATAAATAAAGGTTCCTCTGTCCACCTTTTCCGCGAATGTCAACAAATGCGTATATTTAATTAATTTCAGCTGAAAAGTAAAAAGGGCGCACCCAACTAGTGTGCGAAAACCAACAAAATACGAAAGAAGATAAAGCTGAAATGCAAAAAAATGCAAAGTTGTCGACAAAGCAAGACAGGTGTGTCCCACGGCATGCAACAAAAAAGGCGAAAAATTAAAAATTAGCTGTAATTTCACACTTTTTCGCACGCTACTAATTTCTACGTGCCCCGCTTCCCTACTTGCCACAGCGCGCTTTTTGCAACATTGAAGTGACGGCAAGTTAATGTCACTGCTGCCTTTGCGACGAGCGAGTTTTAATGAAAAAGTGCGCGCAGCAAATTAACGTGCAGGCGCTCGTGCGGTGTTCGGGTGTGCGAGTGTTCGAGCGTCCGTTCGTGCAACGTGTCGACACACTTTTCCACCAGCCATTGTCACCACGCGCACTCGCAGCCAATCGCGGTCTTTGCCGTGTAACTTTGAATACCGGCATTCCGCTGTTTGCCTTGCTCTGGTATGTGTGTGTGTGTAACGGTAAAATTGTCTATAGCTGTATTTGTATAACAATAAAACTGTATGTATATATCTATGTGTGTGTAAGTGAGAAATTGGTTTGCAATTTGTGTAGTCAATTTTTAATTTGCGCCACTGTTTTGCCTGCTGCCATGTATGGTATTATTGTTGTGGTTGTTGCTGCTGCTGTTGCCTTCATTGCCACTGTCTTTATTATGCAAATCGTCCGTTTCGCTTTGCTGCTAATTTTTGCTGGCTTTTTTCCGTGTTTTATTGCGGTTGGCTGGCGCTGGCTTCTTAATTGCCATTAATTATCCTCACCCACACAGGCGCGCTCACACACATACGTACATTCTCATATGTAGACCTTACCTCGCCAGCAGTGCACGTTTGTTTGCTTGTTCATTGCTGTTGTTGTAATTTATGTTAGAAAATCCGTTATTCACCGTTAGTCGATTAACAAATTAAAAACTAAAATTATCATGGCAATTCGTATATGAGTGCGCATGTGTGTGTGGGTCGATATGCAAATTTCATTTAACTTTATGATACTATATAATTAGCTAACGCTTGGTATTTGAGTAAGGTTATTAAAAACGTAGTAGTGTGCTTCCGCTAATTTAATGTATAAATGGTGATCCATTTTGAGGTTTCTTACTTTAAAAAAAAAATCACAGAAACTTCAAATTTAATGGGGAATAATTATTATCATTCGAAAGAACATTCTTCGCCTTTTCTTAAGATTTCTTTCAAATGTTGGCCGCGGCTACCTCTCAGATGGTCCATCCGTTGAGTGCACTTTTCTGGTATCTGGTGTAAGACAACTGTGATGTGTTGTTCCAAGGCCTGAATCGACGCGGGATTGTCCACAATGACTTTACATATCCCCACAGGAAAATGTGATATCACACTATCTTGGTGGCCAATCGACCGGCCCTAAACGTAAAATTACCTGCTCACCGAAGTTTTCCCGCAATTAATCCATTTACTGATGCGATTTGTGGGAAGTGGCGCCGTATTGTTGAAACCAAATGTAGCCGAGATCACGAACTTCCATTTCAGACATCAAATATTAGATGTAGTAGCCGATGTTTCCACCGACCCATAAAACACACCAAACCGTTGCATCTATTGAATCTCTTCGGACTTCATTTTGCCAGAAATGGGCCTTACTGCTAATCAAAATTTGGTTTGGAAACTTTGGATTTTCTTGGAACTTGTCAAGAGCCCATAGAGCGAAGCCATCACACTTGGAAAGGTCCAGCGGCTCAGTTCTTGCACAATCTGTATTTTGTTCGATTTCAATTTAAGATCTCGAAAGTGCGCTCTTGTCCTTCTATATGAACGATGCTGAATCGACTCTCCACGGTCTCGGTGTACATTCTCGGCTTCGGCTGCTACATTTTCTTCATTGCGTGCTGGACTTGGATCGTTGAAAAATTTGTAAATGTTTTTCAAGCGAAATTCTTCTCATGATGAAATGCCAAAAAATACTGGACAAAAATAGTATGACGACTCACGCCACGCGTGATCTGTCAAAAAAAGCTATTGAAAAAGTTTCGGCTAAAACATCCCAGGAGAAACTGATTGGAGAGAAGTTCAACCGGAGACGTTAATGAACATACTGTAGTCGTAGGAGACTGTGACATTCAGGCAATACTGTTTCCTTATTCTTTCTCCAAGTGCTACCGGCCAGCGGTACCATTCAAATAGCATTCCATGTTGGCAGTTCGACCGGTCGGAAATAGATCGGAGAGCACTGTACCTTACCTAATCGAAGAAAACTCAACATAACCTTGATATTTGACTTGCTCTGACGTAGTTTTTCCGGCTTCGACTCACCTTTGCCTCTTCGACCGATTGATCGGCTGATTCTGGGCCGTAAGAAGGGATCCTATGCTTCGAAAAAATGAGTGATTTTGGAACCAATATTGCTTTCACTTTTCTTAGGCAAAATGGTTTCATTGATCTCTCCGATACTCCAACGATGCCAGTAAGATCTCTGACTATTAATCGTCGATTCTCAAGCACCACTTCTTTATAGAAGTAGAAAAATGTAAGAAGGATATACGGTGACACAAATTGGTTTGCGTTTTCAGTATGGAGGTTTTCTCGGGAAGTTCCTGCAGCTATTCTGATCCTTACTTAGCAAGTGTCGTGACTTTTGAATCTCCCTCGTCAGCTCTCATCCAATTAAATATATCAGTAGGCGGATTAACTTTCAGGAACACTAATATGTGACCGCTTGTTGGCTCTCGGGAAGTTTGTTTTCAAATGACTAGGTTGATTGAATTTCTATTACTAGAAAGAATAGTATAAGGATTATAATGAATACTGACCTTTTGGTGAGTTCGGTGAATTTTGCTCACCTAACCTCAGGGTCTTTTTGACACATTTTTGAGTTCATATTGTGCCTCCACACCCCGCTTTAAGTCGTCCACTTACGCTCAAAGCTCGCTAGTTGCAGCGCAGCCGCTCATCTCCATTAATTTACTCGTCCATTCATTCACCAAAAGTAAAATACTTTTGCCAACGACCGCCACTGGCCACACACACACATACCTTGCCTCAAGCTGATTATGACAAAGCACATCCGGATCCGGGCTGCCGCGCTCGCATGAAAATGTCTAAATTAGCAGCAAATTGTGTGACAGTTGGGACGCCACGAGTCCGGATCCGAAAATAAGAAAAAAGCTTCGAACTAAATAAACGTGGAATGCCGGCATTTAAAAAGCGTCAAGTCCATTTCAATGATTAGTGTGCTTTTTCGTTGACTACGCTTTATTGTTTTTTGCTGCCTGCCATTTCGGGGGGCGTGTGCGCTGCTTTCAATTTCGGCTTTGTGCCGGTGGAAAATCCGTTTGTTGCTGGCTCTCGGCGTTTTTCAGCGCGTCTCCACTAGCCAAACTGTAATTATTTAGCATTACGGTGCGGTAATTGTTATCATAAAAGCAACAACAACAAGTCGAGTGAAAGGAAAGCGGAAAAGGTTTAACGGACTGTGCGGTAAAAACAACTACAACAACTAAATTAAAAGGAAACCCCGCTTAACTAAGCTAACAAAATTACAGGGATTAACTGACATTACAACAAAAGCAGCAAAAAATGCCTGGATTCGCACAAAACGTTGGCGTGAGGCACTGTTGTTGCTACATGATTACCGTTAACAACACATTTGTAGGTTAGTTAGTGCGGCTGCGCTCGCTGGTTTGGGTGTGGGATGGACGTGCGTCCGTTTTCGGCGTTGGACTGAGGTAACAAATCGGCATCAGGGGCATAAAAAGCGGCAACACGGCAACACACGTATGCAAATAATTAATTTTATTCATAGCAAAGCCTCATACTCTCTATATGTGTACACATGTATGCGTGTATGCATGTGCGCCCACAATAAATTGCTGTAATTAATTTTTATTTAAATACAAAATGAAAATTTTACATCCGAAAAAAAAACAATAATAAAAATTGGCTTAATGTGGTGAGTTATTATTACATGTCCCTATGTATATATGTATGTATTAATGTTGCATGGTGAGAGCCAACAAATGATGTTGGGGCGCCCTGCAGCATTAAATTAAAGCTGGAATTCCCAGTCCGCTTGGAAAATTTACTGGTTTTTGCCACACGCCGACAATACCACCGCCAATCCCACCACGCGGTGAAGTGTGTGACAAAGGCACATCAGCTGGGCGTTCAAATGCAAACCTGCCTTCAATTTTGTTTTTCTTTGTTTGCCTTTGGCATGGACACAGTGGGCGTTGACCGCTTTGTGCCAACGCTAATGGCGTAGTCATTAATTATATAGAGGTCTTGTCAAAATATGTGCATGTAGGTGTGAAAATTAAAATGGAAACTACTAAACAGGGCAGTGACAGCTTGCAAAAGTTAATGCGGAAATACCTTTAATTAGCTTTTGATTATTTGAGCAAAATTAAAACATCTTTTGATTGATGCTCTGTTTGCATGACCTTGGGCTGCTGAAGAAAATATTTCCGAAATAAGTCGTGAAAAAAAGTTTCGGGTATGCGGTATTGGTTATGTGACACCGACTGTTGTGAAAACAGGTCTTCTGGTTTAAGCTAGCTTTGCTCACTTTCTATCTTTACCTTCCACAAATTTCTGATTTTGCTGTTTCTAATAAAAAGTTTCAATATTTAGTAGGCCCATTTTGATACCACCGGATCTAAAATTCGCTCACTATATTGTCTCCAGCCAATTATACGAATCTTGTTTCGTGAGGAGGGTAAAGCCTCCCGCAGGTTATGAATTTTGACAATAAAGCGAGAGCATTCAGTACTAAATACACTTAGTGTTCAATCCTTATTGCCACCAATACCCTATTCTTCTACTTCTTATAGCCAAGTTTACAACTACGCGCCAGTTGTTCTTTCTTTTCACTGTTTGGCACCAACTGGAGATTCCAAGTGTCCAGGTCCTTCTCCACCTGGTCTTTCCAGCGGACCGAGGTTTTGCAGGCCGGGTCAAATTTGATCAGCATAATTTAGTAACCGAAAAAGAAAAAGTTCGCTGAAGGCCATACCAGCCAAGACTTATAAAACATCTATGGAAAATTAAATTGACCAGCTTGTCGTATTTTGAAGGCGATTTTAAAGATAAAGAATTATAATACGTGGAAATGCAGACATTGTCAGTCCGGATCAAATTTGATCAGATGTTATATAAGGAGAACACTTTAACGGAGATTGGTTTTTAATCAGTCCGGATCATATTTGATCAGATTATATGTAATGAGAAAACTTTTATGGAAGTTGGTTTTTGACAGTCCAGGTCAAATTTGATCATATGATATATAACGAGAAATCTTTGAATGAGGTTGGTTTTTGTCAGTCCGAGTTTAATTTGATCAGGTGATCTATAAGGAGAAAACTTTGGTGACGTTTGGTTTTTTGCCAGTCCGGGTCAAATTTGATCAGGTGAGATATAGTGTGAAGACTTTTATGGAGGTTGGTATTTTGTCAATTCGGGTCAATTTTTTTCAGATGATATATAAGGAGAAATTATGAAATGAGGTTAGGTTCTTGGCAGTCTGGGTCAAATTTGATCAGATAACATATAAGAAGAAAACTTTTATGGAGGTAACATACCTTAAGACACATAGTAATAATAACTTTGATTTCGGAGGTATGAGCAGATTTTTGACAAGTTTTCTTCTACTTCCATCATATATGACATATTTTGTGTATGAACAGCCGATTCCTCAACAATATGGTTATGTAGTCCTCACTGAATTCAATTCTTTCCCATAGCAGAAAGTTGTAAGCTTTTGTTGCTAAATTCTCAACCACTTCATTTCGTTAAAGTTGTCTAAACTTGACACAATTAAAAATTTAGACTCCACAAATACCAAATAAATCAAATTGAAAGCCGAAAACTTGTATTTTCATGCATGCAAAAGTTTGTTGGGGGAAAAAATAATGAAAAACAATTTTCCACACTTTTTATTTGCGCATTAAGAATTGATGCGGCTAACTTTTTCGTAAAATATATACATCTATGTATGTAAATATCGTAAATGTATCACAGACATGAAGTAAACAAAAATCGGCACTGCCGCCACTGGAGACTAAATAAATAAGCGGCAGATAAACGAAATTTTAATTAAAAGAGTAGCAAACTATGCAAAAAGCTGACGATAAAAGTATGCGAGCAAATCTATGCACGAACATTTGCATGAAATGTGCTCGTGAGCGTGTTGTGAAAATGAAACTTTTATAATTCATTTGCAATGTCAAGCGAAATGTGTAAACAAAAGCAAAAATTTTGTGCATTCGAAATGAGTGACTAACGGAGCATAGAAATGTAAGTGGAGTAGAGCGCATAACGGAAGTGATGGCAGTACAGTGAATACTGTGAGCGTATACCAGAAAGCGAGGGTGTGGGTAAGCGGAAGCGGAAGTCCAGAAGAAAGTACAAAAATGAAAAGGCATTTTAAATCAAAGCGAATAAAATATTAGTAAACATATTGAAATAAGTGGCAGCACGGTTTATTTGCACGCTTAGCGGTTATTTGTTTTGTGGCATTGTAATACAAAAAGTGTTGCCTACATTTAGGCGCATTTACATTTAGCGAAGACTCAATCCCAAGAGATAGCAGTTTATTTGTATAAAATTTTATATGAAGGGCGATTCATTTCGAGCTTCCCTACCTCTTAAAAAGCACAGAAACTTCAAATTTAATCGGGAATGTTTATTATCATTCGAAAGCACGAAACGTGAAAGTATCTTTTCACCGAATCGAACTGTTCTCTCTATAAATCTATTGATTGATGCGATGTATGGAAAGAGATAGTTTCAAGCTTTCAGGCATCAAATATCTGGTGAACTCCGAAGCGCATTTTATGGTCTCAAAAAACTGTCGTAAAATTGTAGAAATTCTTTCGCTTTTGATAGTAAAAATTGTTGCTACGTCAGGGTCAAAGTCAACTTACATCTTCTGTAATCCTTGCAATAGCCAAACAGCCTTTTTCCAATCGATGTAGAAAATCTTAGGGCTTTAGGCTACACTTCAGCTCAAAATTGTATTTTCTATATCACACTTTGATGTAAAGCTTGGTTAGGTAAGGCCTTTTGATACGCAGAACAGGGTATAAAAGGTATATAAATATGTTTGTAGTGCCCAAAAAGAAACGTCAGAGACCCTTCAAGATACATACATATATAAATGATCAGGCGACGAGCTAAGTCAATTTTGTCATGTCTGCCTGTTTGTCCGTTTGTATATATACGAACTCTTCCCTCAGTTTTCGAGATTTCGATCTGAGATTATGTACCTCACCTTTTCGCACCAAGAAGCTGCCCATTTGTTGGAAGAGCCAGCATCGGTCCACTATAACATAAAGCTGCCATATCAACTGAACGATCGGGATCAAATGCTTGTATGGAAAACTCTTCCATTTGACGAGATATCTCAACGAAATTTGGTACGGATAACTGAATAAGGCAATGGTACCTTTTATGAAGATAATATTTAGATCGGATCACTATAGCATATAGCTGCCATGCAAACTAACCGATCGTAAACAAATGCTTGTATGGAAAACTTTTTCATTTGACGAAACATCTCAACTAAAATTGGCACAGATTATTATTTGAGGCAGCGATATATTCTGCAAAGAAATTGTTGAGAACGGACCACTATAGCATATAACTGCCATACAGACTGAAAGACTGGAATCAAGCGCTTGTATGGAAAAGTTTTTTATTTGTCGTGCTATCTTCAGGAAATTTGGCAAAAGTTATTTTCTTTGACAATAATGCAATTTTCGAAGATATTGTTCAGATCGCATAACCATAGCATGCAGTTGCCATACAAACTTGTCGATAGAAATTTCTTCATTAAAAGAATTTTTTGTATCGAAGGAAATTTTTTTTATTTTCATTCTTTGGTTTACTGGGCTCATACATATACTATTATTGACTTACAAAAACTAAAATATTTGCAATTTAAAAGCGTTGCCTCTGGCAGCAACAAATTTTACAACCCTGCCCATCATTCATTTTAAACTATTTGCCACTACTGTGTAAAATTGTAGCAATAACACTTCAGATTTTATTGCTTTCACTTTTTGTTAATTTCGCAGAAGAATTTCAATCAAAGTGTATGTATGTATGTATGTCTGTATTTACTACCGAATGCAGCGCGTGTGTGTAAAATTCACTTTATACCAAATGATACCTTTTACAAACTGCTTCCTTACTACCTCACTTTCAAACTAAATCACCAAATTATCCGAGCAACAGGATACTTATACTGCTCGCCCTTTTTTATGGTACTTTCCGCCCTTTGCTTTGGGCAACTTTGAGTGTACGTCACACTAAAACAATCACACTCAAGAAGTTTAAAAGTATTTCGGGCAACACACACACATATTTGCATACGACCGAGTAGTTAACTTTTCACTTACGAAATTACACAAAATTTACATGAGTTTTGCCACAATGATCCGAGCAGCTACCGCACAGCACCTGCCTGCAACCAAACTGCCACAAACACCAACGCAGCCAACAGTGTTTGGCACTTTGACTACGAATAGCAATAGGAGCAGAGCGTGTGAAAAAACAGTAAAGTACAATAGAAAAACTTGTAATCCCTTTGTTGGCTGCATACTTTGGTGTTCAATTACGCAACAGCTAAAATGCCAATAAACCAATAAAACCCATACTTTTTGAACTCGGCCGCTCACCTTTTATATCAACGCTGGAAACAATGCACTCGACGTTGCTTTGCTAATTCAAAGCGATGCTTTACCTTAACGCTGCGTATTTGTCCTCTATATCTCTTCCTCTCTCTCTCTTTTACACATATGCAAGGCAAGCCTTAACCCTGCCAGACTTTTCCTTACCTCCTCACTTCAGTTTCACGAAAGTTTTGTTTTAGAAAAAGGTGACTTTTTCGTCTTTTTGCTGTTTACTCGCTGGCTCGTACTTGTATCGGTAATATAACCCGGAGGCAGCTTAAGACAAGTGTTAAGTTTTATATTTGTATTATCCAATGAAGTGGCTTACTTACTGTTAAACTCACTTTTCTACACATACTGCCGCATATATGCATGTGTGTTGCTTCCACATCCTTCGCATTCCGCATTGTACCAACTTTTGTTCTTCAAGTGATATGAAAAGTATTTCTGCTTGCCCATTTGCCCCTTCGGATAGGTATATCCAAATGCATATCTGTATTTATATCATAAAAGTTCATGTTTGTCTGTCAGCTTGCGGATTTTAAAGTTCTTGCTAAACTTTCTTTCGCCTAAGTAATGCCAATGAATTTGATGAAGAAATTCCTGGAAAACTATTTTATTGTGCAGAAGTTAGTTTGCAATGAAATACTCGTAAAACGGGATTTGTTGGCAGAAAATAATATAATTTATAAATTTATTGCAAGTGTTGGCTCCATAAGGATATTAAAGAAAATGCTGAAAAGAAGTATTATGCAGAAATAGTTGTTTACTTTGAAAATCGTCGCCTACATTTAGGCGCTGATACATTTTTTTTCGGAAGTAGCCAACAAATTTATGAAACTGACAATAAAATATTTGACGAGTGTTTTTGTGAAACTGACTAAAACCACTAAAATATTACAGGTGCACTTAAGTAAAGATTTTGTTAACTTTTTTTGCTATTTTTGCAGACTTACAAACAAAATTGCTCCAATGATCTGATTGAGGCCCTTTAGTTTCTATTGAGCTCCATTTTTTGGACTTTCCACCATTTCATTGTCATTTCTATATGTATTCAATGCTGAACCTCTTCTTAACACGACGGTGCTCAGCCTTGGTTTATACAGGTTTTCATATTCGAAAATTTGAATCAAAGAACTTCATCTGGTTAAATATTTGTGTAGATCATTAAATATTAACACTACCATGAATTGAGTAAGAGTCTCTCGATATTGTATTTTGACCATTCTCATGTTAAATAATGTTTCTTAAGAATTCAGGCGAACCTTTTTCGAGCTTTCTTGAAATCAGTTCTTTGAAAAGAATAAAGGAATTCAATAAAATTACGTTTAGTCGACCGAATCGAAGGTTTCTTCAAAGGACTAGTTAAAGGGCCAGTTAGCGGCTTTAGATCCAAAGTAATATGTATTTTTGGACACCGACTGTGATGCGAAGCGGTGAGCCCTATTGGCTAATCTGCGAGATCAAAAGATATATCTGTAATTGGTTCTTGTGGTCGAATATTTTCCAACGTTCAGCATAATGGACTTGGACTTGGCCTTATCCAAGAATCGGGTGTTTATGATTTCTA
This sequence comes from Bactrocera neohumeralis, assembly GCF_024586455.1. Classification (NCBI taxonomy): domain Eukaryota; kingdom Metazoa; phylum Arthropoda; class Insecta; order Diptera; family Tephritidae; genus Bactrocera; species Bactrocera neohumeralis. The sequence goes on along the minus strand of NC_065923.1, from coordinate 78,843,456 downwards.
TCTGATGTGAGACATCCATGCCCTGAGCTTTCGTGACCAATCAGCGAGATCAAAAAAAAAGAAAGCAATCCTTCCCTGTGGTCGAATATTTGCCAAGGTTCAGCATAATAGACCAGGACTTATCCCAAAAGCGGGGGTTTACAGTTTTTCTCTGATAGTTGGAGGCACTCGGGTTTTCTGGTCGATTGCTTTCCATAGTTGAGCATGATGGTGGACGTAGACTCAACCAAAAAACGAGGATTTATGATTTCTATCTGATGGTTAGTCGATGAAAATTCTTGTGAACCGATTTTCGGACAGTGAAACTACCTGTATGAAGCATTAAACCTTATTGACCAACCAGAGAGATCAAAAGAAATTAGTTCTTCTGGTCGAATATCTGTCAGAGTTCAGCATGGTGGATGTGGGCTCATCCAATAAGCGGGGTTCACAGTTTTTCTCGGATGGTTAGATTTTCGGACAGACCTGAAGAGATAGGTAAGGTACTCGGTTTTTCTGTTCAAATACTTTCCAAGGTTGAGCATGGTGGATATAGGCTAAAAAACGTCGATTTATTATTTCTTTCCGATTTTACAGACTCATCACCTATAGAGTTTGAGTTCAGATACTGAATTACTTTTGATTATACTAGCTTAAGCTTTCGAGACCTTAAAGACAAAGGTACCTTCAGTTGGTTTTCAAGGATAATAAAGTAAAAAGCTTCGGGCTTCAGACAGTATTTTCATTCTTGAGATCTGGCATCAAAAAATTGAGTACGGTAGAATTATCAGAATGTAGAGAATGTGTAATACTCATTAACTTTTAAAAGAGATTTTATGCTGTAAGAAATTTAAAAATAACATGGAGTCCTTACTACAGCTCTGTGGACCCGCAACAAGCCTAGTGGTGACTTAAGTGAGGCAGCTTCTATACTTTTTTATTTAAATTCAACATACACAATTTCACTTCATCCTCTTAAAGAGCCAAGATCCCCGACCGCCTTTAGACTAGACTCCGCATAGCCCACTAACATAATGATCCAACTAACCTCCATAACAAAAATCTAATGAAGATATTAGCTTCTCAGTTTTCTAGCTCCCTTTCATGCGCATTCGCAATGGCTTGCTTGCTTCAATTTCATTAAAATTTATTGTTGGCCAACAACAAACGAATTTGCGTAAAACTGCGCTATAGTTGGGTGTAATCACAGCACTTCAGTGTTCAGTGATTGTGCCACAAAACACCAACAAGCGCACACGCATACACACAGTGAAAATGCTGCTGCCAGCGTTTGGCTATTATCCGTTCTAATGGACCATTGAGCCGTCGCCAATAGCCAGCGCCGCCTTAATGTCCATCGTCCACACAGCTCCACATGTTAATTTCTTTATTTGCTTACAAATCGAGTCCAAATCATTTGCACACCCTTCGTTTGGCTTGGCAGCAGGCAAGCAGTCACTTATACATATATAAAACTGACCTACTTGCCGACAATTTCACGCTCGTCTTTTCCACCCATTCATTGGCTTTATAGCAATTTAGGCTCCAATACCGCTTAACCCACAGGGATTTATTTAGTAGTTACTATTCTATTTAGCATTAAAGAGATTGCTTCGCTGCCGCTCTTCCTTGCTGCTTGTTACAATTGAGTAGCTCGTGGCTTAACCCACACACATCGATTGTCATTTATGAGTGGCCGGTCGCCACTCGCTGCCTCTCCGCTACTCTTCGCGCAGCTTCAATTTCTTTTAATGCAATCATAAAGCTTACTGAAGCAACCGAGCGCGGTTTGTCAGCAATTTGCTTACATTGACCACCGCAGACTGCGTAGTCTGCACTCAACTCATTTTCGCTTTTCCGACAAAATTCTCATTTTAAGCGCCGAAAAGTATACTTATGCTGAGTGCGTTAGGGGCACAGCGTATAGCAACGCAAGCGTTTGTGGAAGGCCATCATATTGTGAAGACTGCTTTTCGCTCTTGCCTTCTTCAAGACGCTTTCAAGTCGCCTAGCCGCTCAGTCTTCACTGCCTGCTGTCGTTTCAGTTTATTATCGGCTCATCGAGACTTGGTGTAGTTCTTCTGCTTCTTTCGCTTTTGTTTGTGCTTCACATTTGTTTTGTGGCCTTTACGATTTTCTTCCTGTCATTTTTTATGCAGATAAACACACACACACATATATAGTATATAGTTTAGTATCGTTCTCTAAACTGGTTGTTAATTGTGCTTTGCGTACAGAGAAATCGGCCATGCGATAATAGTTCAGATAATATCCAAGTTGTGCTCGGTTATAAAGTTGTTTTGTCGTTGTTTATTGCTGATGCTGTCAGCAGGCAATGACATGTAAACTTCCTGTGGTTGCTTATCTTCTTAGAAAAATAAACACACGAATAAGTTTGGCTTGGAAAGTTTGTGGTTACAAGGACATATGCTGTCTTCCGTTTTGTTATAACACACACAAGAGTGAATAAATGGAAATTTTAAGAAAGAAAAATTATTTTCAAACAATATACGCTTGTCAAAGGTCAAGATGGTCCACATATGGCGCTACTAGGAATAAATCCATTAGAAAACGTCGTTTCACCAGGACTATGGATTGTTTCACAAGCCATTGAAGACAATGGTAAAAATGAATTTTGCTTCGAATTGCTTTCGAATTCCGCATATTCTCTTTATGTGGCCCCCAACGACTATTTTCTCTTCTCGGATCTCAAAAGAATGCTCACTGGGAAGAAATTTTCGTCGAAAGAAGAGGTGATCGCCGAAATTGATTCCTATTTTGAAGTAAAGCTGAAATCGAAAAGTTAGAGGATCGCTATAATCAGTGTATCACCCTTGAAGGGATTTTGTAGAATGAAAAAACGAACTTTTACAAAAAAAAAATTTGTTTTACTATGGAAGACCGGAGACTTTAAAATGACCTTCTATATGTATCCTTCGCTTTCGAGTGTAGTTCGCAAATATTTTGTAAGCGGCTACAGAGCATTGAAATATTTGGGAATAATTAATGAAACTAAAATGTTTAGAAATATTGGAGGAAAGACCTCTTACCTATCGCCTATTTACCTGTTAATAAATTTTTTGTAAAAGTTGATTCCATTTTCGCACAAAACCGAGGATTCCTCTCCTGCACAGACATATGACAGATATGTCCTTCTCCTTATGAAAACAGGTTCGAAAATTGGATGAGTTAGATCGCAAACGTATTTGCTCCTGATTCTAGAGCCCATAGATGGCGCAGTGGCAGTTTTGTTTTAAGAAAATATATTTCGTAAAAGTGGCTACAGGGTTTTGAATGGCTAAAGAATAATTCAAGACACTTAATTAAAAAAAAAAATAGTGAAAGAACGATTTCGTTGTTTTCATAAATTTCATGTAAAAAATGTATTACTTTTTCATCTCGAAACCATACAGTCCTCTCTTTCGTACATATGTATATCCTTATAGCGACGGTTCGAAACTTGGCTGAGTTACATCAAAAATGTATTAGTTGCTTCCTCGAGTCCATAGATGGCGTTGTGGCTGTTTATTTTTTGAAAATCGCATATAAGCCTTTTCTGTATTCAGAGTTTGTATTTCTGATGCCTCCAAGTATAAGTTACTCCATTAAGGTATTTAAAGCCTCTGAATGTTTTTAGAATTCAGTAAATGTAATAACAGGTTTTCGAAGATAATCGATTTCTAACCATTCTCGAATTGAGTAGTAACAATACGATGTTTTTACTTATGATTAGCTTAGTTAAGTTTTCAGAGGTGGAATTTTGTAAATTGAAATGGAATGGGCAACGAAAAGCAGTTGGCTAACGGAGTTATGAGTTTAATGGATAGAAATGTTGAGACTTAACTAGTCCGCTGACGACGTTACGAGTTTCAACGAAGCAAAAGTTGGGGCTTAACTAGTGGTCTCTTAATACTTAATACTCTTGTAGATGCCGCCAGATTCAAAAAGTCCTGCTTACTTTGGAACGCACCTTGTATATCGACAAACCGCGTTGGAAATGGGACTTACGTTGACAAGTAGATACTTCAGGGGACTCACAAAATTTCTCGGTAGTTGATATTCTCTCAGTATCTAATATGATTTCAGTATCCAGTATTAGCTCAGTATCCAATATGAGACAGAACTGGATCAGGGGCCAAGCTAAGATTTATAAAAGCTCTCATTATTGTTCCCATGACTATTTCGCATCGTAGGATAAGTCGCCGCTTTTTTGATGCAAGATCCTTAGTATTCAAAGGCCTGGGAAGGATACTTTCCGATTTGAATCGAAGTACCGGTATTACTACACCCATTTTAGAAACACCTTACAATTTTTGAGGTCAAATATTCAGTTTTATCGGCAAACCTTTTCCATTTTGTAGAAAGAAACTGTAAGGTCTCCTCAAGTGGCCCTTTATCGACTCCTGCGGTCTAACCCTTCTAAAAATCTAAATACACAGTTACTCAGCTGCATGCACAAATTCCTTTGCATACTTTCCAGCGCGCACACACATAAGAAATAGTGCGTAAATGGCAATAATAGTAAAATTTGTTGCACCGGATCACAGGGCAGAGACGGCATGCAAAAAGCAACCGAAAAAGTAACACAAAAGGAAGCATATTGAAACAAAAACAAAGCACAACGCAAGGGTTTGTTCTTTGCTTGCCGCTACTAACAATTGTGGCTTGCAACCGCATAAGCACCTTTGTGCAGCCACAAGAAAAATTATTACGTTTACGTGTCTCTGCACATATGACTAACAATTTTCTAATGTGCTGCGGTCGTACCGGCGTCTGTGTGTTTGTGTGTGGCATGCATGGCATGCGGCACGTGCAATAAAAAGTGGCTGCAGCGCAAAGTTGAAACGGAGTTGAAATGCTGCTTGCGCGCCGAAGCATTTAACAGCAGCGCTGCACGCCTGCTGTCGGCAGCGCAGGCGCCTTCCAGTGGCAAAAATATGCAATTGCATGCAACTGGTTGCATGTTGCACACAGACGACGCGTGTGGCTGTGTGTGTGGCTTAGTATTTGCGCCGTTGCACGTCTGTAAGTGGCTGGTTTGCATTTCTGACTTTTTGGCTTACTCGTCGGAGCGTTGCGCTTATGCATTTTTTATTGCCTTGCCTTTGCAACGGTGTCATTGTAAATTTCATATTATCCTTAGAGTGCATCCTTTAAGGATTATTGCAATTGTATGCAAAATTTCAAATTTCATGCGCACGTGTGTGTGTGTGTGTGCAACAAAGAAATTCTGCTTGCATTCGTTGGTAATAGTTGGCAACACAAATGCGCTTGTGGCATGTGGCATGCGGCATTATGCATATTTACTTGATTGTGGCTTATTGGCTATGGAGCAAAGCATAAAGTGGCATAAAGTTGTAAAATATGTAAGTAAATAGAAAAATGTCGGAAAATTGCTGCTGCATGTTGTGTTTGCTTGGTCAAGCTTTGTGGCAAATATGCTGGGAATTTTACACGAAAAATATTTGTTTTAGAACGTTTTGGGCAATGGCTTGGGTGATAAGGTAGTTATGGAGTAAAATTTAAAGTTGGAAGTGAATATTTTTGTACAGATAATTTCTAGAAACACGTTAAGCTGTTGTGGAATAACATGAAATGAAATGGAATCAAAACATGAAATGAAATCAAAACAAAATGAAATGGGAATGAAGGTAATGATTAGGTATATGAAATACATTGAAAACGGTATAAATGGGAGAAAATGAACAACAAAATTGAATGAGAAATAGCATTAAATATCGGGAACCAAAGGAATTGAAACAATTTTGATTAATATGAGATGAAACTAACACTATATCAATATGAGTTCCAATAAATTCAGTGAGAAACGAAATGGAACAGAAAGAGCAAACGGAAATGAAGAAAGTTTGAATAATCTGAGTTAAAGCTAGTGATATGAAATGCAATGAGAAACGAAATGAAACGAATGAAAATGGAACAAATTTGATTAACACGAAATAAATTAAATCATATCAAGATACGCTATTAGAAATCTAATGAGGTATGAAATGTAATGAGAAATAGAAAGGAACAAATGAAAATGAAACAAGTTAAACTAATCTGAATTACTTTGTGAACCATATTGGAATGTGTGAAAATAAATGAAAAATGAAATAGTACGAGCTAAAATTAAAATAATATTCAAATGACAGAAATGAAATGTAATGAGAAATGGAAAATAACGAATTGAAACGAAACAAAAACAAACCATATCCAAATGAGATCAATGGAACGAATGGAAATGAAACATAAATGTATAATATGATATATGATGAAATATGATGAAATAAAATATATATATCATGAAATAAAAACCATATCCAAATGGTGGAACGAAATGTAAAGAGAAACAAAAAATAAACGAATGGAAATGAAACAAGTTAAACTAATCTCAATTACTATTAGAACCATAGTGGATTGTGTGAAATGAAATGAGGAATGAAATGGAACGATTGGAAATGAAACAAACTGAAATAGTACGAAATGAAATGTAATGAGAAATGAAAAGGAACGAATTGGAACGAAATAAAAACGTACCATGTCCAAATGAGATCAATGGAACGAATGGAAATGAAACATAAATATATAATATGATATATGATGAAATATGATGAAATAAAATATATGTATGTATATGATGAAATAAAACCATATCCAAATGGTGAAATGAAATATAATCAGAAGTGAAAAGGAACGAATGGAAATGATTTGAATGATACGAAGTAAAATTAAGCGATATCAATATGAATTGCTAGAAATTCAATGAAGAATAAAATATAAAGGCCGGAACAAAAGGAAATGAAACAAATTTTTATAATGGAAAAAAATTAAATACACTTGGATCATTTCTATATCAGGAACAGGGTATATTAAATTTGCCACAATGATTGTAACCCTTAAAAGGAAACGTCAGAGACCCTATACTATATACGAGCCGCAGTTTTCGATCTGAAATTCTGGAATTCGATCTGGAAAGGCCTCACTAAGAAGTTGCTCAGATGTGAAAATAGCCGTTATCGGACAACAATAGCATAAAGCTGCCATATAAACTGAACAAACGGAATAATTTTTCGCTATTAATTTCTTCTTATATGTCAAGTCGCGGCTCTTGAGCGTTATTTCTAGGTTTCCAAATATAAATATTGTTCAAAGCGATTCTATATGAGCGCTGCAGTCATCTTAATACATACATATGTAGATCGGAAAAAGCGATCGCGTGATCTTTAAACTCGATATTTACTACTAAAAGTGTTATTTAGGCAGCTTATAATAACAAGGAAGGCTGTAGAAGAATAACATGAAGACCTGAAACATAGTATTTATTACAAAATAAATATATTATTTACTCAAAAATATTTTCACAGTTATTTTAGACTTTGATTGACTGCTAGCCACGCACACCAACTCAATGACGTTAATTTCTCTTAAAAAATAATTAAATTTCCCGCTCGGAAGTAATAAGCACACCCTGTAGCTGTCAAGTCTTTGCCTCCATTTGCACCTTGCTTCAATACCAACTGTTGCACAAGCATTTACTTACGTGCAACCTGTCACTTGTCCACCTCTTAGTACTACATGAATTTCCAAATTAATTAATTGATTCAATTTCCTTGTCTTGCAGGTGGGAAAAGTGCGCACAGCAAAGGATGACGAATGCGGAAAAAAGCGAAATGAAAAAGGTAAGTTAAACACTAAAAGTGAAGAAATCACAGTTAACTTTTCTTTTTCACGCTTTTTTGTTACCAACTTGCGAAGTGGCGCGCAGCATACACACACACACACACACTACAAACAAACCTGGCACAGCTGTGCGCCGGCAAGTAATTGGAAACTGGCTAACGGCGAAAGCGTAGAAAGTGAGTAGGAAAAGCGTAGAAAGGAATGGTGAAAAAATCCAATACCAATACAAGCACACCTGCCTCAATGGCGTCAAAGTTGTGCGTGTTGGCAACAAAAGTCTCCGCCAATGGACTAAGCTATGCGCTGACCATTTCAGTTGAGTTTTGCACCGTAATTTGTTGGAAATGTGATTAGCAACTTTTGTTTAGTCGAAGCGCACGCTGTGTGTGTAGATGTGTGTATAATGTGTGTGTATTTGTGCTGCCGCCTTGCTATAACGCCTGTAAGTGTACTATTTTTTTTTTTGTTTTTGTGCGCTGGTGTTAGTGTACAGCTTACCGCGTTGTAGTTAAAGTGCGAACACTTACACCTGCCTGTCTCACTATAACACCACTATACATATATGTATGTATGTTATGTGCTATGTGTTTCGGCGCCACTAGCTTAGTGCTTGCCTAATTCGCTGCCTCCATAACTTTTTCTTGTTTTTATTAAAAAAAGTTTTCGCGTGTCTGCACGTACATTTGTATATGTAGCAATAATGTGATTGTGTGTGTGTGCGCATCACTTTTCCAATCAAAAAGTTGAATTCGATATGCTGCTGCGCGTTTGGTAGGGGCCACAGCAACAAAGAACTTTGTCGAGCGCCGAACAAAGCGTAAAGGAAAGCACGAAAGTGAATTAGTGTTCACTAATTGTTTTGTGTGTCTTTTGCACAGATTACGTGGACATTAGGGAATATGAGACTAAGCGTAGCTGCTTCTTGCTGTTCATGTTTGCTAATATGTCAAAAGATATTTGATGGTGGGTTTGTAGATTTTTGTTCGCAGCTTACTCAGTTGTAGGCTTGGCTTATTTTGAAACAAGTACAAAAGAGAGAAGGTATAGAAACTGTGCAAAAATCTCTGTTTCAAGAATTTGATGTAATTCGAACTAGTAAAATGGCATTTTGTATAGGTTGTTTGTAAAATTTGATCTGCGAGCAATTTAGAAAGACAAGTTCTATGACACCACACTCACTAATGGTCGAACACCAACTGTCAAGCTGAGCTCTACGAAGTGCTGTTTTAAGACAATTCTGTCTTTCAACCAAGACTTTCAAACTATACTTCCTTTCAGTGACTTTCAAACTAAAATCCTTAAAAGCCCAAAGAAAGGTTACCTAGTATATAGTACTGTTCTGCTATACATTTTTTGGGACAGAAAAAGCCAGACTAGGAGACAATTATGCTCTATCTTTTCATCTTTCTCGAGATATATTGGGTAGTGGAAAAAGTCTTTTCGTATTTCTAATAAAACTTCAACTTATTTTTTTTATTTATTTATAATGAGCTTTAATGCCATTTTTCCACTAGAGACATTATTTCATCACTGAAAACTTTTCTGGTTTCTCGGCGAAAAACTGCGCCAAGCAATATTCATAGGCTGCCCTTGAAGCCAACTTTACTCCATTAAGGGAGTTGTGCATTGACCACAACAAATGGTTGTCCCAGGGTGCAAGGTCAGAGCTGTGTGGTGGATGCATCAAAACTTCCAGTTCTAGCCGTTTAGTGGACCATATGGTATGACACAATGTGATTGGCAGCACTGGAGATATACGACTGCAACGACATCTACTAACAAAAGACGAAAAGACTTTTTCGACTACCGAATATTTTTCTATATTTTGTATGTTGACCAGTTCAGTAAATCACTGGTAGCCCCTTGAGGGACTTATGAAACTTCAAACACTATTTTCGAATATTCGAAAGTGTTTCTCAAACATTTATTAGCAATAAATTTAATACTTTCAAGTCTCTAACACTCACCAGCACTCACTTTAATAACTTTTCATTAGCTTTGCGTATTTATCGCCCCCAAAACAAAAGTTGCCCCCACCAAAGTAACTGCGTACCATAATTAAGAAATAAACAATCTGGCGTGGGAACTCGTAAAAACTTTGTGTATGCCGCTGCCCAAATTTTGCACACGAACAAAGCATTTACTGCGCACAACTCGTTGAATGTCTACGAAATTCCTTTGGAATTCACATTGGCGCTGTCTTCAGCATTTATCGGCTGGCAAATGTGCTGGCAGTGGCAGTTATGCAATCCTACTCCGAACCAACTTTCGTGCGCTCACGTTGATTTGCCGATAACAGTTATGTGCGCCAAAGTTGAAAATAATTAAACACAGCTGCAGCCGAGCAATAAGTTGTGCATTTATTTATATAGTTTTATTGCGAAATTTTAGTAAGTAGTTATTGCTCGTTGTTTTTATTGCTGTTGTGTATTGTGCTTTTTTGCTGGCGAACAGCAGTTTGCCGGTAGGGAAAATGCATAAGTTCCATAAGTTCCACAATAAGTCTGCGAAAGCACTTGAACTCTAATTGAAGTGTACTTATCGAGTAGTTTGATTATGCTTCGCCAAATGAGCTGAAGAGCGCTGCATATTTTGAAGTGTTTATTCACAATTGATTTATTACTGCTTGGAGTTGGAATTGAGGTTCTTGCAAAGTGCTTAAGCGCTCGAGCGAATCACAGCAAATGGAGCTTGTGAAGGATAAATTTAATAGAAAATGTGAGAACTGAATATCCTTGGTAGCCGCAGAGAACTTAGGTTCAACAATGATTTCGGTATTGTAAAAATCATGGCCCCGCAACGTAGAGTCGAGAACAATTAACCAAAAAATACCCAAAAGTAGTACGGTTAAGCAGTAGTTAAGCGTCGGGCACTTTGTGCTAGTCAGTTCACGTTAAGTTAGGTTAAGCGGTCGATCTTAAGAAGGATCTCACTTGAACAGCCTCGAACGACGGTCCGTTTTGGTGCCTAAAACTCTAAAGACTGTATCATAAGACCGCTACAGGTCGTCCAAGCACTTCAAGCATATCACAAAGTTGTTAAGACGGCTAATACCAGTTTTAACTATGTCTTGACAAATATTGCAGCTTTTCCAAAATTCAATTTTCCGTTTAGTAAACCTTCAAATATCATTATTTCTCCCAAAGCCAGCTGCAGCCTCACCTCCTTTCATCGTCAACAAATTGGCAAGAAAACGTTTAGTGTTAAAATTCGCACTCTCTGAAATCCAGCAGCTGCTTGCAAATAATTGCCAATGTGGCATATAAATTGAAAATTAGGTAACTGCTCACACTCAAACTCGCAACCGAAACTATTAATAAAGCAGATTCAAGTGAAATTTCTAACTGCCTCATCGCCTTTTCGCACCTTGTTAGCCAAAACAAAGCCTAAAAATTAGTGCAAAAACGGAGAAGACGCTGTTTTTCAACTCAAAAAACAAGCGAGGCGCTAACAAGATACTTATGTTATACAAAGAATAATATCAGTTGACCTAAACATAAATTCGGCGCTCGCACAGACGCCAGTCTTGCAGGCAGACACACGGCAACGCCCTAATTATAGGGTGTTGTTTAGCGAAGCAGGAAATTTTCAAAACACTAACGACTAACCATACCAAACAAATTAGAAAGAAATAAAGTAAATTAACAAGGATGTAATTTAAACAAATCTAATTTAGCCGCAGTCAGGTATTGTATAACTTCTTGCCTTCCTAACGATCCTGCTGCTGATCGTGCGCCAGAGCGGCAAGTTTCAAATTCTCTTTTTGCTTGCACCGCTTAGAGGGTGTGAGTGCGCTAATTACTACTTGTGCTCTACATTCCTCGTTTGTTGTGCGCAAGCCGACGATCGTTTGGGTCAGTCGGTCGCTTGCGCATTTGTTGGTAGTCGGCGGATGTGCTGCGGACTGCAGGTCGAATTGTGTCTGCTTTGTTGCAGCTGCTTTGTTGGTATTTTAAACGACTAAAAAGTTGAAGGGCAAATTAAGCAGGTGAGCGATGGAGTTAACGTTTGAAAATATTTTAATTGGTCTTATAAAATAGCGAAATGTTAGGCAGATGCGTCTGTAAAGCGTCGGTGTAAGAAGTGATACAGAAAATTTACAAAAATCTTTGGACTTTTAGACATTTTTAAATCTTAAAAATGAATTTTTATACCCTGGCATTATTGGCATTAGAAGACCTTTTGTCTCTTCTGGAGGAATCGGAATCTTTTGTGAACTTGTAAGGTTGTTTAAAGGATCTTTACCGACCGCAGTAGATAGCGATGGACAACAGGAGATGAAGTCTCTAGAAAAGGTATAATACGTTCAAAAACGGCAAGGAATAGTTTGCGAAACAGCTCAATACGCAGCAGATTCTTTACTTTTGTTTGAGTGTTATATATTTCTAGAGGTATTTCAGTTTTCATGAGAAAAGCTGGAAGTGTACCTATAACAAAAATCCAGAAACAGTAGAATCATAGAAAAATATTTGCAAGTTTCATCAGAATATTGTAGTAGAGACTTGGCCAAATGATTCAAAGATTCCTACCGAAAAAAGCTTTGACCTTATATAGGTTGCAGTGTTCAGTTTTTAGGGACGTCCTGCTTAGTTATGCCATTACCACAGTTTTCGTTCAGCATCCTTCTGGCTCACCTTAAAGTACTGGCATGCTGAACAGATTCCTTCTCAGCTTATCAGCCACCTTGGTACTCAGAATTTTGACTGCCAAACGATCCGAAATTTGTTTACTGCCCGCTGTGTTTCGCTTCCAATTTGTTTTCTACAGTGTTACTCATGATTCCAGAGGAGTTCCCTGCTGGTATTGTCGATTCCGCCACGTACAGTTACTCAAGCACAGTCAGTTTTCGGTATATTCATATCGACTTCCCCTGTCTCTTTCTCAAACGGTGAAACTGGCATAGATGTACCCAAAATAGTGGCAGCACCGGCTTATTTGTGCAATTCCTTATGCTCTCCGCGGTATGATCTGTGATTCGGTTCCATCTGCCTTTACCTCCCGACTCCGTCTACTCATTAGATTTTACTGCAAAATTTAGGGACGCTATTCATCCTTCGTCTGAGTTTCGGTTCTGATCTCCTTTTAACTCCCGATTCCATCTTCTCCTCAATAGATTTTAGTAAGGAAATTCATAGTCAAATAGGTCCCCACGCAGGGATTCTATTCGTCCCCCGCCTGGGTGTCGGCTCTGATCTCTCTTCACCTCCCGACTCCGTCTTCTACTTATCAGATTTTAGTGGAAAATTCATAGCTAAATGGGTATCAACTCAGAGGTGCCATTCGCCCCCCGACATATAGTGGCCTTTAATGGTCCCAAGGTTGTCTTTCACGAGAACGGGATGGAGGCTATTACGGCATTAGCTCACCAGCCATATCACCAGCCCAGGGTTCAAACCGAAATCCAATAAAGAAGATCCTAATTCTTAAGATCCTAATTCTTAATGTCCAAGCTAAAGTCTAGTCCAGGAGTTGGTAAATCCGTGATAACCCCAGGTCATATGCGTAACATCAGTACCAATTAGAAGTGACTTGTCTTACGCACAGTATTCAGTGGAAGCTTCCGATTACAGCGCTCAGCAAGTCCTCCAGAACAGGTATTTTTCAACTCTTTCAATTTCGTCCCTAGAATTTTTTCGAAACCCGCCCTCGACTCCCTCGAACTTTGCTTTTTTCCACCGTCTTATATTTACGAATTTCCCGGATAACATTTAAACATTCTTATTTATGCTTCAGCTAATAAAAATCCTCGTATAATTTCTGCTTAACGCTTGCATAATAAAATCGTTAAGTGCGCTTATTCGTGCGCTTTGTGTGCGCTCGTGTCATAAATATTAAGTAATCATTAATATTTTTTCCACCATTAAACGAATGTAAAAGGGTGTAGTTAGTTAATTTAGCGTTCTCACTGCCAGCGCCGCAGCGAGGTGGGTGTATGAGAGCGCGTCTAACTGACAGCTGGTCACCGGTTCACAACTTAATTTCCAGTACGTAGAATATAGGTGAAATTTCCAAGCTTCGAGGTCGATTACTGGAATATTTGTGAGAAAAACAACTACAAAAAAACTGTCTCAAAATGTTCAAACTTCTCAAGGGTTCCATTTTTATGTTGTTTGATATAGAAACAAGGCCTGGAAGCTTATCTCTAACATTTCTACCCAAATCAGGCCTTTTCTAACCCCCTTCTAGCACGTTATTAATAAGAGAGTTGGTGAAAAAATAAAGCGCTTTAGTCAAGCGCGAGTGAAGAGTATGTGTGTTGAGCGCAAAGCCCGTCTTCGTATGCGTCGCCTAGTGTCGTGCAATTTCAACATTTCGCAATTATTAATGAAGGTGCTAAAGAGCTGAAATCTGCACCGTTTTAATGTGAAACTTTTACCTCGCTAACCGGCATACTCCCGCATACTCCCTCTATTCTTCCCACTACTAACGCTTAGCATTCGTTTATGTCGTCGGCGGGTAGCGTAATGAGTGTTGAGTGCATACTACATACACATACATACATACACTCATATAATTAGTTATATTGGCTGCGAATGCTGTTACGGGCTGGGGTGTTGGCTTAGCAGCGCGTTTTTTCGCACTTGCATTATGCTCTCCCTGAGTGTTTGAATTTTTAAAACCTTTTAAGAAAAACTTATACCATATTATGCCGTTGGGCTGTGCAAAGTTTGCGCGCGGGGGTTGGAGGTTAGAGCAGTTAGCGTAGCAAACGAGTTGGGTAAACTATGATATGGCGTCTAACTTTAAAATTAATAGAAACAGCAGCAAGAAAAACTACTTTGTCTATAGTTTTTATGCCTGCGTGCGCGTGTGAGTGTGCGTCTTCTCTCTGGGGCTTGATGGAGTGATAAGACTAACCCTGTCAACGAACTGTCAAAGTAGTTAATATCGTTAGAGGCAAGTAAAAATGCATTCAACGCGGCAGGGGTGCGGGTTAGTAATGGCTAATGGTGTAGAATGGAAGGTGAAGTAGAGTGCAAGTTACATGCCTTAGGTTTTCTCAATTTTATCTTAAATTTCTCTCTTTCATCGTGCATAATATAGATATAAGCTTTTAAACAATTTGTGCCTGTTAGTTGAGGAGTTAAGTGCTGATTTTGAACGTAGGCAGGCTGAGTTTGGTAGTGATATTTTTCAGTTCTTGAAGTTAAGTTTGAAAAAGAGTTGTTTGACTTTTTATGGGTTCAGAGTTTCGGTGTATGTTGTTTTCGTTCATTTCGGCGAATTTGTCATGCTCTTGTTGGTATTTCGGGGTCTTTTAGTTTTCAAACTTATCTGAAAATATTTTCAGTTCTTTATTCTGAACTTTTAGGAGGAGGAAGAACAAGGTTAGACCTACCAGACAAGTTTTTTCATATGACAACAGTATGATTGTGCCAAGTAAAGTCTTATACTCATCATCTGCCGAATGTTGTAAAGTTGTTGATTGTCTAATACGATTTTCAACAAAAGTTTCTTTACGACCTCAACTTTTACAATCCTGAATTCAAAGTAAACTTTCAGCACTCATATTTGTTTTCTTGGCTTTAATTTTTTGCTTAGTAGATATCATTTTTATATTCTGTACACAGTATAGTAAGTTTGCCATGAAGTTTGTAACACCGAAAAGAAAACGTTGGAGACTCTACTATAGGTATATGTATATAAAATGATCAGTATGACTAGCTGAGCCGATTCGTTAAGTTTTTGAGGTATCGATCTGAAATTTCGCATACATTATTTACTTCCCAAGAAGCTGCTCGTTTGTCGGAATAGCCCATATTGGGCCACTATGTTATATAGCTGGCATACAAACCGACCGATCAAAATCAAGACCTTGTTTCGAAAACTTTTTCATATGACGAGATATCTTTACGAAATTTGACACGGGGTATTATCTGAGACAATTGTTCATATTCCGAAGAAATTCTTCACATCGAACAACTATAAGTTATATTTGCCATATAAAATTATCGTTCAAACTCAAGTCTTTGTATGGAAAGTCTATTTATTTGTCAAGGTATCTTTATGAAATTCGGCATGTGTCATTATAAATAGAGACAGTATAATCTCTGAAAAAATTATTTTGATCGGAACACTATAACGTATAGTTGCCATACCAAATTATCGATAAAACTCAAGTGCTTGTATGAACAACTTTTTTATTTAACAAGATATCTTTATAAAATTCAGCATGTATTATTGTGAAATAAAACGGTATATTTTCTGAAAACATAATTTCGATAGGGTCACTATAACGTGTAGTTGCCATACAAATTGGAAGATCAAAATCAAGTCCTTATATGAAACACTTTTTTATTTATAAAGATATAGTAACGCCACTTATCACAGATTATTACACAAGGCAGCGCTATAATATCCGAACAAATTGTTCAGATCGAACTACTATAGCATATAGCTGCCATACAAACTGATCCATCAAACACAAGTCTTTATATAGAAAACTTTTTTATTTGACAAGATATCATCAAGAAATTTGACGTGGGTTGTTTTTAAAAACAAGGTTACAATATATGAATAAATTATTTTTATCGGACCACTCTATCTTATAGCTGCCATACAAACTCAACGTTGAAAATAAAGTGCTTGTTTTATTTATAAACCATATTATAGCCTCGATTCAGTCAAAGTAAAGATTTTTTCCTATTTCTATAATCATTTCCGTTAGATAAATTTTTTTTAAACACCTCTCTTCATTCAGCTGCTCCAATTTAATCACGTTCTTTATTCACACCCTTCGTACTGCAACAGCAAGGACACGCCCACAAGTACTACAATACTCCGGCGCCGCTTTCGTCATTATTAAACAATGTTGATTTATGTGTTGTTGATGGTTTTATAATTACAAATGCTGCCACGACTAACTACCAAATGTATTATCAATACAGCAACAACAACACAATATATCAAAATAATTACATTTTTAGCTCAGTCAACAGCTCGTTACCAAATAAATGCTTGGCTCACTAGTTTGAACCCGCACAATTATGTATGTGTGTGTATAAGTGCGCTGGTGCATTACTAATTTCAGCAGGCTGGCAGCACCGGCAACAGGAGCAGTGCAGTCATCGGTCGCGTAATGTGATTAACGGCGTTGCAGTTGACTGAAAGTGCGTGCAGCGTAGGCGTGGTTATAATGCGCGCCACTACACACACACACACTCACGCGGGCATGTTTGTTGTTTGTGCCGCAATTTCGATCGCCTGCTGTTCCAATTTAAAACACTTATGCATGCAGTTACCTGCTGCAAACAAATTTTCATTTAATTCATTTTTCATTATGCAACGCATACTTTTATTCGGCAACTCATTCTTGCCACATTTGCCTACCAAATTTCCATTATGCCGCATATTTGTAAGCGCAAATGTACTTGCAATTCATGTTGTTGGAAAAGTTTTCAGTTTTTCTCCACAGTTTTGGTAAACACACGCACACAGTGGCACGCACACATATGCATTTATTTCATTCAGGTAGTTTTACTAATTTGCGTTCTGTGTGTGTGCGTGTTTGTGTGCGTTAACGGAAGTACGTCCGTCACTCAACCAGACTGGACCGAAAACTGCGGTAGCTGTCAACGACAGCTGCGCTCGGAGTTGATTGGTTGCGGCACAGTGGGTGCGAAACGGAAAAACTCAAACATTTTACAGGGATTTCTATCTTGCTCTGAACGAAGATCCTAACTGTTTTACATATTTAAAAACCTTTTCATGTAGGAAAACATTTCAAGGGGACGCAACTTTTTCTGCAACAAAATTCTGACATGTTTTTCATATTATGAAACCTTTCCGTGTTGAAAACCAAGATCTGATCTTTTTTTCATTTTTTAAGACTTGTCCATTACACTATTCGCAAGAGTAGGCCTTTAAGTTAGGTAAAGATAGGTCTGACTAACTTCTTGAGTATAATCACACAATTGTGGAAGGTTCTTAACTAATGAAGGAACATTATGAGAAATGTCTGCATCACTATTATAGTATTTATTGACCTTTCGAGAGAGGAAGTATTGCTTTCGAGAGGGAAGGTATTGTTTTGGGTATCTAAGAAACTCCAATATTCTATACTTTCCACTATTTTCCCTTTCTGAGACTTTTGTTTCTTTGGTATAAAAATTAAAGTTTTCTCCGCAAATACTTCGACTTAAATTGCATCAATACTCTATAACAATAGATTTATTGAGAGAACACTTCGGTGATCACCAAATTTCACTTTATCGGTCGGTCGTTTGGTCATCAAGATCGTGTGATATTACAGCGTTAGACTTTTACCTCTAGCCTTAGATCACGCGTCTCGTTAGCCAGTTACCGGTCGAATTGCTCGAATGAGTCATCGAAAATGGATCTCCTCGAAATGGATCACGCTTTATCTATAGTGAGTGATAGCAGCGTTTCTTTATAATGATCTGCAGCTCTCCAAGTAGATCCCTATACTTATTCCCTATTTTTTCTGTCTTCTCGCTTTTCCTATTTTAAGACCTTTCGGTAAAAGTATTGGGTAAAAACAGGTCCTAGAACCTTCCAATCAATTATTATTCTAAGAAATGTCTACATCGCTTTCGACAAAGAAAGTGTTGGTTTGTTTTTCTTATATGCTCCCTTTAGCTCAAATAAGAGTAGAAGCTTTCTGGCAAATACTTTGAACTGAATTTCATCAGAGTCTCTAAGAGTTATCAAGAGAGCGATCATTATAATGATCAGCGGCTCTCCTAGTATATCCTTTTACTCATTCTTTGTTCTTGCTTTCTTTTTACTTTTATGCTCTCTCATGTAGTACACTGACAAAATTTAGTCTTTTTCTGTCAACTGAGTGGTTTCAGAATTAGAAAATGTTCTTCAGGGAAATTTAATCTTACTAGAAGAGTTCTTGCATTTCGCTGCAAAAAAGTGCTGCTTGTTAAAAAGTGTTTATAAGACTACACGTCTGTATGTATTCACATACCTATAGCTTCTCCATCGTATATAAAGGTGAAGCGTCATAACAACCCACTGTACGCTGCGTTTGCTTTCACAGAGCGAATGTGTGCTTCTTTGTTTTGGCGCTAGACACCCTGCGGTGTTGCTTGATTGCAAGTTATTAACTCTTGTTGGCGCTTGTTATATATAAAAATATTGTTGTTGATTTTATTCCTGCCACACACACTCACACACACACCCATATTCACTCATTTCATAACACATTGCTATTGTTGTAGCATTTTGTTCCTATTTTTGTTTCACACATCGACTGCAGCTACGATTAATGAAAGTGTCGTGTCGTTGGTGCGAGTGCTGGTGGGGAATATGGCGCGAGTAAGGTGTGCAAGGCTCCAGAAAACATCCAACAACAACAAGTAGCGCCTACATTCTGGAAAGCTAAGTTGGTAATTACTTTTACGGCTTTTGCTGCCGCAGCCGCAGCCGCAACACAACGCACTTCCTCACGTGCGCGCCTCTTTGATTTCGACTGTATGGCTTGAAAAATGTGCCATTTGCTTTATTTGCTTCTATATATTTATTGGTTTGTGTGCAAATGTACAGGCTTTTAGGTGTATGCAATCAAATTAAAGTGCTGTTGCGTCTTTTTACCACCTGCCGTTTGCGGCTTTAGTAGCTGATGAATTTGCAAATTACTAAATGATTTCTTAATTGATATTTTTGGCTACAGGGCAGCTTATATGTACATATTTACAGTTATTATACTATAAATATATTCATATATTTGCATGAATGTTCAACTACATGTACATATTTGCGCCTATAAAGCTATGGCTGCTGCTAAAATTAGTAAGTTTCTAATACTCGTACTCTTTACATTAGGGATGTTCGATTTCAAAACATGGGCCATTTCACTCACAAGTATAGTACAAGTATTGTGTTTTGTCGCCTTCAAATTGACTCCTTGTGAGAGATTTTAGTGTTTCGAGCACATACAATATACCTTATAATATCTGATGAAAAAGGCAGTATACTCTATTGGCCGAGCCTGCAACAATCTCAAACGTAATCGTAACATTTTTTTACAACTATCTGAATATGGAACGATTTTCTATGAGAAAAATGCTTAGTTATTGCCTTGATTTTACAAAAACAGAACGTTCTATGTCATCTTCTTCCAAACAGCTGATGCAGTTGGCATCTTACTGTGTGATTCCCGATCAAACAGTGTCCAGCTACAATTACGACAATCATAGGAAGATGGGCCTTGAAGTACTAGTAACTGTCCTAGCAAGCTTATCAGCCTTACACTTTCTATAATGCCGCAGTGGCCAGGCACCCAACCGAAAATCCATTATGAAAATCCCAAAAATTACTGATAAAATGTTCTTCCATTCAGAAAAAATACATCCCCAATACTATCAGCTGCCTAAGATGGCATTCACCAGAGTTTCAACAACTTTTCAATACATTTCAAAGTATTTGTTGTGTATTGTGGCACAGTTAATGGGTTGAGGTAAAGATGGGTTCGTTTGGTTCTAAAGAGTAACGAAGGACAAAATCGGGAAAATGTTGAAAAAATTCTATTGTAATTCTTTATCATACTACACTGTCAAGATACAGAAGCTTATCTGATAGATCAATTATAAGTTAGAGAGTAAAGTCTAAGGTTCAGCTATGTAGGTCATCTAACGGTAGGCCCAAGAGACATGGATCATAGGGAGAGGGGTGTTAGCTGAGAGGGGTGTATTTGAGGAGGACTCGTTGTATGTTGGACATATATAGTATTTGATATGTCGGGTTCGATTCTGGATAAGTAAGAGTGGAACCTGATACAATATTCAGAACGAAGTTGCGCAAGAGTCACGATTCTCGCGATAACTCGAGCTCGTCGTCTGAAATGCTTGGTAGTATGACTCCAAGTACACACTGAGAGACAGTCGGTGAAGGCATTAATGGCTCTACTGTGAATTCAGATACGCACTGAAGTGAGTTGCGTCTGAAATCTGATCGGCGTACTGTTCAATCTCTTGACCTCTTGATGTTTCTAGCAGGCAGTACCGCTTCAAGCAGGGGATTGCAGGAATGGTTCCTGTGACGATACAGGCCTCGCTATATAAATCGAACAGAGAATCAAGAGGAATCTTGATATATGTAGTAGAGAGTACAATGTTCTGCAATGTTAAGATTTAACCTGTACTCCTTTGAACAGTTCTGTCGCTGTGGATTAAGTCAAGGGTGTGATAGTTTTCTTGCAGAAAAGAAGCGAGTAAGGTCGGAGAAGTTGTCGGAAATATCGTGCAATTTCCCCTCCCATACGAGAAATTTCTTCTGGTGGAGTTTTGGGATGTAAAAATTAAACTGTAACAGGAAGAGTCGGCCACACTGAGGAACCCCCCGTTTAATAGCTTCTCAAGTTGGAGTTTTTATCGCGAAAAAGTACCGATAATTGCCGACGGCGCAAATAGTTCATAGTTCACCTCTTCAATTCTGAAATTCTGGAGGGAGCGAGGATTGTTCAATGTCCCCAAGTAGTGTTATGTGATTGACTTGGTCAAAAACTCTTGATAAGTCCATAGTTACGCGGATCGTCCTCTCACAGGGTGATTAGAACACTTCCTCTCTTCCGAGGAAATAAATGTAATCTACATGGATTTTATTATGTATCCGTTATATCACATTTAGAATCATAAAAATTCGAAAAAAAAACTTTCTAAGCCCCAACATGCCCTAACAACGATAACAAAGCAGTACTTGTTGAAAACAACAACAACACCAAGTAATGCGTGCATATTTTTTAATGAGCATCAAAATAAGCTGCTTTTCAAAAATCCTAATCAGCTGAATTTACATAAATTTTGGAAATAAAAAAACAACAATGCCAACCAACAAAGGGATGACGAAGACCACAAGCACACAAAAACAACAATAACAATGAAAATTTCGCGTAACTTATCTGGAGCGCGGCATCAACGTTGATGAGTTTACGCGATTGCATGATTCGAGCAACAGACGAAAGCTGACGCGCCGTGGAAAGCAGACGAACTGCTGTCAAACAATGCTCAAATTTCATAGTCCGCGCTGCTGTCGACTTAACACGGTATTAGCTCTAAAGAATGAGTGCGCAAGAATTAAAGCTCAACGCTCAGCGAGCAGAGTTTCGTGCAAAGTGGAGGGAGAAAAAATGAAAGTGACGGCTGGGAAGGGGTTACCAGTGCAGCTAAGCTGCCGGTATGAGCTGTTAAAGAACTGACGAATGCGTTTGTCAAAAGTGGAATGGGCGGTGAATTAAGACACCACTACGTCAGTTATATAAAAATGTACGGCCAACAATAGCCATGTTACATTGTATTTAAGATAAAGGTGTCAGTCAGTCACTCAGTCAACTGAAGTTGTTAAACAAAGAGCACGTAGTAAACTAACGGGATTATGTAGATTTCATTAGAGGCGAATAAGATGTTATTTCTCTGTGTTTTTTTTGTTAGTTAATACTTTAAGGGTTGAAATGATATTGTTCAGAAATATTGGCAAAATTACTCCAATTCCAAATTGTCACGGCAGTTTCTGTTCGGTCGTTCGATCCCAAGGGGAGTTCAAACCCAATCAGCTGTTATCAAGGTAGTAGTGGATGTACTGCTCCGAAGTTCGACTTCTGCCTGATCAAGGCGGAATATCCAATTTCATCAAGTTTTGGTAACCGACTGGTATCTTACGCTCTAGCCAAGGACCTACCGTGAG
Source organism: Bactrocera neohumeralis (assembly GCF_024586455.1). Lineage (NCBI taxonomy): Eukaryota > Metazoa > Arthropoda > Insecta > Diptera > Tephritidae > Bactrocera > Bactrocera neohumeralis. The sequence continues at coordinate 78,821,148 of NC_065923.1, read as the reverse complement.
CTTGACAAGCGCTGGTCGTCAACCAAAAATTGTGTGACTGGGAGATTCCTCCGAGCCAGTGGAACAAGTGTGAAACGACTGCTTGAGGATTCCCAAAGCTGTATGGAGGAAAGTGAGATTGAGTCCTCTAGATACTTTTTTCAACTGTACTGCATTTGTTGGCCTGAGGTTGAGGTTCTCAATCAATTTCACCTTTGGCGAATCTGACAAATCAGCTGAGAAGTCAGTTCTAGTTTCCAGTATTTGGGTCTGGAAAGCCCAAGTAAAGAAAATAGTTGAGCTTATCAACCAATTCCGACTCAAGTTTTCGAGTTCACATTTTTCTGTCTGCTAAAACAAATATTCCTCTGAGAATCAAAATACTTTCGCTCCACGTCGACTATTGGTCTTGTGCCGTCTCTTAAGATTCGAAAGAAGAAAAGTATCTTTAATAAGGCGACACCTACTTTTAATAGTTTCAGACAAACAGTTGCTTAATACAATGAAGTCCCTGAATTACGAATGTCGTCTACTAAACTTTAATGTTTCCGAAATTTATGCCATTCCATCTTCCTGACGACTTTTCATCTCACATTTATTTGAATGCGTTCAACATGCACTTCAAAAATTCACAGCCACTTAACTTTTTATGCAACACCGTTACACGGCGCTTTTTTGTTTGTTTGCTCGAGTGCGAAAAATCAGCATTCAAGAATTGTCAAGCGCCGCACTCAAAGCACCACACACACACAAATACTCATTCAGCCACACAAACGCATACATAAAATTTCGGCTTGCACTTCTCAACAATTGTTCACCTGTAAAATTTTTACAGTCTTCTTCAAAGTTGCTCACCACCCATTCCTACTTTCTTACTTGCGCTTGTCTTGCGACGTTAAGTCTATTTTATGTGGCGCTCTTTGTCCATCAGGATACAATATTTGTCTACTAATTTTGCGCTGCTTGGTCTTATTCAAGCATTCTGTTTCATAAGCTTGGCGTTGTCGTTGCTGTTGTTTCAACAGCTGTTTTGTTTACAGTTGCATTTTTATTGGCTTTTGAGTGCTTCCTTCCGTTCCGTGGCGGCTTTTGTGTATACAACATTTTGTCTTTTGTTTTCTGACTCACATAACTGCGCATTCATCATTTGGTGAACGACTACTTCATCCCAGCGGGATTATGAGGTTGGCAGTAGTAGATCAAATGGGTGCTCAAACTTATTGTTTCTGCAGGTCGGGAAGTGCTTTGTACTTAAGCGAACTGCGATAATGACAGTCCCAGGCGCGCTTCGTGAAGAAAAAGTAGAGAAAAACAGAAGCTGAGAAGTAAGTAAGTGGAAAGTTCACAAGATTAGAGAACAACCCTTTTAAAAGTGGTTATTTCCACATTGATTTAGAATAACTAGTGATCTCATATTCCATAAGATATCTAAGAATCATTTTCGGATCTTGGAGACCCAACTACTTTTCGGAGCCTCATTGGGAAAGAAAACGTGTTTAACTCTAGTGCCGATTTCGGAAATCCAACCAATTTTTTTTTCTTCTTTCTACCAGTCGGTCTGGACCGAGAATACAAAACCTCCATCGTTTGCGCTATGCACTTGGTCTTTCTATTGGATGGATGGATTCCATGGATCTTGAGTCGAAGAAGTATTGCTCTATAGCATCATCTTCTTTGCGAACGATCCCACAATCTTAAGGATCCTAATTATGAAGGCAAGCATAGTTAACTATAGTCAGAAGAAGTCGAAATTAACGAGAGTTGGATCTCAGAGGAAAAATGTACGATAAATGACTCGGACTGCACATGAGGTGAGACGACGAGTTTCAATGAGTGACTAATAGTTCTAGTGATTAGCAAGATTTTGTGGACAGCATTGAGTCATTAAAGTACTAAAACTTTTGTGCAGAGGTAATCCTATATTTACTACGCCAACACTGAGAAACCTCGATCTAGTGGGGCTAGTGACTCACGTAAACACAAGACACTAATGGGTTTTAGGAACTTTACGATCAATACTGCGACTTATGTTGCAGTCATTTGATCCATAACAGTGAACCCAAGGAGAGAGAGAATTAAATTCCACTGACCTAGTAATAGTTTCAAGTAAATGGTCGGCCTTTCAGCTGGATGCGCTGATTAAAGCGGTTCAGAACTCTTAGAAAAAATTGTATATTTAATGAAAATTTTGTTTTCGGAAACACAAAAATTAATGTTATATATTAGGATAAACGCTTACACGCAAAAAATTAGAAGAGCTTGTTCTTATTATACAGATACTTGCGTAAAAAGCATGAGCTGACATTTTTAATCGCTGATAGAGGGATATTTCGCATTGCATTTGTAGGAAATTTTATCTTCCAGCTGGTTATGTACATTTTGCGTAAAACTGTGACGAAAATGATATTTCCGATTGACCGTATGTGGGTACGTATATACCACCACTTTTGAATACAATTTTTTATGGCGAACCTTTAAAAATCATTTACGGTTTTAGAGCATCTTACTCCTTCTGCTTATGTACCAAAACACTCAAACAAACAAATACTGAAAATGCATACAAATGGCAAATAGTACTATAAGCGCCTTGAGGCATTCAGCTACATATAGCGCCCTTTTGGTATGTATAACGGAAGAGCTCATTCGCATATTTCCGGCTTTTGCATATAAGCCTTATAGTAGGAAATTGTTTTCTTCATTTCATTGACAGTGGAAATTGAAAGTGATTTGCAGCTGAGGAAATGTAAAAGCTGCTAAAGTGTCCTTGCATATTTTCTTAAAGCTCCCAGAACAATGTTGAAAGTGAAAATGGGTCAGTCAGTGGCCATTAAAGTAAGACGATTTGCGCAATTCGCTTGCACTTTAGTTTAAGATTTAAATTGAAAAGTGATTAGAGACGGCAATTGTAGTTTTGACAGAATGAGGCGAATGCAATAATGAAAGCAAATAGCGTCAAAGCTTTCTCATACTGTTTTTCTGAGATTTTTTGCTAAAGTGGCGTCAGCAAAACTAAAAAATGAACTAATATTGCGACATATTAGACTGCAAGTGAGTCAGGGAATCTCTTAGTATTTTGCCTCATATAAAGCTAGTCTCAAGCTAAAAATCGCTGATATAGTAAGATGAATTTGGGAAGACTACCTTAGTATCGTAACTAATTGGGTGACTGATTCCATAAATTCCTGCAAGACAGAACTGGTTTTATTCACTAAGAATTTCAAATGGGCGGAACGTGGATCAGCCTGCTGACACAGTTAAGTATCTATGGCTCATCCTGGACAGGAATCGCACATGAGAACCCAACATCGAGGAAAGGACAAGGAAAGCATCGATTGTACTCTACGGCTGCAGAGGACCATTGGCCAAAAAATGGGACTCTTACTAAAAGTTGTACTTTGACTCTATGAAACCATAGTTAAGCCTAAAATGTTCTACGGAATTTTTGTTTGGTGAAAGACGCTGGAAAACACTCGCGAAAAAATCCTTATCAGAGAATGACTACGAGAATGGTCACTCTGGAATTCTCATACACTTTGGTTTCATTCCAAAAACCGAGGATTACCCGGTCGCAGAAATTAGCCGTCGCTGTCTCTTCTCTGCTCACATACCTTCGAGGTAAGCATGAGAGGAAAGAGTTTACTGGAGGAGAGGGGCGGTGAATTTTTTACGGAGTACACTGACGGAACTTTTTAAAAGCTCCAGTTTCAGATTTCCCGACTACTACACCGTATTCCAAGGGGAGGTGGCTGCTATAAAGGTATTATCTCTATCTTGGGTGTCCAGCCATAACGGTATTGCAGGAAACTATGTGCATGAGTTAGCTAGGAAAGGTACTTTCCGCCTGAATAACTATGGAATGGAATCGGATAGGAGCTCAGTTGGCATATTCTGATTCACTACTGGACTTTTGTTGGGCCTCAGACCAAACCAGCAGACACTGGTTGACTACCAGCAGCGGTGCAGTCGCAGGGTCCTTTTTACCCAGCGTAGATCGTAGGAGGTCTAGAAAATTTTTAGTTTTCATTATAGTTCACCTATCAATGGTTGTAGCAGTTCTAACTGGACACTGTACGATCGAGACATATGCATTAAGATTAAATATCTTACCGGCCAGCTACACCAGTTGTTTGGAAGAAGATGAGATAGAATTATCTCGACAGTTCCTTCTTGAATGACCCGATTTTGCTAAATCAAGGTAAAACCACCTTTGATCTCAATTTTTTAGACATACAGGTCAAATAGCGGATGTAGAATTAAAGCTTTGGTGCTTTGATGATGTTGATGGATTGATCTGAATTTGTGATGGCTTTTGGGCGTTTGGGTTTTTTGCTGATAGCTGATGTTCAAATTCGGAGATTTTTTTTGGTAATCACCACGGACTGTACACAACAGTCTAAGTGTGATCGCCCTGCAATTTTAAAGGATCGGCCAGCTAACCTAACCTAGCGCAAGAAGCCCAAAGAAAGTTCACTAATGAACAAGCTTTCGCTTTCAATGGAAAATGCGTCCATGTGCTCAGGATTAATTTATGACATAATGTACCTGAGTGCATTATCTTGTTTTGCCGACATCGCACCAACAATTTCGATTCAATTTCACTTAAACACATGAGTAACATGAGCGCAGCCATTCTGTTTTGTGAGTAAATTTTGTGAAAGTTACAGCAATAAACAATATCATACCTAGCCCTGTTGTATCTAGTCTCCTTATAACACATTTGATGCCACATATACCGCAGTTGTAACTGTAACCAATTAAACAATAACAAATGGGACCAAATAGTCATATTGACACATAATTTATCGGACTGGGGTCTGTTGTGCTCCGCTTGGAAGTGCGCAGCGACTTCTGCTCTGAAATATTCAAATATTCCTATGTATGGGGGTATTATTTATGTGAAGAATATATGAGTCTCTGTCCAGATGTAAGCCAGAATTTTCATGTATTTGAATATGGTATATATGTAGAAGCACTTATGTCTACAAACACTTCAAAGTCGTAGTGCAGTTAAAACAACAATAATGTGTCTGTGTTAATTGGGGTGCGGAAAATTTAGTACCCTGTTGGAAAAATGAAGCATAAAGAAAGAAATAGTTGTTCTAATAATCTATGTCGAATTTCATGAAGGAACTTTTTCAAATAAAGAAGTTTTCCTTACAAGCACTTGAGTTCGACCGATAAGTTTGTATGATAGCTACATGTTATAGTAACCTGATCTTAGTAGTTTCTTCGGAAATCATACCTTTGCTTTAGGCAATGACACGTACCCAATTTCATGAGGATACCTTGTCAAATAAAGCAGTTTTCCATACAAGCACCTGATTCCGATTGGTCAGTTTGTATGGCAGCTATATGTTATAGTGGTCCGAAATCGCCAATTTCGACAAACAGACAGCATCTAATTGAGAAAATAATGTGTGCAAAGTTTCAGGTCGATATCTCGAAAACCTCTTCTATTTCCGCCAGGGTTCGCTTGCTGTAAATGCAACTCTCACCTCCACACCATTAGCAGTCCACATGTGCGCTCAGACAGACATTGGTGCATTTGTTGGTCATAATTTGCAAATTTATGGAACATTTGACACGCTTTCAATTTCGGTTTAACCGCCGTGCAACAACAACAACAATATCAATATTAACAACAACAAATATAATATGCAAGGGGCGTGCAAGCACATAAGTAATTAAGCATATATACATGATAATTGCAAACACAAATATAAACACTATCACACACACGCACACACACCCATTCACGCATACATTTGCGTTGGCTGTGCTGTGGCGCTACAGCTGCCATTACAACTTGTGGCTAATTTATGATTTTTCTGCATTGTTGCTGTTGGCCAAAAGTGTTTTCCACATTTCGGTTTGTTTGCCGCAATTTAAATGTGCCAACTCTATTTACACACATACATGGCTAGGTATTGGCTCTTGCACACGTATTTTGCTTGCCACATGTTGTTGTTGCAGCTATTTGCTGTTGCATTTTACATTTGCTTTCATTTAATTAAAATTACATGCTTGGTTATATGCAAATTGACCAAATTGTTAAATGCCAATCGCTCGCAGAACGTGTGTGCTCCCATAAATGATTACCCACACATACATATATATCCATAAAGGTGCGTAAGGTGCTGGTTGCCTGTGCTAATTTGCCTGTTGCATGTAGCTATTACCCTTTTGGGGCAACACAGTTTGCTGCTTCAATAATTTCAAGTGAAATTGTTGCACATTTGCAATAAGCATAAATAAATGTGGCTGTGAAGTATGCTTTTAGGTGCATTAACATGTGTGAGTGCGTGCCTTTTCAGCTGTAGAAGCGGTTGGTGGCACGTACTTAATTTATTGTAAATTAAAAGCAATTTTTTATGATAAAAACGGAGTTAACGTAGACATTTGCGAAAGGTGTCGGTTATGCTTAGTCGTGCGACATGACGTATGAGTAATGCGTATTCGTAGACTAAACAAAGTTGGGTGTGTGTTATTTTTTAATAAATAGATATTTAGTTTTTCATACTGCAATTATATTTGGCAATGAATGCTTGTTTGATCAATATTTTTCAGTTGAGTCAGGCTAACATTTTGCTAATTCTAAAACTAATACCGCTAATAAAAACGAAAAAATAGAAGCTTCAAGATACTCTAAGATACTAAGTATATACGATGTTATCGTCGACATCTGAATATTACATATTAGGTGAAGCCGACCCATGATTGTGAGCCATTGGAGTCAGGCTCGGCGTCAGCATGGGCATGGTATCATCATATTCGACCTTGTTAATGAACTCGGGATAAATTGGCACACTCGGTTAATTTCGGCTGAGTACCCAGTCATATACGAATAGAAGGAAAAGAAAGACAGATAAGCTGGGGGTATACCACAAATACTTTCGGGTGGTGAATAGACCAGAAAACTTCTACTTCTGGGCAAAAATTCACTTAGTAATATTACAAAGGTATTCATAGGGCATCTTACCTTTGAGAATTTGTCTTCAGGAAATTGGAAAAGTGGAGTTGCCGGAAGGCAGAGCATGTGAGGAGGATGATGAAACGCTGGTGCATTACTCATGCGAATACCCAACCTTCAGCTGGATGACACGTTATATATTCTACTGCTGCTCCAACTTAAGGGAAGGAGGTGGAAAAAAGCAAGTTCTTCACAAAATCAACTGAGTTGCTGGATAAGACTTAATTGGGTCACCACCCAGGAGTACGACATTCCTACTGATGAGCTAAGTGTAACCGCCTAGGGTCTGGTCTTCACACGCTTCCCTTTTCAATCAAACAACCACCATAAGCTATATAAAATTGAGAAGCTAAGCATTATCAAGATCTATCTTTCACTACTTTGATTGATTTTCCTAAGTGCAAGTAGTTCAAAGAACATCTTAAGGTTCAATTTGGATCAGGAAGATCTCGCAGTCGCATATGTTCAGATTGTTGTAAGGTTCAGAGCAAGCCCATCACCTCTCTGAAAGATGCACATCTTCTACATCAGCTTGGACTCGACCACAAATCCCTGGCAGATGTGTAAGCAGTAAAGGAAGCACCGGGTGAAGGTTCCGCGATGCAGTGGTGTGTAAAGAATTTAATCAAAGTACTGAATTTTAATGTGTCTTTGTTCGGGGCTCCCATAAACCCAACTTCCCTAAGTCTACAGCTTCAACGTCAAGGGCATTGAGTGCTATTGTTAGTATTGTTTTTAATGTTCCACAAATCCCGATGCTCTTTGAACAAACTACAGCTGCTTAAATAATTAAAATTATTCAATCGCTCTCCACTAGACAGCGATCCCATAAAACATTACTGGCCTAACTATGGCTTTATAGAGCCAGAAACCGCTTTTGTTCGGTGTAAGTGGTCCGATCTCCGCTCTCCTCGTTTTTAAGCACTTTGTGAGCTTGTTCAGCTGATTAGAGTGGTGGATGAAACCGGGATTGTGGTACCCTGTTGCTCATTTAGAATAGTTAAGGCGGAGGTAAGCTTGGTTTTGAAGAAAGATATGGCAAGTGAGCTAAAATTTTAGATTCTCAAAGACATATTTACCATTTCTAAGGCCGACTAAAACATAACCTATATCGCAGGGGATACAAGCTTTGAAGAGCGTTAAATAACTGCATAGTGTATACTGCGTACTGTGAAAATCGCAGAAGTCGTGAAGAGGCATCGCGTGACTGATTTCTTATTTGCCGAGTGCATTGTCAGTCAACGTGCAATTGCGCCCTCAAGTATGCTTGCATGCTTTCGTAGACACCACAGATCCAAGCATATACATACATACTTACTTACTAAATATTTGTATATAGTATATACATATATACAAGTATATAGAGTTGCAGTGATCAGAGCAACGGTGTACCTACCCTATACGCAATGCCTGGTTGCCCTCAAGAAATCTCTTGCGCACGCTGTCCTTCAAAAGGCGTGGCGTGTAGATGTGTGCGTTGGAGCTGGCGTTTCTAACAAGAATTCAGCAAATTTGACGGCTGCTGTGCACAATGTACGCTTTATTGTTGCTGTTGTTTTAAGTAATAATGTCAGCGCATTTCTGGAGCTTTGCTTGTACTCTGCCACCAGCGCCCACGCGTACATAGAGTGTGGTGCAGGCAGCAGGCAGCGGGCAACCAAGCAGCACATAACATTCATAGATGCGGCATTTTAACCATTTCACAGTTTGTTGACGTTGCTCTTTGTCGCATATTTGTAAGTAAGTGTTTTAACTCCTTGTTTGTTTGCCACAACAATATATTGTAGATATTATAACTGTGTGTATGTGTTTGTGTGTGCGTCGGGCGCGCGCACGTGTGAGTTGTTGTGGCACTTTGTTTTGAATGCGTGTTGCGGAATAAAATAATTGGCTCAAGTGCATGCTTTTTGCTCTGCTGTGGGTGTATTCGCGGAAGTTTGTTTATATGTGTGTGGGTGAAATCAAAGTGCCAGCAATCCAGTTTAGAAGAAAGTGAATTCACTCAAAATGCGAAAGTGTTGCTAGAACTGCTGAATATTTATCAAAAATTTAAATATCTGGGAGACTTGTCTTTACAGTCGAAAAATTCTATGCTCTTAGTAGCAGGGCGGTCCGATAAGTTCTCAGCCTCACTGCTTGTTGACGTCACGACAGTAAGATAAATTTACTGTAATGTGGAACTTGCTTCCAGGTGGCTACAGTCAACATTTTAACCAAGTCGGACTCATGATTTAGTTTATTTCAATCTTGATGTAGGAATGGATCGAAATCAGGGAGTACTTGAATGCTGCATACATTGATTCTTCTCCTGCGATGCCGACTGTCAAAAATTGGTTTACTGAGAGCTAACGTGGTCGCATGCCATTTTTTGGTGAGTCACTTCCAGTTGCCCAGAAAGCGTATATCCATGGCTGCCGGCGGGATGTGTGCTCCATTTATCCAACCCAGACAAAAAACGTAATGGTGGGACCACTTAACAGCAGTGTTAGATTTTGCGATGTTTCGCTACTGTCGACGAAACATGGATCCACCGAAATGCATCAGATATCATTGATGGCATGCGACGGCTCTTAACGAGAAAAAAAAATTGTTGAACCAATATTAAGTGCTTCGAACCTGCTATGCAGTACACGAAGACTGTCCTATTCGAAGTAGAGGATACTGCCCTATCCGCCGGAATGGTCGAGCCAGTAAACTTTATTCGGCGAACCCGCTCCAAAGTGGACGAAGACCATTCCATCCGCCGGAATGGTCGAACTATGTCAATGTCGTCGTATATCTCGTACAGCTCATCGTTCCATCGGATGCGATATTCGCCGTGGCCAATGCGCAAAGGACCATAAATCTTTCGCAGAATTTTTCTCTCGAAAACTCGTAACGTCGACTCATCGGGTCACCATATAGCAGGACGGGATTATGAGCGACTTATAGAGTTGGCTTTTGTTCGTCGAGAGAGGACTTTACTTTTCAGTTGCCTACTCAGTCCGAAGTAGCACCTGTTGGCACCCTGCGTTGGATTTCCAGGCTGACATTGATGCTGGTTCCTAAATAGACGAAATTATCTACAACCTCCTAGGACTGTCAGAAGATCTGCGACGGAACTATTTCACTACCAGACCCATTTTCTGTGAACCTGCGCCAAAGTAGACTATCCTATCGACCCGAAAAGTCACGCCTGCCGGACTACCGTTTTCTTAGATTCACACGGTGTGAACTGCATTGACTAGCTGGAGAAGAGCAACACGGCTGCGGCGCTTTGGTATACCAAATTAGAAGGCTCATTCGACGGAGAATTGTAGAAAATCTACCCTATAAAATGTCAGTACTCAAAACAAATACAAAACCTAACGCCTTCCGAGATAAATCCGAAGTAATCGTATATATGTATTTTTTCGGCGCTATTGAGCTCGTTTGAAACAAACCGATGGGCTAGAGCAACCTGGAAACTGGGAGTATGACAAATTAATGTTTAGAATATTCTTTCGGTACTTCTTTGATCGATTAAAACAGGTTGAATGAAAAGTATCAACTTAATGTGTGCAATATGTATGGCAAAATTGTGCGTAGATATTGTCTGCCATGAGCCAACGCTACTTTTCTAAATAGTTACAGCAGTTCGAAGGGGATGTCAGTTGGTCACTCAAGTATACCATTGTTATTAGTTACGTGTCTGTGCGTGTGTGTGTGACACCGAAGCAAATGCCATCAATGACGTCGTCAACGTCACATCAGCGATAACTCAGTAGCCGTCTGTGTTGTCAGTAGCTGTCGCGCTCACACTCTCTACGTCATTGGTGTTAACTGAAGTGTCAACTGTCACTTAGAATTTGGTAAGCACGGTTGCATGACAGGCGATTGAAGTACGCAAAAAAAGGCTAGACTCCCATGCAACCCAAAACCGGCTGCAGCAAAGCTAGTGGTAAGAGTGTGTGCCTCAGTTTGTTGAAGGGTGATTTGCTTGTAATTGAAGGCGGATCGTTTTAATTTGTAGCTAACGGCAGTAGCAGATCACAAAAAACTGTGCTGAGTTGCGCACTTTATTCTGCAAAATGCTTGTATAGCCAAAAGCCAATGCAACCCTTCACGTATTGCCGACGCTGTGGCATAGAAATTCGAGTAGATGCGCTAGACGAAACGAGATTTTGATTTTGCATAAAAATTGCTTTGATACACTTTGTTGGTTAGCTGAATTTAAAATTTCTTTTTCTCCATATTATTTGTAAGCCGATAGCACACTTTGTGGCAGATTGACGTGTGTGTGTGACAAGTGGAGCTGCTATAAATTTTGCGCAATAGCTACCTATAGGCCGAAGTGCTGCTAAATTTCCACAAGTGGCATCAACTTGTCTTTTATCTGCATAAAAATGTGTTTGTATATTCATCTACATACGTTCAAATGCTTTTTTTTCGGACCGCGGCCAGTCATCAAAGGATTTGCCGAACGTGTTGCGAATTGGTAAAAAGTACACTGGGTGGGTATCAGTTAAGCAAATGAAGAATATAAGTTTAAGGGTGTTAATTCTCAGCTTCACCTCGTAGGTGAACTATACGCATATCTTTCCACTCTTATATTCTCAATACTGTGCATCTTTTTCATATGATTCTCACTCGTTTAAGAGACCAACTGCCTGTGTTTGGCTTCTAGTTTCCTTCAGACAGCGTAGAGCTTATTTGTGGGTTCTTCTGACAGCATACAAAATTTGTTGTAAGCGTTTGCCGTAAGTGGCCTCATTCTTGAGCCAGACATCGGAACATTTTTCTCTTGGTAAGTCAGAAAAAGAGATATACTCTTTTTTACTCATGTCTATAATATAGTCATGACATGTCCGATATATAGTTGTAAGAATAATGCTATAATACCAAACTTGTCCAGCAAATTCGATTGATTTGCATAAAAAGACACTTTCCATTCACAGCACTGGTTGAACTTCTGCTTAGACATTTGTTATGCTCCACATTTTATTTTTGCCAGCGACAATTGATGGCTTTTCGTCGCCTCAACTTAGTTGTTTATTCATTCTACGTCACAAATTTATTGCACATAAAATAATGTATATATGTATATACTCACATCGATATGCTATATATATTGTACGTCCATACACACATACGATTTATTTTCTTTTTTATTATGCCGAATTTTTGGCTTTATCCTTTAAAACCTTTCGACTTTCTTTTGGTACTTCAGTGGGCTTACGATTTTATGACCGCTAGACGGATTTAGATTTTATAGCCTCAGTAGCTGTATATTTAGTTGAAACATACACATTGCTCAGCAGAGGGGAGAGAGTTGCTTGAATTCTTATGTATCCAAGTCAACTTACTACTTAGTACTTTTTTTACTCAATCCACGCTGATAGCAGGATGGCGATATTAGCCTTGAGCTCACTAATCGTGCGTGCAAGATTCGTTAAGGAATGCCTAACCTCGTTACCAATGGCAGTAAGCCACTATCTTAGCACAGAGAAGACTCGTATGGGTGCAGGCTACAGTGAAATCGTAGATAACTATCTGTCAAGGTAGGATATCCTTGCCCCGTTGTCAGTAGAATGGGAACGGGTCGGGGCTTCCCTCTCTTCGTGTGTTCGTCTACAGGATAGCTGGGCTTCGCGAAACCTTACCATCGGTTTCTTCATTGCCGTAAGATCTTTTTGCCCCAAGATCGATCATAAGCGATCCAGTGAGCCCTTTGCCCTTAGTAACTCTAGCTTCTGCCTGGGTTAGATAGGACATCTAACGGCGTTCATATTGTAAGTTAGCGAATCTTATCGTCGGCATCTGCTGAAGTTGTTTGAAAGAAGATTAGGTGGAGTCATCTCAGTACTTCCTTCTTCATTATCCCGCGTCTGTGTGATCAAGGCTTAAACACTTGGGAGCTTACACTTTAAAATGTGCCATAGAACTGGTGGGAATAGAAATTATAAATTTGTAATGGCCACAAAGCGCCTTACTGATTTGTAACTTCGAATTGCTGGAGTTTTATTTTTATGACATCATCAGTCCAAGTGCAATCTGAATCAGCCTTCTAACCTAACATAACCTATCCTATTTTACTCAGTGCCGGTTCTCTATGAAATAATATAAATTTATTACTTATTGGGTTGAAGTGCTTGAACTGATCTTCGTTTGAACTCTTTACTGTCTTCCAACTTTTGTCAACTATTTCGTCTTTTCAATCTTTCTTTGAGATAACTCTTTTGTCAACATAACCCTTACCGCAGTCTACCGTTTCTCATTGATGCGATTATTTGCATCATTGCTTGCACTTAATCCTGCTTTAAGACGCTTCATTGGAAGTTAAAGACAGTAAGGTACGCATTCAATAATCGTTTCTACACACACATAGCCATATACCGACATAAGCATTGTAAGTAATGCGCTTCCGTCATTAAAAGAATTTTTTTTGTTTTTGTCTTTTTTGAGGTTATAAATTGCTAACCCTAAAATTTTTATTTTCTCTTTCTTCAATGCGATCGCAATCAGTTTTTGATTGATTTTGATTGATTCAATGACAGAAACCGAAGCAAAGCGAAGATCGCTGCAAATAAATAAGAAGACTGCAGCTACCGAAGTCGTTGCCCTATAAAGACTTACGGCTACAGCTCTTACTACTTATGGATGTATGTGTTTACTTAGGGGTTGTTTGCTTATCCGCCGATCTTCTTATTTGCTTTGCTGCTGCATTCTTTATTGATTTAATTTATGTTAAACGAAGCAGCATAATTGAACTTGAATTTTTATTTGCTCTCATGCACCATTATTAATTTTTCTCGGAGATGCTTATAAAGTGGCGTGTTTTCATTGTTTAGCGCTCGACCTTTTTGCATTGACTGTTGATCCGATCCCGCTTTCAATTCGGTAGTTCGTTTGCTATTTATTCGTCAGCTCAGCCAATAGCTTAAAGTGTTTGAATGCTTTGCTTTGCGAGTTTCATTAAGACTTTTACTTTCAATTCATTAAAGACTCTCTATTTGGTTATCATTTGTGAGAGAAGGTAGTGGCTTTAGTAGCGGGAAAGGTAATAAAAGAAATTACTTTCACTTGAGTTGACAGTTTGAAGAAAGGAATTCTTACAGACAATACATATTGGTCTTTACGGCGTTTACCAAGCTGTGTTCCAATTTAGCAGCTGTTCAGATGTAGGAGACTTGCTGTCGTTAGTGAAGTAGAGCTAAAATATATAAAACTCAATTTCTAGTCATTAGCTAAAAAATTTTATGAATTTTATTTATAAGGGTCTGTCTTGTAGAAAAATTGCACGATATTGGTCGAATATACAATATTGCTTGTTGCCGTAGAACAGATCAAAGATCCATCATAGTTCCAAATCAATAAAGCAAAAATTATCAGCATTACTTTGACTTAAGAAAAAAATATTTTTGAAATCGCTTTCAAAATCTATTAAAGTCTTCATGTTGCGCAGCTCTTTTGCTGCAGAAAAGCAACAAACAAGCTTTAAATATAAGCGATAGATGAGTAAGAAAGGTATCCAATCTGGTTTCGTTCACAGTAGCAATGACTAACAAGAATATGAGAGAAGGATGTAGACGGGTCCAAAATGGACTGTGAAGTAGAGACGGAGGTATATTCTGAGGATCTTGATAGCTCTCTCCTTCGGTCTTCCAAACTAAGCTAGCATCTTCCAAGCGAAAGTACTAGCAATAGAGAAGGCATGTAGAATTCCACTGAATAACTATGGGGGGATACAGAGATAGCATGGTGGCATTGTTAGCCTTGTCTTCGCCAAAGATGAATCCACTCAACTTGTCCATAATTTAGTTTCCCGGCCATAGGAACATTTTCAAAATGAAAAGGTGGACGAGTTGGCCAAGTCAGGAGCCTCTCTCTAGACGAGTCTGAGGCGGAGACAATGCCGTGCTAGCGAGGGAATATCAAATAGGAGCTAAATACGCAATTTGAACAAATAGCTCAGAACAGTTGGAACTCAATAACCAAATGCAAGATAGCGAATCAAATATGGCCAAAATATGATCAGAAAAGAACAAATGGCTTATCAAATAGGTCGAGGAAAGACTCACAGCCACTATAACGGGTATTTTGTAGAAAATTTCATATATGAGCATGAGAGATTTATTTATGGAAGAATTTCGTTATAAAATATGCTCATGAAAGAAAAATCTAAGAAAACTGATGATATTCGGTTTGAGCTGAAGTTTTTTTGACCGGAGCTACTTGGTCACTTTGAGTTAAATAATGGGTCCACGCAGTAAAAAACTGGTCAGGAATTTATCGAAGTCGGCAGAATGACTCTCTCTTTCATATCAAGCAATATGCAAACTTGTATCGAGATTTCAGTGATCCATTTTGAGATCAGACCGAAGCTCCTTCTCAGTTACGTAAGTAAAGAGAACTAATATTTAATTAAAGCTTTAAGCATATGGTATTATATTTAGGCAAAAATAAGCACTCTACGACCACACAAATCCACAAATAGCCACAATAGCATGACACACTGTGATCTCTGGTAATAAAATCGCATCAAATTGTGTGAGACATAATCAGCTCACAAAAGTGATGAGCGAAATGGCTAAGCCACTAACAGTCAGTACACATATGTATGTATATATGTCTATGTGTTTATGGGGATGTGTGTGTTTGTGGGTGTAGCATATGTGTGAAAATTGGAAATATGGCAAAGCACCCGCAAAGCACAGCTGGAGTGACACAACGAAGCCATAGCAGCTGTACACATACACATACACACATGCTATTTATATTTTATTTGCTTTGCACTTTGTGGTTACATCGTGTCCGAGTCATGCCATATATTGGGTAGTATTTCATGGCGACCGCGTAAGATTCGGGCTTGCTGAACACCCGCATATAACTGGAGCTATAGTTTTATATATAAAGTTTTACATATGTATACAGCTATACACGTGTGTGTGTAGGTATTGTGCAATCAAAAGCATTTTTCCATTTTTATGCCACAAAAAAAGTGTATTGTTGTTGCCCCAAAGCATGCAATGCTGCAGAACTCACGCAAACCATACCAGCAGCGGATTACGTTGCTGTGTATGTGTCATTGGTGACCACAAAAATAGCATCAGCATCAACACCAACAGCGTCAGCAATGATCATCAAAATTTCAACACTGGCACCTCTCTCTGCCAGCCACCAGGTTGTCAACATATGCTTCATCATTTGTGCCAGTGCTTTTGTTGTTTGCTTTGTTGTTGCCAGTGTGAGTGACCACCACAAAACCGCAACTACAGAAGCGTAACACCGGGCGGTAGCTGTAACCACAAAAGCAACAACAAAAACCTAACGGTGGTCACATTGTGCAAGTCGACGAAATTGCTTGGTGTCTTTTGTTTATGGCTTAAAAAGCATCATTGCACAACAACAACGTGACGCAGTAGGTGCCACATGCGGTGGCTGTGGTGCGGATAATATTTAGTGACGCTGAAACGCGCTTCAAGCGGGTTACAGCACTCGTTAATACTTTGCTTGCGAGCTTTTCATATAACTATTGGTTATTTCAATGACAGTTGTGTAAGGAAAGGGAGCTGGCTATCAATGACAGGAAGGCTGCAACCTCAGTGGTGGTTCGTAAGTTGTTTGCTGTGCGCTAAATAAGGATTTTTATATAAGGGTTAACGCTTAGGGTATAAAGTAACAGTCTCTGGGGTTCGATTAGTGGCCTTTCAGATTAAGTTGGAATATTTTGGATTTAGAGTTGCTGCTTTAGTATCTCAAATGAATTTGGTGATAGCATTTGTGGCTGCGTAAAATTTTATTACCTTACTTTGAAGCTTAAGCTAAATCCAAAAATTATTTCCAAATATTATTTCATAAGCTGTATGAAAATTAATACAAATTAATGAAATAATGAGGATGATATCAAAAATATTATTTTGTGCCCCTAATCCTGTAAATATTTTGAGTGCTTTTTGGTTGCAATATGAGTCAAAATCTTCAAGGAGAAGGCACTCTGCCGGGTAGTGCCAGATTCGCATGATGCGCCTATCATAACCATATGGTTATGAACCTTCAGATGGAGAAAGACTCGGTTGGGTGGGAATAGCTACAAAGGAAAGCTGGCGCTGAAAGGCGGAACATGAATTTTTATTGAGCGATGTTGGGGTTTACCTAATCTACGTCTACGGTTTTGGATTTCCGATGACCTAAGCATTTGTGTGAGGGTTGGAATTGCGGAATGGGCTGAGACGGAGGACAAAAAGCTGTTAGTGGTGAACCTTGGGGTTCTGTGGTTCTTGGCCTTTTGTGGAAGACCGGAACTAGGCTTTTTGGGGTTAGGTTGCTATTGTCCTTGTTGCAGCGGCAGAATTCTGCCGTGTTGACAGTCCTTAGTCGGATAAAAATCCGTGTCCGTTCCAATTACGTACACTCGACTGTCGTGGAAATGGTAGAGTCAAGAAGAATCTGGTCATCAAGGCAATCCAGAGTGGTGAAGTTGGTTCGTAGTGCAGGAAATACTGTGCTTGTCGAGCGTGTAGGTGATTGAGCGGAAAACGTTGACGGATTTAGGATAGACTTGAACGGCAACTAACATGTATTCAGCGGAGCGTATGGATATGTGAAAGGCGGTGGGAATCGTGCCTTCAAAACGAAAATCTCGTCCTCGCTTTGCTTTGAGTATGATGAGAGGAAGTCGTTTTCATTGCAAGTTTCTCATCGGGTTTGTGGGAACGCGATACAGCGGCGGTTGGGGTTTTGCAGGTTATTAACTTGTGAAAACACAAGAGCCACTTCCGGATCAATTACCATTTAAGCAGAGTCAGTGGGTTTGTTGTCAGGTTTTACCGTTTGTTCTGAAGCGCGAAAGTAGGCGCGAAGAGACTGAGCAAGAGCGATACGATCGCTTTGTTAAGGCAATTTTGGTCAGCGGAGATATTCATATTGTTAACTGTATACTTGTTCGCATACAGTGAGCTCTGGTATTGTCCGGACAGCGTCACAACTCGGTCTGTATGTTCAATACCTCCGAGCAGACTTCTTATCAATAATTTATTTAATAAGCCTTATGGGAATGACAATTTTGAAACTAAAGTATAGCCCAAATAAAGTACCATAAATATGGTAGATCTGAAAGCTTTTCTAGTTGCATAGCCTCCGTTACTCAGTTTTGTGAACTTTCCATTCGCTTCGGTGTGAAGAAGACGGTTACAGCCAAGCCTGTCAGTTTCACTAGGTCATTGCAATACTGATTTTTATACAAGAGACGTTCCTTATATCGTCTTACAACTTTGAACAAATTTTTTGATTCTTAAATTTATGCCATGTCGACTGATTATTTTTTTTAGTTAAGTGTTTGGCTAAGAGTGACCAAAGTCAATTATAGTTCCAATATCCGGAGATGTAAAGCTCTTATCTGATTACCACATGGGACCTTTTCCGAAGCAAAGGACAAATCATGCTACAAAAATGATAACGAAAAGTTGGAGGGTCGCTAAAATCAGTGAATAAAAAAACGATTTTTGCCCAAAAAACGTGTTGTACTATGTTAGGCCGGGGACTTTTCAGTTGACATATTAAGAACTTAGCCGGTAAAAGTATTAAGAAGAAAATAGTTCGGCTACAAGGCGAAACGATTTAGACTTTAGAGTTTTTGAAGATCTCCAATATTTTTATTATTTTTTTTTATATAAATCTCGCAACATTTAGAAACCGACTTCCTTGGTTATCCAATTAAAAATATTTTTATGTAACATTTGGCACATACTTTTCCAATCATTTGGTCATTCAT
The DNA here is from genome assembly GCF_024586455.1 of Bactrocera neohumeralis. Lineage (NCBI taxonomy): Eukaryota > Metazoa > Arthropoda > Insecta > Diptera > Tephritidae > Bactrocera > Bactrocera neohumeralis. The sequence goes on along the minus strand of NC_065923.1, from coordinate 78,802,468 downwards.
GCAGCTTTTGCGCCTTTACATTTTGTATTAACGAACTTTTGTTGCATGAACGCATTACTCGTTGTTGCATGTTGCATGCCACTTGCGACATAATAGCAATGTCGTAGTTGTTGCACACGTAATATGAATATAATTTTTTTGTCGCCAATATTTATATATACAACCGGTGCTTTGTCCCTATAGTCCTTACAGTTGCAAGTAAACGGAAAGCAGGGGAATTTTTTGAATACGAATATATATATATATGTACATATATATATATAGATATGTATGTATTATAATCCAGCGCTGCATTGCATAAAACGGCATTAAAGCCAGCAATGCGTGTACATAATGGAGAAATATAAATGAAAGTCAAAAAAAAGCGCGTCCTTGCAGTGGAAAAATCTCGGTAAGAAATCGCTGTTGCACGCTCGGCCTCGCCTCGGCTCTTTTTGCCATTTGTGGCATTCGTTTACGATATCAGCGCCGCATTTCCACCGGAACAAGCGATTACAGCGCTGATTTCATTGTAATTTACGGCGTGCAGGCGAAATTCCGTTGCAACAACGAAAATCAGCATAAAAGCAGCGCAACAACAACACGGCACAGCACAGCGGCGCAGCGCAGCGGAAGAGTGGCAAGAAATAAATACAAGAAGAAATAGCAACAAACACGCAGGCAGTGGCAGTTATGGCGCGCACAATGGGCAGCGAGCCGAGCAGCGCGCGACAGGATATTGCACTCAGTCGACCAAAATCGGATAGGCTGGACATGCCAACAGGCTTAAAATGCATGCTTCCTCACATATATATGAAAATATGCCAGTATGTGTGTGTGTGTGTGTGGATGCATGTATAAATCTATAGTTGAATATTGCTTGTACAACAACATGCAACAATCGCAGAATCGCTTTGCACGCGGCGCTGCACAAATGGGCGGCTGTTATTCAGGCCTGCATGTATGTATGTGTGGGTGTGTGTGTCCAACGTACACATCACATTATGTCAGCTTAAGAGCGAAAAATTAATGAAAAATCTTTAATTAATTGCTGTGGGTTTTTGCTTTCGTTCAGCATTCGTTGTCGATTTGCTGGGTATTCTTTCATACGACTGCGATTTATACCCATTTTTGTTGTTGTTGTTATATTTGTTTCCTTTCTTCATATCGCTGGTACTTGTTCTTCAATGTAAGCAATCGCTGGGGATACTGATCCTTTGTATGCATGTAGGTGGAATATATGTGCTTACGAAACGAAGGTTGTGGCAAGTAGGGAATGTAATTTTACTCATTTGTCCTTAAAATACGTAATTTGACTTTTCGACGCTGTTCGATGGATTTCAAGAACTTTAATTTTCGGAGTAATAGAATTCAGTTCAAGCAAAAGTTATTTACAAATATCAAACAAATTCCAAAATTTCCAGCCGCTCAGATCTTCGAACTAACAATCTTAGTTGACTTTCAATTTCTACAATATATTGGAGATATCAGAGATTCAGAAAAGTGTCCTCGGTAAATTACAGAACCAAAGTTCGGAAGAGAGGAGGAAGATTACTGACCAGTACCGTTAGCGCATAAGGAGGAATGAAAAAAATATGAAAAGAACAAACTCTTGCAGTATTGGTTCCAGACTTATGATTACTTTCATGCATACCTTAGAGGCTTTGCGCTCCTATATTACCGAGACTGGAAATTTAGGGTAACGGGACTCGACATATGGAGTACCGACACCCGAAATACCAACGTCCGCTTTCTTTCATAGTCCCTAACAGGCCACTGGGGAATCATGAGAGTCCTAAAGATCATAATGTAAATCCGGACCTTCGGTTCAACTGACAGTAGAAGATTCGGACAAAACTCTAATAAGAAGCTTGAAGTCCGGAATAGACTTTTTTTGCACTTTCCACTGCACGAGTCTATTTTAATGGAATCACTTTGAAACTGAAGGCTGAATTGAGATGAGACCACTTTAAATATGTACATAATATCTTTGGGGTATCGAGACTTGACATACATATTGAACCGACAATACCAAAGTTCGTTTGCTTTCACAAATTACTTAAGAAATTCCAAGTGACCTCAACCCTCTAAGGCCCTCTAAGGTACCGTCAGACTTACTATTACTCACAAATTTTGCGAAACAGATTTCTAGGAAATGATAGTCATGCATAGAGACTGTAAAGGGCCGTGCTCACTTCGTATCACTTTACATTACTGAAGTACCGAAACTCGAAATATGGAGTACCGATACCTGAAAAGCCAACGCCTATTTTCATTTGTAGTCCTTAACAAATCACTGGGAAATGATAATCTCGCATAGAGACCTAAAGAACATGAAGTAGTGCTGGAAGTGTGGTTCCACCGACAGTAGAAGATTTGGATAAAACTCTAATGAGTAGCATGAAGTCCAAATAAGCTTTTTGTGCGAGTTTCACTATCTCTTGTGTCTTATCTGCTTTAAAGAATTCTAACAACTAGCTAACTAGACAGTCGGTTTATATTCATCAAAGATTTCAGCTCGAGACTTCACTTACTCATTGCTTAGCTTCTTCTTTTTTTCCATAAGATGTTTGCTGCGGATTATTGTTTGTCCACTAAGTAAAGCTCAACCAGACGAGCATGACCGTAATGCAACCAAAAACTGCAAATAGTCAAAGAGTCACATATTTGTCATGTGCTCCTTTGTGTCTGAAAATTGTTTTTCTGCTTAAAGTTTCTATGCTTTTTGTTTGGGAAGAAAATGTCAAATATTTAAAAGCAAATAGCCGAACTCGATTGTGAGTGTGTGCTTAGTGCATATTTGTTTGGGTACTTTTCTTGCTCGCCGCTCTTCGTTGTTTGCTTAATAGTTTGGTTCAAAGCCTAATGGTACTTAATGCAGCTTTTTTTTGCAGATTGTTGGCTTTTCTTAAGATTAAGTGCAATGGCTCTTTGGTTTTTGTTTGTGTTGGCAATTCTATGCTTTATATCATATTAGACTAGGTGTTCTATGGAGCAAAGATGGGTTTATTTTAGGAGTTCGAAGTATGAAGGCAGTTTGGTTTTTCTGTTCTGTTGTCATGTTTTAGACAACCGTGTATTCGGATTCACGGCATTACTTCTCAGAATATTATGTGAAATCATTTGTATATTCCTGTTAGTAAACAGTTCCTCAAGAATTTTTCCTTACTCCGTGGTAAGTTAAATCAACGATATGCCAATTATGTAATACCATCCAGATCCAAGCGTTCCAACAATAGGTTTCGAGTTCGAAGTATGTTTAAATCGATGGTAAATTGTGGAATAAATATTCTTAGGATAGATTCAGTTGAATATAAGCCTTTCGAGTTCGAAGTAGGTTTGAATCAATGGTAAGTCAAGTATTCGAAGTAGGTTTAAAACGACGGTAAATTATAGGATACCTTCCCGATCCCAACCAATTTTAGTAAATCATACAGTTCCCAAGCATTCCAAGAATAAGTTCAGTTAGATATCAATCTTTCCAGCTCAACGTAGGTTTAAATCAACGGTACGCCAATTTTAGGAAACCATCCAGATCTCAAACATTCCAAGGATGGATTCCGTTAGTCATCAACCCCATTAGTCAACAGTGTTCATCTAATCGCCTCAACGTTAGAGGTTAAGTAGAACCGGGAGTGCTTTTTCGTATTCGTTGTTATGGGAACAATATTTCCAACATTGCTCTCAGAAATTTTGGTGATGGACACTTTTCTGTTGGAAATATTTGTGTTCGTTGTGTATATAAACTGGAACGGGGTTTGAACGGAATCCCGAAGCTTTGAGAACCGGAAATTTCACGGAAGTGAATTGTAGAGACTGAGTCTTTGCTTCCTAGTCGCGTAATCTCCAGGGTTTGTTGTGGATTTTTAAACTCTGGCAACATGTTGCTACAGAGTATAACAATTTTGTTCACCTAAAATTACGAGATTACGGTTGTTTGTATTACTTAAAACTAAATTCGGACTTGCGCAGACGAGTTGACGGACAGGTAGGCAGATATTCGGCCAGTTTTCAACATCTCTAGTAATCCTGATCATTTATATATATTATATCTAATTCGTTTAGTTTTAAGTGAAACATGATCAGGTTGACGATAGAAGTTGGAAACCGCCTGAATGTCTGCCTGTTCGTCCATCGGTCCATCTGCGGAAGCCCGAACTTAGCTCTTCCTCATCTATTGAAATCTCACTTCGCTGTAAAAATTGCTTCAGCGGTAATACGGGAATGCCAAGACTCCCTTTGGCGCTCCAGAGTCTACTCTACATATATCCATGTAGTTTTGAAAGTGAGGTTAGCTACGACTTTTAGTCTTACACATGGTCTGCTAGCATCTTTTTGCTCTGAAACAGTTCTGTTTCTACGAAAGCATAAGTCCATTCTAAAGAAACGGAGACCTTGTAGAGTTCTTTTTTTTTCTTTTCATTCATTCAACTTTTATATTTCCTGTTCTCCATCAAATTTAATATTCCGGTACATTTTAGTCTTCTCCACTCTCACTCGCTTCGTAAAAGCATTTCGTTTAAGTTGACAAGTAACGTAAATGTGATTAACTTCAAAATGGAACAATTCGTTTTGTGGCGCAGACAAATCCATCACTGTCTCCATGCTGGCCACTTCGTATAAATGATTGCGGCAAACAGTGGCAACAAAAAGCAACGCAGCTCCGCACACTCGTGACTACATACGAGCGGAGAGAGCTCTGCATGCTAGGCACGCACATTGCTATTTGTATTTAATTAATTTTTACAGATGTGATTTTCTTTCTTATCAAAGTGCATATTTCATAAAAAAGGTAGCCGAAGAGGGGAGACAACAATGCAGTTACTCGCTTTTGCCTGTTGCAGTCCGGTGTCCGCTTGTGAGGCGGTGCTAAGAGAGCTTGCTGTAGCCTGCTGCCTGTTATGCTTGTGTATCACAACCGAATCTGTTGATGTTTGCTTTAATTTCTCCTTGCCACACACACATTCGCTTTGCCATAAGAGCGGCAGCAACAGCGGCAACGGGTTTCCACTTTTCCTAAATTGACTACAACACTTGAGTTGATGAGTTGCAGTTGTGAAAGCAGAAAAATGGCTGAAAAAAACTTGAAAAAGTTAAATATGAGCAATGCTTTTAACATCTGTAGGGTGCTGGTGGAGGAAACGTATTGCATTGCCTGACATTTCTTATTTCACACTGTGTGACGTACACTCCGGCGCTTGCTGCAGCCAAACCAACCGAGACGTAGAGCGGCCTTGGCTGGCCGCCAAGGTGTTTGTTGTTTGGTGTTTGGCATGCAAAATGCTGTTTGCCGTTAGCCAAGCAGTCAGGCGAAGGTTGGTGGAAAAGTGAAACCCCCAACTGATTCCGTTACAGCGACGACGAGCAAGTGGAAAGTGTAAATGCACAACTCTAATTGAATTTACTTGCAACGCCGACCAACATTGCTGTGACAAATGTGTACAGCAAAGAGGAGTCAATGTCCTTGGTGGCTTGGAAAAGTGAAGTCAAGATGTTTAGCTTCTTATACGGGCGAGCTGGGGTTTGAGCTGTAATATGTCAAGTGGTTATCTTAATGTGATTGCAGCTCCCTGCGGCTACGAGGCGAAATTCTGTTGCTAAATTTTTCTTCAGCAGTTTTGTAAATTCTCAGTGAGAGTGCTACATATGTGGAAAATGATCGAAGAAAATATTAAATTTTTTGGAAGAACTGTTTGATGAGATGATTGAAGTTCCTACAAAATCTTCTTAGATTTTATTGTTTAACTCAATGAAAACTACTGTTTTACGCGACATAAGTTTTCAACCTCTAACTCCATAACTAACATTATGAGCTTCATGTGTATCCCAATTACGAAGATTCATGAGTTTCCACAGCTCTTAGGTCCATTGTGTGGCTAGCTCCCAGCAAGTTCATGGAATTCGTCAGCATGATGAATCTTTGGGAATAAATTTGATAGAGGAGAGGACGTAATAAACCCTAGATCGCGGTTAAACCTCATCTTATTTCTATTCTACTCTAAGTAGTAAGCATCCTACAGTATCTTATACGGTATATCTCCTCAAAAACCTTAAACCACTACTGGAAAATTTTTTAAAAATCAACAGACATCTCGCTGCCGAGGAAAGCCACCACTAGGCAAGCAAATTTTGCGCGTTTGCCTTTCATATTTGCATTTGTTTGTCTGGCTCTGTGTATGTGTGCGTAATGTAGTTGTTGCAATGTCACTTGACACTTGAACTTCACTGTCAAGTTGCTTGCTGTTTGCTGCTGCTGGCAATGAGTGAACATTCTGTTGGTGCTTTTGCCAACTGTCACTTCAGGCCAAATGCGACCGTGTGTCACTTGCACCTTCTCTTTCTCCTCTATCTCTCTCTCACTCTCTATTCTACTTTCTACACTCTAGGTTTGCAAGTTCTGTCACTTGGTTATTTGCCTAAGCTCGGGACTGCGTTTGTGTGTGTTGGATTGTTATGATGGAAAAAGATGTCTGCTTGACAGCCCAGTAATTATTGCTGTTTTTTTGTTGCGAATGCAAAGTGAAGATTCAATTTGCAGTCCGTGGTGCCTCTTCGTGGTTACGCTGTGTAGGGAGCTAGTGGTTTAGATGTTAACTGGATCTATTTGGCAATATTTATAATGAAAGAACTTAACCTTTATCTTTTATATAACTAAATATCGATCCTTCGTTGCGAGTGTATTGAATTTCATTAATATCTGATCTCTTCCCAAAACTTTTCTTTGTAGTTTTTTGTATAGAATTTGTTTATAGCTATATGGGTCTCTCATTGAAATCGCGCAAAGATTAGATACCTCAAAATTTTGCTTTAAAAAATATCGAATTGTTTGCTGGCGAAATTGTCATTGAAAATCTAATATGTAAGTTGAATCTAGTATAAGAGAAGACGATGTACCTAAGCGGCTTAACCTCTGAATCAATACCGACATATGTGTGGATGTGTCTATGAACGAGTTACGGCTCTCTAAGTACAGATAATATCATGTGCCTTCTGATTAAATTTGACCCGGATTGGCAAAAATGAACTTTTCACGCATTTTAATGCACCTCTTTATTATCGTCTTCAAAATAGGCGTCAATAAAGGCGTACCAATGCTTATATCAATTCAAGTATGTAATTGGTAATAAATAGTAATTTATAAGTATAACCTCTGATCAAATTTGACCCGGACTAACAAAAGAAAACGAAATTTTCACACATTTTAATTTTAATTTATCTTCGAAATATGCGCTGATAAAAGTATTCCAATACTTATACTAATTTAAGTATAGTTAGCCCTCTGATCATATTTAACTCACACAGACAAAAAAAACGAATTTTTCGGGCATTTTTATACATATTTTCTATCGCCTTCAAAAAATGCTCCGATGGAAGCAGACCAATCTTTATACCAATTTATGTAGGTACAATACGCTCTTTGATCAAATTTGACCCGGACTGATAAAAATAAATATTTATATTCATATGATATATTTATTATCGTCTTCAAAATAGGTGCCAATAAAAGCATAGCAATTCTTAAACCAATTTAGGTACAATACGCTCTTTGATCAAATTTGACCCGGATTGATAAAAATCAAACTTTTAATGAATTTAATGCATATCTTTATTATCGTCTTCGAAATGTGCGCCAATAAAAGCATATCAATGTTTATGGCAATTTAAGTTTAATATAACCTTTAATCAAATTTGACCCGACTGACAAAAACGTATTTTTCAAGCATATCTTTATTATCGTCTTGAAAAAAGCACACCAATGGTTATACCAATTAAGACCAACTGAGAGAAAAATGGATTTTTCACGCATTTTAATACATATCTTTTGTATTGTCTTCTAGTACCTTCAGCGAATATTGGTTCCGTCAGTTTCAGCTCATTTTTGGTAGATTTTCGGACAATCTCGACATCCTATTCTTGAACCCATATCTCGTTAGCGGTAATATTTGGTACTCGTCTAAGTCGTCAAACATCTCGCTTGCAATCTCTATTCAACGTCATCTTCTAGATAATCAAATACGATCCTTAAGATTACTTCCAAAAGTCTCTGTGTCCAAATATTAATCTCTTATGTATATTACATAGAACTCTTTTGCTAACCAAAAAGCATATTTTACTACCAAAAACTCATCCACTTAATGCAGCCACCAACCCGGTGTCAATTATCTCCGAAGAGTTAGAAAAATAAACCCTCAAAGTGGTGTTTACTCTATCCGAATATCAAACAAACTGTCAAAGGTCTCGCCGCTTATGTCAACTGCAGCTTACTAGACAACTTTCTTTCTTCTACGCTTTCGTGTTTTTTTTTTACTCGACATTCCTGTCGCTGACGCTTTGTCAACACACAACTGCACTTGCTGCCATTTGCGATGCATCTCTTAGCCGGCGCACACGTTTTTGACACTTTTGCACACAAATGAATGTGGCGTCAAGCAAAAGTAAACTAACAAGTCCATTCGCTGTGCAAATGTGTATAAATATTTTAACAAACTCGACATGAAGAAGTGTCAAAAAATAACTGTTTTGTTGCACAGCGGGCACATACTTGTTGTGGCATGTCAAAGCAGGCGCCACATGCATGCGACAAAGCTAGCCGTAGAGAGAGCGCGCAGCGCTTTAGCAGTCAACAAACAGAGCGTCGTGTCAGCGTGGATGAGCTGTTGAAAATATGCATCAGCTTATGCGCCTAAAAGCTGGCTACGTGTGCGCCTGAGATGCTGAGTGTGTGCTTGTGTGTATGCTTTTGCGAATTTCTCTATTTGAATTAACGGTCTGCTGCACGTAGTTAGCGTAAATTAAGTTAAAGTTGAGGTTGTTGCAAAGTAATTGTTTACACAGGTTTTTCTGCAACTAAAAATTTTGCGAAAATTTTATACAAATACAGACATAACATAGTCGTTGAGGAAAACTTTTTTTTTGTCAAAGCGCGCTATCTGTGTTGGAAACTATTTGAGCGCTGATGATGTCGCTGATGACGTTTAAAAATGGGCGGTAAGCAATTTTATTCTGAAATTGATTTGATTCCAGAGGAATTTTTTCTCTTTCGGGTATGCGACTGATGATCGTTCAAAAGTTGTACATGTTCAGAACCAACGAGGAAACCTTCCTAAAACGAGTTTTTAATGAATTTAAAGCTGTTTCAGTCGAAGTGGTTCCTGTACTGACTCTTCCTTTTCCAATAGGTTGATTGATGACACAATTTTAGACTAATGTTACCATTAGCACAGAAATGTCATCCGAATGTGATTATGTGCCAATTACACATTTTTTTGACAAAATTTCACCGTAACGATATTCTCATAACTCTTCGACCAAATGTGTAGTACTTCCTGGAAATCTGCTTTGTCATACTTGCAATAAAATATTACAAGCAACATATAAATACCAAATCCTTCAGTTTTTCTCGATATTTCGGAAAAAATTTATAGCGCACTCGAACCAAAGAGCTTGGAACACAATATATTTATATACATAGTATATATTATATTTTTTAAGTACTCTACTTTGTTGCTTTGCTTGCTCAGCACCAGTTCCACGCACTTGTTGACAATATTCAAAAATCATCTGCAGCAGTTGGCAACACTTACATATATATTTCCTACATAATATACTTATAAGATATTTACATACACGTCATACAAGACTACTAGACTTATATATAAGACCATAGTCTATTTATACTTTATAGTTTATGCTACTTTCTTTTAACTGCATCTGCCTTGGCCAGTTCACACTGCAATTTCTACATACACTTTTTCTCTACTTTCTCTATTGCTCTCTCATATTGCTGCATGAATACTAACACTATATTTATAAGTACATATACTTTTACGAACTCTAAATTTATAGAGAAGCGAAAAGCCTTAGCTACAGCTTCTGTAGTTTTGTAGTCTTCTCCGCTCACTTCCTTCAAAAATAGTGTTTCATGCTTGGTTGGTCACATGACATGGCAGAAATTTGCCAATAGACAATTGAGTTGAATTGCTGAAATATGCTGAACTGATTTACTTTCAACAAAATTTACAATTTACAATTCCTTGCGTGTGGCAAAGTACACAATGAAATGATAGACAATTTCAAGAATTTCGTTATGCAATAGAAAGTACTATGAGAGATAACAAATTATTGCGAAAATTTTGTTGAATTGGTGAAAATAATATAATATACTTAAAAGATTTCGAAGTCGTATATTGAAAAGGTAAAAATGGTATTAGAAAAATGTATTATTATTAACGAATAGAATATGTGTAATGTCCAAATACAAAGTGAGATTCTTCTCTAGGAAGTGGGAGTGTTGGTAAACCTCATGTCTCCTAGTTTCATATTTATTAAGAGAACAAACTTGATTCGAATGGCTGAGCCTTTCTTAGAACGTGCAATTTCTTCTTAGAGTGGGCGGAACGATGCTCATTTTACAATTTTTGAACACGTGAAACTGCTATACAGTCCCTGTTTGACGTTTCTAATGCTTGCAGTACTTTTAGCAGTTTCCAATAAAATCGTTATATGGAAAGAGGACGTGGTTATTATCCGATTTCATGCATGTTAGCATGAAACACCTACTCTCTATTATATTGGAACCACATAAGACCCTTCCCAATGGCACCTCTAAGCTAAATTTAAGTTGCTAAGGTTATTTGACTGCAACGCTTTATGCCTATTATATTCACAAAGTTTTGTGGACTTGATAATGGTCCGATTTCGTCTATCTGCAACGTCAACCTCCTTTAGATGGCAAATAATTCAACCAGTTTCATAAAGGTATTCGAATTTTCATTCAAGTTGCAAGAGGGGATAGGTAGGCGGACGGGTAAACGGACAAACGCATGGAAAGTTTGACCGATGAACTGATGGAACCATGGATGGAGTATAGATGAAAAGACGGATAGATGGATATAAAGACAAATAAATGAACAGATGGATAGATGGACCGACGAACGAATAGATAGAGAGACGGACGAATAGATGAATGGGTAGGTGAATAGAAGAACGGACGGTTCGATGGATGGATTGACGAAAAGGCGGACGAATGGACGATTAGATAGACGAACGGATTAATGAAGATGTACAGACGGATGAAAAGATGTATAGACCGACGTAAAAATGGACGGACGAACCAATTGATGGACATACGGGTGGCTAGATGGGCAGACGAATGGTCAGACGGGCGAATAGATAGACAGAAGGACGTATAGATAGACAGCCAGATCGAGGGATAGACGGATGGATAGATGGTCAGATAGACAGATTTATAGATGAGACCACGTACGGTTAGATGGTCGGAGCGATAGATGGAGAAACGAATGGATTTATGGGAAGATGAATGGATAGAAGGACAGACTGACCGTGGACCGACTAACGGATAGATGGACGGTCGAATATATGGATGGAAAGACAATAGATGGACATATCGGGATGAATAGACTGAAGGATGGATAGACGGACGCATAGATGGATAGACAGACGGGGGGATAGAGGGGCGGGTATATGGTTATATAGACGGAGGAATGAATGGACGGAAGAATAGATGGTCAGACGAGGTAATACATATAGACGGACGAACAGACATGCTTCTGTAATTCCCTTCACCTTGTCACATTTAATACTTATACCTTGTACAGAACTTTTATGTTCTCTGCATGTTGCGAATGTGTAAAAATATATTATATATTTATATATTTCTACCAAATACACACAACCAAAGCAAAAATCTTTTTTTCTCTAAGCTAACTGTAATATTATAGCGTGATCCCATGTAATGTTGTCTAACCACTTGGAAGGCAAAAATGACATTGTAGCAAAGAGCGTAAATCATAAAAAATTTACAAGATTTCGCACTGCGCACGGCCCAACACATGCACACACATGTAAGATGAAGTGTGCATACACATACGCACCCAAACGCAGGGCGGTGGAGCAAGTCGAAAAATCAACTATCTCAGCATAACAAAGAAAGCGTGCAAGCAAGTAGAAAATCTTGAAATAAATGCGCACAAAAGCTCAAGCAGGACCAAGCAAAGAATTACACACTGCCAACACACATACACACGCACATATACAAGCACATTGCCACACAAATGCGATAGCAGGAAAAACAATTTTGCTGCAGTTTGGCAGAATATCAAACACTTGACGTATGTTGTGAGTCAACTCAAAGCGTTTTTCATTTGCCCATTCATTTTTTATTTCGATCAAAATGCATGGCAGCAAACCGGCATTCTTCACCTCTCCTGCCTTCATGCGCTTTGTTATTATTGCTGGTGTTTTCTTGTGCTTCTTCTTCTTCTTCTTTTAGCAGTTGGTAGCGCAACTTGAGTGCACTAAAATATCTGTTAGAATTTCTTTTGCCATATTTGTTTTTTTCTCTAAGCAGCTTGCTGTTGTGTTGCTGGCACTTTTGGATTTCTTTTCCTGCTCAGTGCCTTCGTTGCATTTGGCATCTGTTTGTTTTCGAGTGCTGCATTTAAGTATTTATAGGGACGCAGCTGAGTTGAGAGGCCCTAAGCATATGCAACGTTTTATGGCTTCGAGTGTTTGCCGCTGATTTGCTGTGATAGTTGTGTCCTTGTTTGAGTGTGTCTGTGAATATGAGCGTGTATGTAGCTGGAAGTACATGTGAGGATGTTTGAACATATGGTGTCCTTTGTGGGCTTATAACGTCTGTGTTTCTGTTAAATGGATTCACACTGTGGCCAAAGGGTTTCACAACTGGGCAGACAGGCAGGTCAGTCAAGATTGCCTAACTGTTCGAAAGGTTAGTCTTTATAGAATATACTTGTCTCCAAAAATCCGCTGTGCAACTTCAGTTCTTAGAAATCAGCTTCCGAGTGTGTTCTGACATGAATATGACTCTTATCGAAACAAGCAGATGGTAAGATTGGTATTAAAGCACAAAAGAGACTAAAAATATTCTTCAATGATGTTAATCTACCTTAGCCATGTATGCAAGATTTTCAGCGTGTAATATAAGGATTGAGTAACTGAATACTCTTCAGAAATCTAGAATTCTTATTGCTTTAGTAATTCAGACGGACAGACGCTCGTATAAAAGAACAGACGGACACAGAGATGGGCAGACTGGCAAACGAATAGATGTTCAGGCTGACGGAGGGATGGACGGATGGATAGATGGGCAGACTGGCAGACGAATAGATGCTCAGGCTGACGGAGGGATCGATAGACGGACGAATAGAGGGACAAACTGACAGTGGAATGGACGAATGGATAGATGGGAAAACGGATGGGTAGATGGGACGACGGATGGGTAGATGAACAGGCGGACAGATATTTGGACAGACGAAAGGATAGATGGACGGATAGATGGATAGACGGACAGATGGACACACGGACGTATAGATGGACAGACTAACGAAAGACCGGATATACCGACGAATAGATGGACATACTGTCGAAGGGTTAGACTGAAGGACAGATGTGAAGACGGATGGGTAGATGGGCAGGCGGACGGATATAGGGAAAGACGGAGGGATAGATGTACGGATGGACAGACGGACGAATAGATGGACAGACCTACGGAGGGATGCATAGACGGACGAATAGATGGACAGACTGACAGTGGAATGGACGGATGGGTAGATGGAAAGACGGATGGATAGATAGGCAGACAGACGGATAAATGGATAGACGGACGAATATATGGACAGACTGATGGAAGGATGGAGTAATCTAACGATTGAGTAACTGACCATTTTTCAGATATCTAGAGCAATTTGATATGCTCGTCTCCAAAAAGTTAGTAGTAGTTATCCTAAAAAGTAGTAAAAATGTATCCGAGAGGTATTCGTTAATTCCATTTTTCTGATGAATTGTACAAAAATACAAATGGAAACGAAAATAACTTCAGGTCTTGATTATTTTGTTGACTTTCTGTCATTTCTTTTTTCATTCACTTACTATATGCTCCACTTCGCTATCTAACATTCACACACATATGCGAAAAATTCCTCCAGGCCTTCACTCACCTATTCTTAAAAAGTGAACATCGCCATTGACTCCACACCTCAGCAATAATCGCTGATGAGCCTTTGCAGATATGTCAGTCAAACACAACACGAGCTGAAATGCTGTCACTGTTGTCATGGTTTTGTCCCGACTGCTCGGGTTTTTACTGCTGTCGCCGCTGCTGCTGTTGCCGTTGCTTTTGCTACTGATAATAATAATAATAATAATAATGTTTGTCTCATCACGCCATCAAATCAAGGATAATCGCACAGTTGGGAACACTATTAGCGCAAACGGGCGTTAATCATTTTAAAAGCGCACAAAAACCGCAAGCACAAACAGCCAGCAGATATGCCACACACACATACAAACACTCAAGCATATGAATAAAAGTGAAAAATGACAACGCCACACACATACATGCAAACGCGCTTTGTGTCGGCTGCCACAATGACTGACGGACAGGTTAGCTGTTTGTATTCATGAGTGTCTGTATGTGTTTATGGCAGGACGAGCTCGCAACGCGCGTTGTCAAAGTCGCAGGAAATGTGCCTGTGGTTGTTGCTGTTTCTGTTGCCGCATTGCTGCTGGCTGTGCTTAGCGCACACGCGCGATTTGCATATGTGATACTTTTTGTCAAAGTGTTTGTGCAGTTCTATTTATAACTGCATGTAAACGTGTGTGCGCACATAATGGCTGCTGGCTGCTGGCTGCTGGTTGCGCACAGGAAACGGAAGCGTAACCGCAGATGCTCGTGACTTTTACTTTGCCGCAACACAGACGCGCTTGTATGCAAATTAAGGTGTCTAAATTATGTTGCGAAGAAGAGCACTTGTTTATATTAGGGATGTTCTTAATCCTGAAGATTAGAGGAGACATGTTACTGGCATTCAATGACGACCATGAAACCCATTGTAAATAAACTAATTGGACCTTAACAGTGTGGGTTTAGACCCTGCAAATCCAGCATAGACCAGATTTTCACAATACAGCAAATACTGGAGAAGACCCTTGATGAACAGATCGACATCCATCACTTTTCTATCGATTTTAGATCCTCCTTCGACAGCATTGATAGGATCTGCAGTCGAATAGGCATGTCTAAATTCGATATTCGTGTGAAACTCATACGGCTATGCAGAATGTTGTTGAGCACAAACGTCCCTCCCTTAAAATCCTGAAGACGGGGTTTTGGACAGTGTAACTCCCTCTTTTGCGTCTTTTTCAATATAATGCTGTACAAAGTGAGACGTACTGCTAATCTAACCGCAGTCTACAACGCTACTGGCGTACGAATATGATATTGACATAATAGCTCTTAAAAACAGAGCCGTCAGCGCTGTAGTTTCAAGCCTGGCAAAGTAAGCGAAAGAATTTGGTCTTGTGGCAAACGCAAACAACACAAAGTACCTGGAGGCCACATACAAACATTTCTCGCGTCTTGAGAACTATTCCTCCGTGGGCAGCTATACATGTGAAAAAGTTAGGGACTCTGCATATCTTACAACCATCATAAGTTCCGCCCAAAATCTAAAGCGCAGAACAACTCTTGGAAACAGGTGTTACTTTGGGATCGGTAGGCAATTGAGAAGCATATCTTTGTCTCGACCACCAAAAATTACGCACAATAAGTCTCTCATTATTCTCATCCACGATGACGACCCGAGATGAGAAAGCACTTGTAGCATTCGCGAGAACTGTTCTTTGTAGCCATCTGCGTGAGCAATGAGTATCGAGAAAGATGGAACCACATTCTGTAACTCAACGGCGACATGGATTTTAGTTAAGTGTATATAAATTCAACGAAAGTTCTGTTCTCGTCCCAGACCGACTGACGGCTGTAGCATCAAATACGAAGAAGAACGAGCTTGTCTCCCCAGCAGATCCATATCCAAACCGATACCGATTTATTGTCTTTAATATTTTTAACATGTCGTGGACTCAAATGCGCAAATGCTATGGAAGTATACCATGCTTTAGATTGCCGGTTTGTAAAACTCAATTCTAAAACTTTTGCTGTGCTGTGGTCTAAAACGTCACTTGGATTTAGAACTTCATGATACACTGGTCGCAGTCCTAAAACAGTTATCAATACTAGTCCTGAAAACGAAACATACTGGTTTCCGAGTGAAGAATGAATCATAGGCCAAAATCTAGAAATCCTGAAATGAGGAGCTTGAAATGAATAGATGCGATTATCTTGAAATCCTGGGATAAGGAACTTGAAATGGGCTGCACAAAAAATTATTTCAAATTAGAAATCGGCTTCGATTTAGCCAAGACTTTAGAGAGCACAATATTGAAGACTGGAGATAAATGCCCTTTTGGGAGTGGGAGAGAGCAAGTGTAGCCCAAATTCGGGGTTATATTGTTAGCAGACGACTTCAAAAGTAGCTTAATATAGAAATATATAAGAAATATGAATATAATCTCATACACATCTAGATCCTCTCACACAGCTATATCTAATAATTACCTACTATACTCTATGTACGTCCATTATAATATCTCTAGAACGCCCGTGCAGTTCGCACAGCAAGTCAACCATCATATCATAATTTTATGACTCCGACAGCGTGCATGTATGCGTGTGTAACCTCTTAACGGTGCTATGCATATAAATTTTGCGCTGACACGCTTTACACGCGTTTTTCGCTCATCCACAAAGCGCTGAGAAATTATTTTGTTAATAATAACCGAAAATGTTAGCGCTCCTTTTGGTGTCATATTCATCGGTTGCTTTGATTGTTGCTACTGTGCTTGTTGTTGTGCTGCTTAGTGTGCTGTTGTATGTCGCTAAAATTCACATTGCCGTCGTCGTGGCAACAACTTTATGTGGCATATCAGTGTTTTAATTGGAGAATGAGTATGAAATTGGTGGTAAACGAGGAAAGAGCTGCCAGACGATCTGTATCAGGTGAAACACACACACACATATGCATAGCTATTTTGAAATATATATATACAGTTTGTTAGATATTTTCATTAGCGATGTTAATGAACGGAAAATGGTATACCTGCTTGCTTACACATACCTTACTACCATCCTTGACACATGCTTGTCTGCGCTTGCAAAGTGTAAAACTCTGCGGGGCGAATTTCTATCCACGCCTTTGTCTCTGTGTACGTGAGTCATAGAATTTCTCAGAATTATTGTGGCACTTGCGATTAATTAAATTATTAAAATAGGTAACTAACTCTCTGTGGCTTACGCGTAGCTAATCTAAAATTAAGTTGTTGTGATACCCTCGTTGATGTTTCACTGTCTGAACTATGATTTTTATTATAATTGCATATGAGCATATAACGCTTTGTGTCCTCTCATGTAGCTATAAGTGTATTTTTGTTCAGCCAAGACCTTACTTAATTATAGTTTGATTGAACGAAGTAATAATTTCGCTTGCTTATGGTAGAGACACTACCTTATATTATAATTTTCTTGCCACAAACCTGTTGAGAACTACAACTGCCTTCAAGAATGAGTGAAATATGGCTTAAAGGTCTTGAAAATTACTGAGATGCAGTATTTTTTAGAATTTTTCATTATCGAAGTAGAGGATATTGCAGATAGATAGGTATGTTAAGCGGTTAGTTGATGTCTCACTTATGTCTTTGGGAGGTCCATTGCAAAACCACTGGCACTAAAACCTACGAAATATCGTCAAGAAACCCTCGATCGATAGTTGCGACTCTTTTCCTATGCAGATATTTACATTCTGTTAGTAGATTTTTCAATTTTCCTCTACTTCCACCTCCTGACAGCTTCTACAATAGACGGTATAAGGTGCTCCTAATCATAAGTCTGCCAATGAGATAGCGCTCTCTGAGCAGTTCTTTGCCTGCTCGTTGCATTGTTTAGGGATTTGATGTTAAATCCTATAAGAGATGAAGGCATTCTTTCAATAGCTTTCACGAAACGAAGATAGCTACTTGTATAGTAGATAATAAATGAGGTTTACAAAGCGACCTAAGGTATATTGTGCCCTCTCCTAGGCCACGACAGCTCACATAGCCCGAACACATTGATGAATCTCTGTAAACTAGGTACTGTTGAAGTGATGAGATCCGTATTGGCAAACATGGGTTCAAGGACCTTCATCCTGCACCTGCAGATTGCTGTGCAGTCAATCAGCAGATTTTCTCTACATGCCTTGGATTTGTTGTCAATACCTCTTTCTGCCTGATCTTTGCGTTGGAGGTTCATCTTTACACACCGATATATAGCAAAGGCCTCTGTTGGAATATGCTCGAAAAATTTCCTATAGGTATGGAGAGTTTGGTAAGCGGTTCTGCGACTGCTGCACCAATTGCCTCCGACGCTTTCGAGCCGTCAGTGCATTACTGGAAACCCTAAGATTCTTTAGTAATTTTTAGGTCGCTTGGCGATCTGTACATAATAAATATATTCTTTGCTGCGAGCACATTCCTTGTCAGAGTAAGAAGGTTTTCTTTAGTTGCTGTGAACGCCGCAAGGCACTTAATAGACCAAAGTATTTTTTGCAGGTTGATTTTTTTAAATACTGATTTTTCAAAAATATATGTTTTCGTATATTCGCTTGCCACACTTTGAGGCACATTTCAATCATTGCTCGTGACAGTTCATATTCACGTCGTGCGGACTACGTCAGTGTGACGCAACACTTTTAATTAAAACCGACGCATGAATTAATTACCCACACATCCAAACAAACATGTATATGTCAGCATAAAGACATATGAACATATCATTTAATTTCTCTATTTCACACACACACACACTCTCTCACTCACTGCGTACAAAGAACGACACACAGCATTGCTTGCGCTGAAACGACAAATTATTCATAATTTTTAGCGTTAATTTTAATGAAATACTTTCAATTCATAAACTCATCCGTCAACGTTGGAAAGCCGCGCACGCAAACAAGCGAAATGTCAGCCCTTCAATCAGACAGCCAGCGAGGCGGCTAAAGCGAAAAGCGCTGTGCGTGAGAGTGTGTGAGTTTTTTCTTAGTGCGTGTGTGTGTGTGTGTGAGTGCGCATGTGTTAATTTACCCTTTAAAACGGTAGCATAAAGCACATAAAGCAGAAGAAAGCATGTGATTTTTCGCTTACAAACAAATTCTACATTCATACATTGTATATATACATATATGTATATGTGTGTGCTTCACGAACGCTTGTGTGCGCCAGTTCGTTGACACGTTTAATTGAAAACTCACATCAATCTCTGTCAGACCCATTGAAATTAGAAATTAATGCCATATTAATATGACAAAGTCACGATATTGTCTGTCCGCTTGGCTGCCAGCGTTAAGTCTATGTGTGTGTATGTATATATAGATATGTATGTATGTATGTATTCGTATATACACTTTTTGTTGGTCTAGTCTAGATTTTATTAACTCACTTGAACTCTCACGCACACACACACGCATAAAACACAAAACCCAATATCGCCTTCAATCACCGCGGCTGTTTGTCTACGGTGCCGTTATAATCGCAAGTGTAACGGTAAGCCATTCTTAGCGTTTACCGCTGCCACTCAAAGCACTTGGCAGTTTTCCAAGCACACCTACGGCTTGCTGGCTCACATATATGTATGTTTGTATAAATATATATGGTTATGTGTATAGATAAATATGTGTGGGATAACGGTTGCTAATTGAAGTTAATTTAGACACGCGTGGAAATACGCGCATTCATAATAAATATATTGTACGGCTTGCTTGCACAAAGGCACATTTAAACATACAAATATATAGTATATACGAGAAGCCAATTTGAAAATTATTCGAGTGAGCTGTAAGTCGTGATTTGAAAATTTTCATAAGTGACTGCTGAAAAGGGATCTATCATGAAAAAAAACTTGTTGGAGAGTTTATGGAGAGTAATGTCAAAGGAAAGGATGAGATAGAGACAGAGCTTGAAATAAAAGGAGGAACGAGAAAGTAAAAAGAAAAAAGAAGGAGAGAGAAAGGAAGAAAAATAAAAAAACTGAGAGAGTCTGGGTCTCACATATGTATGCCTTGGCAATTAGATGCCAATCTTTGATGTTTTCGAACCTTTCTAAGCGCACAAGATCTATGCCATCTCTGCTTTAACTGTTCTCGATGTACGAACGTATTTTTGACTGAACAAAATCTTATGCCGAATGAGAGAGGAGCTCATGTCATGTTTAACGTGGTTAGTTGCTGACGACAGCCTTACCCCATGGCGCTCAAGAGCACAGCTGAGTACCAATTGGCAGTGTGGAATTGACATACCAATCATGGAGGTAGGGTTCCATCTAAAACCTCCGCCGTACTTTGAGTCTAGCACCCGGTAGCAATGCAACTCCATATTCAACTGAAAGAGTGTCAGTTCTTTCCGCATTCAAGTTCTAACCACAACCACGATACTCCCCGAGGGGCCATTCCGCATGAGCAGATTGGCGTGAACTCCAAGAGCTCCTGCTTCTCGTGGTACCAGAATTAAGTCTCCGGCCAGACCTCGTAGCCGAAACTGCTCTGCACTGGTGACCAGTGGTTGGATTCAAATTTCTAGTTCCTCAAAAAAGGCGTTTCAGATTTCTTTAACAATCTTTTTACTCCAAAAATCTTATTACTGAAGATTGTAAGTACTTCCAACGGCAATCAGAATGAAAGACAAAATGGCTTGAGACTTCCTCGCCTTCTGTAACCAGTTCCTTAACTTACAAAAAGCAGTTTTTGAAAGCTAGATGCTGCTTGGTAAGGGACTTGAGCTTGGAATCGGCTGTTTCTATCTGTTTTGCTGATAGAAAGTAATAACATTTTTAGAGTTCGGATATCTGTTATTCAGTTATACAAAACCGATTTAAAGCTTCAAGAGGGGCTGATGTCCGAGTATTTGGGACTTTAAAACTTTTATGGTCGGCTGAATAATCACTTGACACTATTCTGTCTTTAAAGAATACCTTATGTAGTCCACGGTTCGATTAGAAAGACTTCTTTTTTTTACAAAAAGAAGAGATTTTAGTCTATCCTAGCTGATAATGTTTAGTGTTTACGGATCATTTCCTATCTATTTCTATCTCTAAAATAACAACGAATCCAAAGGAAACATGTTCGACCAATGTGATAAGAGGTCTGTGCGGTATTTGAGGTGTGGTGCCAAAAGACCTTACAGCATGCTAGTCAGTCGACGTAAAATTCCTGGATTGGAGAGATAAATTATCTCACAAGGGTTTGTGTGTCTCTAACCAAATAAGCATCGCAGAAATTAATGCGTATGTAGACACAAAGTTGCACTTGTGATTGACACGCCGAAATTCATAACCTCACGAACTGTGGGTACAAACTGACGCAACCAAGTGGAAAACTGATTGACATTTGACGCTCACAAACCACAAATAATCGGCTGATATTAGATTACAAAGCCATATATTATACTATATGAAAATATATGGACATATGTAGACAACCACACACATGCAAGCGCTGCATATAAATATTCTTTTCAATACTGAAAGCGCCAACTTGCTATCTTTCTATGTACCTTTCACTCCGTTTGACGGCAAATGCCAATGAGTTGGCTTTTATTAGCTGACACGTTTTAAATTGAATTTGTTGCTACTGCAAATTTTCTACAACGAAACACAGCGAGCATGAGTGGTGAAAATGAGAAGAAGTAAAAAGTGTGGAAAATGTGAAAGTATTTCCATTTTCTTGCTTGTTGGTCTATTGATTATGACTTGTAGTTTTTTGTGGCGGCGGCAACAAAGCGGAAAGCAAATCAATTGAATATAAGTAAATATTACGCTCGCATTTTTCGATTCCGAGCATATCTAGCAACACAACTCAAGCGCCGCCTTCCTTCCGACCTTTCCTGCCTTTCCTGTAGCTAACAAATAGCTACTTGTGGTGAGCGGCATAGCGAGTGGAGCATGAAAAACGCCTGTCAGCCTGTTTGCGTGATAGTGCGGTGTTAGCTGGTTATGTCAGCGCGCTGTTTGGCGGCAATGATTTGACAATTTGCACGCCACGCTGGCAGATTAGCTGGCGGATTAGGCTGACGAAAAGGCAAAAACATGCCGCATACTTAGAATTTAGTAGAAGCTTTGCAGGAAATAGGTCAATATAAGTATTGGTTAGGAATAGATTATAGATGTGGTAAACGACATTCTAAGCGCGTTTCTTAATGATTTTTGGCATTCACCCATGTTTAGTTTTAAGTAATAATATCTATAACGAAGATAATGTTTATATCGAAATATCGAAACTTTCTTCTTTATATCGATTTTTTATGAACTTATTTATTTATTTAAAAATTATCACTTTCTCGATAAAATCGAGAATTCGATATCGATTATTTTTTACGTAATAATATCGGAAAAGAAGATAATTATATCGACTTATCGAAAAATTCGATTTGTGTACATTTATTCAAAAAATATTATTTTTGCGATAATAGACGCCTAATTTTGTTAATTTTTACAAAAATACCATACTGATTATTTTATATCGATTAAAAAAAGTTATAGATTAGCATATTTAGACACGTGAATAATTTCAAAATTGATGATATATCAATTATATATAACGTTTCACTCAAGTTTATTTATTAAAGGAATAAAAATAGGATATCGATTATTTTTATCGATTAAAAATAAATCATAAAGTTATAGTTTTATATTATTTATTCACTTGAACTATTTAAAAATTCATAATTTATCGATTATTTTTCGCTTAACTCTCATTTTTCATGGAATTCAAATATGTATATCGATAAATTTTTTATTTAATATAAGGTATATTTATAGGTAATGAAATTAATTTGGGTGACATCTGTCCTTCTGTCCTCAGAATTTATCGATATTTTTCAAATATTTATTTCATAGTTTTTTCAGAGCTATTTATAGATATATCGATAATCAATTATTTAGTGAAAAAAGTATTCGAATTAATATGAAGTATATTTACGGCTTCTAAAATCTCATAATAAATGACTGTATTAGCTGCCATTAAAGGGAAGTCGATTTTATTTTTTATAAATTGTGAATTCATCAAAAGTCCAAAGTCGAATTTATTTTTCAGTCACCGGTAGACATAATATTTCAAAATATGATACTCTTCTTTTTATTATACGTGAATACTCATTTAAAAAATGTATCGATTTTTCCATATTAATAAACGATTCCAAAAATATCGATATGCTATGTCCATCTTTAAATTGTTTGAGTTGTCGATATATTTTTTCCATCTTAAACTTTTTACTAAACACGTGATTTACTGTATTTGAGTCGATTCGAAGCCTCGAACAAAAATAAATCGATTTTTCGATAAATATGAACAAACGAAATCAAAAATATCGATCTATTTTTTCATCTGTAGATTTTTTGAATTCTGTCTCGAGTTTTGTTGTACCTGAGTCGATCCGAAGACTTAACCAAAAATGTATCGATTTTTCAATAACAATAAACAATCGATACCAATAATATCGATATGTTACTTTCATCTTCAGATTTTTTGAGTATTACTAATGCCGAGTTTTGCTACAGTTGAGTCGATTCGATGACTTCGGAAAAAGTTTAAAAAAAATCTCAATCTGTCTGATAAACCTTTCAATATAGACTATTATCATATAAAAAAAACCTTTTCTTTAACCAGCTAACAATCAATTGAGCAAAATATACTATAAACTATATCACCTTCCATTGATAGTAATCCAAATTCACTCAATACAGGCTGGTTTTACATTGAAAATTTCTCATTGGGTTCTGTCTGTTGTCATTTATTCATGTACCTAATCTCCAGTTATGGCTTTGTTTTGACACTGATTTCTTACACACACACCAATGAGCCTATGAATATGTGGTATATTATTAAATTTCATTCGGGAATAACAAAAGTATATAATGTACTCGTAAATACAAATATTTGCCCCTTTCTAAGCCTTGCTCATATCTCTGCTAACTTGACGCATGCATCCGTGCGCAGACAGGCGAAAGGACATAGAGAATGAGTGCGCTGATTTTTGCACTGAATTCACATTTCACAAACAGGTTTCATGCTTCAACGATTTCTTGAAATTCAATTTATATCGAGCAAAGCTCAATGCCACCGGCAATGACCGTCAGCGTCAATACCAACTATTGTGACGGTATTTGCATAACGGTGCGGAGTGGGTGGGGTAGTTGAACTTGCGATAACTGAAGTGGCATTGACGTTTTGAAACTCTGTGTTAGCACTCCGAATCACATTCTGGCAAGAGTGTCAAATCTTTTCATCAGTAGTTACCAGCATGTGTTTTTCATATTTATGAACTTGTGAAACGACACTACAAAAAGTGTCAAATTAGTGAGAAGAAAAAAGTTTTGCAGGTTATACTTGTATTTTTACATTTAAAATTGAATACGTTGTTCGCGCTTTAATTCCATTTTTTTGCGATATGAATATTTCCAGTTACTGTGAACAACAACACAAATAGCGCTCTTATGTCAAAACGTTCTTAGTCTGTATAAAAACAAAAATGTCAAGCTTTACACTAAAGTTCTGAATTGAAAGATTGCAACACTAGGGTGGCCAAATCTCGAAATAAAAAGGAAAATACGCTTCTACAAATAAAAATTATTCTTATCGTCTACAGCCTTCATTGAGGAATTTCTTATTCTGAAAGAAACGAACTTGCATCCATTACTAATTTGAGCCTGCCTGCGGATCGTAATTTGAGGTCGTTGTTGACAGCAGAAACTGCTCAAAGCTGTGCGTGATTTCCCTTCTAATACTCAGTCAAAGCGACCGCCACGGGTTTATGTCGAGCACTTCCCATGCAGCTTAAGGTGCTTTACCATTAAGGCCTTTAACTTTGTGGGTGAATGCATTTGCATTCCCCTTGCTTGCTCCACATACAATTCATGCATTTAGCATACAAAAGGCAGCTTTCCACCGCAAAGACTTACACAACAAGCGCGCGCATTGCCTGCGTGACGAAATGCCTTTGTGGCGTGAACGCATTTAACGTACCGCCATTAATTGCTAATACCTGCGGAAAATCCTCTTAAATCACTTGTTAATTAATGCCAAAACAATAAATAACAAATTGTCAATGCCGCCAACGGGTAGGCATTTCCCATAATGTACGCACACAAGCGGCTCTAAAGTGACAGCGAAGCCACCCAAAGCGCTGTTGGGCGTCGTGTGGCGAGCGGGACCACACATAGTGGCCAATGGCGCTCATACATGCACAAATAGGTGTGAATGGTTACTGCATCAGGGTTTCCCACAGCAGTCAATGTAGCTCAAATGTATGCTTATGTGTTTATATGTGTGTGTTGCAACACGTCCATGCGACATGCATTACTTCCGCATTAAATTTATATGCTCAACTCCACACCAAACTATTTCCGTTTTATATAAATCTTCATTTGTGCGCGCTAATGCCAACAAAGTGCAGCTAAAATGTACAACAACAATGAGGTATCCGAGCACTGCAGTATTTTACGCTCATCACTTGTCTTATGTCCTGTCGTTTATTTGTTTCGCTTTGTCGTTTTATTATTATTATTTTTTTTTTTTTTGGTGAACATTTGTCTGCTGCATTTGGTGCAGCTTCGAACAGAAGACTGTAGAATGGCAGTTAACAACTGTCTTTTCTTCCTCACATACACACACACACTAATTTCTCACATTCTTTAGTTATCTTTTTCTTTTTTTTTTTGTACGTAAGTAACTCGGAAATGGTTTAACTGCTTTTATTCGAAAGTACAACAGCAACACTGCAATTGACATTCAACCAAAAAACTA
Organism: Bactrocera neohumeralis; assembly: GCF_024586455.1. Lineage (NCBI taxonomy): Eukaryota > Metazoa > Arthropoda > Insecta > Diptera > Tephritidae > Bactrocera > Bactrocera neohumeralis. The sequence goes on along the minus strand of NC_065923.1, from coordinate 78,776,786 downwards.
AAAAAAAATTAAGAAATAATGAAAAAAAAAATCAAAAAAGTGTAGAAGAAAAGTAAAAATAAGTAAAATAATATCTTGAAAATCTTCAATCTGTGTGCTCTACTCATGTCTTTTATTTTTCTTCTTCCTGATCTCGTTGCAGATTGCGGCATGTACTCATCGTTTCCGGTGTGCGAGTGGAAATGCTTGAATGCTGTTAACCGTTGAGAGGTGAGTAGAGCTGAGTGTAGTGAGTTGAGCTCAGCCGTGCTGAGCTGAGCTGAGGTCTGTGTGTGTGACTGGTATATGTAGTTGTGTGTGCCTGTCTCAGCATGACGTAGCCACATTTTTATTGACACCTTAGTCTGGCCAAACAAAGGCAACAACAGTCGGGAAAAAGTACTTTCACAGTTACAGTCAGACAAATTGTAGAATGTCTTGGTAGCCAATGAAAGTGAAAACTGCACAAAAGCGTTTAAGTAAAGTAAATAAAAGCGTTGTTGTTAGACAGTGAGTAGAATTTATTTTGTTTACATGTGTTTTCTAGACAATGGAAAGTTGAAGGAACCAACGCAACGAACAAAATACTCAGCTAAGAAGTTTTTAAGACGAATGCTTTAGACGTTCAAGCATACGTCGCTCAAGCATTTGTCGAAAAAATAAAGCTATCTTCCCAAAAACTTCTGAAATAGGTAAACCTCTTTTGCCATACTAATATTTTTTCTCTTCTCTATTTAAAATCTCAAGCTTGCATTGTTCATCCTCTGTTCAAGTGTTTGTTAAAGTTTATTCTTTAATCATTCGAGAATTACTAAATTTTTGTACTGTTTTTGGAGAATAGCTATAGAATAGTTTTTCGGTAGGTAACTGTATTTTTTCTTAATTTGCTTGAAATTTAAATCTGAAAAACATAATGTTTTAATCTTTATTTACTCTCTTTTTCTTTCTGCACACTTTACAATGTTCAGGTATATGTGAAATTTTATTCATTAACCATTCGAGAATTACAAAATCTTTTAAGTACTCGAACGAAATAACTAGTTTTCCGTACTGGAAAGCATGATTATGATCTAATTTCAGTTGCTGGTATCTTACTAAGCTTGCGACACTATTTAAAAGTAGTTTTCTTAAAATATAGTTCAAAAATATTTATAAAAGTTTATTCATTAGCAGTTTGAGAATTAAAAAACTGTTGTACTATTCGAACAAAATAACTTGTTTTACGTGCTCGAAAGTATGATTGTGAACTAATTTAAATGCCAGTTTATTACTGAACTGGTAACTACTGTTAACTAAAAAAACCGGAAATTCCGGATTCCGAACATCTGGCTAGATCATCGGAAATTTCATTTGTAATAAATTTGACGAAGGGAAATATTTCTGAGACATTTGCAAGAAATTTAGTTCTATAAAAGTTCTCTTTTCTGTGACATTTGGAAGAAGTATAGCTCAATAAAAGTTCTCGGAGAGCACTTTGGTCTGAATTAGCAGCTAAGAAGAACTACTCTAACTAACACTGTACGTTAGCAGTTCTATGTTCTATTTATTATTAAGAAACGGCATACAGATTTCTAATTTTTTTTGCCTTGATCTTCATCACTCTCTATACATATATTCATGGAGTTATATACACATGAGCATATACATTTCCACAGACAGCTCCCTGAAGTCATCCATTAGAAATTTTAATCTTTCGCAGAGGTCTAACAGAGTGGAAAGTGGATCCTTCTAACAAGCAGCAGTGCAATAGTCACTGGGTTAGTTTATTACTTCAATCTGTCTTTTATTGTAGTTTTATATTGACATAAGCAGAAATGTCTGCTCACTGGACAGTTATCCTTTTTCCTTATACCCAAGCTCTGTACTGTTGAGTGTGTGCTCGTTGACGACCAGTTTGTTTACTCCTCTATCGCTTTTGTATAGTCAATGATTTCACCGGTTAGTTATAGATTTAGGATTTCTCTTTTTTCGAAATTTTTTGATTATTATTTGCTGCTTCAACAATTTCGAAAAATCCGCCAACTATCTCACCGCGCTTCAAGCGCAACCAACTCTCACGGCAGACCATCGAAATGTTGCTCACTCAACCCGCCATGCTTTCGGCTGCGTGCGGCACCTTCAAGCGCACTAACGGTGTCATCAAAATGTAGTCGCCGAAGCATTTTGCGTCAAGCAGCCGGTAAACAATGCTGATTGATGTTTATTGCCGCACACCAGACGCCGGCGTTTGTTGGATGCTCAGACCCTACTCTCTCTCTTCACTCTCAAAAGCAAGTTTAGTTGTGCGTAGCGTTCCTTTTTTGAGCGGCTTTGTTTGTGTTTGTGTGTTTGTTACCGCTACTAAGATCCTTAACGCCAAAAGTTTGTTAACAATATGTCATTTACAGTCATAATAAAAATTTGAAAAATTCGAAAGTTTGCTTTACTTGTTGTTGTTTTGTATATTTTTCTTCGTACAAGGCGCCCGCCCGGAAACGTTATAAAAGCGAAATTCTGTTGAAGCATTGATGTGTGCTGCCGTCAGATATATGTATGTATGTGTGCTTGTGTATTCATGCTAACATTTTCATCAATAGTGTCTTTACAAATTAGATTTTCGCCGAAATGGTTTTTGTCACTCACAATCAGAGTTGGGTTAGAGGCGTCCAATCTATCTTTTCCGTTTTTTTCGGTTTCAAGTGTATTACTTAGTGCTTCAAAACAAATTTGCTATAATTGAGTTAGTTTGTCACGGCGTTGTCGCGGGTTGAGCCCGGTTTTCTAAAGGATTAATAGAATAGTGGATGTGACTTGATTTATAAACAAGTTGATTTTGAGCAAGTGTAGGAAATTTTAGAAAAATAAGGGTATCACTTTTAAATATATAAAAATGTTCTTAAGAAGCGGAATTTCTTTTATGTAATGTATAAACGTGACTTAAAGATTTATTAGGTTGGAATGAAACGAGTTTTTGAAGAGTCTATTTTCACAGTGCTCAGCCCAACAGAGAGTACCAAGTGTGTGAGAAATTCGTGGAGTTTGTTAACATATTTGTTATTTGTTATTAAATCTCTCTGAGCTCACATGAAGCTTAAATCCAGAGCCCGAGTGCACGACAACAAGGGAATCTTGGCTCGTTCCCGTCCTGATGGAATTTAGAATGGTTACCTTTTCTTGCAAGCTAATCTGCTTTACAATTTCCGACGAGTCTGTTGAGGCCAGATACCTAGAGAAATTTAATATGGAAGCTACTTGAGGACTCTTCTTGTCTAGTTTTGAGCTCACTGTCCTCGAGCTCAAGGACTGAAAGACAGCAAAGTGGTCTGGCAGTCTAAAACAAGAGTTGATTGAAATCTTCCGTCAGCGGAAGATCCTCCAACCATCCTCTTGAGTTTCGATCTATCCGTGAAAAAGTTCAATGTTCCTCTTCTCCAGCGACTTCGCCCAACCCACATATCTCTCGGAGGTTTGTACGCGGATAAGAAGGTGAGCTCCGACAGCACCGGAAAGATTATGTCACTAAATGCCATTTTGTCGAAACAATTATTGAACCTACGAAGTATCCAACTTACATTTGAGAAATATATGTGAAAATTTCATTTTCCCTACATAAAGACAATTGCAACAAATTACAAAATTATAGTGGGAAAAAAGTCTCTATTTATATAACAGACAAACATGTTTTGCACACAACTGTCAAAACATAATTAAGAGCTGACCCAAAGAGTATATTTCCTAACTGAATGCAACATAACAAATAAAATCAGTAATCAAAGCAAAAAGCAAACAGTAAGACATTGAAGGAAGGAAGCAGCGACGGAAGTTGCAAGCAAAAACCAACAATGATGCCACCCATTAGCAAAAGAAGAGTACGAAACCTAAAAACAAACAAAAGTACAAAATCAATGCATCAAATCGTAAGAGTACAGTAACTAATTGAGTCTGCTGTGGCAAATAATGAATTTATAATAATATAATACCAATGTAAATGTGACTGTAGAACCATATAGCAAACGTATAATGACGCCATGGGGGTCCACAGCCTTTGCAAATATTTATTGTGTGCCACAGACAACTTCATTTCACAGACAACTCTGCATGCGGAGTAATATCATCTGCATTTCAAGTTCTTTACCGTCCATTACTTGGTATGCGTGTGAAATTATGCTGTGCGCCGCATGTGTGTGTTCGTTTCGCCAGTATCTCAGCCTCGCTTGAGGGTGCAGAAATGACAAATGATGTCATTAAAAGAAAACTCCCATACGTGTGGGCTACTTGCAGCTGTCGGCCGCTGGTACTGTGGCTCCGCTGATTTTAGACCTACGAGTCGGCTTGTCCGTCCAGCCAGCGTCGCTCTGCTTTGGCAATTGATTTATCAACCATAAGCACAGTAGATAACTGCTGGTCACTGGTATTCATTAACTTGTAACGATAGTCTATACATTCATATTTATTTGCCTGTTGTGGCCACTGGCCGCTTTCGAAGGTGTCATATATTCCACATTAATTTGTCATATCCTGCTGTGTGCGCCATGCCACCTTGGCGACGCTGCAGTCAACGGAAGTGTTTGTGCGTGTAGACAATAGAAACAGTCGGTTTGTGTCTGTTTTTTGTTTCTTTTTTGTAAGGCGTTGGTGTAGATATGGTTTGGGAAAATGGCAGTGAATGATGGCAGGACGAAATGTATCTATTTATTATAAAATCAGTTCTTTAGTTGGGAAAGTAGGACAATTGTTACCCAAATGTGTCACCTTCTTGAACCTCATCAATTTATTGTGCAACATTAATTCAGATTTTTTTCTATGTTCCTCAATAATAACTGTGCTATAAATAAATTTCAGCCATATTGATTGTTTAAGAAATTTTAAGAATTTGGACAGCTTGGCGTAGCTTTTTTTAAGTAGCGGAAAGCATCAAAAGCCGGTGTGCGGAACTTCAATCCGCTAAACCTAACTAACTCCCAATCCAAGACTCTCTCACGGCACCACCTGATTAAGTATTACTTTGTGGGATAAGAGATTTATATTATTTCGTAAAAAGCCTTGTAAATCGTTTTGACTGGCTAGTTGGATGTTTCGTCAATAATGAGTTATTTTAAAGTAGATGTTCAATATTTTAAAATCGTTATAGCAAAAGAAATAGAGATTATCCAATTGGACTAATATGAAAAATATTGTTTTTTGTTGTTGTAAAAGTAATTTCGAAATAATTTTGGAGCAATATGACATACATATGTATTTACACCATTTGGGTGACAAAAATTCGATCAAGTGGCGATTAATGTGGAACCGACTGTCGTGGAACTCTTGAAAAATAACTCAGATTCTTCAAATGATACTCAGAATTGAGCTAATAGGTTAATGGACCTAGTAACTAGCCACTTAGCTTGAATATCATTTAAATTGTCCTTCTATCTCTCAGTTCAAAATTCTATTATAGAAATAAGAACCTACAACTGGACTTATATGAGACAGATGTTGCATTTGTGTTTGTAAATACTATTTTTGTAATGCTTTTGAAGCAACTTGATATATTGCAGAATTTGGCAAGAAAAAATTCTTGTGTTTGGCAGCTAATGTAGAAAGAACTGGCGTGGAATTATATAGAGAATGCATTTTCCTCTCCCTACTCTAGTGTAACTCTTCAGAAAATATAGCTCACTCTCAGATGCTTCGAACTAAACTCAGAATAAAGCCAATAGCTATCCACTAGCGGTAAAGTTAGTCAAATAGATTCACTAAGCTATAGATATTGCTGGAGTATCATCTCAATTGCCTCCCTCTTCCTCTCGCTCTTTCGTCGTACTAGTCCAAAGCATTTCCGGAGCTATTGTTGACCGTTAACAATATTACTACAGATCTTTGTTAGTTGATAATACCAGATAGACCAGTATTGGAGTCAACTGAGCGATCCACAGTTTCGAAAAAGTGTTAAGAATACTGAGTGCAGAACAGAGTTACACTTGTTGATTTGAAAGTCTTAAAATCTCTGAGTCTGCATACAAATCCAAAGTTTTGGCATAATTTTCTGTGAGTATAAAGAAACTTCAAGCGCTGTTCAACACTTGGCAAGCTTCTCGCTTATTTATTGGCATTATAATAAAATTGCGACAAAGTAGCGGTACATAAAATTCAGCTTCACTCATTCCACTCGCAGCTGAGCTTCAGTTTTGAATAAATCTAATTATGCGATGTGCACGTACGCCCCGCTAACCTCTCCACCAACAAAAATTCAGCAGTAAATCCTTGCTGCTGCTTTATTTTATATAAGTATGGTTGTGTGTCTGTTAGTATTTTCCTTTCAAGCGCTTTTGCTTTCGCTTTCCGTGTTCGTGCTCGTTTTCGTTTTCGTTTTCGTTTTCGCCTGATAAACTTGCTATCTACGGCATTTTGCATTCAAATGCCATATTGTCGGTTAAATGAGTGGCCATAAGCAGCGCTTTCATTGGTTTACACATTTCTTGTATGAATGTCTTGGCCTTGCGCAGCATTAGCTCGCGTGCTACTCACTGCCCACGCTCACAGGCCCCCTCTAGCCGCTTCATACAAATGCTCACGATTTATGGCAACATTTTATGATACTTTTGATGTGCACTCAAAGAAAATTTTACATTTATTGGCATGTCATAATGTGTAAGTATGCATGCGCCGTTATTTGCGTGCGTGTGTGTGTATGTAGTTGTATGTCTTCGCTATTATGTGCTACTATGCGTGTTTGCGGGTCAAGTGTGTGCTTTACTTGCCACTTGCCGCAGAACAGCGGCGGCTCCTACATTATCCACAGCGGCAGTGGAAGTCATCCTTCGCACTTGTCAACATTGGACAAGGACATTTGCCAAACATATCAACGAACATAATTTGAAGTATGAATAACAGTGCATGGCTATTTGTGTCTATAGAAATATAACTCAATATGTTTGTTTGTAAATGTGTGTGTCAAAGAAGATCCATCTTAAACACCGACGACAAGTAGGGACAGCGCTTTCGAAGACATCATTCAATGTTAACGAAAAGACATGCAAATATTTGTAAGTCGTCATAATGTGTGTGGCATATATGTATGTATATATGTATGTGTGTATGTACTTCTAAGACCTCAAATGTGCTTTATCTATGTGTATATTTGCTTAACGGCTTTACTTGTTTGTTTGTTTGCTTATTTGCTAGTTTGTTTGCATTTGTCTGTGCGTATGTGTGTGTCCGTGCATATGTGTATATTTGTGTGGGCGTGTAGGTTTCCATTGGTCGAGTTCACTTACGGCTCTGTTATGACATCTATAATCTGCTCATTTGTTTGCCAGGAATTATTCAGCTCATTTAATGCTCTTCCACTTGCTTGCATTTCTTTGACATATCCGTGCAGCCAGTGGAAAGTTTTCAGAACTACGCAATGCGTTGCAAGATTTTATTTCTTATTTTAAAATTATTTTATTCTATTTTTGAAATAATCCCAAATATCCACAAAATCGTGTGGATATAAATTCTAAGCGCTTTGAAGCTTGTTAATACAAAATGTGTTGTCATAAAAGGTTTTTGGGAAGGAAAATGGTTTAAAAATATATTTATAAATTTAAATATATATATATATTTATATGTATATATATATTTATATGTATATATATATATATATATATATATATTTAGAGAGAGAGAGAGATAATATATATACATATATACTTGTGTAGAAGTACATATAAAGATAAGCTACTCAATGGAACTAAATTATGGTCCGTATAGATGTTTTTTAAAAATGTTCGACGCCATTAAAGGAAATTGGTTACCAAATTTTTGCTCCATACCCCTAAATGTATACTAGGTTCTATCTTCAATTGTAAAGATAAAAAAGCTTAATTACCAAATTTGTGTTCTACGCCCCCAAATGTATGCTAAGCTTTATTTTTAAGTGTACTCCTGGCATAAGATACAGCATTTTGTTACATTAAGTTCAAAAATTTTGTTATCTACAGAGTACTTTCTCTCTGTTGGTGCACGCTGGAACAATATTAAGTCAAGCAATTACAAAAAGCTTTTTAATTAATCATTTTGTCCTCTTAACGCCATACATTTAGCTAATCGGCTTTCTAGAACGTGAGACAAAGATCACTTTAGACATCTGTTGGACAAATTATCGATTTCTTTTTAATAGACCATATACATCATTACATAATTATTCTTCGATGCTCCTAAATATATGCTAAGCTTTATTTTCAAGCTTGCTCTTTATCATTTATTTATCGTTTTGATAGGTTTTGACCGAAAATTTCATATAAAAAATACATATAATACATTTTATTGATAGATTTTGGTACCAGAAACTAACTAAAACACCCTTCAACAAATATAAATGAATAAACTGCAGTTCTAATAGGTCTGTGGGGTTTTTGGAGTTATCACGATGACGAATTTGAGGTCAAAAATTTTCCATCATGTGCTATTTTAACACTCTTCTTATTGCTATTTTTGTCATTTTAGTAAATGGGCGTGTTTTGACATCTACGCCCCGACTCCAACACAAAAAGTTCTTCGTGTTAGGAAATTTTTACTATCATTTTCGGTTTTTGCAACCCAAATTAGCAAGGAACAGCCTCTAGCAACACATTCGCAAAATTACTGTAAAGTAGTGTAATACATATTTGTTGATAATTTCATTCAACACTAAATGTCGCTGTTTTCAAGTAAAAATTTACAAAACTTAATTATTTTGTTAAAATCATTCTAATTTTTATATTTTTGTTACGAAGATAAATTTCTTAAGTTGCTTGTCAATATAACAAATGGCGTATTATTTATAATAATTGTTTATTTTATTGACCTTTTCTTTTTTGACTTTCTTTTCTTTCTTATATGATTTTTTATAATTTTTCGAATTTTAAGTATATTTTTTATTTTTGAATTCAACACTACACTTTCGACAAACCATATCTCAAGAACTTTTTTCATGCAAGAAAAGTGTTGCCTACATTTAGGGTGTAGGCTAGATAAACGTTGCCTACATTTAGGGTGTCTGCAAGACAAACGTTACCTACATAAGGGTCTTGTCTTAAAAAGTGATTTCAAATACAGCATTGCATATATTGAGGAGGCAGAAAACGCATTAGGTCGAGTGAAATTTCAAAGAAATGTTAATCTCTTTCTCTTTTGTTTAAAGTTTGTAGTTTTTACCTGTTCTTATTCCGTGTACAATAATTTATGACCTCTTCAGAGAGTTTTTCGATTATTTTTCCTTTCATCATTCTAGTTTTAAGTACTGTTGTTAGCAAAAGTCTTTATTTTAACTTCTATATGCGAACCTAAGTCATATGAAGGAATTGTCCCTGCAATTTTTTCTTTGATATCACTATATTTATAAGTATTTGTAAAGAGAGATAAATATAGACACGTTATTTCAATAATTTTAAAATTTTCGTCGGTCACAAATTGATTCCAAAACAAGCACTAAACTTTAAGTCTCTTTTTATTTACCAGTTTTTGATAATGTTATTGTTCTCCCAAGCTTTAGGTAGTGTTTCTATTTTTCTTCGAATGTACATACATATATATCTCAAATTAACCTATAATTACTTTCGAACACCATTTTTTATAAAAATATGTTTTTTCTATATTTTTATATATTTTTTATATTAAGAAAGGAAAACGTTTCTATACTGCCCCTCTCACAAGCACCATATAAACGGAAACCGCTTGAGTTCTGTATTTCAAAAGCGCCATAACTTTCACTACATCAAATTCGAATGAAGTGCGCAAAATGTTGCTCATACGTCATGGCAGCCGTCAGTGGCATTTCAAGCGTGTTGCTTGTGTGGCCAAACATTTCCGTTTCCTTTTACGCTTGTGTGATTTTTAGCATGCTCATTGCTTTATATTTTATACCACTTGCGATTTTGTTGTTCTTGTTTTTATTTGCATGTCATTTATTTATAAATTGAATAAAAAGGTTCAAACCAATTTTCCAGGGTCATCCTAAGACGTTTGGCAAACATTTAAATGCTGCAAAATGGGCGCCTTCATGCAGTATCATTTCGGCGTGTGTACACAAATACATTTGCGTGAATAAATAGAAAAATTGATATAAGTATTGGTGATATAAAGAGATCCTCTGCATAATTTCGTTGCTTAAATTTAATAACAACAATTTTGCTTGCGCATTTGCCATTTGAAAAGTAAAAGCTCTGCAAAAAGCTCAGCAAAAATGCGTGTATATTGATACTTACTTGTATTGCTAAGCTTATTATTCTTGCTCTTTAATATACTAAGTCTGTTTGCTAGCTTGCTTTTCTAGTTAGTTGGTGTAGGTTTGGTTGGTTTTTGTGGAAATTAATTAGTATTTTGATCTCAAACGGCTTTTCTGTGAAAATGACACTGTTTTGTTACAAAAATTAATTAAGCAGCAGTAAAACGGCAAAGACAGCGATAAAGACAGTGACAGTAGATCTTAATAGGATTCGTATGCCGGGTAGGGTAATGATGTAGTGAATTTTTCTTCTACTCAGATTTCAAAAGAATGCTCGCTGGGCAGAAGTTTTCTTCGAATGAAGAGATGTTCGCCAAAACTGAGGTCTATTTTGATGCAAAGGATAAATCGTACCACAAAAATGTCGGTCTTTTCAGTTGATCTGTTACAGTAAAAAAGTTGCTGATAGGACAGCTGAAGTCGCTTTATTCTTCCATACCAACCTCAACTTGGGAGCTTCGAAATCCTGCAAAGCTGAGGTCTTTCAAAGCCCCAATTTTGCAGCTTCAGATCGCTGCAAACTCAATTTTCGTAAACTGAGATCTTACAAATCGCCAATGTAAACTAAAACTCGACTCCACAGTGGAGCCTCATGTCTTGAATAATTTGCGTATATGAACTTTTTAATGGAATACTTAACTACAGCAACTCTTTTTGTTTGCCTGCCATGCCTTTGAAATATGAAATTGCATTTAATAACGGTATTGTATGTCACATATATATACATATGTAAGTAAGTGTGTTTGCGTCGGTGCTCGAACCCACTTCAACAGCAGCAGCTTACTTGGAAATGTAGGAGTGTCGTTGTCCTTTTAAAAGCACGCAGTAAAAGACAATGGCGGCCAACTCAATGTTCGATTTCAACTTCTACACCACTTCGTCTCCATCGCCATCGCCATCTTCGTCTTTGTCAACGTCTTCTACTGCTGCGCCTACTCGGCTACTCTACGTTCCCGGCATATTGTTTGATATTGCGTTTGCCTTTCGTAATTGAACGTGCAAGTGAAGTTATTGGGTCACATATTGGCAGTTATAGAAATTGCGGCAGGGCAATAATAAAAAGGGAAGTGCAGGAAAGGTGGTTCAGAGAAATGTGTAAAACATAAAGTGAGCCTTGCACATGCATACATGCATACATTTATATGGCAGGAGTAAGAATCGGAGAGCAAAGCCTAAATAGGCGACAGCGAATGCGGCCTGGGAAACTTGTGCGGGGGGCGAAAGTATAAAAGAAAGACTCTGCAGCAGAGTTATGCAAAGTTGCTGTAGCTACCGTTATGTGTATTTATAAAGCGGCAGGCAGCATGTCAGTGCAGGGCTTGCTATTTGCGTAGTGCTTGCGCTCCTCTCTCCCGCACGTCTTCTAATGGAAAATTGCTTGCCTTTTGCGCTCGCATTGCATTTACATGCAATATTCATAATATATCCCCTCGCATATGTAAGTACAAAGCCAATACATACCTGTATATGTATGCATATATATTTTTGCATATGAACGTTTGGGGTATTTAGGTCAGTTGGTGGCAATCGGAGAAAATTTGCTGAGACAATAGACAGCTCCCGCTGCGTACAGCTGTGCTTTCAATTGATTTGTGCAAAACTTTTGTAATGCTTTAATTGAAAATATATAAATAAAATATCTCAGTTGTTATACAAAAAGAATGTTAGGGAAGGCAGGAAAGCATGTAAAATGGCTTGCTGAGTTGCAATTTGAATTTCGAAAAATATGCATTTAGAAAATTAATAAAGAATTTCGATTTAATATAATGAAATTCGTACAAAACCAAAAACAAAAAACACCAAAAAAATATTTCTATGATTATTAATGGTCTCTGGTATTGAACAGAGATTAATTTTGGAGACTTAGTATCTTTGAAAATTTCTATTGTTATTTAACCAGTGTGGCTAGCGCTCAGAATTAGTTGAAAAATACGTCCTACGTGTTGGAGTATTATATTAAGAGGGGGGTCAGGTGCTCATTTAGCCAATTTGAAAATAAGTATTACTGAATTTTAATTAAAACCATTTAATCCAATTTATTTTTAAACACATATTAATATGTCAGGATTTTCATGAAGTAATCGAAAAAATGTCTTGCTTTTTGAAGCCAAACTTAATCACATTTAGACTGCATATCGTCATCTAAAATGCAAAATAACGTAACATCACCTTTCATAAGTTTACAGGCGAAGGAAAAACGATATAATAGAAGCCACTATTACTGAAAAAAATTTGAGTTTTGGTTATAAAATTGTTATATATTGGTTATCATACACTCATATATAAGTTAAGTTTTGGTTATAGAATGGTTATGTATTGGTTATTATATGTGACAATGATTTTAAATTTTTTCACGCGAGTTTAGAACTAAAAAGTTTTACTATTTTTTTCTTTGTTTGAAGAGTTAGGCGATTTAGCCATATTCGTTTGGATATACGGGAATCGATGTCCCAATTTCTAAGATATCGCTCTGAAACAACACGCATCCTATTTTCCACAGAAAACTGCTAATTTGTCGGAAACTATGATATCAGACCACTATAGAATATAACTGCCATACTGCTCGTTCAAAACTAAGTGCTTGTTTGGAAAGATTTTTTATTTGACAATATAATTTCCCAAAATTTAGCAGAGATTGTGATTGCTCAGCTCGGATCACTGTAGGATATGGGTGCTATCCAAACTGATATATCAAAATCACCTTGTTATATGAAAATATGTCTTATATCATGCGATTTCTTCGTTAAACTTGCCATGGATCTAACTACATATCATATCGATGCTATTATAGAGAGTTTTCTAGCAGAGGCTCTATACTCATTTTTAGCCTAGTTGGCAATCTAAAATCTATGGTTATGGTTTTTGATCTTTTTTGGGAATTCTTAAACTTTTCTTCCTTCGAAGTTGTCCAACTTTTTTGTATAAATTTGTGTCAGTTTTTGATTGGAAATTAATTGTATAAAAAAGTACAGAAGATCGAAAACTTACACACGCAAAAAATCATCAGAGTTACCAGATAATTGAAAATATAATAAGAAAAGCACGCAACACAGGTGATGAGGCTGTAAGTGTTACAGATAATTGCAAAATATATAACGACACAACGTAACGGTAATGCGCGTTATGAGCATAATCGTGGACCGCTGGCTGTGGTGTAGTAGTTAATGGCATCGTAAAAGTGTCACACCGATGATGGCAACACAGAAGCGCTTACGCATGTTAATAGCTTACATGCCATAAATATGCGTTACACACAACCGCATGCGGCGCAACTCTCACACACATACACAGCTATATGCGAATTGTTATCGGTAAAGGCACGTAGCTGTATTGGTAGTGCTGCGGTGATATCTCGACCGCACAGATTGAGGTACCAAGCGAAATCTGAGCGCCTGCAACCGCTGTCTAAGCCATTAGAAGAATAATAAGTGTGCTACCAACATATGCACACACATATACACGCACTTGCCTACACATATGTGTAAGTGTGCGTGCTTTAGACAACGCTAACGCGCTTATTGGAATTTTATTAGCGTTTTAACGGCAACACTTTGTAGTCAAGCTAACGACAATGAGCGCGCCAAGGTGAGTTTCCACTCATGCGCCTGCTTGTGTGTGTGTTTGTGTGGCGCCCAACTGTGGCGCACACTGTTTGGCAATTTATTTTAATGCGACACAGGTAGGCGTGCGCGCAAATGAAATTATTGCGCATTAGCTGTTGATTGCAAGCGCCAAATCGCGCCTCAGCCGCCTGCGCGCGCGCGCCTCTAAATGCATGTTGGTCTCACATAAACAATGTGTGTGTTTGGGAAATCTAATTTTAGGCGCACGCACAGCCAAACACTAGCATTAAATATTAGATTGTGCGCCCGTGGCATAAAGACAGTCCCAGCTGTTCGATTATTTTTGACAACTCGCAAATTTGCGTCAAAAATTGTAACTTTGTCGGCATTTGTTGTTAATTTTTTACAGTTATATACATACTTACTAATATAAACACATATACACATGCTTATATGGATTTATTATATCCTTCATCACTTTGCAGCACTTCCCTTGTGTCGCCTTAATTAGATTATAAAATATGTAATAAAATGTCACATTAAACACACACATACACACATATCTCCACTCATAAGCCTGAATATATTTATGCACTCATAACTACCATAAATTTGGTTTATTTATGTTATTCGCTCTTATTAGCCTCATAATGTCCTCACGTGAGCGGATAATGTGCATTAAGCTGCTCGTAAGGTGTTGCGTGTGTCGTGTTTTCCGGCCGCCTTTCCTGACTCAAATTTCTTAAACTTTCTTTTGAGTTCCGCGCGGAAGGCTAAACTGTCAGCGTCGCAATGGTACGCACTGATTCTCTGTAACTGGCAGTTAGCATGTACCCATGTGATAAATGTGTCATGCTAATTTTTGGGTTAAGAAGTCAGATTTTTATAAATTTCAGTAACATACACCTACAGTAGATAAAATCGATTTGTTTTCTATAAAATCGCTATGTATGGATTGTACTACGTAGCACTCTAAGCAACTTTGCTTAAGAGACTATATGTAGGCCTAAAACCGTTTTCAAGCCAACAATTTTTCACTATTCGTTATAATAACCAATATATAACCATTTTGTAACGAAAACTTAACTCAAATATGAGTGTATAATAACTATTTTATAACCAAAACTAAAATTTTGTTTCAATATTAAAACTTAACTTATGAAAAGTGATGTCGTGTTTTGCATAAATCCAATAGAAACATATTCATAAAACTTCGATAAACATATTTTAGGTTAGACTTCCAGTTATTGTCACTCTTGTTATGATTCGAGGTTCATTTGCATTTATTACAAATTTCAAAGATCCAGATTACAAATAGTAAATCGATGTCTAAAAATACATGTCACATCGATTATGTTACCACTGTTTTCCATTTTCAGATTGTTTAGAAAGCTTTCCAGTTTCAATGAAAAGTGTTTCTGAGCTTACATAGAAGATCTAAGACATATGAAATTTAAGGATATTGGATAGCTTTGTTTACTCTGATAATACCAACATATCTTCTCTTTGTTTCTTGATAGTAACTTGAGAAAATTTTTTCTCAGATTTGAATGGGTCTTTCGAATTCAATAGCGAGATTTAGTCCAGGAATATAGAAAATGTTTTAAAGGCTTTTGTGTTAATAACAGCTAACTATCGATGAAGTATAACGAGTTTTAGCCTTCCAGAGTGCAATTCTTTAGATTTTATCTTCTTAAGCGCTTTAAGACACCAAAGCTCTTCTAAAATGTTTATGCCCATGGCGTGTTTTGATTTGTGATTGCAATTTAAAAACACCTAAGGTTTCCAAATATCTTAATATATAGACATATATACCATATATATGTATGTATTGAAGTTCCCTTCTAAGCTTATATTCCATAATTTGCGTATAAACATATAAGACATTGTTTATCAATATTTCTCGAAGGCAGCTAACCTCCTCACATATCCTTTCGCCAAATTATGCACAGCTTTTAACCGAACGCCAATAAATGCCAAATCTGTGGCGTAAATGTGAAAAATATTGCAAAACTGCAGACAAACTCAAAGGCGCAGTTCAGATAAACACACAATAAAGTACAACAACAACAAAAAAATTCAGGATATGTGCCGCTGAGTCTATTAAGCGCAAATTGATATGAAAGCTAAACAAGAATTCAAGCGAAAAAATATAAGCAACGAAACAATAAATGGTGGAAAGCTTAAATTTATGCACCTTCGAAGGGAGTAGTATATAAATAAATAAAATAATACATATAAATGTATGTAGATATGTGCAAGATATAGAGTCTTTGAGTATGCGGTGTGCTCATAGCACCATATGAAGCCGCGAAAAGTAAGGCTTTCCATGATATTTATATATAGTATAGCGTTATGGCAACATATTTTCTTGTATAATTCGACGATATAGCGCATAACAACAACAAAAACAATAACAACAATTGGCTGTAGTTCTGTAAACCAATACTGTAGCTATAAATTTTATATAACACATTGATATAAGTAAGCCAACTGCATATTCTAAGGACTAGCAGCCGTGCCTGCATACCAGGACGGATGTGTGTATGCGTGTGTGAGGAAGTATGCGCCAGGAAACAATGCTATCGTTGTCTGCAGCAACAGAAACTGTGGTACTAGGTAATACAATACAGTCACAAACGACTCAAACGACTGTTGGCCCATATTTGACGGTACCGTTATAAAAGCAGGAATATAGGCAACATCGCATTTAGGTGTTAACATTAGGGTGGCACTAAAAATTTATAGAAATAGTTTTTTAAATTAAAGAACGATTTTTTTAGACTAGGAGTAAACTTACAAAGAAGCAGGAAATTAAGCAACACTATATATGAATTTGCATTAGGGTGGTAGTAAAATGTTAAAGGGAAGATTTTGTTTAATCTAATGAACCGATTTTGGACTAGCAATAAACCTATAAAGCAACAAGAATATGAACAACGCCGTATTTATGTATTTACATTAGGGTGGTATTAAAATTTTAAAAGAATATTTTTTTAAATCAAAGGAATGATGTTTTTGGTCCTGCCATCAACTTATAAATAAGCCAGAACATAAGCAACACCTAATTAATGCATTTACATTAGGGTGTCACTAAAAATTTTAAGGAACATTTTTTTTTTAATCGAAAGGAACCATTATTTTTTTGACTAGCCATAAGCCTATAAAGAAGCAGGAATATAGGCAGCAATTTTTTAATATATTTACATTAGGGTGGTATTAAAAAATTTAAAAGAATTTAATTTTATTTTTTATTTCTAAAAAGATAAATGTTAGTCTGACTAGAAGTTGTTAAGGCATGTCAAATGTTAAATCAACCACAAAAAATAGCTGAAAGTTTTTGAGTCTCCATAAAAATTGCCATTCATCAACGAAAGTTTTGAAATTTAGTAAATAAAATATTAAAAAAAAGTTCTTCTCTCATTTAAGCACAACCCTTATATACACATATACTCATGTGTAAGGCCACACAATAGCGCGCAGGTGAAGTCGTTACCTGAAAAAGGAAGTTAGCATACAAGCCAGCACTTCCCACATTGAGATTTACGAGCTACACGCACACAACTACACCCGCCCGGAAAGGCTGTAAGCTTGCAGCAGTGCTAGTTTAGACTTAGAGTGGCAGCTTGTGCTGAAAAGGTGAGCGCAGAATTGAACTCCGGGAAGGGCGGTGACGTTAACGTGCTGCAGCTAACCTTAGCGCCCGCACAGTGCGTTCTATTGCCACACACACACGCTTCGATTCTATTGTATTTCATTGAAGCGGTAGTTGACTCGTTTGCAGTGTGTGCTGTTAGTTCTTATATACCGTTATATTATGCGTGTTGAGTGGAGTTCGAAGGTGTGCTTTGTTATAGCCACCTTTCAATATCGCTTGCTGCAGTTGGCGCCGCAAGTGGGTGCGGCAGCAAAGTGTAGCAGTCAAGGAGTCAACAAGTGAAGTTGGTAGACTCCATATAAGATGAGTGTAGGTAGACTAGGTGCGCTTTTTGTTAGAGTGTAGCCAATTTGGTGTTGAAATTGTAAGTTATGCCAGTATAAGGGTCCTAACACACACATATATTTTCATATATATTTTCATAGTTTTGCATGTGTGAAGCTTGCCTTTGCTGAATGCAGTTGAGGTATTTTCCTTACAAAAGGTTGAGTGGTTCTCGGTATGCCAATCATGCCAGTATTGGCAGTTATTAAAGTTAAATTAAGTACTTGTGCAGCGAGAATCTTGAGCGGTAGTCTACTTTTTGAAATTTGTGAGCAGAAATTGTTAAAGAAATGCACGCAATTTGTGGAGCGAACTCAGCTTACAGTGAACAGTTCAAGAGTTGGAAAAGTAATCAAATATTAACTAGATAGGTACAATATCGGTGGTGATAAAGCTCCCGACCTAAACTCAACTGAAACTTGTTATCAATGTCTTCACATAAATTCGACATTGACTGTTTCAATTAGGATATAGTTTTCACTATGAGAATCCTAATCATAGGTCCACTCTAGTTAAGCTGCAGCTCTAAATTCTTAGTTTAACTTAATACCAATATTATTTATTATGTCTAACGCTGTTATAGCCAAGTTAACAACAACGCGCTAGTCGTTTCAAGGTTTTTCTCCACCTGATCTCCCCAACGGAGTGGACGTCTTCTTCTTCCTCTGCTACCACCGGCAGGGAACTAAATAGAAAACCTTCAAAGCTGGAGTGTTCTCTTCCATCCGGACAAAAAGAACTAGCCATCGCAGCCGCTGTATCTTGATTCGCTGAACTATGTCAATGTCGCCGTATATCTCGTATAGCCAATCGTTAGATCGTCCGCGGTATTCGCCGTTGTCAGTGCGCAAAAGACCATGAACAAAGCCTTCGGCAAAGCCTTTCTTTCGAATACTCCTAAGGCCGAGTCATCAGATGATGTCTTCGTCCATGCCACTGCACTATAGAGCAGGACGGGGATGAGTAGTGACTTGTAGAATTTGGTATTTGTTCGTCGAGAGAGGACTTCACTTCTCGATAGCCTACTCATTCCGAAGTAACCCTTGTTGGTAAGAGTTATTCTGCGTTGGAGTCCGAGGCTGGCATTGCTTTCGGTGGTGCTGGTTCCAAGATAGACGAATTTATCTAAGACTAACGTTATGGCTGTCAACAGCGACGTGCCAGCCCAGTCGTGAGTGGAACGATTGTTTGCTTGATAAGAAGTTATATATTTCGTTATGTTCCCTTCTTAACCAGATCCATACACTTCGTTTCCTTATCCAGTTTGGAGAAAACAAAACTTCCTCCATGGTTGTTGAGGCCAATGATAAAGTCCACTAAAAAAATGTTGGTTCTCTTCAAGTTTTTCAATTTTCAGTTGCTTCCTAAGTAACTTCTCCAAAATCATCTACAATGAAAACATAAAAATTAAATATTTAAAATTATTATATCAAAGCAGTCATCAACGCAGACGAAAAAATCAAAATAATCACTTGACAAAGATGACAAAGAAAATATCACGATGAAAGGCAAATAAGAAAATGCTAAGCCCGTTGTCTATTCAATTAATTAAAATTGACAAATGATGTGCCGTTGATGCCGCCTAAGCTGCCGCCGTCCATTATTGCGATTGCTTCGTGCTGGCGGGTGTCCTGTCGTTAGCCTCTGGAATACAAAAGTCAATGAACAGAGGAAGAAGACACAAGCAACAAACAAAATAATAACAACAACAAAGTGTAATATGAGGCGCAGCAAAAATTAAGTTGTTAAAAATTTAACAAAAGCAAGAATAGAAAAAACAAAAATCATATAGAAAGCGAGTGCGAAGCAATAATTTCAAAAGCCGGCTATAAAACAATTTCCAATAATAAATCTTTAAAGCGGGACATGTGTGACTAGCAACTAAGAGCATAGATTACACACATGCACTGTTGAGTGTTCGCGCCACCACCACAGGCACATTTGCACACGCCGGCAAATGAAAAGTGATAAAAATATGAGAAACAAAAGGAAATTTTATAAAAATATGAAATATTGCAGCAGAGAAAAATTCTCTGAATCCCGCGCCGGGCAAAAACGAGCAATCATACGCTTTTGTTACTCAGCTCACAGGCTCTGCTGACAATTATACATGTACCCTACGCGCATACGCTATATGATATACAAATGTATGAGCTCGTATGCTGGCTATGGAGTTTGGCATCCATCAAATATTTAAAACTGTCAAATGTTTGCAGCCATCACGCTGGCACTGCATTGGCATGAGTGGCAAAAAATCCAATAAAAAAATGCCGGATATTTCCAATTTGTTCATCAATTCAACACAAGTGAACTCAAATCGAATTTAGTCGATCATTCAGTTAGTGAGTCAGCAAGTGAAGCAGCGCGTTATGGCAATATGAAGCAATGGAAGCGCTGGATTGAAGCATAAAGTAAAGGTATTAGGGCTAAAAATGTTGAAGGAAAGTACATAAAGTATGCAAAGATTCATAATGTTGGAAGTCTTTATATTAAGTATTAATTTTAGATTGCTAATACACCTTTTTGTCCCACTTAAAGTCAATTCTAATACAGCTCCCATGAGTAGCACTGCTTTCATTGACTTAACCTTCTTATCTATTTGTTTACTTTTACTCTTCTGTTCGAAAAATGTCCTGCACAACAATTGGAAAATTACTTTTGAGATTCTTTGACAATCTTAAATTCATTGTTTCAATTCCGTTCTTAGCCTCGCACTCCAATCTTTGACTATTTGGTTTTGTAACGATCCGACGCTTTCGAGCCAAATTTTGTTCAGCGAAGAGGTCGATTTCTGGCTTAAAGGGTATGTAATTGGGACGAAGAGCAACCTGGTGAGATTCAAGAGTTGCTATTTCATCTAGAATAAAGAACGGTTCGCGTAGTTTTGTGGGCCAGTGGAATCATAGGTCCAATTTTTCTCAAAAATGATGACGGTGAGAACGTAACCGTCAATGACCACCGTTGTTGCGTCATGAAAACCGACTATTTGATGCCTGATATTGAAGCTCGTGATTTCGGCGACATTTGGTTTCAACAAGACGGCGCCACTACCCACACATCGCATCAATCAATGAAATTATTGAGATAACACTTCGGTGGGTAGATAATTTCACGCTTTGGACCGGTCGTTTGGCCAACAATGTCGTGTAATTTCACACCTTTAGTCTTTTTTCTGTGGGAATATGTAAAGTCTGGAGTCTATGCGGACAATCCCGCTTCGATTTAGGCTTTGGAGGAAAACATCACTCTTTTCATTCGCCAGTTAGCAGTCGAAATGCTCTTACGAGTTATCGAAAATTGAATTCAACGTATGGACCATCTGAGACGTAGCCGCGTCCGATATTTGAAGGAGATAATTTTTAAAAAGTAAAGGCCAAAAATGTTCTTCGAAAGATAGTAAACATTTTCCATTAAAATTGAAGTTTCCGTGATTTTTCTTTGATTCTTTCGCAGAAGTAGTTTTGGTTTTGCAATCCGTGAACCCCTCTCTCATCTCCGACAACACTACGACTCTAATTAAAACAATCTTTACTTCAACATTAAAATTTGCTGGAAAGCGTAGTCAAAAAATATTTAAGCCTTCGTAGAACAGATACCTAGACATGACTCTATCCGTTTCCACTCCAGTTGGGTCCAAGTAATCGGAATGTAGACGGATTTTTATCCAACAAAGGACTGTCAACTCAGCACCATTTCACGAAATTACTTCAGGAATGAATTCTTTCGCTACAAAAACCACAAGACAACTCTATCAGATTCGAGCGATTTTTAGAAATGATCTTATATCGCAACATTACTCTGAAAAGATTCAAAGACAATCATGTAGAATTACAGAACGGTTCACAAAACAGTATTTGAAATGTTCTCGTGTTTGGGAACTTTCAAGATCAGCTTACTGCAATTAGTAATGATCGCATTTTTGGTTTGGTTGCCTGAAAAGGGGGAGAACAGATGAGTATAGCCTTCATAGCAAGCTTTCGTTGAATAGAAGCTTTGACATGACTCTATTCTCTTCAAGCGATATTTTATAACTATTCATATATCACAACATTACTGTGATTGAGAATGATTCAAAGCAAACATGAAAAATTATACAACGTTTGACAACACAGTATTTGATCTTATGTATGCTTTCGGACCTTTCGAAATCAGCTTACAAGCTTAAAGCATTTATTGCAATATTTCAGAAATAGCTGTTGCTCTTCTTTCTAGAACCCGTCCGTTCAGTCGTACTCTCACCATGCTTTCCAAATGCGTTTCGGCATTTGTGGTTTCGAGTTTGGATTGCCCGTATTTGATGAGAGCAAATCAGTATAAGCCTCAGAGCTTCGTAGAAACTGTACTAACTGGTACTGGTGTGAATAATTCCTTAAAGTGTTCAATATTATTGATATATATACTCGTCGTAGGATAAAAAACTGAAATCTAAGTTCGAATATAGCTTACTTTTTCCGAAAATGAATTCTACTTTTAATTAATTGCAGCTTCAATTAAAACATACACACTTCTAATAACTTACGTCAACACATCGATTTATTGAAGTTATTTTCACACTTTCCTACACTAAATGTTCTCAGTGCTGTGAAGACGTCCATGCCGCCAGTGGCAGTTCCACACAGCGGCCCAGTATGAGTTGACACATTTTCCAACACCGATTCGACGCACAGCGGGACCGCTCAGCGGGTTGTAGATAAATATGTTAAATGTCTTCTTCTTATTATTTTCGTTTACGTGTTTTGTTTTCTTTGTCCCCTCTTCAATGCTTCGTAGCTGCCACTACAACGACCTTTTCTAATGCAATTTGCGAAATGTGAAAGAAATGTATAGGCCACACTCAACTGATTGAATGAAAACCGTAATATGAAAATCTAATAAAATAAAAATTGACAGCAAAACAGTGAGTAGGGTGCGGAGAAAGAGCAGGAGATGAGTGCGAGTGCACACCAATATTGAGGAAAATGTTACCTGGGCTGGTGCCTTGTGAGCCTGTAACTCCTATGTATGAAAGTCACACATACATACACATATACAAGTTTAAAGGATTTCTATGTCTGTATGTGTATATAGAGTTCCATATCCTTGTGTATAGGTATGTATATGTTTGCAGGCCAGGTGTGCTGAGGAATGCTCTGTTATGACAAACAAATATCCTTCTTTTCATACACACACATTCGCATGAATTTTGCCTGAAACATGCTCATCTTGGTATTGTTCGGCACACCACAACGTTTTTGACTTTATTGTAAGCGCTTGTTGAGTAAATTTGTTGTATTATATTTTTATTGACAAATTTCTGGATTTCTGCCTACGGTTGGTCAGCAATCAAGTGATTTGTCAGCGTGAGCCAGCAATTTGATTGTAATGGCTGAACACAAAAGCTGGTGTAGCAACAATTGTTTATTGATTGGATTTTTGTGTTGTTGTTTTTAAGAATTTTAAGAATTCAGAGCTCAATGTGAAACAACAGACTTTCTTTAAATTAATGACAATGATTTATGGAATCTAACTGAAATATTTATTTAACATTTTTTTGAAATAGAAAAATTAAGAAGTAGTGGAAAATAATTCAAAACTTTAAAAGAGAAAAGAGAAAATTTCAAAATATTAAGAGCGAATGGGGAAAAATTCCAAATATTATATTATTTTAGTACTAAAATTGGATTTCAAACGGTTGTAAGATCAAAAATCAATTTAGAATTATAGTTATTAAGAACATAACCTCAAAGTGGAAACTGGCGTAAAAAATATAGTCAAAACCCTGCTTACCGCTTAAACGATTTAAAAATCTTCTGTTTACCGGTTCTGCTTTAAACGGACGTCAATCAGTAAGATGAGAAGTAGAGTGCAATTAGGCTTCTGCGCAGATTTCTTTCGGGTTCCTAAATATCTTTCGTTTGCATGAATGGCCAGTCAATCAATTATGCCCGAATATAAGTGTTTTCTTCACAAGATCTTTGGAGCCATCCGCGCGAGCGATGAGTATCGAGTATGATGGAACCAAGAACTGTAGGAACTCTACTGCGGTATGGTTGTACTTAAACGTCAAAAAAAGCAACGAATACGCTGGTTAGGTCAAGTCGTTCGCATGGAGGATCGCCAGTGATATACTTCATCGACTGTTGTTGTTGTTGTAACAGTTACCTAGTCCCCGTTAGGATGGTAAGAATTAGAAAAGTTGTCATCGAGGTCAGCCAGCCCAGCGCAGATGCAGCAGACAAATTTCTCCAGGTCCAGGTTGGACTCAATGCCAGAACGAGTCAGGAGGATATGAAGCAACTCTGCGCCAGTGTTGACAATTTTAATCTAAAACTCACCGATCCAAATGAAGTTAGATCTCCGCTCTCGGACGGACAAAATCCGGGTCAATTCCGGTAGCGTAGAACCGGCTGTTGTGGGAATTGACTTGGAATTGCCCATTGCACTTCTTCGATTCCATACACATGGTTGGACAACCGAAGCAAAGGCGACCATGCATACAATGGAAGGACCAAGTATATACCGACTTGTCTGTGTCTTCTCGGTCCAGCCGGCACACGGTCGTAGTGCCAAAGAAGAAGTAGATAATTATTTAGGCAATCTTGAATTCTCACAAAACTTTTCTGAAATGATAAATGCACTGGCACAAACAACTTTTTGAAATTTTACTCAAAAAAATTTGGTCTGAAGACGGGTTTCCGGCAACTGGCCCAGGAAATTCAACCATCAAGAATTGATATGCTAAGTTTAGCCGCAGTGGACGGCCAAAAGAGGTTCTGACCGACGAAAACATCAAAATGGTTCACAAAATAATTTTGGATGATCGTGAAGTGAAGTTCTTCATGGGAACAGGCATTACAAAGTTATAAACTGAACGTGTTCATCATATCATTCACAAATATTTGGTTACGAGAAATCTCTGTGCATAATGGGTCCCTCGCGGGCTCACTTTTGACCAAAAACAATGACGAGTTTATGATTCGGAGCAGTATTTAGCGATGTTCAAGTTTAATAAACCCTAGTGCTACGGTCGATATGTGACAATAGATAAAACATAGCTCTCTCATTTCACTCCAAAGTCTAATCGATAGCCATCTGAGTGGGCTGTATACGATAAACCCGCTCCAAAGCATGGAAAAATGCAATCGTCGGCTAGCAATTCAAATAAAAAGAAAATGGGGTTTACCGAAGACAATGCTCAGTGTCACAAGTCATTGAAAACAATGGTAAAAATCCACCAATTGGGCTTCGATTCACATTCGCATTCATCGTTTTCTCCAGATCTGGTCCACAACGACTATTTCGTGATTTCAGATCTCAAAAGAATGTTCGCTGGGAAGACAATATCGGCGAATGAAAAGGTGATCGCCGAAAGTGAGGCCCATTTTGAGCAAGAGACAAATCGTACTACTAAAATGGTTTGGAAAAGTTGGATGATCGCTGTGATCAGTGTATCACGCTTGAAGTGAACTATGTTGAACAAGAAAAAACGAATTTTGTCAAAAAATATATAATACTTGTATAATACATATGAAGTAACGGAGCATAAATGTCAAAAACATGTGTTTATTTTGACAGCTAGCATGACCGCAATCCCTCTAGGAAATTATCAGCAACTTAAAGGTTTATGCAACACATTATCCATCCTTTTATAATTTCTGCGAGCAAAAAAGCACTGAAATCTATTTTATCGCAACTTATTTGAATTTTTCGCGAATGTTTTTTATTTGTTCATGAATATTTATTTATTGGAATAGCAAATATTTATTTATTTGCCTAACAAAATTCCAATAATTTATGACACGTTATAAATAATGTGTGGCAAACTCAATTGTTACAGTGGCAATGATATACCAACAACAATAAACCGTAATCAATTTGAATTTTCAAACCGAAAAAACTCACCTGCCTTGCAATAATTGTAAATTTTGACTAAAAAGTGAAAAACACAGTGTGTCAAAATATTGCGGGCGATAAATTATGGCCAGCAAATAACCGTTAAGCAAACTGAACATTTCGCGTGAGCGCGGAGAGGAAATTACGTGTAATGCGCGGCTATTGCCATATTGCAAAATTCAAAAGCAAACATTTGCTAGCTGCAAAAACAATGCGCTATAAATATATAAACAGATTACCGAGTAGCAAATATATGGCAGCACTGGCAAAAAAATGGCACAACAATTTTAAAATAATTGGCAAAAAATGGCGATAGAATGCAGCAATGGAATGACATTTGTGTCAGTGCAGCTAATAAATTGGGTTGCCACACTTTTTTGTTGCTTATGCGCACAACAATACAACGGCATATTGACGCAAGTTATGGCAACAACAAATCAAACACACACACACACACACACAGAGTGGGTTGCAATAAACATAGCACAAACCTGCGCAACACTGAACTTTGACATGCGGCTAATGTCGAGTGTTGCAGCAATGCCTGTGTCATGTCAAAATAAAGCGGATTTATAAGCCAATACACGGCGCCACACACACGCACACACATGCATATGTATGTATATGGCAAGCTATAAAGCATTTGCATACGAAATAGCGACGTGTGTGCTCAGGCCAAATACGGATATTTCCTCCGCGCTTTTTAAGCTCAACAATCGACCGATTTTTGATTTGGCCTAGACCAAAAAAAAACACAGAGGTAATAACAGCAACAAAAACAAATATTGGCATAACAAAAGCGAAATTTATTGGCAAATGAAAGTGAAGCGGGCCGCCATTTGATTTTGTGGTTTATGTGCTGCCAGCGCTTGGCTGCAGTGTGGCTGAGGGGCAAGCGCGTTGTGTGGCAAGGTTGAGAGATTGAGTGGCTGTGGGCGCAGCAGTGGCATGAAAAGTGTGCAACAGACGGCCAGTTATGGGTTTAATCTGTTGTACTGAAAGCGCACAACAAACACACACATGTAAAGATGTATAAAAACATACCTACACATATACACTCAAATACACATATACATACAAAGCACATACAATGTAAGCGTTACTCGTTTATATGCTCATATGTGTGTGTGTTTGCTTTTGGCATTACGTTCGCCGTAATGATTGAAAGCGTTATGAAAATTTACTACGCCAATTTATAGCCGTGTCCTCTTGCAGCAGCAACCAAAAAAAAATATTTTGTGTTCTGGAAATTGCCGCTCAATGCAAACAAATCAAATTTGCTTATCTTTCGTTTGTAGATATTTTTAAGTTTTTATACACAAATATATATTGGTATTGGTGTAGTTAGCTGCTGAAATTGGGTTATAAGGTTATGACTTTGGTCATTTTAATGGCAAATATCAATTAAATTTTTTGTGTTTGAAGGCATATTTGATTTAACGTGGCCCTTGATGGTTTGTAGTATTGAAATTGAAATTGGATATGGATATTTATATATACATATATACATTTATATGCGTTGTTATAAAGGCATATGACAATGCAATGACATAAAAACTGTGTAGAGTGGTTCATATAACTGTCTTTGATTAAAAAAAATTCTTACTCTTTTGTTGCTGGTAATCTAGACCTAAAACCTTTACAAAATTTTTCTGCCAGGAACGATATTAATATAAAATGTTTTCTGAATAATATTTATTATCATTGCGGAAATCACTTTCGTGAGAATCTGCGAAAAATCATATTCCTCACGTTGTTTACTTTATTAAAACCTTATATGCCAACAAATACAAAAAGGATGTTTGTAAGAATTGTTCATCATTGCTTTGGAAAATGTATCTTGCCAGTTTGTATGGCAGCTATATGCTGTGGTGATCCAATCTGAATAATCAATAACTTACTGCAAATAAAAAGTTTTCTAACTCTGACAGATATACGCCGATAGTTCCTTCAAAACCCTTTCGCAGTCTCAAAAACTAAGCATTAATCAGAAGATGGTTGATAAAACGACTCAGTCGTCTATTAGCGTCCTTTGGTCCAGTGCAAGACGCCAATGAAGATCCAAATCTGTCCCATTCCGATATGAGAGCCACAAGGTCACCCCTTTTGGCTAGCTCATTGCCTTCGCAGTTGCCAGCGATTTCGCTTTGACCAGGCACACAAACCAGTCTGATGATATAGTAACTTTATGCTTTTTCAAGTGAGCTCAGACACTCCTTGAGTAGCTTTGAGAGCGCAATTAGCATGCTCAGTGCTAGTATGGCCGCTCTGCTCTCGAAGTGAATGCTCACTTCCCTGAAAGAGACTGCACTTCGTAGCTCTACGTCTAGCGTCACCATGATAGCAGCCACTTCTGCCAGAAAAACACTACATTGGTGCGGTAAGCTAAAGTAAATATTGACGTAGAGCTCTTTACAGAAAACTTCCACAACCTTACCTCCCAGCTGCGATTCATCCGAGAAAAAGCTCACCCCGTCTCTTCTCCAGCGACTTTTCCCCATCCACATCTCCCTCCTTGGTATGTTAACACAGAAAAAGCCATCGAGAGTGGCCTCTGCTAAGCGTAGACCAACCAGTTTCGACCAGCAAGGCTTTTTTCTAATAACAGTCAGTTCTTAACTCTTGATTATATTTCTGTCAAGAAAAATATTTATTTATAGTTCCGAGGAGCCTGGAAGTGGCAGAGAACTATCTATTCTCTATCTGTATAACCCTCCATATTACAAATCGCATCTTCGGCTTCGAAAGCGAATTAAAATACGCATTAATTGCAACCACGAAGCAATATCTTGCTTGCTAAGCTGCGTTCTTTCACAGATTTACTTTCACTCAGCGCCGTAGTGACCTACATATATTACTGTGACATGGTTCGCTCAGATACATACATACATAATCAACTTTAGTCTGCGGAAATAAATTTGTTTCCACGTTTCAAACACCGTCAGCTTTAATAATCGGATTTGTAAAATCTCTACTGCACGATGATTTTCTACTTTATTTCATTTTTACAGTTTTTTCTTGTGTTCTTCGCCAACGCTGCTCTCTGCAACTGCTTTCGACATTTTCGCAATAAACGCACACGCGCAAATATGGGTTACCTACGTGTCCTCATCAGGAACTTTAATGACTTTCTACTCGCCAGAGAATGAAAATCTCCACACCCACTCACATGCACACAGTCACAAACTAAAGGCTACAGGGTTACGCACGCACTTTTGCGGAAGCTATATGAAAGCGACGTGTTGTCCGCACGTCCATGTCAGCGCAAAGGGATAAGGGATATGAGCGCCCGGTGGCATGTAAGATGTGTCGGAATAACTGTATATGCCGCAGTGGTTATACACCTTGCCGCCGGTATATGGGTTATATAAAACTCTGTTGCGGCTTTACTTGAGATAAAATATAATGAAAATGCTAGGTAAATGCCAGGGGTACGATTGGCGCATGGGCAGGTGGGGGCGGTTGTGTAATGGAAGTAATATATTGGTGTATAAATTTGTAGCGCTGTGGGTGATATGAATACAAATTTATATGACACACATATTTTACTCGCATATATTTAGGTGTTGAGCTTTTTTGCTCTATATATATGTATGTATTGTATATATTATATTATATGTGCATGCCTTGAGTTCTTCGACATAGTAGCATAATTTCGGGCTTGCAACGCACATTCATTACTTGCTTACATATATATGTACGTAGCTTAAAGCTGTACAATTGTGTCAAAATATTATATATTCATGCTTCAAAATATATATATCTAAGAGGACTGTTCGATTTTTCGAAATCTGGGCTTAAGTTCCATTCGCTAAAATTTTGTTAGAGACACGCTTGAACTGGCCGGCAGTAGATGAACGAACTCTCGTTTTTCTTCTATGTACGTCCTTTTAAAATGCAATAACAAGAGAGAGAGAAAAAGATGGAGAAAAAGAGAGTGAGAAAAAGAGACAGACATAATGAGGAAGGGACAGTAAGAGAGAAGGGAGTAAGAGAGAAGGGAGAAAAAGAGAGAGGAAGAGAGAGAAATAAAAAGAGATCGATTTGATGCGTTAAAGGTCTAACTCTTTTTCTAGATTTTGGAGCCTAACATATGATACGCATCTGAGCTGGCCTTCAAGAGATGAACGAACTCTCTCTTTTCATCTATGTCTAATGTAATCTTTAGAGAGAAACAGAGAGAGATAGAGGAAGAGAAAGAGAGAGAAAGAAATGGATATCGCTTAGGTGCGTTAACGATCTTAGCGAAGTTCTCAAAATCTTCACTATATTATTTCTTGTAGCCTGAGCTGGCCGTCAATAGATGTTCATTCGCTTTTCATCTACATCTTTGTCTCTGCAATCAGTAGAGAGAGAGAGAGAGAGTGTGTGAGAGAAAGAAAGAAAGGGAAACAGAGATATGAAGAGAGAGAGAAAGGGAAAGTGAGAGGGAGAAAGAAATGGAGATCGATTTGTTGAGCTAATTATCAAGCTACCCTCGTATCCACACAGAAACTATATTGCATATACTCAGCCGGTGTATACAAGCACCACCCCGGGTGACCATATAATCTCGCTTTCGACTAGCCCTTCAACCGCAATCACCACACATGTTCACTCCCACTCACACATACATACAAACTCAAACGCATAATGCCCACAGGAATTGCGCCTGCCTGCACCTACATATATATGTATTTGTAGGTACAAAGGTGTATGCATGTTTGGCGTAGTTCTGATAGCTGCTACTTTGTGCTTGCTGCTCTATCCAGTGGCATCATAGATACACACACACACGCTGACATAGACATGCCCGTGTGCGGCTGTTGCGGTGTCAAGTGCACCGGAATTTCACTGTCCAGCCATTATTACATAGTTGTTGTAGGTGCTTTCAGTGTTTGTTGTTGTTTAATAGCCAAACCAAGTGTAATGGCTATGCGCTCAATTGCATAAGAATCTGCGCAATTAAAAGTGAAATGCATGCTTTTAAACTCTAACGCACACACAGGCACATACACAGGTACTTACATATACATAGTTCAGCTGTATGGGTGCGTTGTGGCGATCGGATATGGCGAAGACCAGCATTTTCTTTATTATGCTTCTGTATGAAGTTTAAGTGCCGCAATGAGAGACTTAAATTGACGACAATCAGTTAAAGGGTAGACTTTAAGGTGAGGCAATCAGTTTTGGTTTTTGGGTCACCATTTTGTTGCTTATTTCGTCACTTATGC
Organism: Bactrocera neohumeralis; assembly: GCF_024586455.1. Lineage (NCBI taxonomy): Eukaryota > Metazoa > Arthropoda > Insecta > Diptera > Tephritidae > Bactrocera > Bactrocera neohumeralis. Next base: position 78,745,967 of record NC_065923.1, on the reverse strand, counting down.
GAGTGAGAAGTTTAGCAAGTTTGGCTTAAGACCGCACTAAGTTTGTATTTTTCTTAATTTATTGTTTAGACCTTACAGATCTGCTTTCTAGCTTGCTAAATTCGACTTAGATCTTCACTAAGTACTTTTACAATTATCTATATCAAAAACAATCTTAAATGTTTCTGTAAGCGTTTTTATAAAACGTATGAGAATTACAGATTTGCAAATTGAGATTTTTTGAAATTTTGAATTACTAGTTTTAGTCAGCATGCTTGAACAGTCTATTCAACTACAGTATAGCTCACTATTTTATAGATTTTCCTTAAAACTATGTGAAAGTTAAGTCAAAGCTTCCAGTTTTTATAAAAATTCCTTAAAGCTCTATCAAAGTTCCGTAAAAGCTTCTGGTTTCCTTAAAAATTTCTTAAAGTTCTGTGAAATCTTCTGTTTTTTGTTTGTAATTTCTTAAAGGTCCATAAAAGTTCCGTGAAAGCTTCAGGTTTCTTTGAAATTTTTTTAAAGCTCCATCAAAGTTCCGTGAAAGCTTCTGGTTTCTTTGAAAATTTCTTAAAGTTCTGTGAAAGCTCAGTAAAAGCTTCTGTTTTTTGTTTTTAATTTATTAAAGCTCCATCAAAGTTCAGTGAAAGCTTATGGTTGCGTTAAAAATTTCTTACAGCTAAACGAAAGCTCAATGAAAGCATCCGCTTTTCTTAAAAATTTCTTAAAGCTTAGTGAATCCTGGAAAGTTTTGTAAAAGCAACTGGTTTCCTTAAAAATTCCTTAAAGTTCAGTGAGTCCATTAAAGTTTAGTGAAAACTTCTGGTTTTCTTAAAAATTATAAAATACTTATATATTTATATATCTTATTATGCGAATACGCTAGTTATTAAGTTACTTATTCACATTATTTTTTTCAGAGTTTGCATTCTAAAGAAACACACGCGGCATCTACAATGGTTCACAAGTCAATTCGACACAGGCGAGTTTCGCAAAAATCGCTCGCCTGAAGTCAACAAATTTTAATTTATGAATTTCGAAAAAACTTACAAAAAGTAATGAAATATTGCAGTCTTAAGGTAAGTGAGAATTTAACTAAAGCTTCAATAATTTAATTTAAAATATTCGGGGTTTAATTTGTACATAATATCTTGGAATAACAGAGTTAATACTCTTTGTGTGTGTTGTGATATACCTTATCCCGAGCTGGGAATACAAGACGATCCTAACTAGATTTTATATAGTTTAGCTTCCATTGAGAGCCGCATCTCTAGACATGGCATGTCGTAAAGAAAAACACTCAAGGTGAAAATTCACTCTCTTTGTTTTTGGAAATTAGTTAGTACGCCTTTTTGCGATTTTTGAGTCTTTCAAACAGTCCAATAACGATATTTGAAAAAAGTATTAAAGGGTTAAATATAAAGAATTCATTACAGGGTGACCCAAAATTTAATAAAATAGTAATTGCTTCACTTAACATTGTATAAATGAATATTCCTAAACTTCAACTCATATCCACAACAAATAGCTTAATACACATTGACACCGATTTATCTATGTATATCTACTATCACTGCATATGTTGCCTACATTTGTGCGCGCCATAAATTCCTTCTCTCACAGACGTCAAGCGACCCGTAGCCTGAGTACAAGGCGAACCGTTGACCAAGAGCGCTAATGCTCATTTATTCATTTGGCTCTGAAAGCGCCAGCGTGTCCTTGATTCGAGAACGCTAACGCTGTTGGGGAATGCGCTCGCAGCGGAAAAGGAAGTAATATGCGAAAAAGTAAACATGCAAAGCGGCGAACGGCGAAACGAGGTTAACACAATCAAAGCGCAAATAGCAAAAATATGCGCGTCAAAAGTGAAAATATACGCGCAGTCGAAGAGAAAGGGTGAAAGAGCGGAAGACGGAAAAGAGGGTGAGATCGGAGGCGCGGCAAAAAACAGCAAACGTTTGTCAAACAAAAAGCAAACGAAGCGCAGCAATGTAGCAAATGTGCACGTTTTATGGAAATTTCAATTTTCAAAAAACCAAAAAAGAAACAACAATCCAGCAAAAAGATGGACCATTTTGCATTTGCGCGGCGTTTGCGCCAAAAATGTGTAGAGTGCGCCAAAAAACCGGCTACGCAGAATTCGTTCAAACAATTTGAAAATGATAGAAATAACGGCGCATACAAGCGATAGAACGACGAAAATGGTAAACCGCTGTAGCATATGCGCTGGCGCCTGGAGATAGGCAAAGCAGAATATGGAAACGCTTTCATCTAACGGCGAAATCGATGTTTTTTGTGCTGCGCTGAAACCTTTTTTCTGTAGTTTTGTGCGAAAAAATATTGCTTTTTTGCGCTTCGAAGTAAAAAAGAAAATTGCTTAAAAATTGAAGTGCGCGCCAACCCGTACACAAAGTATTTGAAAGAAACGCCAACAAACTGCCAACGAAAGCGAAATGCGCTGTCCCAATTTCGGGCCACGCAGCGCTGACTGGCTAAGTGCCCAGCTGTATGTGGTGGCTGCTGAGCGGCCAGTTTGTTGCCAGCACGCGGGCACATAAATACATTGCTGTATTTAGTAGCGGCGGTCTTTCTGGCATACGCGCGCCACTTATATGTATATGTGTGTGTCTGTGTAAGTTAAAGTAATGCGCGCGCGCTTGATAAGCGGCATGCCGCCTTTGCCGCTGTCCATTCCGTTGCTGCTGTATCGCTGGCAATTTACATTTTATTTCGGTGCGCATTTTTTATTGCTTTGCATACAATTTCCTTTCTCTCCCCTCTTATGTTGTGCGCGCGTAGATATGCTGCAGTTTTTTGCCACACGGCGCCTGCTTCACATCTGCCACTGAATGCTTCGCTTTCATTTATTTGAATATGATGGATTGTTTTATGATTTATACTTCTGATGCGGCGGGGAGTGCGTCACAGCGTGTGTCAAGTCTGTTTCGAGTGCTGCGATTAAGCTGAAAATGCCGTTGTTGAGTTGGTGTGCCAAGCACAGTTTGATGGAAGTTCAGCGAAATAAAGCCAACTTCAATCGGCTTAACTATTGCATAACCTTATAAACTGGAGTAAGGCAGATTTAATTTTGGTGAACTTAAATTTTTAATTTCTTTACTTTTTTATTTAAGAATTGAACTTGAGAATTTCTGACATTCCTTACACAATTTCTATCGAAATGCCGCAGCTTTGGCTCAAAGCGCTTTGTCGATTTGTAAGTGACTTCTTTATAGGAGTTTATAGGTACCACAACTAGCCAGCGTTCTAAGCTGTTCAAGTGAGATCCTTTTTAAGATTGATTTTTTACCTAACCTCTGCTTTAAACTTAAACATAAAACATATAAAGGAAGAGAGCTCGACTCATCAGCTAACAATATCATAGCTAAAGTCTGACCTCAGTCCACTAAATTTTTCATATCTCTCAACTATCTTCATCTAGTTGATTGGCTCCTATAAATTAGATTCATATTTTCCTAGGTTGAACATGAAGCATCAATAAAGAACGAACTCATTTATTTAAAGCTAGGAACATTTTTCTCTTCTTTATGTGTTGGCTGTTCTCGTTTGTCTTCGGCTTTGTTGAGGACTCCAGTCAAGCGGTGTCGGCCTCAAAATTTCATCCGACAAAGGAAGCCGAAATTAGGGCTATCTTTGAATATCAGATTGCTATTGGCTCCTAAATGCACAAACACATAGAAAAACTATTTATCAGCTTTGACTCATATTTTGTGAATGTCATGGCAGCAGATAACATTCCGAAAACAATTTTTAGGAATGCTATCGAGTTTACTTTAATTTTCCGGTCAAAACTCCGGTTCCGTTTCGGCTACGTATATCCTCGTGTCGTAAAATCCTTAGGTCCTCGCTATCGATTTTACAGTAATTTTCCGGTCAAAACTCCGGTTCCGTTCTGGTTACGTAGGTCCGAGTGTCGTAGACATATTAAGTCTTTGCTATCGATTTTAGTCATTTTCTGGCCCCTGAGAATCGGAGCCCTTCCGGTTACGTAAATCCGAGTGTCGTAGAATCCTTAAGTCTTTCCTATCGATTTTACAGTCATATATCATATGGTCGCCGGAGTCCTTCGGGTTACGTAGAATCCAGTTTCGTAGTCTTCGATATTGATTTTACAGTAATTTTCCGATCAATACTCTGGTTACGTAGAACTGATTGTCGTAGAATCCTTTATTCTTCGATTTTACAGTCATTTTCCGATCTCTTCCGGTAGATCCTAGTGTCGTTAAATCCTTAAGTCCTTACTAATGCGAGTCTAGTCTTCACTAGTTTCGATATATTTTCTAAAATATATAACCGTTAAGTCTTGACTCCTTATTAATGCAGTTCCAGACTTCCAACTTTTGAGGTTTTGAAATGTGCTGATCATATTACCAAATTTTTTTTCTATAGACTATAGTGTGCAAAGATTTTTATTCAATTCTAAGAGAGAGAAAGCGATATTTTGGTAACTTTTACTACAAAATAGACCGTTTTTCAGAAACTTTAGTCGTAACTTACCGGGTAGTTCCTTATTCACCTCCTTGTACCACCCTATATGGTCCTTCATATGTAAGAGATAGAAAGAGAGAGAGAGAGCGATTTGTTGTGGCTTTTTCTACCATAAAAAAGAGTATTTTTGGAGACTTCAGTCGTATTTTAGCAGTCAATTAATTATTTATATCTTCTCATATCATAGAGAGGCAAAGAAAGAGAAAAAGTAAGGTAGAACGATTTTTGGCTATCATCCTTCATACGGCCCCTCATATACTAGAGAAAGAGACAGAGAGAGAGAAAAAAAGGAAGAGAGAGATAATGAGAGAAAAGTAAGCGAGAGAGTGATTTTCGGTGGCTTTTCACTACCATAAAGGAGAGCGTTTTTGAGCGGCTTTCGTCCGATCTTACCGATTGTCCTTCGCAGCTTTTTTGAGTACTTTTTGAACTTTTTATATTCTAGTTTAGACCAAAATCTCTTTTTACAGTTTACAGTTTTACCAAATTAACTCTTGACTTTAAAAAGGACTTTCGTACTAACAATACTCTTACTCAATATTAGTGGTTTCTTTCTGCAAATAATTTTTTGATTTCAAAATTACTAGTGGAGTAAAAATGAATAGAAATTGGAACAATGTGCAACCAATTTGGAAGTTGTCAAGCAATTTGCTAGAGCTTACTTAATTCCGTATTTGAATACATCCAATCCAATTTCTCATCTAAATGTCATTTCAAAACCAGAGCGCATAGAAAGCGAATTCTTCCGCGAGGCAATATTATTTCAATAAATTTTTGAGTTCTCTGCAATCGAGTTAAGAACTGTGGCATCAATATAACATTTGGCAATCGCCCGGACGACAGCTGTAAAAGGCGAAATGAGATCTTCAAAACTGCGGCGCTTCAAACTGTCAGCTGCGTGCATCAAATACTAGTAGGTGTGAGTGTGTATGTGTGTGCTTGCGCGTAACCAAGGCAACGCGATTGCCAATTTTCTATTTATTTACAATCTCCCGCTTTATTTGCAATTGAATGCGCACACAAAATGCCCGCCCTTTTTGTTGGTGTTGTTTGCTTTTCTTCATTTTTGCAAGCAAATACACGAGCACTATGTATGTACTTAGTGTGGCAGAGTATTGAGTTTACAGCGAAATTTTAAGAGTACACGAGCATAGAGCAAATTGTCAAACAAAGTATCAACTTGCAACATCAGCAATGCCAGCGGCATGTAAGCAATGCAAATAACAACAAATGCTGCAAGAATAAGCATGTCAGTGTGTGTGTGTGCATTGCAACGAAATTGGAAAAAGCCAACAAGAGTCAACGTTTCAAAATTCCTAAAAGTGCTCTATACACATAATTGTATGTATGTGTGTGTTGCGCCTTCATTGCAGCAACAAATGCGCAGCGCTACCAACTATGCACTTGCACTTGCAACATGACACTTGACGATGGGCGCTTTTAGCGACAAATTCAAATATCAGTTTTGTGATGAAAGCGCCAATGGCGGTGTGGTGGTGGGGTGAGGGGGGTCAGCTGAGTGAGCGGTTGAGCTAGCTGCGGCGCAGGAAGCACAGAGCACAGTTCCGCTGTTGGGTTTGGGTAAATGCATATTAAAGTAAGCGCTCATATTGCAGCTTTACGTTTGTATGTGCAAATATTTGAAATTCGTTGTTGTTGTTGTTGTTTTAGTGGCAAAAATAAATTGACATCTTATAAATCACATACTGTTGCATGGAGAACAACAACGATTTTGTTTAAGTTATTGCAACGCCGCACACACATACACACACATACATACCTACATATGCATACATACAAGTATTTGCTCGTCAATGTATTTGTATTGCTTGTTGCAAGTTGTTGAAGACTTTATGCACTTCAGTGATTTTGTTGCAACAGTAGCTGCGGCAGTTGCAATCATAAAATGGCACAAGCAGCTGCCACATAGCTCACAAGTACAAGCGCAAAGATGGCATATAAATAAATAAATAAATATATATATACACATACATATGTTGCAAGGCACATAGTTGCAACACATGCAACAAGAAGAAAATATGATTTGCTGTTGCAACAATCTTTGTAATTCCATATGTCCTTCACAACTCCAATTCGCTTTCCATTTCTCTTATTTAACAATCAGTTTACCGTTAGGTGGCACTCCTTTGCCATGACACAATTACTATACATACATACATATATGCATAGTTCTAGTATTTATTTAACAATTTTGAAATGTGATATTTGTATAAAAATCATGAGATTGTGGCTCCAAATGTACAAGTGCTGAAAAGCTTTGAGGCAAGGATTGCCAAGCAATGGTTTATGGAGACAAAGCTCAACAAGCTTGCAACAAGATGCTGATAAAAGCTCGTTTCTGGGCCACTTTCAGTATCTCGAACTCTCCGAAAGCTTTTGAGTTTATGACTTAAAAACTTAGAAAGCTTAGGAATTGTAGAGTGTATTCATATCATCACTGTACCACCTTCAGTTTCGATCTTTCCGAAAGCTTTTGAGTCCAGAAAGCTTTGAAAATATAGAGAAAACTCATATCATCTTTGTGACACCGTTAGATGTTCGAAGACTCCGAAAGCTTTTGAGTCTAGAAAACTTAGAAGTTTTAGAGATAACTTATATCATCTCTGTGCCATCGATAGATACTCAAAGTCAACGAAAGCTTTTCAGTCTATAACTTATACAGCTAGTCAGCTTAGAAATTGTAGAAACAAAACATCTGACTCATTCAGAATTAAGAACTCTATAAATTATTCACAGTAAGAGTTAGACGATGACGCTTTATTTAATGTCTCATGACCTGAGAAATCTATAATCGGTTCGTAGAAAAGTTTCATATGACTTAAGCCGAGAAGTTTATTGAATAGTTCTTCAAAAGTCCATCGCGTTCACATCAAACCATTCAAAATTTTCGTAAAAATGTGAGCTAGACATGTCTTTCGTTCTATTATTATTTATGAACTTTTGAAGTGGCAGTAACTGATGGCTTCTAGAGCTTTCCCGAACACTTTATGCAGATGTGGCTGTTACTCCCGAAATTGAAAATTTTTGGAGCAATGAGTCTTTCATAATATTTTGTCCAGAAGATGCCACATATATTCCGAAAACTTGAGCAACGATTAGGGCAAGCCTTTGTGGTCGGAAATGAACTTCTATTTGCTACCGCATGAGCTTCAAGCTTATGTTGTTCGGTCAGCTTTTATTTATGAACTTTTGAAACAGCAAAGACAGACGTTTGCTAGCACTTTGGTAAAATAGTTTTACCGATTTTGGAACAGCTGTAACAGTCAGCCGAATTTTGGACTGGGTTCAAAAAAAGTTATAGCAAATTAACTTTTCTGGAGCTTTGGCGCTCCTAGGATAAGTGATGAATTGTGTTTCTCGATAAGATTATAAAGCTTTGCAACCATAAGTTATTCCAAAGGCTTAATCCAGCAGTCTGGATACATATTTCGAAAAGTTGAGCCATGCTGAGGCCCAAGGCTTTGTTTAGTATGATCGTAAATGAACTAACCTTCCCGAGTTCTTCGTTAATGCTATATAAATCTGACAAATTTTGGCTTACCTCATTATTCAAATAGCTTAACAACTGTCCCTGACTATCTGTAAATATTAGACAATCCCTATTGAAACTCAACTGATATTCTCTCTTTCTCACTTTCTTACAGGTCGGAAATCTCCTCGTAATACTTTCCCTGTCCGCTAGCACAACCACTAACCCTTTTATTCCTGCATCAAAGTTCGTAATCCAACTGCTGCGCATTGTTTCATCCTTCTTCTTCCAAACACTTTGCTGCTGACCTTTAAACAAATACACTCACCTGCAAATTGCTCCTTAACTGAGTAGCCTTTCAGACCACTTTCTTTGCTGTGGTAACGTTGCTTAATTAACAATTTAAAAAGTAAATAAATTGTTTGAAGAAATTTCACTTCGTACGGGCTGTTTGCAGCTATTTATTGGCTGCTTATTTGCTTGCGGTTTGTTTGTCGTCTGGACCGTCTGGTCGGTAAAGAGTCGTCGTCTGTTCTGCTTCGTTTACCTTTTGCTTTGTATGCAGAGTCTATTTGCCAAGGAAAAACGTTAATAACTAGATATGTATATAAGTTTATGTATGTATATACATATATTATTAGTTTAAAATAGTGAGTGATTTTTCTTTTAATCAGTAAAGAAGGTGGTTAAGTGTAGATTCTTCAAAAAAATCTTTCTTAATTGGTTTGATTTATTTAAATTATTGTACTTTTTCCCAGAACGAATAGAACAGATGAAGTAAGAAAGATGTCGTAGATGCGCAAGCTTCTAAAGTAGTGATATATTCCATCCCACTGACTATGAATTCGGTTACCAAGAGATCGCGGTCTCAGCAACTGTTCGGACTCTCGTAGGTCATCACCCTGAAACGAATTGGTTCTTAGTGATTTTTACCATTGATGGTTGTTAATGGCGGAGCTGGATATTTCTTCATTTTCGATTCTTGCCAAAATGTTGGCTGACCACCGCTGTTGAATAACAGCAGTTTTTGCCAGCATTTCTGTGGATTCTTTCGTTATCAACCACAGGATCGCATCCTGGTCTCTTCCTTGCCAGAGTCCACAGCGGGTTTCTCGACTCCCCTGATGAATCACCATCCCTCAGTTGACAGATTTGGGTTGCAGGCTCTGGTGAGCTGCATTGTCTGATCCATCTGCGATATTGTAGCCGGGATTCATAGCTTCGCCTTTGGTCGACTTCTTGTCAACCGCTGCCAGCCAGGTTCCGGGGTATATCTCCCCAACTTTGGCTATTGCGTACCTTTAAGATAGATCGATCGATAGTCATCACCAGCTACCATCTTGATCTGGTCCTGGTGCCATTTGACATCCGTGCATGCCGGTGGCGGAACGTGGTGGCTTAATAGCACTTCCAGCGCCATATTTATCGGAGCGGTTTGCATCCATTTCCATTAGGCTCTGGAGATTTTTCCTTGGGGATCTCTCTCAACCAGCACACAAATGATAGTGTGGTTCCAAGCCATATCAGCACGCCCTTTGTATTCAGCCTTTTGACAGACAGCTTATCCTCTTCTGCTGGAGTCTGTCGCTTGTCTGCCAATGCTGGCGGTTCACATTAGAGCTAGGTAAAACTGCTTTCGCATAATGATTGGACTATTTGAGCTTCCTGTAAACTCCTCATTTGTTAGAAGTTGTAGCTGCACACTTGTCAGCAAGTAGACAGCATGTCGCTTCTCCACATACCTTGCTTCCGCTGGGTCATCTTTCTTTAAATTAGGTCATCCCCTGGCAGACGGTGTGTCACCTCTTTCCCTTCCTATTTAGCAGCCAAGCTACAGGGTTTGGTTCCGGTTATCGCTGGTGTTATTGCCTCAATGGAACTAGTCTTCGCATCAGTTCCCTTGATAGTGCTAGCTCCTATAGCTAGATCAAGCTTCGCTGTCTATTTTCCAGCTCCTTACAAACTCTGTCGTGTTCTAAAAAAATTGTTTAATTTTTTTTAAGATCTAGATTCTTTTAACTCGTTTGGTTTGTTTTAGTTATCTTGACTCATAGAGGATAGTAGATTCGCTGGCACATTGCGCTCGCTACGCAAGTAAGGCCATCATATAACGCAGGGCGCCAGGTATCCGTAAGCTCCGCTCAGGGCTGAGCTATTTAAGGGCCCCCAGCCAGGTTGATCCTCGGCACTGGTCGCATGTCACATTGATCCAGTCCATCTTATACCACCAAACAGTATTTTAGTTACTAGAGAGAGTAGAATTCGGTAGGGACATCTGTATTTTTTCCGACCGGCAGTCGATAGCAAGAAACCACATTCAATAGGTAGCCATTTAATTATGGACTAAAGAGATTCGCAATCCATGTTTTATCGATATTTCATCTATGTAAGACTCATTTAAGTTACCAAACTGGGGTTTCGGTGACAACCGGCGATCGAGGTAGGATTGAATCGGACCCGAGCCAACCGACCTCCGTAAGATAACCAAAGCTAAGCTTTTAGAAAGAGTTAGGGTTCTGATTGGTACTTGCCAGCTGCATTCGATTTTAGTCATAGAGTCCGCCGCAGTGATTTTGAGCTGAACATTCCCATTCACCGTCTCTTTTTTATCGATAACCTGCTGTAAGTTCACCCCACCCAAGAACGTTTCAATGCACTAGGTTTGTGCGTACAATACTTCTCACCAAGTTATCACAGCAGTGCATTAAAGCTGTTTGAGATCGCTGCCTCCAACTCTCGTAACACAAATCAATTTAACCGCAGGCATTGCGTTGTGCATTTACCACAGAATTTCAATTATACGCCTGCCGCTATGTGTATTTATGAGCAAAAGAATGGAAAACTTTCACCGAACCGCTCGAATAACCCAACAACAAATATGCGCAATAGTACTTGTTGCAACTATGCCGCAACTGCCAACGTTAAACGCATTTTTGCAATCTGCGGAAAAAAACATGAGAAGAAAAGAAAAGCGAATAAAAAGAAAGTACATTTTCCATTAAGACATTTCTCGAATTCGCACAATTTCAATTTCTTTGCTTTGCGCCGCTGCATTCGACATGCCCACGCGCGCCCTGCCACCATATTGCATGCATCCTTGAAGAAGTTGAAACAATAGAAAAATTCCTTGCGGCCATGCAACACAATGCGAGCGTGCAATATGGCAACATAACGGTGAAGAAATAAATGGATTTTTGCAGTTGCATGTGGCTGGTGGCGCCACACCAGGTGCCACACGGGCGCGGATAGGCGCGCGCGCGCTTTCACTGCTTTCACTGTCAGCTGCCACCTGTGCGCCTCACAATCCGCTGCCACACAATTGGAGCAAACAAGCAATGTCGTCGTCGTCGTCATGGTGCAGCGTCAGTAACGGCATTGTAAAGCATTGTTCGCGTTCACTATACGCTCTTGATTTCATAAACTTGTAATTCGCTTTCGTTGTCGCAAGTCCTTCGCACCGCCCACCGCGCTGCGGCATAGTTGCATTATACCTCAGCGCTCAGTTTCAGCATCTTAGTTTTGTGCCACTTTTACTTTTGTCTCGCGCCGCTTCCTGCAAAGCCGCGCACCGCTACCATTTTTCCGCTCAGCGCTTTTTTTTATATTTTTTCAATTTTTATATATCATTTTTCTATAAAAAAGAAATAGATTAATATGGTTTTCCCGCCTGCCCTTACGTATGCGCCCTTCACTGTCTTCACTTCGCTCATTTCTCATTTGCCACGTTTTGTTGCAAGCATAAGCGTTCGGTTTGTTATTGTATTCGCTGATTGCCGTTGCAATTCTGTATAGAGGGACGACAAATGGCGGCGGTGGGCGTATGTCATTGAAAGTGAAACCATTAAAAATGCACTCGACACAATCGACGCCGCAGCTTTCATTTTCAACTGCGTCAACAAAAGAAACTATTTATTTGTTCTCCATATTTACCTTTATATTGCATTTGTTAACAACGCCATTATTTGCTCGTGACGCCCCTATTGTGCCCATTGTTCTCATCAATATTAACGTCCTTGCCGAAGTTCAAAAACTATTTCTCTTCACTTTTCCTGCTCTCGCAACAATCGATACGAGTGCTCACATAAACTTGTGCGATTTTTTATTCCGAACTTTGTCGTATTTGTCAAAGTGCTTCTGGTTTTCAAGTGCTTGCGGTAATGGAACTTGCTGCATATTTATAGTGGGTTAATGAGCTGTTGAGAAATGGTGCAACTCTGTTGTACAATAAAGAAAGTAGTTTTAACTTTCCAGAGTTGAAGGTTGAGGGGCGTAATCGACTTCGTGGAGGATTCTGCAGGGAGCCAGACGCTAGTACTAAACCGCATCGGGAGATCTAATTTAGCCAATGCCTCGAGCTTTTCTCTCTTCCACACTTCCAATACCCTGGTTACCACCTCCTTATAGAGGGATGCCCACCGTTAATTATTAGTTTATTAGTTTACATACCTGCCATCCGACACTCTCACAATTAGGTGGTCCTCCACTGGATATCTCAATCATAGTAGATCTAACCATACCCTCGGGGTTTCATCCTGCGCAGGAACATCTTATAATAAAAGTAACATCTTTTCCGACATTTAGTTTTGGAACCATACCCTATTTATTGCAGACCCTCAGTCCGTTTCATAAATTTTGTTTTATTATCGTTTAAAAGCTCTTAAAAATTCTACAAAATATATGGGTTTTGGCATCTGTGGAGTTCAAAGTTACTTCTAAAAATCTTAATAAATTTGTAGCCTCATGCGAGAAGAAGAATTTATTTTGAAAAGTAAATTTTCCATATAAGGTTATTAGAAAATTTTCTTAAAGTGAAAGCTATACGAGGAGCTTTCATATTAGCTTTAATATAACTTTACGTAGTAAAGTTTTGCGTGAAAGCACGATCCAGAGCTTTCAGGATTGGAAAATATACTTCAATACCTTGTTCTTTCATCATAACGAGGTATTTTGTTCAAGCTTTACACTAAAAAATCTTTCATATAAGGTTTAATAAACTTGCAGCTAATAAAGCTTTAGTTGAAAGCATTATTCAGATCTTTTAGGTATGGAAAATATTCTTCAATACATTGCTGTTTCACCAAAACTCCGATGTATTTTGTTCGCACCCTACATTAATGCCATGCACTGGTCATATACATATATACTTGTGTGGTCTGAACACTATGAGCTTTCACCTCAGCTTTAATAAAGCTTCAGGTGAAAGTTTTGTCTAGAGCTTTCACGCTTGGAAAATATATTTCACTGCTTTTCTCTTGCATCTTCTTTATATTTTGTTCATGTTTTCCAGTTAAATCACCTTCTAGTCGTATTTCAACAGTCTGGCCAACATTTTTTCGACAAACTGAGATATTTGACGTGGAATCTGTCAATTTCAATTAATTTTGACTATAATGAAGCCTAGCATAAGAGGAGACACCTTCTTCAGGACAACTCTGTCCTTGCTAACAAACACTTTGGCCAAAAGCAAGACCGGTAACCTATATATTGGGTAGTCGAAAAAGTCTTTTCGTATTTTGTTAATAGATGTCGTCGCAGCCGTATATCTCCAGTGCTACCAATCACATTGTGTCATATCATATAGTGTTGGCAAGGTGAGACTGTAAGCTTCATTTCATTAAATTCGGAAAAATTGAAAAAAAGTTAAAGCTGTTCAAAAATGAGTGAAAATAGTTGAGGTTGGATTAGAAATACGGAAAGACATTTTCGACTACCCAATATATACCATAAGTGTGGTAGAATTGTAACTTCGAGCCTACAATAAAGTTTCTGCATAGTCTCTGTTCCACAAAACTCGGTAATTGCATATATTTTCCCAACAAATTAATTAAGCGCTTGCACTTAAACTAATTGCTATATGAAACACAATACTTTAAGCCTTACGTTTTCTTAATTCCACTTCTCCACCATTTTATATTTATTTTTCTACACCAAAGCGCCATTGTTTACAAATTAAGAACTCAAGCGGCTAAAGCAAATGGGAAATATGCTTAAAATTATGCGCGAGGAAAATGAATAAAATATTTTGGTGATTAAAAAAATATTTCTCGCACTAAGCGACTAACCTTTTTGCGCACACTCCCCTCGACAGTTAACGAAAGAAAGCACATGAAGTCATGCGTGTAAAATATTTTAGCGTTCCAGCAAAGACGCTTTGCGCTAAGTAATGCAGCAATATTGCGGCAAGCACGGCAGGACCTTGTTGTGGCAACAGACAAATCTTCTCAAGCAGCGGCGGGGTTTATATATAAGCATAAAGTAAATACTCCCACCAGCCACAACACACCCACTCATATTTGCCGCTTCACAGCTGCCACTAAGCGCTCTGTTTTCCAGTTAGCGGTCCAACAAACTGACCAACTGCCTGTCTGTGGAAAAAATTTGTTACGAATATGTATATATATATATTGATACATATATATTTTGTACATTCTAGATTGCACTTGAAAATTTAGCCGACGTCCTTATCAAGTTTCCACGCCGCCATATTTTTTTTTGCTCATTTTTATTTGGTCTCTCGTCGAGTCTGAAGCAGGACACGTCGAAGAGCAGCCAGCCAAATAAGCTGTAGCTCAAGTTCAAGCACCACTTCAAGCGTAAGTCGTGTGCACTTAATTCAATTAAGTTAAAAAATTTTATTTGAAAAAAAGAGCGCAGCAATAATAACAATAATAGTAAAGCAATGCAAGAAAATTGGAGAGTAGGAGCTTTATTAGGGTGTTGAAGATTGGGGGGTAGCCGAAAAAATGCAAATATCTGCAGATGTCTGCAAATGTGGGCAGCGTTTGTAAACATACTAAAAGAAGTCTTTCATAGAAGTGGCGGTAAGCAGGAATTTTTAATATTATTGTTTTAAATAAGTCAAGCATAAATAATTAAACTTGATCGCAATAAGAACGCTATAGTCTTGCGAAATAGGGATTTAGTGTAGAGGAATTAATATTTGTATATGCAGCGTGGTTTCAAACCACAAGCAAACAGCTGTTTATACGTAGTAAAGACGCACACCAACACTTTTTTGATTCTTCCTTACAGCATTTGAACTCCCATCGATTATTCGAATCCTCGCTTCTTCTAATTTACCCAAGGTTAGCCTTATGAAAACTTATGACCAACGGAACCTAAAAGCTGTGTAAACTAGATTCGCGGTAGTTAGTGAGTATTCTGAGCCGAGGAATAGGAAGTCCACCATGTTACCCTGCCAAAGTAACCACAAATCTTTGAGGTATTCTTAGTGATAAAAATTGTCTGCTAAAAACCATTAAGCTCTTGAAAAGTTGCCCAAGTTGAAAAATATAAATTGTCATCTGATCAAATTTGACCCGGATTGTAAAAAATGCCATTAGATATACCATCTGAGACCATAATTTTTCGAACATTGACTAGTAAGTTTAGCCCCACTTTCACTTCAGAGATTTTGGAGAGTTTCCCTTTCCGTTCTTATTTTTTTCATTGGAAAGTAACAACAAAACTTTGAGGCATTTTAAGCCATAATTAAGCCAAATTATATACTGACAACCGTTTAGTCCCCCAAAGTCACCCAAGCTGTGAAAAGAAAATATTTACCACCTGATCAAATTTGACCCGGATTGACCAAAAAAAAACAACAACAGCATTAAGTATAGCATTGAAAGCCATCATTTCTCCTATATTGAATGGCATTTCGTTTTGCGTTCGGCGGTTCAACTCAAAAAAATATTAACCATCTGATCAAATTTGACCCGGACTGACAAAAAAAAAAAATAATTAAGTGTACCACATAGCACCATCATTGCTCGAACATCGAAAAAATGCGAAGTACTTGCTCCACCTCGAATGCCGAAGGTTTACGGACTACTTCCTTACTTATTACATCCATGAAAAATGTTTACTCGCAGAAAGTGAGAAAGAAATGTTCAAAGTACTATATACCCATGTACATACATTACTTCATACACTTTTCTTTAGCTTGTTAACTACCTTTCGAAAAGCTGCAGCCAATTAAGCAAAATCGACAATTTCTCTCATGGCAAATAATGCATTTTCAATTGAGCTCATAATACCAGGCCTCGAACTGCAACATAATTATTTCTTATGGCAACAATATATACCTGACAATGCATTATACAATGTAATTATAGCCTTAGGACCAGATCAGCAACAAACTGGCAATTAGTTGATAATCTGTTTGGCCAATACGATAGAGGCGCTAGGCTGACGAACCCTTGAAACACTAATAACAAGAGGGGTGTATGTAAGGGGGATGTTAACAAATAAGACAGACATATATGAGTATAAGTGCTTAAGTACATATTTATGGCTGTTAGTGCTAGTTATGAGGGATGATACCCTGTGGGAAATTGGTTTCCCTAGTTCACTGTACAAACAGGTTTTTGGTCGAAATATTTTTTTTTAGCCGAGACTCAAACCGCCTAGAAACCTTAATTTTCATATACTTGCATGGAAGTCATCCGTTCTTTTTTGCGTTAATATGTATTTTAATCTGCTATTGGCCATTGAGTAGTAATCTAGAATCTGTAAGGCAATAGTTGCGTACTCCAAAATCTTTAGCTTTACCGCGTGAGTGCCAGTGGGACAGTGTCTAGTTAGTCGAATTTTTTGAGCCCTATTTGTAGTTAAGGTCCCAACCACTGACTTCTATGATATTTATCTGAGTAGTACGATTTCCATTCAGTGTATGCAATTAGTTGCTGGTAGTAGAACAGTTTAAAAGCCTTCCGTTTATGGCAGCTCCAAGCGAGCCAAAGCTTTCTGCTACTGATGTTTCGCATAACCCTGATTCTGCCAAAGACCAAATGTGGCGAACGAACAGTAGTCCTGAGTTTTATACAGAGGGTGTGGGTCGAACTGTTGGGTTTGGAACTAAACTCTCTTCAACTATTTAACGTTTGTTCTTTTACAAAGGCAATCTCTTGATTAATGGATATCTGATAGAGGCGCATTAAAATTGATTTAATTTGGCCACAATTTCCAACAAGGCACGCCAGTTCCGACAGTGATACATTACAATGATGAGTGGCTTCGAAATATATGTCTAGATTTGTCGATACATATGTTTGCTAAGCCCAGCCAGTTTGATCGCTTAATCCCGCTGCGTGGCAATGTTGCTGCCTCATGCATTGTAACTCAATTAAAATTTAGTATCTAAGCAAATAATTTCGGCAACTGCATGCACACACTTTCCCAAACATATAGTACATGTAATTGTATAGGAGACTCAGCTCTCACAGCTCAGACCAAGGGTTGCAGGCGGCAGGCGGTCGCTCTAAAACTGATCAACTGGTATAGGCACATTTTGATGAATTGCGCAGCTCAAGCTAATCTGCAACACGGCAAAAAAATAGTACACTGAAAAGTGCCAAAATTGTTTGTTGCACGGCTGTGCGCGCCCGTGGGGTGAAGGTTGCATGTTGAGAGCGGCGCGCAAAAAAAAAAAGAAAACAGAAAATCATTCGTAGGCATGTTTGAGTTTTATTTGCTGACGCAGTGTAAACGAATGTATGATGAGCCAGCGCCTCGCAACGTTGTAAACATGAGGCATGAGGCAGCGTGTATGTGCGGTGGCGGCAGTACACCAGCTCAGCCATTTGCAATTGCAGTTTAGCCAGAACAACAATGCTGCAAGCGTTTGGGCGCGCATCAAAAATTAAACAGGCGAAGAGCGCAGCTATGAAGGCTATGAAATTTGTTGCAATAACAGCAACAGCAACAGTTGTAAGTAGTAGTTGCAGTGAAACAATAATAAAAACACTGCTCGTAGGAGCTTGCAACAGTCAAACAATGCGCACACAGCGATGAACTGCAAATCAAAGCTTGCATAAAAACATAAATCGACCGCAGTTTGAAATACAAGCATGCCCCTTGCAGCCTGTACACAGTTGTTGTGGCAGGTTGCAACAGCCTCACAAAGCGCAACAGCCTTAACATCGCACTCGTCATCATACTCAACATTATGCTCGTCATCATCCGCATCCTCATGTTCAACCTCATCAGAGACCTCATCAACGGCATCATCAACATGCAACATTTCGTGTACCTTGCGGTGCAGCGCTCTCTGTTGTTGTTTATTTGTATTTGTTTTTAATTTGCAACATAAAATACCGCAGTAGTCAGCAGTACTCACTACAACAACAAAAACTCTACACACTACTCTGCTCGGGGCGGCTGTCAGCTTAACGCAAATACTCCTGCTGCTAAGCTAAGCTCGCGCTAATTATCCGCGTAACTGCTGATTGCAGTATAACTTAGAGCTTTGCCTGCCACAAACATACGCACACATATGTATATGTATGCAAGTGCTTAGCAGAAATGCGCTGACATATGCAAAAGTAGCAGCAGTGTTGCAATTGCAGCTATGCATTTTAACTAACATTCATTGCATGTCGGCTGAGTGGGGTTTGGGTCGCGCTGGGCCGCGCTGACGACCGATTAACCTTGCGCCTAATGAGTTCCTAGATTATTTGTATGTAAGTGTAGGTATAGGCGAAGCGCGGTTCATCATTATAGCGTTATTGCGTCAGCAGAAAATTTATCAGCGCCGATTGATGTAATAACAGGCAAAAATTCTTGCTGGTTGTGAGGCGAATGTGGGATTTTCCAGCGCAAATTGAGATACTGCATTTCTGGAAAAGAAAATTGAATGTATTTGAGAAATTAGTGAATCCGACATTTCTGAGCTGCGTCCGTTACTCTTATTCAATTGTGTATACATAGAAATCGGTCCACGGTAAGTGGTACTGAGGTTCAACACAAACCAGGACTGGCTCAGCTACTGCTTACTTGGCACAGCTTTTATTAGTTAGAACAGCATATGGTAGAATCTGATTCCGAAAGTACTGACGTTTTGAGATTTCTGAATAAGCTGAGAACCCAGTATTATTCCAGCGGTGATCTCTGCATTAAAATAAGCCCAATCTTGTGATAATCTTTTGTTGAAAAGCGTTTAATTCTAGAATTGGAATTGGAGGTCAATGACCATTTTCTTTACATTTTCGAAGGCCTATGTCCTCTTTGTTTACATAGGTCAATAAACTTTGTGTTTCAATTTAGCCAAGTCCACAACCTTTGGTTACATTTTCTTCAGACAACAACCTTTGTTACATTTAGGGTCACTGAACCATTTTTTACATTTTATTCTTTACAAGGACAATGACCCCTTTGTTCACATTTGAGGTCAATGAACTTTTTATTTACTCTTAGCCAAGTCCACAACCCTATAGAATTGCTAGGCCTTCGTCGAGGAGCAATCCTGATCTATCTGCTTACTAAGGCCCAACTATAGCCGAAACAACCTACGGAGTAGTTAAATATCTCGCAGCGTCCATCTACTTCAATGGCTCCGTCCACCTCGGATTTTGAGTTAATGTCTAGCAGCACGATCGTCCTTCTCTCATCGAAATATATCCAACTCAATTTACAGTGGATTTTTGAAGAAACAAATTCCTTGACAGCTTAGCCAAGCAAGTTTTTCTACAAATCGGCCATGCAACAAGGTTAATGATGCTACTCAACCTTCATTCGGTGGTTGCTATTTACTGTTATGTGCTACCAACTGCATTTACATTGCTGAATTTTATGACTTTTTGAGTAGCCAGCCGAGTTTGCAAGAGTCAAGTGGCTGCATCAGCGCAGCCAGCCGAAATGCACACGCACACATGCTTGAAAAATGCGATATGAAGGAATGTGTGTGCTCGTGTACCAATGCAAAGGCGTGAAAGCAGATCAACAACTCAACAAGCTGCAGCAACAGCTAAGCAATAAGCACTAACAACAAGCATCCTTCAAAAGTAGCTATTCGCTCTGTATTAGTTGCACGCTGCTTTATTCAGCTTCACAGTAAAGCTTAGATATTCGAGATTCTCTACGTGTGTGTATGTATTTATTAGTGTGTGCATTATGGAAGTTCACTTGTCCGTGGGCACTTGCTTGAAAGGTTAAGTACAACTTGTATGAAGGCATAGTGTTGTAAGCGTACAACCTTGTAGAGAGTAGTTAAGAGCTTAGTTAGGGGCTTTCAGTGTCTCTGTAGTCAGTGAAAAGATTATTGCTAGATTGAGGGATGATTTCAGGTGTTTTTAGATGTAACTTTTGTCAAATAACTTTGGACCGAGTCCGCAATAGTTTATCAATGGCTTTGTATTCTCTACTTACTTTCGGTGAAGTTGGATCAGTTTCTTTACAAACTAAGCAGACCACCAAACGCTTAGCTTAAACAGCGGCGAACCAAGCCATGTTGTACCGCGGTTCTGGAACGTTAATTCTTTTAATATTCAGTTGAGATGTCTAATGACTCAGTTGCTAACCTACAAACCGGTTAGTCATTTGAATCCATTTAAGCAGAGCTTTCTAACCCTGCCAACTTCTCAAAAAGTACTTACTATACGGTGTAGCTCTACTTCATGTATCTGCAGTTTTCAAAACCCGGTTTTTACTGACAGGCATTTGTAGTTGTATGTGTCACTTTGAAAGCCTGCTATTGAGACACAGCGAGTTTGGAATTCTAAAGAATGGTTAAAATTTCAGTAAGTCGAGTATGAACTCAACAGAGTTGCAATCCGCGACTGTCTGTTGTCGACGCTGCGAAACCTTTGACCACCAAAGAAAATCGATTTACTACCGAGAGGTAAAGATATTTAGGTTTTCTTAGCGGAATTTAGATAAATGGCGATCTGTATTTAAAGACTCTATCTCCCAAGCTTGAAGTTAGAAAAGAGCCAACATCAGTGTCAATAGACCGAAGATTAATCTCTGGCAATAGGCCGTTACTGAGCTTATAAATATCACAAGTACTTTATCTTAATACATATGGAATACTTGGTGTATCTGATTAAAAATTCTTGCCGACTTGGGGGTTCACGATGCGAAATCTTTGAGCTCCAAAATAATCGATTAACCACAGAGAGGAAAGAAGTTCTTAAGTCTAAGAAGGTTTTGGGTCTCATGTTGCACATAAGCTCTAGTTTCCAAGCTTGAGGTTCTATAAGGGGCAATGTCACTGCCAACAGACCGAAGACCGATCTCGGGATGTGGACCGTTGTTGAACACTATATTTAATTAAAGGTCCTTACCGAATTTAGAATTTCAAAAAACTATTCTTCAAGTGTCACCGGAAAATCAATTTACCACCGAAAGAGAAAGAGACTCTTAAGTCTTAGAAGGTTTTGGGTCTTCTTAGCGGAAGTAGAATGAACGTAGCTCTCCATTTAAAGGCTCTAGCTCTCGAGCTTGAAAGTAGAAAAGGGACAAGGTCACTACCAATGGACCGAAGATCGATCTCGGGATGAAGACCGTCATTGAACCGACAGTTATCTCAAGTATTTATTTTATTTTAACACATATGTAGTCACCACCCACCCCGGCGGGTAATTTTCTCCTTAAAAACCGAAACCTGTTTTTAAAAAATTGATATCGATTCCGTTATTTCGTGACCTCGTAAGCGCATAAGAGGGAGTAAAAGTGAATGTGTACACTTAACTACAAGATAGTTGTTTTTGTTGTTGTTACAACCCATTTACTTCTGTGCGCTACGAAATTAAAATGGCTCTTGGCTATATTCTTAACTTGCAAAGCGAATACCGTCACTTACACACCTACACGCTCAACGCTTGTATGTGGCAAGCATAAAAGCTACAAAAGCTTGGAACACAAATACTACAAGCCCGAAACAACATCAGCAAAAACAACAACAACAACAAAGGAAAGCATGGTAACAAAGTACCAACGATTACCCTTAAGCACAGCGGCAAGCAAGCATTGCAATGTGGCATGCGGCAGGAAACTACTAAAAAGGGGAGCACAACACAACTCAACTGCAACCAACACATACATACATATATAAGTGTGTAGCATAAGCACCGACATGGCAGCGCTGACGATTTGCATCAGCCTTTGGCCGCATTGCAATGTTGCACAAGGCTCGAATGCGGCAAGTGTTGTTGCCGCCGCTGTGGCAAGTGTGAATCAACGGCGAAACAGTGAGTGTGGCACATGTTGTATAGTATATACTTGTATGTAAGTGTATGTGTGCCGCGTGCATGTCAAGTGGCTCCACGTCGAGTGTGTGTGTGTGTGAGTGTGTTGCAACTGAGTTAAACTTTCGCACCATTCAATGGCTAACAACTGCATAACTGTGCGCACTTGCAACGCTGCAACATTCCTTTGGGAGTCTGGTTGCCATAAATACATATGCCTGTGTATATGTGTGTGTACTTGCAGCAAAATAACTGTTTTATGCAAAGCTCTGCAGTTGTGTTCTTCTTTGCTTTCTTTGCTTTCCCAGCATTTCTTACTGCTTTTGCTGTTGTTGTTTGCCTGCTGTTGCTTAATAACTCAGACGCACTCGCTGCGGTCTCTTCAACTCAAACACACACACTCACACACTGCCTGCACTTGTCCCCGTTGCATATTATGACTGCATAAATAATTGCCCATCGTTATGTTGTTGTATTTTGTGGCCCGCTTTACTCTGGCAACAATAATAACTACTTAATTGTGGATGCTACACTTTTTGTGGCAATGTAATGGGTTGAAATGAATTATCTGGCTTTGTTGCAGTGTCTCTGTTTGGATTAGCTTCTTTTTGGTGCTGATAAATCATAAAAGAAAGTCAATTAGAATTCAAATTTTAGTTATGATACCGTTAGATGGAGAAAACTGGGTGAAGAATAATGTTGTTGTTGCACTGTGGTATAAGGGTTTTCGGTTAGTTGCCCTCCGAGTTGCTAGGCTGGGTTAGCTGAGTTCCTACATTCCATCATAAACACCATTTGATATGCCAAACATCCTTGCAGACCGGATCCAGTTTTGGTTTCACAAAAACTTGTGCTCAAGCCGGTTTAGTCAATAAATCGGCTGCTCTTAGCGTCCAAATTATCGATAAAATCGTATATAGTGGTTAGGACGGACTAGCTCATAAGATTGATCTTCGCCCGTATTATAGCGATAGATCTGATTTGGTTCGCAGTATACGTTGGTCCCTTATGATATACAAAATCTTCTAAAAGTGGATTTCCAGATCCTTATAGATCAACGAAGTGTTTCTCGCTTTCCACAAGTTTTGTCAGGAGGTTAATGTCAGTTCCAGTCATTTCGTCGAAGTTGTGTTCACCCAGATATTTCAAACATACAGTATTAAGACTTGGGTTAGATCAGGTTTGGTTGTAGGGTTGATCCCATATCGATGGCTCTCACTTAAACAAGTATTTGTCTCTTGTGTTGTTCAAAATTTGCTTAAAGTGTACCACCTCATTGATCCACGAGGTCTTTTGAGTTTACCACAAATTTATTAAGACGATTAATATCAATCATAGTCACTTCGCATTATTTTTCCAGCGCAGTCTGACAAAAGTCGGGCAATAGAGGGGAAAATGGCAAGATGGCTTATCATCGCCTTCCACCATACATCTTTGGCAAAGAGCCTGCGACAAAATATTTAGGCAGAACACTTACAAGAGCGGAGAGATTGACCTGACAAAGAGCAAGTAGTTCGGAGAACCTCTTACGGTTCAACTTGGTCCAGGGGGAACTCGGATTTGCACAAATTCTAGCTGATAACCAGAGCCTGACAAGCACTGAGGTCCACAGATTCAGCGCTTATTGACTTCTGGCGGATTCGCTGTGACCGGGCAGCCATACAAGTTTCAGACGAAAGAAACTTGAAGCTGTTTCTAATGAGGTCATGTATTTCTCTACAAGTTTTGAGATCACAAAAGCTGGTTAATAGAGAGAAATGAAAAGACTGAGGTGAGGGGATGTCACTACCTCACTTTCCACTACACAGCTTTGGCAAAAGCTTCGAAAATATTTAGCAGCACTGAGTATGAATGTACTTGAAGGCTCTTCTGGTTGTTGACCCGTGCTTGTCGAGCTCTCTCGAGAAAGGTTTGTAGGTCCAGTGCTAGAGCTTAAGAGGACAACGGTGTACGAACTCACTTCAAATCGAATTAAATTGGGGTAAGGCTGCTCTCTCTACTTAGTTCATCGGCTTTGCAGTTTCCTACTATTCCACTGTGGTCAGACACCCTAATAAGGCTTATACGGAAGAAGCGTGATGCTATTGCTGTTCAGGTCATTCTTTCCTTTACTAGTTCCGTGCGCACCCTCAGCGATTAATTTCTTTCGGCTCATTCGATTTTAACTTTGGGCTCCGGTGCAAACAGATCAAATACACTATAAGATTCCTCCCCCGAATACAATTCAGTAATCGAACTTCTTGCAACACTACATGTATAATTATATACAGTAAAGATATGGGTCAAACAACTACGATATTAACTTCCGTTTTCCCCTCACCCACAAATTATTTGCACTACCCATTTCTTTCGTTTACTTTGACCCAAAATTGTTTGCACTAAAACGACTGCTTCTGACTTGTCTTTAATTCAAGCGCATCAACTATGTACGCTCACTGTCGTATTTTAGAGCTATGTATGTGTGCGCGCAGGTATGCTGTATGTAACTGCTATTAACCTTTTATTGACCATGACATATTATTACTTTTTTCTTTGCTTTGCGGCAGACAAGCAACATCTGACCCCAAAAAGACGTTGACACAAACTAGGAAGCGCAGGAAGACGGTAGGGCATATAAAGGCCAGCAAGTCGGCAGTGGACAGCAAACAGCCACCACCAACAAGCTGCTTCTGACCCCACTGACAACTAGCGAAAGTGAGCGAGTAGGTGTGCGGCGCTATCGCACATTGGGGAGCTATAAAATCTGCTGATATATACATACTATATAAACTTATCAGCAATATTGGCTACCGAAACTAGCACACCCACGCGGCTGTCCCTTAGCTGGCGCATTCGTGGCAATGGACCAACGTTTGGCGTCCTGACGCTGAGCGTGATTTAATGCATTCGCTGTAATGAACATGTCCGTCGCGCAATTGACCTCATCCCATAAACTGACTATCGTTCCCCCTATAAATTTTCGTATACATAACGGTGAAAATTGTTCAAAGCACTGATGCTTAGTCGCCTAAAAGTAGACACACACACATATAAAAACGTAAAAATAAATCAGTTTACAGAAATAGCTACAAAATGGCGGTTCCGTCTCGTTCGCAGCCAGACATACCTACACAAGGCACCTACAGACACAGTGCCACAGAATGCCACATAAATTTCAAAAGTGCCAAAATGCAACACTTGCCAAAAAACTATGAGTCAACAGCAGCAACAAAAGCGAAAAACATTTCTCATCATCTAAAAGCCAAGCGTTGGCGAGCAGCAATAGCGACAAAACAAAATAACGGCAGCAATGATAGTTAACAGAGCCGAAAAAAAACCTGAAAATAAATTTGAAATGTCAAAAAATATCTCCGGTCATTTGCTGAGAGGAAAATTAAGAAAATAGTTTTCCTTTCATTATTTGACGCCATTTGACAAGAGTGTGACTCGCAATAGAAAGCGGAAGAAAATTATTTTCATAAATAAATTAAAAATCAGAAAAAAGTTTTCTTTCAGCTGCACTTAAACCTTTCAAAGGAGCACTTTTTTGCCATAAAGGGCCATAAAATGATCTTTATCTTGATTTTGATCGGTCAGTTTATATGGCAGCTACATGCCATATTTGTTCGATTTGAACAATTTCTTCGGAGATTGTAGCAAGGTCTTGGATGATAATAATCCCTGCCAAATTTCTTTATAACATCTCGTCAAGTGGAAAAGATTTCCATACAAGAACTTGATTCACATCGTTCAGTTTGTAAGTTTGTATGGCTGCTATATGGTATAGTGATCCGATCAGCACCATTTATTCGGGGATTGTAGCACTTTCTTAGAATAATCTGTAGTCTGTTTCGTGAAGATATCTCGACAAATGGAAAAGTTTTTCATACAAAGACTTGGTTCCTTTTGTTCAGTTTGTATGGTAGCTATACGCTATCTTCTTCTTAATTGGCGTAGACACCGCACCAGTCGTTTCTTCTTTTCGCTACGTGGCGCAATTGGATATTCCAAGCGTAGCCAGGTCCTTCTCCACCTGGTCCTTCCAACGGAGTGGAGGTCTTAGCTGTATGCTATAGTGAGCCGATAATGTCGGTTTCAATAAATGAGCAGTCCGTCAAGGACATTTGCATCAACAGATAATTTCCGAAAAGAGTATCCACAACACTTCGCGATCTTCTTTTTACATTTTGTGGTCAATGACCGTTCGTTTTTATTTGGCCAGTACAACAACGCAAGGTCAATGACCTTTGGTGAGGTCAATGATTCCTTTGTTTACATTTAGCGAGGTCAAAAACTCGAGATCAATGATCATTTAACCTTTAGCTAGGACAACTACCCTGAGGTGAATGACATTTTTGTTTACATTTAGCAAGATCAACGAACTGAGATCAACAGTCTTTGTTGAGGTTAATGACCACATTCCTGACATCTTAATATACGCTGTTCTGGGTCTACAAAATATGAATAGAATTCTTTACAACGGCAGTAGGAAATGGGTATTACGCAATTTTATCGAGCTTTTTTATTTTGGCTGTGTAAAAAGTGACCAGGATTGTCATATATCAGTATCTGAAAAACATTAGTTTCAAAGATCAAATTTGACCCGGACTGATACATATGTATAATCGCCAAATAAATTGCCTTAAATAAAGAGCTGTAAAACACAAAATTACAGCATATATTATAGAGATCAAACTTTACACGATTATAAATCCAGGGCTAAACAAATTATTGTATGCAAGTTAAGTGGATCAATCCGGGTCAAATTTGATCTTGTGTATAGGTCAGTGTCACTCATATTTGAAGCTTAATACATTTGCATTTTTCATGAAATAAGCTCTCAGAAAGAACTTCATAAAGAAACTCTGTATGTCTATCAAGTTCAACATTCCATAATCAACACTGTATGGTGCCGAAAAATTTGCGGTTATTCTATTTTGCAAACTCACTTCAAATCATATAGAGTCAATAGCCACCCGAAAGTTTCCAAAAACAAAAATTAAAGCTGCAAGCTATTAACAGCAAAATCAACACACATAACGCCAACTACATAGTTGACGGTTGCAGCATTGCTGCCATGTCGCACTGGCCTGCGGTAGTTAACCCCCCAACTATTTTCACACAAACTTTCCTTATTCTCTTTACTGAACTTTTCCATAATTTTTTCGTCATCCCACAAATTCAGTTGTTGTTGTTATTGTTAGTAATGTCTGCAATTTTGACTGCATATTGCTGCCAACGTCTGCCGCTGGCCTTTGCAATATTCACAGCCTCCCTGCTAACGCATAAGCTTACTCCGTCAGCTTCGCCAGCTCTTCGTGTGCCTTGATGGCCTTTGTCTGTCGAGCAGGTTATTAGTACCACACTTTTGTTGTTGCAATCTGTAAGAATTTTTTGTTTTGCAAAACTCATGTGTGAATCTTATCGCCATCACCACCAAAGGTGTTTCAAAAATTTGCTGCATACCACGCCCGCCTCTTGGAGTCTTCAATACACACAAATATTTGTTGGTAGACATTTTTTCTAAACTTCCTTGCTGCTGGTGCTGCACGGCAGTAATTTCTGCAGCTTCGGCAAATTACGCTTTGGGGCGAAGTTTACGGTTAATTTGTGGCCATGGCTCCCAAAAACAAAGAACAAAACAAGCGTGATACCAGCCGGCGGGTGGCGGTGGTTAATGGCAAATGGAGCTGGTGTATGCCAAACATTTTTTGACTATTGTTTGTTGTTGTTATGCATTGTATACTTTGTTGCAGTTGTTGTTTTTGTTGTTGCTCGCATCGTAACGCAACAAAGTAAATTGCAAAGTGCGAGTTAATTAAGGAAGCTTTGTTATGGCCATAAGTTTATACCGGAGGTGGTGCTTCCTGCCTGGCGGGTTTATTAAGCGATATGGCTGTGGAAGTCCCGTCGTGCTTTGAGTGCTCATGGTGAATGCAGCGTGTACATTTTTTGTGGTAATTTATGCAGTTATCTGCAAGGATTATTATTGCTGGTGGTAATTTTGTTGAAGATGGGAAAGTTGCAAGGTACCTTCAAAGCATACTTAAATAGTTTAAGAACCCTGAAGATGAGTTGACAGTTGTGGCAACGAGCTTCTTAGTTTTACCATGTGTTACTTAATGTCGCGCTTCTAAAAATAGTTTCCAGGTTAAGTTATTTTCAGGAAGTAAAGTGTTGCAAGAGCTTTGAATACTATATATCCTGACCTCTTGGCCTTCTGATCCGCTTAGACAATTGACAATTGACGCATCTTTAAACCGCTCCCACGGCAGTTGGGTCTAAGTAACCGGAACGGACACGGATTTTTATCCGGCCAAGCACTGTTAACTTTACACCATGCCTTGAAATTATTTCAGGCATGTTTTCTGCTGCTCCTATAACAACAGGCGTCTTTAAATCCAAGCCAAGTGAAAGTACTTTGCGCAGAGGGCTATCAGTTCATCAGCCTCGCAAGACCTTCGAATCGAATCGAATACTTTTTATGCCAAAATATTACAGCAAAGAGATATGCTAATTCATCTTTTATCTCTTCGAAGAATAGTCTTGCAAATCCACCGAAATTTTATCCCTATAAAAGGTCCTACTGGAACATAGAAAACCGTCTTATACTGGAATAAGCTATATACTCGTCATTGGGTAGTATAGCACCTCTTTATTTCTTAACTCGATGGTGATACATTTAATGTGGATCAGCGTATATGGAAATATATTTCAAGGATTTGTCCTCGCCACATGGACTCAGCTAAGAATAACCATATAATAAGTTACAGTTATACCAGAGCAATATGTTGAACATTTGCATGACAACGCAGCCATTATTAGACTTTCGAGCGCGGAGGAGCTACCATAAAGTTAGTGTTAAGGTTATAACTTCTACTCGATCAATTCTTTTATATACCAAAACCTACAACTTTCCAGCAACTTTTGTTGGGTCAATATGTTAAAAAATTAAGAAATAAATTTAGACAGTTCGAATTAGCGCACTCCAGCCTCATTAGTCCGCATTATAAACCTTCACACATTCCCTCAAATACCACAAATACTTCAGCATTTATTATAACGCCGTTCATAAATCGTCAATTTAGTGCACACATAAAAGATTTCACCGCGCTAATGCTTGCCCATGTGACTTATTATCGGCATTTAAGTGGCGGTTATGGATTTACACTGCCATCGCTTATGTAATTTATTTCCATTTATTACAACTAATTGAAATGTTTATGATGTCTGCGAGACGAAAGCAGACAGACAGCAGACATTAGCAGAGATAATGAGAAAGATGTTGATTACATAGTGGAAGTGGTAATTATGAGTAGAAATATGACTGTTAAATATATTAAATCTAATTTAATATAGAATTTGGTTGGACTGCTTTCATGAAAAGTGTTTACATTTTTAATTATAAGCATTAGCTTTCCGAAAGGGTTTTACAGACTTCGAGATGGTCGAGGTACGCTTTTAGAAGAAAAGACATTTACATAAACAGAGCATACCAAAAATGAGTTTCGATAAAACTAGGCGACGGTCTTTTTGCATTTTGTGGTCAATGACCATTAGTTTATATTTAACTTAGACAATAACCTTTGGTGAGGTCAATGAATCCTTTGTTGACATTTAGCGAGGTCAATAACCCGAGTTCAATGATAATTTTTACCTTAAGCTAGGACACCAACTTTACCTGATGTGAATGCCTTTTTGTTTACAATAAGCGAGAAGCGAGATCAACAGCCTTTGTTGATGTCAATGACTACTTTGTTTACATTTAGCCAGGACAACAACCCTACCTGAGGTAAAAGACCCTTTTCCTTACATTTAAATAATTCAACAATCCTTACTTAGGTTACGATTTTTGATTTCGCTAAGGGTTAAACCTGTCCGACTTTTTTTTAGACACTCTTCATTTAGCGCAATATTTTGGCACAGATATTTTCTAAAACAATCAGATATGAGGTTGGTTCAAAACCCTTTTTCACGCTGATAAATTGTCTTTAAAGTAGGCTTCCTTTGAGTAGAAGGTTAGTCTGACTAAATTATCCTGAATATTGACTTTGAGGTTTGTATTTCTTTTTGAAATGCCTTGTCAGTTCAGTTTTCTTCCATTTCTTCCATATGAAAGTCTGATTTTCAGCATCTGTAATTCTTGGAAGAAGAGCTTAGTGCTTGTAAATACTTTCGATACAGCTAATCACACAACTTACACGCGTACACTTTGCACCCTCGCAAATGCATGAACATGTAAATAACGGTACATTCTGAGTGTCACTTGTCACTCGCCACACTCAGAGTACCGTAAATGCAGTCAAATCCACTCATAAGTTGTTTTAGTGCAAATAACAGTACACTATTTATGCAACATCAATGTTAAGCGCCTTAAAATATGCATCATAATTTCACAAGCACATCATCATACATATACACAAATGTGCATGTGTGTGTATGTGGCCATAAGCCAGCAACTAAGCGAGTAGGTAAGCAAGCGAGTGCGACAAAGTAAACGGATTTGCGAATATTTCAAAGATTTTATGCACTTAAGCATACATATGTAGCTGTAAGTGTGTGAGTGTATGTGTAATCAAAGTGGGAATAACCGTGTAAATATGTGGAAAGTAAATAGCGAGGATGATGGCAAAGACAGCATGCCACAGCAAGCGTCCAAACACTTTTGCATAACAAATAGCGAGACAACAACAAAAGTAAGTGCAACAACAACAGCGTGTACAACAGTAAATATCGACAACAACTACAAAGAGTACAACAACAAAACTAAATACAACAATAAAAATATTTGCAGCAACAGCAGTAACAACAACAAGAGCAATTACAACAACAATTACAACAACAATAAAAATAATAACAACAATAAACACAACAGCAATACAAATAACGCAACTGCAACAAAAACAACTACATCAACAATAACAGCATTACAACAACAACAGCAATACTAGCGAGCGCATTACAAAGGTATTTCTGTTTTTGTTGTTATTGTCGTTTTCTCTCTTTGCAAAATTGCGCACCGTACCATTGACGTCCTTTCTATTTCCTTCGGCGCTTACAACTTGTTCGCTCGCCCGGCCCGTTTGTCACCGGCAGCTGCCATAAAAATACCAGACCAATGACGATTGCCACATTGCCAACGATTGCGACGACATTTGTAATGTGGCTGGCGAAAGTGTTCGCATACACATTCACATTCGCTCCGTTTTTGTTCTTGTTGTGTTGTTGGCCGTATACTCGACGGCGACGGGAGTGTGGGGGTTTGCCGCATGAATGCTGTAAAAGGGTAAATATAATTGAATTGCATGGAGCGTCTGATTCGGTTAGAGGCAGATGTTAGTGCAATGACTTGACAACTAATAAAGGGAAAGCTGCGACGCCGACGTTCGTGCATAGAGCCAGCGCAATAAGGAAGCGCATGTTGGTGATGCCAAAGGACATGCGACAGAAGGAAGCTTGCGATACTTGTGTTTCAGTGACTGTGTTGGTAGTGGTGTGCAAGCAATATGGCGCTTACCCTTTCTGCCGCTCAGCCAGTGCAATAAATAAGCGTTGGCTGGCTGGCTGCAAGCAAATGTACCGCCGAAAATATTCAAATTTAGGGTTCAGTGTCAAAAATGAGCTAAAAGCGAGTAAAACGAAAAACAAATTTACTCCGTTCACTGCTAACGGTAATACATTTGGAAAATGTCTGTGACGAAGTTACTTAGTACTTTTGGTATTGTCGCGCGCACTATTTGCATAGAACCTGCTGTATCAACCATGCGGAGTTCTCCACATCCTTTGTACTGGCGGATTTGTTGCTCTGGGTTCGGTGGCTGAGGGTTGGAATTCGTAACGCTCGGTGGTTGGGGGGACCACTATTTTGCATTGGGTTTCTAATTTGATTTGTTAAAGAATAACACACAAGCGCTGCCATGCCATCTGTTGGAAAAAGTGAAACCGGAAACCGAAATGTGGAAAATCGTGCTAATAAAGGAGTTGGATGAAGAAAAACATAAAACACTGCAGGAAGAATTTCAATAATAATAAATATTAGAGGCTAAGTGATTAGATTAACATACTTTTGACAATTTTTCTTTTTTTTTTTTTGAAAATTGAAATTTTAATAAGTTTTGGTGGAGTCATATCAGTCCATAAGCCTTTTAAAAGTTAATGACAGCTTTGGAGAGCTACTAGTTAAAGCTTATGAAGACCTGGCTCGTATGTGGAAAAAAATAGTTTGCCATATGTCAAAGAAGATTAGAGCTGAATCTAAAGTATCGGTATGTCTGAGGCTAAAATTTGAACATAATTCATTCGAATTATTCAGTTATCCTGAAGAATATCATTTAAAAATGAAGTAGTGAATCTTTGAGAACGAAGTACTGAAACTGACTCTGATCCTCCAATCACCTACTTCCCAGCCGATAAAATCGAGAGCAGTAGATCATTGAGGATGAAGTACTGGACCTTTGTGACTCTGATCCTCTAATCAGCTACTTCCAAGCCGTCAAAAGTCGAAGAGTCTCTATGTGAAGTATTATTTAGTTTAGGTCAACGTCAAAAGTATTCATCATTTCTCAATTTTTGCCTTAATTTATAGACGTCTCTGGTTTCCAGTCTACAGCAAAGACCGAAACCGGCCTACTTCTTTCTATAAAAAGGGGTACTATTGCTTGTATGGGCTATAGCCTAGTTCGAAACCAGCCTACTTCTCTCGATTCTTTATTCAGTACTTAACTATTCTGAATTTTTACATTCAAATAGTTTAATGAGTACATCCAAAATTTTGTGTGTAGGGAAAAGTAAATATTACTAAAGTTGGCTTCTTAGTCCATTATTTCCTCTTTTCTGACCGCAGTCTGACCTGTTTGAAATCCCACAAGCTGCCTTCATTTTTTTCAGGAAGAGCGTTTGGTTTCTTAAAACATTTTTTATCGATACAGCCTCGGGTGTCGAAACTCAAGCACTTACTGTAAACAGCTTTTCTTCTGCCGCTCTTCTCCTTCCGGTTCCGGTTCCGGTCCCGTACTCTTACTTTTATAGGAAATCTTATTATCCCTGACAAATTGCACGGAAATATGTCCCTCTTTCGGTGTGAGCCGTTCTAAGCTTGAAGTCTTTTGACATCACCGGCATCTTGTTTTTGGTTTTGTGTGTATCTTTCTTGTTTTTACTACCAGTTGCTCGATAAAAGAAGCATTCGCTTTATGATGGGTTACCAGGGTAACCGATAGTCCGCCGCAAAGGACCCATATTTCGAAAGAGCCACCATTACTTGCCAAGGCAGCCCGATTTTGGGAAGTTGTCATGCAAATACAACCGAATTTTCATCCACGCTGCAAATTAGAACGACGGGCACGCTACGTACAGTCCCCTGGATTAGCTGGTGGCAGCTCTCGGTATGAGTATTGCGGCGTAGGACCACTCATACCAGTTGGATTGGATCGCTACTATTAAGCCCTCGTTTTTGTGCTTGGAGACCTGAGGCAACAGCTCCAATGAAATGATTTAGCAAGGTTCGCATTACACCACACAAAATGGGCTACCAACATTTGAGGAAGAGACTGGCATATTTTGTGTAGGAAAAAGAAGAAGCTGGTATCTCGAATATGAATGCAATCCAAAAGCGAAAACGAGACCGGATATCTGTTGTTGTCTGAGGCAAGGAAGTGGACTACTGAAAAAGTAGCAACTCTGGCAAGTAATTTTGGAGTAGAAACCAATCTCAATCCACATAGCAATCTTTAATGGAATCATAAACCTCACAAGTAGATTTCCATGCATTTAATACATATGGATGTATACCGTTATCTTGATGGCCCATTAATTTTATGTTATGCATAAATGTTCCGTTTGCTTTTGCTCATATGCGATGCTACCAACAAAGTGTTTACTATCGCTTTCACAACTTAACTGCCTTGCATGTGACAAACGCATAGCGGAAATGGTGTTGATGATGGCGCTGATACGATTACAATACTGCAAACATATTGCATTACTTTGCTGCAATTGCTCGCCATACACAAACACACACACACACAAATATACGCCAGCATATCGGACGACCGGCTGATGGCGGCGATAAAACGTTTCCCAACACTCGCTGCGCCATTTACTTAAAACGCGCGTGTGCTGGCGACGGCCATCAGGCGCTTGCAAACAATTCCAGCAAATAGTCGGTTGAATGGCTGGTTGGCGTGCATTTGAAATGTTAAATAACAGTTTTTACAGCGCAGCGCGGCGCGCTCCCACTTTTTCATCTAATTTTTTTCTGACGCGCTTCTTGTTGTTATCAGCCGAGGCACAGCTACCGCGTTTGATGAGTTGTCGCTGGTACGTAACGCCGCGCTGGCTTGAATCATGCAACATTGTGGCTTGTTGGGGGCTTGTTTGGCTGTGGGTGTGGAAATTGACGGTTCGAGAGGCTGCAGCGACGTGTGCGCGCGGCATAACCGACAATTGTGCGGGTATTTCTAGGTTGTGTATGTGGGCGCGCGCGCGCGAAATTAAATTAAACAAATGTCACATACGCGGGTGGGGCGGCGCGCGGCTTACACGCACCGTTTGCATACAATCAACCACTGGCTAGCAAACAGAAAACGCGTATATGCTTGTAACTATGTATGTGTGCTTGGTAAAAAGCACACTAGCGCTTAAGTAGCATAGTAAACAACAAAAACAGCAAAATATGTTTGCATTTTGTAAACTAATTTTCACCTACGCGCTATAAAAAGCGCACACAGCCACATACACACAAGAGCGCTTGCCACTTGCAACATTGCTTGTGGCATGGTGGTGCGGCGGTCCGCTTTGATGTTGGCCGCGCCGCTAAGGGTTGCGCTTTTTTATAGAATTTAAGCACGCATACAAGCAATTTCGTGTATACACACATAGAAAGTATTTTACACTCCCACTCACACATGTATGCATTCGCCATATTTAAATTGCCACACTCGAGTGTCGCGCGCGGGCGTTTAGTTGCAACATGCAATGCAATTCATTATTGTGGCACAGTGTAAATTATTTTTATGCGCTGTCTCTTGGGTGTCTTCATCGCTCCGCGTCCACTTGAAGCGCTTGCCACTATTGTCATAATAGAAAGTCTTCTTTTCATATATTTATATGCGGGTTTATTAGCAATAATAATAACAATAAAGCGGATTATGCGTTGTATGGTAATGAGCTGAGTGGGGTGTGTGGATTGGCATGTGTCGCATAGCAAGCGCTAA
Source organism: Bactrocera neohumeralis (assembly GCF_024586455.1). Lineage (NCBI taxonomy): Eukaryota > Metazoa > Arthropoda > Insecta > Diptera > Tephritidae > Bactrocera > Bactrocera neohumeralis. Next base: position 78,710,832 of record NC_065923.1, on the reverse strand, counting down.
AGTGGCATAAGTGTGGCAATACATCGGCATTAGCTTACAAATTGTATGGATATGTAAAATTGTCTTAATTTCAGATAAATTGCTGACATACATATGTGCGTCGAAAAGTTCCAAAAATTTGTTAAAATTTAATGAAGAGATTTCATAGTTTTTTTTTGCTGATCAGAGCTTATTTGTTTGAAGATTCTTCCAGTCAAAAATATGTAAAAGTTTAATGAAGAGATTTCGTAATTTTCTTTACAGAGCAAAGCTCATTTATTCAATCTTTTCTTTGGCCATAAGTGTACTGGAGATCAAAAGGTTTTTAGAAAGGCTTAAACGTAGGTTTTTGACCTCAGCGGATTTTTTACCAGGTTCTGATAGGTTCAACTACAGGTTTTAGTTTTTTTCTAGGAAAAATATCTTCTAAAAGTCTTGTATACTCATTTTCTGAGTAAATAAGCCAAACTGTAGTATAATAATTCAAAAATATAAAGAAGCTTCTGAAAATGTTGTAATTTTCCGAAGTTACATGAGCTTACACCGAGAAAAATAGAAGAAGAACCCCGAAAATTAAAAAGTGAAATACTCTGCAACTGTTAGGAGGCTGAGTAGGTCTGTGCGTATATCAAAAAGTCAAGAATTTCAGATCACTGGCTTTTCGACGTCAAAAGATGGACTAAAATAATTGTGACTCTTAAGCTCTAACCTGGACTAAAATAACTGTCAGTCTTAAACTCTAAGCATGGCTCAAAAATATGCTCTTAATAATTTGTGTATACTCTAAAGTCAGTGATTCCTAAATCTTTACTTTCGTAAGCCTTTTTAAAAATCGGTCTTCTCTTGGTATCAAAAAAGTCTACTTTGTAAGTTCAGTTCAATGAATCTAAGTTTCGTAAACCGTTGGTGAATTCGGTTTAGTAAATTTGAAGTGATTGTAATGTGAAAGACATACTCGAATCCCATTCTCATGCAAATTGGGTCTAAGTAAACTGAAACGCACTTTTTTTCAACCAAACCAGGGACCGTAAATTCTGTAGCATTATTTAGCGAGCTTTTCTGTCGCTGAACCAACAACAAAAGAGATGTTCTTAGACTGGCAAGGTGTGGGGTTTCTTCTGTAACCCATTTTATTAGGAGCATATCAGTAGGACTTCAAGCAGCTCCAATTTCCAACTCTATTCATTTGAATCACACAAATTCGTCCTCCACAGTTCTTTTATAAATATATCTTTATATTTTAACCAGGGTATATTAAGTCTGCGACGAAATTTGTCACAGTCAGAGGGAAACGTACTCTATAAAGTTTATTTATAAAGGATCAGCCATTCAAACTGAGTCCATTTAGCCACTTCCATCTGTCCATTCCTCGGTATATAAGCGCACTTGTGTCTCAGTTTCTGAGATATCGATCTGAAGATGTTTTGCATATGTTCTTTCCTTCCCAGGAAGTTACTCATTTGTAGAAATCGCTGATGTCGGAACACTATAGCATATGTACAGCTGTCATACAAACTGACCGATCAAAATCAAGTCCTTGTATGAAAATATTTTTATTTGACAAGATATCGTCAGGAAATTTGGCATAAGTTATTGTCTGAGGCAATAATGCAATATCCAAAGAAATTATGCAGATCGGATCATTGTAGCGTATAGCTGACATACGAACTGAACGATAGGAATGAAGTACTTGTATGGAAATTTTTTTCGTTTTACGAGATATGTTCAGGGAATTTGGCATGGGTTATCGCCTGAAACAGTGCTATTATATCGGAAGAAATTTTTCCGATCGGATCACTATAGCATATAGCTACCGTACAAACGGAACGATCGGAATCAATCATTTTTTATGGAAAACTTTTTCGTTTTAAGAGCTAGCTTCAGGAAATTTGGCATGAGTCTTTGTCTATGACAGTACTACAATCTTTGAAGAAATTATTCAGATCGAGTTACTATAGCATATAGCTGCCATAGAAACTGATCGATGAAAATAAAATCTTTGCACGAACATCTCTTTTATTTGACGAGATATACTCACGAAATTTGGTTTGGATTATCGCCTAAGCCAGTGAGGTAAACTCCAAAGAAATTGTTCAGATTGTACCACTATAACATATAGCTGCCATAGAAACTGTTCGATCAGGAATTAAGAAAAATATTTCTCATACCCTGTTCTACCATAAGAAATGCAACTGTGAAAAGCATTATAGCTACTTGTTAACTTACTTTTGGTTGCAACGTGTTCTGGTAACGTTAATATATATATTATATATACAAATACATATATAAATTTATATGCTTAATTAAACTACCAGCAAGCCACAAACTAATGTTTGGCCATAACTGAACCATAACATTAATGCAATATGGTCTTTAGACAATATGAAAACCAATACTCTCACATTGACATATACACTTATATAACTTAAGATACACAATAACAATTATACATATTAATTTCACACTAGCAACCAATTTCATGCACCATATCCGATTTCCAATTGCGCACTTTGACTTTCTGACGCGCTTATGTCACAAACACAAATAAATAAACGCTTGTATAGCGATGTGTTTGTATGCTTGTGTCATGGGTTGGCTAGCACTTTGGCTAATCGGCTTAAGTAATTGTAATACGTTATGTTTGCAACGCTTGATTAGCGTTTAATTAATTGCATTAGGCATAAACAGCAGCGCGCAAGCCAACATACATACACATATATGCGAACATATGCGAATATATGCATTATTGTATATAGTTATGATATATAGCGAGTATATGTATCTATATACGGCAAAATACCGCTATTAGCGTTACATAACCAGCAGCTAACGAACGCTAATTGCAACTACAAAGCGAAAATACAGTCATACTACTACTAGTAGACATACATAGACATGTACATATATATATATATATAAACATAAATGCATTATTATTCACATACCAACTTACTTCACTTAATATAAATACATGTCTATTATTTTCCCAGGCAACGCAGCAACATGCGCCCTTTATGCTACTTCCTGTCTTATATTCCGGTTCCGCTTCTTATGCTTAGCAACATATGCACACATACATGTATACTTGCGTCTAATTTCGTCTAATTTAGTAATCATCTATGTATGCTAATATAATTACTGGCTTGACACCACGAAAAGCGTAATAATTCAAATTTCAGTCAATTAAGTAAGAAATACTCGAATTATTTGCATGTATGAGTGTTTGTACATATATATACATATGTGTTCCTAAAATATTAATATATCGACTAAATTAGGAATATTATTAATACAACGGTATGAACAATGCGCCATTAGTGCTTATATAATATATACTTAATAATATGAATTCTTAATAAATGAATGCATTCTTAATTAAATCGAAAGCATTTGTATTGTGAGTGTAAATGTGTGCTTAATCGATGAGCAGAACAGCGCTGAACTCGAGAAAATGCACTCAAAACCGATTAATTTTGTATTTCACAAATTAACTCACTACTTTTTGAGACTCCTTGGGAGAAATTTCCACATTCAAGTGGAAGTGTCAAGAGACACTCTGATGTAAGTTATGGGATTACCTGTTCCTTCAAAAGCTTGTGAAAATAATACTTTTATTCTGAATTAATAATAAATTTCTCGTGAAAAGGGATTTGTTTGTTTGATATTTTGTCTTGTCCTCGATCGCAGCCAGACCCATACGCTTCGCTTCCTTATCCAATCTAGAAAAACGCAAAAATACGGTACGGTTGTAGATGCCATTAATATCAGTATCATCAGAGAGATCCAATGTCAACATCTATTCCATCGTCTTCGATTGGTAAATCGGGTTCGCTAACACCTGATGTTACACTTTTACAGGTTGGAGAATTCAACGTGCTCTGAACACCACCCTGTAAAACATATTTGGCTCCAGTCTTGAGACTTTCCGTTAGTCGCCACATCTTCCCGTAGAAATGCCGAGCATAACCTCTGTTAGCCAGCTTCTCAAGTTCTGTTTTGTCAGCCTTTCCGAAAACCAATAAATAGTTTCCCTTATACCGACTTACTGATGAGCACTGTCAAAAAGCAGTATTCAAGTTGAGTAGAAACCCATTTAGCAGTCGACTGTGATTGTAGTTTCTCGACGTCGCACCTTTCCTGAATTTTTTGGCGGCGTGCTTTGCTGCTTAGAGGCGGACGCGTATCGTTTCTGCAACAAGAGATCCGAGTTGAATGTTGAGTCCTCGGAGCGTACGCACGTCAAAAACACTGGAAAATTGTTGTCAATATATTGCAAGCTTCTTAACCCAAATAACATCTCAAAAAATCGGTCCACAATTCGGTAAAGCTATAATCTCGCATACCCTCTTTGACGAGTATTCTTCATATACATATATGTAAATAAAACCTTCGACTGGCTTCGAATGTTCTTTGCGGATTTTGTACACAGCCAATCTTTTTTTAAGTACCATGTTATTCTCACGATTTCCCAAGAATATAAGTATTAATACAATATTTAAAAGGATCTACCAAGTGTAAAAACTCATAAAATTACAAAAAGCTCTTAAAAAGCTTTACTAAGTAGGACCAAGGAGCTTTTTAGCTTTATTCAAAATCTCACTTAAGTAGCAAGTTACTCGCACTTTGTCCTAGAAACAAATACTATTCATATTCAACAAAAGAAACGGTCTACCGATTGTAAAAAATCAAGGAGGCATAATAAGCTTCTTAAAAGCTTTACAAAGTGCAGTCAATTGATGGGCCAATAGGTAAGCTCAAAGCTTAATGACTTGTTCACAAACATTTTGCAGACTAAGGTATGTACTTCAATGATCAGGTTATAGTAATCTCAAGGAACATTATTAGTATTAGCTCATCTATTTTAAAATGTTGGCTAGGCTAGGTTAGGTTAGGCTAGGTCACTTGGACAGCTTAGAACGCTGATCCATTGTGTTACCTAAGGCTTTTATATAACAGATCATAAAACCATTTCGAATCCACAAAAGCCCTTGAGCCTATCGCAAATTTGTTAAGACGACTAATGTCAGTTTTGGCTATATTCCTGGTTCGTTTGCCGTTAAGTGACGTTGATTTTAATATATCACGGTTATATTTAAAATTTTCTAATCTTTGCAGGTATCATAAAGTATGTTTAAGGAATGAGAGCGTCATTATAAAAAAACGTTTTCTTAACTTTTATTGGGACTGGCCTCATTTAGCACAGATTAGTCGAGGAAGAAACAATTTTTTTAACTCCCATAAGTACTAGTCTCATTTAGTAGTATTTAGTAGAGGAGGACATAACAATAAGATTAACAGGGCCCTGAATCTTTTTGTAGGGAGACTAACGCCTAGGCGGAAGGTTTAGGATTCAGGTCACCTTTCTTACATACAACATAATTTTTACATCGACAGATAGTTGAGATTTATTATTATAATAACTGAGTTTCAAAGAAGAAAGCTGCTAGGGATAAAAATTATTTCGGGAGACCTACTTCCCAGCCAGACAGGCTTCTCTCGCGATATTATGTCGCTTTTTCATCCAGCAACAACACATTTTCACTTCCTCATTATTATTTTTTCATAAGTTCTCTTCACGAGCGGGGTTTTGTTTGACGAAATGCCAACAGCTGTTAGTAAATGAATCAGAAACTGTCGCTCTACGAGTGTTTAACCTTTGAGTCTATCTCCACACATACATACACATATATTTACATCTGTATATAATTTGACTTTTGTTGTTTTTGCACATTGTAAGGGATTAACAAGATTATTATTATTGTAATAATTTTCTCTATACCGCTTAATCCTCTCCTGCCTGCTGGGTATTGAACAACAACAATTACTGACTGCTTGACATACATTTCAAATTTACTTTCGTTCCCTTGCCGCTGCTTCCTGTTATTGTTTTTGTTGCGCTATTTCTCCCATTTGTCATTGGCAAGCATTGTTATTGTTGCCAGGTAAGTACAGTTGGTTAATAGGATTTACGTTTACATAGAAAATTGTGCGTGAAATTTTGAAACTCAATTCAATTTGTGACGCTATTGTTGGCGAAAATCGATGCAGTGTGGGGTAAACTGCTACTCTTGTTACTCTTCTAATTGAAAAGGAATGGCATAAATTGCAGTTAAGTGTGTTTTGGCATTTCGACCTATTGGCGTAGTTTAGCCATATCCGGTTTGCTTGTTGTCGCTTGGATTTTCAAGTATATTGTTGACTTTGAGTTTGCAGCTGCTGCAAGAAACTCAAAATATTTCTTCGGATTCTGATGTCTTAATCCTGAATTGAATAGCGAGAATTCGGAAGAAATCTATTGGTTGTAATGTTGGCTTAAAAGACTTAGGAAATATTAAGTGGAGAATACTTCGAAGGAAGTCTTTGTGAAAGTATTTGGTCGGAGTAGTTTATTTGGACACAAGAACCGCACTCGAAAAAGACGTTTAACCATAAATATTATACATTAACCATTACAATAGCTGATGATACTTTGTTCGAAAATAAACTAAAGGCTGCTAGAGTTGGGGTTTGAGCTCAAAACAAACTCTAAAAACTAATTGCTAGATTCGAAACTGCTATAGACGTTAAAATTTATCTCCGAGATAGTATGAGAATGCTTTATGGGAGCCGGGGAAAAATTTTTCGATGGGCCTGGAACCACCCACTTTTTAGTGAAATCACATATCTCGGGATCCAACCGACCAATTTTGACTAAATTTAGTATGTGACGTTATTATCACATAGCAAAAATTAGTGAAATCGGACTACAATCCGCCTACTTCCCACATATTATATCACCATATATTGGCTCCAAGTTCAGGAACAGCTGCAATACCCGGTTGTAACTTCCAGCATAGGAATACTTCTATACTTGTATACTTCGCTCTTTTCGTCGTATGAACAGTTGTAAAATCTTTCTATATAGAGAAAGACATTATTTAGATTTAGCAGGTCTCAAAGGAAACCCGTGGGTCTTGTAGTAAGTTCTTGTGTCAGAAGTTAGCTCAATGCCCTTTTTAACTGCTCTTCTCCCTGAAATATCATGCAGCGATTGGCAATATTTGGACTAGTACTTATGGCTTCCGTTCCCGGTAGTCTGAATTATAAAGGATGCTTTTCTTCTTATACGCCAAGAACTTCTAAGTTCGTAGATAATTTGTGTTAGAACCTCGGATACTTAGTTAGGGTTTCAGAGAGCCTCTCGTTGGAGTTATTTACCGATTTGTAAGATCCCTTACTGATTTAACTGGACTCTAGCGCTCATGTTCACCAAAATTGTATGTTCCAACTGAGAAGGTTACTTAGGAATACTCATTACTGGAAGTTTAGTATATGGAAGATCGGGTTTCTACTTAAAAAAAACAAACTCTGGAGCTGAAGTTCACCAAAGAGTATTCAAATTAATAAGGTTAATTAAAACTACCAATTACTGAAAGTGCAGTTTTTGACAAATCATATCAATAAGGCTGGATCTCACGGTAGGAGCCCGTGGAAGTCACTATAGATAAGTATGGAATTATAGTATTTGGATGATCGGGTTTCTACCTTAAGAAAACGTACCAAGAAGGCTAAGCCTTATGATAAGTGACTTGCATGTAGGTAGAGGACTCTATAGAAAAGAAATCAGCTTCAATAGACATGACGGAAAATTGAGTAAACCTCTACAGCTGAGAGCTTATCTCGAATGCGGTCAAACAAAGACCGCAATGCTCTTTTGTTGAACCAGAGAAACATTATTTTCTTGAAGATCTCTCACTTATACTGCAAACGGTTCTTATTTCAACGGTAAACACTAACATAAATATAGATCAGCAGCTGACATTTGAGCCGAAGGCAAGATTCATTGAGTTCAAGACAATATTCATTGAGCTATGACAGAAACACATTGAGCTCCAGACTGAAAATACAACTTTGACACAATTTTTATAAGTGTTTTAGGTATTACTTTTGACCAATCGTTAGAGATTTGCCGTTAGTTCGCGATTTTAGAGGATATTAGCTCTCAAAGATATTTTTTCGAAAAGTGACGAAAAAACTGTTTTGAAAAAATAGAAGAAGAAAGCAAACAACAACCAATTTAAAGCAGCAATCCTTTAAATTTCCAATTAACGATAACAATCCATCACTTATTTCAAGAACTGAGAGCCCCTTAAAACACTACATTTTCTGCATAAACCCTCTTCGCAACATATGGCACGCAAAATACCAAAATTTTTATTGCCTTTGCCCTCACACTATTGACAATTCTTGCCAGTCACGCCACTGCTCCGCCACACACACACACACATACTCTACTACATGCACCGATTTTTGTGTTTTTCTTAAAACTCTGAGCCTATCAAGTGACAGCTGCCAGATTGCTGACAGTGGCAACCTGGCCCAGTTGGCCTGATTGACAGGTTGGCCAGCATGTAGATAAACACAAGCGCACATACACACACAAAAATCAAGTTGCAACAACACCAAGTTGCAACAGCACTGCTGCACTACACAGTGAGGACGCACGAAACCAGTGCTTGTTGTTGTTTACTTTGTTGTTGTTTTGTAAATTCGGTCTACAACAAATATTTGCTTAAAGGCTTTTGTTGCAATTGGAAATTGGAAATTCGTTGTTGCTTTAATTGTTGTACTAATTTGTATGTCAACAAGGCTTTTGTTGCAAGTACATGTGTACTTAGGTCGATGGCTTGTTCAACAAATGGTTTTGCGCATTCAAATTAATTTAGCAAAAGTATGAAAAAGTAGAGGAACTGAGTATAGGGGAAACATACAAATGAAAACAATAACAACAACAACAATTGTTACCTTTATTTCGTTGATTATTACCTTACCAACCTCTGCCTAAGCCGCTCTCACAAATTTCGAAGTGCAAACACACGCACATACTTCAAGCATACGCATACAATAAAACAATCACACATATTTTCACACAACCACACATACATTGCACCATCATCACCAATCGCTGCTCGCAAGCAGCTTAAACCTTAAGGTCGCAGCGCTGCCTCGGTTCAGGCGGGTCTTAATCCGCTTAAGTGCATTTAATTTTCATAGCTGCACCCAGTCACCAGCTCACCAACTGTCGCCGAGTGTGGGATTACTGTGGCAGCGCATCCACCAAGCGTCGCAAATGCACGTGTGCACGCATACAGACACAGTGGTGCGCATGTCCTTTCATTATTTTGCTTTGCCAAGTGTGTCACCCGAACGCTGGCAGGTTGTCCATGCAACTATTTCAAATTTTTCTGGTCTTGCACACCACCAAAAGAAAAACCTACCAAGTAATTCCCATTTGTGCGTATTCTTCGCATAATAGTTATCCTTGTATCCTGCTGTGACCTACTATTCGCCCTATTACTTCTGCTTTTGTTGACGTCATAAATGTTATTTTTTCTCCCTGTCCTAGCTATATCTTCGTCCGCAACTCGTATACGCATTTTTAATTAGTAACAACTTTTTTTAGTAAGTAGGTGAATGCGATTATATTAAGTATTGGTAAATAGTCCCTAGCGACTTAGTTGATGTATTTTTGTAGCTTTTTCAGCTGCTTAAGGAGCTTAACGTTTCAACAAGCTAGCACAGCTACATTGTATACATCACTATGCCAAAGCGTGGTGATGGTTTTGAAACCAAATTTACTAAGTTATTGTATAGTAGAGGCCTTTGAAAACTAAGAACTGAAAGCTTCTCACGAAATATCGCCAAACTCTGTTCTACATACGTTAAGATTGGTGGTTTGGTTGTTTGAACGAGGGAAGATTCCACACAACTATCATTTAAACAAACGCCACTATGCTGCTCAGACACCAACAAAGCAAGTATACCACTTAACTCACAGTCTCAGTGCATTCTACAAAGGTTCGTGTTAAGGCTCCAAAGCTTTAACAACTTCCAAACTATTTCCAATCGTTTGCCTATACTGTGAATTTAAAATTTCAAAGAAGATTAACTATTGACAGCTTACCTTTTTATAACAATAACTGAAAAGAGATAACTTTTTTTCTTTTTCATTGATCAATTCTTATAAAATCTCTGAAAAAAACCATTTTCTTACTTCACTTTGACCAGTTTTCTCCTGTCAGAGAGAATTCAGAGAGAATAATCTTATGTGCCATGCTAGTTCTCTTTCACGACCAAACTCTGAACTTGCGTTCATCAAAAAGCTCCACAGTTCTTAGGCGCTGATTGCATTTCTGTGTTGACGCTAATAATAGGTTTTAAACATATGACTTCAGTCTGCCCAAGGCTTCTGCTGGAGTATTAAATTAGAAAATACCTTCCTTTATAAAAGTCACAAGCAAAAATGGCGGTCTCCAGCAAAGTTGCAGTTTTTTCATTGGAGTCGAGCTTCTCTCATTGTGCTAGTTCACGCGAAACAAGATAGACGTCTATGAGTAGTTAGTCACTCTGTGAATCTCCGCTGTCCACAACAGTGAGGGGCCTTGGTGTTGTACTCATGAGAGATGTCAAAAGATTATTTTCTCTCAGAGGAAAGTTACGTCAAATGGGCCCAAATTTTAGGCAACGTAAATAAAAGTTAGGCAAATTACGTTAGACAAATCGTTAATACCGCTCTAGATTATATGGTGTACTAGAATCAATAAAAATAAATAATCCTAAAAAACAGGCACGCAATATATAATATGTGAATCAGGGGATCAATCTCTATATTCCATTCTCTCTATAGCTCTGACAATTTATATTCTTTGAGTTCGGAGCTTCAGTAATCCCTCCATTTCTCTGACTCTGCTCTGCTGAATGATAATAACTCAAGAGATCTCAAAAATTTCCAGTATTAAAACCTTCCAGAAAGTCTGGTTTAAATTGGGTTAGTTAGATGGTTACTCCCTAAGCATGGCGGGGGGATCACACTTATATTCTGTGTACACTCCTTTGTGAAACCTGACAAAAGACTCCTGACACCCAAAACCTGACACAAATATGCTTAAAATATAAGATCTTAGATATTTTTCAGCCTTGAACTGGGAAAAGCGGAACATCCGCGGAAAAAGTGTTGAATCATCTCTATTTCACCCGCTTCCAGACAGCTGACGCAGCTGACATCTGATAAGATGTTCAAGCTTACCGCATGAGTCCCGTACGGATAATGTCCAGTTGGAACTCCTAAAACCATTGAAAGATGGATCTTGTTGAGAGCGAAGAGCTCCCTAGCTCATCTGCTTTACAATTTCCTGCAATATCGCAGTGCCTGACCCAAACCAGTATAGTCATAAAGTATCTTGATGAGATAGAATATATACAGACACCCCTTCACTAGTTTTGAGCACATAATCAGCGAACTCAAGGCTGATATCGTTGTCCTACTATAGAACTGGATTGGAACCACCATGAGGGTGTCTGCGCCTCGGAACAGTAGGTCCTCTGCTATCCTTACGGCAGCTACCTCCGCTGGGAAGACGCGACAGTGGGGTTTGTAACCACTTATACTCATATAAAGTATATAATGATCACTGTGATGAGCCTATTCGATTTAGTTGTTCTACAAGTATTTTTCAGTCTGTCTGTATCCAAACGAGTTCATAAGTTTTTGAGATATTGATCTGGAATTTTGCACTTTTCTTTACTTCCAAAGAAGTTGCTCATTTGTCGGAATCGCCGAAATCTAATTGTCCAGGCTTATAGCTGCCATTCAAAATGAGCGTTTAAACCCCAGTCCTTGAATGGGTTTACTGAAGATGAATTTTAATATGAGTACAGGTATTGTACAATCTATAATATGGGGTAAAGTATAGCAACTCAAAACTTAGAGTATTTAGTTCAAACAACTGAAAAGCAGAATTAGGAGTATGAATGTGAGTGGGAGTATGAATACAAATCTGAGTATGAGTGTATTTTGAGTATTATTATTTTTTGAACTAAAGATTTGCTGAAAATAAAATTATAAACATGAATTCATATTCGTGGAATTCCCCGAAAAAGTAATCTACGAAATAACGTTTTTCCAAAAATCTTCGTGTCTGTCAAATTTTAAATCCAATCTCTGCTGACTTGAGTATTTGACTGAGTATTTACATGTGCATTTTGAATCATAATACGTTCATTAATAATTTTGATGTTTAATATTGACAAAGTCCCTGCAGACGTGAGTAAGAGTGTACCGAACAATACTACTACGAATACAATCTACCAATCTGCATGCACTTACTTAAAAAGTCATTTTCCTCCCCACCGCGTGGCAAAAGAACCTCGACAATTGTCATGCAACTAAATAAGTAAACAAATCCCCAAGGTATGTTATTCATTATAAATACTCGTACTTGTCACTTCAACTTCAACAGACAGACAGACAGAAATGTATTACTTATTTATTTATAGACATGCATACACACGCATACAAACATACCCCTGTGAGTGCATAGATTTGTCGTTTCTACGATTTCCTAAAATATTCATTGCCAACACAAAAATATTTGCTTTCATTTGCTTTGAAGCGAGCTGAAAACTATTTGGAATCAACACGCACACACCAACACACACACATGCGCATGTGCATTGACACATCATTTATAAATATATGCATGTGGAGTTTGTACGCGTAAGCCCCGGGGACATGCCGCCAATGAGTTGCTTAAGCGCGTCAAATTTCATTGCTGACTGCTTCCGACGCCGTCGACGGCCAAAGTGAAATCGCGCTCTGCCCTGCCCTTTTTCCGTGCCACACCGCTGCTTTGCTTTGTTGTCATGCAGACGTTTGAAGACGCGCGTGTCCTTTGTATATTCAACGAGATCTTACGCTTTGCTTACTTTGGCTTGACGCTGCTGTTGCTGTGCTTTGACAACACCCAACTACTTTGCATGATTGATGATGGCTATGATAAGAAGATCCCCGAATATTGACAACAGCCATAACAACAACAACAACAACAACTACATAAAGCATGAAAGAAGTCAATGCTGGCAGCGCAAAGACTGCTTGTAGTTTGTAGACGCGGAAGGAAACCTATGCCTTGTCATGCCTCAAAGGCCAGCAGGCCGGCGCTGTGGCAGGGGGTGGTCCGCAGCGCGAAAAGTCAATTTGATTAGACGCGTCAGCAAAGCAAATGGTCATGCCACAGTTGAAGTTAAACACAATAAGAATGACGTAGTAACTAGTGACAAGGCACTGACTGTTATGTGCGCACATGTGTGGGTGGTGGCAAGTGTCTGACGCAGCATTCCAGCTCGCCTGGACTGCTGTCAAGCGCCGCACTTCAATTCCGCACAAACAAATACTGATGAAATGAAACTTTTGTTGCTTTTAATTTACAAATATTTAGAAAGCAGTTATTGGCGGCGGTACTCCTTTGCCACAGCAAGCCATTGCATGCCACTTTCACACATGTAACACACCCACAGATCTTCTATCCGCTTTAGCTGTCATGTCGACGCATCTCGAGCAGGATTTCCTGCAACTGTGGCAGCAAAATGCCTTCGGGGGGGATTATTATTTGTAAGCACATCATTATTTCCTTTGGGCGCAGTGAAATCGGAATGCAGGCCTTCAGTTGGCTGAAGTAGTTAGGGGAGAAAGTGCGCATTTGTGGAAAAAGTGTTCAATCATTGCCAGCGCCTTGAAAAGCAAAAATCCATTAATCCTCCTTTGTTATTGTTGGCCAATACAATCGAAAGAGACTTGGTTTTTTCTCCTTGGATGTAAAAATAAAAGATATGTAAGATTCAGTTATTCGATTTAAATATTATTTAAATTTCAAATATTTTTTTTTTTATTTAAGAGACATTTTTCATACCCTAGCCTTAATGCGAAAAGAAACTAGGCCATTTTGCTTAGATTAGCGCAAGCAGAAACTTCTGAAAGTCACTCCTTTGATCACTTGTAGTTAATCAGCTTCTGAAAGAGTTTGAAAGGAACGCACTCAAACTGATCGCTTCTGTCAAGCAATATCATTTCTTTTATTAGATCGTTCTTGTTAGCTTTATAGTCAGAGTACTAAGCGAATACAGACTATTATCTTTATAACTTAGGATAACTTGGGATTCGCGGTTCACTCCGACCAAACCAACCTTGCAACCACGAAAGTACTCGCAGTTGCCTAACGCTCGCATAGCTCAGGTGAGATCCAGCTATCCAAGAATACACCTCAGTCAGACAAAGTAGCTCTCAACAGCCTACAGTGCTGAAATTTGGGTATATGCCTTACTCTGCAAGCTTGTAAATCTCTGCTATGCTTTGACAACCTGTCAAAAACTATATGACTCATGGACAACGCTTACGCTTCGTTGTTACACAGCGGTAGTCAAGCCAATATTGCTTTACGGTGCTTTGCAAATCCTTGGATCGGATACAGCGATTCGGTGTTCCTTGTATAACCGGAGCGCAAAGAACTGCTCCAACGGCTGAACTAGTGAGGTTACTCAACCTACAACTAACATTGCAGTGGAAAGATTTGCAGCAAAATCAGTTCCAAGATTGGCAGCGTTAAGTGAAAGCTCCACAAGGCCCTCCTCAGGCATGGCTCAATAAGCACAAGAGAGAGATGGTTTTAAGGCACACTAATAGAGTATGGATAGCGCATGAGTCTGAGACTCATCAGCGAATCTAACAATATATGAACAGATGATCAAAAATGGCTAATTGAGTGAGAACCGGAATCTATTGCTTGACTTTGGAACTCAGGCGACTCTTTAAGCTTTCGGAATACCGCCGGGGTTTGCAGACGGAAGTCTTTGTGGTCAGAAAAGCAGAAACAACATGACAAAAAGATGCAATGTATACCACGCCATTATCTCACATCGCATAACGTCAGAGAATTTTCATAGCTGCAGCGTGACAGTGGATGGAGCGGCTGTCAGAAAACGACTGCATTTATACTGGGTACCAGGTCACAAGGGCCTTCAGAGAAACGAAAAAGTTGATTACAGGACCAAAGGTGGCATACGCCTGTGTACCGAACCAGTACAAAATATACGGAAGTCACTGAAAATGATATATATACAATTAAATCTCCGAATGGGCTGCAGACAGATCAGGGTGATGTAGAATGTCATAGAAGATGCAGTATTATCAAGATCTTGTGCAAGAATCCCATTGAAGAATGCGCATACTTTTTCTTCATTCGATCTCGAAAGGACTTCAGGACGCTTGTTGGCCTAATGACAGGCGTGGACCTACTGGCATCGCATGGTAGCCGAATGGGCATAAGTTACAACGACACATGCAGAAAGTGCAAGGAAGTAAGCATGAGAGAGAGACTAAGACATCTCCTAGGCTTCCGTTCAATGTTATCTAGAACTCGTTGTAGATATCTATTAGCTTCGTAGTACAATTAACTAGTTGAAGTATAAAAATTAAATATTAAGTCGCTCTTAAGGTCCGAAAAAAGCATCGTAAGACAAGTACTTCAGCGCAAAATAAACTGAACATCCATCTAGCATTACTAGGGACCTGTAGTTCTAACCTATGTTATGTATGGCGTGACAGATGGCCAGTATAACCTAACCTTACTTAATTTAAGAACCTACATATATTAGTAAAACTCAATTCCTAAAAGTCCCCTCTAAGTTTTTTTTATGATTTTGCCATTTTGGAATGATATAGCCTATAAGCAAACCACCTTTTCTCTTTGAGTGCCATTTTACCAAGAACGAAGTTAAAGAGACATAAAATACTGAAAGAGAGAGTATCGTTGAATCGTCCACCGTTGTCCCAGATATATATATATGCTTTAATCATAATCTTACCACCATATATCGAATCTCTCAAATTTACGCCATTTTTCGGAGGAATATCGGATCTTCGAATTAATAAGTGAAAGCCATCATCATAACTTTTATGTTTGAATTAAGCGTTTCTCAAGCCTATACCTCATTTCCTGAATTTAGTTTCTGAAACTGTAAGAAGTCTTCATAATTTCAGAAGAAATTGCACTTTCACTGACTCTCTGTACATGTACCGAGGGCTTATCTAGACACGTACTCTCATAAAGATAATTTTGTGGCGCATACATATATGATTGCTTAATGGTTTCATGTAAGGGATGCTTTGTGGCAAGTGAAGCTTGAACATAAAGCTACTAAAGCGCAAGCAAGAAATTCAAGAAATGTCTATAAAGAAGTCAGTGCGGCTGTTGGTATAATACGGTGTCGGTTTTCAGACTTTTTGGGGGAGTATATGCATATCATATGTATATGTATGTATGTATGGGAAAGTATGCGTACCAACAAAAGACAAGCCATTTCAAGATTATTTGTTTGCGAGAAAGTCTGAAAAAGTGGTTGGAGTGTGCTGAAGATGTGTAGTCGCCCCTCACAGTGGCAAAACGACAAGAAAGGGGCACAAAATTCTTATTAGTTGGCTTACTGCCGACAAACCACCATAGTGCTGTAAAGCTATTTGGCATATCTGTAAATATATAATTTAATACAGATGTAGATGTATGCGTGTATGTGTCATGTTGCAAGCATGCTGTGTTAGTTGATGGCATGGCTAATGTTTCGGCTGATGAGGCTCGTGGGGAACTCCCAAAAACTTCGTCTGCCTCTACTTACTGTCTGGGGAGTTGCTCGTTTGGTGGGTTAGCTATGTGACCATGCCGCGTATGTGGCATGATTACGCATACAGCTGTCGGTTTTGTCTGACTATGCCGTTGTTGTTGTTGCTGATGCTGCTGGTGGTGGCGGTGATGGTTGCTGTCTCGCCGCTGTTGGTATGTGGCAGTGTTTGTCTGGTAACTGCCACAAAAATTACTAACTATGCTGGCATTTTGACTTCCAGCGACAGACACCGTGCCACTAAATAAGATTATTGGCGCGCTTTGCACCCCAGCAAGGCTCACTCCAATCATTTGCTCCCTCACACCGCACCGCATACACAACTCCAATTTGTTATAATAAATTTTTTATTAGTTATGTGGCTTAGTTCTTGTTATACATTCCCTTTTTTCTGCGCCGCTGTTATGTAATGCGATAAATTGTTGTATATTTATGGCCTGTTCAATAACCGTTACACATGCTGGCGCACATATACACACTCAATTCTTCATATGTAGGTGTGTATAAACACACACACATAAAAAAGGTATTTGCTCACAGCAATAACCAGTGAAGCACCCACATTTTGATTACTTACACCCTAAAAAGTAATACAATTACAATAACAAAAGCAACTGCCAGCACTTATTGTCATTGTATATGCGGCAATAGCAACAAAAAATGTCATACAATTGCATTGCCAATAAATCATAAATCATTCGTGTTTTTTCGCTAAATGTTTAAGAGCACTCAAATAAATGTGTATGCGCGCTAGGGTGGTTCTTGAGAAGTAAGAAAATTAAATTAACATTTTTTTGAAAATCTCAGTTTTTAAAATCATTTTTAAGACAGCAAGGTCATATTTTGTACCACAGGAAAGAGTAATGTGTTGCAAAGTTGCTTTACGAGCCCCCCTAATGGCAAAATATTTTTCTCTTAAAGAGTAGGAATACTATACCTACGACTGTCGAACTATAGCTATAGTTTTAACATTTTCGAAATGTGAAATTTTTTTTAAGAACAACCCTAATGATTCTATATTCGTCTCTTAGGGATTACCTTCAATTTAGCCTTACATAATACCGATGACTGTTTTACTATAGCTGTAACAGTTAACATTTTCGAAATCTGTTGAAAAAAATTTTGAGAACCACCCTAACGACAATATATTTATCTCTTAAATATAAGGAATATTATACCTACGATTGTCTAACTGTAGCTGTTAGAATTAATATTTTCGAAATCTTTTTCAATAAAATTCTTTAAGAACCACCCTAATGAAAATATATTGGTGTAGAAAAATCATACACAACCACATACGTATGTATATAATCCGCTCATATGCACGTACTACATTTATTTATGTTTTAGCACTAATGTCATATTTTATTGATATTTATGACTGTTTACACTCGCCATTTGTGTGCCGTTACACATATTAATTTCTGCAAATTTTTAGGCGTGTTGCTGATAGAATTGCAAAATTTTAAGTTTAAATTTGAAAAACGCCTGTTGTTTTCACGTCGCTTTAAGTGGGAATTTAATATTAAAGCTGTTATTTAAATAAGGGAAAATTGTGTATGATGAATGAGGTTTGGTACGACTCAAAGTATTCTAGGTGGGTTCGTACAACTCCATGACCATTTAGCTTACTCTGTGTTGGCATCTTGATTCCAGTAGAACTTAGATGTAGAAGTTATCATATTCTGTCACTTTAGGAAACAACTGACAAGCTTATCAGCTTAAAATCATAGCCTAGAGCTCCTATTTTTGCCATACTATGTTTTTCTTCGAGCATTAGTTCAAAGACTATTCTATTATTAATCGTATTTGATGAAGCTCTCTAGTCTACAAGTAAACGGGAAGCTTTCTTTACATTCCCATGACCTTAATTA
Organism: Bactrocera neohumeralis; assembly: GCF_024586455.1. NCBI lineage: Eukaryota > Metazoa > Arthropoda > Insecta > Diptera > Tephritidae > Bactrocera > Bactrocera neohumeralis. Next base: position 78,692,491 of record NC_065923.1, on the reverse strand, counting down.
TTCATTGCATTTCCCTGGTAGCCATAGATAACGTTTATGTGATCATCACTGTCAGTAAAGTTAAGCATTATTTACTTGGCTCAACATATGGTCTAGAGCAACAATATTTTTTTATTCATTCCCTGCCAATATTTTGGTTGCTGAAGCGTACTTTTCGGATCCAATCCAAAAATGTATAAATTATCGACAGAAGATCAATATTTTTAATAAATTACAGAAAAAATCATTTGCAGAATGCGGACTTCTCTCTCATCTAGGTTTGGGAATAAATTAAAGAGTTGTTGAAGAATGTTAGACGTCATAAACAAGCATCACTTAATTCACACATCCGATGCTAAACCTCCGTAGCCTCTCATTTCCGTTAAATATCTCTTAACTCACGATCTGTGTTGTACTGCTTGTTTGAAAAGGGAGACGCATGAGCGCTGGACCGCACTCAGCCGCACTTAGGCCAATTTATGCCTTATCGCGTATGGTAACCAATTTATGCGTTACCAGCAACTCCGTTTTCTGTTGAGGCAGCCAGCTTAAGCCGAGTTCATTAACAAGGTTGAATATGACAACATGATTGTAGTGACGCCTAGCTTGGCCGCAGTGGCCTAAAATTATTCGATTCAATGGAGCTTCGGAAGTTTCAGTTTAATATTCCTTATTGCAATATTCCCCGACACAACTGATATTGATTTAATTTTATTAAATCCAAAATTATTAACCGCTATTTCACTTAACGATGGCTATCGTAGCTTTGTTATGAGTTGAAATATAGCAAATGGTCTCATCCTCAGTATATTCCAAAAATAAAAACTTTGTCTTGTGTCTTCAAATCCCTCATCATAAACTCTTACAAACCTATACATTTAATTATCTATTTTTCCAAGCACAATTTTCTTTTGTGTCCCAACAGCATGTAATGACTTCGTGATTGGATTTCGCTAATTTATTTATATGTGCTGGAGACCACAAAATAAAACTACAAAACTTGTCGGCTTTTTACAACACTACCATGTATGCATTTTCTGTATTGTTCTGTGACGCCTTTTAATTAGAAAATCCTATTTTATGACTTTGGTTATGTTGTGGCGTCAACACGAAGGAACAGACATATCCAGGCGCAGGCTTAAGCTCCAAAGGCTAGGCAGTTGGTGAGCTTGTTTTGCTGGCGGTTTGCAAAATAGATTCAGCGCAACAGCTGTTGTCGCATAACCGCGAAACAGTAAAAGGAAGAAAACACATGTGCAAGATTAGAAAGCGTTGGCAGAGGAAAATATGTAGAGAGATTTAAATAGAGGATTTTTTATAGAAATTTTTGTAGAATTTGAATTGCTAAATGTATAGAGCTCTTAGACTAAGATTATTCTCGGCATGGTGGGGTTAACCAAACTTATATCTTCAGTAGTATCTAGTATTATGTACTTCTAATAATATCTTCAGTAATACATAGAAATTAGTTAGACATAGTGACTGTTAGCTTAGATTAAATTCGATTTCTCTGTGTGAGTTAAGTTTAATTAAATTTAGGCTGCCAGCTTTCTACGGACACTCTACCAAAGGCTGGGTAATACGCTAGTCAGAAACGCAGGTAAATCATGTACACCTACGTCCAACTACTGGCAAATGGCTATGTAAGTCAAGTTGGCTGCTCTACGCCTAAAAGCGTACTATAAATTTGCATGCGTACATTCATTGTCTCAATTCTATTTCACTTTGCTTTCCACGAAAATGCAACAAATGGCAGGTAAAAAGCAAACAATAATCATAAATGCAAAGAAACCGAAAATATAACCTTCTTTGCTGTATAAGTTGGGGCAAAAGTCACGGGCAAAACGTGAGGTCTGGCGCACATGGCGGTATGCAGCACTTAACTTGAGCCAGCAGAAGACATTTTGACGGCGCTACGGATCTTCGTGCTGCGCGCTGGTTGTCTGGTTGCACGCTCGGCTGCTCACCTTAAACGGAAATAGCGTGAAATTGCGTCAATATTTTTTGTCTGCTTTATTATGCGGCACTGCGCTCACTTCCTTTATCAACTGCGTCGTTTGTTTTGTCTGTTTTTTTTTAACTGAACGCCTTCTCTTGACTTCAGTCAGCTATCTGCGCGCATCTCTGCACTTTCGTTTATCTCACCTGTCTGCCGTTATTTCTTTGTGCATTTCCCTTGCATTTCCATTTACATATTTATATTTCGAAATGCATTTGCGTAGTTTTTTGCTTGCTCACTCTGCCATCCTTTTTATTTCATTTCTTTACTGCTTGCATATTCGTGAGCGTGAACTATCTGATGTCACCTACGCTTCAATGCTTGCGCAAAGCTACCTTGGCTTTGTTGGCAATTGAGTTTCTGCTTGCTACAGTGAATAATATAAATTGTTTTAGGGTATAAAAGAATGACTGCGTCTTGGCTTTTGAGTGTTGATTGGGCAAAACGAGCTCATTGTGTATTTAGTTAGCACTCAAGCTTGTCAAAATGGAAATGCAGAGAATTTTCAGCGATTAGAAAGTAGAGGGACTAACGATTTTCTTAAGACTTGGAAAATTTTGTTCAAGAACTCGTCCATTATTCTCAACAATCTCTGGAAAAATTAAATGTGTCTTAAAATTTCGAAAATTGTGCTTGTAAGGACAACACTGAGATAAATCCTAACTCTCGTCCAGACTAAATTACACTAAAAGAAATTCGATAGTTTGGCGTATTAAGAGCTTGTTTCATACAGTCTCGGAATGAGTCAGAACAGTGACCATCACATACATATTTATATGGAAACTCCTGCTATTTCTATTAAAAATCAAACCAAGTGGACGGGAATTTGATTTAAAAGTATGAACCTTAGACCCCGCCAATAGTTTGGCAAAGAATTAGTATTAGAAGGAAAACTTCATAGAGGAATGTGAGCGTCTCTTTATTGAATTTTCATACAACTCTTTGCATTTTCTTGCTATACCTCCTTAATTCAAAAACCACCCCACACGCCGCACGTGATGCGCTTACAGCAGCGATAACAGTAAACTAATAGCTGTGGGTGTGTCAGACAAACGCGATGCACTCAACTGGCAACGATGACTTAATTGACACTACAGAGGCTTGGCATTGTAATGCTTATGTCTGTGTATGCAAGGATATGGCGGCTTACGTATAGCTATCGGTAGAATAACACAAGTAACAATGGTATTGAACGCCGCAGAGTGGTTTGGTGTTCTTCAAATTTCGAATAAAATAAAGTAAAGTTGATTTGGTAAAGAAAAGTGGCTCTTTGCCTTCCTTTATTATAACTCCTAAGTAAGCTTTCATTGTGCTTTTTAGGCCGAAAACTTTGTGAAAGCTTAGATTATTTCCTCTACATATTTATTTGGATTATTACTTTTTGCTTTTCTTTATTATAATTCCTCAGCAAACATTCATTTTGCATTTTGAGCTTAAAGCTTCGTGAAAGCAATGATTATTTCTTCTAAAGCTTTATTTGCGGGTGTGTCACTACTGTAAATTACCTAGTAATTTTTAACATTTATTACCTTTCAATAAAAATTATTACAAATCAAGCTTTCAATGTGTAATGTCAGCTAAAAGCCTTTGAAAAGCTTTTAAGATTTCTTCTACAGACTATCCAATAACTTTTTCAGCTAACTATTTCATCTCACATTTTTTTACTGTTATTTCCGCATTTGTAAAACATTTCTCAGCGAGTTTTCACTGTGCCATGTAAGCTCAAAGCTTTATGAAAGCTTTTAGGATTTTCTTTAGTGACTAGTTGTTACTACTGCATGTATCACCTTTAATGATATTTTCTTATTTGCAAGCTTTCATTTTGCTAGCAAAACTTCGAGCTTTACAAAAGCTTTGCACATATCTTCTAAAACCTCAATTTTCGCTACACTGTCATTGCGTTAGCTGCTTGCAATGTCATTAAGACACATCACCACCTCACCGCACACACTTTGTCGCCCACTCTTGCGCGTGTGTGTGCCCGCACCTCATATCCGCTTGTGTGCACGCCAAAAATGGCTTGCCAACTGCTTATCGCTTATGCTGCAATGCGCCGCAGCTACAACCCAACGCTTTAGCGCACTTCCTGCCCGTGCATTGTAGTGTGCTTCCCACTCACCAGCAAATTACTCTCCGAGTCACAACAACACAAGCAGAGCCTTTTAAGCGCCGTCGCAGCCGTTTAGCTTGCGACTATGGCATCAATACTTATTACAGCGTAATGAGCGTTGCACGCGGGCTTTGCTGTGCTGTCACCGTCAAGTTCACTATCACGCTATCGCTACGCAGCGTCAAAGTGCATTTTCAAATGATTAATTCGAGTGGAAAATGAGATACAAATAGCTGACAACTGCTGATGGTTATTTATTGTTTTCGCCGACGACGAAATTGCTGCGTCTTCGACTGCAGCGTCGGCAATGATTTTCACTTCGCTTTCAGCGCATTTCTATGCAGTTGAATGAATTTGATTTTATCTCAGATGGTGGCGGGCTAGCGAGTTGGAAGGGTGTGAGTAAGACGTAATGACAGCGCAAATTTCGTTGCAACTATTTGAGTGACAGCAATGACACAATAGTCTATGCCTTGAAATCCACTTGCTGCCTCACACCTAAAATGGCTCGCTATGCTCCGCCTTCGAGTATTACGGCATGCTGATTGATTTAATACAATAATCAACGCCGTTTGAAAGGATTTTCTAAAGACTCAGTAATTTTGGTGTGACTGTCTGCATAACTGCTGAGAAGTTCTTTGTGTATTTAAGCCTTAGTTAATAGTTTAAGCTTTGGGTTATTGGAAAATTCATTCTTTCATTTTTTACTTGAAGTTCAGTTTAAAAACCTACTGCTCTGTTCCATATACCAGTTGACCTTGGAGCTGAGGAGTTCCTTCCAGAACTGAAAATAATTCTAAACGTTCTCTCCCAACATACTCAGTCTGGGAAACCTGCTACAGTCCGCTTGCAAAAGACGAAAATTATCGCGCGTGTTGTGGGTTTCTAAAATTCACTGACAGATGAATTTGTCCTTCAAACCTACACCGAACTTTTCATACCCGATCACTGGGATCATGAGTCGCAAAACCTAACTCTGGCGGCATTTACTCTGTCCTTTACCGGAGAGGGAGTTGTGGATGGGAAGAAGCCGTTGGAGGAGAGTGGCAGTGCACTTCTTTACAGATATGCCAAAGCTTGAGAGGAAGGTTGATGGAAGGGTTTACTGTCAGGAGCTCTTTATCAACTTCAGCTTCAGACTTCCTACCTATTGCAAAATCTTCCAAGCGGAGGTTTCAGCCATTAAGATAGCAGTGGAGTTCTTCTTTTTTACATTTTCACACAGAACTACACATAGCAGTCCACGTGCGATCTCTCAAGATCAGCCAACTAACTTATCCTAAACCTAACATATCTCAGAGTCACTCTCTGAACTTCGGTGGTCTGCTTACTACAGAAGTGCGGACTTTTCTAACTTATCCTAAACCTAACATATCTCAGAGTCACTCTCTGAACTTCGGTGGTCTGCTTACTACAGAAGTGCGGACTTTTCTATGAACTTGACTTGATGGAAAATTTAGTTAAAGACAAAGTTTTTCCTAATTAATCTTTACATTTGGAAACAAACATGTTAACTAAATTATAAAATACAGTTTTCTGTTAACGAACTGTTATTAAAATGTGCCACTTACCTTGGTGAAATACTGTCTATTTCCTCTGACTTTTAACACGTTGGCTCCTAGCGTATCACCAGCGAAGACGACAAAATTCTACTCCCGGGTGCCAAGCATATAAATACATTTTGCGCTTTTACCTAGGCGTGTATCACCAATAATACATTGGCACCTTGGGGTTCGGTTTTTGTCATCATCATGGTACACTGTCAGCCAACATATTAAATACAATTACGAATACCTAGCACACCAACATAGAAACAACATTTTCTTACATAACTCTGCTAACAGAGCAGTAGATCTGTTAACACCATCACCAAACACCATCTGAGATAAAAAATGATTAAAATTTGCTGGGAAAAATATTTGAAAAAAAAAAAAAATTTAAAGAACATGTTCTTATTTTTCTTTTCAATCTCTTATTGTTATTTACTAGTACCCTAACTTTAACTTTTTACATAAAAATTCACTATGATTCCAAAAATTCCAAGAGTTTGAGAGTAACATAAGATTTTTTGCGCTGAATTTTGTGTCTAACCTTCAAACCTACCTATTTACTTAAGTATGTACTGATATATGGACTTCCACAGCATACATCTTACTACTTCCAATACAATAGTAAAGATCCACTCACTCCACTTTCACACTCTAATTAACTGCATTTCCGCTGCCAACATGCTCTTCTTCCATTTTAAGCGCCTAACTCTTCATTTTTTCTATCGTTTATCGCACACTCACCTATGTAACACACTCAGAGAGCACAAAGAGACTGCATACAAAGAAACATAGCAGAAAACGAAAATGATCGCTCATGCTTAATCGCTGCGGCCACTACTTAATTCTTACTCCTACTTAACTCCTTCTCTTTATGCGAATTTTGGTTTTCGCAATGACTTGATAATTACTTGAATTCATGTTTGTAGTGTTGTGTTGGAATGAGCGCTCTGCAACTAACACAGTTAACTAAGGTAAAAAATGAACGAATTTCGTCAGGTGTCTATGGAATGTGGGTGCATATTTACATACATAAATCTTGATGCGCTGAATCAGTTAAGATTTTCGCGAAAGTGTGCGAAGTGTTAATCAAATGTTTTGTGCAAAAAGTGTGAGTTTTTATTAAAATATTTAAATATGTGGACATTATAAGTGCATTTATTGTGTTATAAACATTTTGCAAACGAGTTTCAAGTAAAGTGTTATGAAAATCTGGTGAATTGTAGTGTGAAAAAGTGAATGAGCGGATAAAGTTATTGGCAGTGGGCATCAGCAAGTGACTTAATATACATACACATGCATGTTTCGGGTTGCTTCGTGCATTATTGTACTGATGTGTGCTTTTGTGCCGAATTTGCAGCTCATGTATTGAGTATGAAGAAGAAGGGAGCGCATGTAAATATGTAAGTAAATTTTCGAATTCGAATTTATTAAATGTAGCTATGGGGTGGAAGAAATATGGTCGATGATTCCACCGGCCTATAAGCCCCACCAAACCGTTGGTTTTTCTTGGTGAAATGACAGCTTTTGAATCTCTTCAGGTTGTTCTTCGACCCAAATGCGGCAATTTTGTTTGTTTAAATACACATTGAGCCAGGAATTGGCCTCATCGCTGAATAAAATTTGGCTCCATAACTTTGGATCTTCTTGGAACTTTTCAGGAGTCCATTGAGCTGAGTGACGTCGTTTGGGAAGGTCGAGCGGCTTCAGTTCTTGTACAAGCTGCAATTTTTCTTTCGCTTTATAAATATTTAGCGCAGATTTTTCAGCTATTTAATGTCACAATTTATCAATTTATACTTATATTTCGCTACAATACTCAGAATTTTAATAAATAACTTTAAGACAGCTTCAGACAGATGTCTCTTAATTAATAACTTAAAATCAGACCTCTTTGAAAATTTTCTAAATATATAATTAAATGGTAAGAGACAACAGCTAGTTTATACAAGTATTCTTAAGGGAATATTTAACCTTTCCTTACACTGTTTATTTATAAAAATAATTAACACAAACAGATTTTGAATTTTTATTGCCACCGATTTTCCATGTTATTTTTTATAATGTCTCATGTAAAAAACAAGATTTTATTGTTCACAAAAGCGCATAATTCAGGTTATTTAATATGAAATAATCGTTGTACAAATGCGTGTGGAAAAAAAATTCCAAAAGGAAAATAAGCGAACAGCGCAACAATTCCCTGAACTATTACGGCGCAGAAACGAGACACTTAAGTGGACCGCGCCTTGCATAATAAATGTATAAAAAAATAAATTCCTGCAAAATAAATTTTTCTAGCGTGCGTCTCTTCCTTTTACAACCCACACATAAATATTTTGTATGCTTTGCACCAATCCTTTCGCATTGTAATGCCTGGCACGCCCAATATAATTTTGGTTTTCAGCTATTTATTTTTGATTTCTTTATGCTCATGCATAAAAACTAACAAATTTTATTGCCGTAATATTTTCGTTATACGAATATTGGCTTTTCATAACAATACGGTCTTGTCGTTTGCCTCTTCTTCCCCTGCAGTCACATACTGTTGTTGTAATATGGCTTTTTCTGCCGCCAACACTTATGATGTTTATTGGAAAATTATCAACCTAATCATCGCCGAGCCACGCAAAGTTGACAGCTCAGCGGTAAGGGCCACTCCGGCCATGCGCCATGGCACATACAACTCAACTATGAACATTGGGAAAAAGTGAAATCAATGGAAAACATATTGGCGCGCAGCTACAGGTTGATTTTTCGTGCCGCATAAGCATTTGACGCGCCTCAGCACACCACTTGCCACATTGTGGCACGCACATCCGCAAACAGTTTACTTTTTCATTTCGCTTTTGCTTTACTACTTATCACCAATTCATTGCTTCGCTGGCTGTTGAACGTTTTACACATTCACATTGCTTGCAACATGCGCCTACGTGCCGATGTTGCATGCTCCATTAGTTGTGGTTAGGTGTAAGGCAGTCAGAAAAAAGTTGAAAATATATTATTGTTGCTACTTTTATTACTCTGACGGCTCCAGCGCTTTCGATATCAACTCATTTTTATGCTGCCAGTGTATTGAGGACATTTTTTTGGAAATTCCTCACAATTGTGCTACGATTAAAGCAAAACAAATGTCAGCTTGTTACTTTTTTGTTAATATTGGTTTTTCTATGTTGACAAAGGGAAATAATTTGGGAAATTAATATTCAGTACAAATCGAGTTTGAGGCACGTTGATTACGTCTTTAAACATAATTTGTCAGCGATTTTGTGGAAATGTGGAAGGTAGTCGCTTAAGAGAAAGTCATGCGGAAGTTGAACTCATTCAATACGCGGAAATATTATATCGGATTATCTTCAGTGAGTTTTCTTGGTATTTAAAGAGTTTATTACAACATATTTCTAGTTGTGTTTGATTTTAATCTGAAGAACAGGCGCGTGTTGGCTGTTGAGAACACATTCCGTTGAAAGAACTCCAGCAAGTCAGCAGACTTTGAATTTTTTGGTTGATCTTCGTAATTCTTGAGGCATTTGCAACATTATATGTAGCATACCTTTAGGCGATGAATTCATTATCTAAGTAATTTAAAAATGATAGCTCGTAAAAGCAGGCAAACTCTCAAAAATGCATTAACCTTTCATTGGAGTTCCAAACTAATTGATTGAAATTGATATTATAAATTAAATATATTTGTCCTAAACAAATTAGACCCGTTTTTCGCTACACCGATATACAATCTTAACATATAAACTTTTTCAAAATCAATTCTAATCATTTCTTAGAAAAGATTCCAACTACCCTAATTTTCCTTAGCTATTTGTCCAGAACCCATATAATTGCTTGATAACCCCCTTCAAAGCCGTTGTGCTTGATTGTCGAGCTCGTAATCGTCAAAGATATACACCGATAAGTAAGCGGACCACGAAAACAAAGCAGAATTTATGTCACTACGTCGCTACGGAAGTTGTATGCCCCAAAAAATCTATGGCAGGTAAATGGGCTCGCCCAGCGGGTTAGTCAAACGACCATGACCGCAAATGATGTACGAGTTTTGTTTGCGACTATGCGACTGGCTGCATGGACTAACAGCAAACAGAATTGATTAGTGGGAGTACAAGTATATGCAAAATAAATAAACTACCCCAAGTTGCAACAATAAATGCAAATGGCGCTAAAAAGCAGTGCAACTTTGGTCATAGTGTCTCTAAGTAATGGCGATATTGCCAACAGCAAGTTAAAGTGACTTCGTTTTCTCCGTATATGCGAGCCGCTGTGTCCCCTTGTTGTAGGGTTGCTCAGGAAACACTTAATGCAATCGCGTCAACCGCCTTCGAACAGCCAAGTTGCGAGCACAGTTGCAATCAGACAACTTAATTTTCGTGGTACACTCGGAAAAATTATTTTCTATGGCTCATTATAATGCTTTTGCTTGCTGTTGAGACTTCTTCAGGCTTTTGATAGGTTTCTTTTTACTTAATAAAGTATAAATGACTATTATGAGACACCAATGCTGCTTTCTTTGGTGAAGAACACTTGCACAGCTGGGACTTTAATGAGTTTTCATGCAATATATTTGGAAATTTACCACCAAAGTTAAAGTGGTCTATTTTTTTAACAGTTTAAGGCGAACTAAAAAGGAGTTCACTCTCCCAAATCATTACCGATCCGTTTGTTTGTTCGCTTATGTCATCTCTATTGGTGGAAACTCTATATGCAGATAGTGCGCTAGGTTATATAAGTTATAGAACCCAAAAATCCAGATCTTCTCTCTGCTAATAAAACTAATAATTTTTGATTTTCTCATTACTTCCACTTTAACTGGCGATATGCTGGATATATACGAGTATGATGCAGAGAGATAGAGTTAAGGAGAGAGACATCATTAAATGATATGCACTACTGCTGTGTTCCATAAGTTCATAAATTGTTACTTGTTACTGTTCCATAAGTTCGTAAATAGTTCAATGTATTTATGAACTTATGGAACATAGCAGTAGTGCATACTGCTATGCTGACTAGAAGGTGATGTGTGAATGGATGCAGACTTTCCAAACTGTAAGATATAGGTATATGGTTCCAGTTTTAAGTGATCTGGTAGAAGTCAATGGCAGAAGACATTACTATTACCGGAGACCGATGAAACAACTATGAATTTGATGCTGTTTACGACGTCAACAATAAATCCAAATCATTTTTCAGTTAAAGGCGTTTCCTAGCTCGAATTATTATGTTATTTATTCATAATTAGAGTGAATTAGGTATCAAGGCATTGGTAAAAAAATACTTTCCGATCAAAACCTAACTAAAATTTGGAATTATGTTTCTCTAACTGCACTAACTTACACCAGCCTTCGCGCTCACTGTCTTCGTGTTTATTATGTTGCGGCTTGATTTATTCCTGTGTTGTGTTAGCTGTCAGCGTTCTTGCCTCGTTAGTTATGTTACGCTTAGCAGCGCTATCTGCGCTAACGGTTGTGGTAGCCAGCCAAGTGACGCCAAACAAGCCAACATAAGCAGCGAATATATGACGACAGTAAGCACAACAACAATGCCAATACATAGCACTAGGGCTGCATACTAGTGGTTCGAGTTAGAGTCGTCTTACCAAAGGACCACTAAGAAAATGAGCTACTACCATGGCAAGTTGCAAATTGTAAATCTAAGTTGTGCGGCATAAACAGAATGTTGCACTTACCTGTGCACAAGCAGCCAACGCTACTGTTGCTGCGAAAATTATTCTTGCATGCAAAAGTTGCTCCAGCAAATTTTTCACTCGCAAGTTTTCTTTTTTCCCGTAGCATACTTTTACTTTTTCATTTCCCTCTAAAGGGTTTCTTTGCATTTTTTGCTGCCCATATTATACAGTTCACCCCCATCAACTGCTGATTTTCATAATTTCACTTTTGTTTTATTGGCGCCTAGCGGCAGCAACCTGGTGTGGGGCGGTGTGTGCACTGGCTGCGCGTCGACACGCCACTCGGGCTAAGTTGAATTGCAAAATATGCATTGGATAGCATACTTCAAGGCGGCAGCGCCACATCAACGCTCGCAATGCATTTGCAAGTTGCAACAACTCGTTTGCTTCTGATTTATATGCGACGCGTGCTTTTTGCGCTGTCGCTTTGCCAGCTCACGCTGCCACCGCCTTGTTGTTTGTGTAGCCTTAGCCGATTTTATTTTGCTTGCAGCGGTAAGTTGGCCATTGCACGTAGCGTGTTGGTTGAATGCGATTTATCATCAACTTTCCAGTCAGAAATTGAGTTGTTGAAGGTGTAAGTTGCTGCTTTACGCCAGCGCGCTGCTTTTTGTTTTTGTAGTTGAGCACTTCCGTTCAGGCGCTTGCGAGTGAATGCTTTTGCAATTTGTGGCATGAATGCGTCTCCGCCTGTTACGCTCTGCGCCACTAGAGGGTGTAAGAAAAATTTCTTCGCAATGGCAGTTTGCGAGAAAAATTATGTTGATACCGATTTCCACTTTTGCATAACTGTTTCGTTTACTTGAACTTGCCTAAGTGTGTGTAACCGTGTCTGTGTTTAAGTTAAAAGGGGATTTATTTAAATGGCATATTGCCGTTACAAAACTATAAAGCGGTGACTGAAAGAAAACTTTTATTGGCTAGTAATTCCCGACATGCCACTGATGAAGGTGAACTTTAAAAGCAACCGAAGACATTGTGGCTTACAAATTTGTGGTGGTTGGTAGTAGTTGTTTGGTATTTGTGCTGACGAAAAAGTAATAAACTGTGGAAACAAAATTTGGTCTGAAATAAAAGTATTTAGTGGCTTAAGGGGTTAGATGGGTTTCCTCGGGTAAAAACCGATATAAAAAATTAAATATTTTATTAAAACTTTTTATTGTTACAAACAAAGCCTTTTAGCAAAGAAATTTTGAAATTTTTGGAAAAAGATATTTTGAACTCGGCCATTGCGACGCCATTTGCGGTGACCTCTCGGAAAAAAGATGCGCAGGATAACTCCTTACAGGATCACCTAAAGTGAAAAAATACGTGTTTTAGTTAAAACTTTAACTTAGATTTTGGACAAAGGAAAAAAAAACTGAAAACTGGATTTTTGACAGACATTATTACAAACAAAAAAATTAAAATTTCTTGATTTTTTTTTTTAAATAGTCGTAATCGAAAAAAATCTTTAGTCCAAGTCTTTAAGAATTGTACCTCAAAAACCTGTGCAAAATTTCATGAAGATCGCTTGAGTAGTTCTCGAGAGATTTTGCCAACCGACTTCAAAAACACTGTTTCGAGAAAAACGCGTTTAAAGACAGCGCACTCAGCCCAGCTAGCCTCGAGCGCACAAGTTCTCAAGGTTGTATCTCCGAAACTATCACTCGGATCAACTTGAAAATTTAGGACAATATTCTGGAGGTGTTTTTGAACTTAACAAGACAATACAATATCGATTTTTTTGAAACCCGTAAACCCATGTAACCCTTTAAGGTTGTGTGTTTTGTGTTTAGCTTGAAAATTGCACTTACCATTACTTTTTCTAAAGTTCCGGACAATATAGGATTTCGGACTTTCAGACACCGAATATTTGCCTTGCCTTCCTCTGAGTGTTGCTGGAGTATAGTTGTTGATTAAATTTGCACTGTATAGAGATTTCCGTAACTACCGATATAGGGGATGACATACTTGTATCTTGTGAATCTAAGTATAGTCACAAAATAAATCTAGCAAAAAGTCAAGGTTGGATTGACAATCATTGATTCTTCTCATCAGTTAGTTCTGCATATAATACTACTAAATCTGTGTAAAGGCTCTGGAGTTTATCCTTGACATCCTGCCAACAAACTTACAATTGTGGTATCAGACAGTGCTTATGACCAGCCGGCACATGATCCAAACTAGGCGTCACTACGGACAAGTATTTATATGCAACCTTATTAAGGACTTGGGTTAAGCTGGCAATTCGACCAAAAAAAAGGAGACCAACAACGAAATTAACACATCGTTTTTATTCTCCAGTAGAGAAGATTCGACCAATGGTTCTGTGGTCGACAGTTTCAACGGCGAAATCTACATATTCGCTGACTCATCAAAGATTGAAACAGGAACATAAACGAGTGTCTTCTGTAGTAATCCAAAAGGTACAAGGCAGCTTCAAAAAAATAACTACAACTCAGCCCTTAAGGCCGAAATTTTGGGCATTACAGAAGGCGATAGTGGAATAAACATCAAGTTCATAAGCATCCTATTGGATCATTAAGCGCCAATAAAGGCCATCCGTAGCGCCAATATTAAGTTTTAGGTTATGCAAGCGGGCAACAGCTAGATCTTTGTGAGTAACTCGGTTAACACCATATGAGTACCCTATCATTTAGAAGGAGTTGAAAAGGCAGACGAGCGGGTCCGCTTGGGGGCCGCTGGAGACACAATTTCCCTAATCTCTAAAGCTGTTTGAAGTAATGGCCCCTAGAAGAGAACACAGGTCTTGAAACACCAGCAACACAGAGCTTAAGATAAATAAATGGGGATTGCACCGCGATCTAAGGTCTATTGTGCCCTACCACAGGGTATACCATAAAGTTACTTTTGGGGTAGTGTTAATGGCGAATAGACCAAAAAGCTCCTTCTTTTAGGCAAAATGGAGCTTAGTAACATTATGGGGCACCTGCTTTTAAGATACCACTTTCAGAAAATGGGAAAAGTAGATTCGACTAAATACAGAGCATTCCCGGAGGCTGATGGGACATTGGAATATTATCTTAGCGAATGCTTCCGCCGTCTCTCAATACCCCAACTTAAGAAACAATAGACTGCTGGGGTGGAAAGGATTCAGGTCTTTAACCAAATCCACGGGGTTCCAAAACCCCAACTTAAGAGAAATTAGGTTTCTGAGGCGGAAAAAATCGGGTCTTACACCAAATCCACGGAGTAGCTGAAAAGGGCTTAAATTGGTTAACACCCAGGAGCACAATGGACCTTACCATGTCCTAATTGCGGCCGTCTACCTTTCCAACCAATTAACCAACCAAATGTGAGTAAAGTGAAATCGAAAGACTGCTCTTCGTTAAAAGGAAGCTTTGTTAATGATCAAACTTGAAGTATTGCTACTGCAAAAAGAAAGCTAAGTGAGTTGAATTCGATGTTAAAATGAAGAATATGTGAGATATGCCAAATTTTCCGAACTGAATAGCGAGAAGAAAATTTTTCTGCTTATAGATTTCAACAGACCTATGTCTAACTAGAAGAAGTTAAGTGGAGTTCAAATAAATTGCCGCAATTACGATTGCTTGTGATAGCTAGGTATTTTGTGAGAAGTGATATGAGTAGGCAATCAAATGATAGATACTTCTTTGCAAAAATCAAGAAAACCAATAGAAATGCGGCAAAGCTGCTGAAAACGTGATGCTAGCAGGAAATCATGTCGTGCCAAGAATGCATGTAGAGCACATTTCCATTTTTATTGCCACGATAATGTCTTTCATTTCAAGAGCGAGCCATCAGTAGACAACCAAGCCAAAAAAATGCAAGGTTGTAACAATAATAACAAACACAAGGGATGTTAAGCTGTCATACAATTTTATGTTTTATATATATATATATACATATGTATATATATTTACTAGGCATGCAACACATACTATATAGCATATAAATATATACAAGCTCTCACACTCATTTTTTGGTCAGACGTCCAAGCTTTTCTATCGACTCCTGTTATCCTTTTGTTGCCGCCCTGCGCTGCTGATGTTATCCACGCACTAACTTCATTGTTCTAACGCCTGTTAATTTGCTTTTATTACACTGGGTGCTCTTGTCTATGTCTATATGTATATATGTATGTATGTACCGCTACACTCCTTGTTACTTGCTAATGCCATGTAACAGCTTGCATTTTAATCTGACCATCTTGATTACTAACTTTCTAATTCTCTTTTAGGTATTTTGTTGGGTTTTGTTGTTTTTTTTTCAAGTAGCCGCAGGCCAGACTTCAATAAACTCCAAAAAAATATAGAAATTTCTAACTCCCTTTGCACTTTTCCGAATGCGAAATATTCTCACAACTTCCTTTCAACCTCATTGCATAGCCATTGCCACTTTTTTACTTATCACTTTTATTTTAGTTTCATTCTACACACTCTCATACACACACCAAACACGTCAGTGCACTCAATACTGTCCGACAAATACCTTACACCTTGCCACTCAGCGGCGAACACTTGCTTTGTATTTGTTTTGGTTGCTTTTGCATTTGTTGTTATTGTCAGTCTGTTATCGGTCCATCCGCATCAGTATTAGTATGTATGTATGTATGTATGTATGTGATTGCTAGTATGGACAGTAGCTGTGGCTGTATCGACGGTAGCAGCAACGGCAGCAGCCGAGTGGCACTGAGATTCTATCGATTATGTCCACAGCGCTGCCACACCTTTGCCCTTTGCCTTGCTTCCTTTCATTTCAACTCTCCTATGACTTCCTCCGGTTTCTTTGTAGTGTTCACATTTCATGTCATATATGTATGCTGTGCGCTTATCTGATGGTACTTGCGCATATCTTACCATCTCCATCCGCCTACTTTTCTCACATTGTCCGTCATACGAACTCTTTAGGACTCTATAGGTGTGCTTGTTTTTATATGGGCTTCAAATAGGTTGGGCACAAGCCCATGCTGTCTCTTATCATTGATGACCATCACAGCTGATTTTCATTCTTTAAACGACTAGAGTGGTAAACAGCTCATTTGAGTGGCTTACTGCACCTTCTTTCCACGCTTTTATGCCAATAGAGCTCTGAATGGTGTTACTGATTTGTCGAAATTCGAAATCTCTCAGAATTTATTCATTGTTTACATATATTGTGATGGATTAGAGAGCAACTGTCCCGAAGATAGTAGTATCGCAGTATGAAAACGGATCTGTAAGGATTTCTGCGAATATATTCTTTTTTATTGGAAAAAAAAAACGTAGTATGCTTTCAGAATTTTTCTGTGGATGATAAAAAGATTTCCCTAGCTCTTCATTATAGTTTCCTTTTCAGCCGTCGAACGGTCTTCGATATGAAAAAATATTAAAAAATTCTATGACTCTTCAATTAATAGCTTTGTATCTAAACTCAGCCAGATGTAAAAAGAACTGGTTTATTATTTATGCTTGTTTTTGGAATATTTTCACGAATGTTCGTTATATATCCTTGGAACAAGGTCAGATATAATTTTTTGATCCAGTGCATGGTACAGTAATATTAGAAAGTCTCCGCCGCCTATCTTCTGGTTAGCTGGACTTTTAAAAACATTGCCAGTGAAGACTAATACTTCACTTTTTATCGACAAGAAGACCTTGTCTACCTTAGAGATTCCAATATTATCCTCTTCATAAGAAAGACTATCTTAAAAATCACTACTTCTCTCAAAATTGACTTCGAATTACGAAACTTTTCAGAACGTCAACCGAAATGAGAGATTCCGAAAGTGAATTGTTTTTGTTGTTGTAACGGCAGAAATCTGCCGAGTTCACAGTCCTTGGCTGGATAAAAATCCGTGTCCGTTCGGGTTACATGGACCCGACTGTAGTGGGTTACTTTAAAAATTTTCTTATTTGTTGATCTCAATGAAAAAATCATGAGTCTGACAGAGAATATATTGAAATTTTATTAGCAACATATCTAGAATTTATGAGGTTTTATAGAACATTCCCAGAACTAGTACAATCCTAGATCACCCATATGTCTTTCTTAAGTCATAGTTGAAGTTTCTTGACAAAACAGTGAAAGAATCATGAAACTTAAAGAGAATAAAATTAATGAGGTTTCAGAGATCAGAGTCAGAACTAGTACCCTCCCGAGTCATCGATACGCCTTTTATAAACCGTGCTTGAAGTTTCTTGATAAAACACTTCTACCTACCTTCCCTCTCTTATTCAAACTAATTCATCGCTTCCGCTGTACACAAAACCATTTTTTATATAGA
Organism: Bactrocera neohumeralis; assembly: GCF_024586455.1. Classification (NCBI taxonomy): domain Eukaryota; kingdom Metazoa; phylum Arthropoda; class Insecta; order Diptera; family Tephritidae; genus Bactrocera; species Bactrocera neohumeralis. The sequence goes on along the minus strand of NC_065923.1, from coordinate 78,674,935 downwards.
TTCAGTTCGATTTGTTTTCAGCTTCGATTCATTTTTTTAATGTCTCTTCTATTTAGACTTGTTTGTGTTATGTTTTGACAATTCGCCGTACATTTCGGCTCGCATTACACAAATAGCATTTCCTTTGTAATCTTAGCTGCTTTGGCTTATGTTTTGTTGTATTTTTTTCTGGCCTTTCACAAATCACATCGAATCCTGATTTCTATGATGTGATAAGCGCAGCACTCATTGTAGCAGTAGTTCGAAGTGCTACTCAGCAACGATTATTCGGTAATCCATATCCGCCACTTGTTTTCGTTTCTATTCTTTGTGATCTTTTTTTTTCGTTTCGTATGTGTGTTTCCTAGTGCTTGTTATCTGATATGCTTATGCCCCCACTTTTGAAATTGCTTATTCCTTTCTGTGTGTCTTGTTTTCATTACCGTTTCAAAAGCAACGCAACGCCGCGGCTGCATCGCCAAAAATTGTCACACGACCTTTTGGCCTCTGTAATTGCCACTTTCCCAAGTTATGCCGTGGCCCCAGCTAAGCTTCAACCTATCAATTTCCATCTTCTCCCCAGCTCAAAGCAACATTTGTAGCCACTCGCTGGTACTTACTCCAATTACTCTTTTGCTGTCGCCTATTTGATCTCCAACGAATGTTACACATCTCTACTCCCCTTTATTTTGCTTTCGTACATCACTCCACCATTATTGCATTTTCCCATTTACACGCTAATATCATTTGCCACAACTGACCCCAACTACCACCACAAGCACTCGCCGTTAGAGAAGAAGTGTTTTACTGTCTATGCTCCCCTATTCTTTGCTGTTGCTTCTAGTGGCTGCATTCATGATTTGTTATTTCTGCTTTCCGTTTGTTTTGTGCATGTTTTCTTAATTTTTTGGCGTCTTAAAAAGTGGTTCGGTGGCAGCCGGCAGTACAAGTCACCAGCAGTCTCAAAGCAACATTTGTTTTCCATCTAAATTAATTAAATTAGTAGTATTTATTTGTCTCTTGTTGGACTAATTGAAATTTTGAAATCACATCCGCATCTACAGGGCTCTTGATGATATTTGTTGGCGTCCAGCGTGTCTTTTTAAAGCGAGTCATGAATTACAACTATTTCGAGTTTACAAAAAAGAGACTATTTTGACTCCGTTTAGAGCAATATATATTTATTTTGCAGAAGAAAGGCTTAGGAAGTCGAGAAATGGTGAGGAACTGAATTTTTCATTATAGAAGGGCAGCCCACTTTCTTCAAGGACAAATATACCGACATCGGAGATAGAACGCTTTTCTTTAAGACCTCAAGCTATCAAAGCAGTCTTTCCCTTTACGGGTTCGAGAAATCGTGAGAAACTAAATTTTTCATTATAAAAAGGCAGCCAACTCTCTTCAAAGACAAATGCACGGACATTCATTCATATTGACTGTTTTTTGTCCAGCCGAGCTGGCATAAGTATAACTGGGTAAATGGAAAGTAGAGATGGAACGTCTTTCTTTAAGACTTCAAGCTATCAAGCGGTCTTTCCTAGGGAACATGTTCCCTAGAACTAGAGGTAGCTATGTTCATGTCTTTTTGTCGTCATTGTTTCACTATCCTATGAACATTTGGGGAAAATTAGATTCCAATTCGAAACCTTAATAGAAAAAGGTGTGAAACTTTGCTCACCCATGTTTCAAACCAACATCTAATCAGTGTTCTATCGACGGATCAATTTTGGGTTGAGATTCGGAAAAAGTTTATTGAAAAGTTGCCTTTAGAGCTTTTCACAAGTTATATTTGTGTAATATAGTATATTACATGTTATACGAGTATATGTTATGTACACATTTAATAGATAAGTTTTCTTGTAGCTATTTACTTAAGCGAATTTATGCAAATTTTGAACTTCCTTCTTAATATGCATGCCGAACTCTACACTTTGGTGCGGACTTAACCTGCATCATACACACACCAAATTCGTGTTTAACAGTTGTTTTACATTGCTATAGTCGTTTTGATTTTTCCACGCATGAACAGATTTCTTCAACTTCTTCCTTATTACCATTCGACTTGTTTATTCAAAATTTTTTGTTATTGTTGTCATAATTTCGGGCATGTTTTGCTTGTTAGTGTAAGGTCTTGTTCTTGGAGCATGTATTGGGTGTTAGAATTCTTGATTTTTTAGTTGTGTCTACTGTTGTTGTGGTTTTTGAACTGTTTTTATTTTGTTTTTGTTTTAGTTTTTTCTAATAAGGAACAGAAATCTTTACAAATTATTTTATTTATCTTACATAAATTCCATTCATTTTTTTTACTATTCTGCGTGTTCTCGTTGGTAATTTCCACGAAGCAGTTTGATAGTTTCAAATAATCAATGGCACGATTGTCAAAGGCGCTTATATACCTATTTCTTTCCAAACCTTCAAAGTCTTCCTACTTGACGCACAAATTTGAAATTCGGAATTACAAGTGAAATGAAACAAATTACAAGGCAACTTTTAGTTTTTTCCTCCTTGTTTGCCTGTTTTGGAGTTTACTTCCTTTACGCTGACCATACATAGGCTCTGTGCTAAAAGTACCCAAAAACGTTTGGACTTTGTAAAGTAAGAAAATTCTTGAGTTTGTAGAATGCATATGGAAATTAAAGGGAACTTAGGAGGACACAAGATTCATTTAAAACACCAAACCCCATAGAAGATGTAAGGAGTGTTCCTGAAAAATGGAAGGTTTCTTCAGTAAGAAACTGATAATACTTTCTCTTTACTTAATGACCGCAAAAGATCTACTACAGAACGGCGGGTGCTACTTGAAATCTAACCTTTATTTTTTTGATGTTAATACTATTCAGTGTTTTGCATTTTCTTCTAATTTACATTCGCACGAAACCACTTTCTTCCCTGACTAATATAATCAACTATATCTAATTTTAATAGATAAAGGTATGAAACTTTGCTAACCCATGTTTCATACCATTGTCTAATCAGTGATCTATTTAACTGTGAAATGTTTAAAATTGTAATAATATTGAAGTCAGCTAAATCCTTCATTGACTAACGCTTCCGTGTTCGTAACATCCACACTTTATTTCTACATCTGTTGGTCGCTTTTTCAGAAAAGTATCGCCACGGCATGACCAACAGAGGTTCCGCTAGTGCGGTTATCTGATGTGCAGAATCTGTTAAAAGCAAGTGCAGACATCCTAAAGGATGACCTAAGAAGAGATGGAGTTCAGTCGGGTATCGCAAAGAACTAAAAATGATCTAAGCATGGCTTATTGCCCTACCAGTTTGACCTTACCTCAACTGGTACCTAAATCTGAACTTTTCTTAAAGAACAAGTTTTCTTAACCTCTATTTTATGAAGTCCATGCCCCAAAGAGCGCATTAGAAAGCTCTAAAGCAAATATAAGCTGTGACGTCTAACCCAGACAATTCGAATGCTGTCTTAAATGAGCACGGAACATTGTTCCTCGTTGTTTTTTTATGTTTTATTACTGCAAGTATCGCATTATATAGTATACTTCCATTTTCTTGGTTCTTGGATTGAAAACCTCTTCAAAGGACTTTTCGCTTTCTAATAGTGTTGGACTCAAAACCTCCTAGGTCTTATTTCAAAAAATTTCGACGGACTTTTTGCTTTTTCATAGTCTAACTAATTTAAAATTCGAGACTGGAGGTTAATACTTGGATCTCACGAGCTAGAAATCGCTACCTTAAGTTTGATTCATTTCCGGGTTTGAGGAAAGTTTGTTCTTTTTCTATAAATGGCTCTAGTGAGTTTCTTACCATGTAATCGTTAGATAGAATTCCCGGAACTTTTTGCACCGAACACAAATTCCCTCCACGTAGTTGCCCACTCAGCTATTGGAGCACACGCTGTCAGGATATGTAAGCGCAGACAGGCGCCTACCAAACTGCCGCTACGTGACTCTTGCACTCGGACGAGCCTATTTGTATTTCAATTTTCTAACAGCAGGAAAAAGTGTGCGACGACAAATAATGTTAAGGTCGAATAGCGCGTTGCGCCCGCAGTCGATCGTCGCTTCGGTTAGCTACGTGCAGTAGACAACGCATTCGGCCGGAAGGACGCCTACACGTTTAATTGCATAAGTGCTGGTAATGGGCGCGAGAGGAAATTAAAAATTCTGTCAACGCTTGCCAATGTAACGAACAAAATTGGAGGCAGAAATTTAAAGAAACAAAGGAAAAGAGCAACGAAAAAACCAACGACAACGAAAGCATGAAACGAGCTAAAAAACGAATTAACGATTTGGGGAGGCGCTACCGCGATAAGATCGACATGAACGAAGACAAATAAAACGCGACGTGCAAACAAATGGTTAAATAACGTGTGCGGCGGGGGAGGGGCGGCGTGGTTGAACAACAACAAAAAAAGCGTTAGACCACCAACACATTATCGGCATCTTAGTATGCGCGCGGCAAGTGTGGTTTGAGTGGCAAGTGCCATGTCGGCGCGCAAGTCATTGGCGGCAGTTGCGGCAGGTGTTTAACTTGCTAATGTGTTCCCCTCTCTTTGCCTCTTTTCGAATTGAAAATTCAACAAATTTCAAGCGTTGCCAGCTTGCTGCGCATCTTAAAGTTATGTCTCGCTAATATCCTTAATATCCTGTTGTGGTGAAAGTTGCTTGCCCGGGTTCGCAAGCAGGCGTGTTGTGCGTGCAATAAAATTGATTTATGCAAGATGTAGTTTGCCACACAACCACAAAGCACCCAGCGTAACGGAATTCTCAACAAAGATATATATTTTCGCTCTCCACATTTTGTGGCACCACAAAACTTCTCAGCGGGTCTACGACGTAAAAATTAAAATAACAAATGCGGTACAAGGCAATATGTCTGTCCGTTTTTTTTTTTTTTTTTTTGTTCTTTTTCTGTTAATTTTGTGATTTATATCAGCTGCTCAGGAATTAAGCCCCACCCTTTCTGAATTTATATGCAAGTGAGTTGGTTTATTAAAGTTTCGCTGAAAATACGCTAAAAATACGCCAGAAACTATTGCTTGGTGTGGAAACTAGCACGCGAAGTAATGAATTTTTATGCGAAAAGTTTGCCATTTTTTAATGCATAATATATTTACTGGCATGCGCTTGCAACAACACTTTCTGCAAAGTAATCAAACCGGTAAGCTACCAGGTATCTGCATAATATCAGCAACCGCGCGCAAGAAATATTACTAACCAGCACCAAATCGAGCAGAGAATGCAGGGATAAAGTGAAAGTTGTAGCGAAAGTTGCAAGCAAAGCTTTCGGAAATCATAAAGAGCGATGAAATTGAAAATGAAAAGGTTTGAAATAAAATTTATTTCAGTGTATTTTGTGTTTAGTATCATATTTTGTGGTAGAATTAACCTATAGGTTTGGTAAGGTTAGGTTAGTTAGGTTAGTTTAGGTTAAGTTAGGTTAAGTTAAGTTAGGTTAAGTTAGGTTAGGTTAAGTTAAGTTAGGTTAGGTAGGTAAATAGGCCAAATTATCGTGAATCTTCAAGCAAATTTGACTTGGACTGCTAGCGACGCTTGTATGTTGTGACGACCACAACTTCTGGCATGGATCAAAAAGATCGTCACACATTGACAACACGCCTAGCTGCCAAAAATTTATAGAAGCGGCTAATATCAATTCCAGCCTACTTTCTGGGTTCGTTAAATATATGGCAACCGAGATGCTTGGACCTTAGCCTGTCACAAGCTGGATAGAGAAGGAAAAATTGTCTGGATGTTTCCACCTCATCTTTCTCTTTGCAACTTTGACAAGCCAAACCCTCGACCTCTTCTCAACAAGGGCTCCATGTTAGCTTTCTATCAAGATGGAGGCACAAGTACTTCATTTTTTCGACAAGGCGAAGTCGATAGCCTTATAATGGGGGAAGGCGGGCCTCCAGGGTTTTATACCTTCTAGTAATTAAAATTCATTAAAATTTATTTGGATTGACAGCTGCTTGTTTTTGTTATAGCGGTAGAATACATTGTTGATGCAATTTTGAGGAATGGTGCCGAGTTTAGAGTCCTTGGCTCGATAAAGGTCCAGGTCCATTCCGGTTACTTAGACCGCCCAACTAGCTATCACATTGAGGTATCCTTGAGTTAACTCCCAAATGCTGTCCAGGAATTTTCCTTCAATCATAAGAGCAACATCATCTGCACGGAGCCTCGTCCCTCAAGTTCTTTCAATAGCTCATTTACCATTAAGATCCAGTATAAAGAAACTGAAAACCACCTAGTAGGCTGCCTCTATTGACCTTTCGTAATGCATGTGCACTACGCCAAGACAGTTCCGTAACAGCGAGGACAATATAAAAGATATTTTAGGTTCGTATTAAACCCAAACCGATAGTCTCCTTGGTCTTACTTAGACGACTGCTTAATTGCCGCTCAATAGGCAAGAGAAAACTCTGAAAAATTTACTGTGAATACAGTTTAAAGTACAAGTTCCAACTCATCTGAAAAATTTCAAGTGAAGTTGTCTCCTCTTGTGTTCTATTACTAAATAGCTGGGCCTCGCTGAATCTTGGTCAGCACTGTCCAACGATTGGTACATGCGCTGTCGCAAAAGCCTTTTGGCCAAGGTCGATTGCAAAAGATTTAGTAATCTCTTTGCTCTCAGCAATGCTAGTCGCTCCCTAATTTTAGAGCTTTTAACAGGCCATTCTCCTACTGGCGTCCACGCAGTAAGGCTGGGAATCCTACGAGACGCCATCTGCAGAAGCTGTATAGAAGGAGATGAGGATGAAACTACTCAACACTTCCTTCTTGACTGTCCCGCATTTGGGAACGCATTTCTTCAGACATCCCATTGAGCTGATGGGAATGGAAATTAAACGACAACACACCAATAATAATGTTAAACTTGAAAATTAAAGATGTCAGCGATGCAAGCGGTGTTGCAAAGCGCACAGAGTTGCCATTTTACTAATAAATGTTTATATTTGTTTTGCTACAGCGACTGACACAGACTACAAAGCCAATAAATAAAATAATTCGAAAATTCTAACAAAATAAAATGAAAACGCAAACGGAAATATCAAACGTATTGAGACAGCAACCATGCACCGAGCAACACAACGTTGGCAACACTCAACCACAGCCAGCTAGCAACAACAATTAGCAAAACACAACAAACTGCAACATGACCGTGAACATGAATACAGTTTGTTTACAAAAAAATAAAATAAAATAAAAGCAGAAAACAAATAACGGAACAACTTGAAATATAACAGACAGCAAAATTTGCAATTGCTTTTGCTGTGTGCAGCGTTTGCCGGTAGCTAAGTGGGCGTGGCACACAACAGGAAAGACAAAAAGCGTGTGGTGTGAGCGGGGGTGTGAGCTTGTTTCCAGGCTAACAAGCAACAAACGAGCGGTATTTGAGAGTGTTGCCGCCAGCAGCAGCTGTGGCACTAATAACATATGTGTGGCATGCATAGCTATATACGATAAACTCGGGATAGACGTCGCGTCAAACTGATGGATGACTGCAAAAAGCAAAAGCATGGCTAAATGACAGGGCGGTGATGGAGTGATGTCGTTTGCAAAGTAACTTGCTGACCGGTGAGTTCAAGGTTAGTGGAAAGGTAGCGGAGGGTGGCTTGAATGGATTGTGTACAACGGATTGATTTTTGAAATTAAATGGTTGAAGTAGAAAGTATTAGAATTGCTCGCCTGTGGCATGTGCGAACAAAGAGACAGGTGGCGTGCCTGTAGGAAAACGTGCTAGAAGTGCAGAAAGTCGTTAGGCTGGCTACTATATAATTGTCTAGGACCCTAATACCCTAACCCAGACGAATCAAACAAGCAGCTTTTGGAAATTGAAAACTACAACTTATTAGCTCTCAGCCAAGTCAGAAAACACATTATGGCTGAGGAAATATCATATAATTCTCTTGGGGACAAGACTCTTGACTTAAAATTTCGATTGGAACTGTTTATAATCTGACCCTAAGATCCCAAGGCTTTAAGCTTAACAATCCACGCCGTTCTGAGGAATCATCGAGAAATTGATTCTGATGGATCTTCAAAACTTTCCGCGTCATCCTTACACATTACTGCACATAGCGAAATTCTGACTATATCCTCTCAATGTCGGACTTCAATAGTGATATCCAGATCAGAATTACCTCTAGTCTTGAATAGGTTGAGAGGGGGTCTTAAATCAACCGCGGTGTAGGGGTGGTAGAATAATCAGAGGATCATGATATCTCTCTAACTTTCCGCCTGTCAAAGTCTGCAAGCATCTTCCCAGTGGAACTACTAAGTAATAGAGAAAGCTTGTATAATACAGTCAGGCGGCACTACTAACCTTGTCGTCGTCAAAGATCAACTCCAGTTTAGTAAGGAAAGCAGTGAAGGCGTTAAGGCTCACTGGCAGGTCATCTCGACTTTGCCATAATTTGGGTTCCTGGTTACAGAAAAATTTTCGGCAACAAAAAAGCATATTGGTTACCTAGATCAGGAGCTACTCTGAGCAAAGCTGAAACAATACCGTATCCGCTAAGTACGATTATGAGGAAGCTCTGTACGCAATTTGAACAAACAGCGTAAAATATATGGGAATCTACAATCAAATACGAGATAGCGAAACAGATATGGCCAATATATGACAAGACAAAAGCTAAGGACTTATTCGTCTAAGGACTATACGTCTATCATAACGGGACATTGGCCATTTGGAGACCATGCATTAATAATGAAGATCAACTATGGAAACACTTGCCATAGCTGAAGATTCGAAGAGAACAAGGAAACACTACAACATTTGAACTGTGACTGCCCAGCTCTATTAGTTCCATGTCAGACTCATGGAATCCATCACTGAGAGGCACCAAATGGTGTGAACACAACAATGTAATGTTATATCAAGATATAGAGCGGAGTTTCCAACACTAATTGAGCCCAAGGGGGCAGCACTCTTACTTACCTGCCATGTCACATTGCCAAAACCCAACTGGGTCACTTAAGCAGCACAATTTGTGTTCCACAGTCGTGTTTGTGACACGAAAATGGCGTCTGCAATTCAAGCTCGCGCTAAAACATTTAATTCTAAACAAAACAACTGCGAAATCCTTTGAATGCCGTCGAAGTACGACGAAGAGCGGAAGCCAGTGCAACACGATCTGTGTTTGCAATGTCCACCACAGCGCATACTACAACAAATACTCGAGTATGGAATGAAAATAAATGAATGCGTGCATTTAGCGCGCATTTTTCATTTATTTCAATGCATTGCGCGTCCATTTTTAACACACACTCACCCACACACTTACATTTTTATTACAAACTTTTCCACGCTTTTGCACAACGAACTTGAACTTGACCGTTTTGAGTGGCTGACTAAGCAAATACAGGATGAGAGCGAAAAAGAGTGAAGGGGTGAGAAAATGAGGAAGAGAATGCACTGAGCGGAAGTGATGCACAAACACACTCACACTCATACTCACATGTATGTTGCCCGCAGTGAGTATATTGTATAGAACATTTCTACAAGCTGTAAAGCTAAACGAATTTATCACTTTTTTGCCGAAGTGTGTGTTCGCACATATGTATATGTGTGTTCGTGCGCTAAAACGTAAGTGCAATATTCGAATTTATTTTACACTTTGAGCACTCGTTTTGCGCCAAACACCCGTTATGCACTCGCGGAAGTGACCATTGACATTGAGCGTCGCTATGAGTGGCGAGGCTATCGGGTGACCCTTTTGTTAAAGCATTCTACACCAAAATGGTTGTACTCGTATGTGTATGTGTGTGTGTGAAAAATAAAAGCGCTGTCTGCAGTTTCGTTGCTCCAGTAAAAGTTTGGCACTTTTTCCTAAGCGCACAATAGCGAATTTCATCGCCCACCCTTGAAGTGGGAGCGCGTATCATAGTGCTCGCTATCAGACACTGCGCTAATTTCTTTTATTTTGTGTTTTTTTTTTTGATTTTTGCAATTTTCTCTTCTATTTTCCGCTATATCCACTTGAAGTGCGAAAACAAAGAGCGACAAATTAATGTAATTGAAATTGCAGACATTCTCGCACAAAAGACTACGCGATATTTGCAATGAATGTGCACTAACAACAATTCCAAAGTAACGGTAATTTTAATAGTATTTGTCTCGCTGGCTGCTTTGACATTAGTTTTATTTGGGTGCTTACTTGCACGCATTCATTTTGGAGTTTAGTTAAAATGAAAGCGAATTAGTTTCTTTATTTCAAGAGAGTGCTTTTAGAAAAGTTATGTGTGATAAAGGGAGAAACTAGAATGTTTCAATAAATTCCATTCAAAATTTTTTTGTCAGTTGAAAGTGAAAAATACCTCTTCTTGCCTACTCTTTCCTCGTTGCGGAGCTGCTCATTTATGTTATGAGTCCCAAACGGACTAAACAATTTTCTGGTACTATCATTCCGGTAGCTGCAGAGCTGGCGAGCTCGTTAGCCAGTTCATTTCCGGCCAAAACGTTGTGACGGGCACCCAAATGAGGTGCACTTGGTTACGACCTGTTAAACTGTGCAGCCGCTCTATGTATTCCTTCACCAGTAGCGATATATTCTCATAAGCAGAGATCACTTTAAGTTCTGTTTGACTATCGCTGAGTATGGCAATACTTTCGTTACGATAGCTGCGTTGAAGTTTTATTCCTAGTCACCGACTTATAACAAAGACCACTGCTCGGAATATGCTCGAAAAACTTTCCATAGTTATGTCTAGTGATACCTTCCGATATTTTCGAGCCATCAGTGGACCACTAGCAGTGACTCGATCCCGGAATTGTTCCATTCAGCCTTGCTGCCCCGGATAACTATAAACTTCATTGTGAAGTTTACCGTTTTATCTTTTGAGAGAAGAGGATCATGCGATTCGTTCCATATCAGAAGCAAGTAACGTACGCATAAGCGCTCACGATTGACTATCACGAGGTCGAGCTGACCAGAAGTGTACAGCTGAGACATCGGAACTTCGACTCCTACTTGTTCCCTTGACCAGAAGTAAACCCAGCTAAGACATCGGAACTTCTACTTGTTCCCGGTTTGATGATATTAAATACGAGGCTTTTCCTTATAAGCTCATCAGCTTTGAAAATGAGATCTTCCAAAACGATGCTGTGCTAAAGCTGGAAATCTATAACTCCAAAGCTCACGGATTCGTTGGTAAGAGTTGATCGATTTTTTTTTAATTTGTAACATATATTAAGAGATCGTAAAAAGTCTTTATTTCAATATAGCATATAACTTTTAAAAAGTTGGTAATTCTTATTTGGAACTTGAGGAGCCGCAAGTTTGAACTTAAAGGTGCTCGTATTGCTGCAGCTGAGACAGTACGCAGTAGAATTTAATACACGAAGTTGATCATGGAAAGTTGTTTTTCTTTTTCTTTGTCGATTTTATGTAAATTGACTTTTCCACAAAAACAACAACAAACATAAGAGTGTTACAAATTTCCGCAAGCAGCTAGAGAAGAAGACACAGAATGGCTGCTGCGCTTCGCTGAAAAAACAGGAAAACACATTTGACTGTCGCCGAAGCTACACTCCAGGACGAAAAACTAGTTTCACTATTCGTTGTTGTTGCTGTTTCTGGCTGCTGGTGTGGGCTTGCTCTTGTGCCAGCAGCAAACAAAACAAACGCTTCTCGCTGCCAACAGCAGGCACCACAAGCGGCAACATGCAAGCGAATAACAATAACAACAACAACAACAACACACACAGACACGCACACTTATTTTTTAGGCGTGTGGCAATGCTTTCGCCAGACATGTTGCCATGTCTAGGTTTTTAATTAATTTTTCACTTTTTCGTCAGATGCATGCACACACCCACACATGCTCAACTGCAATGCCAACGGACTACCCGCAATTTGCCACAGCGTTGCAGGAATGCTTAATGTGCAACTTTTTAAATGTAGAAACATTGAACAATTTTTGACTGTCATAATTCACATGTGTAAGCGTACACAAGCAAATATTCCCTATAAATGTGTGTGTGGGTGTGTGTTGGCAAAGCAATTAGCCCGCTGTGTGAGTTATGAGCCTGCGAGTTTATGCTGATTTTTGAGCAAACTCCAACAGCTGTGCGTCTCATATTTGCAACAAGCTGTCTTGTCTAGTTATTGTCTTGTTCGGATTTCACTCCACTTGTGTACATATGTGAGTGTGTGTGTGCATCTGTGTGGCTCACATTAAAAACAAAACTTTTTCAAAGTATCTTTTTGCCACTTCCGCTTTGATGAGCTGTAGCTAACGGCATCTAAGCGCATATACATAAATTAAAATGTATATTTGTGCGTGTGTGTATTTGTGCGCATGTGTATGTTTTTTTGTATGTGCAGCGCACTCTCAGTCGCTTATTATCTGGCAAATTAAACATTTTGTTATGGATATTATTGCCGGCAATTTTGAGTAATTCCAGCTTTTGTGTCTACAAACTTTCTGCTGCATAAACATAAATCGTTCAAAATGAGTGGAAGTTGAAATTTTGTTACACAGTACTTCTAAAATTGCAATTATTTTAATGAAGAGCATAATTAATCGTCGAAATGGAGTAAATGCAGAACTTTTAGCAAAAAGATAACATAGAGCATTTGCAGCTACATAAGTGCAAATTAAAAAACGATTGTTACCAAAAAAAAATTACAAAAAATAAAAAACAATAAAAAAATAAAAAAACAAGTAAAAAGGGCTAAGTTCGGGTGTCACCGAACATTTTATACTCTCGCATGGTAACGTGATAATCGAGATTTCATTATTCGTCATTTAAATATTTTTCAAATACCGTATTTTTGTAAATTTTTATTCCGCTATCATCATTGGTTCCTAATGTACTATCTATATATTATACAGAGAAGGCATCAGATGGAATTCAAAATAGCTTTATATTGGAAGAAGGCGTGGTTGTAAACCGATTTCACCCATATTTCGTACATGTCATCAGGGTGTTAAGAAAATATTATATACCGAATTTCATTGAAATCGGTCTAGTAGCTCCTGAGATATGGTTCTTGGTCCATAAGTGGGCGGCGCCACGCCCATTTTCAATTTAAAAAAAAAACCTGGGTGCAGCTTCCTTCTGCCACTTCTTCCGTAAAATTTAGTGTTTCTAACGTTTTTTGTTAGTCGGTTAACGCACTTTTAGTGATTTTCAACATAACCTTTGTATGGGAGGTGGGCGTGGTTATTATCCGATTTCTTCCATTTTTGAACTGTATATGGAAATACCAGAAGAAAACGACTCGGTAAAGTTTGGTTGACATAGCTATAGTAGTTTCCGAGATATGTGCAAAAAACTTAGTAGGGGGCGGGGCCACGCCCACTTTTCCAAAACAATTGCGTCCAAATATGCCCCTCCCTAATGCGATCCTTTGTGCCAAATTTCACTTTAATATCTTTATTTATGGCTTAGTTATGGCATAGGTTTTCGGTTTCCGCCATTTTGTGGGCGTGGCAGTGGGCCGATTTTGCCCATCTTCGAACTTAACCTTCTTATGGAGCCAAGGAATACGTGTACCAAGTTTCATCATGATATCTCAATTTTTACTCAAGCTTGCACGGACGGACGGACAGACGGACGGACGGACAGACAGACATCCGGATTTCGACTCTACTCGTCACCCTGATCACTTTGGTATATATAACCCTATATCTGACTCTTTTAGTTTTAGGACTTACAAACAACCGTTATGTGAACAAAACTAAATACTCGTTAGAAACATTGTTGCGAGAGTATAATTAAATAATAATAAAATTAAAAAAAATAATAATACAAAAATTATAAAACATAATAACAAAATTAAAAAAAAAATAAAAAAAATAGTAAAAATTACAAAAATAAATAATAAATAAATTCAAGAATAATTAGGAATATTTTAAATATTTTTTATATAAATTTTTAGTACTTTTAAAGCTTTAAACTTGCAACTCAGCCCAAATTTAAGAAAAAAATATTTTTCAGCTTTAAAATGATGCGAAAAGAAAGAAATATACATAATATAAATAATTCACAAAAATTAAAAAAATTAAAATTAATTTTCATTAAAAAATTTTATTTCTATAAAAAATTAAAATGAACATTTAAATTTTTAAAGATATAAATATGTATATCAAAGTTAATAACACATATTTCTCTAAAACCGACACTTTTTTTACTTAAAATTTACTACTTTTAAGGCGCTACGAAAGCTTTAATAAGGAAGTTTTTAAATTTTTCATATCCTTCCATACTTTTGTTCTTATTAACCAACAAGCACTTTGATTGCCGACACACAGCTTCAAAACAGTAATAACAACAATAACAAAAAAAATTAAAATAAAATCTGCGCACTTTGAGTGACAGCATTAACAATTCTATCCATCAGCGTGCATATTTCAATGTCAAAGCGAAAAATTGCTTTCATGCAATACACGTATGTATGTCTACAAGCGCTGAGCACTTTTGAAAAATCACGCGCTTGCATTCGTAAAAAAATTTAAAAAAAAATTTCACACACATACTAGCATTGCCATTGAGCAGGTCCTTGTGTGTTGAGTCACCAAATGATTGACGCGGCTGTGAAAATTATACCGCGTTGCATAAAGAATATAAAATAACGGTATATAACATATGCATATGCATATTTACTTATAGTTTACTGATTTTTTTGTATAAAAGTTTTTAACTGCACTCAAACTTTTGAGTGGTCACCAAAGCGTATTGATTTTATTACGACCAGTCTATAAATATGTTAATGGAGCTGAGTCTGATTCAAAAGCGCGCTGAAATATTTAAAATATTTGCCGAAAGAGAGAGAATGATTTTTTAAAATTTAAATGCTTTCAGTTAGTGCGGGAAAATGCAACACTGCGTCGATCAGCTTAAAAAAAATCATCATTGGAGTCGGTAAAGGAACTGAGGAGGATAAAGCACTCCAATATATATAGTATTATGTGGGATTTGCTTCATGAAATCGAATCGAAAGTGCGATTTAGACAAATTTATTGAGTGTCCGCTACATTGAGCTCGTTCAAAGAAACTTAAAACATTAATAAAATTGAACAAAATAAGAATGCCTCGTAGAATCGATTTTGCATGTTCCTAAAGCTTTAATTTCTTGGTGAAACGTTGAAGTTTTTCCACCGGGAACCCCACAGATAATCTTCAATAGATCAGATAGATAAGATTGGTAAGGGATCACAGTACCCTTGGAACTACACAGATAATCTTCAATTGATCGCAGAGATTGTTTTATATTAGATCCCTGCGATCTAATGAAGATTATCTGTGTGATTCTGTGCTTCATTGTGAGCAAAAGAATACCAAAATGCCAAACAACACATAAATGACAGTTGATACTTTGAGCAGAGCCCTTTGAAACTGACGTAGATCGCTTTGAATGAGTCTAGCAAGTATAACCTTTGTTTGCTAAGGTACAAAGCGTATTTAGCATCAAGAAAATTGCAGTCCAACGGTTTGATTACATGAACTATATCATGCTTTTCACAGTTTCAACTGAAGATCTTTAAAAAAATAAATCAGTTTCTAGGTCTTCAGATGAAGAAACACCTGCATCTATCTGTATCATAAGATCTTAAGTACTACTTTATAAAATTTTAAGATATTGGCAGAACTTTTCTGAGCTTAAAAGTAGTTATTGACTCTATGTATGCCATAAAATTGATCTAACGAAGTTTTGTCTTCAAAAGCAATTTCAAAAAATTCATCAAACTGCTCCACTTAGTTAACCTAAATAAATAAAATAAACGAGCGCAAAAGAAACGGCATAAAACTCCACAATAAAGCACATTAAAGCACAAATTTATGCCGCAAAAAATGTATAATCAAAACACTCATCCACGGCACGACTGCCAGCCCATTTGGTGCTACGCCAAGTCGTCATACAGTCTAACCAAATACTGGCCCACTACATGAAGAGTTAATAGAAAAGTCAACAAAAAATGGTGTCAGTCCATGCCGCCCGCAAGTTGGGAGGGTCAAATAGACGCTTAGGGGCGGTCTGCTCCAATTTGAGCGCCACAAACCAGACAAGCTCTCAACAAATTACGGAATTGTTTCGATTATTTTCATACCAGTAATGGGTTGGATTTTTGTTGCTGCTATTTTTTTTTGTGCTTTCTTGCCAATACCAAATAGCGGTGAATGTGTGCTAAGCGTTTCTCTCCACACATTCAATGTCAAAGTTTCATTTGATGGATTGCTTTGGTCTGCTTTATTTATTAAAGTGATTTTTTCGCCACGCGTTACTACTATTTCTTCATGGCACTTCGACCAAGGATGCCTTTGCCTTTTTCGTCGTCGTTTTGTTTGGCGTTTGTTTGCATTCGGGTATCATTTAACAAATTGTTGCCTGATTGCTCTCGATATAGCTTTGTTCGCAATATTATTTTTACTTTATTTACTATTGTTTCATTCTGTTTACACTTTGCCTTTGCATTTTTATTGATACACAAAAATCCTTTTGATGGCAACAAAAGCATACTTGCTTTTTGGTGAGGATGCACAAAAGCATTGCTGGCGCAAAAATGTGAGAAAGTTTTGCTTTTTCAACATCGCCGCTCGAAATGGTTCCTTTTTGAAAGTAATATATAAAGTGTTGACTTGAGTGGTTTTTTATGGGACTTTTTCTATAATTTCTGTTTAAGATTGGCTTTTCACAAGTTTTTTTTGGAACCTAAACCTTAATTTTTTTTAGAAATACTGCTCAAACTTTTGCTATACATACATGTAAGGTCAAATAGGACCAAAGTTTATTATTACAAATGAGTTTAAATACATAGATGTTGAATACAAAAAGAAATTAAGTTATAAAAAGTTGAACCTCAGTCTTTGAAAGCCAAATTCACACTGTGCCGCTGTCGGTTCTTTGCGTTCTCTCTTCCTCACCTCTTCCTGCCCGGCTGTCCTCTATTGACAAGCGTTGCCACCTTACATACATACATATGTATATTTGATCAAGGCTCGCCAATTTTATTTTACGTCTATCAGCTTTAAGATCAGCAAAGGATGCCATAATACGGCTACTTTTGGAGACAGACCTTCATCCATATTTAACCTTTTCGCTTTATTTCAGTAGGAGGCATTGAGGCTTTCCAGTGCGTATATGGAATTTCTGAAAGCAGTCCTACTATATTAGGCAATGTGTTTTACTAGTTTTAATCATGAAACTGACAACTATTTGACATTTGTCACCTCACGTCGATATGACGTTTGCCATCTGTCATCATTTTGACAATGTCAAATTTCATTTGATATTATTTGACATTCATTTAACATTTATATTCGACATCTTCTGACATTTACCACCTGACATCCATCTAAAATGTATTATCTTATATCAATCCCCTGTCGATATGATTTTCGCCATCTGTCATTAGTTTGACATTAAAATATGTCATTTTATATCCGCTTGAAAGCCGCCATTTGACATCAGTCTGTCATCAATTTGACAGCCGATATAGAAATTTCTTTAACTGTTGCCTTTTGTCATCTATCAGTCATTTGTATTTGACATCTATTTGACGTTTACCACCTGACCTCTATGGGATTTTGCCATTTTACATCAATCTCGACTCGATGTGACGTTTGTCATCTATCATCAGTTTGACTCTGACAAATGTCGTTTTATAACCGCTTGAAAGCTTCCATTTGAGATCAATCTGTCATCAGCTTAACAACCGATATTAAAATTCGTTTGACTGTTGCCATTTGACATTAATCTGTCAGTATTTTGACAGCTGTCAACTGACATTTACCGTTGGACATTAATCTGACATACATCTCAAATCAGTTTGACAGCTGCGATATGGCATTATTTAGACATCTTCTGTCTATCTGACATTTGAAATTTGATATCTCTTTGTCATTTGCGATCAGAGAGTTGCGATTTGTCGTATATATAACTATTATCGACTGCCCAGAATGCAATTCTTCGTTGTTCTGAAAGAAACTGTCGGTCGAAAATTTTGCATTCCTAATCGCTCTAAAATTTATTAGGGACCTAACCATCAAGTTAAGAGTCCCCACAAATAAAGTAGGCTCATGAAAGTAACTTTTTTTGAATGGTAAAACTTAAGAGTATAAAATTTACAAACATTTTCATAAAAAATGTCTCATTAGATATTATTCCCCCTAGTATTTACTCCAACCACTCACGTCTTGGTAATTACGTTCGCAATTCGATATTTTATTTGCCAACCTTTCCGGTTCTGCTTTTGTCAGCTTCCAAAAATAAGATATGTATTTATACACCCCAAATCTTACCTTCTTGTGCATTCAATAATCAGTTCGTCTGCAGAAAAGTGAAAAATATAAAATTATAAAGGCGTACGAGTGCCAAAAAGCGGCCGAGCAGCAATGCTTAAATGCCTGCATGACTGCGAGGGAAGCAGAAAAGGCACACACATCAGCGAGCACACACAGTTTGACAGCCGGCAAATGACACTAGCATTTTGGCACTTCGACCATCATTACGGCGCTGCCACTTCATCATAGCCTAATGGTTCCGGCGCTGCCAATGCCGATGCCAGCGCAATAAAATGCCGGTAGCAGACGGTTGTAGCAAATCAGGGCTCCAGTTATCTCACACCTATACAGCGCTACCCACAACACATTATATAAATATACTTAGTACAGTATTTATTTACATACAACTCATATTCCATTTCACACTTTCTGCATTTCCCTTGCATAGAGCTGCCTTTGGCAACGCCATTTCCTTTGGGTGTCTCTAAGCAACATCAAACAGTTTACATTTTTAACATTGACTCTCACTCCCGGCTTCGAGGCGGTGAATGTAAAAAATACGAGACGATAAGAAAAATGACTCCAAATTGTGCCCAAAAGTGTGTTTAAGTGGCACTAGTGGCTGAGCGCCTAAGAGAGTGTGAAAGAGAGAGAGAGAGAGGGCTGTTGTGCGAGAAAATCATTGCAAATTATTTGTATTATTTACTTGCAAATTTTTCTAGTCGCCATTTTTTTGCGATTTTCAAGGCATTTCCGTTTTCCTAAATGCTTGCTGCAGGCGTCGGTTTTTGCCACGAATCCATTTTATGCTACAGTTTCGCCTTTGCTGCAGTGCACGAGCATGTCTCAAAGGACGAATTTCATGAAATTTCGGTAATTATACGAAAATGTTTCAGTTGAATTTCTTGGCAGTAAAAAGTTACGATTGCAGTCGGGCATAATTAAAAGTAATGATGCATTTGTTGGCTGCTGGAGGTCAAATTTGCCAGAGCACAGAGCATTTTTTCTTTGTGTTGGATTAGAAAGAAGGGCTTACCTACACAAGCTCGCAAAAATGTGGAGGCAAGTGAGGTTGCTACGAGTGTATGTAATATATACGAGTATCGACCGATTAGTTCTGGTTTAAGATGAATTTCAGTATAAAAGTGTATTGGATGGTTGCTACGATAAAATATTATGTAGAAGAAGATGGTTTTATGGAACTATCAAACATCTTCAACCATTAAGAGGGATTTCTGAACAAAAAAATGGACGATAAAGTTTTTAAAACTTAAAGTTCACCTATTTCATAGAAAACCAAAAGTATGATGAGAATTACAGTCATGTAACGCTTCGAATGAATTATTGGAAATACCGTGTTTGACTTGACACGATAGTCTCAATGGTAGAGACATGGCAATACCTAACATTCTAACGGCAGATTTGAAATCTGGTTTTTCATACTTTCTAAACGTCCAGGAAAATAATATGAGAAGGCCAATATATCAACCAAAATGTCTCCGACACTTCAGCCGTGCAACATACATAGTACAGCTGGCAGATCGACGTGCCCCAAGATTGCTCTAAGGAGCAGGAGGCATCTAGATAAAAGGGTCGAGTGTAGGTTGTAAGACCCCAGAGATAATACTCCTAACGGTTGAGAGACTTATGAGTACATTCGGAAGGTTGGGTTTGTTGAGGATAACCCAGACTTCAGATTCTGTCTGAGTCTGTGTTATCTGGTTACGGGGCATTGGTTTTGGTTTGCATTTTTGCATCAGAGGAATCTATCTGATAGTTTGGGTTGTTTTTGTGGGCGCGGGTAGAGGACTGGGGGCACGTAATTGCAGAATGCCCGATGAATTCGGACATTAGGGATCTGGCTGGTATGGGGATTAGCTGGACTGATGGACGTTTAGTTGTTAGCGGTGTGATCTCCACTAGTCGGAATGCCAAACTATTAGTGTCGTTTGCGTGTAAATTGTTTAGAAGGCGAAGGCGTTTAACCTGGATTTAGAGTTAGCTTCCTGCTTATAGGATACAACCCCTGGTCAACAGTCCAGAGCAGTATGGAAACTCAACTGGTAGATGTTTCGACTACGTAAGGTCTGACAGGAGACTTAATTCTGATACCACGGGAAGCAGGTGACCTTAGAGTTTGCTCCAACCTGCTCATGCGGACTGACCTCTCGGGGTGTATCGTAGTGGTTGTGGTTAAAACCTGAATGCAGGAAGAACACTTTGTCAGTTGAATGTGGAGTTACATTGTGGTTACAATGCCAGATCCAAAGTGCGGCAGAGATTTCAGATCGGTCTCGAACTGTACCCAAGTGGTTAGTGTTCCATGACGAAAGCGATCAAAAGTTCTAAATTGATAGCGCTTGACATAAAACCGAGCTTATAATCTTTTTCGGAATACAAGGTTCGACAGATATTATTGCAACGTATTCAAGGATTTGTTAAAATAGATGACAATATTTATGTTGTTCGCAGGTATATGCTTGAGAGTCCAGAGGACTGAAATTTGTTCTGCTAGATGTGAGTAAAAGCTGCCTAAACCGACCTTCGAGATCACTATAATTTCCGTTTCCACGAGAGTCGGGTCTAAATACCCAAAACGGACGGGGATTTTTATCCGGCCAAAGACTGTCAACTTGCCAGAATGCCTCGAAATTGCTTCAGGAATATTTTTTATAGCTAAAAAACAACAACACCAATATATCCATGATTTCAATAGAGTTCGAAAAGTCAAGTGCCACAGGAAGGTGTCTTCTTTGTAGTTAAATTCGGTCAATAAAGTGGCAGCAATACAAAAAAGATTTAATTGATTAAAAAACTAAAAGAAATGAAAACTTCATAAAAATAATTAATTCACTAAAAGCATCAATAAAAATAATAAAAGAACTCGTGTGTCAAGTTCAAAACACGCACTTCATACCGCTCTCAACAATTCGTGGCGCTCACACTTTTACTAAAATCACTAAACACAAACATTTTTACAACAATCTTCCCACTTGCAACCATAAAACTTCACAGTGTAGCAAGCTAATACAATGCAGCCCATTTTGTACCCCAGTTGCATGCAACATCAACAATATTATATCTTGGCCCGCCATAAAAATACGCCTTTTGTTTTTTTTTTCTTCTCTCTCGACTTCCTTTTGTATGTCTAATTTTTACTTTTTTCGCTCTTGTTGCCCATAAAATTTGTTTGTCGCGTAGTTTTACAAAATTTTATTGTCTGTGTATCAATGTAGTTTATGCATTTTATCGACACAATTCGACATGTGACATGTATTCGTTAACAAATGTATACAAAATCATACTCACAAACAAATAATATTTTCGGCGCTTAGTGGGCATGTCTTCTTTATGCGGCGCCTAGGTATGTAAATACATTAGGTTGGGCCTTCAACAATCAGATCCAACTTAAAGTTACTTCGAAAAAGAGACATTTTGAATATGTCGGAAGATGGTGCGAGAAGACATTTTGACTAAATTTGAAGTTGCCGTAACGAAGTCAAATAAGGCTTACTTTGAATTGCGCTCCACAGGCACCCAAAGCAATATATTCTTATACATTATCTTTAGTTTTCACCGCTAGTACTCAAAAATTATTAAAATTTCAAATCTCTGTTTATTTTTAGCATCTCATCCGCCTATATACCCATTGCTCTCAGGATTGCAGTCAAAAAATTGTATGGAAAAATTATGTAAGTAGAACATTTTTAAAGACTGTAAATGTAAAAATTATAAAACAAGAAAATTTCTGCTCATATTTCTTAACTACCACCCTAATGTACATATTTTACCATTTTAGTAATATTATGAATAATTTTTAGAGGTATGTTACGTTGTTGCAATTTTAGCACCTTTTTCTCTGTGTTTCGTTTGTTTTATAACTGCTCGTAAATTTTGGTGTTGAAAAATTGTCCGCCCAATTGATGTAAAGAAATTTGAATGGATCGTAAAAAGTTTACCACAAAAAGTTTATTGTGTTACTTGAAAGTATAGCAATAATCTTGAGATGATTTTGACAGTCATTTTTCGACTGTGATGTTAGAGGCTGTTTCAAGCTAATTTTGGGTTGGTAAAACCGAAAATGATAGTAAAAACTTCCTAATTCATTGAAAATCGACAAGTTACAGCTCCCCAAAATCTTTAGCCTCACCACGTGAGCGCCAGTGTGAGACAGTCTCCAGTTAGGACGTCTATTATTGCTGTGACGAGCTTGAGAGTATTCTAGCCTTTCTAAGAGCTAGAAGCTCATTGAACCTTTTACATTTCACTTAGGACCAGAAGGTTTTCAAGTCCTCACAAGTGCTTGTCGCTGACCAATGCTTGTTGCGCTCGCACGCAGTTCATTGGCCCAGCTTCCGATTGCACGAAGACTGGTTAACGGATGCTCGTTATCATCACGATGAAATTTGGGTAAGGGTGCCTTTTCATGCAAACTGATCGCTGATTTTGTAATGTCTGTCGTTTCCGCTGTAGCCAAACACTCAAAAATAGTTTAATATGGAAGTAGACGCATTACTTTTAAGAGATTACTGAATTATTGGACGGTTTATATACATAGTTCATAACATCAGCACAGCCCATTGACAAGACTCAACCTCGCATAAAATGGTGGAAGGAAAGAAAATCGCGTTTAATTAAGCTAATTTCTTTATAAGAATTGTTCATCAGAAGCTTCATTGTTTCTGTTGAGAAAATTTTTCACAAAAAGACAAATCATTCATTTAGGGGAATTGAGACTTTTGTGACACTATTTTGACGAGATATTCATGAAGTAGATGAAAAAGTCGGATGGGTAGGAAATTTTCAAGCAACGAAGTAAGGAGTGAATTTTTATTAAAGCATTTTCAATAAAAAACCTAGTGTTATAATTTCTTTGTAAGAATCTCTGCAAATAACTCCTGCCTCAGAGTGTAGTGTCGTTCCATTGTTTTAAAAGAACACTGTTGTTGGTAGAAGAATACTTTTGCCTGCGAAACCTTCTACAAATTTTTTCAAATTTATTTAAAATTTCAAATTTTTTATATTTTTTTTTCAAATTTATTTCAAATTTTTATTTTTTTTTAATTTAAATTTGTTGTTTTTTTATTGTTTTTTTTTTAATGTTTTATATTGTTCATATTTTTTTTATTTTTTATTTTTAAAATTTTTTTAAATTTAATATTTTTTAATTTTTTTTTTTTTCATTTGTTTCAAATTTTAAATTTTTTATAGTTATTTAAAATATTTTAAATTTTTTTTTTTTTTTTTTTAAATTTTTTTATATTTTTATTTATTTCAAATTTACAATTTTTTGTTTTTCTATTTTTTTTCTATTTTTTCATATTTTTCAAATTTTTTCCAAATATCCTTCCACATGTTCCATTAAAAATTCAATATCACTAGCGTCGTTAAAATCATACAAAATATATCAAAGTTTTGGCATACTCTTATGTACATATAACTATTTCGTACAACATTGTTTCTAATTATTATGAAAGGCGTAAAAATATACACCAACAACAAAAAGCAAAAAGTTATTAACAAAATGAATTAAAAGTTTCAACAGAAGAGCGCAAGAGACTGCAAGGAGTTGATGTAACTTTTTGCATATACAGTTATAATGGACCATATTCATGTACCGTAAGCTGTATGAAGTAGCTACTGATACACACACACATACAAAGAAGTATGTATGCAAGTATTTTAAGCGAGCGAACACATCAAATAAATTGTATGAAAAATAATTGCCAACTCGTTTGGAAAATTACGCAAAATAACAACATAATGAAGAAAGTAGTAAGTGAATAACAACAACAACAACAGTACATAAATTCGACTGCACAACAAAGATATCGTGGCTGGAGCAACACGGACTACAAAATAGCCAAGTCGAAATGGCACGCCAACAACGCAAATGAAAAACGCAGCCGCCATGACGAAGGGAAAGTGCGGAAGGGGAGGCAAAAGCGAGCGAGGAAGCAAATTCCTGTAAAGCAAACGCACCGAAAGACTGCAATGATACGAGCACAAGAGCACAAAGACGCTCTGCGCTGGATTGGTGGCTTTCGGGACGAGTAGAAAGCAGACTGGCTGGCAGCAAGGGTGCGGCGGGGGCGCCGGGTCGTAAGCTATGTAATTGCTGATACTATACAAGCGTCAACAAATAGCCACGCCAAGTCAACCCGCCAGCCAACTAAAGCCAGCGTCAGCGCCGGTGGCTGTGGTGGCACCGAGATACTGCCGCCTCAGAGGAAAGTGGTCAATGGCAGTGGCAAGACAAATTTACTACGCTTTTGTTGTTGCTGTTGCTATAGTTGTTGTTGTTGTGATTCGTTGTTGCGCTAGTGGTGGTGGTGATGGTGGCGCTGTTATCAGTGCTCGACTGTTGTAGTCAATTTGTACTGTTGTTGCTGGCGCTGTTTCTGTGGAATCTTTCGCCATAAACTTCTTCTTTTACAGTCATCGATTTCTTCCAAGAAACTTACTCCTGTTAATTTCAACTTATTAATCAAATTGCCAACGTTACGTGCATTTCGCAGCTAACTGTACATACGAGTGTGTACAAGTTGTATAATATATTTTCTGGAAGCTCATGCTCCGCTTCTAGCTTGAGACCTTGACTTTTTTGGGGAGCAGCGGAAGAGGGATGGGCGTCACTGATTTTGCGTGCGGCAAACATTTAGTGAAAAACAAATAAATTCATTCACTACATCAATTTAAATTTCCGTTACGACCACCATGAAATCCAATTAATTAGTGAGGGTGGTCTCATGTTGGGAGTGAGACATCAAACGGTTTTTGTTATCTCCATGAAAATTGTACTAAAGTTATTTGATATGCGGGGTGCGGGATGTTTAACAAATCGACGACTGATATACTCGTATTTAATGCCGTTATTGGCTACGCAGCAACGATAGCAACCACAAATAGTGGTGGTATGTAATTAAGCAAGAATTTTTGAAATAAAAAATTTCAACAAAATTTTTGAAATTACTTACAACTATTACCGAAATGTATTAAAATTACTTTATAGTCAGAATTATGAGCTTCATTACTGTAATTTTGTTGAAATATCTGTTCTATCACGGTGTTTCTGAAATATTTTTTAAGTATAAGTTCTATAAACAGAAATCTGAAAAGAAGGTTTCCTAAATGCAGAGCAAAGTTTGGTTAGATTAAGAGGTCGATACCAAGAGGGATCTCACTTGGACTGATTCGAACGGCAGTCCCTAGTCTCTTATCCGAGGCTATTGTTTCTTTTTCATTGAAGGCGTTTTTTACGTGGCGGGTTCCAAACCCATTGCACAACCCTGAAGAGGGATGGTTCGCCTTATCACTTTAGCTCGCCTACAAACGGATATTCTTTGGCTACCCAGAGGATACATGGTCTAAGTCGTGAGCTGCTTGAGCCATATATAAAATAATCGTTTCTGGCCACTCTCAAGTGATTGGAGCTCTTAGAACTTTCCTGGCTTGATGGACTTCTACACTGGACTCAATCCTCCAGATCATAAGACCTTACAAATCGATAAAGCGCTTTGAACCTATTACAAATTTATTGAGATTAGCCGGCAGTTTCGGTTATGTTTACTGGTTCGCCGAATGTAAGATTAGCGAGATGTTTCAGCCTCAATCATGCGAAGGTTGGACAATAAAGAAGAAAGTAACTGGATGTTTCCACCTTCCATACAAAGTTTTCTTCCGACAAGAGAGAAGCATGAATGCCTATTGAACAGAATCCAGAGAGAACATCTTCTACTTCTAAAATCACAGGAAAGAATTTTCATTTCCAATCAAGTAGTCAACAGAGAATTGCTGCAAGAGGTAGTGATAAATTTGGACGGTAGTCCAAATTTCATTTCATTGATCTCTAATCTTGTCTACACCTATGGCACTTCCGTCTCCATAATGATGGAATGGGAACGGGAAGGAGCTTCTTGTGGTTCATTACTGTCGGACTGTTGGGCATCAGACAGTACTGTTGAGTCCAAATCATCAAGCGCTGGCCGACTACCAGCAGTTGATCAGTCGCGAGGTACTTCTAGTCCATGATAAATCGCAGGTGGTCCAGCGATCTCTCCGCACTCAGCAAGGTCTGCTTTTCAGTGGTTGTATATTAAAACCCACAGATTTTGATTTTTCTGCGTATATCTGTAGCGCTGTAGAAATTTAAGTAAACACTTGGTATCCATAAAGTTTTACAGCACTTAATTACTTATGTAATACCGTAATTAAAAAGCATACATAAGTACAATTAAAAAAACAAATAACCATTGTTTATGCCAAATTTCAATTCGATTAGTTTTGAAATATTCCCGAAGCATGTATCTTAGAAGCACAACAGAGTCTCATGAAATATTCCTTACTCATGCTTCCTGCCTGAACTCACCCTCAAGCATCCAAACCGACACATGCAGCCACTTAGCTATGCCTTCCAGCCTCCGGCGAGCGCAACAAATTTGTAGAAAAATTAAAACTGACATTTGTACAGAATCATTTGTCTATTTTCGATTAAGAAAACAACCAAGTACATGCAGCCATAACGAGTAAAGAACACACACACATACATGCATGCATATGTTCTATATACTACATACATATGTAAGTGCTATGTATAGCATGCCGCTTTGTAATAAGTAAGCGAGAGTGTGAAATTTAATTTTGGAATTCGGCGGAATGCAATGCCTTGAAAGACCATTTAATTAATCACTTGCGATACCGGTGGGAAAATTTCGTCGTTTAAGTGTAAATATATAAATAAATAATTAATTTTAGTAGCCGGGAGAATAAGCAATTAATGTTAGGAGAAAATTTAAATAAATGACTGAAAGAGCTAAGTATGAGAAGGAGCGAAATAGCATGCTTTTGGCATAGTTTCCTGAAGATCATGAAAAGTCGGTTTTTAAGAACTTAAGATACCTGCAACTTGAGCCATATTCATTGCCATTCTTCAATGGCCTCAGGCGATGTCGATACATCGACTTCCTTGCTGATTTTTCTTACAATAAAGTGTACGCAGTCACCACGAGGCAGTTCCACCCCTCGTGGGAGATGACGCCAACTTCTCTGTTACGATCGCACACGCCCAGTTCTATTGAGTCAGCCCGTTCAAATATTTCACTAAAATTTAGTCCTACTTCCGTGCGAGGCTTCTTACCGAGATAGCATTCCCCCTTATGCGACCTCTGTCGCTTAACCACTGGTAGGTATTCACTGGAGCAGTTTGATCTGTCAACCCCAACGCCGCTAAGCTCTCTCTTTTAGCCCACTCAAGGTATTATTTATTTTGCCATGCGGCGATCCGACTTTATGAATCCAGCTGTCGTTACCTGCTTTCTTCCGGGGCTTTTAGCATTGCCTGTGGTCCACGAGCCCACCATAAACCTAAAAAAAGTTCTTTTGGTGGTGTCAGCGATTCCGTCTCGCTCTTCCGCCCTACTTACGTACTCAGCTGACTGGATTTCGATCCCTAGGATGATTCCGTCACTCCAGGTCCCACCCGGGCCACTGTCCGATTTTAAGGTCAGTTCCGCTTTACTATCACCCACATCCATTCCGGTATTTTTGTTTTCATTACTCCTGTCTTTTGGGTGGAGACGCAAAACCCATGTCTAAGCCACCTCCGGTAACTGGATTTCAACACGGAAATGAGCATCATTATAATTTGTTCGGATTCTCACTGTAGGATGGCAGAATCTAAATCCTATTACTAGGCTGGAGAATTGGAAACTTGTTTCGACATTATAGCAGATATTCTATTGAGTTTTTCTCTCTTATAACATCCTCGTGTGTCCAACTCTAAGGCATATGTGTACCTAAATTCAAACCTTGACTGATGACTGTGCCTTTTGTCCGACATTCGAATTGCATCTCCTGTGTCTTTTCGCACCGTTCTTTCTCAGTTAATGATTCTTACACCTTTGGTCCTTCTGCAATCTTTTCGTGTAGCTAATTTATGTTTATAGCCGGTACTCATCGGTATTGGCTTTGTACCTAACCTCACTTTTTATGACAATCGGCGAGTTTAACAGGTTTGGCTTTTTCTAGCGGATGTTTTTACAAATTTAAATCTAAAGACGTCTCAGAAGTATTTTCGTATTTGTCAACCAGTTTCACAATATTTCTGATGTCTTTCAGCTAACATAAGCTCCTGGTTTACGCACTTGCATATTTTTGTTAATATTTGTTCTGTAACGGTTCTATACCGCAAATTTTCATTAATTTAACCAAAACGCGAGCAGTGAAAAACTCCACATCAATAACTACCCAGCCGTTTCTACTAACTTTTTAACCTCTCTGCTCTTCGAACTCAACCCCATCTGTTTCCGCATATATTTCCGACAAGCAAAGAAAGGATTCACCTGCCATCTCCGCACACGTAAATAGCGTATTATTTCGTAGCTACTTATGTATTCCTTAGTATGCGGCATACTCGTTAAAACCCATGGCGACCCGCATATTCTCTACATATTGACCATGTCTGTTTTGTGACGCACATTTCCTGTCAGTCAGCAGTTTGGCGCTTAACATTTCCACAGCAGCTTCTTTAGTTTCTTTTCTTGGCATCCCTTACACCTAGCCGCACACTTGCGTACCAACCTTTCACTTCCGTTCCCCATTAACTTTTCACCCTTTCACCTTTAACCTATTGTTGGCGTTTTAGTACTTGGTGCTTGCTGTCTTCTTGTTTTATCTCGATATTTACATACTTTCACTTTGTTCTCAATAAAATTTAAATTGAAATTACCTTTCGCCAGCGCTCGTGTTTCCTGTTTGACTTTTCGACTCGCCACCGTCTAACGGTTGGCCTTTCTGTTGGTATACATATGTTTGCCGACTTTAGTCGTGCTCATTTCCAATTTTTCCGCAACTGACAGCTTTAATTTAGTGAAAGCGTACCTTTGTAGGGGTGAAGTTTATAGCTTGATGCTTCTTCCTTCGGACACGTCTCATTGATATGCTTTGAATAAAGAAAGAGTGTGGTTTTTTGTTTTGGGCGAATCGAAAATGTCTGGTGGTACTAATTTCGCCATGGAAATTTCGAAAAGCATATTTTATTTTTCCTTGCGAACCCAGTGGGAAATTTTATAAGATTTTAGGATTTTCTATAAAGTACGCGAATCGATTGATATTTCAATGGCGAAGAAGGGGAATTTAGTAATATTTTTGTATAATAGCACAGATTTTTGCTGAAGTTTGCTGAGAAAAAATTAAAGTGCAATTTAAAGACGTTTAGGAAGACCACGAAGAAATAGCAAACCAAACGTTCTTCGTTGATCATGCATAGAATTTAGTAGGATTCTAACCTCAGATTACTTTGAAAGTTGAAAGTATAATACCTTAAATGTAAGACTATTTATACTCATTACTGGATGGGTTACCATTGAAACCAAAAAAAAAAAAAAATACCCCATCTTTGATATATCAGGATCTATTCCGTGTAAGTAGGAGTTTAACCTGCTACAGTATCCAGAACGAAGCTGCGCAAGGGTCACTCTCGAGACAACTCGAGCTCTTCATCTGCAATGGATGGCGCTTTGACTCTAACTACGTCCGAAGTCTGGTCGGCGCATTGTTTCATGTCGTTGACATAGTTGAGGAAGGACCTCCTGATGCTCCTAGGAAGCGGTTCCGCTCCATAACTGGGAGCTTGCGAGCCTCACTATGTGGTGTTCGATGGGGGACATCAAGAGGCCTCCTGTCATAGTCCGGAGTGCAGTGTTCTGACATGTTTGCAATTTCGTCATCTGCGTTTCACTGCATCCAGGTGACTATATTGATGTGGTGTAGTTAAAGACTGGCAGGCCGATAACCTTTTAATGTTCTTTGTCTTTTCCCATGTGCTTACGGCTAGCGACTTGGCGATTTTTTTGCGGCTCTGTACTTTGGCAATAATCGCGGTCGTGTGAAGGAGCACAGGGTGTCTGAAGTCACGCATAAAATCTTAGGGTTATCGACAGTCGGAGTTTGCTAAAAGTCCACAGCAGCTTCTTCATTGAAAATTAGTTACTTCGGACTGATTTAAAGTGGATTTAATTCTTATTTATAGGAAAGTGTCTGATATTCGAAATAACCAAGGCAGGGCAATGTATGTATCCATTCATTTCTCCAGAATTATGAAATATCATGGGTGTTATTGCCCTCAGCAACAATTTTAAGCCAACTGTTAAGCTTCTACGCTTGATTTTCATAATTAGTAAAAATTTCCTACAGGGTCTACCACTTTCACTTACTCATACTATATTCGTACGTCATACATATATTAACTGCGGCTTTGTGCGCTTACTTTCAATTTCAAAATTTTCTTTACAAATGCATACACTTTACTCCTTGCCTGCTTACACCATTTTATCTTCACTTCAAACATTTCTATGCACACATTCTCCTTGTTGGATACCTATGTAGGTATGAATGCATGTAAGTTGTGTGCGAGGCCATGAAAATGCCCCATGGGGTCAATAATTTTCACTTGCCACTCAATTTTATTTTATTTTTGAAAGTCGCCTCAGCACTGCAGCACTTCAGCAATCCCTAAACCCTTATATTAGCTAAAGAATTCAGCGCCGTGCCACCAAATTCCCTACCAAACACCCGTCTCTGTTCTCAACCACCCCTCCCACCTTGGTGTAAGCATTTCTAATTAAGTTAAAATACTTTTGCTACTATTTTTGTAATCTTGAAAATTCTCACACACACTCAGACAGACAGCATTTTACCCTTTAGCATTTCGTTGCGCTTTCATATTGATTTGACTCGACATGCTCTTCAGCTTTTTGTTGACATGCTGTGCATTCTAATTATGTTCAAAATTATTTTATTAGCTGTTTCACGTCTCTATACCATATTTTAAATATTTCAAAAGCGATTGCATGCTCCCAAAGGCGCTGCTCCCGCCGCTGCGTGTGCCACACGGTTTGCATGTGGAGCTTCCTGCGGCGTGTGAGACACTGCGTGTGCGTCAACTCACATTTGTTGGGCTCCAAACTTGCTCGCCTCACACTTTGATTGATTCATTCCAACTGTTGTAAGTTGTTGTAAGTGCTCTTATGGCTGTTGTTCTCAGTCTTCGGCTATTAGATTGAGCTGTTCGATGTGCAGGCTTGTGTAATGTCTCATTCGTGCGGTGTTTTCCCAGTGGGTCTCCCCATTATTTCCTATGTTCTACTTCGACTTCTTTATATTTGTTATTTGAGTAAGTTTTTCTGATCTTCTCCAAGTGCAGTTCGTCTACGCTATGACAGCACCGAAACACTTAATGCTTTAATAGTGATATATGTAATCATGTCAGCGTCGTTTCCTCATTGAAAAAAGTGCTGCCTACTAAAAATAATATTTACCTTTTGAACTTGTTTATTTGTTTACATGAAAGCAGATACTCGGTATGACTTTTATTGGTTGTGTTGGGAGCTGTTGTCGGCTGAGTGCTTCTCTTTGGTTTGACAAATTACACCTGCTTGAAGTTGTTAGGGACTACTAATTATTTTTAAGGCATAGAAATGATGTCTGAGATTTGGTTATCAAACCCAAAGATTCATAAGCGACTTACGAAGACATAAGATTTTGTAGAACATGACAACTGATAAAACCTGTAGAGTGTTAAACCCCTTCTGTTGGGCGTAAATTTATCATGTTCAAACCCCAAACTTCGGGTTTCATACCTCTTTTCGAAACCGCGTCATAAAATATAGCCTACACTACAACTTTCGGTGTGCTATACGTGAGTACCCGCCATTCATGGCCTAAACTCACGCTGCTTAAAAGCACATAAACCCAAACAATGCGTTGATCAGCGCCTCAAATAATGCAAATTTTTAGCAGGCATTAGTTGGTTTCAATTGGTAAGATGGCAAGGCCACTATTTCCACCATAGCCGACTTCGAGGCTGACGTAAAAATATTGCCGTGCTGTAGGTCCGGCGCCCGGCAGCAATGTGACCCCACACTGAACTGAATTTACAATTCCACATGTCTTTAGATTTAAACCACAGCCACCACGAATCTCCTCAAGGGGCCGAACCCAATGATCGGATTGGAGCACCTCCAAGGGCTAACTGCTCTTTGTGGTTCCAGATTCAAGTCTCCGGTTGTAATTGTTGTAGCGACAGAATTCTACCAAGTTGAGAGCCCTTGGAGACTGGTGACATTTGCCGTATGAGTTTCAAAAGTCCTTTCATTAGAAGGAACTTCATTCAAAGTTTATAACATCAGTTCAAGCTGAGTATTACAGCACTATTTTTGATACGACTATGCTGTTGTTTCGAGACAAGTCAAATAACAGACATGATACGTAGTGGATTTTAGTCACCTCTTACGACAGACACTACACTACAGTCAGTTTCACAATTCCGAAATGAACACTTGGATCTCGGTTTGCTAATAGCAGATGCTGCTACCACTAATGACTATTTTTCCTTCCCTCATATGGAATTAGTCCTCTCTAAAATTTGTTTTTTGCGTTGAATGTCGAAAAAGGTGGAGTCACTAACTGTATGAACTCAGCAGAAACATGGACGATAACTATCCGGAATGGAAAAGCGCTTGGAGCATTCGCCAGAACTTTTATACGCAAGATCTTTGAAGCCGTCCGCGTGAGCGTTGAATGTCAAAAAAGATGGAACCACGAACTGTATGAACTCGACGGTGATACGGATGTAGTTTAGTGCATAAAAATCCAACGAATGCGCTGGTTAGCCCATGCCGTTCGCATGGAAGTTGATGCTTCAGCGAAACGATGGTGCTCCTTCGACTGTTATGCAACTACTTACTTCAAATAAAAGCTCATTATGTCTGCCCCGCCAACCCTTGACAACTGCCGTATAGTAACGTAATATCAAATATTTAAATTAAAATCTTGCAGAAACTTTCCAACGACTTTAGCCCCTTGATACACACAGCGACAGCATTGCTAATAACGGTGCTGGGAGTACAGTGTTGCCACTTTTCCCTCGGAGAAGTCATTAGTAACGATTAGCAAGTTTGTGGCGTGAGCGCATACGCTGACATTGACTTCATTCATTAAACAGCAGCCAGCCAGGCAGCTAGGCAACTCGACTTGCGACAAAAGCAGCTAAGTAACTAAGCAAGCAGTATACAACAGACAAACAACAACAGAAACAATGACAAGTGAGCGCAGCGCGCAATGGCCGGCTGTCGCAGGCACACACACGCGCTCAACAACCTTTGTTTGTGTGCGTGCGTGCAACTGCCAGTTGCCAGTTGCAGGGCAAATGTTGCTTAGTCTTTCAGTTAGTTTAGTGCATTGCTGTTTACTTAATAATATTGCATTTAAGACAAGACAAGGCGGCACTTTTTTGTTTACTTTAGCCACTCACGCGCACGCCACGCTCTACATACACACAGGCGCACGCACACTGCCATAACCAAAGGAGAATATTGTCCACACAAACGCCGCGCAGCAACTAAATGCACAAGTGCGCAAAACATAAACAAATGAAAGTGTCCTTTTTGTGTTTTATGCGCAACTGTTTGCTTATTTGTTTGCTCTCCCTACGCCCGTGCGTGTGTGTGTGCGTCCGCCGAGTCAGGCTCATATAACCAACTCTGCTGCACTTTACATTTGTATTAGTGCCTTGTTCTTGCCCGTCTAAGTAGTGTTTTGTGTTGTTTGTTGCGC
Source organism: Bactrocera neohumeralis (assembly GCF_024586455.1). NCBI lineage: Eukaryota > Metazoa > Arthropoda > Insecta > Diptera > Tephritidae > Bactrocera > Bactrocera neohumeralis. Next base: position 78,641,131 of record NC_065923.1, on the reverse strand, counting down.
CACTGAAGTGCATCCTTTTTCCGGGTGCAATGCACATTTTGCTGCCTTTCATGCCACGCCGCCCGCACCTATACACAACAAGAGACAGCTCTGCTCGGCCCTTCATTTGTATTGTAGTTTGTTTTGTCACTTTGTCGATGTTTTTTTTTGTTGGCTTTGTTTTGCTCGTACTGCTTTGTTGATGTTTTCTTTCCTCTGCTGCCAGTCACAATATTGCGTAACAAAAACAACAATAGTTAGTCCAATGTTGTCTTTTGCCATTTTAGTCATAAACAAGATAAACAAATTATAGTAACTAGTATTATGAGTGTAATAGATATAATACTTTAGGAGTCAGAAGAAAGGTTGTAGTAATGCAAAAGTAATTGGAATGGTGGAAAGTCTGAGAAACTACGTTTTGAAGTCAATGAATAGGTGTTGGTGAAATCTACATATGAAGTAAAAGTCAAAGTTTAGAAATCAGTAGTTTCCTGAGTATATGTTTTATAAGAAATGGTAGAAAATCCTTCCTCCTTGATGATTAACGATCTTAAGAAATGTGCATGTTTCTTAAGAAACTGAGACTATTTACAAAGTTTTGGAGAACGCAAGGAATGAACTAGACTTGAAAACACATAATGTAGCATAGACCACATTTCCTCAAAAACTAATCATCTAGATTATTTATTTCAAACCAATTACTGCTCGGAGATCATAAAGCAAAGCCCATACATTCTTCTATAGACTATTGACAGAATGAGAAACCTCATGTATCAGAAATTTCAGACATTAAATTTCTTATCAAAGAACTCTATGAGGTGTGCTACAGATCTTAGACTACCGAACACAGATCACAAAACATATGCTTTTTTCGATTATGGACTATAGAACAGCAAAGATAATAGACAGTAGAATATCTTAAGCCCTTGTAGTAGACTCATAGTGACTATAATACCTACCATCGATCTTAAATCATAGATCATTCCCTCATAGCTTAGAGATTGTTCATAAGATTATAGTTCACAAATTGGAGATCATAATAGTTCACAGATTGTAGATCAAAGAACATAGATTGCAAATTATACTATCTCTTATGTATCATGTGCTATAGGACGTCGTATATCTTAGCTTGTAGAACACCTAAACCATAGCTAATACATATTAGCTAACAGAAAAACTAATATTGTAGTTCATATAACAGAGATCACAGAACGAGTGTTAGAAATGAAATCATGAATCATAGGACATCATATATCATAGTTTATAGAATAGGGTACACAGCACTTTGGCCAAAAATCATAACGCAGAAAAACTTCTTGAATACATCATATACCATACAATATAGATTATAAATAATACATCACGAAGAAAGACATCAGAGATCATTAAACATACTATATTTATATCACAAATCATACGCAATTTATAAAAAACAGGTTATTGGATCATTTTAACAAGAATCATCTGCTGTATCTATTATATGGACCACAATTTTGGGTACGAGAAAAGCTATGTACAAACTGACTGCCGCACAAGCTCAGTTATGAAAAAAAATGAGTTGATGATTAGTAAAAGTGTTTGGAGATGTTCAGGTGTAATAAACCCAAATTTTTGCGTCGATATGTGACAATTGATGAAATATGACTCCATCGTTTCACTGCGAAGACCAAGCGACAGTCGTCGTAGTGGATAGCACATGATGAACCCTTCCAAAGTCTGTAAAAACTGGCAAGGATAAGGGAAGAAAAGGTCGTCGAATGCTGAGGTGATCGCCAAAACTGAGGCCCACGACAATTCGTTCTACAAAAATGATATTAAAATATTGGTGGGTCGCTATAATCAGTATATCACCCTGGGTTCCCTCTCTTATGAATCTCTCTTCTCAGGGAATAAAAAATAAATAAAACGAGCTTTGTCAAAAAAATAAATAAAAATATTTACTATGGTAGGTCGGGGACTTTTCCCGAAACCCAGGCAAAATTATCAACTTAAAGGACTTTGTGTTTACTTAACTGAACCCACATTTTTTGATCTCGCAAAATCGCACAAATTCAATTAATCCAATGTGGCTCATCGTCTCATTGACTTTAATTTAATTAGAAAATCTTTTAGACCATTAAATGGCGTCGAATTATTTTTCAGCCACCTCATGTAACCAAATTAATTAGCGAAAAACGTGCTTTGACTTTTTCTTTTAATTAAACTCATAAAATATCTAAACAAAAACTGACACCAAGCTTGTTTTTTCCTTCCTCATAAGAAAGGAAAATCTTCGGCAACAATTTAAGCTAATGAAGGGCGTTTTAGAAATCACTTAACCCGATGCTTTTGATAAAAAAGAAAACACCGCACAAAGCGACGCAAGAAAAGTGAGGTTGAGTAAACAATCTTTTATGGCTTATCTATATAAATGCAAAACCGAAAGTGCGAAGAGCGAAGTGTGGGTGGACAACTGAACATTTATTAGGTCAAAGTAAATAATTTTACGGACACCAAACGAAACCACAAAGACAAGTTGCAGAATAAAAAACACAAGACAAAACCGCAGCCAAGTAAACTAAGTTCTACAAAGGACATTAGCGCACACAAACACACACAGACACAGCGTTGGCAGCAGACAAGGATTACCTAAACCCTTTGTACAAAGCTTAAAAGGTCCCAGAAAGTTGCCAAAAAAGTAAAGCGAAACAAGCGAGAAATTACTTATGGCAATGTAGCAAACCAAAATAGAATGGATAATAGAAGAATAATACAATGAAATGAGCATGGAAAATTGAATACGAAGTTGTTAGCTTTTACGCGCAACAAAGACAAAGGGTGATCAAAGCGAGGTGACACGACCACGATCCCTTGGTGGGCTTGATTTATGCGCGAGTGGCGAGTGAGGGGCGCACGAAATTTCTTTAGAGTATGTCATAGAACTTTTCAAAGCTGCCAATTTCAAGCCTTTGGCGACGGTTGTGTCATTTTGTTAACCCTGAAAAGTTCTGAAGATATTATCTCTTTTGTGGTTTTGTTACTTTCAATTCAATGGAGTGACATCGCATTAAAAAGTGTTCGAATTGAATGCAAAGCGCTGCCTAAAGTACTGTTTAAAGCGGAATTTAAAGTAATATTTCATTGAAAGTATGATGTAATATTTCGGGGAAATTGCTTAAAACAATAATAAAGTGTGACTGTGAAGCAGTTTTGGAACAGTGGTTTTCATCGGCAGTTTCAAAACTAAAGTGAAGACTACTATTTGAAACAAAGTTTATATTTTTAAAGTCCATGATTTAGTATTTGAAAACTCTGATGTCATACTCGAATCATAACCGATATCATAATCGATGTCATAATTGATATCATAACCGATATTATAACCGATAAAAGAACCGATATCATAACCGATGTCATACCTGAATCATACGCGAATCAGAGTTTTCAGATACTAAATCATGAATCTTAAAAAGATCCGTTCTTAAAACCTTTCACCATTATTCTAAAATTTACGAATTTTTATTTATTATGAACGATCTTGCCTATTTGGTGTTTTGAATCATCATCTATGGTCTATGATTCCTGATGATTCTAATTTTATAAGCATTATATATGATCAAGACTTGCAAATCTATTATACCTGATTGAATGAACATTCTTTAGAATGTTTATTCTATTAACCAATATTTAGGAATCTACATCTACAGAACTCTGTGCTGTAATTCACATTTTTGTGATCTGTACTGATCAATGAACTCTAACAATTCTTCGAAGAATCAGGTTTTATCTTCAGTGTCGCTGACAACTACAATAAAAAATGTAACTTTCCTTCGCTGGACAAACTTTACTTGAAGTAACCCACTGTCTGCTCCACCAACGGCAAACGGAAACACTAAAGGGCGTCGTCTGCTTGTACATCCTTTTTACACCAAATCGGCAAGGACATGCATTAACTGCGAACGTTTGCGCACATAATTAAAAACACTTTGTCGCCAAAAACAACAAAACGCCCAATCGTGCACATATTTCGGCCTTTATACTCGCATAATAGCTGAGCTATTAGAAAGAGTCGGTTTTTTTTTTGCCATTCTTGTCGTTTTGCGGTTTTGATGATAAATGCACGCGCACATAACAGCCGAAAGTGTCCGTCCAAAGGATTCGACGTATAAAGGATTCAGAACTTCTACACACACACATTTTGTTGCTGTGCCATCTAGCTCATTATCATTTTTGTGGGTTTATTTACTTTAAATTTGCTCAAATAGGGGCAGCCTTTTTGCCACACTTACACACTTATCGTTTTGTAGGCATGTCCTTCAGCGCGCGGTGTTTGCTTTTGGTATGCACTCTAGCTATTTCCACTTTACTTTTTGTTTTCGCACATAGACTTTGTACTTTACGCTCGCTTTAACCTCATAATCGTCAGTGGGCTCATCGTCGTTTTTATAATTATTCGCAGACATTCTGCGTTTATGCTGTGCCGTGCTATTACTCATGCTTTGCCTTGTCCGGCGACATTTTATATTTAATTTGGTGTTTTTTCTTCTCTTTTTTTGTGGAATTTCCTCGCTTTGTTGACAATTTTTTCGTCTTCCTGCCAATGCTTTTGGCCCACATCCGCTTGTGGCGCTCTCTATTTGTGTGTCTGCCCACAAGGCAAGCAGTGAAAATGTTGTCCTTGTGCGTGGGTATTTCATACAATTCGACCGTTCAAGGTAAGCACCTTTTTTCCTGCGCGCTCGGTATATGAACCTTGCGGTTTTGTGGTGTTTCTTCCACTTACGCTAGACTAAGCTTTCATTTCCGTCTTATCTCTGCGTTGCTTCGTTTTTCAACTCAGTAATTTTGCTTAGTGTTGTTTATGCATTTTTTGCATATTTATTTCCTTACATCCTTCCTTCCTTCTTGGCTGCTTGATCCACTCTCCTCCTTATCTCCTCCTTGTAGCTTACTTATTTGCCTATTTACATGCTTCGCTTATTTTGTTGACCCGAAATTGATTAATGAGTTCCTGTGAACGATTAACCTTTTAACGTACTTTTTTTGCACCCGGCCGGCCCTCCCATGGCATTGAGTACAATGTAGGGCGCCTTCACCGTAAATCACAAAGGAGTGGTTTGAAAGTGTGTTTTCGACATTTTTATGAGATATTGCATTTTCTGTTTGAGCGGAAATTATGCTTGAAAGATTTTCTATGGAATTTAAAAATTGATTGAATAAGTCCACTTGATTGATATCAGTACCATATAAAGGGTGTTTGAATATTATGCTGCTTATTGAGTTGAAGATATAAGGGGACTTCTGTTCATTTAGAAAGCTATTGAACTGCATAAGTTGTTTGAGTAAAAAGTGAGGTTAGACTGGAATAAATTAAGCTGCAGTGATATCAGTGCCACAAAAAATAGGTGCCTTTTCTATTGCTGGAGAAAATAATACGAGCTGCAGAGCGAAATAGAGAATGTAAAATCTGCTACAAGATTGATATCATTGATCTCAGCAACCGCGTCGTTAGTTCTGCTTTCTCCAGACTGGACAAGGAAGCGAAGCGTATGGGTCTGGTTGTGAACGAGGATAAGAAGAAATGGCTCACACTTAGGAGTGTTCGATAGAAAAGATTTGCGGAAGATTTATGGTTCAGCGAATAAAGAGAAAAAAGGTTTCTTGTTTCATAGAAGTTTTCCGCGGAATTTAAATAACGATGCCTTCTTTTCTATAAAATATTTCGTCATAAAGGGTCGAAATGTCAGAGCTTACTCCAATCTTAAGCTATATCTCAGCTTTTAGTAGGCCTGTTAACTAAGCATGGAAAAACTAACGTAATTTGAAGTCAATGTGGGATAACTTTACTTTTTGGCACCAAGCAGACTATATAAACCAGGAAGAAGTTGTGAAAAGTTAGCTATAACTTTTGGTTATGGAAAAGGTACTGAAAACTGAAGAGATTAGGAAACAAAGGAAATTATTTTTTCTATGATTTATAGTTACAAGAAAATAGATTGTCACTTCGAGGTCGGTTGATGTCCATCTTGAGATCTTTCAGAAAGGATCTCAAGATGAACATCTACTGACATCAAAGTGGTCATCTACTTTCTTTTAATCACACTCTTTGCTTTATAATAATATATGCTTTTAACACGAAGTTTTAAAACTCCATTTGAAGAAAGTGATCAAATCTTGAGATCGGTGCTGATAAGTGTCCTATTGGGAACTCAGTACTTATTGATAATTTATAGCGTTATAAAATTTTAATGCTTTATAAGAGCATACGCTTCTAAAACTAAAGTTTAAAACTTGTTTTGAAGAAAATGGGAAAGTTTTGAGATCTGTGCTGAAAAGATTTCTTTGCTGGAGACCAATACTAATAGCTAAAGGCATACTATATATATCTCATTATAACTTCGAGAAGACGCACGCAAACAGCAGCGCGCATAGTTGTAACTCATTTAGATCGCTCATAATAAATTTTGTCCAAATTTCATAAAGTTACTAAATCTTATTGAATAGAAATATGTCAACGCCATAATTTAAGACGAAATTTTATTATCATCTCATTACAGTAAACAAAGCAGCAGAATTATGTGCGAATTATAAGAACCCTTGCTATATCTCTTACATTTTATCAAATTTTTTAGGGAACCCAAAAAGGTGTCCTTACGCAGAATTCGTAGACGGATTTTAATAGCATTTGGCTTCTTATGTGCGTGTTTATATTCAGCCTGCAATTTGCAATGCTTTGACGTGACATTCAGCACCAGCTGCAATTGAATTAGTAGGCTGATACAATTTAGAATGCTTAAGGATGTGCGACCTTTTTTCATAAAAGCCGATTTTGAGCTGATTTACTTAAGAGTATACAAAAGTAGGATCATAAAAAAGTAGGCAGAAGGATGTCTAGTGAATTTACAATTTTTTTCTGTTTTCTTGATATATGTGTTTCGAGAGGCACTAAAGAATAATATTTACAAGCAATGCCGACAACAATAATTACGTTGACAGTGAGGAGATTTCTTTTTTCCGTACAATGCGCGCATTTTTTCTGATCCAGGCTTCAAAACCGACTTCTATGCGCTCATGAGCTGCGGCACTCTCAAGCACACAGCATGCAATTAAGGATAACTGTACGTAAGTAGGTAGGGAGTAGGTATAAGTCAGTGAAAGTGCAGGTAGTACTTGAGGCCAAAGGACATCGAGGATGCATTGTTTTCCCATGATTGTTGCCGGCGCACAATGGCCACGCTGCGCCGCGTTCGGGCCGAAAAGGTAGGCGCTGCTGCTGTGACAAAATTATTTTTCCATTTTTCTTGTGACTTTTCCCTATTTCTTTTTGGCATTGCCTTCAAATAGCAAAATGATTGGAAATGTATAGCGAAGTGAAGTGCAATGCAGCGCGCCGCAGCACTGCAGGCGGCAGTGTGGAGGCATTGTAATGAATTGAGGGCGCAGAAAATATGTCAAGGGACAATTCAAATTCAATTTGCGCTATTATATGGACCATTGTGTGGGAAATATATAACAACAAAACTACAAATCCAACTACGATAACAACAATCATAGGAAAAGCAGCAACAAGAAGCAACTCTATGGGTGCTTGAGTGGATAAAGGGCAAATGCAGGACAATAGCTGTGACAATGACACAATAACAAGGACAATCAGCGTGCAATAACAACAATGACATTGCTGCTTAGCTGCTGCTCTGCCCAACCAACATAAATGCAATGCAAAGAAATATGAAATTAAATGAAGCCAACGACAGCAAGAAAGCAACGGGAATTAAGCTACACAGAAATATGTCTAAGAAAATCCTGGCACAACAACAACTGCAAATACAACAAGCTAAAAGACACAAAATGCGGATTAGGCGCTGTAGTCAATAAGCAGTCGCCCGTAAGGACACCGCCGTCGAATGCGCTGCGCAAGGCAGCGAGCGTCAGTTAAATAGTGTAGACAACAGCAATAGGATTGCAATTTGCTGTAATGAAAACGATAAGTAAATAGTTGTAAACTACGCTTAAGGCTGTAAATGCCATAGGCGGCGTTGCGGGGCGAGTAAGAGCGCGTTCAACAAAAGACAAGCGAGCGAAAGCAGCAAGCGGCTCTGTAAGATGCTGTTAAGTGAAGCTGAAGAAGCTGCTGCGCGAAATTGGCAAGGGTAAGCGGTATTTTGCAAATAAAGAATATGCAACAACAAAGCATAGTGCAACAATATGTCACACAGCGGTGGTAGCGGTGGCAGCTCAGTCTGCCAAGCGCAGCATGCGTCTGACGCTGCCGCTGCCGCTCGAGGAAGATAAAACAAGAAACAGCAGCTCAAGCCACGCAATTGCAGCTGTCAACAATTGCTTGCCGCTGTGTTGCAAAATGCCGAGGCACATGTGTGGATATGTAGGCATGTACATAGTAGCGACACCGATGCTTATCTGCCGCCTTTAGCGCTCCCGCCGTGCTTTGTTGCACTGCCGCTACCATCGCATTTTCCTACAAATGCGCTACTGCTTATTCTTCTTCTTCTTATTCATAGATTACTTGCTGCTAGAGTTTCTCTTTACTTAAACTCGCCTCATCACGGCTTGTAAGCGGTTGTGTGTATTTGTATGTACATATATGCGATCTTTCGTTCAAAGCCAGTTAAAGCACCACGCCCCGCTAGGATTCGATTCATGTCCTGATCTCATATTGCAGTATGTGTATATGCAACAATGTTGCAAGCTTCTTTTGAGGCTTTCCTGCTGCTGTTGTAGCCTTCATAGTTTACTTAGTGCTAGTTTGTGAATCCATATTTTTGTTGCTGTTATTCTCTCTCCCTCCTACTATTTGTATTGTTAACATTTCAACATTATCGCATCGTTTGCAATTTCTATATTGCAATATAGTGCAATTGTTTGCAATAAATAGAAATAGAAAAGCTGCCCCTCTATGTGTAGGTATCTTTTAGTGTTTGTTGTAATTTTGCCATCCTTTTCAACATATATTGTAAACCTTAACTAATTTCGTCCTACTGACAAATACTATTGGTATATCGTACCATTGAGTACAAGAAGCAAGAATCTTTCAATAAGTACGCAGTTCGCGTAGAAGATTTTTGCATTTAACTTTGCTAATGCTCAGAGGCTTCCTCATACAATTTTTAATTTCCATATATTCTTATATATTCATATATGCATACATATATGTATATTCTTCCTATTACGTCTTCTCTAAGTATGTAAGTATGCAAGTCTCATTGTTTATACTCTATTCTCTGCCGCTTTATAAAGCAATTAAATTCATTTTCCTTATATGTAATAATATTTTACAACAAAAAATACTTAAATGATTAGAAATCTACTTTCCATTGTTTATGCATACTCCTAACACTCTTGCAAATTTGTCACCTCACTCACTTCTATACAATTATGAACTCTTAACACTTCTTCTCAAAACGCTAGGATGCGTTCACCCTCTCACAAAAACTTCCCGCAGCCTTGCATTTACATAAATTCATTTACATTTTCAAAGCTCTGTTTAGCAGCTATGCGCTCTTACCTTCAACAATATTACACCTGCATATGAATTGTGCGCTAAGCGCTCGCATAAATCGCATCAAAGCTCTCTTCATCATCTATGCGCTCTTACTTCGAACAGTGTTACACCTGCATTCCAATGCTGCGCAATATGCTCGGTAACACGCGTCAAAGCTCTCTTCATCAGTTATGCGCTCTTCCATTCATGTGCGTTACACCTGCATATGAATGCTGCGCTAAGCGGACGCATACACCCACTCATACGTTCCTATATGCGTGACTAAGTGTGCTCAGCAGAGATAGTATTAGCTGCGTGCTCATCATTGAGAAATATGTGATTGAGAAATGGTAATGAGTGATGCTTTGATTGTTTGCATTGTTGTTGCAAATTTTTTAATGTTCGAAGTTGACCTTCAAAATATTATGCATATAATAATAGGTAATAAAGAGTTGTGCCGAAAGTTCTAGAATCGTGGAATGCGAAATTAAGGGGAAAATTCCAATTGAGGAAAGCAATGTAACAGTAAAAATATTTAGTTACAAGTGGTAAGGAGAGTGGACACACGTAATTGTTGGCTGATGTCGCGAATATTTGTTAAAATCGGTATAAAGTATTTATTTAAAATGTGTTTTTATTTAATTTAAAGTTAAAATCGTTAATAAATGCGAAAAATAGTGTCGTGAAAGTCGTAATGCGTTAAATTCTTCGGTATTAGGAGTATATGGTGCCAATTTCTTAAGTGCGTGTTCGGGTTTGTTCGCGGGTGTGTATATGAGTGTATGTATGTATGAATGAATGTGACAAGTGCGTAGGTATTTTATGCGGTTCTCGGTTCGCTTACGTCGCGTGTGTCGGGTGTTAAGTGCGTTAGTGTTCTTAAAAAAAAATAGCGCGTCGTGTAATATGCATAGCCAAGGCAAGTTTAAAAATGGTGAGTTTGTAACCAAGTCATTTGAAATTTATATATAATATATAATTTTTCTTTGTTTATAAAATATTTCTGTCTCCGAATATACATTAGAACGGGTCCATTTTTTAAAATAAAAATTCGCGTATGTAGGAAATTTTGAATGTACAATAGAGCGGGTCGATTTTTTTTACTACTACTTTATGTAGGAAAGTTTCTACGGGACATTATGAATAACATCGCCAAAAAGACTATGGGTCTAAAACCGAATACGAGTCAGCTATTTTGAAAGCGAATTTTTTAGGCATTATAATAGTTTGTTCGTGAGTTCTTGAGATATCTGAATAAAATTTAATTCTTAGGTGCTTTTTATACTTTTGCGACAGAGTACAATAGTTTTGTGCACTTACCGGTTGTATGCATCACTTTAAACTAAGCGAGATAGATATGGAGTTATATACATATATATAAATGATCAGGATGATGAGACGAGTTGAAATCCGGTTGACTGTCTGTCCGTATGTCCGTCCATGCAAGCTGTAACTTGTGTAAAAATTGCGACAGCTGCATGAAATTTGGTATACATGTTCTTTGGACGAACTAGTGACATATCCTTTAATAGCAAAAATTTGGAAATATACAAAAAAAAAATCGATTTATTTTATTTCGAGACTAGAATACGAAATAGCAGTTTTAACAGGCAAAAACGACCACAACTTTTAATAAAATTAAATTTTTTTAAAGCTTATATTTTGTTAATTTCTGATGAGTCGAATTATTGACGGACAATATCTTATATTAGAGCATGATACTATTCTATACTAGTAAATTGTATTCTTAATGTAGATATGAATATAAGAATGAAACTTTACAACAACTGATACACTAGTTTTTTCTTTTCCTAAAAGTCGGCCTTTTTAGCTTATCCCACTAGTTGTGCCCTTTATTTTCCAGAATTTTAAGCAATAATGTTCTATAAATATATATTTAATGAAGTAATTCGGAAACTAAGAACTTTTAGGTCAAGAATAGTAAAGTAAAATAGCTTCTTTCATTCAATGCCTATATATAAAATTCTTATCCAGTTAATTAATTTTTTCTTGAAGTCAGCAACTAAGATTTCTATTAAGTTAATCTAATCTCATTTCTACCAAAGGCCTTACGTTCTCTACGGTTATTAAGTTCGAAAGACTTAAGTCAGTTCACATATAATTTATGAAATGTTATCAAAGGTTCAAGATTTCGATTGGATATAAATCCAGGTTGATTTGGGTCTAGTAATGCCCGGCAATGTTAATAATGGCATTTGGTTTCATCTTTAAGACCGTTTACTCATTGTCTGGTTAGCAGCCGTCTGTCCGTTAAGTTTTGATAAAAAAAAAGTTCTTTACCGAAAGAAGCACTTTTGTTTAGATTAACCAGAATTTATCTGCCAGACGACTGCTTATCAGACATTGAAAAAACGTGTCTTAGTCTATTTATATATTGTATGAGAATAGCTCACACTAGCTTAAGTGTGGAAGTACATGTATGTAATACTCATGAAGCTCAAAAATATTAAACAAAACTTAAATAAATTTAGATAATTCAATAAAATTGGTTATTTTGGATAAAATTGTTTAAATAAATATCAAGTCGAATAAATATACATATACCTGCCACAAGCTGTTTTCCGTGCACATTAGCAGATTAAATTGTGCAACACATTAATACACATGACCTTAATTCGCAAACATATAAATATTTGCCAAGAATTGTGGAAAAATATACAGTGAATAAATAAAAGTGGTGTCAGCCAGTGAAATTTCGCACAAATGCACGCACTAAAATAGGTGAATATGTTAATGTAAATAGGTATAAATATATATTTATATATGTATATGTAAATAAGTTAGTCTAAACATTACGCAGGTGTCACGTGCCTGCAGGCATGCGACTTGGCAAGCACAACGTGCACAATAGCTCGCACAAACACACAAACAGCGACCTGCTTACGCTTCAAATTCAATTTACATAAATATTTTTTCAACATCTTTGCACTAACGTTAGCTTAAGGTTTATATAAATACAAATAATAATGATTTGGTTATGCGAAAACATGTGTTTTCTAAAATCGTAGCATACCTGAAGGCGCTCAGCGCTGTTTACTTACCTACCAACTGCTGTGATTTGCTGGCAAGTTCAAAAATATTACATATTGTTATATGTTATTATTTAAATAATATACAACAACAAAACTGCGCCATTTATAGTTGTTGTTGCGACTATTATTACGCGCTGTTAAGCTGCAAGGCAAATTCAGAGCATATGTTGTAGTTATTTGGCACGGCTTTAACGGCAAGGTACGAATTGGGCTTCGTTAGGCCGCTGTGTTTGAGTAATTACAAAAAAAAATATGTATGTAGATTATATTTTTGGCTCAGCCGCCTTTTCGAATGCACACTCAGCCGCGGTAACGCCAGCAACGCGGTAAAGCTCACTCTCTGCCACACGTCTGCTGGCAGCCAATTATTTTTTTCAATTTACGTTTCCATTTTCCATCAGCGAACTTATTCGCTACTTTGCATGGCACATACACACACATACACACACCACGCCACACTCTTTCCATTTCAGTCCACGCCCGCGCATTTTCAGCGCATTTTAATCACTTTTGTTTCACGCTTTACTTTGCTTTTGCATTCATACATACGTGAAATTATTTTTCATGGATTTTAATTAAATTTTCTAATTTAGCACGCGAACTTTGCCGATTCCTTTCCATTGTTCTCATGCATGAGCTTTTGTTACTGCATATACATGCTTTGTTTGTATGTGTATGACGCTTTATTTACATGTATGTGTATATAAGTCTCTTATCGTATGTGTGTGCTTGCTGCCTGCTGTATGGCACTCTAACTGGTTTTGTTGTTTAGCAACCTGCTGTTGCTGCGCGCTGCTCGCTGCGACAGTAGCACTTCCATATTGTGTCAATATCCTAAGGCTATTGACTTTTGTTTTGCCTTGCTGCAAAAGTTGGCAGCGTAAAATAATCATAAATATTTTTTATGGATCATAAAAGGGCTGCCTTATTTGCGGTGCTAATGGTAGTGGTATAAAGGATTGGATTTTAAAGTAATAACTTGTCTCATTTTATGCGATTTTATATGCGCAACATATGGCTCGGATGTACCGTTATTAATAAGGGAAAGCTTATTATATTTTCCTTTAAGAACAATTTGAAAGATTCAGCTTCAAATAAATAAAATAAAACGCAGAAGAGTGTCGTCCAATTTTCGCTGTAAGAATTTTCAAGCTGTTCTTTCCATGTGCCGAAAGCCTGAAAACTGATTAAGGTTACGTTTGTACCGAAGTCGGAAAAAGCTCTCAGTTCGATGCAAAAGATTTCGGGCCCATAGACCTATCGTCTTTCCTGTTGGAAACATTACTTCCTATCGGGCGGTCGATACAGCTTTGCATGATGTAGTGTCATTGCTGCAGTGAGCCTTTATGCACATGAAATTGGCTGTAGGAACCTATCTCAACATCAAGGTGGTCTTCAACAATGTGGGACTAGGCAGTTGCTAAAGATGTAGGAAAGTTTTGAGTTGAATCGAACCACAAACACTTCATATATAGGCTTTCGGTGCGACAGAAGGGTCGTAGTCGGCCATAGTCGGGTGAGGTAGTGTAAAGACATCCCGAAAAGTTAATAAGGGTACTTTCCTCACTGCTTTGAATCTTGGTGGTTAACTACATACTTGAAAAACTCGAACAACGCGGCTGTCGGGTGATAGCCTACGAGTAGCAAGGCATCCTGTTGTAGAGAAGCTATATAGTAAAAAGGTGGGGACTCTCAGCAAAGGTATAGTTTCGCTTTAAGAAATCTAAATCAAGCTAGTAATGCGCTTTGGTGTATACATCTGGTGGAGGGACACAATACCACTTAATGCTGTTTGAAATATAGCCCACATGGTCATTGCCGGCTAGTGTATTACAGCGAAGTGTGGTGCTCTAAGGTTCAGGGAAGCAGGGCATATGAAAATATCGGAACAAGGACGCACCGAAATTTTTCCTCCTTTAACAGCATTCCTAAAAACTTTGATCAAGACTTGTAATACAATATATGGTAATAAAAGTAAATTCATGATTTTTCCAATAGTTGGTTTTCGTGGTCTGTATCTCACGAAGGATAAGTGCGAATGCCTTACGCTATATGGCATTAGAAAGAAAACATTTCGTACCAGGAAACTTTTTCAGACAGTTTTGTAATTGCTTATCTCAGTATTGTTTTAGTACGAGTCAAAGATGGATAGGGAGAAAGGAAATATATTAAAAATTTTTCTTAGAAGCAAGTTGCTTGAAACTGAATAATGAGATAGACAGTCAGCAAGTTTTTGCTATGTGCTTGATTTGCAAGGAATCATCTACTATGAGCTACTCCCTTGCGAGCAAGTTTTTAATTCGGCCATATACTGTCAACAGTTGGACCGGCTGGAGGGTGCAATCGATCAGAAGTGGTCAGCTTTGGTCAATAGAAGGGGATTTAAGTCCATCATCCATTCACCCCAATGTTTGGAGCTGTCACTAAGTCCTTCTTGAGTAGTCAGAAACTGAACTTGGTGGCTTAATTTGGGTTCTATTATGCATGCAAGTCATAGTGTGGATCTGCTACCATGTCCGTCACTGGACTGGCCAGAAACTCCGGGAGCATGGTTGGGAGGTTTCTTATGTCATCCAATGGCGAATGATTTTGCTGCTGAAAAAAACATTTTAAGATTTTAAAAAATGTATATCATGCGGTAAATTTCGGAAACTGTGTCACAGTACAAATAAATATATTTACACATTTAAACATATTCTTGGATGAAGTACAAATATTTTTATGCAACGCGCTGCATAAACACATAGTTAACACATGAAAGCCGGTGTTTGCCTGCGCATGTAAATGTGGAGTGAAAATGCCAGCGCACACACCAACACATTTACATACACTCACACACACACTGGCATGCAACTATAAAACGTGCAGTAAATGCGTAACTGAGTGGCAACAAAATGATAATGCATGACACAAATGACAACATAATGTTGCAGAGTGCGACACTATTTGGGAATAAAATCACGAAGCATGTGGCACGCGAATGATATGTAGCAATGTTGGCGGCGTTGATGGCGGTGATAACGATGATTACAATCATGCAGCTGCAGCCGCACATCGCCGAGGATGCGAGCACAACCGCGGGGAGTACACAGTGCATGCCAATACAAGTGAAAAACGGGGGTGTCGCCAAGAGGGAGCGTGTGTGGAGTGGAGTGCTCTGGAGGCGGCAACAGTGCTTTGCACTCAATTATGCCACACGTCAATGCAGCGGCGGCATATGGTGTTTGCAACATGCATGTACGTAGGTGCAAGAGTATTGCTTATGTTTGTGTGGGTGTTGCAGTGTTAGTGTATGTGTGGCAGGCAGCAGTTGCAATCGAAATTCTCATTAACACAAAATTTTCGAGTATTCGAGCTGCCTGACTGATGACTGCTGCCGTGACAAACAAACAGCCCGTCCGACTGTCAGTTTGGCACATCACGTGCCTCAAATTCACAGTTAATATGTGCAAATGTGTGCGCAATGTGTGTATTTATGGGTTATAGTGTTCTTGTTTTTGTATTAGTTGGAACACACCCGCCAAATGTGCACGGAAACATTGCGAAATTACTGCAATTACAGATGTGAAAATGTGGCAAGCAGACACAGACACACGAAAGTTGACTGACACATACATATACATATGTGGTATATATGTATGTGTATGTGTGACCGTGTCTGCGGCACGCCCATATTAACGTATACAACAGCATTTACAAATACAATTACGATTAAACTGTAGATTTCTGCTGACTTCGGCAGTACTGGCAACAACAACAATAACAAAAAAAGAAGTGTCAACAACAACAACAACAGCAAGTAGAGTTACGACTGCCAGACAACAATCAAATAGGTAGTAGGTGGCAACGCGTAAATGTTGCAAGAATCAAGGTGTAACGGTACAACAAGTTGCAAGCAAGCGTCTGTAGCAGTGCGTATGCTGCTGTATTTGGCGCCGAATTTGCCAAATTCAAATTTGAAGTTGATTTTCAACACTTTATGCCACAATAGCAGCCTTAGGAGGCACATGTAACATACACACACACACTTATATATGCAACACTGTTGCCTAATGGTTTGACTGCCTGCGAATAGTCGTAGAAATGCATTTATCTGCAGCAAATTTATGCCCCATGCGGATATGCGGCGGAATTTTCGGGAAACCGCGGAATTAAGCACGCACACACACACTCACATATACTTGTATATGTATGAAAACGGTTTGTGATACTCGTAAATAGCACGCACTGACATACCGCAATTTGTTGCTTGCTTTTGTACTCCGTTGGCACTCATTTACATTTAGCAATGCATGAGATTTCCAGCAAACAAGCGGGAGGAAACGCATCAGCCGCTTCTAAATTGGATAAAGCTTCAAGACTGCTGTGATTTGCTGTTTACTGTTAGCAGTCAACTAATTTAATATGCAAAAGTGAGTATACTCCAGATAGTACATACTCATTAACCACTGAAAGGCAGTTCGATACTGCGTTGATTTATAGCAATTTTAGGATTACGAAAGGCTTTGAGACTCAACTACCTAAACCTAAAATTTAGTACTATTTTTCTCAAGTCGTAACTGTAACTCAAGCTTAGAGCTCGTAGGATGCTAATAACTTTCAAACGATTTGCAAACTAGGTTTACAAATATCATAAGAGAAGCTTATTTCTTTGGACTTCCATAGATAGCAAGCAGTCACGTATCCTTTCGGTACAAATATAAGTAGAAGATGTAACCGCAGATAGCCCAAAGAATGTTATCGACAAATTAGACAGCAAAGAAAAATTCGATGATCTTCTTCAATCCGAGGTTGTTTTTTACCTGGTGGGTCCCAAATCTAGCTCACAACCTTGCTGAGGGATGGATTGCCCCTTCACTTTAGCTCGGCTTCAAACGGATGTTTTTTGCCTACCCATACGACACTTGGTCTAAGACTGGAAGTCATGAGCTGCTTGAGCCATTTTCACACGCTTTTCTTGAAGTCAACTTTACTCCATTAAGCGAGTTCTGTATTGACCGAAACAAATGACAGTCCGATGGTGCAAGGTTAGGGCTATATGGTAGATGCATTAAAACTTCGCAGCCAAGCTCTCCCAGTTTTTGCCAAGTCATCAAAAATGTAAGTGGTCTAGCGTTGTCCTGATGAAAGATGAAGCCTTTTTTGTTGATTAATTCTGATTTTGATTGCTTGCTTCAATCTCATCATTTGTTGACAGTAAAATGTAGAATCAATCGTTCGACCAGGTTGGACCAGCTCATAGTGGATAAATTCCTGCCAATACCACCAAACACTCAGCTTTTCGAGGCGTCAATGCGGGCTTTGCGACCATTTGTTGAGCTGCAACTGTGCTGTTTTCGCACATTATTGTTGTATTTGATTCACTTTTCGTCTCCTGTTACCATTCGCTTCAGAAATGGTTCGATTTCATTTCGTTTCAGCAAAGAATCACAGATGTTAATTCGGTCCATTAAATTTTTCATAGACAATTCATGTGGTATCCAAACTTCGAGCTTCTTTTTGTAGCCAGTCTTTTTTAAATGGTTCAAAACCGTTTGATGATGAATGTTAAGTTCCTTAGCAATGTCATGACTGCTTATGTGAGGGTCCTGTCAATCTTTATATTTTCATCGATTTTTTCAACGATAGGTCGACCAGAGCGAGAATCACGAGCCTACCAGCGTGACCTAATCCTAAAATTTATGGGTTAAGACAATAAAGATAGGTCCAAAAATTCCACGGCTGGTAGTATAAATAATCCTAACTGACTTTTAAACTGAATTTATCAACGGAATATGCACCAGGAATGCCACTTCTGCGCTCTAACCCCACTTTTTCTCATTTCCATATACTTCATCGCTCGCATGTATAAAACCAGCCACACATGTAAGTGAGTTGGTGATTGTGATTTCCATTCTGTGCCACAAAAATCACACACCTCCAATGCGCGAGATTGAAATTTGCGCCAAACGTGTAATAACGCCAATGCCACCAGCTCCACCACCGTCAGCGCCACCGCATTGCAAATCATTTACCAAAGAACATGGCATACTACGCAGAGATTTGCTGCTATGCCAGTTATTGTATGTATGCATATACGTATGTGTGTGCGTGTGTGCGTATGAGTCTATCTACCTATGAATTTATATGCCAGTATTGTGCCAATTTGTGTAGCTATGCGGCCATACAAATGGGAATGCATACTCATACAATGCGCATTTTCAGCTGAGTACGCGTGTCTGTATGTATGCTTGTATGTATGTAGGATTACATATGTGTAGTACGTAGTGATAGCTGCCGCAGAAACTAATCACGCAATCATTTGATTCATTTAAGCCCGCACAAGCCCACTGAACAGATCCTGTTGCCTTGCTACCCTTCAGACTCCGCTTACAGCACAGTTGTATTGGTTTATATGCGTGTGTGTGTGTATGAAGGCCTTTTTACTCTCTCTCAGCTGTGTCAGTGCCGCAAAGTGATGAATGAAACCAGCGGGTATAAATCAAGCAGCGACGACGCATGCTTTTGTAATGGAAGTATGTATGTGAGTTTGCGTGTGCTGTCATGTTTATAGTGGTATGTGTGTGGTTTCTATTTGCCTATCACTTGTACATGCACATTTGCTTGCAGCCAGCAATTGCGCTGAACGAATTTATTTGCTCGCGATCTGCATGCAAAGGCCTGTGTTGCATGCACCACTCCGTTGCAATCGGTGCTTGATAATTTTCGAGCGTTAATTCGTAGATTTAAATTCAAAGCTTACAAGTATGACACACGTATACATATAGAGAAATAAGTGTGGCACAAGCAACCATTTCTGTTTTCATTCTTTTTTCCTTGCATCATGTGGCACGTGAGTATGTCAAGTGGCATGTGCAAGTTGGCACCCAATCAGTCAAGACGCTTGCCGGCTTGCGTAATGGAAAAGTGATTTTTTCGTCATTTAAACACGCTCCGCTCGGCAGCTTCCAATCAAATGCTCGCCAAACCGCAATCACGGCGCTGACATAACGGCAGCAGCGAGCAGCAGCAACTGCATGCTGCACTCCATCACACGCAATGTCAGGCAGTCAGTCAATCCGTTAGCCGCGGTACTCGGCATAATATTTTCGATTTTTCTACCATCAGCGCGCATGCCACAGACACCCACACGCCTGTGTGTACGTGCAACATTCACTTGCCACTTGCCACTAGCTACTAGCCTTGATGATTTGCATCTGTTGTGTTGCGCGTCTGTTTATTTGCTGTTTACCACTTTTATTTGTCAAGCATTGCATGCGTCAGTCACTTATTCTTCTTCTTTCATGCCACCTTCTCCACAACCGGCTCCAATTAACTTGGCAACAACGCGGTATTTGAAATTAACTTGCTGTTGGAAATTGTCATTTGCTCAGGCGGTTGGCATGTTCTAGCAATTATATACAGTGCAATTGCAATAAAAACAAAAACAGCAGTGATCATGCCACAAGAATTTCAGCAACAAAGCGCTTCGATTTTATGCTGCTCACCCACTGTTGGTGTTGTTGTTGTTTCTAATTATATGTGTTGTCATGGTAAGTGGATCTCAATGCTGGGGAAGTGTGTCAGTAGTGTGGCATGCTACAAGGCGCATTTTTGATTTATAGACAATCATCAATTATATGTATGTCTAGGCTAGGTTAGGTTTAGCTGGTAGGCCAATAAGCCACGCATATACCACTTTTGGTAATTTGCGGTACCAGATGAAATTCAGCAGTTAGCCCCAAGAGGAGTATTCATTCTTTAGGATCTCTGCGCTTGATGCGAATTTTAACAGGCTCTGCGGCCTGTATTATACTGTGGCAATACCAAATGCTTACAACGTAGTCTTGCCAATGCGGAACAAGTGCACAAGAGATGCTCCTTTGTTTGCTTGGTGCCTTACTCTAGACAATTCCTGATGTCATCTCGATCTGTCAGCCCCATCGTGCGAACTAGTGTCGCTACCAGGCACTGACCAGTTAGTATTCCGATTCTGTTCCTAGTGCCATTAGAAATTTGTTTACTTCCAATCTTCCCTTTCTCACATGACTTTTGCAGTTTTGCAACCATGTAGCTCGTTCCATCGGGTTTTGATTTTTTTGGCGTGTTTCTGTCGAGATCGTCGTATAGATAATGGGTTTCCCAATGTTGAACACCTTTTTGGATGCTAGCCGTACACCATTCTTGGCAATCCCGTAATCCCGTCCACTCTTTCATTGCCGTTGATTCTTTTTTGGCACGCAGTTGAAGTGAACTTGCTTGCTTCTGGCAACGATTTTCAATGCTGTCTTGCTTCACTTCTAGCCGGTATGCAATACGAGGTTACTGCTTGGCTGTCTACGTAGATGTTGACTCTGGAATTGTCTGCTGGTGCATTAGAGGCGCCTGATGTTTCCTTCTAAAGTCTTTTGTACAATATTTTCTAATTCCAGCTCTACGGACGAGGAAATGTCCTAGACCCTATCAAATGCATATCTTATAATCAGTATAATGAGCTGAGTCGATGTCCGTCTGTCTGTGCTTCCGCGAAACTCAGGACCCAGTTTTTAGGATATCGATCTCAAATTTTGCACGGAACTGTGAAAATCGGACCACACGAACTGAACGATGGTAATAAAGTGCTTGTAAGGAACTCCATCATTT
Source organism: Bactrocera neohumeralis (assembly GCF_024586455.1). Lineage (NCBI taxonomy): Eukaryota > Metazoa > Arthropoda > Insecta > Diptera > Tephritidae > Bactrocera > Bactrocera neohumeralis. The sequence goes on along the minus strand of NC_065923.1, from coordinate 78,619,999 downwards.
GGCAAGATATCTTCAGAAAATTTGGCAAGAATTATTGCGTAATGAAATGAAATATCCGAAGAACATGTGCAAGTCGTATCACTATAGCATATAGCTGCCACACAAACTGATTGGCCTAAATCAGGTCTTTGTATGGACAACTTTTTCATTGGACCAGGTATCTTCACGAAATTTGGCACATATTTATAAATTCCAGCACCGCAGTATTCGAAGAAATTGTGCAAGTCGTATCACTATAGAATATAGCTGTCACACAAACTGAGCGACTAAAATCAAGAAAGAATTTTTTTATGCTCCTTTATGATATAAGAAAAGCAACTGCGCAGGCTATAATATCCCCGGTGCAGCCGAAGTTAACGTTTTCACCTTCCCACCTTCCTGCGCAGTTTGATGTCTTAAATTTTCTCTAATAACGCTCTCGATAACAAGCAGGATATGGCACAGCATTTAAATTGCAGGCAACCGATCCTTTTTCCCAAGCGCTACACGGCGGCACATGACATGGCAACAATTAGTTATGAAATACCAATTTTTTATGAGAACCTTTGTAGGCGCTCAATTGCCGACACATTGGAATAATTTGGTTATTTTTCAAAACAAGCACCGCTAACGCCCTTGCCAGCCGCCAGCCGCGCAACGCTCAACGCATATGCCTGCCGACTCACTTGCAGTTGCAGAAAGATTTTTATCGCTTTTTGGACACCATTGGCATAAGAACAAAGAGCGCAAAGGAGGAAAGGAGGAAATGTACTAAAAAAATAACAAGATAATGAATGGGAAATTATGAAAACATAGAACAATTATAATTAGAAAATTTCTGAGTTGCAACACCCACAAAAAAAATTAAAATTGAGGAAAGATAGAGGAAAGTAAAATGTTAGACAGTTTCCTTACCGCTCGCCTTGCATACGTTATGTGGGAAGTGCCGGTGTGCTTGTGTTGAAAGGAAGCCAGTCGGCATGTTTACTAAGCCTGTTGGCTGGCAATGTTCTAGCGGCCGCACAGGATAGAAATAATTGACGTTAGACTAATTTTAATGAATACATTGAAAACAGATAAATAAAAATATGGAAATTTGAAAAATGTTCGTATATGTTCGGAATGTTGTCGAAATAATTGCCACTTGTCTGTTTTCATTATTCTTTAATTGTAAAAAGGTTGGACAAAGAAATGGTGCACCACCTAATAGTAGAGCGTAAATTTTATTATTGTGCTGTGTTGTTGAGAAATCGCATAAATTAAATGGAAATTTAGACGAAGACGCAAAAATGAATGATAATAAGATACGTACTTGATGACAACACAAAAGCTTTTCACAGTGATTGCCTTTCTGCGGCGTTGCCGAGTGTTTCTTTAACCCTTCGTCATTTTAGTGTGGTCTCAGCTGCCGCAGGAAGTTGGTTTGCAACCGTAAAAGCAAAAGTGTACTATATATGCTTTTCATGTATAGTCTTGAAATACTATAGATTTTAAAGCTTTATTTTTAGTTGTTTCAGAAGTCTGTGCTTTGAAGACTCATTCCCAGTATTTTTTTCAGTTTCCTTTGTAATATTTTTCATATGGTGCGGTTTTAAAGACTTATCTTTGCTCTTATATCTCGTACATAGAAAGTCCTCGCACTCTCTTTGCCTTACTTTTCAGAAGATGGCATGAACTGTGGATAATTTGCTAAAGAGCTGTTAATGATGTAGCGTGCTTTTCTTATTTTTAAAATAGTACAGCTAACCCTTACAATCAACTTTTAGATTCTTCAACTAATACTTTTTACATATCTGGCAACCATTTAGTAACATTGTGACTATAATTTTAAAATATGTGGAGTCCTGTTGACTCCTCTTTAAATACGTGTTGGGCCTTCCTACCCTATATTGACGCGCATGCTTTGAGATATCAACCTGAAATTTTGTATACGTTACTTTTAACACAAGAAACTGCTCATTTGTCGAAACAATCGTTATCGGATCACTATAGCATATAGCCGCCATACAAACTGATCGGTCCAAATCCAGTCTTTGTATGGAAAACTCCTTCATTTGATGAGATATATTCAAGAAATTTGGCACACATTATTATGTAAAACAACTAGCTAATCTCCTAAGAAATCATTCATATCGGATCACTATAGCGTTTGGCTGCCGTACAAACTGAACGATCGGAATAAAGTGCTTGTATGGAAAACTACTTCAATTGAAGTGATATCTACAAGAAATTTGCCACGTAGTATTACCTCAGGCAATAATCTAATATCCGGAGAAATCGTTCAAATCGGTTCACTATAACATATGGCTGCCATACAAACTGATCGGTCCAAATCAAGTCCTTGTATGGAAAATTTTGTCATTTAACGAGATATCTTCACGAAATTTGGCATGAATTATTATCCAAGACAATAATGCATTATCCGAACAAATTATTCAGATCGGACCTTTATGACATATAGCATTCCAGCAGCGGGTACTAAAACGAAAATCTTCAAAGCTGAAAGCGTGAAATGGTCTAACTATACGAGTATATCTAATCTATGCTAGCGCACTCCATCAGGCCACATAAAGGTTAACCATTTGAATATAAGCACAAGCATGAGTGCCAATTACGTTTACGCATTTCCTTCAACTTGTCCGTTAACACTCAAGCGCAGTGCTCTTTCGCATAAGACAACCGCAACGCGTGACAGTTGTGGCATTGTCTTTTGCAATTCGCTTTGCTTGCGTTGCAGCGCTTACGCAGTTGGTACCCAACTTCAACACACATTTTATTGTTATTTGTTGTTGCGTATTTTTTCCGCTTAGACATTGTATTTAATTGTAAATAGCAATGACAGCGCAAAAATGGCTTTGTACGCCAACAGCTCTTCAGCGCTGTCATTTTCCGCCACTGGCTGCAGCAGCGCTGAGTATCTAACCAGCATGTGCGGCTGTATGCCGCTAACGGTACTTGCACTATACGCGGCGAAATTGCACTTCATCAACACGCTTCTTCTTCTTTTTTCTTCCTCTTCGTCTGCCTTCCTGACTCTTTTTGAAGCTTGCAACACTCGCGCTACATTTTACATTCACGACCGGCTGCGGTAGCAGCAGCATCATATCCTCACCGCGTTGTAAATCTCTTCCAATCATTGCTGCTGCCCGCTTTTCTGCGCTTGTTTTGCTTGCTGCTGCCGCTGTTGACTGTGCTGCGCGCATTTCGTGCAATTTTCTCCATTTAGTTAAACAAAATTAAAACGTGATTTGTTTTCTTGTTACCTCGACATTTCCACTTTTCACCCGCCCAGCGCGCATTTTGCTCGATACTCCGCTTTTCTCATGCTCCCAGCACCTTCCGAACGTCCACACAGCTACGGCGCATGCATTCGTTCGGGCTTCGGCGACGGCAGCAAATGAGTCAGTCAGCGCGTCACTTATGCATACTCATTCATTCATTTATTCACTCGTTTGTTCGCTTATTTCGTGCCGTCGTTCATTTGCTCATTATGCCTGCTGTTGTTGTTGTTGTACGTGATTTTCGTTTGTTCGTCGTTCATGGCTGTTGGCATGTTGTTGCTGTAGCTCCTTGAGCTTGTTGTTTTGCAATTTCCTTGTTTCGCCGTTATTCACTTCCGCCACCTCCTAGGAAAACCGCCTTGTTGTCGCCTTTGACTTTGTTCGGCGCAGTGTTGTTGTTGCTATTAGCACTCGTCGTTATTTGCGTTGGTGCTCTCACTGCTGCCGCGCTTTTCTCATTGTTCATTATTTTCAACACGGAAATTTCAAGTTTCACTAATGAAATTTTCGCATTCTGCACGCGATTTTACTGATTGAAAATTTATAAGGATATTCTTGACGTTGGCGCGTTTATTTTGGCTTTCAACGTGTCACGGCTTTGGTGTTACGTCAACAAAGCGAGAAATTTGTAAATGTCTACTTCTGCATAAATTCGCTATTTTGCTTATGTTATTGTTGTTACTTTAGATGAGTTTGCGTATACTCGGGTGGTAGCTCTAAGCGTAGGGAGCTTTCGAAAGTCCAGTGATTCAATGGTTTCTTGTTCAATGAATATTTGGTGCTATTGACAAGAGCAAAAGCTGAGAAGTCGTTTTAGAAAACATCAATTAGTACTTCTGTACGATAAATATTGTTGCCTCAAAAGCTCGCGTAAGCTCTTTGGTTACGTAAATAATTTGCAGATTATCATAATTAAAAGAAGAAAAGCTCTCCATAGCGGCGTACTTCAGTCACTTTGTATTGATCTCAAATTTTAAAAGCTCCAAAAAGCTTTTTTTTATGAAGGTCGAGTTTCAATGGCTATCAACATTTTTTGTGATCAGCAAGAACTTGTGGCTAAAAAGTTGTTTAAAAGCTTCACAGGATTGGAACCTAAAAGCTCCAGAAAGCGTTTTTGTACGATGGTCGAGTTTCAATAATTTTCAATATATTTTGTGATCACCAAGAACTTGCGGTTTAAGTTGCTTAAAAGCTTTACAGGTTTGCAATAATCTTAAGTTATAAAAGTGCTTATTTTTTGATTTTATAGAATTTGCAATAAAAAGGAAATACAAAAGCTCCTGACGTTTTTTACAGGTGCGTGTCTTCTTCACATTTCTTCTAAAGCTCTAAAGAGCTTTCATAATCAAATTTTTTTTGAAATTTTATTTCCTGACTACTGCACATATTTGTTGGCATGTGCTTCCAATGCTTTAAAAAAATCTTTTTCAGTTTTCTTCAAAAGCTTTAAAAAGCTTTTATAGTCAAATTTTTGAAATTGGCGTTCCTGATTACTGGATAGGTATGTATCTTCATAGTTCGAGGAAATTTAGTAAATTTAGTATGTTAGTGAAAGAGATTATATAGCCTTCACACTCAAAATACCCTCCAGCGATTTTTCATTACTAAAAATTATAATTGACTGCAGAGCTTGTAGAAATATATTACAAACTTTGCGGATGTCTGAGTCTGCGTTGTCGTTACAACTTTTGCGACAGCTGTCAGCATAATCTAGCCAATATATATTTGTACCTATTTACCTAACAACAACAACAGTGAAACTTTCTCTTTCAATATTTTTTTTTGCCCACGGCAAATGTGCTGTATCATCGTCGTCTGGTCAAATTAATTTCTGTGTAAATAAATTGCTTTGTAATAATTTATCAGAAAATTAAATAGACAAATAAAATAGGACCAGCGGCAACCGAACGGCATATCATTGAAATGGAATGCAATGAAAGTGAATATGTAAGAATAAAAAGGTAGATATGCATGCAAGCAGGAAGCACACACTTATGGCCGACAGGAACGGCCCGAAGTGGCAAAGGACAAAGCAAAAAGGTAGCTACGACTGCTGCGCTGGTGAAAAGAGGCGCTGATGACGCAATGAAAGCCTCTAAAAAGGCTTGACAGCTTCCTTTGCATGCATTTTTCCATTGAAGAGTGGTAAACTACCCAGAAAAAAGCGGTTTGCGGGGCGGGTAGAGGGGATGGGAGAGGTTGAGCTGCACATACTTGTATAATTGTCACTGACATGGAGACGCAAGCATACAGACAGACACACATGGAAACAGCACATGTGACATATGCTTGATGGCAAGCACTGCCAAGATAAACACAATTGCCAGCCGCTTCATCTATTTTTTCCGCACAAAAAGGACCAAACAACCCCTTCAGGTACAATTGTTTAGGTTTGGTTAACTGTATACATATATATGTATATTTGTGTGTGTGTGTTTCCGACCCGTAGCGTATAAATATTTTAAATTAAAACAACATCACAACAATTAAAGCGGCAAAGGGTATGCTTATGTTGCATAATCGAATTGTGAATGAGGCGCGTTGAGTGCGAAGGGGTGCACTTTCACTGCTGCCATACATTTTATACGCATTTAAATGAGACCAAAATGTGGCGAACCAAAGGCATGAATGAAGCGATTCTCTAACTACTCTACCCAAGCGCTGAAATGAGCCCGCATTTACGCCATCACCAACAAAGTGCTTGGAACAATTGCTGCTGTGTGGATTGGCGAGACGCACTGGTGCATACATTACCGTTACGCATCGTACATTGAATTGTGATTTTATTTGTATATGTGCGTTTGGTATAAATATATACTTTTGTTAATTACATGGGCTTTTAAGTGTTTACTTTAGCCCAGTCCGCCTCGCTCCCTCACACACTCGCTGATTTGGCGCTGCTTGTCAAGCTTTATTGTTATTGTTGCCTACTTGCTGCATTGATTGCCACAATTCATGGCTGAGTGTATGATCCTTAACTGCGTACCTATTTTGAATCATTGACTTTCCCATGTCACCAAATGGGTGGTGGCTGGTAGTTTAGTGAATAGATATCGATATAGGCAGGTAGGCAAAATTTACGCACTTCTCGTTGAGCTACAGCCAGTTTCATAAAACGAGAAGAGCTGACGGTACTAAAATTTTGAAATTTTTTTAGAAATTACAAAAAAAAGTTCTTCATTTTTAGTTTCCCTCATTTTTAAAGAAAAAACAAAAACTTGATGGGGAACGTTTATTATCATTCGAAAGAACATTTTTTGGCATTTATTTTTTGAAGATTATCTCTTTCAAATGTTGTCCGCGGTTACGTCTAAATCCAATTTTCGATGACTCGTTCGAGCATTTTGACTGGTAACAGGCGAATGACACGCGTAATGTTTTCCACCAAAGCCTGAATCGAAGCGAGATTGTTCGCATAGATTTTAGACTTACATATCCTTACAGGAAAAAGTCTGAAAGAGTGATATCACGCGATCTTGGTGGCCAATCGACCAGCCCAAAACGTAAAATTATCTGCTCACCGAATTATTCTTTCCATAAACCCATTGATTAATGCGAAAATGTGGGTAGTGGCGCCGTCTTGTTGAAACCAAATGTTGCCAAAATCACGCGCTTCAACTTCAGGCATTAACTAGTCGGTTATCATGACGCAACAAAAGTCGCCATTTACAATTACGTTCTCACCGGCATCATTTTAGAAATATGCACCGATGATTCCCTCGGCTTAAAAACCCACCAAACTGTTTTTTTTCTGGATGAAATGACAGCTCTTGAATCTCCTCAGGTTGTTCTTCATTCCAAATCCGACCATTTTGCTTGTTTACATACCCAATCAACCAGAAATGGCTCTCAACGCTGAATAAAATTTTGCTCGAAGACGTCGGGTTTTCTTGGAATTTTTCAAGAGCCCATTAGCGAAATGATGTCGCTTGGGAAGCGCCTTCAATTCTTGCACAAGCTGTCTTCATCCATACGTCTTTGTCTCATCAAAAGGCTGCTCATTTGTCGGAACGGCATATATCGGGCCATTATATCTTATGGCTGCAGTACAAAATGAACGATCGCAATCAAGTGCTTGTATGGAAAACTTTTTAATGATATAACGATAATCTTAACGATATCTTCCTGAAATTTGGTATGAATTATTGCCTTAAGAAATTATGTAACATCCGAGGAAGTTGTTTAGATCGGAGCACTATAGCCTATAACTGTCCGATAAAGTGAACCATCGTAACCAAGTGCTTATATGGAAAACTTTTATATTCGATGAGGTACATTCAAGAAACTCAGTAAGGGTTATTGTCTCAGGCAACGGTGCAATCTCTGAAAAATTTATTCAGATCGGATCACCATAGCATATAGCTGCCAAACAAACTGAACGATCCGAATCAAGTGCTTGCATGAAAAACTTTTTTATTTGGCGTGATATCTTCATGAAATTTGGTATGGATTATCGCCTAAAGCAATTATGAAATGTCCGAAGAAAATTTTCAGATCGGGGAACTATAGCATATAGCTGCCATACAAACCGACCAATCGAAATCAAGTTCTTGTAATAAATAGTTTGTATTTGTGAAAGGCATTATAACTTTGGTTCACTGGATATTATTTAACAGTGTATCACTATAAAAGTATATTATTTAATATCGTCAAAAAGCCAAGCATAGCAGTTTAGTTACCAAAATGCCTAAAGTATGCTATAATATTTAAAAAAAGCCTAACTAAGAAATATTAAATTAAGATATAACAAGCTAGAACTGCATTTTCTAACGAAATACAGTTAGATTAGCTCAAAAATGTCAACAAATAATTATTTAAAAACAAAATCTGCTTAGTTGCTGCACACCACATGCCACGAAAACTGAAATCTGCGCCAGCGTACCGCACTCACGCAGACAACTTAAGCCAATTAAGTACGTAAAAATGCGCACATACTTCACACAGTGCGCCCCTTCTGCAAAGTATCGCCTTAATTATGCATAAAAGCTGTGCATAATGAATAAGCTGCACGCACACACTGACACACGCGCGCATTAAGCGTTATTGATATAACGCATTGCAAAGACATGTGTGTGTATGTGTGCTTATAGAAAATCAACTGGCACAAATATGCACGATAACAACAACAATGGCTTGCCAGCGCCTGGAGGGCTGTGCTTTTTAAAAAATTATCGCACAAACACTCAGACAAAACAATTGTCGCCACTGCCACAGCGTGTAAACAGGCGCAACAACCCTGTGCCGCCGCCCCGTTTTTCCATTCTAAGCGTAGACGCTGGTATGCATTTCTATATCTACATGGATGACTGTGCATCCTTGCTCATTATCACATGCTGCAGAACCACGTGTTATATATTTAGCATCGGAGCATAAATGCATGTATGTGTGCGTGCGTCTGTGTATTTTTGCTGTGTGTACCGCAGGCTCTGCCACAGCCGCTTTCAATTTCAATATACTCATTTCTCAACCGGTTCTTCTCTGCGCACTACTTACAGTTGTTGTTGTTGCTGTTACTCTTTTCAATTCTCGCATTTTATTGATTAATTTATGCAATTTACTGGTGCCTTGCGGCCATACTCGTACCCTGTCCGTCTGCTAAACGACCCAATACCGGTTTGCTGGCATTCCTAATATTTGATTTTCTCATAAATTGTGCGTCGTTTGCTTTGCTAGCGACCTAAGGGCACAAACTTGTGCAGACGCACATACATACACACGCGCATATAGAGGCTGTATGGCTTCAAACACACTACTAAGCTTCAGTAGGGTTTTCAAATATATATTTTGCTTGCCTACTTTGCGTATTACCTTTGCCTCTGCTGCCAGTTATCCTTGTTATGCAAACGCACACATGCATATATATTATATAATCACACACACACTCACAATCCAACCTCTAGGTATGCCCTTACGTCGTTGTTGTGTAGATTATTTTAGGCGATTAACTTCGTATGGGATATAATGTGATAATCTTCGCTTGTTTGGCGGCTTATAAATGTTATCGAATTCATCATCGCCTCGCACAATAACAACAATAACAGAGACAACAAAAAATCAAGCACCAAAAAGTAATGACAAAACAAGGAATTCATTGCGAGTCGCGGGCTTAAAATGTGCTTGTATTGAGGCATGTTGCATAAAAAGGGGTTAATTTTTGTTTCATAAGTGTTTTTATGCTTTGCTTTGATCTTCTGTGATTAACTGCCAAGCCTTTGTTTTGAGTGTTTAACTGAGTTATATGCATCTGTTGGCAGACAATATAAGGTTAACTGGTTTCACTGGTTCGTCTGACTATGTTCGACAATTGCGGTGTTCTAGCAGGGACTGCAAGGTCATTATGTGTTAATATTACAAAATATAGTTGAAGAAATAAATCAGTGTGGTTTCTGAATGCCAAAGTTTGATACTCAAAAATTTCAAGAACAAAATTTATTTTCGTTTGGGGTAATTGTGGGCTTTTGGAGTTAACTAATTTAATACCAGAATATTAAATAACTATATTTAAAACTAAATTATGTTATACTAAAGAAGCAACTGACCAAAGAGCTCGAACAAGTTTGCTCGAACTCCAATAATAATAGAAGAAGTAGTTCTCTACACTTGTAACAGTAACGCTGTGAGATTTGTGCTAGAAAACTCAACAAAACTTTGCAAACTTAGCTTTGGTTTGGTTAGGTTAGGTTATACTGGCTGGGTGTTACGCCATACATAGACCTAAAGGTCCTTTGTAATGCCAGATAAAGGTGTGTTAATACGAGCTGTTGCTTACGTCGTGTAGGACGTCAACGCTTTTTGCTAAGTTTAATAAAGATTTGATATCTAATTCTGATACTTCATCCAGTCCCTTGAACTGTGAAGATCCAAGGTATTTAAGCCTAATTCTAATTCTAATTCTATTCTAAGCTTTATACTGACATGGTCATGGCCTAGAAGAGACAGCGATTCCAGATATGTGAATAGCAAGTGCGAGTTTTCTTTCCGCTACCTTGCACATGATCTTGGCGCCTCAACTTCCTCCTAAGATATTCCATCCCAAATTGATCCGTCTGTCAGTCTTTTCGGGAATGCCGGTGTATATGGTCCTCTACTTCAGTAGTTCCTGAACTGGTTCGGCAGTCGAGCGGATAGCATTTTTGGCAATCCCATGAACTGTTTCGTTTCTCGGAAAGTCGTTTTTGGACTGGAATCCAGTATATATGCAGCCGGTTTTCAACAGCCATCATATATAAAACATCCCTGCTTTTAAGGCCATTCTCTGACGCAATACGATTTGAGATTATTGCTTTAATTGCGGATATTCTTAATGTAATTTGCTGCGTTATTAGCTAATTCAGCAGTTTTCCTGATAGCAAACACTCCTGCCTGAAATATACTGCAGTATTTTGGCAGCTTGATGGGTTGTCTGAGATTTAGCTCCACCCTGTAGACCCCGGCGTGCATTTATCAATCATTCTTTGATTCGCCTGCGTATATGTCAAGAGTCCCACTTATGGTTCCTTTGTCGCGGCGACATCCACCCCTTTTCAGCGTGACTTGAAACCTTGTTTTCCAGATAAAAAATGAAGATATGTGGATACCGGGACAACACATAGTCCATCAAGTCTTGAGATTACGGTGGATGATGTAGCAGTTCGAAGCCTGAGGTCGTTTTTTTGCAATTCACTGTCGATTTGCCACAATAATTTACTGTAGTACAGCTCTGCGATCGTTTTGTTCTGAGGAACCGATGTAGATGGCATTTTGCGTATCTCAAATAGTTCTCAAAGTAATGTTGTTGGTGTATTAACGGGTACCTAATCCCCGTTAGGATGGTAAGGATTAGCTAAGTTGTCGTCGACGTCATCCAACGGAAGGTCCAAGAAACATGCTGTTTATACGGTGTCGGACCAAAAGGCAGAGGGATGTTAGATGAGTGGAGTTGGTGGGGCATGCAAAAGTGACCAGTGTCATGCGGAGACAGGACTTAACCTGTATTTTATCCAGCCAAGGGTTGTTATTTCGGAGATCTAACTCCGTTTAGATCGGTAAGTAAGTCCGATAATTTAGACTTTTGCCGTTTGAGTTTGCTAAGTGTTTTCCAGTTCTTCGACTGTTTTCTGATATGTACCAGTGAATGTGTCGGTCAGAAAACAACGATTTGTGATCCAGTCCTCTGCGGTAGGATCATTCCAGGATCTAGGAACTTTCGTATTACTTCTGTGAATACCAAAATTTATGAATCTAGGGTCGCTGATAGCCTGACAAAAAGCCGTTCACAAGACGGTCGAGCCTGCGTATCCGGAACGGACCCGGATTTTTTATTCGATGAAGGACTGTCGTCAACTCGGCAGAATTCTGCCGCTCCAACAACAGTATGAAGGCTAAAAAGTGTTTTAGAGTCTGCTATGTGACTGGGATGTGACAGTTTGACTATAGAATCTTCTTCAGCAAGTTTGGTATAACTTTTTAATCGATCTAAGGTTGTTGTTTTTGAACTGATCTCCATAGACTTACGGCACATGACGCTTGCTATGTCCACTTACCACATTTGTAGAAAATGTTTCCTATCTATAAATCTGAAGAGTTCTAAACAAAATTAGTGCTTCTTCAGAAACCTTCTATTAATATTATTAAAGTAAACACTTAAATTTTGTTGAAAATTTAAAATTTATTATTCTTTATTTGAACATACCTACTTACTAGCGCTTACAACACATCAAGGTCATGCACTTTCCCGATCACATGCACCCCTTTCTCTCACCACCAAAGCTTACTATTCAACACTCAGACAGTCAAAGTGTTAATTATAGCCATTTATAAGAGACTTAGCGCACAGCACAGCTAATGGCGGAGTTGAGAGTGTGTGTGTTGTTGTTATTATTATTGTTGTTGAGTATATAATATTTGAACTGACGCTTTAAGTAACTTACTTGCACTGCTGCTTGACGAAGACTCATTAAGACGAAGCAGCAATAGACAAACTGACAGACAGACAGACAGCTAAGCTTTACGAGAGAGAGACTATTGTTGTATACACACGGATATACACTTATATGACTGCACTTCTATATCTCTATGTGTGTGTCTGTATTTGTCTATGCGAGGAGTATTTTGTTTTGGGAGTTTTTCGGTAAGACAATCCACATAATTCACACTTTGTCATTGTCATGACAGGCCATACTTCATGCATTTGTTGCATGCATGTGTCTGTGGGGAGTGGCAACACTCCTCTGTGATTTTATAAATTGCAGCTTGCAGCAATGGCTATGCATCTTGTGTTGCAACAAATCCGTTGCATACGTCACTGCTGATGTTGCATCTTTTTCTACGTCTTCCAGCTGTTTACCCAACTGCAAGCAACTAATTCCAAATTGATACGCATTATTTGCTACAAAGTGCTTGGCGAAAGGGGTTGCGGCATTATGTGGCATGTAACTTATGTTTAACATTTCTTCTATACATGTTTGTATGTAAATACGCTTTAATGCTTTTACAACGATTTTTTTCGTTTATAAATCTTTGGCATTACGACGACGGCGCGTTTGGGGCATAATGTTTCAGAATAATTGATGCGCATTCAATCGCGCTGCTGCCACATACATACACACTCATATACATACATATACACATGAATGCAGACTTTTGAAAGCAAGTAATGCTCCAACGACAAGCCGCCACATGGCCTGACACACAATGTTGCACACGTCTAGTTATGTGCATTTGCAGCGCCGTGAAGACATTCATTTGGCATTCATGCGGTTGGCAACTGTAAATACAGCTTCGTATTACTACATCGCCCCTCTAAACACATACACTCAAAATATTTGCTGTGGCAAGACAATTTTCCATGCGCCGCTCCGCTGTGGTATCAATTTTCATTATGTTAAACACGCCGCCATTGCCTGCTAACTCCTTTTCGTGCCCCAAAAAACCGTACTAAAACTGATATATCCACTCCGCTGTGACTCCTGTGACCTCGTACGCGTATATATGCTGTCTTCAGCTTGCCACAATGTGCTCTGCAACGCTGCAGTAACTCAGCGGTAGCTGTGTGGCAATCTGGCGTAGACTAAGTCGATGAATTGCGCTCATAAATGATTCGTGGCCATTGGCGTCTAGCTTGTGGCACAGTGATGTATGCGCTTTATATACTATATGTGCTGTACTGTATATGCGCCAAGCTTCTTAATATCCTTGCGTTGACTTCACAGATTTTGGCATTGACTTTGAGATTTTCATGTTGCCACAATGATTTTCTTCAGCGAAAAGGTGCAGGAAGGAAAGAATTTCTTTAAAGCATGCACTCGTGCATATTTTTTATATTAACTTATTATAAATACTAAACTCTTAAGCTGTTTCCAGCATAGGAAACTATTTTTTAACAATTTGATTCTTGTAGATTGAAAGAGATGGTGAACGAAAGTTAATGAGTCGTCGATAGGTGAAGGTTTCATCTTTTATGATAGTTTCGTTGTCAACAAGTTGGATATTTACTATCTGAAATTCTTGTGAAGATTTCAAATGTTTTCCAAAAGCTGCTCTTATATTGCTTTAAACTAATTCAGGAATTCTGGTTACCTAGGAAGGATACTAAGAAGAATTGCAGTCTGTCTGATGTATATAGATCCCTGTTTCAAAAAAAATTCTAACTAAAAGTCATAAAGAATGGTTAGAAGTATATTTCCTTCAAATATATTATATAGGATCTCAATTGTTCCAGGATACTTTTCTGTTTTTGAAGGAACATATTCTAAATTTTTAGTTTTTACAATAAGGATCTTTAGAATGCTATCTTTGTTACTAATTTCAGTTGTTAACATTCTGTCTTTCGAAGAATCTCTATTTAACATCATCGATTACATTTCTGTTCTTTCGTATTTGACTCCTTTTTGAAAGAACATGTTCTAAATTTCTAGTTTTAACAATAAGAGTCTACAGATATCTAACTTTTTTCATCATTTGAGTTGTTAATACTCTATTCTCCGAAGAATTTCTATTTAAAATCATCGACTACATTTCTCTTCACTCATAGTTGAATTCAACGGACCGCTTCCGAGGATACTAAGCCTTTCTTATTGAAAACGGAAAGCTTTATTTTGAAGAAGAGAAAACTTCCTTTTGAGGCACGGAAAGCTTCCTTTTGAAGAACTGACGTATCAAAAATAACCAGATCAAGAAATGTGTCTTCGAAATTGAACGAAGTTATGATGGTTTGGTCAAATTATTTATTTGCGTTGAAAGAGTATTCATACAAATTTCTAGATCCAATAGATCCAAGAACAGATGATTAAGTTAACAGAGCAACAGGAGATATCTTCGAAATCGAACACAGGGTGACGTAAACTGGAATACTTTAGGGAGTTTATTTCTTAAATTATATAGATAACTTTAGGGGTCGGTCATAAGAGATTCTGAGGATCGGACTCAAAAATTGAAAACTGAAAAGTAACCAGAACAAAGTAATAAAAAAAAAATTCCGAAAAAGCGCTACAAGGATGTCAGGTTTTGAAAAGTAGTCGAAAAGCCTCCAAGATAGCATGGTTCAGTCTTATATTTAGAAATAATGAGAGTATCCGTGGCAAATGTGGAAAATGTGGAAAAATTTAGTCGCTGATTCAGGTCTCTAATTTATGTTAAATAGAACATACCCTAAAGCATGCATAAAGACTGTTACCAAGGCGAATGAGTAGATCCATTTTACTCGCTAATTCATGGTTGAATAGAACATACCATCCAATAAAACTAAAAACTGACTTTCGTCTACAAAACTTTTATTTTCCCTAAGAATATTTTTAAAATCTCAAACTTAAAGCACACACATACCAACAAGCGCAAATATTCTGTAAGCCATTTAAAATGTGTATAAACCAACAACACACGTAGCACTAGACCAGAACAGACCAGACAGCACGTGAATTAACTGCACGCGCTCGCGCATCCTAGCGTATCCTGTCAACGGCCCAACAACACTTGTCTAACCAATACAAACGCATATGTGGCATACGTTGCACACAGCCGCAACCAGCAACACACACATATACACACATTCATATATTCATACAGTCACAAGCCACATATGTTGCTGTATGTATGTAAGCGCAGCTGCAATATTTATGCTTTCAGCAGCTTTGACTCTTTATTTTCCAGCTATTTTACCATATACAGCTTTTTTGTTGTTGTTGTGGCTGCTTTTGTTATTGTTATCTGTCTGGTATGTGGCTTTGTGCATAATTGAGTATGCAATGTTATTATGTTTGGCTGCTTGGCTGCCACACTGCCGGCTTGCTGTTGCTCCTTGTGGCAGCCAGCAGAGCAATGAAGATGTGGCGCTTGTACTTTGCGCTCTTCTTCTTATTCTTGCGCTTAATTTTCTCATTTAAGCTTTGCTTTTCTTTACAATACCTTTTCGTTGGTGTTTTTTTTGTGCTTTCCTCCACATCCTCTATTGATTGCAACATTTAAATGCATTTTCCTCTTTGCCTTCGCCCAGCGGATTAACGCGTCAATTACTTTGCTGATTATCCGGCGTACAAAATTTCCAACAAAGCCATTGCCGGCACAAGAGCCACTACTTGTAGTACTCTTTGTTTGTATTTTGCATTTTCCAGAAAGTAATTTCATATTAAGACGCAAAAGCGCATTTATTCGTCATTTACTTGTGTGCAGAAAATGTGATTTTCTTGGTGCTGAAGTATGTAATCGGTGGATAATTATGTATATAAGTAGCTACAAAGATAATTGTTAATCCGTACTCAGGGAGACGTAGTGCATAAGCGCTGTTAACACTTATTTCAAAAACTAAGCAGTGTCTACGACTGTAAATAAGATATATCTTAAAGTCTAAAGTACTAAAGTATTATTCCTATAAATTCAATTATCTTTTTGAATCGTCGGTTAAGTGAGAGGAAGGTAGTTCCCGGAACATAACGGACCTTCGAATGGATAAATTAGAAAATGAGTATATTTTTTTGTTCCTCATTTCCACTTTATCAGGATGATCTTTAAGATAATTTCTGTTATCTGGATCCTCACTTTAAGGCCACCAAAGCGGAGAAACATGAGAATTCAAGAATATAAATATTGCTGACTGGTAGCTAAACAAAGAGTTTTGATAAACCCAATATTTTCGAGATATCAAATTTATATTTTAAAACGTCTATATTACAAATAGACTCAACCAATGGGGACATTTAAACTTGGAAAAATTCGAAGTTTTTCGAAAATAATTTTTTTCGAATTGGATGGTTTACGAAAATATTATTATTTTAATATATTGCAAATAGAATCATAGTCGAGCTAATATTTCAGCTTTGAAAAGTTTAAAGAAACTTTCGAATATTTCCGAAATTTTTTTTCGAATTTTTGGTTTTCAAAGAAAAGACCTAATATTTTCAAGATATCACATAATTTATTTTATTATATTGCAAATATAATTCACCATGCGGTAACATTTCAATTTTGAATATTTGTAAAATTTCGAATTTTTTCGAAACTACTTTTTTATTCAAGATATCACATCTTAATACGTTACAAAAGGAATTCACCAAAAGTTAACAGTTCAAGTCAAAAAAATTTCGAAATTTTTCGAAAATAATTCTTAGCTTTAAGAAGAGGCTTAATTTTTTCGAGATTTCAAATACAAATATAATTTAATATGGCACTTTGCAAATATGCAAAAAAGATTTCGAAACTTTTAGAAAATACTTTTTTATTCGAAATACCACATTCTAATACGTTGCAAATAAATTTTACCAAATTGTAACAATTTAATTTTATAAAAATTTTGAAGCTTTTCGAAAATAATTTTATTTTGAATTTTAGGTTTTTAAAAAAAAATGCTAAATTTTTGCTAGAGATCTAATTAATATTTTATAATATTACAATTAGAACTCACCTAGGAGTAAGCTTTCCTTTTTCTTTTCTCCAAAATTATTTTAGAAAACATTCGAATTTTTTTTCGAATTTTTGGTTTTCGAAGCAAATGCTGAGATTTTTTGAGATATCACATGAATATCTTACTATGCTACAAACAGAATTCACCTAGGTTTTATATAACAACTTTGAAAGCTATAAAAATCAATTCGAAAATTTTCGAAAAAAATTTTTTCCAATTTTAGTTTTCGAAAAATTTTGAAAATTTGTAAGAAAGTTTCAAAAATTTTCGGAAAGACTTTTTTGTATAAATTTTTGGTTTTCGAAAAAATGGAACTACAAAAAATTACTTACATTCCTTATCGATCATGCTATGCTTGTAATGTTTTGGATATCACACTATTTAATTAAATCAATTGCGTGACCGAAACTGCTGACCAGGAATTCTTGAAATTGTACAAAATTGAATTTGTAGTGATCAATTACGGCACTCAATCCAAAAAGAATTAGGAACAGGCAAATAGACAGGCATAAAAGATGCAACACAAAGCCACGAAAGTCAATAAAAATAATAAACTCGCAGTTGTAATGAAAATAAATCTTAATTTTCTTCGCAGCTCAAATTGAGTAGAAAGGTTTTTCGTGTACTTGCAACCAACGCGCCGGCGCACGGAACCCACACGAAAAGCGGCGCATCTGAGCTAGGAGAAATGCATAATAAGCAAAACCAATTTAGAATAACACAAATTTCGATTTAAGCAAATGAAAAAAGGAGAAAAATAAAAAACAATAAAAAAAAAAACAACAACACGACAAGTGAACATATGTTTCAGGCGTCGCAATAAAAGCGCAGAGCTATTAAATTTGTAACACTTATTAGATGAAGTATCTCATATATCTTGAACGCCTAACGCCATAAGATTTCATGAGATAGCAGCTGCGCATTGAGCGGGAGTTTACTGCGCATGCGTATGCTTGAGGCAGCCTAAAGGCGTTATCGGCTTAAGAACTTGCTGCTATGACACCATACAACAAGCAACGGCATGATAAACGCAATTAACGCCAGCGATATGCAGCGGCCGGGGTGCGCCTGCGCACCACACGCAGCCCCAAACATGTGTGCGCAACAACAACAAGACTTGGGAAATTGCTTAACCGAAATCACGCGAGTGCTCAGCACACTAACGAGCT
The DNA here is from genome assembly GCF_024586455.1 of Bactrocera neohumeralis. NCBI lineage: Eukaryota > Metazoa > Arthropoda > Insecta > Diptera > Tephritidae > Bactrocera > Bactrocera neohumeralis. Next base: position 78,601,697 of record NC_065923.1, on the reverse strand, counting down.
ACACGAAATGATTTCAAAGTGTCAATTTCAATTGCTCAACTGCTTTGTTTTCCACTTAAAAGTGTAGAAATCGAAAAATAAATACAAAAAAAAAAATCAAAAATAAAGAAAACACTTTGGGGACTGAAGGCAGTTGTTTGAGTGGTTTAAGTGTTTTGTGAGCCTTACTTGTCATGCAATCAGCGAAATAAGCGAGTGTCCTTTGATGACCCACACTACAACTAAAGACACACACACCAACACATACTCGTACAGTACTCGTATGAAAAGTGCTACTCGCCTGTAGTGCCGCTTAGGCTTCACTAGCGCGCTTCCAAACTCATACACACTCACACACACTAACACACATTTTTGTATCCTTATTCTAGGAAACCTATTTTTAATTTCCTGACTGTCTTTTGTTGTCTTCGCTCTATTGGAACTTGATAGTTTCGGTTTCATGTGTCAGTTGGCAGCAGGCAGAGCCAGCACACTTGGCAGTTACAAAAACATACTCTACATTGCTGCAGCAAATGCTCTTTGTAAATCTACAAATCCATTGTATTTTGAAATTTTTATTGCTTCTTCGCCTTCTCGGCCGCTCGCTGGCTTCTTCGCTTTCTTTTGTCATGTAATAGACTCGCACTTTACAACAAGTACTGTCCGCTGCCTTCGAAGCAATACTTTCTGCCTCCGGCTGTTGTTTTGAGTTTTACAATTGATCGATGATTGGATTTGACAGCTACGTTGAGTATCATATTTACGCATCAGGCATATGTGCGAAAATTCTAATTGCTTGAGGCTTGCACTCGAAAACTGCCGGCGTATAGAGTCCCGTTGTAGGGGAGTAACTTGAGTCAGCATTTTAATTTTGAAAAATGATTTCACTGTTGGAAAATTATTGTAATCAAGCGGCAGCGGTGCATATTGTTGTTTAAGGAAACCTCAGAAGGATATTTGTAGAAAACATTGCTGCTTTGTTTGGCTGACAGTCTTGGTCTGAGAAGCGTGTGAGAATATTTCTGAAATATGATGGATTGCTACGAGTTTTGTTTTATTAATTTCAGAATGTATTCAATTGGTTTTTATTGCATTACGAAGCCAACATTTTTTGAAAACCTAATAACAAAAAGCGAAATGACGCAAAATTGATAGAAGAGATTGAAAACAGTAAATTGAACTATTTCTATAAAAGTTCAACTGAAAAATCTCCAGCCCACCATAGCAAAACTCATTAAAAAACTCATCAAAAAATTATTTTTTTATTCAACATAGTGATTCACTGATTTTAGCGAGACTCCTGTACGATTTGTCCTTTGCTTCAAAATAGGCCTCAGTTTCGGCGATTTCCTTTTCATTCAACGAAAATTTCTACCCAGTGGGTATTCTTTTTTGATCTGAGAACTGGAAATATTCAATGGCGGTCAGATCTGGAGAATAATGGGGTTGCGGAAGCACTCTGAAGCCCAATTCATGGATATTTGCCATCGTTTTCATTGACTTGGCGTTTTTTTTTTCAAATGCGGCCGCGTTCATTGAGTGTGATGATCTTTCTTTTACTCTAAAAATTATTCTAAGCGCATACCGACTTACAGACCATAACCTTGCCCGTCGACTGTTGCGTTTTCCACGTTTTAGACCGAGTTCATCGAGCCTTGTTTCATCCGTTGTTACATACCCACGGGCTTGAAAATCTTCAAACACTGCTTCAGTGTCTAAGAGTATGATATCCCCTTACGATATACCCTGAGCTAAAAATACCTTGCCACTGCAAAGCTGCTGGTAGTTGACCGACGCTTGCTGAACTGGTTTGGGGCTCAACAATCCCGGAGTGAAATCCATTCCGCCATTCCGCAGTTATTAAGACTGGAGTACCTGTCCTGGTAAGTTCATCAGCTTCACAGTTCCTAGCAATACCGCTGTGGCTAGACACCCCAACCAGTCTAAAATAACACGATGATGGAGATAAGAAGCTTAGACTTCCTTTCGCTTGTCTTGAACGCGCAGTCAGCGAACTCAAAGCAAATACCGATACTATACGATGGGAGGGGATAGCAACCACTTTTATGGCAGTCCCCTCTGCGTCTAAGACGTTACAGAGGTCGGAAACTATGAAACTTGTTCTGGAGACAGTCTTCTCCCACAAGTGACCCTTGTTTTTTGACTGGCGTTTGAAGCACGTCCTGTTTAGTTGCTCACCACTTTTATGGTCCACTCATGCGTACTGACATTTTGGCTGTTAATAATCGGTCCGACTTCTGTTTCCTGGTCACTGTGTTCTGCATATTACTTGCTCCCTTTGTACCCGTAGTGTTGTCCGTGATACTAACAGAAGTTCTTTTGCTGATACTGGTCACGTCGCCGTATACAGTTGCCGGAGCATTGTCTATAGTCAGTAAATTTCTACTGATTTGCCTCGTCGTTTTCTCCTCTACTGCATCTAGCCCGAGATAAATGTTATACCGGCCCTTTTAGTAGTCTTAGCGGGCGATGGTTCCGTCTCTAAACTCACCTGAGGTAGATCTGGATGTCGCTCCCGAGCTCCCTTCAGCCTTCGACTATATTTGTTCCTTATTTAATCCCGAGATACATATTATACCTGCTCCTTTCGTAGTCTTGGCTGATGTCGGTTCTGTCACTTTGGGTCCTAAACTCGCTGAGATTGATATGGATGTTTGTCCCCAGCTCTCTTCACCTTTCGACTCCATATTTTTCTTATTTGATTTATTTGAATTCACAGTTAAATGGGTCCTCACTCAGAGAACAAACCAACGGAGCCGGCCAGCGTAAATAGCGAGTCTTCTCAGCCAACACCTGCTACACCGACTAAATGCTGACGTACTCTGAGGCTTGAAAATATTTTAAAAGGTCGGAGGCAGTTGCGATATTAACTCGCCTGCTATTTCTGCTGAATGTCCCCCCAACACACCCAGGTGGCAGAATGTCGGAACCCTCAGCCCAGTATTCAAACCGAAATCCAAAACGTTTATTTCAAATAATTATGCATGATAAGGTAAAGTTCAGTGCAGGAGTTGGTAAGACCGTGAAGGCCTAGGTAATTTATCGTTATTCAGGATGCACCAACTGGGAAGTTGTCTATACTACATTCCGCCTTTCTCCCTAAGATGCAGCTTTTTAATTAGAACCACTGATTTTGGACTACTATAGCCCAAAGCTGGCATACAAACTGTTCGCTTAAAATCAAGTTCTTGGAAAATCTGGAAAATATCACCAAACCTGGCACAGATTAATTTCCAAGTTAGCGCTACAATCTCTGAAAGATGACTTTTTATGGTATAAGAGTTCACCTGATGCCCCCTTACAAGATTGAATGAAGAGTATCTAAAAGTTAGACATCTGGCTTACATTAATCCACATTCCTCATTAATTGCCAGATATATATTTATACTATAGAACCATTCTTTATTAGCAAATATAAACTAGGTCTCTTTGAAGTTACTAAATACATCTGCCAGGTTTTTACGACCCATTCTCAGGCTTAGCATATCCTTTTAACAAAAGACTAGTCATATTTCCAATTAGTTGTGGAACAGGTATTAGAAATAAGTATTTATAAGGCTCATATTAGCTGATCCATACATAAATCAGCTGCTATTATAAGACTTACATAATTCTTATACTAATTTCATAATTTTTTACTCGCGCGATTCGCCACGCCGAATTTTTTCTCAGCCAGACAGACAATTTCTGCTGAAGACTTTTTTATTTTTCTTATACTAAAAAGTGCCTTCCGAGCTCGAGTGCCACACGAAACACGCAGCGCTTGTGTTAGAAAGCCAAAGAAATTCTAACCGCATTGGTTATGCTTCCCAAAGCAGGAGCATCAGCTGACAGCCAGCACTGTAAGACGATGTCAGTTTCTTGCAACCAAATATGCTACGCCTGCCTACCTTTAATTTGAAATTTATTACAACTATCCCGGACACCAAATATACATACATATATTTATTATATATTGTTGTTGTTGTTACTTTAAAGGTTTTATTTCGAGTTCTTTTTTTTTAATTTTAATGCCTTATGGGCGCGGTTTTCCTATATTTTTTGTGCGAGTTTTTCATGCCCGAGTTGCTTGCACACACACACACATTCAAAGTACTGAGGCAGTGAAAATGCAATGAAAAGTAATAAAAAAGGAAAAACAAGCGCTGTGAATATGGGAATAGGCAAAATTTGAAACTGAAACTAATTTTTAATTCTTCAAAGTCACTGGCGGCAGCGCCGACACCACAACAACTCTTCCATATGTGTTCCTTTTGTTATTGTTTTATTGCGGCGTGCGTGTGTTGTAAGGCGTGTTGCAGTCGGCAGTCATATACATACATATTTAAATGTGCATGTGTGTGTGTGACGGCTCGTAAGCAATTTGAAATTCGTTAGGCCGCGCAACATATGGCGTACACGATTTCGGGTTGCTACAATTCGTATCGCTGGCTTGTTTTGTTGTTGTTCTTTGTTTTACCACATTATTTAAAGGCTTATAGGCGTACCATTATATCTATGTAACCCTGGCTTTGCACATGTAAGACAAGCATTGACTTATGTTGTATGTTGTCTATGGAAGTATTGACTTCTTGTGGCAGGTCGCGCTCATCCCTTTTCGACGCGTAGTAGTGCTGCAAGCGGTCTATGTTTGTCCCTGTAGGACTGACATTTGTCGACCTGTGCTCTATGGTATCAGTGACCATATTCCCTGATGCCTGAGTACTTTTCAGATATAGTATTAACTTCAGAAGTCAAGGTTTACTTGATCTAAGACCGGAATTTGTGAGCTGCTTGAGCCATATGTAAAAGAATCGTTTCTGGCCACTCCTAAGTATATGGCGCTCAGAGGACTTTCCTCATTCGTGTGAACTTCTACACATGGCTCCATCCTCCAAAGCTTTCTTTGCAATCCTACATTTTCTTGGGCGGAGCAGCTTTGTGAATACTTCTTTTCTTATTCCTTTCTAAATATCAGGCTTTTATGATCAGAAACTCTATATTAGCGATAAGTTTCCACAAATGCCGAAGTTGTGTAAGAACCGTGAGTCCATTTCTCCAGATAGAAATGACCTGATTCATTGCTAGACCCTTAATAGATATTCCTTCAAGTTTCTTCTTTTGTCTTCCTTCAAAAAAAATCCGAAAAACTGAAGGCTGGTTTGAATGGTATTGATAAGATCTCCGAGAACCTAAAAACATTCCTCCAAGTTTCTTCACCTATTTGGATTTTACAACCAACTTCTTTCTTCTCTCTCCAAAGAAAAAAATTCCGAAAAGCGAAGGCTTTCGACTGAAGTTTCTTCAAGTCAAAACTACAATCTTGAGTTTGTATGGGATCGATGGGATTAGGAATAGGATAAAGATCTGCGAAAACTTAGAGAGTAACTCAATGCTGGAATAAAAAAAACCCAGAGCGTGATATGGAAGTTCCAGCTTTATCAATGCATTTAGCTCTATGTGAGCTCTTTTTAAGGAAGAATATACGGAAAGGATAAATTGGATATTAGAGGATACTGCTTATTATTTTATACACCTTCTATAAACCACTGAAAATTTCTTGAGCTGTCGTACTCGAAGACCGAATTAAGCCTCTAACGGCCAATTTTTCCTACATGGCGTTGTTCTGTTAAGTATATACATATATTGGTTCTCTCAGCACTTTAACCTATCTGGCTGTCTGCGGCATCACCTCAGCTGACCGGTATACACGGCCTTACGCCATATGGCTGTCTAGGCAGCCGTCTGTCTGCCATGGACTGCGACCAAGCGTTCTAGCAGCCACCGAACATTGCGCTATCCACCAACAAAGCATACCCACCATCAAAAGTAGTTCTGCTGACCGTTCAAACAGACCGTACATGCGTCAGACGCACCTAGAAAGCCGAAACCCGCTTTTTAGCATTTTAGCATATTACTTGGGCTAACAGCATGGCGGCTGATTGGATTTGGTTGCTGTTGCGGCAGCAGTCCAATGACATCGGTCGCGCTGTAGACTTTGATTTTGTTTTGCTTGCTGTGCGCTGACCTTGTCGCACAAATTTTGATTTTATTTTTATGGAGATTAGTTTTGTTTTCCAATTTTCCAATTCCTTTTTTGACTTTTGGAGTTTCTTTTATTACCCTACGCTTCGTTTCGTCCACGTTTAATAGCCAATTTTATAGCCGCTATAATTTCTTGTTGATTTAATTTCAACGTTTGTTATTTTTTAATTTTACTGATTACCTCTAGTACACTCCACGGCCGCCGTGGCCTTACCCACGCACTTGCATGCTTGCCTCCTCCGCGCCTTTGCCCGCACACCCGCGCATTTCACCTTTCCAATTGATTGCTCGCCATTGACTTTTGGCCGCATTTAAATTAAACTGAAATTTAAGCCTTTTGAATTTATTTTATTGTTGTTGTAATCGCGTGTGTTGCTGGAAATTGATTCGACTTTCGAATCCGTGTCAGCGGTGAAGTTGGCCCGCGGCACTGCCTTGGCCGGTGTGAATGAAGGTGTGTGAAGCTGCCTGCTGGCGGGCAGCAAACCCAAGCAAAGGTGTTTGGGGTCGGTGTAAGTTTTCGAAAATGATCTCCTTGGCTACAACGCTTGTCTGCTGGTTAGCATATTTAATTATCGAGTTAACAACTTGCTATGGACCCGGTAACACTTTGCTTGGAATTTTTGTTTATTTTATTTTATTTTCTTTTTTGTTTTACATATTTCTTTCAGTTTTCATACGTTTGTCAACACGATTTTGTTTACTCTCAACATTTTGTTTTGCGTCAATGCTCGGCTACTTACACGCTTTCGCTTTGTTTTGGTTATAAGAATCATTAAAAAATTAAATTTCGAACGACTTTTTTAGGTAAATGAGCCATGAAATAATTAACAGCAGCTTCCAGCGACTTCAAAAAAAAATTCTCACACTTCTTCTAAGCGTTTCAGATACACATACACAGCTACAACTGTAGCTTCTACTGCTTACAAAATTTTTCTTCAGTTGGGGTACATATTGCCACCACAATCAAATTAGTGCACGGAGCTGCTGTTGCTGCACATAAACCCACAAGCAAATATTTAGTATTCAAACAGTATTGAAATTTAAGAAATTTTGAATATTTCAGTAATTACCGTAAGATTTATAGTCTTTCGCAGGAGATAAATTCCAAAGGGTGAGACGCTGACACAAATGTGAAATGTCACATGGAGCACGAATACATGTGTAACTACATATATGTACATACATAGATTTGGCTACATACAGACATTCGTCTAGATATATAAGTCCTATACCCAGCTCTCCCATCAAGGCTTGTAGCAGGTTTCGATTTCAAACAATGACGATCGTTAACGAAGTACAAGTTTCTCACTCGCCTTTCGTTTGATATACGAGTGCTGCTCGGTGTTTTATGGGTCATAAATATTTTTGTGTTTTTTGTAATATAATATATCGATACATATACATATATATGTTGGTAGTCGAAAAAGTCCTTTTGTATTTCAAACTTCAACTTATTTTTTTTTTTTAATTTATAATGAACAATAGTGAAAAAAATAACATTTTGCTATTTTTCCGCTAGAGACAGTATTCTATCATTCCATCAGTGTAAATCGAAATTTCGAAATTTCCAGAACGGAAGCGAGCAAACCATTGTTGTGCTACACGAACTGACATATCATCGTCTCCGTAAACTTCAAAAATTCCATTGGTGGCTTGCGTGGCATTCTTCCCTTTTTTATGCAAAAAATTCAAAATTTAGCGAATTTCTTCATTAATTTCACTCATTTTTGAACAGCTGAAACTTTTTTTCAACTTCCCCGAATTTTATTATTTTTTAGTTAAATGAAGCTTAAAATCTCACCTTTCCAACACTATATGGTGTGACACAATGTGATTGTAGCACTGGAGATATACGACTGCAACGACATCTATTGACAAAATACGAAAAGACTTTTTCGACTACCCATATATCTCGATTTAAACATTTTGAATTAAATTTTTTTATTCTAAAATAGTAAAATCCACCCCCACTCAGCAGCAAAGTCAATCCAAGATATTTTAAATTTATATAGTAATTAAATAGTGACGAGAATTAAGTAGTGAAATGGAAAAGCCTCGATAGAAAGGATATGTTTCAGAATTCAATATATCTTTAGTATTTTCTGCTTCTAAGAAGAACTCTTCTTGTAATACCAAGATTTCGACCCCAACTTTCTTGTTCCTTTCAAAATGTTCCAAATACGTTTTAAAAAGAACTGTTGGAGACATTGGTTATTTACGGTTTATTTAGACCCGCTGGACTTATGCTGCTTTGGGGGTTTCAATTATTTAATAAGGAATTCCTTTAGTCATGGTTGCTTGATTGGTTGAAATCTAAGGCGTGTGAGCGCCAAACTGTAGGCTTCCGGCCGCACTTAAGCCATTTATTCTTTTAAGTTGGATCCTTAAGAGCCGTGAAATATGTCCATTCACTGTAAGCTGACGTTATCTATGTCTCATCATCGTCTGCACATGCTTTGCATTCTAATTTTTTGAAGGTGGAATATCAAGGGTAGGCAACCTGTGATGATCTTTACGATGTTACTAAACTTCCTTTTTGTCCAGAAGTAGATGCTTTCGATCCCTCATCAACACTGCCCCAAACTAACTTTGTGGTATGTCCTGTGTTGCTTGTGTTCCAAGACCTGAGTTGTTCCTCTAAGGTCCAATGCTTCAAACAATCCTTGAAGGAGCCAAACTTCTGTTATGCCCACAATTTCGGCTTAAAGACTGAATTGTAGTCTTTTATTTATTATTTAATACTCAGTAGATATTCAAAGATGGCCTTTTTTCTGTTACTCAAGTAAACTATTTATGTATTATACATACATTCAGTAGGGCCATGACCAGTAAAAGCTTGGTAGAGTGAACCAAAACTACACTACCTGCCCATTTTACTATTCAACTATATTAGTAATGTTATACCCCTTACTGTGCTGTTTCCACTTGAACAATTAACGAAGTCCTTTTGATGAAAAACACCCTGAATATTGAAATAAAAATGTCTTGCCAAAATTGTTCGATTTCGATTCCAGCCAGTCCGGCTCAATTGCTAAAGGAATGGGAAAAAAGATATTTCAACTTCGCAAAAGAGGGACAGCTAAGAAGGAAATCTTGTAATGTCTTTACTTCCTGCATCCAACTAGAACAATATCCATCCTTATAGCACTTATCAGTCGTCCAAAAAAACAATGACTAATTGGAAAGAGGTATAACGAGGGAAAGAAGGTACCTTCTGTAGGCTGTGTCTCTGGATTCTAGCAAATTAAGCTAGTAGGAATTTCTGATTTGCGCAAGACTTCTTGGTCGACCAGTCCTACAGCGGTAAGCCTCAAGAAAACTGTCGAAATTTGACTATTTCTTAGTCTGATAATGTTGTAACCGTTCTTTATAAGTTCATCAGTTTTGCTGTTTATCGACTGTGATCCACTGTGATCAGGAACATTTTTAAGTTTTGACTCAAAGTCACCGTATGAAATTAATAATAAGATCGAGTACTGCTTAACTAGTCTCGAGAGCATGATCGGACAACGATCTTAGGTGGCTGTGCAATCCTCATTTACTTACATATCTGATGATGGGCAAACTCAAGGCCGCTATTTTTGCCCTACGAAATGCTTTAATACCTCTTTCTTTGAAGATCATTAATTCCAGTTTTGCCTGAACTTTACTGACCAGCTCGCATAAACTTCGTCAATATTTTCTTCTATAAGTAAAGCATAGAAGATCATATAAAGGAGAGAATATGATTGAAATTATGACTAATTTTTAAGGGAGATATCTATGGTCATATGTATTGCTGCAACCGCAGTAAGAGTCCCCTGCCTAGCCGCTCTTAAATATATGTATATAAGTACATATATTATAAGTAGGCGTGCCGCAACTATAACAACCTCTTCTTTGTAAGGATGGTATTTATTATTTACAAAAATAGCTTAAATTTCTTGGTACTCCTAATTGAAAAGTACAACAGTGTAGTGCAATGGCAATATTTTATCGAAGCAACCACATTAAAAATAATCCTTTGTGACAACTAATTAATATTTTTCAACTAACAACAGCAATTTGAGCGGGAGCAAAGGCCGCAAAGAACAACTCAACACATTTACGAGCATCGAAGTATTTTCAAAATAACAAAATTCCTGTCGCTTTCGTTTCATTAACATTTTTGTGCAACTATCCCTCGAGACACTCGACTAGGAGGTGACTAAAATCGACACATAGTGTAGTTGTAGTAGAATGCATATGTGCATGTGTGTGTGTGTATGAATATGTGCTGGTACTAAAGTTTGCTTATGTATGCGTGTGCTCATAAACGCACTTGGTTGCTATCTTTCAACATATCTCCTAAAATGTGTCACCACACACGCACTTGCAGCGCAATTTATGCGCATTCAAATAGCTGTGGATGTGTGTGTGTGACTTTGTATTTGCATAAGCATACACACTTATCTACTTAGCGTACAGCACTTGGCTAGCTGGAGTGCAGTTAACCTGAAGTATAGGAACTATGCAACACTGGAGAGTCATTAAATCACGGTGCTAAAGCTAAAGATGCGACATAATTTACATGCGTGGTATATGCATGTATGTGTGAGTATAAGTGCGTATACTTATATGGAAGTATGTATGCACATACACTTATAAATAGCTGCATACAGCAATGATTGGGCATAACGAGCGCCAAAAATTTCAACGTGGCATGAATATGTGACTATTGGTGTGTGGCAGTGACTCTTCTGCTGTTATGCTTGTATTGCATATATGTGTTTGGGGGAATGTGAGCCTCGTATATCCTTTATACAAACTTCTTACGTCTTTTGTATGCTGATCGGGCACAACAGATGTGCGTTTTATGGCGCTGGCGCTCGCTTTATAATATGATAACAATTCTACCGAAATATCCAAATACTCAGATACGAGTACTTGTATAAATATATACATATATATATATATTAAACATATGTTTCCCAACTATTTTTATGCGCCTACAGTTATATTGTGCCGCTGTTTACCACGCATGCCGCATTTCACTTCGTTTATCTAATTCCGATGACATTTGCGCCTGGTCTTAAGCACAACAGCTCACTAGTAGTGTGCTTGCTGCTGCTGATTAGAGCGCTAGCAACAACGAAAAGCACACTTGTAATATATATCATCACTTCAAAGCGTCCGGTGTATACTCACACTCGCCCATACTTACTCGCACTTCTAGAGCTAAGCCTGCTGAAGAGTTAACGCACATACTTTGGCAGGAATGCTACTCGAAAAAGTGGAAAGCCTCTTAAAGGCAGCTACACATAATTCCTCGTTGACTAAACACACATCTACAGATTGGTACGCAGAAAAAGTAGCACTCGAATTTCGCAGCAAGTGGCTCGTATGTGTACGCAAATCGATTGCCAGCTTTGTACTGGCATGCTATAGAGTTTCTTCAGCACTCAAGTGTGTATGTATGTATATATGTATATATATGTATCCATGTATGTGTGTCATGAAGAAGATGTGTGTCATAGTTACCAACTAAACAGCACCATCGCCTAGCAGTCGGTAATAACTATGGCAATAGCCATAGAAGTGGCTACGCATTCGTAGGCAAAAGGATAATCTGCATTTGAATAAGTGCCTTTCGGTGTTTCCAAAAGTCGTTCACTTCATCTTCACGTCGGTGCGTGTGTGTGGAATAATTTCTTTCGCTTTTTATGTTTTTTTGTCTAACAAACAGTTGTAGTACTTGCCACGCCCAGATTTTCGTGTATTGCTTGCCTTCTGGTTCCATTTCTGAACCGCCAGCTGGCACTAATACTCCACAGAATCTTGTAACTATGTTTGTGATCGTTCAATTGCTCCTTCAAATTATAGAATTATAGGCTGCGACTTGCTTTAGATCCAACGAACTTTAAGACTGAAACTTAAACTTTAAAGTAAAAGCCTCTCTTCACAAACATAGACCAAACTTACAAGACCCTCATTTTCCCGTCCTGCTATATGGTGCGTAATCATCGACAATGACATCATCTGATGGGGAGTGTTGGAGAGAAAGGTTTTGCGTAAGATTTATGGTCCTTTTTCGCTTTGAAAACGACAATCACCACAGTCAATGGAGCGATGAGTTCGCCTTTATTGACATAGTTCAGAGAAACAAGAGACTGCGGTTACTCTGGCTGGACCATGTTTTTCGGATGAATGGGAACGAGAACACGCCGATGCAAGCAGAGGTCGAAGATCGCCTCTACTTCGTTGGAGAGATCAGGTGGAGAAAGCACTTCATTGCTCGAATTGGCGCCAAATAGCGAAAAGAAGAAACGAGAAGGTGATGTCTTGGCCAGTAGCTTTTTCTCACTACTAACCCCCAAACCGGATTTAAACTCCTTTATATGGCCGCTGTAGTAAATGTCTCAAGAACCTACACGTCTCCGTCCTTGTCCCGTCCATCGCATTTCGTGGACGGCGATGATGTCAGCCTTTACTTTTACGTGCAGCTGGGCATCGACACATTCCCAATTGAGGGACCGGACATTCCAAATGCGTGATCTTAAATCAAAATCATTCTTACATTTGCTGTGGTAGTCATCAAAAGTAGGGTCTTTCATCCAAGGCTGTTGTTGTTGTTGTTGTTGGGAGTCGTTTCTACCTGGCGGCTCCCAAACCCTCTATACACATTTATACAGTGAGTTTCTTGTTTCAAGACCGACGCCCGCTCGCAGTCGCAGCTCCGGTGAACAGACTCTGCAACTCGTCTACAGCGAATCCTTACAGCTGTGACCCCAGGCTCCACAGAATACGGAGAAGTCTCTATTTGTGCCTTCTGTTGATGAAAAGTGAGGATAAGGTTATTTATCTCAACAAGATAACGGTTGCAAATATTCACATTTTTTAAAATGGTGGTAAGAGGGATGTAAGCTCGGACTTATCCACCTAACTGGTTGTAGAGGAAGAAATATAAAGGTATACACAAACAAATATAGCAGAAGCTTCAACCATCTTATAAACCTGTGAGTCTAGTAGAGCTAATAAGAAGAAGCGCTGTGGTATATCGAAGCTTCAGTTGGGTAGACGAAGCTGGCTCATAATGTTGACAATGAAATTAAGATGAACACAATATTCTAGCAGTTCTTAAGGTTTTGCTGAATTTCTAAATGAAACGAACACAATTCAGGCAAACAAAAACAGACTCAAGAAGCAAACGGCAAAAAACGAGTTCAGGTAGCGATGTTAGAACCGATTCATCTACCCACGTTTCGTGTAAACTCGCTAAAACTTATTAACTGGTAAAAGAAACTAAATTAATTCAATAGCTGCCAAATACTTAACTTATATTTATTAAAGCCGAAAGTAAAGGAAGAAGGACATGTGTGAGTCCTTCAACAACTTACATACTACATAAACAAGCATAGTTACACAACTTCTTGTTTCATTTACCTATAACCATTACGGAGGATATTTAATGTCCACCTGACAGCGCCGAGAGCAGCAGTGTCAAGTCGTTTTGTCACAAAGGCGATAAAAGAATGTCGTCCAAGCAGTAGAAAGACAATAATAGAAACGAAAGGACAACAAATAAAACAAACTAGCGCCAGGTTGGCAGCAATATTAAATAAACACGAATACCTTTGTGTTACTTGTTATTTGTTATCTAATAAAATAGTCAATGTGTAGTCAAAAAGAACAAAAAAAGATAAGACAACAACGAGCCTACACAATCGAACACGAAATGGAGTAGAGTTAATGGGCAAAAAGCAAACAGCAGTTGACAACCAAAAAAGGCACAGCAAAAAAAAAAAAAACAAAAAACCCAACAACACAAACGGAGCCTAACATTGGAGCAATGAAACCAAAAACAAAAACAAGCAAATGTCAAACGGTGAAATCAACAAATGCGCCGAAGCAACTAAATTGTCCGCCTGCCATTAGGCAAAGCAACATTAAATGAGTGCGCAAAGTGACAAAAAAGGACTAACAGTACATGACAGCCAAACAAAAACACACAATCAAGGAATAGGAGCGACAAGTTAGTCGTTTTCGCCGACCAAATGGCAGCAAGTCGCAGCCAAACTGAGTAAAATAGCCAAATCGAAGCATTTGAAATGAACGCAGGACAGTCGCATATTGCGTCCTTTCGCCTGTGTGTTGCATGAACTTTGCGTTTGTGCAGCCGCTTTGGCCATATGCTGTGTGACAGAAATTGCGCAAAAACGACATTTTTATCAATTAGTCTAATCTGGCGCATATGTGTGAGTGTACTCTATATGCATATGTGTGTGTATCCTCTTAGGTAGGCAAATGGCAGCCAAACTGGCAAGTAGTCGCATAAAACTGTTTGCAAGCAGCAAAAACACACCTTGGCAGCATTAAAGTAGCCGCGTGCATGTCGCTAACGAAGACGAACTGACTGGCTGACATGCGGAGTGGACGCAAAATGCTTTCACAGCGCATATACGCGCTTAAATGTACTTACAAGTATGTTTTTCTATATAAAGGGTGGTTCAGAAACGAGATCTTTTAATCTATATTTCAACACCTGTTTCTGAATTTTGACGACTTGTCTATAGTTGATTCAAAGACATTCCAAAACTGGCAGCTTTTCAAGTCTTTAGAGCTTTGGATATTTCATTTCTTTAAAGAAACATTTTCTCTGTTGACCATTGAACCTTCTCACTGCTGTCCCTGCTATTCATCATCGAAAGAGCGCTTATGGTATAGTGTCTCCTCCATATATCTAACTATATTCTGCAGATATGTATCACTACTACATTTAACTGTTGACTGCCTAAAGAAAAGCATTACTCATCGGATTAAATATCAACTTCTGCGAGTTAGAAGCGATACCAAAAAATCCGAATTGCATAGATATTTGTCTTATATGCGTGCCTCAATTCATCGAAATTTACCGGGATCAATATCTGAGCTAGACTTTTAGTTACATCTATAGGCTTATCTTACCACAATTCTGGTCCTTAAGTGCTATAAACCCAAAAAACTATCAAACTTCAAACTATAACACAACAATGGGGTTGCCAAATCTAGAAATATAAAAAAGGTAACCCATGTACCGGTTATTAAAGAATCGCCAGAAAATTATATTGTACAGATAAATGTAACATTAATTGGGATGGGCTTATAAAGCACATCTTATATATACAAATATGTGGGATTGCAACCATGACCTGCGCACGCATGCAACTCTAAACGTACACCCTGACTGAACGGACTCAACGAATAGCAATGAACGCCGACAACGACAGTTAAAAATACAGACACTTGATTTTGAAACTACATACTGTACGGACGCATTGGTCACTAACCCCCACATATTTACAGTATATTTAACAGGTATATTGAACAGAGGGTATATTCAACTCGCTAAACGCTGAAGTTGAGAACCAACATATGGGATATTCGATTTGGCGACGGGACTTAAAGTCAAGGTCTTTTTTCGAGATATGTATTTCATTAAAGTTCATTTCTAGGCGTGATTTCCACAGCTATTTACGTCCGGTGATATCAAGTCGTTGGTCTATATTTCACCTAACTTATTAAAATCGGTCTCTGAAAACCTATATAGAGCTCCGGTAGAAAGTGTGTTTAGCCACCCTGTACAAATGTTTTGCCTTCAAACACATGTGTGACACACATACATATATATGCGATTCTATTGCCTTGCTTGCAAACATTTGTTGGCAACGTGACAGGTTAAATGCGGCGCTCTCAAAAACGGTAGGAGGTCAGTTAGTAGGCGCGCGCTACAGCATAAGCACTACTACAAACAATCCGGCAAGCAAATGCGCTTGCTGTCAGATAAATGGTCGAACGGCTGGTCAGTCTGTAAAGACTGTAAGACCCACACAAATTACAGCTGGTTCTGGTGACATCGGCTCTTCACTCCACACAAGTGCGCCGGTGACATTTGTTTTTATGTCATTCGACAGAAATGTGAATGACAAGGAAATTCTTGCTGCTGCCACTTCGGCTTGTAAGATATGTGAGCTTGTGCGCAGGTAGCAATAATGAAATTCATGAAACACTCTTCGCTGACAAAAGTACAAATGTACTTTGTTAATTTTTTCGCAAGTAAATCTTTCTTATGGTCGCCTTTTTTCGCTCATTCGGTGGCTCACAAAACGCAGACAACTGTCCATTTGACGTTGATACTCTCTACACGCATACAAGCAATTTCAGCTGTATTAGTCCTTTTCTCGTAGTTCAAATTAAATTAAATTAAATTTAGCATTGTTGCCGTCACAAAAATGCCATTTTACAGCTGCTGCGCAGAGTTTTCTGTATTTTTAAATGCGCTCGAGCAGAAATTTCCTGAAACAACATTTTATATACGCTTAAAGTGGGCTTAGGGCACAAATCTTATTGTCCTTTTTGTGGGTGTATTTTTGCTGAAATTAGAAGCAAATTCAAGAAAATCATAATTTGTGGAAAAGAGAATCCATTGCTTATGTAACAAGAATAATTTTGAAGTAGTTTTGCCAGTAAGTGTAGAGCTTTTCGTGATTTATTTTGATAACCTAAGCAAAGTATTTTAATTTCAGCACGAAATTTGTAACAGTCAGAAGGAAATAGCGGATACTATAGCATGCGTATACTTATATACAAATGATCAGTATGAAGGTCGGAATCGATTTAACTATATCTCCACTGGGATCGTTTTATCCATGCCTGTGCCTCTGTACATACATATGTACATACATAGTCCCTCAGTGTTTGTGATACCGATTTGAAAATTTGAACCGCTAATTTGTCGAAACCGCCTTTATGGGACTACTATACCTTATCCAATAGCTCAGAACGCCGGTCCATTCTGATACCTAAAAAGCACCTATATACTGTATAGAAACACTCTTACAAATAGAAAAAGCGCTTTGAGCCTATCACAAATTTATGGAGAGGGCTAATGTGCATTTCGACTATGTTTCTTGGTTCGCGGAAGATAAGACAGCCGTGATGTTTCATCTTCAGTCTTGCAAGAACTTGAAAATGGAGAAAATAATGCAGGGATGTTTGCACCTCACTCTCATCCATACAAATTTGACAACGTGCGTCCGTATTTTAGCCTTACTGCTTGATTGCCTATAAGACAGTGTCCAGTAAGAACTCCTGCTATTGCAGCAAGATGAACTTTGTTGAGGGTAGATCGCTTGTTAAGCGTACGCCAGGTGTCTGGGTTCAGTGCTAGAACCCAAAACATCAATGGAAATCCAACTCAGTTCCATTCGTAAGTGAGGAGGACCAGAGAGCTAGCCCACGTAAGCTATCTCATTGGCTTTGCAGTTTACAGCGATTCCGTAAACGAGTTTAACGATGAAGTAGAACACTCCGCGCTAGTATTCTCCCTCTGCTGACGAAGTAAATACTCAACTCTCTGAAAGAGGCTGCACTTCGTCAACCGCCTCCTTTATACCAACTACTTCTACCTGAAAAACACTACAGTGGTCCGGTAGCCAAAAGTTGAGATTGGCGGAGAGCTCCGTACAGAAAACTCCCCTTCCAATCTTCCATCTCAGCTTCGAACCATCGGTGAAAAACTTACCGCGCTTCTTCATCAACGACTTCTCTCCATCCACATCCCCCTCGTCGGTATTCAGACATTCAAGTTTTCTAGAATGCAGTTGAAGACCCTCAAAGTTAGAACTCAGCACGCAGCTATACATCTATTGGCAATGGCTACGGGTGCTATATTTAAATTAATTGTTATCGTTGTTGCTATTCTTTTATTAACAGCCAAAGAAAGGGTTTGAGTGCAAAGGTTAGACAGCATATATCATCCCTTACCAGGGACAATTTTTCCAATCACTTTGTTGGTGTCTTTACGAAAGCATAGACTGGTATCGACTGAGAGTTTTGACCAATATGACTTCCTCATTCTTCATTAATTTCTAGTCTAGGTAAACATGGATCCTCTGTAAGTGGTATGTGTAATGAAAGTGTATCGATTAGGAAAAAATAGGGTTCCTAAGGAAAAAATAAAAATTTCCTAGGAAAAAATAAGGATTTTTGTGTTGTAGTCAAGTGGTTTAAGCGTCAAATCATCACCATTTACCAAAATGACAATTTACTAAATGAAAATTGAGTTCATTTCTACTGCTATAATTGGTATGTTTAAACGACCAGCTCGAATTTTAACCTAAATTGAATGGTCTTTTGCAGTTAAGTGGCGAAAATAGTTAATTTAAACTACCTATAATGGGTGGGATGATCTCCCATACCTATGCGTTTATTTTTTAGTTGTGATACACAACTCAAAATTTGTCCATAGAGCAAACTTTACGCCTATTATTTCTATACTTTAAGCATAAATTGCATTTAAAGCACAAAATTTAAAATATTTTTAGCATTATTTTGTATCGAAAGCAACAAAAAATATCGTGCTACCAATTTTACCGTAATTTCATGCAAATATCCTGTAGCTTCATGAATTTGATATGCCACTAAAATCGTAATATATATAACTTATGCGACATAATAAAAGCTGCCATAAATTTGTGCAACTGAAAATGCAATGCGTACATATTTATAGAGTGTAGATATGTATATAAGTACGTTTACTTCCGTATTCTATCGCACACAGCGCGCGCAATCTATCAATTTAAAGTGATTGGAATTGAATGCAGCGAAAATATGTAGGTCAGCGCTTACAACTGCGCGCATAAAATATTAATATGGGTAATTTCAATATATTTTATATGCATATAAATATTATGACACACACACACACACACACACAAATATGCCGGCTGCTGAGTAAATCCTTTGCTTTTTTTCTATTTCACAGCAGCGAGCAGCTCAGATATTTAATGCTTTTCCGGTTGGCAGTTACATGTGTTGGCCGTAATGAATATAACTACAGGTAAGTGAGTTTTTATTTATACACAGACGTTTATGTATATGTGTGGGTGAGTGGGTGTGCGCGCTTGTTGTACGCGCGTGTGATTGTGGCAGCTGCCTGGCAGTGACTTACCGTTGTAAGTACTTTATGTTACAATTTGAATTGCAAGCCAACTTTTTTGCTGGCAATGCAAATGCCGGTGTGCCGGCTTTTTCAGTACAAGTGTGCAAGTGTAAGTGCGTGCATGGGTGTGTGTGTGTGTATATATATAGAGGGAAGCGTATAAATTTTAAAAGTAAAATTTATTTTGCCACAGTTACGAATATTTATAACAGCGCGCCGGCAATAACGTGCTTGGGCGGGGGAGCGCGGCTGCAGCTAAGAGTGATTGCAGCAGCAGAAAGCGGAAGAGCGTGAAAAAAGAGAGCGCAGCTGAGAATTATGAGTGTAGCATATGCAATACAATTTAAATGGATATACAAATATACAGAGAAGTACATACATATAAATATACAAACGCGTGGCTGTCGGCGAAGGTACATGCGCTAGCTGCTGAGAAAATTTCTAAAGCGTACACAAACAAAAAAAAAAAACACACAAAAAGAAAAAAAAGCAAAAAATAATAACAATAATGAATGTGGCCACCACCTACAAAAAGCTTGCGAGCGTTTAGCACAAGTTTACAAGCTAACTACATATGTAACTAGGCAAGCTGCTGCATGGCACCTTTAATACATCACACACACACATACGAATGCAAAAAAAGGCATTTATGCATGTGTGTGTGAGTGCACGCACCGCTATAACTGTTATGCGCATAAGTAAAATAATTTTAATTTATGCGCATCTGTATGTGTGTGTGTCAGTGAGTGGGGCAACAGGTCGTTAGGGCGTTCATCTATGCGGTTTTGTTGTTGTATGCGTGCATAGATATTTGTTTTACATTTGTAATACTTGTCTTTAAATATGTATGTATGTACTTCTGCATGCGCATTTAAATGCAACGATGGTTAAGGTTTTTCTACGCTTGTTGCTTTAAAATTTATAAGCAGGCGTCTGCTGGTGACAGTAGAGCTCCAGTAGGAAATTTAAGTGATTGTGAAAACTATAACTTTTTACTAAATAAAATATAATAATAAAAATATGTATTCAAAACGATGTTCCAAAAATCAAAGAAAAAATTTTAAATATATACAAATAAAGTACGCGAAACTAGTTCCAGGCTGGTCCATTTGAAACTGGTTTTTAACCCACTCAGAACCAGTTAAGGTTTAATGTACTGGAGCTTAGCCTGGTTTAATACATTACCAGCATTTTTTAATAAATTTTTTTGTTGTGAAACTAGATTAAAACTAGTCCAAAACTAATCCAAAACTGTATCATTTGCTAAAAGCTTCTAACATTTCCATTAAAATCAGCTATAGGAGTAAAAGATTAAGTAGAATTTTTTAAAGTTCTTAATTAATATATATTTTTTTAATTACAAAAAAAAATCCCTCAGGGAAATTTTATATTCTTTGAAGAAAATATTAAGTATAATTTTTTAAGGCTTTTAAATAATATTTTTGATAAAATAGCAAAAATTCCCTTGAGGGAAATTTTATGGGATATTTTATATTCCACAGAAATTCCCCTGAAGGTAATCTTTTAATCAATTTAAGGTTCCTGCGGAACCGCAATGCAAAAAGTTGATTTCTAAACAGTTCAAAAATTATATTTATATTTATTAAGATCAGCTAAAACTGCCACCTTGCAGGGATATATTTTTCTCTGTATACATATTCAATAAAACTTTTACAAATAATATTGTTCTTTTTTTTGGCTCACCCTAATATGTCTACACATATACAGTCGTTGACGATTTTATGTGTCTACCATGCATCATTTCCGTTTCCATTTAAATATGCATTTAATGGTTGTCTCTTATGCAAAATATTATTTATTTCTTTGTATACCCCTCAAAAGTAAATGAACGACTACCTAAAAAAATTAATAAATGTATCATATTGTATGTATGTATATGTATACACATATTCATATTTATTTATGTACATTTAAGTCACGCAATTGGATTTAGCGCAATTTTGCGGTTGTTTGCGTACATTTAGCATTTTTTTATTGCAATTTGCATACCCATACACATTCACATTTCCATGCGCATATATACATACATATAAATACTTTTAGGTAGATAGATATCTTGATAAATGCCTTCATAAACAAATTCAAATTTAAGCTACATATTATCCTTGGTGACAAAGTCAAATGTTGCAATATAACAGTCGCAAGTTAAATATGTTTATTGGAGAACGCATGTGTGAAGAAATTTTTATGAGAGAAAAAGAAGAGACTTTGGGTGACTTCGAAAAGAAACAAAGCATTTCTCTTCAAATTATATTTTGAAGAAAATATAACCATTTCAGCCTGAAAAAAATACCACTCCATTGCCTCAAATCTGAACTACCTCTTGCTTCTGATGAAGTTTATCGAAAACTTCTATCTGTGCAACCTTCAAGATGTCAAGATAATCTGCATAGATAGTTGTAATCATTTTCCTGTAAAGTGTCTGATCTTAGCAGAGAAGATGCTCTGTAGTCTATTCCTTACAGCTTCAACAAATATCGCTATATGGCGTTGCTGGTCTACTGCCTCCTCTGCCAACACTCGTATAGTAATTGGTCAGTGAGAACTATTTTCAACGTTCAATTCTTCGTTTTCACCAAGCTGCTTTATTTTGCTTGAAAAAATCGCCTGAAACTGGCCAATATACTTAATCCCTGCCAAAATTCGTTTTCATTTATATTCACTTTAATTTTTTGCGATTTTTCTCAAAGCTTTTTTTCCATAACACAGATATATCCACAAATTGAGACTACAAATTTGCATTTGACTACAGTGTCTTATAGCTACATACACATACACAAATTTGATACAAATTTGTTTGAGACTTAATGCCTGTGGGTGCTAATCGCAAGTTTAATATGTGTACCATAATTTTCAAGTTCGTGTTGAATAATTGCGCTTGACAACAAACTAATCTATGCACAAATAAGGACACACACGCTTGCACTTGAATTTATACCAAAAAGTATAAGATACTTGAAGCAGAGATATGACATATACATATATATGTACTTGTACAGGTGTAGAAATATTGCACACTTATATCCACACATAAATTTATATGCCATTATATATACTTGTACCTAAGTCTGTCCACATAACTATTTGCAAACTAGAATTTATCATCTCTCTTTTGCCTCCCGCATACAAACCTTTATCCCAGCGTTACACCTCCGACATGCGGTTGCAGTGAAAGTAGAATTTCCGAAATTTATTATCTCATAATTTAACATTCTGTTTTATGTTTTAATCCCTTTTCTTATTTGGTTTAAAATCTTAGATGTGACAAGAGTGTACACAAAATTAGAATGAAATGCAAAAAAGTATACATAATACTACTACTGAGTCATGCAGTTTGCATTTGTTAAAGTGATATATGGTATGTGCTACTGTTTGTTGTGGGTTATCTGATGCATATGCTTAACCTCAGACGTTAGGGTATGACCATATTGCTGGTAGATATACTACTTTTAAAGTTTAGATGGGAATTTGAAATATTTTCGGAGCTAGAAGAAAAATAGTGACCGAGCGTCTAGCAGATATATGAGCGATTGGGCAGAAAGCGAAAACTTTGACGCTCGATTTCTCGGTTTTTCATAGTTTACGATTTTCTTAATTGGCGGGCAGGATAGAAAAAAAAACTAAACGTCGTATGGAATTGGGGAAAAATGTATTATCTTTGGCATTAAATTATCTTCTATTTAAACTAAAAAAACTAAGAAAAGTCAAGTTTGAACATATTTCTAAACAACATAAAGTAAATTTTTTTGGTCAAAAACCACTTTTTTTCAATTTTTAAAAATTTTCTAAAATTTCAAACCTTTTTTCGGAATTATTTTAGTTTAACTAGAAGATAAATTATTAAAAAATATGAATCTTTTTGAATTTTGTTTCCGATAGAAATTGCGACCTGTATCCTGCCCGCCGTCCGAAAAATGCACATGCGAGATGCATCGGGCAAATGATTCCCAAAGGCAGAATATAAAAGATTTCGTATCCACAAAATTTGCAAATGATGTTTAAATATATAACTATAAACCCTAGAAATTTTGCTTTAATCACTTATTTATTTCCCTCCCAAAAAAATCCTCAAAAATATCGATTTTTTGAAGCCTCTAAAGAACCCCTTAAGCGAGAGGCCCAAGAATATCCACAAAATTTAGATATATTTTAAAGTTTAAAAAGGCTTTACTTAGTTTATAAAGAAGTCAAATATGAGTGAAAGCTTCACTTAGATTATGAAGCAGTGAGAAGGCGAAGAGAACGAATTTATTTTTTTTTTACTTGTAATTAAAAAAAAAAAGACATTTATTATTTTTAACCCACAAAAGCTTTCGTACGCTTATGAAAGCTTTATTTAGCTTAAGAAGCATTGAAAATATGAGTAGAGCAAATTTATATTTTTGTAACCTTTTTATTATAGTTAATCCACAAAAGGTCTCGTAGGTTTATGAAAGCTTCACTAAGCTTATGAAGCATGCTAAGAGAGTGAATTTATGTTCATATAAAATGTTTATTGTTTTTAATCCACAAAAGTTTTTGAAGTTTTATGAAAGCTTCACATAAATTATGAGGGCGTAAATATGTAAAGGGAACGAATTTATTAAATATTTATTATTTTTAACCCACGAAAGCTTTCAAAATTTATGTTTTTAACCCACAAAAGTTTTCAAAGGTTTATGAAAGCTTCTCTTAGCTTATCGAGTAGAGAAAATGTGAAGAGAGTGAATTTATGTTTGTACAAAATATTTATTGGTCTTAACCTACAAAAGCTTTCGTAGACATATGAAAGCTTCACTTAGCGCACTAATTTATATACATATAACATTTTCAACCAAAAGCTTTCCGACCGGGTTTCTCCACCTAAATATGTCTGCGCATTTGTAAGCTTATGCTTACCCTAGTTCCACATATTATTTATGAATCATAAGTTTATCCTTATTTGGTAGTGAAAGTAGTTTTAAACATATTCGCAAACTCAGCTGTCATCAGATACGAGAATGCTGGCATTAAAACGAAATAAACTTCTCATATACATATGCAATCTTATCTGAATATGTAACTGATGATATATGAATATGTGAGCAATTTAAAGCGGTCGAGCGGTCAATTTCAATTCATAAGCAATTAGTAAAAAGTTCCACAGCTAATTTCACTTGAAAAACAATTTGGAAATTTAAAACCAAATAAATATGGAAATAAAATATTTAAATCAACACAAAAGTTATTATATTTTAGTAGATTTCTACTTGACTTCGCTTTTATCGCTTTTAAAGCCAATGCTTTCACTAAAAGCCCTTTTTAATTTCTGCAATTTTTTTATATTGAGCAGTTTTATTCAGCATATCAAGTACTTTTCTTTAGAATAACAACAACTGCAATAGATTTTAAATTGACTGTATAAATATTTTGAACTTTCATACATTTCGTGTGTTTGTATATGTTGATATTTTGTGGAAAGAAATTCCATAATTCTTTTTATTTTTGCTTCCACTTCATTTTGTCCTACACTTTCTGCTATTGTTTTTATCACAGCTCCCTATCTTGATTCCTGTGAACTGGGTTGAATGAACTACGCGCTCCACACTATTTGCATAGCTATTATTAGTAAATTGCATGCAAATGATATCAGATGAAATTTTATGTTGTCAATTTGTTTAACGAAATTTAAGGCAAACTTCTTGGCAATTTGTGCAAATATGAGAAAAGTAACAGTGATGTAGATTGTAGGTAGACATTTAAGAGCTAGCTAATTGGTTTGGAAAGAAAAGGTTTAGGTTCTTTTATACAGAATATGCTCTCCTCAGTTTGATATTTCAGAATGTCCTTACTGTATTGATATCGTGTTCAGTTAAAAACGCACTCAGATTTTGTGGAGTTTTCCCATAACGAAAAATTCATGTGGAAAATGTCTAAAGTGGCTCCCTGCTATCTTCAGACATTCAGCTATTTTTAACAACAGCATTTTTCGGTCATCCAAGCCAATATTAGACATCCACTGAGTACTGCGTCTTTATACCAATTCTGTGTTCGATTCGCTACTCATAATGATTTGATTATAGATATGATAGAAAGAATGAGTGCACTAAGCTAGTCTTCTTCTTGCTGGAGATAGTCCTGTTAAGGTTTGGCTTGCTTATAACTATCTGCGGACTATTATAACTATTTTACCGCTGCTTAATATTTATACCAGTTCAGTGTTCGATTCGATCCTCTCTGTGATGTGAGAAAAAGATGTGGGTAGTAAAATGAGTGTTCTATGGGTAAGGTTTTCTAATTGAGATAGTGAAGGCAAAGTTTGGCTTCCTTATGACTACCTTCGGACTAATAAACTAAAGGTGCTCTCTCTTTGAAACCATATGCAATTTGACGACTACTTAGTTCCTTGTTCGCCACTCTCGATGATGATGATTGCTTCAGAGATAGATCACGTAAGAATATGAGTTTTTTGTGTTCATACTGCATATAGAGTTTATTTATAACTAGTTACGAACTAATAATCTACAGGTGTTCTCTACTTGAATTTATTATATGTAATAGTTTGCTGACTACTTTTTTTTGAGGCAATAGTATTCGTTACTCAATTCGCTACCTTCGAAGGTTTGCCGGATCGAAAGCTGATACAGAAAGCATTATTTCACCGAGTTCTTTGAGTTTCTCCCTGGAGAAAGCTTCAAGCTTTATTAGTAACTCGCCAAGCTTTAACATTTTGAAGGTCCCTCTGTACTTGTTTTTTGCCATTACAAAAGCAACGAAGTTAACTTAAGTTCTTCACTTATGTCCATAGACTTCACGCCAGAAAGTGTATTATATCATCAGGATTTCTTAGCCAATGCAACCCTGACCTTTAAATGCACTATTCACTTTAGTGTTTTTATATTATTTGGGTTTTCCACTCCAAATAGAATAACAAAATAGCATAACATCATTTATATCTTGGAAAAAATTTTCGCCGCAAATATACTTGATGGCCGCTAAAAGGTGGCCGGAAAACTTTTTACCCGCAAAACTTAAGAAAAAAGTGCATTAAACTTTGTAATAAATGAATATGGACTTTTGGACGGCCGGCCAAAAGAGGGTGAGCGCTAACAATGTAAATACCAATTGTGGAACTATACGATAAGGCATTGTGGGACAGCTGAAGGCGGTGCAAGTAGGACAGAGTTATGCGGACAAAAGTATAGCGCTCGGCGCGGCAAACGCTCAAGCAGCGCCAGTGTAAACATTATTAAGATGGGCAGCCGAGCGAATGTGCGGCAAGCGATAAAGTTGCGCCGAGTGGTTGTTAGAAAAAAGTGTGTGTGTCGAAAAAAGTTTAAAGTGTGGCAAGGAGAGCAGCGCATGACATGGCCTGCTATTTTTAGGCAAATTTAAAATTCCAGCAAGTTAAAGCTTTTGCTTTTTAGCAGTTTGTGCGGCGGAAACTTTTTGCAGAATTCTTAATGCGCGCACATTAAATTTAATGGCAAAGTATTTCACTTGTAGCGCGGCGGGATCAGCGCTGGCTCGGAATACACCTAGAAATCTATTAGTAGTAAGAGTGCTGGCAACGCAGCACAAAAATAGCAGCGGCGCTACATTTGCGCATATGTAAATGGCGTGTGTGTGCTTTGCATGAAATGTGTCGCAAATGAAATCACGTTGCCGCCGCTGATGGCTGCCTCACTGCCACCTGCCTGCCAGCCGCTTGTGGGTGCCAAAAGCGCAGGTAGCGACAGCTTCGCCGCTACAGCTTGTGGTTGAGATGTTGTTGGCTTGGTGTTGGCCTTGAAGGTGTCGGCACATTGCGCCACATACACAATGTACTTACGTGTATTTGTATGTGCGTGTACTGCGTTGTGGCAAGTGTATGCATAAATGCGCGGTTATTAAAGTTAAGCGCATATTTTCACTTCGAAAATTTGTTGGGCGTGCTCGGGCATGTGTGTGCGTATGATTTTTTATTACTTCAGCAAAAAAAAAAAAAACTGTTGCCCTTTAACAACAACAAATTTGGCAACAAACAACTGGCGCAGCTGCGGGTGTTGGTGCCGATAATGCCTGCAAATACAACGAAAAAGTGAAAAAAATCTTGAAACAAGCACTGGTAGCGACTTTTAACTTGCTTGTTATATCTTTAATGCTCCAACAGCAACGTCAAATGGGCACACATTGGTGCATGTGCGCAATTTTATGAGTCAACAGGACAACAGGACTATATATGAATATTAGTGTACGCTGAAAAATAGGTTCTTACATATTTTTGAGAGTACCAAGCGAAAAAATATATTCCTCTCTTTTGACACACCCTAATGAACATATCGTCACCTAAAATGCAAAACAACGTACTATCAAGAAAAAAACTTGAAAATCGTTTTCAGATATAATAACCAATATATAACCATTTTATAACGAAAACTTTAATTTTGTTTCAATATGAGGGTATGATATATACATATATTAGATATGTATATATTGGTTATAACTAATATGTAACCAATAGATAACCAGTTTATAACTAAAACTTTCATTTTTTTCCAATACGAATGTATGTATGATAACCAATATGTAACTAATATATAACCAATATATAACCACTTTATAACCAAAACTCAAATTTTGTTTTAATATTAATAGTTTCTATTATATCGTTTTTCCATCGCCTGTAAACTTATGAAAAGTGATGTTACGTTATTTTGCATTTTAGGTGACAATATATTCAATATACAGTACATATATACTCAAACACTTACATACATAGCTATATACATATTTTCTGATGTTTGCATACATGTTTATAAGAGTTTCTCTCGCCATCGTCTATGAGGTTAAGCTGTCAGCTTCGCCGTATTCGTTTTCATTGCTACTCATCCTACACCCACTATTTCAATTTTTTTCGAACTTTTTTCGTCCTTCTTTCACAACGCGAATACTCACATTTGCTGCAAATTGTTTCATATTTAATTTTATTACTTGGCGAATGAAAAAAGCGGCGCACACTCAGCCTCATAAAGGCTTTTATATTTTCTATATGTATATATATACAAATGCTTGTTTGTAGCGCCCTGCTGTCAATTTTCTTCGCAAGAAAAATATTTTTTTTTGCTTAGGCAATGGAAAATATTTTCGCAACATTAAATTTAAGTGCGGCGTCAGCAAAAATTTAAAGCTTTGAACTTGACACCAAATTACAGGCGCAAATATTTGTCATATATTTTTGCGTGACTCTCCTGCTTTGTGTCTACATTTGCTACAGCTAGAACTCTCCAAACTAATTCTGGTTGGGGACAGTCTGCTGTACGCGCTTTGAAGTTCAATGGAGTTCGAAGTTCGAGTCCTCTCTTCTTATTATTTGCCACAACACATAGTAAGCATATTATTTTCAGCAAACTCAAAGTTCGTTTATTATTTGCTTAAAATATCGTAATTCGTTATATTATTTTTTTAATAAATTCTGATTGTCAGACCTTATTCGTACCGCGCTTTCAGCGTAAGTTTTTTGAACCACTAAGAGTAGCCTTCTCCTTCTGTATACGACTGGTGTAGATACCTAAATCGCTTCAAATATTTCTGCATGTCAAAAATTCTGACCAGCACTATGCCTTGACTTAGTGTTCTGATGTGTAAGGCGTGCAAATGCTGTCTCATTTTCTTTAACCATCTAGCTGAGTTCGCCTGTTCAGCAAGGTTCGGACAGATATACGATATCCGTATTTTAAGAAATTTATAGAAAATATTTGAAGTTTAGTATGAAAAGCGGTAGCTGTTTTTTATTATTTCTATAATAGCTGGAAGTTGAAACTTTTGATGGCTTATGTCGTATTCATAATACTTAACCCATTTCATCTCCTTTTTGCCAAGTTCTTTGTTATTGCAGCCATTAGACATCCCAAGTCCTAACAGTCATTGCAATTGGATATTTAATTATCATTTATAATTGTTGACCCAGAGGACTGTTTTATACATATCCTAATCCGAAACCTATGTTATGTAAAAGTACTTGTATATCAAAATACACCTTCAACACTTGAGATAGTATCTCAGACAAGAAATACTTGTAAGATATTAAATTCTGTGGTTGTTTTTCAAGCTTATGGTTCAACTTAAAGCCGTGAATCGAACAAACAACTGGTATAAAGCAAATGAACTGGTATAATCGAATTAGGATATAATAATACCACAGGAAAATTTCCAACTTGAAGCCGTGAATCGAACAAACAACTGGTATAAATCAAATGAAATGGTATAATCGAATTCGGCTACCATTTGTATAAAATTACTACAGGAAGGTCCCCATATCCAGTAATGTATCGAATTTATCTGGAAATATCTTTTGAGAAGTGTCAAAATATACTTATATAGTATTTCATATTTTTTAAACACTATTGTATGTAATATGTGAAGAATTCAAACCTATTTGAGTGGCTAAATAACCTATTTATGATAAATTATGTGGCAAGAGGAAGCTAAGGGATTTTTAGAAGGTTGTTTTTAGTGACTAGCTATACACTTGCCGATTTCTACAACGATTTTTTAAGTTCTTAAGAAATTGTGTTCAAAACATAGTGCTGAACAATCTAGGTCGTGTTGATGTTTTCAAAACTGAGTAAAAATTTCAGAAGGTGTTTGCTTCTAACCTTGAAAGGGTCTTGCTGGAAACTCTAAATTATCTTTAGTATAGATATACTTAAAGTTTCCCGCATCGACTAATATTCAAATTCTAATTTATATAAGAATAATATACGTATATTGGAAAAGTAATCGTGAATTTTGTGGGCTCCTTATCTCTACTTTGAGAATTTATATTCCTAAATATTAAACATATGCACGAACAGAAATGGACCTCGCACTCAATTCGCAGCACAACCAATTCTAGTTTTCTTTTAAGATTTCCTTCAGACGCACTTAGTTAGCTGAGCAATTTATTTTCAGCAAAAAAGATTATTTTTAACCTTTATATACAAACGACAAAGCAAGAGCCGCTGTGGCAGGGCATATGTGGGCAACTAGCCGCTCGTGAGCGCTTATTATCCAGGAAAAATAGTAATAATAAACGCACACAAAGAAACGTCGCCACTTATGCACACATAATTACATAGACATATGTACATATAAACTGAGTATACCTTTTACCGGCAGCTTTGGTGGAATTCGCTGGCCACGAAAAGTATATTTACACAGAAAGCAGCCGCATGGCTTACATCAATGCAAAGGTTCATGTATGACTAACACATACACACACACCTATGCACAGCCGCATCTACTTTAACACACAGTTGAAACGTATTTGCGGATTTTCGTAACTAGGACGACCGGAAGCAACTCGTAAACTGGCAGTAGAAGTAGCGAGAAAAGCCATAAAAAGCAAGGAAGGGAAATAAAAACAAACAGGACGAAAACGTGAAAAGCAAAAAAATATTTACGCCAGCATGTAGTACGTATGCATATAAAAAACTGTGAGCGGCAGCAAACCCGAAATGTAAGAATAAAATGCAAGAAAAGTAACGAGCTCAACAAAATAGCAGACTAACAGCATAGCAAAGTGGCGTAGACGCTCGAAAAGCAAAAAGTTGCAAATAATCAAATAGTAGTAAGCACAGCGTAAAGCAGCAAAAAAATAAATACAAATGAGCAGGAAAATGGGGAAAAAAGAAAAAAATCCCGCAACAGGAACGTCAACAAGCTGGTTTGTGTTGGCGCACGGTTGGCCTGACATATCCGGCAGGAATTTTAACTAGCACAGCAAGTGGCACGGCAGCTACTCTCATATGCACATAGTACTTTATTGCATTTAAGGTGCATGTGAGTTAACTCATGCTGCTCTCATCCATTTTTTTTTTTTAATTTTGCTTGCAACAACTTCTACAACATATGTATGCATGTTAAGCCAATTTCACGACTTGCTGTAATAAAAATGTGCGCGAGTACATTGCTGAAATTTTGTGTCATGAAAAAGTTTCATATTCCATGCATATACCTGTAAAAAGACACTTTCACTGAAAAGGAATAATAAATTTCCATATTGCGACATAACACAACACATAAAAGCGGCGTAGTTAATTTTTCAGCATATGCTTTTAAAGATTTGATGCATTTTACGCATGTCCTGTCATATATCCTTTATGTTAAAAATGTTATTTTCTTTGCAAAACTGTAGTGCGAACATATTTTTGAAATTTTGGATGTTTGCTTTAGTGCTGCTTTTAACCGTTATTAAGCTATATCCCTTTTCGTTTTTTAACGTTGATTATAAAGCTTTTAAATATTAATTGAAATATCTTTTTTGAAAATAAAATTTTTTCTTAATTTTTGTGAAATAAATTCTCGACTAAATCTGTTTTAACGTATATATTGCACTATTAATAAACTGTCATGTCTTTGGGGTAAGACACTAGGAGTAAATCACTTTAATATTTCCTACAATCACTTAAATTTTCTTAAATAAACAAAGTAAAGCATGTCCTTCCTAATATCCTTTTTTCGCAAAAATTTAAATTTAACTAAAGAAGCCATACAAATATAAATTTTCAAAAAAAAAAATTCTACCAACTTATTTATCAAAAAATATTCCCTTTGCGTGCTCTACAGCAAATCACAACACGACTCTAAAATAATACTTCACTTTTTGTTAACTTTTTTTTTGATACATCAAACTTTACGCACATCCTGCTATATATCCATTTTTCCAAATTTTGTTATTGCATATCTATAAAGCTAATATAACTAACACTTGTCATACTAACACTATCTACTAAAGTACACACGAAACAGCCTCAATACATAACCCAAGAATTTTTCCAGCTTTAATCTAAACAGTGGTTTGCTCTAACCACGAAAACACTTTAACCAAACAATCATTGAACTTCCACATAATACAGTAAACAGAAGCAGCAAAAGCAAAAGTGATTATCGAATTTAAATTTCAATGACCCCCTTGAGTGTATGTATGTATGTATGTATGTGTAGTCGAGACACATTGTTATGCAAATGTGAAAACAGAATTTTATTATGACTCAAAACACTAGCCAAATTGCTTGCTTATGATGATGACCTGCTTGGCGTAAATGGTCAAACTCAGATTTTCTTGCAAAAAAGTTCACAGAAAACGTGCCGTCTAACCTTTCGGTGCTGTGTAGGTGTTATAGCGTACTACTGTCGCCTACAGTGTCACGGTTTAAGGCACCCAAATGAGCAAGAATGCAGCATGCACAAAAATTGAATGACGAGCATGGTTATGGGGACTCTCTTATACACTACGTTTGCTATAAAGAGTCACGCGCTCTATTATTTGTGAAAAGGAGAGTAGAGCATGTTTTTGTACCATTTTTGAGAGCTAATTTTTTGCCTGCAATGACTGACTTTTCGACCCGGTCAAATCAAGAAAACGGTTTAAATTTACGTTCTTTGCTTCACTATAAATTGGTTGAGAATTAGAAGTAAGATCTCTATAGTTTGAGTAAAAAATCTTATATTTTTCCACCAATATTTACTTATGCCCTCTTCTATACAAGTATTCAGTTTAGTATTCCCATAGAGCATTACACCATTTCGCCTTCTCTGTCAGTTTGAGTTCACACAGCATCAATAATAGAGTTCTCTCACTTTTCTTGCTTCTCAGTTTTCTATCTCTCCCATAATTCACGGTATCTTAGTCATGACTCTCTCTCATAATTCTCTATATTCACAACATTCTCATTTCTATATTTTCTTGCGCATAAAATTTCCCTGTATTTCTACACTCAGCTGTTTAGTCGTCATGATTTGTGCTCTCCTGTAAACTGTGTCAATTCTCTCACTCTCCCCTCAAGCATATATGCGCTTCCTCTCACACTCAACTCATCTCAAATCTGTGTGGTGAGTATAGCGTAGCGACCTCAGCCCTTAGTGGCTTGTAAATTGCCAAGTCTGCCATTGCCATTGAAATTTGTCAACTGGCGCCCCAAATTGTAACTGTCACAATGCGCCAGTTGAGCCTCCGTACATATGTATGTATGTATGTTGGAATGAGTTGAGAGTGGGCGTAGGCGTTTGAAAGTCTTATACACATAAAAAGCTGGATACCTTAACCTAAGTTAACATATGCATAGGCAGGCGTTCATTCAGCCTTTGTAGTAATTGCAGCTTTAGTGGACTTTGCCTTGAGTTCTTGTTTGACTGCTATGCTTCATTTTTTACTCGCTGTGCATATTGCAATTTTGACATTTTAAGTCAGTTGCCTAAGGACTTATACCGTTGATTGTGATGTTGCATGTTCATATGTGGACCATAACACGAAGCGCGTCAAGTGAGAAATGCTTTGATGGCTTTATTTTATACCCTGCTTTGAAAATAAAATTCATTTGAATTTTTGTTATAAAAACATTTTATTATCAAAATCGAATTTTGCTTAAAAAGAATAACAAATTTTTCCAGTACAACATACAAAGACAAATGCTTATGTAGTAGTAAGCTTTTTATCAAACTTGTTCGAAGACGTAAGCCAATTCAGGCATGTCCTGCCATATATCCTTTTTTGCCAAGAGTATATTTCGCAACTAAACATTGGCAAAATGGTTTATTTGTAAATTTTTTGTGCTCGTATGCGCTTGGTTTTATTGTTTCATGACTTATATTGCTTTGTGATAGACAACAACAAGACACTATGTCTTAGTATTAGAAAAAATGGGAAATTGAACTTGTACAACTGAAATTAAGCTTGTCCTGCCATATATCCTTTTTTTGAAAAAATGAATTTTTTGTGTTTTATTAACTGAATTCTTAAATTTCATAACATTTAATTTCGAATTTTCAATTTACGCGACTTATGTAGGATATATTGCGGAATAAAACTCAGTTTGTCGGACACATATCATACACTTAGTAACAAACAATGCTTTATAGTTGTTGTCATTTCTTGTTATGTAATATTTCGCTCAAGTGACTCACTGCACTTTTTATTCTGCAGTTGCTGGACACTTTTGGACACGAGTCCAAGTATACGTAGCACCGCAGGCAATACGTCGTTTTGTACCATAATCTAACGTTTGTATTGTCCATACGGCAGTTTCTAACATTCTAATGAATTTTCGTGATTTTTTACACATCATGCCTTAAAGGCTATCGCATATTTGTTAGCTATACGATTGTGAGTAGTAGCCTGTGCTAACTTGCTAAACTGCAAGCCGTTAACGCACACGCTGTGTTAGACGAACAAAGCGGAAAAACCAGCACGAGACTAACAGGGCTACTCTAGTCCATGGATTGACTACATTCTTTTGTTGGCTTTTATGCACTTTTGCTACAATTTCTATTTTCTGCCATTTTCCATGCATGCAGGCTCATAAATTATGTGTTTGCACAATTTTTCACTATTGATTGACTTTGATGTGTCAATAATGGCAGCATAGTGACATTCATTCCGCATTGTATGTAGTCCGCTTTTTGCTGCTATTGCGTGCTCTGCTATGCGGGATGGCCTTACACACTACATGGCCGCCTGATGGGTAGCGTGTAGTGCGGACTTCACCTTTCTCACTTCATACTTCTCATATTAGCTTATTTTAAACGCATGTTAGACGACTTTTCGAATTCCTTTGCTGTTAAATCCACATTAAATACGCTTTAGTATGAGACTTTTCCGTTAAATTTCAATTTTCGTTATTTTTCCTTAAGTCGACAAACGAAGTGATAATCGACATTTGCCACACTGTTACAATGCGCCGTAAAATACCGCTTGTGTAGTAAATTTTGCAATGGTTTTTGTTCACCTAGCGCACATTTTACGCATATCCTGCCATATATCCTTTTTTCCTTCTACCTTCAATAATTGCAATTAGCAACGCTAATTTGTTGGCAATGCTACTGCCATTGTAGCGGAATGTGGCAGATTGCAGATGACGCGGCAAGTGTGCAAAAAAGTGCGCAAAGCAACTATCATTTCAACATTACTACTTCTGCTGTGTTCTTGTTTTTTTTTCTGCAACTTTTATAGCGCAGTTCAACTTTTGTTTACCTATTGTTTATTGCTAGTTGATTCGTTGCGGCTAAAACTGTCTGCTGTTACGCCATCTTAGTTCTTGTTCTCTTCCACTTTACGCGTTTGTTTCGTTACTTTGTTTGCGCTTTGGTTGCGCTGTTTTGTTGCTTTGGTCGCACACAAATGAGGTGTTAATTACAATTAGCAGCTGTGCAGCAAAAGTCGACGGCATCTTGGCATATTATCATCATCACGCCATAGACGCAGATTAAATGCACACACATTCACTTTCGTAAGCAAACAAAACCTGCCACACACAAAGTTAGTATTTGCAACTTCTAGGTCTTTGATCGTTTTGCTTAGTGTGTCACATCAAATACATATTGGTATGTCGGTTAAGGACATTGGCTTCTCATGCCGTGCCTCTACTTGATTACTTGGTCACAGATTTTCTTGATTGTCTTTTTGTTCGCACATCTGCGCTTTCTTATCGTCACACGTATTAGATGCAGAGTTTTTCTCTTCATTTAGTGTTTGCCTTAACCGCTCGGCGGACCAGCCGTTGGTAATGAGGCTTTTTCTATAGTTTCTTGTGTTAAGCGCAGTTTTTGTATTTCTTACGCGACTTCTTGTCTAATATCTGCTGGAAATTTGCTTTAATGAGTAGTCTATACTGCTTGCCGTTATGCTTTATTTCTGCATGCAACGAAGAAGTTAAAGAAAAGGGGTAAAGATTATCTATATTATTTGAGTTGCCAATTTATGCAAAGTATCACTGACCAGTGGTCGAACAAATTATGCTATTTTGGTAAATTTATACTCTTTGCTAAATTTATATTCTA
Organism: Bactrocera neohumeralis; assembly: GCF_024586455.1. Lineage (NCBI taxonomy): Eukaryota > Metazoa > Arthropoda > Insecta > Diptera > Tephritidae > Bactrocera > Bactrocera neohumeralis. The sequence goes on along the minus strand of NC_065923.1, from coordinate 78,565,957 downwards.
CTATTTAAGGAGCTGGTTTTATGAAATTTATTTTTTCCTTTAACAGAGAAACCGAAATTAAAAAAAGCGTTGAGAGAATTCTTTGACATATCAAAAACCAATAGTCATTAGCTAATGACGAGTCTGGGCTGATTATGGTTGCCAAAATATTTACAGCAATTTATTGAAGAGATACAGTGTATTCCCCAATACCATTGCGTAATTTCGAAATCACTTGACAACACTGTTCTTTCGAGCACTCAGAAACCTAATTTGTTATATGACGTACTTTTTTGAACTAGTGTAGAACAAAATCTTAAAATTAGAAGATCAAGCTTAAAACACAAACCTTGAAAAGCAAATATAATATATTTCCACCTCGAAAAATTACCTTTTCTACATGGAAAATAGGAAACATTAGGCTTAGTAGTTTCCCAGAAGACAATAATTCGGAATTTAATCCCAAAAAACTTTATAAAAATTAAAGTAAGGTAAACTTTCAGCAGGCAAAGTTCGCAATGTCAGATATTGAATAACTTTAAAAATTGATAAATTTAGAATTTTGCTTTTAACTACAATCAAAGCATTCATTTATCCCGACTTCGGTTTAGGCGAATCAGAGCGAATTCTTACTCTTTTCGATTAAAGCATTTGGTATAAACCCTATATTTCCTGCGACCAAAAGTTATTTATGTATTATTCTTCTCACCAAGTTTATGAACCTATAGAAAATTGTTGCTTAAAAGAAATATTTACTCCTATTAACCGAAAATTTAGATATACTAATCTCTCTTTCTTCTCCTTTATTTGCGTAAACACAGATATATTTTTAGTTCTATAAAATCTGTTTACATTTACTCAGTCATGTTTCGTTGCTCAGCTCAGTTGTACTCGAAGGTTATGTTCCAATGTCAAGAGCTAGGAAAGAAAATGAATTGCCATTAAAATTTCTTGTCTGAATAACAAGCAGATCGTATAACTCAGCACTCGATGCTTAATTCAATTGTATTCCACTTTATTGCAAACGAAAAAAAGTGTCCTGAAATCCTCAGAATCAGAGTGGATCTAAATTTTGAATTTCACTAATACAAGTACGATTTTAGGGCCTTCACATACCATATTCGTAGCTTTGTAAAGTTATTTTTTAGCTGCAATTTTGTATATTTGTGAATGCACTCACGTTATATGCAATGATTTCATTCGCTGTTTATAAAAATTGTAATTCTTAACAGGCTTATAGAATATTTTTTATAAGTAATTTGAATAAATAGTACATTTAGCTGACGGAATTTATACCCTGTGCTGGGTATATTACGTTTAACACAATATTTGTGATACCTACTTTAGAAGGAAATGTCGGAGACCCTATAAAATATATGTACATATATAGTATACCATAAATGATCAGTGGACCGAGTTGAGCCGATATAACCATTTTCTTCTGAGTGTTTGTATATAAGCGAAGTATTCACTCATTTTTGTCAGTTATAGTACATAAATTGTGCACACGTCTTTATTCAAGAAGTTACTAATTTGGTGAACCGCCAATATCGGATCAATAATGCTATATTGACTTCATACAAAGTGAACGGTAGGAATTAAGTCCTTGTAAGGAAAAGTTTTTAACGTTAAGAGACATCTTCGCGAAACTCAGTCCAGATTATTATCTGAAACACCACTATAATATCTAACAAAATTGTTCAGATCGGATAACTATAGCACATAGCTGCCATGCAAACTGAACGATTGGAATCAAGTCCTTGTAAGGAAAACTTTTTTGTTTGGCGAAATATCTTCACGAAATTTGACATGGTTTATTGCTTAAAGAAATTATGCAATGGCCGAAGAAATTGTTCAGGTCGGACCACTATTGCATATATGTAGATCTTATGCAAATTGAACGATACAACTCAAGTCCTCGTATCGCAAACATTTTAGTTTGACAAGGTATCCTCAGGTAATTTGGCATGAAGTATTACTCAAAACATTGCTATAACCTCCGAAGAAATTGTTAAGATCGAACTCAAGACCTCATATGGGAAACCTTTTTAGTTGATAATACAATCTCCAAATATACTATTCAAATCGTATCATTATTGCATATAGTTGCCAAATAAACTGACCGATCAAAATCAAGAAAATGTATTTTCATACCAGTTTAAACTATAAAAATGCAGCACTGAAGGATATTATAGCTTTGGTGTAGGCGAAGGTAGGGTTTTTTGTTTTTTTTTTTGTTGCTACTGAATTAAACTACTTAAATTTTAAACTTCCAGTTTGGAGTTAGCTTTAATAATAGTTCAGTTGCTATTAGTACGTACAGACGCTATTACTTATGTATTGAAATGCGTTCTAAGCCTTTCTTTTTAATGAAAAAATATTTTTTAAAATTTTCATTAATATATGCGCTTAAGTTTGAGCGCTTAAAGCGCTTGCATTTCCATTAAGCCTCGCATCAACTCTTGCTATCCATTACCTCTCTACTTTACCAGCCACTTGGCAGATAATATACAACAATTAAATTCTTTCAAGATTGCAATGTGTTTATACTTTATGCATTATGCCGCTTCAACTTGCCACACCAAGCTACCAATATATTGCTTAACAGCTTTACACATTCTATTAGGCCAACTCAGAGCTGAGCGGCAGTCCACTCACACCGCTTTCGGGCTGTCTATTTTAGTTTGCTGCATATTATTAAAATTTTCTATTACTTTTTCAGCTTTGTGTTGCTTTCTTTTCCTTTCTTCTCGTTTTGCCCTTCTCTTACTCACTTTTGCACTCAACCACTTAGGCGCGGCCACTCACACTCGCCACTCACAGCCGTAAGTTACCAGGCAGGCGATACTTAACAAGTGAAAGATGCCGTTGCCGTTTCCAGTTATGTGGCGCATAAGTCACTTTTTATTAGCTCTGAGCTGTGGCAAGTGTACGCTATAAACGCTGCTAACTTAGTGCAGGCAGTTGTGGCAGCAGTTCGCCGTTGTTGCATGAAAGGATACAGCGAGTTAGCACTCACGCTTTGTGCGTATGGCGACTGGTATATTGTGCTTTAAGCGCACGCAAAGATCTCATTGTCTGACGGCTATTGTCTGCGTGGCTGTTTCTTAACATTCTTTGGTTTGCCTTGCTATTTTTGCGCTTCACCACACACACTTCGTCCTGCATGCTTGTTTCCATAAATTTCTTTGCTGCATTACGCTGATTCATAATTTCTATGCGCGTTGATTTTCATATTAAATTATGCTTGCATATCCTTGCCGTGCAGGACATATGATTAAATTTTGCTTTTCATATTATTTATATGCTCGTGCGCAGCTATCAATTTCGGCGACTAGGCCTTTAATTTATTTCGTTGAAGCTTACGTTGGAACTGATATATATTCTTTTGTTGTTGTGTGTGTAAGGACCTACTTCAGTATACATAGCATGTAGCGGCTGACTTTGACAAAACTTTTCGCCAGCCACTCGTAGGTTCACAACACTTTCGGTGTGTGTGTAATATATACTCCTTTGTATAGTAACTACTTTTACGTTCGTTCGCTCATTCACGCATGCCGCGCCGCGCTACAGTGATTTTCATCAACGTCGTTAATATTAACTTTTGCAATAATTTTAACGAGAAATTGTGAAGTATGGCCTATTAGATAAGCGCGAAATTTGTTGCAAAGAACTTGTCGCACGCACACACACACAGATACTTATATGCAAGTACCCACAAGGACATGCCATACATGGATGCGACAACAATTCAGCTCATTAACGGTTGAGAATACTGGCAGATAAAGCTGCTACACACACCCCCACAAGCATAAAAATTTACCAGACACAGCGATAGTTGGCTGTGGCATGCGGTAGCCGAAAACTTTAAGCAGCAATAAACTACACGCACACACCTACCGACTAATATAATAGTTAGCGCGAGTTCAAGGATAATAATTGCCAAACCGTTGAGTGTGGCAGTACCACAGTGTATAACAAAAACTTAAGTCGAGTTATTAACTAAAATTTGTTTGTGTACGCTGCCGTGATTTATTAGCGACGTAACGGTCATCAAAACAAATTTATAAATCAAGCAGGTCAAAGCTTAATAAACAAATAATTTGGCTTATCAGCGTCAAATGATTCATGCGCATTTATTTGCTGCATAAACAAAAGTTTCAAGGCCAGCTGACCTTGCCAAGTCTCTTGTTGACTACACACTGATTTCTAAATTTTTATTTGCACAAATATGTCAGTTAAATAAAAAGGATATATGCCAGGATGCTGCCAAAACTCGCCGCAGATGAGTGAAAATTTGTATGCGTTTAGAGTAAATGTAGAAACATATTGTAGTATGTAATGATTTACGAAATGTCTTGTAGATGACTTGGAAATGAAAGTCGAGTTCGGTAAGTGTTTTTGCTGCTCAGAAAATAGTACGCAATGTATTTTTTTTAAATAAAAGTTGACTTGCAGAAGAAGGATATATGGAAGGACATTTGAAAAATTGGTTATAATTGAAAACAAGTTGGTGTAATCTATGTAGCAATGCAAACTGCTTACTGTAAGAAGTAGTGAAATTGAAAAATGCAAAGTCTTTTAAAAGGCAGACAAGCGCAAATAATCATATTACATAAATAAAACATTTTACCATTCTTTATGTACACGCTTTCTTATAAGCAAGCTTCGAGTCAACTGTAAGGCTTTTATGTACATGAACATGTAACAAAACGTATGATTAATTTATTTATTTAGTAATTAAGTTGAAACATATTACTGTTTATAATTGATTGCCACAAAGTTTTCAAGCAGAACACTAATATAAATCATACATATGTGTACATCAAAACAGTAGTAAACAAATATTTTTATCTTCTTAACATAAATTATAATTTTTCTTCTGACATCGTAATCGGAACTTATGCAACTAACTGACCATTCGCAAACAATTCTACCATTCTAAGCATGATATAATATGGATTATGCCTTGATAGGAACATGACTCACTGATAAATATGTATACAAGACAGGACACTAAAAATTATAATGAAATATAACCAACAGTTATTTTATTGCATAAACCGGTATTGGTGGCTTCTGCTGTGAATTAGAATAAATTAAAATATTTGTAATGTAAGTTCTGAATCACTAAAAGATATTAGGACAACTAAAAAATTCAAATTTCGTAAAATTTGGCATGAAATTTAGTTTTGTGAAAAAGGATATATAGCAGGACATTGTTAAAAGTAATAATATATGCGCAAAATATATGTTCCTGTATAATATTATATTAGTGTTAGGTTGTGTTACATAATTTAACTTGTGAAACGCTAAACACGAAAAAGGATATATGACAAGACATTTTTAAGGCCACATATTTGTTCCAGGAAAGCAAATATTGTTGCGCTTAAGTAGTAGATCTGACTTGTAAAATGTAGTTGGATTAGAAAAAGGGGAAGCTAGAGGGAAAAGCTCTAACGGTAAAAAGTGTTTACCTATCATAATCAAAATATAATTGTTTTAAATTACAAAGATAACACTTTCCGTAAGTTTTGAGCATTTTTAAACGTAGCTCGGAAAAAGGATGTATGAAAGGACATGATTAACTAACCATTTTTTCGGTTATTTCAACTATTTAAACGTGCTCCTAATTGAATTGATTCCCGCTAATTGTCACTACTCAATCAAACGCCATTATTCGACTCACAACATCGCCAATTAAATTATAAAATTGCATTGATATTCGGTTGCAATTTATTTCGTATGTTTACAATACTTGATTGATTGTTCGACACATTTCCTTTATCGATTTCAGCCACAACTGTAATTAATCAGTGGCAAAAATCCTTCAATCGTTCAAAAGTGCATTTAATGTCCTTGTTGTTGACATGTTTTAAGCCACGAATGCATTTCCATTGTTACACCTCGCAACCACAGCCATTTACTGCAATTACAAGTACTACTGCCAACACTTAAATCCCACATTGACCCATATTTAGAGCACTGCTCGTATTATACCACCCACCTATGCTACAACTAAATCCTTGTAATTTTGTGTTAGTATATGTATGTATGTACCGCAAGTAAATTGCAAACCATTATTCTTCGCCTTAAATGAAACATATGTCAAATACAATTGACTGCCAACAACGCCAATAGCAATCGTCTATTAAAGTCGTAGAGCCTCCGTGGCGTCGGCGTAATGGTGTATAAGCATATATTTTAGCCATGGATATCCATCCTTGCTGGCCAACTAATGAAGCTAAAGCACATTAGGCGGCATACAAATGGCTGAAATTGGATGACAGACTGTCTGGCTAACTTACGGCATGAATAAATGGCCGGTGAATGGATGAATGGTTGCTTGCTTGATTGGTTATATAGCTAAATAGCTAGGTGCATATGCGTGATCACCCGCTGATGAAATACAATTCGTGCAACTCACAAATCTAGATAGTACATAGCCACATTTATTCGTGTGTAACTGCCTAATCGTATGTGGCTGATGCAGTTGCTGTCATGAAAGTAGTCAACAACACGAACATAAATTAGGCGTTAATTTGATAAGCTCGTTGCTAGTCGTGAGTAGCCGTATGAGTTTGGCGTTGCTCAGGACATCAACTAAGCTGACTTGTAGTTGCTCTGCTTAGAGGTAATACGAAGTAACACATATAATCCGTTGTATGTATGCCCTTAAGGCACCTTTTTAACCATAAATTAGATGTAGCTATCGGATGGCATGTGGTGAGCGAGGTTTGAGATACTCTTGTGTAGATAGAATTACTGCTGAATAAAACAAATAAATTTCTTTGAATGAAAGCATCATTTTTAAAATAATTATCTTAAGTTTAAGAACACTGTCGTCAGCACTATAAGCTTTTTTGTCCATTTTTTGAGAGACTTCTGACCAAAAACGATTTTTCGTGTCCTTTGTGTTCAATGGAAGACGAAATTTCTCACATTAAAATTAATTTTTGTATTGGAGCTTTTCAGTGAAGCTTTTTATGAGCTTTACCTCATTACTTGTATAAAGTGTTGATGGTGAACACTGGTGACGAAACACTTATGCTCAAAGGTTAGAGAAAAATATCGCATTTTCACATATCTTACCAGCTTTTCGTTAGCTTTAAGCTTTTTGTGAGCTTAAAGCTATTCATAAGCTTAACTTAGAGCAGTTAAACCAAAGTCTTGAGAGAATTGAAAAATTTTGTTGTTATGAAGTATGAGGATATTTCAAATAAAATTGAATTTTTTTATTGGAGCTTTTGAGCAAAGCCTTTTATGAGCTTTACCTCATTAATAATTGTTGGCAAAGTCGTGGAAAAATAGTAAATTTGGTAATGAAATACATATGCTCAGAGGCAAGAGGAAAATATTTAAATTTCGTATATCTTATGAGCTATTAGCTTCACTTAGAGCACAAAGTCTTGAGAGAATTAAAAAATGCACTGTTAAAATTGACCGATATTGAGAAAAGTATGAAGATATTTCAACTAAAAATTAATTTTTGTATTGGAGCTTTTGAATGAAGCTTTTTACGAACTTTACGTAGAACTCAACTTAAGGTATAGACAATGGGATGAGTAGAAAATCTGGTGAGACACTTAGGTCTGGAGGTATTTAATAGAAAAATATCTCACTTTCACATAAATTATGAGCTTTTTTAGAGCTTAAAGCTTTTCATAAGCTTTACTTAGAACAATGAAATTAATATATTATATTTTATCATTACCGCTAATTCTATCCTTTTAGTATTCCCTCCCTTATTCGTACAATAACTATTGTCCGTTAAAGCATCAATTTCATTTCATTCTTAAATTGTCCGTACTTACTCCAGCTCTCCAATCAAGGTTCTCAGTTTTGTATGTAGGTGCTTAGTATTCAATTTGCCGTATATCGAATGATAGCGCCTTCAGACAACTCTTTAATTAGTGCATTGAAGTCTTACGTTGAAGCAAGCAGCAATTTCTGAGAGCCTTCACTTTCTACGCAGATCTTTTTCTTAAGCACTTGCAGACATATAAGTATGAAGGTTTTTCTGACTGCTTGCTGAAGCTTTTCCATGACAATGCGTTCTCATGTATTTATTAATTGCCCTCATTCACCAAATTGTAGTGGTGGTGGTGAGTGAAAGCTGTACATGGTACTCGCAAAATGGGTGTGCTGGTGGCAAGGGAGTGCGTAGGAGGAGATACTGCTTTTGGCTAAACTGTTGTCGTTGGATGAAATATATTTTTTTGATGTTTGGTTGTACGCTTGTGGGTTGCTTAAAGGCTTAGTTATCAGTCTGAGTAACGCTTCGGTTTGTAATTACTCAATTTTCCTTAATCAATACTTTTTTACTTTCCACTGTGTTGATGCCGAGCTTGCAGTGCCTCTGAGTTACTGCTTTTTAATTTCTTTTATTTCTTTTTTTCAAATTTTTTTTGAACTTTTTGTAGATATAGCGCATGCAAGCAAATTAAGGCTAAACCTAATTGACTTATCTACGCTTGTGGGCATTGCATGACAGCTGCGAATGAATGAAGCGAATATCCACTGCCACTGTTGCACTACTTTTTGTCTTTTTTAATTTTCTTATGCGAGCATAATAGCATATTGATGATGAGCTCGGGTGGGGCGATGTGAGCAGGGCGCAAAGGATGGCAGGAAGTGCAGGAGTAAAATGGCTGTTCGAGTAAAGCAATTAAATATGTGGGAGTGTTAGTTAATTTAGTTCGCATTGTTCTGAAGGACACTGCTGGTGGAGCATACGTACATTCACATTAAGATATGTATATATGTAGGTGCATTAGGGTGGTTCTAAAAGGTAAATTACAATTGTTTTTAGTCTGTGTTCTCGGAAAGTCTTCATTTTTGAAAACTTTATTCTTAAGAATATTCTTGGAGGTGTTGAATATATAGACCGCTGGATATGCATATACATATATAGACATATTAAGGTGGTTCTAAAATGTTAGTTTAAAATTTATTTAGCTTTACTTCTTGAAAACATTGCTGGTATGGATATTGTCAGAGGAGTATATATACTCTTAAATATTAAATATTGTGTAGGTGTGTGAATAGGTGTATTAGGGTGGTTCTTAAGCATTGTATTAAGAATTATTTCAGTGTTAAAAAATTTGTACTTGAAATTTTTCGTAGGAACATCAAAATATATATTCCATTCGTACGTATAACATATATGTTTTTATATATTAGGGAGGTTCTAAAAAACTAATTACATATTTTTTTTAACTTCCAATCAATTATACTAGAAAAGCCTGTTCATTTTGTATGTCCAAATGAGTTGAAAATTTGAGTATACTAGGGTGGTTCTTAAAAATTTATTGAAGACTTTATAGAATGAAAAAATTTTAGTAAAATATATGTACTTTGTAGTGCCTATTTTGTCGCCGAATGAAAGAAAATATTAATTTTTGATTCCTCTTAAAGGAAACTGACTTCTGAACGCTGTAAGACACTTCAGTGACTTCAAAGCAGATGTCAGTTACCTGACTTTTATTGAACGTTTTTTCAGTCTACAGAAGTTTATTAGAGATTTTATCGCTTTTGCTTATTTAGTATTTCAAATATGAAAAAAATCTTACTTTAAGAAAATTGACTTCAGGCCATTGTGAGACACACCCTAATTCTCAAAAATCACCACTCAAGTTCATAGGTTATAGCTTGGATAGCAGTACTCGGTAAATACTTAGACAATATTTGAAAAAAAATTTTGATACATTTAAGTGCCACCCTAATATTTGGCCACACTTTAATGTATATGTATAGGAATGACGAAAAAAGTAATAAATCGTGCAGAATACTTAACTATTTCAAGCGGATAGGAATTGCCGCTACCAATCAACAGCAATGAAATGATAAAGTCAAGCGCAATGTACAAAAACAACAAAGAAATACTGTGAGCTAAATGCTCAAGCCGAGATAAGACACAATGAGTGCATGAGAATGAGATGTTAAGAGGGACACGAATAAATTGGCGTAAAAAGTAGGCTAGATCAAAATCAACAGCGCACGGCTGATAGTTTTTTTCCCTGCGCTAAGCTCAATAAATGTGGCATTGTTATGGCTTGCAAAGCGGACATCAAGCTAGAGAACAACAACAACCGTAACAGCAGTAGGCAAGTCAAGTTGGCGGAGCTTGGGTTGAAGCAATTGCAGCATATTTATACGCTATTGTGTTTTAGAAGGAGGCAGTAATGGCATATGTAAGAGAGAGAGAGAGCGCGCGCGATGGCAGCAGAAGGTGTGACAGTGAGGGAGCAGAGCGTGTAGCTACAATATAACACTTCCACTACCGTTACTTTAGCGTCAGGATGCTAGGGTAATTAGCGATTGACATGAATTGTTCATTAAGCCGGGTAGAGCGTGGCATAAGAATCGCCAGCAACAAGGATGATTGCTGCGCGCACAAAAGTACAATGACTTCTCGGCTCATGCACGACTTCACTACAACCAACTGTATATATTAATGCATGCTTATAAATAAAATATGTATGTATACAAATATATAGGGAAGCGGCTATGTAAAAGTAGCTGCCGTTTAAGCTGTGACTCGGTCATCCGGTGCTATCGACACACACACACACACTTATACAGATACTAGTGATTACAAAAGTACGCTTTGGCCCTACTGCTCTGCTGTTGGCATTGCGAATGATGATGAATGATGCACGCAAAGATCGCATAGCAACATTGCCCCGAGAAAAGTGAACGGAAAAAAACAAAAAAAAAGAACAAACAGAAAAGCAAAAACTGCGAGACAAGCGAACTCAGCGGAAGCTCATAAAGTAGGTTAGTGTGCACGAAATTTTTATTATTTGGCTATTTATGCGCACTGAAGGAGGAAGGAGGAAGCAGCAAAGCGCAGCGGTGCACACAGCCACGCTCACATATAATAATCAGAGCGGCAAAAGTAGTGTAAGCTCCACGCTGTCCACGCTGGCAGGCGTTACAGTAGTAAGGATATGCATATATCCTTCACACACACACACATACATGCAAGCAGCACGTCTTGTTGGCTGCAGAGGATGTGCATTATGCACATAAAATCATTCAACGTTGCGCTTTATTGACTGTGACAGCACAATTGCAAGTGAATGGATATTTATACAGACAGATAGTTAGATGGAGTCAGCAGTAATGGCAGCTCAGCTTACAAAAAAAAAACGAATGATTGCGCTTAATTGATGGATTTACGGCGTAGCAAAAAACAGACAAAAGTAAGTTAAATGTATGCGAATTTGCATTAAATTTTTACGCTGGCATAATGCACTTTGAAGAAGTTTTAATTCAATAAATTTAATTACAACAAATTCCGGTCAATTAAATGTGTCATAAAGTTGCGGAAAATTGCACAATGCATTCATGATGGAATGCTTAATAATAAAGTGGCTGAAATTGTTGTGGCATATATTGCATATAATAAATATAAAAATGTAGCAAGCCATTGACTAAAATTCCTTACAAGTATCATTGATCGGTCAGTTTGTATGGCAGCTATATGCTATTGTGATCCGATACGAACAATATATTCGGAGATTGTGCTATTGTCTAAAAAAATAATTCATACTGAGTTTCGTGAAAATATCTCCTCAAATGAAAAAGTTTTTCATACAAGCATTTGGTTCCGATCGTTCGATTTGTATGACAGCTATATGCTATAGTAGTCCGATCAGAATCATTTCTTGTGAGCACTTGCACTGTCTTTAGATAATAATCTGTACACAATTTCGTGAAAATATCGCTTCAATTGAAAAAGTTTTCTATACAAGCACTTAATTCCAATCGTTCGATTTGTATGGCAGCTCCATGTCATATCGGCCCAATCTGAACCATTTCTTCGGAGGTTTCACCATTGTCCTAGGCAATAATCCATGCAGAATTTCTTGAAGATATCTCGCCAATTGAAAAAGTTTTCCATGCAAGCAATTGATTCGAATTGATGAGTTTGTATGGCAGATATATGTTATAGTGGTCCGATCAGAATAATTTCTTCTGAGATTGCACGGTTTCTTTAGGCAATAATCCATGCAAAATTGCATGAAAATACCTTTTCGAATGCCAAAGTTTTTCCTACAAGCACTTTCTTTCGCTATATGCTATATTGCCTCGATCTGAATAATTTCCTCGCAGATTGCATTATTGTTCTAGGCAATAATCCATGACAAATAACGAGAAGATATCTTGTCAAATGAAAAAGTTTTTCCTTCAAGAATTTGGTTCCGATCGTTCAGTTTGTATTCCAGTATAGCATATAAAGATAAACGGACGGACGGTATCGACCCAGCCCGTCACGTTTACTTATAATTTATGTTACTTTTTGTGGTCTCTGATGTTTCCTTTTGGGCGTTACAAACTTCGTTGCAAGTTTAACATGCTCTGTTCTGTTCAGGAACAATAAGTGTACTTGTAAAATGGCTTTGGATCCTCAGAACAGTTTGTTTCGAAAATCAACCAACTATAAAGTGAGGTTAGTGGGTTCTCCGACTACGAAGGAAAGAAATGAATATCGCGCTGCTCAGAAGGCCATAGAAGCTAAAATTGTCTTTGTTGTCTGAACTCACCATTTCACATATCAGCGGATTAGTCGACGCTTCTGACCGACATACCTGTACGAAACTACTTTTCATCTTGACTGCGCCTTTTAACTACATTTGCGGCAATAGAGTTTTGAAAGGCCTTTACAGAGAGAGAAGAAATGGAACCATCTTGTTAGAAAAATTACGTACTTTGATAAAAATTTTTAACTTTATGGGAAGACATCTATGAGCAGAAAATCGAATAGATCGAGGACTCAGGGCGAGTAATAATACGTTTCATGACATGCTGGTAGTCGGAAAGCATTGTTTCACAGACGTTAACGAGACGCTGTGTTTCGACCAAATTGAGTGATTTAGGAACCAATCGGTCTTGCACTTTTCTTAGGCTCATATTATTTTTAAAATGGTTTTCACTGCACCTTTCGATGTTCCAACGATGCCAGCAAGATCTCTGATGGTTAATTGTCGATTATCAAGCACCTTCCTCAGTTGGTGTTAAAGGCCGTCGTGGCCGTAGTTCGTCGTCAAGGCGTTTTCGACACTATTTGAATAATTTGTACCAATCAAACACACTTGCTCGCTACAAACGATTATCGCCGAACGCCTTTAGCAACATTCTTAACGTTTCAGCATCAGAAATTTATATTCCGCAAACAAAATTTAATGGAAGAGACTCCCAGGAATAGAATTTTGCATTTATGGTCTTACTTCTGTACTGACGAATACCACGAGCTTAGCAGTCTATGGACTTAGAGGTGTGAAAACTGAGTATAAAACAAGATTCTTCTGCTACAAATATCGCTACATCTTTACTAGCGGTCTCACGTCCAAAAATTTAAATTCTTTAAGAATATGTTTCAAATCAAAAAAAAGCTCCACGCAGCAACTTTAATACTACGTCTCCCACACAGCACCCCAGTACGACCGCTAGCAGACAATGAGCGTTGGCTGGCTTGCCAGCTCTCTCAATAAGTGTCATTGGTGCCAAAGAAACGACACATTACCCGGAGTAATGAAACTGCAAATACACACACACTCGAGCATGAAATGATGGCCAACAAATGTCTAACAATGTAACAACCACATAGAAGCGGACCACAACAACACATGCCACAGCAGCCGCATCGAAATGCCACAAGCATCAATAGAATGGCGTTGAAGGTGAAGAGGGGTAGCGAATTGCATACATACATACATAAACATGTCTGTAGTGCCGGTTAGTGCGGGTGTAAATGAAAGCGCTGAAGTGCACACTACATGCTTATATACGATCATACATATACATATATGTACATACATATAGTGTTATTTAGTTGGGTCTTTTTTTCGTTGTTGTAGTTGCATTGTTGAGGCAAACTTTTATGCACCGCAACACGTCAACAACAAGCAAGTGCTGCTAGTAGTCAGCACGCCCAGCCAAAGCCAAAGCCAAAGCTAAAGCAACCAACAAAAGCGAGCAACATTCAAGGACATGGCAGCAATAAATCGCAATATGCACGTGTACACGCATACATATAAACATTGTTGTTGCTGCCCAGCTATTTTGTGTGCGTGTGTTTATTGAAGTAAAAAAGGCGAGCAAAATGCAATAAAGCACTGTTTTAGTGGCGTTGAAATGCAAGAGTGTTAGTATTGCGTGGGAATAAATATGTGCGCATGTATTTACTTATGCATACATTAGCGCTCGCTATGTGCGCGTTTGATAACGAATTTGCACAGACAAGGACATGCGGTCTGTGATAGTGTTATTGCTCAAACAAACTAGCATGTTTTTAGAAATTGTTTTTTGTAACCCAGTTGCAATATTCGCGCTCCCGAATTTTAATTTTTAATAAAAAAATGTAAATTAACTTTAAACTAATTGAATTTGAAAAAATATAACAGCGATAATATTCTAGATTTTAATCCCGAAATTTCGGGATTTGGAAAATTTGTTAAAAATAAATGTTCAACTACACCGATATATACAAACGACATTCGAAATAACGGTATGTCATGTTAATTTTGAAATCCCGAAATTTCGGGATTTTGAAAGATGTCCTTACAGCGCACCAATATATTTGCGTAAGTATCTAGCCGCAAAAAATCCTGTAAATTTTTTTCAGTCCCGAAATTTCGGGATTGGTGCCCAAAATTTAATATTATAATTTATAATGTCCATACAGATACATATGTATGTATAACGTGAAAAATGGCTGCGAAAAGTCCCGAAATTTCGGGATTCTCAAAAATGTCTTTAAAGCCTAGCAAGATATACAATTAAGCACAAAATTACTATAAACCTAATTTTTACTTTTCGATCCAGAAATTTCGGGACTGTCAAAGTTGTCCTTAATGTGTTTATAAGCAGATGTTCTATTTCCATACACACTTTTGTCATATATCATTAAGCTTTTTTCTACTTGCCACGCTTGTGGGCATAAATGGTTTAACATGTTCCATATAAGCGAGTGACTGAGCGACTGACTGAGAGTGACACGCGTGTGTTGACGTTGAAATTTAGAATTTTCCCCAACAAACTGTGATTCGATTTGAATACTTAAGTAGCACAACGATCAGTCATGGACGCACATCTAGACAGCAAACAACTAGTTTTTGAGGTCGAATTTGAAAAAAGGAAGAAATATGCAAATACACACGCATAGCTGAAATGTGTGTTACTGTGTATTTTTGTACATAGTATATGTGTACTTGTATATAAGCAAGCGGCAGCAGTCAAATAATGTCCTTTACCAGACTGCAAAAAATATTCCTCTCACTTTCCACGCACATAACCATAAATCTTCTTTTTCTTCAATATTAGCATGTTTGCCCGTGTGTGTTTATATGCGCGTGTGAGTGTGTGTGCGCTGTTTGACTATGATGTAGGTTAATTGCTTGTACATAGCTTTATGTAACCAAAAGTTACAGTTCGTATTTGTGCTCGTATTACAAAATAAGCAAGCTGCTGACCGTCCACGTTTTGTTGTTGCTCATTTGCTTAGGTGTGTGTGTGTTTGAAATATTTTAAAGCTACAAGCGCTTGATTTCATCAATTAGCCAAACTGAAATGCTAAACTTTTGCTCACACCACACACACACACATGCATAAAAGTACACGAATGATGAGAGTGTAATCCGTTTATGCAAAAAGCGCTGCATAATTCACACATGCAAATATTCGGAGCTAGTGAAATTTTTCCCAAAGGTATTACATATACATATGTACTTTAATTATAAATGCACGTGTGTGAAAAATATTTGCTGCCAGAATAAAGCGCTTTTAAATTGCTTTTACAATTTAAGTCGTTCAAATTTCAATATTTCATAAGACAGATTATTTTCAAAGATGGCTTTTATGAAAGAATATTTTATATAAAATTGAAAATATATTAAATTTACTTAGTCTTAATACCTCTTTTATTCAGAAAAAAAATTATACTAAATAAGGTGAAGAGCTGCTTCACTGTGACAAAGAGGAGCTCAATTTTCAATACAACCTACCTTAAATTCGTTTCATTACATCTTTGTGAGGCGACTCATATCTGTTTTGACAATAATTCTTGAAGCATGTCTCATAGAAACTTAACTCCTACTCATTTAGTTCAACCAAATCTTTATCCAACCTCATCTACTAAGTACAATTAGCACTAACGTTGCTGCTCTTACCGGCAGATTTTTCGGCAAGTAACCGATTTCCAAGGCCGACCACCGAAGCCGATTATCGAAGCAGCTTATCGTAACTGCTAACTAAACTGTAGTTTCTTACATATCCTTACATATTTCATAGGACTTTTTCATATGCTTTGGAATCTTAGTGGTTTCAGATCCAGGTTGTAGTACCAAAATCGTCAGTTTGAGGTATAAAAGGAATATGTTGCTATAAAAATTGATACATCGAGCAGTTATTACGGACTAACTAGAACTTCGCTTTATTTCTCATGTTGATTACCTAACTTCACGACCCAAACTCAGTTATCAAATATTGTACCAAACTCTGTCGTTTTATCTCTCTTCATTCACCTCCATAAAAGGTTCAGTTTTTCGCAATTTTAGTTTACTAGGAGCACAGTGGCTAACTTTCACGCACTTTCTTCTCCATTGGCCAGCCTTTGCAAGGCTGAGATTGGAACATTTCGGCAGTCCTATCTTCGACGAACCAGGAAAGGTAGCAGAAACCGACAATAGTCATCTCAAAAAATGTGTGTTAGGCTCAAAGCGCCTTAACAATTTGTAAGTTTGCATCATCTACTTAGAAGTTTTAGGTCACAACGGACCAGCGTTATAAGCTGTCTAAATGAGATCTCTGTTAGTGTCGACCTCATAACCTGCCTACCCGTGGAACGCAGAATCAAAAATCATTCATTATTTGAATAAGGGACATCCATGAAGACCTAAAAACCACATCCGATTTTAAACTAACTCTATTAAGTTTTTGATTTCAATTTACTTAACCATCCTTTAACGCTATTAATGATCTCATATGAGATTTAATATAACGGATCTTCTACGATCGTCATAACCTTGAATCAAGGTTGACTTGAAACAAAAAGCAAATCTGTCGCAAAGTTCATCAGCTCTTAGCTCTAGTTTAAATAGCTTTGGAAATATTATTTGGAAGAGAGACTGTTGTAGTGACAGTGGGACTCTCAGGTTTTATTTCCGAAACCAGCATTGAGTGTAAACCAAAAAGGCTTCAAACCATGTAACTAATCACCCTCAGGGTCTACAAGTTGTAGTGCGCTTCTCAGGATTACTTTCCAAAAAGAGTGTTGAGTTTTAACCAAAAACTGTCAAATTTTGGACAAAAGAGTTCAAACACTGCCTCAAACCACTCTCGGGGCCTACAAGCGCACGAAAGCCAGCTACTCGTTAAAAAGTCATTAGTTACCTAAATTAAATGAAATCTGTCTTAAATCGCAACCTAGAAACAATAAAGCATCTATACTTATTAAACATGCGCCTCCATCTCTCTATTTTCTTATAATACATGTTTAATATGCTTTAAATTACGCCCAACTCCAGTATATATTCATTCCGCTTCAATCTTATTTAGTCCACAGAGGCCGTCCTCTCTCTCACGATTGTAGCACTGATTCATGCTCTTGAATTTGCTGTACTTTAAACGAAGGCAGACAACAAACAGCTGACCTATGCAAACATAAATCGGATTTTATTGTTAAGTTGATTATATTTCACTTTATTTACATAATGTCCGCAATACTGGCAAACAACTGATGCCAAAGCAAACAACCGAAAATGCACAAGAAGAAAACAGCGGTTGAACAAATGTGAAGAGAAATGGAATTCAATGGAAATCGTATGCCACAGAGTGCATTCCCCGGTGTATTATTGCGTGGGAAGTTCTTGTTTATACACAGTTTTCACTATTTCTGTAAAATATGAAATAATTGGGCTGATACGCGCGGCTAAGCGGATTTTATTATTATTTTACGATTTTTGTTTCATGAAATATTTGTTTTAGGAATCGATCTTTAATGAAGCTGCTGTAGGAATGGTGGATGAACTGAAGGATGGAGTATGCTTCTATGTTATAAAGTTGATATTTTGAATATAGAAAAGTTGAGATAAGAGGTTATATGCTTAAATTATTAGTTGTTAAGAGAGATATCCTTCACATCTATCTAGAGATAGTTGTGCCTGAATAGCATATAAATCGACCATTTAAACACCAATAAGTCTCAGAGAATTGGGAAATTCAGATTTTTTTAACTAAAAAAAAAACTATGCAATGGAAACAACTCATAATAAAACATTGATTTTTGGTTATAAAGTGGTTATATATTGGTTATAAAGTGGTTATACATTGGTTATATATTAGTTATATATTAGTTAAATCTGACAGCGCAAGTTTAAAAGTTGATAGATACATAAACGACGGAAAAACGTTATAATAGAAACAACTCATATTGAAACATAATTTTGTGTTTTGGTTATAAATTGGTTATATATTGGTTATATATTGGTTAAATCTGATAACGGATGAGCAAAAGTTTATGCATACATGTATGAAGAAAAATCGATGGAATAGTAACAACATGAATTGAAACAAAATTTAGAGTTTTGGTTATAAATTGGTTATATTATATATTAAAAAAGTGAATTTTGATTTTCTGATGATAATTTTTGTTTACTTTTTAAAAGTCACGATATATATTTATTTATAACTTTACAGTGTCCAGCGAAAAATTAAAATTTAAAGTATCCTTTCCAAAAATAATTCTCTGTGTAGTTGTTGACAAATGCCTACATATATTTTTCACTGTAACAGCGTAAAGGTTCCTTTGTAATTTTACTCAGCGCAAAGACATGCTGGCGCTCCTACTCAATTGTCTGCGGATTTATTTGAAATTTTCTGTTCACAAAAATCTTGCGTTTTTTCACAAAAACTCAATATTTTTCCAGCAGAACACACAAGCAAATATACACACACACACACAAATATACATATATGTATGTGTATATGTGCGTTAGTATCCTATAACCAATAGCCTGATATATGCTGGCAAATTTGCTTGTTAGCGTGTGTGCGTTGCAGGCATTCGCTGCCGCTCTGGTTCAACGTCACGGCCATTCGCACGCACACTTGTCTTGTCTACCAGTCCAAGTATGCGTTTGTGAAATTCCTTTAAAGGCAGCAATGCACAAGTACCCATTTCGCAAATAAAAAAATAAAAAAATGGAGGTAAAAAAGAATTCATAATAATAATAGGGAAAATCAATAGTCTTACCAAGTGTGGTGTAGTTAAAGAATAGCTGTATGAAATTGTTTGCTGAAGAAGCAGAAAGGCAGTAGAAGCATGAGCGAAGATGCTGTGCATGAGTGTAAGTAAGATATGTTAGCATCGAATAAAGGACTAACCAGTTAGGGATATGTGTTGACGTTGAATGCGCTGTAAGTGAAAAATGTCCTTTTTCACATGTCACAATCATAAGTTGAACATAGAAGAGACTATGACATACAAGCATATATGAACAAACGAATTTTCCTTTTTGGTTTTTTATTATTTTTTTTTTGTGTAAAAATATACTGTAAAAATATATATGTGTGTTAGTATCATGCATTGAACAGCTTAGCGTCCGTAGCCACCTATATACTATAAGCCTACCATCTTCTATCATAATCAGTTAGGCCATTTGTCGACTAGCTAATATTTGCTTTAAGCCTTTAGCTTTTGACATGCAAGTCTATTGACAACTTACACCCACTCCAATTCAATGTGGTGACTTGAAGTAAGCACTTCCACACTTTTTTTAACCAGCCCGCAGGCATTTCGCTTTAAAAAGTGCGTATACGCCACCCACGTTGGATGCAGGATGTGCTCTGCAGCCATACTACTTGCCAATTCAACACTCAACCGCTCTGCGCACAACCCAGCAATTTTTCGACAACAATTGCCCGGTGGTCATGCCAATAGTTGCACCTTTATTTAATTGTTGGTTGCCACAGTTATGGCCAACTATTGTTGCCAATCACAAAAAAAAAAAAAATAAAACAAAAAAGCAATTTTAGAAAAATGCTTCGGAGCGTCCTTTTGGCCAAATTGAAAACGTCTAAATTTTTTGGCAGTCAATAGCCGGTGCAAAAGTGGCGAGTCATTGACACAACACAGCGCAATAATACCATAATGCCAGCAACCGGAAACAGGATGTTGACATTTAGGTGAGCAGTTACAATGTAACAGCATGACAGCGCACATATGTTGGCTAACACATATGCACACACATACATTATTTTGTTAAGAATATAGAGATGTTGTAGAACTATGCGTGCGTTCGACCAATTCTGTTTTGTTGTTATTTATTTATTATTATTTTAGTTTCATTCATACTTTTCTTTGCATTTTCGTTGCTACTGTTGCTTAGTGTCAGGATTTTGATACTTGATTTTGCTGCTTTTGACAACATTATTATTGTTATTATGATTTTACCTTAAATTTCTTGCAGGTTTCAATTTTAGTTTTGTTGATATTTGTTATTCTTCTTTTGCAGACTACACAGTTTTTGAGCTCAATCAATTTGGGTAGTTTTTGGGTAAGTGAAACTGTTTACCTTTACATTTGTAAACAACCGAATATGGTTATGTATATTTATTAATATATTTCTATGGCAATATATTGCCTAACTGTATTTTTTTATTGCTGAAATTTAAATTATTCGATGAAAACCGAACCGAAGTAGAGTCCTTTGTCAAATAAAGTTTACGCAACTGAAGCTTTAAATTCAATAAATTTACTTTAATAAATATTATCAGATATTTGCTGGAAGTAAAAACAGCTTAAAACGATTTGTGCTATTTTAAAATAATCTACTGGTTTTTATGCAGTATGGCGTCAAAATATATTTTTTGGAATATCAACATAATCATGTTTGTTCCCACCAACTAGTGAGTTTATAATAATTTTATAAAGAAAACGCCAGCGCACAACCCTGGGAAGGAATGGTTGGCGTTCTCACTTTAGCTCGCCTTCAAACGAATGATCTTTGGCTAGCCAGAGGGTATTTGGTCTAAAACCGGAAGTCATGAGCTGCTTGAGCCATATGTTAAAGTATCGTTTCTGACCTCTCCCAAGTGAAGGGCGCTGAAAGAACTTGCGTGAACTTCTACACATGACTTCATCCTCTTGCCACATTATCATATATGTACATATGTATATTCACATAACCTTAATCTATAATTTTCTGAGAAGTAAAAACTCGATGTGTGAAACTGTTTCTTTTTAAATCCATTGTTGAGCCAATAAAGGAAAAAATTTAAAGTTGCTTTCCTAAACATAAATTCTATCACAGACTAGATCAGCTAATGAAAAGTTCTGTAGTTAGAGGCTATAAAAGATCATATTGCTTGCTTGAAGAAATATGCTTTATAAGACTTATGAGTTACAAGTTATCGATCAGAAATCATCAGGAGTACTTGTAAACTCTCGGAAGGTAGAAGTTCTAACTGAGCATTGACCGATCGGTACAAATGATTAAGATTAAATATCGTACTAGAAGCCAGCTTATTTAACTGTTTGTAAGAAGATGAGATAGAAATGTTTCAATACTTCTTCCTCGAATGTCCGGTTTCGCCAGATCAAGGCAAAAACATCTTAGCTCTCATACCTTTAGACAGACCAGCTGAAAGCCAGCGAAAAAAGAAATAAATCACCGAAACAGATTTTTGTTGGATTCAGCGCGTTTTTGCTAGTAGAAAGCTGATGTTCATAGAGGACTTTTCCATTTTGCTTGTATTTTGTTTTAATATCGCAAAAAAAGCCTAACTTTTAATCAAAAAAGTGGCTTAATTCGGTACTTCTGCTTTAGTTCCACCAAAAAATTTAGTGGTCGTTTCTAGTAAAAATAGTTTCCTCTCTATATTTCTTCTATATACATATATACACATTAAACATGCTTTCATTATTGGAGTTTATGAACTTTTCCATAAATATTTCCAGTCGTTGGTATGTTTTGGTCTCAAACAATGAAGATGCATTCATATTTCTACCTCAGAACTCATGAGTTAAATAAAACTTTACCAATCGAAAGACAGCCGCTTAAGAAAGTAGATTTAGTTGTAAGGTTACTAGAACAAAGTAGAAAAAGCAGCCCTGCACAAGCTTGGTTATATTTCAGCTTGATTTGTGGTGAATAGACTTCTAGGTACAATGTGATTTCATGACCTTTTCCTACCACATTCCACCACTTTTGACTACATTATGCTATATAATGTGATTTTATGAAATTATCCACCATTTCGTTATTGTCATTATGCTATGAAAATTTGGGAAGAATGTCTATTATTTGCCTCATCATGAGCCCCAACTAAAAAAAAAGCTTTCGTAAGACTCATATTCATACCGAAGTGTCGTTGAGGAGCGATGATATTTTAGTACAGCGAATTCTCCATATCATGGAACGATGTTTTCTCTCATAAAATAGTGAGTTTTTAAAAATCTAACGACAACTGAGCGAATTCTTGGTATTTTACTTTAACTAGACTCTCTTAAGTGTCAGTATAGTTCAAAGAGTTAATAACTGGACATACTGGAGACTCTTCTGGGATTCTTCTTACTCCAAAAAATACATTTTCCATCAAAAAGTAGCGAAAAAGTAATAAATATATTTTTATAACCTTTACTTTATGGCATTTTCTATACTCAATAGCGCGCACAGAGTATATCCTTTCACAGGGCAGCAAACCTTGAATTCATTTTGGGCTTATCTAAACATAGAATCCAATGAATATTTAATTTATAGCAGAAAGTAGAGCAAAGTTTGTTTACATATTTGCTACATAAATTGCATTATTAAATAAAGTCATTTATTAATGGAAAAAATCTGCCTGCCGCCGCCCTACGGAGTCAACAAGGATATATGAAGATTAACAATTCATAAATAAAGCGGTGATAAGCTGCTGTACAAGCAGCATATAGCCATACAGCTGGGCAATAATAATTTCTAATATATACGCACATAAAAAGTTGTAAGTGTGTGTGTGTGTGGTATGTTTTTAAGTATGCGCGTGTATATGTGCTTTTCACTGCCTGTGTCAACAATATCGATTTTTTTCGAAAACGCTTTTTGTTGTCCAACAATGTTTTCTTTGTGCACATACATACATATTTATCATATATACTATACATATGTAATATATATATTTAAACGTTTTTGTTGTTTTAGCTAGTTGTTATGCCTTGTCGTTGTATTTGATATTAGAATAATAATATTTCATATTGCCTGCTGTGCTGTGCTATGCTATGCTGTGCTATGTGTGTATGCTTTGTTGCTTTATTTGCAGTAAGCCTGTATGAGTGTGGCTGTGTGTGTGGACAAGCTTTGGCATTTATTTATTTTGTTTTAACATTTCTGTTTGTTGTTGCGCATGTTTTTGTTGTTGTTGATAATTCAATTTCACATGACATGACTTCATCGTTATTTCATAAATACATCAACACAATTTCAGACACATGTAAACATATTTAGATAGCAATACTGTAAAGGTTAGGGTAGTCCTTAAAAAATTTATATGAAAAATAAAAAAAAATTATTAAAAAAAAATTTTTATTTTACTTTTTTTTAACACATATCGTCCGAAATGAAGAAAAACAAATTTAACTTCAAAATTTTAAAAGATTTCTTACAAGCGCTGGGTTCCGATCTCTCAGTTTTTATAGCAGCTATGTGCTATAGTGTTCCGATCTAAACCATTTCTAATTTGGGCAAAAATTCGTGCAAAATTTCTTGACGATATCTCATCAGTTGAAAAAGTTTTCCATACAAGCACTTGACTTGGACCAAGCAGTTTGTATGACAGCTATATGCTATAGTGGCCCCATTTGAACGATTTCTTGGGAGATAAGATTATTGTCTTAGATAATAATACAGGCCAAATTTCTTGAAGATAACTCGTAAATTGAAAAGGTTTTCCATACAAGTACTTGTTTACAATTGTTGAGCTTGTATGACAGCTATATGATAAAGTGATCCGATCTGAACCATTTCCACGCAAATTCTGCGGTTGATTTAGGAAATAATTTTTCCCGAATTTCGTGCAGATATCTCGTCAAATGAAAGAGTTTTTCATACAAGGGCTTGATTTAGATGGATCAGTTTGTATGACAGCTATACGCTATAGTAGTGCGATACCGGCAATTCCGACAAATGATCAGCTGCTTGGTAAGAAAAGAACATGTGCAAAGTTTCAGATCGATATCTCAAAATCTGAACAATAGACAGCATATACGGACATGTCTAAATGGACTCAGTCAATCCTATAAATATTTTGTGGGTCTCCGGTTTTTCCTCTTCGTGTTTCACTATTTTGTCCACCCTAATGTGGATGTATGTGTGAGTTCATATAGATATATGTATGTATGTATAAGTGTGTACGGCTGTGTTTGTGTGCCTGTGTAGTCACGCATTAAGCGATTTTTGCACACTAATGGGTCACTTACTATGTATGGACAGTTCAATGATGCTTTTGTAGCTAGAGATGTGCTGTGTATGTGTGTGTCATGGTATGCATGTGTCTGCATATGTGTGCGCTTGCATAAATGTATTTTGATTAGTTCGCAAATAGTTGGCATTTTTAGTAAGCGCACAAAATTGTAATGCAATTTATTACATAATCAATTGATTGAGTATATTTTGTTGGTAAAGTGAGTGATTTTGTGATTTTTGATAGAATTTTTTTTTTGAAAAATTCTCAAAATTTCCAGAATTTATTATTGCTGCTTTCTACGGTTATGTAATTTAATTTCTGTAATTCAAGAAATGCTGTCGATACATATCAACTGAATTGAATTAAAAATCTTGCGCTATAAGTTCTAAGCGCTCACCTTGAAGGCCTTCCGCTTACTTGTTGCAACGAAAGTTTTGTGGCAGCCATAAATTTCGCATTCTGCGTTTACCTTGAAAACGTTAGTCGCTAACGCTGTCCTGCATTCATCTTTAGCCATGGTATCACTCTAAGCAGGGGTATACCGTTACAAGTATGCGTCTGTTCACAGCTTTGTTGCAACATGTTAATGTGCTGTTACCGAAGTACGCATGCGGGGCGGAAGTGACAACATTTCGGTGGCATAGTTTATGGTCTACTTTGCATGCGATGCGCTGCAAAAGCGCTAGACGCCAAACAACAACAACAAGCAGTACAGCAACAATAGCCGAGTACATTATGTGGCATGGTTATTGTGAGTGTCACATGCTCCTTTGCGGATTTTCAGCAAGTAGGGAGTACTATTTTCAACAACAACTATGCGAGCGTAACTACAACATCATACCGCCAACACCAACAACAACAGTTCGGCTTGTAAGCTTAACTCGCCATTGCGACTGCGATTTATTGCATGCGCCACAAATGACAGCGGCAAGCACACACACAGTTATGTGTGCCGCTCTGGCTGTTTAACGCCAGTCTTGTGTATGGCATTAAATCAGTTTGGGCACCTTTAGTGCCTTCAAGTAGCTTCAAATTGATTGCTTTGCTTTGTAGTTGCAGCTTTCGCTGAAGCCGAGCGGTTTAGTCTCGGTTGGTCGATTTTGTGAACAGAAAGGTTAAAGTTATATATTAGTTTAGAGCTTGCCTCACATTTTTTTTTAAACTGTTCAGTAATAACAGTATAGTTTTAGCTGTTTGGTCTGAATTTCTTATTCTTCTTTCAATATGATTCGAAACACTTAAATTTTTTTTGAGATTTTACTAGTCTCATAAGAACTAGTTATTTTCTGTACCGCTGAGAGATCAAGAATTGGCCTTCGAGTCTTAAATTTTCGTAGAAGTAATCTTGCAGAATTTTTTTTCATAAATATCTATTAATATTTAGGAACAAACACTGAAGCTCACATCGAGGGGTTGGGTTCCTCACATCGAGGAGGTTAGGCTCTTGTTTTACAGCTCTACTCTTGAAAGCCTCAAATCCGCAGAAACAGAAAAATTATCACATTCAGCTATTGATTTTAAGTTTCAAAACTAGAATTCAATGCTTAAAATGAGCAACTTTAAGACTTGTACAACGAGTAAACAGCTTAGAGCTCAGTAGAAACCCAAAGTTTTTGGATTTTAGTTGCACTGAACACATATTTTTCGCTATGTTGAAGAAGACACTCTTTTATGAGAGTTTTAACAATAATTTTCATGATATTTTTCAACAAAGTGGAGTCTATATTGCCAGAAACTAATTACTAACTCATTTTGAAAGCAGTACTGTTTCCACCGAAGTATAGTTTTTAGCTTGATGACAAGTTTCCGAACACTGCCCCAGGAAATTTCGACAACATGAATTAGTATGCTAAGTTTAGACGTGGTGAAATGAACACCGAAGACGGTGAATGCAATGGACGTCCAAAAGTGGTTGTGATCGACGAAAGCATCAACAAAGTCCACAAAATTATTTTGGTAGACCGTAAAGTGAAGTTGTTCCAGATAGCAGACACTCTAAAGACATCAACTGAAAGAGTGCAATATATTATTCACGAATATTTGGTTATGAGATTTGCTCTGTGCAAAGTTGCTGCCGCGTGAGCTCACTTTTGACCAGAAACAACCACGAGTTGATGATTGGGAGCAGTGTTTGGAGATGTTGAGGCGTAATCAACCCGAGTTTTTGCGTCGATATGTGAGAATGGATGAAACATGGCTCCACCATTTCACACTGAAGTCCAATCGACAGTCAGCCGAGTTGACTGCATGCGATGAAAACTGGCAAGGTTATGGCGTCTGTATTTTGGGATGTGCATGGAATAAATTTTATAGACTTCCTTGAAAAAGGGAAGGATCATCAACAGCGACTATAACATAGCGTTATTGGACGACCGTTTGAAGGATGAAATTGCCGATAAACGGCTGCATTTGAAGAAAAAAAGTGCTTTTTCACGAAGACAATGCGCAATGTCACAATTTAGTGAAAACGATGGCAAAAATCCATCTATTTTCGAATTGTTTCCGCCTGCACTGCATTCTTCAAATCAGATCGCAAAAATTTGTTCGTTGTTAAAAAATTTTCGTCGAATGAAGACTTATTTTGAAGCAAAGGACAAATCGTACTATCAAAATGATTTCGAAAAGTTGCTATAATCAGTGTACCACGCTTCAATTGAATTATGTTGAATAAGTACTCGAATTTTTTTAAATAAAAAGTGTTTTACCATGGAATGCCGAAGACTTTTCAAGTGACCTGTTACATATGGTCACCTAAAAGCCTAAACAACGTATCCTTAAAAAAAAAAGAATTTAAAATCGTTTTCATATATTATAACCAATATATAACCAATTTATAGGTAGGTAGGTGTGTATGATAACCAATGCATAACCATATTATAACCAAAACTCAAATTTTGTTTCAATATTAGTGATTGCTTATGAAAAATTATGTTACGCTGTTTTGCATTTTAGGTGACGATGTATTCTTAGTTCCGGCAGAATCTCCTCAGCTTCAGACTAATAGGCTGATCTATCACAAATTTGGATTAAATAACACTGATAGTGAAATCTCAAGTTTAAAAAAATTTCAATTTTTTTAGAACGCTGAATTTGTGTTAGAGTTTAGCTAGAGATTAAAAGAGCTAGAATTCAGTTCGTTTCAATTAATCAAATCTAAGCTTCAAAGTACGCATTCTCAAACAGACAGCAGATTTTGCATACTAATGCTAATCCTAGATCCTGAACTATTTTTTTTTTATAAATTATGTGTAATTTGTTTTGTTTAAAGCCGCTAAAAATTCCATTCAGCCATTTACTTCTATTTTCAACAATCATTTTTATAACAACACAATTGGCTCAGCTTTAAATAAACAATATTCAAGCAGTTCTCTGCATATGTGTGCCAAATTAGCAAGAATTATACACATACAAAGCTAAAAGCACATAACCCACACACAGTCTTTAATCGATTGTTGAAAATGAAAGTCATTGAAGTGGCTGGCAGAAAAATATTAGGTCACTAAACTTGATATCACATAAGTCACAAGCAAAGAAAGCTTGCGTTTATGAAATGTGCCAACCGCAAACTGTATATATACTATATATAAATACATATATCTATATACATATATTATTATTATATACGAGTCGGTACATATTCTGGTAGCTAGAGCACTACTTAACGGCAAATATCTGTGGTATCCTTTGATTATTAAGGGTATTGCAAGGCTGCAGCAGAAAAAAATATACATACAGCCTGCCACACAAGCTAAATAAGCTATTTGCAACAACATGTGTATGCATGTAAATCTACGCTTGCTGCTGCTATCATATTTGAACACAAAAGCTTAAAGCTTGCATTATTCTCTGTATAGGTATGTATATATTAGTATAAGTATACGTATGTTTTAGTCTCAGTGTATGTAAGTATTAGGATAAGTGTATTTGTGTATATGCATTTGTAAGTGTTACACTTTGTATCTGTCGAAGGCATGCTGAAGCACCTACGAAATAATGAGGTCAATATATTTCAGAAATAATTACAATGCTCACTCTCCGCAGCATTAAGGTATGCAAGTGGCAACACATACTCATGTAAGTGTATGTGTATGCGGCATAAACATGCAAAAGCTACAAGCACTTGTACGTTGACACAAAGGATACTAATGCCCTTATATATGACGCTACAAACACATCATACACACGTACACTTATATTATAGAGAGCAACAAAATGACATCCTAAGCACTTCGAGTGGCTGGAAAATAGGAGCTTCGCAGCAGCCGACAGGGCAAGGAGGTGTTAATGAAAGGCATGGAAAATTAGGTATTTATGTTCGCATAACTGTGTATGCATGTATGCTTTAATCTATTGCTAGTTTGTGTTTGTTCGGGCCAGTTGAGATCCTTTAACAAGCATATACGAGCTATTTGGCGACAAAAATATAGAGTTACCCAGTGGCAACGTGGATTAGTGAGGATTTTCAAAATGTCTGTTCATGTATATGATACTTATAATGCGTAAGCAATAATCTGCGTGATATATTTAGAACGATAGCAATTAATCCACTTCAATTTTCTTTGATTAAAGGCAAGTCTAAGTTGCTTGTTAGTATCACGTAAAGGCCATTTTTAACCAGTTAAGAACTAGTAAAAACAGATATCTAGTATAAGTACTTGAAAGTTGGAAATGTCATTTCTAAACAGCTAGATCTCTACCACATTCTCTGATTAAAGGCAAGTTTCAATTGCTTTTTTAGTATCAGCTAAAGTCCAATCTCAACTAGTTGAGAACTAGTGGAAAGTGATCTTGAATGCGTATAGAAGAAGCATGTGTTGTTTGCTTAAAACTAGGTTGTTATAGTAACAGATAATAACAAATGCTTTCCCAACATCACCTGTAGTCCACTTTGAACTAGTTGGGAACTAGACGCATTTTTTTGATTTTTTTTAATTGTTGGATGATTTCTGTATTTTTCCTTCTTATAAAAACTACAAATGACATTATACCATTTCTAGAAAATTTTGAGCTAGTTATGAACTAATTCGGAACTAGTCGAATGAAATACTTTACGGGATTTTACTAAAATGTTAGAATCGTTAAAGAAACACAATACATAGTTTCAATACACCAATTCCAGTTCATTTTGAACTAGTTTGAGTGTAACTCATTATAACCTATAGGCTACTTTGAACTAGTTGGGAACTAGACGTTTTTATTGTCGGTTTTTTTAAATTGTTGGATGACGTTTGTTTTATATAAACACTAAATATAATTCGAGTATACCACTTCCAAAAAATGTTTGAGCTAGTTATGAACTAGTTGTGAACTAGTTGAAAGAAATATGTTGCGTGAGTTTTCTGAAATGTTCCTTTATAGAAACACTGTATATGATTTCAACCATTTTTAGTCCATTTTGAACTAGTCTTAATGTAACTAGTTGGTAACCAGTCGCATTTTTTTTGTCATATTTTTGAACTTTTGGATCATTTCTTTGATATTCCTTTATAAAAATAATATATAAGATTCCACTACCATTTATAATCCAATTAGGACCAGTTTGGGAATTAGTACTAATCTTATTCAAAAAATTTAAGCATATTCACTTAACAGTGCATTTGAGCTAGTCACTTACATTCTTACCAATGGGTTTACGAATACAGCTACGCATGCATATACTCTTACCAATATTTAAGCATAAATTTCAGTTTAATAAATATATTTAACCATAGACAACATAGATTTTCATTATCAAAATATGGATCAACCATATCAAACACACACATACACACATGCACACACGAAAACATGAAAATAGAGCTTAGAATAACAATATTAGTAGCACAAGAGCAAAGTATTTCAAGCAGCCTTAGCCTGCGACATGCCGAGCTAGACGAGTAGCAGCAGGAGCAGCAGCACTTGGTGAAACTCGAGACTGATGCCAAGGCAATACAACACAATAAAATACAATAATATAAAGGCAGCAAAAACAATACAAGCTAATGCTGTAAATGTGTGACAATATAGCAAGCCATGCCGAGCGTTGTAGTAGGCAAAGCCAGCAGGTTCTGAACAAAGAAAACAGTTGGCTGTTAAGAAAAGTAAGTGAAAAAAAACGAAATAAAATCACAAGCTGTGCGACGACTGCTGCTGCTAAAAGGAGCAACGAAAAATGCGAAGAAAAACATGAAAAAATAAAACTGATATTTTCATGATGCTTCATAGTTGCAGGATAGTTTTCGCGTGTGTGTGTGTGTGTGTTTTCGATGTATTTGTGTGTCAGCATGTGAGACTGTGGTGAGTTTCGCTTGCACACAGTTATGACAACAGCTGCTTGACAAGTCACGCGGCTTCCTAAAAGCAGACCACAATATACTAGTACAAAGCGCACACATACATTGAGAAATCTACTGACATACATCATATATGTATGCATGTTTGAAGGGATGTGTATCTGCATAGTAGGCACTCAGCAGGCGCAAACTAGAATAAATGTATTTATGGTGACTTTAACAACGCACAACAACTATGCACGTGCATGTGTATGTGAGCATTCAGACACACACACATACATATATATGTAGTCAAGCACCTAATATAATGAAATCAGCTCTTCA
Organism: Bactrocera neohumeralis; assembly: GCF_024586455.1. Taxonomy (NCBI): domain Eukaryota; kingdom Metazoa; phylum Arthropoda; class Insecta; order Diptera; family Tephritidae; genus Bactrocera; species Bactrocera neohumeralis. The sequence continues at coordinate 78,534,932 of NC_065923.1, read as the reverse complement.
ACAAAGTATACTTCTAGCTGAAAGTATAAAATTGTTCAACAAAATTTTATATTTTTAGAGTGTAAGAGAGAGAGAGGGAAAGAGCATAAAAATAGCGCTCCTTACACTGCTTATTTTTATGTGAATGTAGTCAAATTTCCCAGTTTTTTAGTCTACTCTAGTTTTGGGTAATTTCTGTTACGCTCGCCAACAGCAACATAGCTGAGCGCATTTGTAGAGCAAATGTGAACATAAAGAATTTTCTTCAGTTAAAGAATTTCTTAGTTAAGCAGGCATACATACACACACAAGCCGATATTATTGCACATAATGCTCCTAGATTGCTAGTTAATTAGGCGTTGTTGTTATATAGCATATTTATAGGTTTGTTTGTATGAGTATGAGTATTAGAAAATTCGTGGAAATCAAGTTTTAATTATAGTCAAGATGTTCCGTGGCCTTTGAGTATTGAATTGTGCAAAGATGTCGTTTAAAATATTGGTTTTTGATCAGAAATGAAATAATTCAATGATTAGTATCCACGTTTAATTAGTAATTCTGAGAATGCTTTTAATTTATACCTTTATACACAAGAGTGTCAGAAATTAATAATTGTTTATGGAAAATTTCATGAACTTTTAAAATTCTTACCGAATTATGTGACAAAAATTGAAAAATGTAATATTTTGACTGTGTGATACGCTTTTATAATATAGCCCTATTATAGAAGGTACTCCATTGCAAATAAGTTGATTTCGAGGCAATATATGTATGTATGTATGGAAGCAACAACAATTTGAAGCTTCTTATTTGTGATAGTTGCAATTTTTATATCCACAATTTTGGGAATTTACTTTTCTTACCATCTGTTGAGGGGTTTGAACAATATCCGGCTTGGTAAGGAGCTTAACATACCCATTCTCACATTGATTGACTGATAAATTATTATGGGCATTGCCATGTGAATGGCTTTTAACACGAAAGAATATTAATGCTACCATTTTAATTCATTTTAATTTAATGTTAGTTTGTATTTTAATTAGTTTTAATTTTAAATTTACTTTTACTTTTATGTATTATTTAAATTTTAAATTTATTTTCAGTCTAATTTTAATTGAAATTCAATTCATTTCCATTTTAGAGCTTAAGTGAATTTTTAATATTAATTGTAACTTAAATATTAATTTTAATTATACTTAATTTCAATTTCCCTTTTAAGTTAAGTTTTTATTTTAATTTAAATTTAAATTTTAGTGTATAATTGAATTTTTAATTGTAACTTCAATTCTAACTTAATTCTCTATTTTAATTACATTTAAGTTTACATATTAATTTTAATTGTAGTTTGAAATAGAATATTAATTTTAATTTCGATTTTAATTTTAATTATATTTAGTTTCAATTTTCATTTCAATTTTAATTTAAATTTTAGTGCTTAATTGAGTTTCTAATATTAAATTTCACTTTAATTTTTATTTCGATTTTAACTTTAATTTAATATTTGATTTGAATTATAATTAATTTTAGTTTCAATTTCCATATTATTTTTAATTTTAGTTTTTTTTTTTATTTTTTTTAATTTAAAAAATTTTTTTTTTTTAATTTTAATTTCAATTTCCTTTTTAAGTTTAATATTAATTTTTACCTTAATTTCAATTTTAGTTTATTTTTATAATAAAAAAGTAATTATTTCTAATTCAAATTTTAGTTTCGATTTTAATTACAAATAATTTTATATTAAAATTCCGTATTAATTTTATTTTAAGTTTTAATAATTATTTTTATTTATTTTTTTTAAGTTTCATATTAAATTTAAATTTGGTTTTACTTACATTATAATATATTTAATTTTAATTTCAATTTTTAATTTAATTTTAATTTTTGTCTTAATTTAGTCTGAATTAAAATTAATAAAAATATTTAAATAAATTATTTAATTAATTTTAATTTAGTTGAATGTATTAATTTAATTTTGTTTTTAGTCTTCATTTAACCTATTTTTAAATAAAAAAAATTTAAATAAATTAGTTAATTTAAATTTTTAATTAATATGTAAATTAATAATTTATTATTAATTTTAAATGGGGAAAAATTATGACTAAAATTAAAATTAAATTTATTAAAAATGAAATTAAAATTATTAATTAATTAATTATTATTATTAATATTTTTAATTAACTAATTAATTCATTTAAAATTTTTATTAATTTTAATTTATTTTTAAAAATTTTCTAACTAATTCAAATAAGGAAACTATTAGTACTTAAAACTAAATTAATGTAAATGTTATTTTTTGAATTATGTTTATTTTAGATACCGAAATAATTCAAAAATATCTTTAAAAAATATTCTTAAAAATACGTATTATTTAATATAACTCCAATAGTTTAATTTTTTAAATTATTATATTAATATTTTTCAATAAATTTTTAAATATTGCTACAAATTTAAAAATTTTTTTTAAGCCGCTATAAAAATAACAAAAATTCAACCCAAATGAAATAAATACTTTTTTTTATAAAAAGATGGCGCTACATGCCACACAGCTTCTATGAATTTAAAAATGGACTTTTAAAAATGCCAGCAACTATTCCAGCTTTGGAAGACAACATTTCCGAAAAAAATTCGAATTGGCGCCATAAAAACTTCGCTGAAAATGCCTTGAAAGTAAGAACATGCTCTCCTACCAAGTAAATAAGTTTTCTGCTCTCTCGTGCTGAGCGCAACTCAGTGAAAATATCTCTACCATTTTCCTACTAAAAGTGCCAGCAGCATGCCGCTATCGCTGCAGTATGTCCTCAAAGTCCTTTTGCCATAAAAATTCACCAAAGGCGTTGCGCTCCGTGCCGCATTAACGCTCACTCTTTCACACATTGCGCGCTCTCTATTATTAATTTAAACGCTCCCTGCTTGATTTTGTACGCACAGCTGACGCTCACGACCAGCAACGCAACTCCAATAGGCATACAGCCCGCGGACATGCCAGCTATGCGCTGCCGTTGTGAGGAGCGACGAAACAAAACCCACACGCACAACTCTGCTACCGCTCTTCGGCATGGCACAATGCGCTGGCACTCAGTAACTTTGTGACTCTGCTACTTTGTACTATAAAAGGTTGCCTCAGTGCGTCGAGCAGTTCAGTCTTCGATTAGAATGCCAATGTGCAGGACACGTAAACGTTAGTGTTAAGTGTTGTTGAAACGAACGCGCAGAGCAAAAGCAACATTATTCGCACATATAAAATACAATTGGAATACAGTGAAGTGCCAGCGCGTTGCTCATGAAGAAGAAACATAAAATAAGTTAAACAAATTACAAAATAACAAAATAAAATAAAAGTGTGTGAATTTTATTTAGTTTTACGAAAATATTGCAACTAAATAATAATTGTGTGCAACTGACAAAATTTTACGGGCGCGTCTTTACTTAAACAACAAATTACAACAAAAAAACGCTTACTTCACGTGATAAACGCACAGCAGCCGTGACAGTAGCCGAGCAGCCGAAGTGCGCGTTGCCTATTATTTGGTATCCACAAATTGGAACTCTCATAAATGCCACGCCGCGAGTGCACAACACTTGCAACACAAATGAAAATTTATTAGCATTTAATTTGATTTGATTAAATGTGTATACTTAACAGTGTGGCAGTGGCGCAAAGCCAGCGAAACGAACACAATTGATTGGCAGCGGTCAAGTGTATATATTTCCGGAAAAAGTATACACAGGCCTTGTGGCAAGTGCGCCGCGTGTAAATTGTATGTGCTTTTGTGCAAATTTTACGAACTAAACGAGCGCTGGTGTATGCCGAAAATAGCAAATAACGGTCAGAGGACTAAAACAGACGCATACAGGCAGCGCCAGTCGCCAAAAGTACGACACGAAGGAGCAAACGCCGAAGTCTAAGCATTTTGCTGTGTGTTGCACGGTTTTGTACTGGCTTTTTGGTGCTTTTGTGGGCGAATGAACGAGCGAGTGGCAGAGCCAAAATTAAAGTCGAAAAATACTTCGTGAAAAATCAAGCGAAAAACGCAAGGATTTGTGGCAAACGAACTTTAACGAAACGAAAAGCTGAGTGAAACACGCGTGGAAAATTAATAAAGTTCAAGCAGTTGTATAAAAAAATTGTAAAAATACAACAAAAATATAAAAAAGTCAATTTATGAAAAAAAGCAAAATTTTTGTAAATAAATGACTTAAAAAATTGCGATGATAATAATTAATTAAAAAGTTAAATTTATAAAAAATACTAAAAATTTTCAAAAATTATTATACAAGTAAATTTAAAGTTAAAAAAAATTAATTAATATAAAACTAAATAATTGAAATACTACGTAAAGAATACAATAAATACGTAAAACGAAAAGTAATTAATTCCAACACTAAAAACAGCATGTTGCACATATGTGTTGCAAGCCATGTTGCACGTATGTTAAAGTAACGCACATTAAAATAAAAACAATGCAAATTGCAGCCAACAAGCGCACATTAATTATTAAAAAACATTAACTCTACAAGGCCTTGTGGCAAGTGTCGCGTTATGTGTGCAACTAAAAGTGTATAGTAAATGTTAAAATCGCACAACAATGCGCAAAACAACAATTCAAACTGTAACTGCAAGCATTTGAGGCCATAAATAAAACGCGTTTGAGCGCTTAAACCATATTTGACACACACCAACAACACCACTACTTGCAACATCCTATTTAATTTTTAATTGCACAGCACTTTTTTGCTAAATTCTTACACAATGGCCAACTACTATTTACAAAAACAACAAAGTACACAAAAATTCTACCAACATGCCACACTAGTCATCACCGTGCTGCTAACGCTCATAGCTGGCGGCAATATGCAGCAGCAACAGCAGTTGATGCAACAAGCGCCCAGCTTGCAGCAGCAGCAGCAACAACAGCAACAGCTGCATGCAAGCAATACGAAACAGCAGTCACAGCAAGCGCAGCAGCATCAGCAACACTCCAACGCCATTATGGGCGAGGCGGGCGTGACCAATTCACAGTTGCCGCAACCGCCTACGGCGACACATTATGGTGGCGCCAATCTGCAGCCGGGTCTGGCAGGCGGCATGCTTGCCGGCACTGCAGCGCAGGATCCACGCTATGATGCGCCCGATGATTGCCATTTTTTGCCCGCGGCCGGGCCGGATAATCCAGAAATAGCGCTCACCTGTAATCTGCGTACGGTCAATAGCGAATTCGATACAACCAATTTCAGTGTGATACCCGCCGAGCATACGGTGGCGTTGCATGTCTTGTGCAACGACGAAATTATGGCGAAGAGCTCACTGGAGGCGCGCTCCTTTGCGCATTTGGTGCGTCTGCAGGAGCTCTCCATCCAATACTGCAAATTGGCCAAGTTCAATCGGCATGTGCTGGAGGGTTTGGCACAGTTACGCAATCTCACGGTGCGCACCAATAATATACTCTGGCCCACGATCAATTTCGACATTGAAGCCGATGCTTTTGCGGTGGCCAAGAATTTGGAACGTTTGGATTTGTCATCGAATAATATCTGGTCCTTGCCGGATAACATCTTTTGTGCGCTGAGCGGTTTGTCATCGCTGAATATGAGCGAGAATCGTTTGCAGGATGTGAATGAGTTGGGCTTTCGTGAACGCACACGTGAACAAGCGGCTAATACAGAGCATTCCACCGCAGCAACGCCTGAAGTGTCGACGAGTCGCCAGCAAACTGGCAGCAGCGCTAGCAATACCAGTTGCAATTTGGATTTGGAGATACTAGATGTATCTTACAACCATTTTGTGTTGCTACCTGCTAACGGTTTTGGCACTTTGCGCCGTTTGCGCGTGTTGCAAGTGAACAACAATGAGATCTCCATGATCGCAGATAAGGCGCTGAGTGGTCTCAAGAATCTGCAAATACTCAACCTCAGTTCGAATAAAATTGTTGCCTTGCCTTCAGAGCTCTTCACCGAGCAAGCTGGCACAATACAGGAGGTTTACTTGCAAAACAACTCGATCAGCGTGCTCTCACCGAAACTTTTCTCCAATCTCGATCAATTGCAAGCGCTCGATCTGTCGCACAATCAGATCACCTCAACGTGGATCGATCGCAGCACATTTGTGGGCCTGATACGTCTGGTGTTACTCAATTTGGCGCATAATAAACTCACCAAACTTGAACCGGAGATCTTCACTGATCTCTACACACTACAGATCTTGAATCTGCGTCACAATCAGCTGGAGAATGTCGCCGCCGATACATTTGCGCCCATGAACAATCTACACACACTTTTGCTCTCACATAATCGTCTCAAATACTTGGATGCTTATGCGCTCAATGGGCTCTATGTGTTGTCGCTGCTCTCTTTGGACAATAATGCTTTGATTGGCGTGCATCCCGAAGCCTTCCGCAATTGCAGCTCACTACAAGATCTCAATTTGAATGGCAATCAGTTGAAGACAGTACCGTTAGCATTGAGAAATATGCGCTTGCTACGCACGGTGGATCTTGGTGAGAATATGATTACTGTGCTGGAGGATAACGCCTTCAAGGGCTTGGGTAATCTTTATGGTCTCCGCTTGATTGGTAACTTTTTGGAGAATATAACAATGAATGCTTTCAAAGATCTGCCGAGCTTGCAGATACTCAACCTCGCACGTAATCGCATTGGCGTTGTGGAGCCTGGCGCCTTTGAGATGACCTCGAGCATACAAGCGATACGTTTGGATGGTAACGACCTAAGCGAGATCAACGGTTTGTTCAGCAATATGCCTTCCTTACTCTGGCTGAATATCTCCGACAATCGTTTGGAGCATTTCGACTATGCTCATGTGCCCAACACGCTGCAGTGGCTGGATCTGCATAAGAACCGTTTGGGCGAGCTCTCCAATCGCTTCAGCCTCGACACGCAAATACGTCTGCAGACTTTGGATGCAAGCTTCAATCAAATACAGCGCATTTCGCCCTCCTCTATACCGAACTCCATCGAACTACTTTTCCTCAACGATAACCTCATACACATCGTCGATCCGGACACTTTCATGCATAAGTCCAACCTGACGCGCGTTGATCTCTACGCCAACCAGATCAGCACGCTGGACATCAAATCCTTACGCATACTGCCCGTACATGAGCTGCGTTCGCTGCCTGAGTTCTACATTGGCGGCAATCCCTTTACCTGCGACTGCAACATCGATTGGCTGCAGAAGATTAATCACATTAAGTCGCGACAGTATCCACGTATTATGGACTTGGAGACCATCTATTGCAAACTGCTGAATAACCGTGAACGCGCCTACATACCACTCATCGATGCGGAGCCCAAGCATTTCCTATGCACTTACAAGACACATTGCTTCGCGGTCTGCCATTGCTGTGAGTTCGACGCTTGCGACTGCGAGATGACCTGCCCGACGAATTGTACTTGCTTCCACGACCAAACTTGGTCCACGAATATTGTGGAATGCTCTGGCGCTGGCTACACACAAATGCCACGCAAGGTGCCCATGGACACCACTGAGTTGTACATCGATGGCAACAACTTTGCTGAGCTGCCAGGGCACACCTTCCTGGGACGCAAAAATCTCGCTGTACTCTTCGTTAACAACTCGAATGTACAGTCGCTGCATAACACAACCTTCAGCGGTCTCCGTAGGCTGCTGGTGCTGCATCTCGAGGACAATCACATCGCCGAGGTGCGTGGCGACGAGTTCAGCAATCTGGAGAACCTGCGTGAACTCTATCTACAGAACAACCGCATAGCCAGCGTTGGCAATGGCAGTTTTCAGGCTTTGCGTAAGTTGGAAGTGCTGCGTTTGGACGGCAATCGGCTGGTGCACTTTGAGGTCTGGCAACTGGCACTTAACCCATACTTAGTAGAGATAGGGCTTGCAGACAATCAGTGGAGTTGCGAATGTAGTTACTTGATGCGCTTCCGCACCTACCTCGCACAGACGGCCGAGAAGATTGTCGATGCGGCTCGCGTCTCCTGTGTCTACAACAATGCCACCAGCGTGCTGCGCGAAAAAAACGGCACAAAGTGCACGCTACGCGGCGATGAGGTCACCACATATGCACACGCCAGCGAAATCGAACATCTACTGCCGCTGCTCTTAATCGCCACATGTGCCTTTGTTGGCTTCTTCGTGCTCATCTTGGGCATCTTCTGCTACCGCCACGAGCTCAAACTGTGGGCACATACAAACTGTCTGCTCAACATGTGTTATGCAGGCCGCAATGCGCACGGTTTCGTCGAGTCGCTGGACAAGGATCGTCTGTGTGATGCATACTTTGCCTACAGCTTACAGGATGAGCACTTCGTTAATCAAATATTGGCACAGACGCTGGAACATGACATCGGCTATCGCTTGTGTTTGCATTATCGTGATGTGAATATCAATGCGTACGTAACGGATGCCATCATCGAGGCCGCCGAGAGCGCCAAGCAGTTTGTGGTCGTGTTATCGAAGAATTTCCTCTACAACGAATGGACACGTTTCGAATATAAATCAGCATTGCATGAGATGGTGAAGCGTCGCAAACGTCTGGTCTTCATACTCTACGGCGATTTGCCGCAACGCGACATCGACATGGATATGCGTCATTACTTGCGTACGAGCACCTGTCTGGAGTGGGACGATAAAAAATTCTGGCAGAAGCTACGCATCGCACTGCCGCACATACGCAAGCGACCAATCACCGCCAATTGTCTGGCTACGCGCTCGGCCGTGAACATTTACGCTTCAGCGCACGAATACCAGCCCGCAAGCGGCAATAGCACCGTTGGTGGTGGCGTTGGTCTGCCAAATGGACACCTCAGCGGTGCAGGCATCGGCGTTGATAAGGCGCACTACTCCGACTGCAACAACTATGCGACCATTAATGATTGTGGCGTTGGCGCGCGCGGCTATGCGCCCATACCTACCGCCACTGCTGCCTGCAAGTTCAACACACTCAATGAGCTCTCGCACAAAATGCATAAAAATGATTTGCTGAATAACATCGGCGGCGCCGGCAGCGGTATGTGTGGCATTGGGCTCGGCGGTGGCGCCAAAACGCTCGATCATCATCACCACCTCCGCGCGCATCAGCAGCACGAGTACGCGGTGCCCGCTTATTTGGGTACGCTGAGCAACGGCCATGTGGGCGGCGGTGGTGGCAACGCGCCTACCTACGACAGCGTCGACTACGCCAAGCAGAAGCTGAGCGCCAGCAACAATTGCGACAACTGCACTGTGGGCACACAGAAACGCGTCACCAAAGGTGGCCTACACCCCAGCTTCTCATCCAATTTCACAGCGCCGCCTAACGGCACACTCACAGGCGCTTGCTACAACAGCTATAACTGCAAGAAACCATGCAATTGTGGCGCGCGCAAGCACGCGTCTGCCGCCAGTGATGACGGCATCAGCTGTCGCTGTGGCACTGCGAGCAGCGGCGCGCCAAAGGAGTTGGGCACAACAACGGCGGCGCCGACGCCGGCACTGGCTGCGTCTGCGACCACATGCAGCAGCAATAGCAGCAACAACAGCGAACGCAGCAGCAGTGTCACCAACAGCAGCAACAATAGCACCAGCTCAGCGGGTAGCGGCAATCGGCAACCAACCGAGCAGCTGGCACACTACGAATCCAGTTTATCGCTGAACGAGAGCGCAGCACTGAATGGGCCATTGTGGGCGTAACAACAACTGGATTTAGGTGGCGGCATTGCGGGCGGTAAAACGCGCATGGCGGTCTGCTTGAATGTGTAAGCGCGCCCCAAACAAATTGCCTAGCAAACGCAATGAAAATTTCTATGTATTTTAAGTGTGTATGCGTGCGTGTGTATATGTGTCAGCAAGTGCTTGAAATTGTGCGCGTGTGTGTTTTAGTGTAAAAAATGTAGAGCGCGTCACAGCGCCAGAGACAGACTGTGCAACCAGTGAATTTAATTAAACGCCTGCAAGCGCACACATATACATATGTGTGTGTGTATGTGCGCCTATGCGTATGCAGGCAGTCAGGCAACTAGTAGTTCTTGTATGTGGGCAGTGAATGTGAATTGTTGAGGACACTTGCTGTGGCATGTGTTGCAGCGACTCGCACAAATATGAGACTTTGTAAAAAGTAGCATACCAAAAGCAAAACTAGCGAACTAAAAACAGAACAGAAAAGCAACCAAACAAACACAAAACAAAGCAAACAAACAAACTACGTAAAACCGCTAACTAGTTCTAGTTACTTAAATTATAATTATTAAATTAAACTTAAATTATTACTTAACACTAAGCACTTAGCAAAGCGAGGCAGGCAAACTGAACAAAATAAGATAAAATAAAACAAATGATTTTCACTAGCATTAGAATTTACCATATAGCGGTTAATAAGTGTGCTTGTGTGTGTATGCGTGCGTGTTTATTGTATATGCGTGTATATATAAATTTAAATATATTTGATTTCTTTTTGGACTTCAAAATAGCAAAACGATAAAGTTTGAAAATTTAAATATAAAAAAATTAAAATTGTTAAATAGACTGATAAAATTAGTTATTACGTTTAAGTTTCTTATTAAAACTAATTATTAACAAACAAAATGCAAAATACAAAGACAACTAAAAACATTTTAAAATAAGTGAAAAATGCAAAATAAAGTTGAGAATCTATTATTGGCGCTTGAACAAAATTAAAAAATATTGTTTTTCTCATTTAATTTGGCAAAATTTTTAGGGAAGCGATATTTTGCAGTTGAGCAAACAAATTGTATAAGGTTTGGGTAACTTATATAATAGAGAGAGAGGGTGTGTGGTGAAATAAAAAAATATTTTTGTTTTGTAATTTAAAAAGCAGTTGAAAGGCTTAATGTTATATTGAAAACGATTTTCATATATTTATTTACTTTTTATATTTTAAATATTTTTAATCCTTGACTACAGAGGCTTCTAACATCTAATTATTTTTGATTTTGTACTTAGAGGCTTCAAATATTTAGTAATTCTTTATCTATAGCATTAAATTTTTCATTAAAGTAAAGTAGTTAAATTTTTTTTCAGTTTAAATGTATTTTATTTAGAAAATGATTTAAGAACTGTTTCCGGATTTAACAGCTTTTCAAATGCAATTTCCCTTCATATAGGTTATTTAAAATATTTTTTTTAACATTTCCCCAAATAAGAGGAGAAAAAGTAAGCTATAAAATAATAATGGAAGACTTCAAAATATTTTTCAAAAGTGTGACTTCGCAGCTTAATGAAAAAATTCGCCAACAGCGCTTAAAGGTAGGCAATAATAAAAGTAACTGCATACTTTTGGGATTGGCGCAACCGATTAGCAATTTTTGTACTTTTTTATGTCAAATTATATTAAAAAATTTTAGTGCATTATGAAAGCTTTCTCGTAATTAAATAATTTAAAAATATTTTTTTTTTTCTAAGTTAAGAAATGAGTTAGAAACAGTTACCAGATTCAACAGATTTGCAGATACAATTTACGATTATTTAAACTAGTAAATCACTCCCTAACATTACATGTGTACAAATTAGCCATAAATGTTTAGTTTTCGAAATACGCTTTAAAGTGCCATTTTTTATTTAATTAGTAAAATCGCTAACAGCGCCTAAAGGTAGGCACCATTTAAAGTAATAGCATACAGTAATAACATAACAGTAATCTTTTAACACAGACATTTTTCAAAAAATAAGCAGAATTTGAAAAAAAATTATAGCTTTGATTACACTACTCAACAAAAAAAAATATTTGAAATATTTATAATAAAGAAAATTATTTCTTGGGTTTTTGTTTTCATGCTCAAATTCTGATTCGATACATTGGAAAATGTAATCTTTTTAGTCTTCGAAATATGCTTCATAAGTTAAATTTTTTTATTTAATGACAAAATTTGTTTACTGCGCCTAAGGGTAGGCAGCATAAAAATTAATAGCAAACCTTTAGGATTGGCACATGAAGAAAACATTTATTGGTTTCATGTTCAAATTCTAATTCTCAACATTGAAAAACACTGAGATTTTAATTTTTCGCTCTTAAAGTTCGCTTTTGCCTAATATAAATGGCATTGATTTTCCTATAGAAAAATAAATACAATACGAAAAAAAGTTTTGCAAAAGCAAAACTTATGGAAGAAAAATTTCCCTTATTTTTATTTGTACTAGCAGAAACTGAAATTTAACATGCAGATGTTAGACTCAAAAATATGTTATTGGCGCAAAAAAAGCAATCGTGTCGAGCGGTGCTTGTGATTTTTTACCTCAAATTTGCTTTTTTAATACAATTCTTATTTTATTTTTCCTACTGAAATATATATTTATAAATTTTTATTAATTTCTAGCCTTAACTAGTTTCAATACACGTTTATTTTTTTGCTTAGCATACTTTTTGGCATTTATTCACTTAAGTAACAATATTTCGCTTTTATATGAATTTTTCAGTTAAAATATCAGAAATATTAGGGTACAAGAAATATAACTGTACCTTCTGTTCAATATAATAACTAAATTTTTCGTAGCATACTTTTAGGCATAATACCAGCTAAACTATAATACATTCAACATTTCATTGATTTTGCTTGTTTTCAATAGCTGAGCTCAGATATGATTCTGCTGCTCTTCTGACATATGTTCATAGTATTTTAAATTACAGTTTATGCTCTCAAATATTATAATTTTACGGAGTTACATTAAAAAAAATCGCAATCTGTTGTTGTCTTCGTTTTACAATAATATTGTATATACTTATATTAAAAAATTACAAACACTATTGCAAGTATTTTTAAAGAAATATCAGGAAATTACGTTGCAGAAGTTTACTTACATGTAACGCAGCATACAAACAGGCACCTATAAGGCCTGATAAGCGTTAGCAGTCACCTATGGCGCATTTGCCTTTTAAATTAAACTCTTATGTTACTAAATTCTGCGAAACATTGCGCACATAACTTTAAAACCTTCGCTACTTTCCGCTAAACTAATTTTCACTTTTTTCCGCCAGTCAACACAAATGCTTTTAAATAATTCATGTGCATTGTCGAAGCGCTTTATATTTTTATGCGGTTTATTTATTTTTCGCTTGTGAAAGCACAAATAAATGTTTGCCAAAAAAAGGCAAACAAAATAGGCAAAAAGCACGCATAATTCCGCACTTGAAAATAATTTAATTAGTTAACTGCTAGACGAACTGTAAAAACAAACACACGCATACATGCAGCGTGAGTTAAGCCACAAAAATGCTGCTAAAAATGTGCGAAAATAAATATGCGCACAAAACAAAAACTCAACTAAAAAAAAATAGAAATAAAATTACAAAAAATGCGCAAAAATTGCGCTTAAAAATAGTGAAAATTTTTTTAGCTAACTGAGAAAGCGCAATTGCAGCGGCTTGCCCACACACGCATATTTGTGGCCAATGCACCAAGCATTTCAGTAAAATTTATAAACACTTCTACAAAAAAATTCTTCTAGAGTATTTATTAATACTCTATACGTTTTTTTAGCAGTTCAAGAATTTCAGCGAATTAATTTTGTAGACTGTAGCAGCCATTTTACGCTTTAGTAATTAGTGACTGCATTAAAAAAGTATAACATATACAAAAAATATTAATAAATAATAATTATTGCTAAGTAAAGTTTGTTTTTAATGTTGGCTTTTAATATTTTCAGTTTGAGTTATTACTATCTTAAAAATTCTATAAATATTTTTATTAGTACTTTTTTCTATTAACAACTCAGAAAGAAATTTTATCCTCATATGACAGAAAAAGTCCGGTTGATCTGTTGAACGTTGAGTTATCAATCAGGGACTCTTTCTATCGTATTTTTATGAGCTTGAGAGAAGGCCAAATTTTTAGTATTTTTTAACTTAAATTCGAGAAGCCCAAAGCAAAATTTCTACGAATTTGAAATCGTGTTTAGTTCATGTAATTTTAATGAAACTAACAAAGAAAAAAATATATTTTCCATGGTCTCATCTATTACTAACAATATTAGACCATGTTATTATGACACATACAAAAGGGGTGGTCGAAATATTAATTAAATTCAAATGATTTTCTATTGCGATCTCACAGTTTTCATGATTCCATCTGCGTGATTGGCTGTTGGCTCACTAATTCCTATATTTTTTTTTCCTAAAATACATAACAGCCCTAAAGAGCTTCAACCTGGGAGAGATAATAATAGTATTATTTCTTATTTTTATCCTTGATCATTTCTTCATAGTCCTTATAATGTTCCTACGCTATTCTGTGTGACATAGAAGAAAAATAGTTTTTGTTCTTATTCATGACATAAAGAGTAAATGTTCAAGAAATTATAGATCTTTATAGATCTCTACGAGTATGTGGGCACCCATTGTTTCGGTATGTTTTTGGTATGCGACTTGACTTAAATTCTTTAAATCGCCTAATTGTAGGCAACATTTTCATCAATGGCCTTGGAATATTCTCTCATCGATCATTTTACAGTGCTCCAACGCTTTTCTGTTTTACATATAGGAAAAAATTGTTCTTTGCTATTGCTCAGGTCATAAAAACGTTATTGTTCAAGAAATTATAGATCTCAAGCCATATGTTTTCAAACATTTAAGCGGGCGGCCACTTTTGGGTTATATTTTTGGTATGCGACTTGGCTTACATTTTTCAGTCCGCAAATTGTAGGCAACATTTACATTACAGACCTTGAAAGTAGACGGTTATATTTTCGACAAATTTGTGGTTTGCCTTAGCTTAAATTCTTCACTGCTTCTAACTACTGACAACATTTTTATATTCTGAAAAAGGAAAACCATCTTTTTGGTACATTTGAGGTGCGTGACTTCGCTAAAATTCATTACTGCGCCTAATTGTAGGCAACATTTTCATCTCCACAAAGAGGGCAATAATTTTTTTGATATATATATTATTAAGGCTAATAATACAGTCCATTAGTCTTCGCCTAACGGTAGGCAAAATTGTCATAAGTGGATAAAAAATTTTTTGCCTAATATAAGTTGCGCGACTCAGCTAAAATTCCTTACTTCGCCTAATTGTAGGCCAGATTTTCACTTTTATGGAAATAGGTTTTCAAAAAAATTTATAAAAATTTTCTTTCGTTGTGAAGATAGTATGTAGCTCAAAAAATATGTTCTACATTATGCCACAAAACAGTTTTAATCCTTCAAAATGAAAAAAATTATGCTTCCAATTACCCTAAGTTTACAAATATATTTAAAAGCGATAATTTGAGAGCGAGCTTAAAGCAAAATGTCTGCTGAAAAATATGAAAAGTCTAAAAGAATCACATTTTAAAGAAAAAGGTATGATTTTTTTTTCATATTTAGCTTGAATTTTATTTTGCTTTAAGTTTTCAAAACTTAAAAAATCTATATAATTTTAATTAATTTTTTTTTTTGCACTCAATCGCTGTGTGTGTGTGTTCGAATTTGTAAAAATAACTTAAATAAACCTATAAATAACTAAGCAAGTCTGTGAATAGCAAGAAAAAGAAGTGAGTGTGGAAAATAAAATATTCGCAAGCAACGAATTGATAGCAAAGTAACTAATTACATTTAATCAAATTTTAATTTAATTATACAAATATACAGCAAATTTTGTGCGTGAAAATAATTTTGTATTGTAAATATGTATATTAGTGCTGTATACGCTAGCTTTACAAATGCAATAAATTTTATTAATTTTGTTTATAAAAAGCAAAGCAATGACACTAAACAAAATATTTTTAATTAAATTAAAATTAATAATTTTCAAAATATATATTTTTTACCTTTTTCTATAACTAAAATATATAATTTTTAAAAAACTCAAACACTAACACACGCAATGTTGTATTTGTAATGCAAAGCAAGCTACTAATTATTCGCTTTTTAGTTCCTATTTATAATACGCGAAGTGCTAGCGAGTGTAAGAGAAAGCTAGCAGGCAAGTAGAGTGAGTGAAGAGTGGCAGAGCTGAGCGAGCGCGAGAGAGAGAGAGTGTGTGGACTTATGAAACAGCAAATATACACTGAAGAAACTAATAATAGACCTAGCATTAAAATAGCAAAGCTCGACTCACTCGACACACTTAAGACATAAGCGAAAATGTGAATTAAAAGATACAATACTTATATATACTTACACCTAAATATATAAACTTAAGTTGTTTAACTACTAAATAAGTGCGTTTTAAAGTTTTTCTTTTGTATAAAGTATGAAATCATATTATTACGTACGTATTAATAATAATAAAAGAAAAATAAGTCGATAATAAATAAATTAAAAAGAGAAAATACAAAATAATTAAAATATGCAATTCGAAGAGAACAAATAAAAGTAAAGATTTATTCAAAAAGCATACGCGCCTGGCAAGTTGTGGGTGCTGCGATTAATGATTCTCAATTCTTGGATGTTTGCTTGAAGTGGTAAGCAAAATATTTGGTTGGTAAGGAAGTGACAGGAGGGAAGTTAAGCAATATAAATTTGGCTTCGTGACGAATTTCCGGACATTGTGCCAGGAAAATCAACCATCAAGATCTGGTATGCTAATTTTAGACCTAGTGGAATGAGCACCGAAGACGTTGAACGCAGTGGACGTACAAAAGAAGTTATGACCGAAGAAAACATCAAAGAAGTTCACAAATTAATTTTGGATGAGCGTAAAGTGAAGTTGTGCGATGTAGCAAGTACTCTAAAGATATCAAATGAATGCCTACTTCATATCATTCACGATTATTTGGGTATACGAAAGCTCCGTACAAAGTGGGTGCCGCGCGAGCTCACTTTTGACCAAAACTAAGACGAGTTGATGATTCGGAGCAGCGTTTGAAGATGTTCAAGCATAATAAACCAGAGTGTTTGAGTCGATATGTCTCAATGAAGGAACCATAACTCCAGCATTTCACTCCGAAGTCCAATCGACAGTCAGCCGAGTTGAATGCATACGATGAACCCGCTCCAAAAGGTCGAAAAATGTAATAGTTCTCTGGCAAGGAAATGACGTCAGTATTTTGAAAAAGATACAACCATAAACAGAGACTATTGCCCAGTAAAAACAAAAATCATGGCAAACATCCATAAATTGTGCGTCGAATTGTGGTCCCTGCGACTATTTCCTGTCCTCAGAACTTAAAAGAATGCTCGTAGGGAAGAAATTTTTGTCGAATGAAGAGGTGATCGCCGAAACTGAGCCCATTTTGAAGGAAAGGACAATTCGTACTACCAAAATGATATCAAAAAGTTGGTATGGTTCTACCATAGCGACCTTCGAATTATGTTGAAAAAAAAACCAGAATTTTGCCAAAAAATTTATTTTATTATGGGAAGCCGCGGACTTTTCAATTGACCTGATATTTACACTTAGTAAATATGTAGTGATTTTAGTAAACTTACCAAATGTTAGGTTTCTAAGAACCTTTGTCCAGTGCACTTAAGCCTATAAAACTTAGTGACATCTCAAGGCTAGCTTTTGATTAATGTTTAAAACCAATAGTATCATTCGCTGCGTTGAATTTATAAAAATTATAGTTAGCGGGTATAGACCCGTCTGTAAAATTGCTTAGCTGTGGTTAATAAATGAGGGAAACTTAAGGCTGAAGCTTTGCTCAAGCACAGTTGGTATTAAAAATTAGGAAGCAGTAAGTTGAGAAGCCATTAGCAGGGAATATTTGTAATTGTATGACAATTGAACTGATTTTTAAACGCAGAGTGAGTGAATAAAAACAATTCTAAGAATATTGCATTAAATGGAGCTAACTTGTTGGTCCGAAAACCTTCAATATTTTCGGATTTATTTTTGTCGAAAATTATGAAAGGTAATAAGAAGAAATACTCGCGTAAAAAGTTCAATAAAGCTTGGCAAATTTTTCTACATGATTCAAAAAAAGCGGCGAAGGTGGGCAATGAACAAAGGCACCAGATCAGCGGCGATTGTAGGAGTCCTAGCACAACAGCGCCATCTACGGTTAAACTTGTTAGACTCAAGCCCCTGAAAATAGTTCTTCGCATAAAATTTATAATTTTCTATTGTTTTTCTTATGAACTTCCGCTTCTAAAACAGCAAAATTTAAATATCTTGAACTAGTTTAGTACTTCGTGGAAATAAAACTCGAAAAACGGTATTTGCAGATTTATTCTCATACAAATATATTACCCTTGTGGCTTGAATTTAAGCTGCTGGCTTAGGCGTCATATTTTCACTTCGAGGCATGTGTTGGAAATAATATAAGCCACACACATATATATGAAGCTCTGTTTAACGCATTTTTTTAATATTTATACGCTCTCAATATGTTGTTTTTGCCTGAAATACCAATTGAACAGACAAAAGCTAACAAATAAAGCGCAAAATAAAGGTTAAACGCATTGGCAAATGGATAATTGCAAGTTGATTGAAGGCAACAAATTTCCGTGTTTTATTGCTTGCCGCCACTCATTTGCATCGCAAATAAGTAATATGTACCGTATCGTGTCTAAACCACCACATGCATACAAATATACGTTTGCATTTGGTATATAAGAACGTAAGCACTCGTTGGCAGCAAAAAAAAAATACAAAAAACGGCAATGAGTGCAAATGAGCGCTCCAAACGTATGTAAATAAGTGAAAAGTGGAAAATATGCGACTACAACAAAAACAACCGCATAAGTCGTCACGATACACAAAAAATCACACAGCTGCGTCAAGTATGTGCGTAGTTTTTTCCAGCTCAAGCTGTTAAATTGGCATTTAAATTTCACAATTGCAGTATTTATATGTGAGCGTGTGTGTGTGTGTGTGTTGGTCGTTAGCGAGCACTTTCATGGCTTATGCGGTGGATTTTTTTACACCACGCACACAGATAAAATGATAATGAAGCATACTTGCAGGCGCTGTTTTTGGATTTGAGTAGAGAAATGCAAAAAAAAAACAAAAAGAGAAAATCAAATGAACTTTCCAATTGCATTTCAAGTAGTTTAATAAAATTTGTGGCATTTAATGCACAAAAGTGGCGCTAATGCATTTTTTTTTTTTTAACTTGGGTTAAGCTCTTCTATGCGTTTGGGTATGCCACGGCGTATACGTAACCATTAGTCGTAGCACTCACTTGATGAGGGTAAAAATGCTCTGAGCAACGGTTTTGTGTGGAACTTACAGTTTTTTTTGCATTGCTGTAGAGAGTAGATACTTTGCTGTAGTCGCAACTGCTTCTGTTGTTGTTGCTATTGCTTGCCACAAATGCCGCAACAAATTGGCAAGCAATAAGCAACGATATACCATATATTTTTTTTCAATAGACAGCTTTTAAATATAGCAGACACGCTTGGAAAAAAGTATTAACTTGCTGGTTGTGTATTTGTGTGTGTGTGGCGTGTTCGATATGCTGCGGAGTCTGATTCACATTTAATTGCATATCAATTGCAAATTGTCTGACAGGTCATCAGAGTTAAATGCCCTTCGTCTATATATATTTCATATTTACATGTTTATAAGCTACATATGTATGTGTATTTCTTTGGTGTGTACATATGTACGCAAATATCAAATGTATAAACAGTTGGTTATTATGACTTCCTTCTTGATATACATATGTACATATGTATAAGCCTTTGGGGTGAGACATTAGTACAATTAAACTTTCAGTGGTGGTGAATTTTTGAAAATATCAAAAAAATTGTTGATAAATTTTGAATTTATTGCAAAATATGGCATTTTTAATAATTTTTTGGCAGAGAGTTGCCAGATGTTTATAAATTAATTTAGTTTATTTTATAATTTCCCTACTAAATATAGTTTTAAAGCAATATTTCAAGGTAGTTTTCTCATCGAAATGATAGTAATTGGTTTCAAAAAAGGGTTGCCATCTATTTGTGAAATACAAACTTAAAATAAATACAGTTTTTATGTAAACTAGTATCAAAATGATGATAAATAGCGAAGATGGTATATTATAAATTAAGTCAAAAATATTTTTAACAAGAGTTGCCACCTAATCAAATATTGCAATTTGAACTAGTATTTGAAAAAATAAAGTATTTTTGGCAATAATTGAAAATACTATTAAATAACACAATAAACACATCGGAAATATGTTTTAGTTGAAAAAGAGTTGCCACCTTTTCGAAAATGGTTGGTAGTCCAAACTTTTTATAAAATAAATAATGCAAATATTTTGGCACTAATTAAAAATACTTTGAGTGTTATTTAATAAACAAATATTTTTACAGCGTTGCCACATATGAGAAAATTCAAAATAATTTTTTTAAACCAATTAAGGAATCACAAAGTATAAATAGTGGTATCAAAACATTATTTTTTCAAACTTGCATTTCTAGAGTTGCCATTTAAAAATAAATAGTTTTCGTTTTGTAAAAATTGAGGTTAATAGATTAGATAGCTGGAAGATTAATTTTGGCACACCCTGTATTTACATGATCTCCCAAAACACATCTTTATATTGTTAGCCTACCACCTCATTAACAATCAACAGCTCTTTCACCTCAACAGTTTGTTATGCCACAGCCCACGCCGCACCGCACACTTAATCTGGGCGTGGCATATGCTCCAAACAGCACTTATCGCCTGCCACACATCATGAGTATGTTGTTGACAGGATTATACATTGCCAATGCGGTGCCATTGCACTTTTTAGCTGGCAGTCAAGCACGTTGTTGTCACCCCTTACCCCCGCTGCCTTTAATTGCAAATTGTGAAATATGCTTTTCGTCGCAATAAATACTTTTAATATTCATTTTCAAAAGTTAATGCACTAACATGTTGTTGCGGCTGCATGCACGCGACTTCAAGCTCACAGCTTTATAGGGAAAGTAGTCGTTATAAATTTTAAAGCTCATTAAAATTTTCTTTTTTTTTTTTGGTGTATTTAATTTATTAATTTCATGCGAGTCCACATGCCTGAAAATGTAAAGCAGCTTGTAATGTTTATCATAACTACTGCTAAATGACGAAAGTCAAATTTTAATTGAGCTTAATAAGACAACAATGATGAATTATATCACCATCACAGTTCGAGAGATCGTTGAGGTCATGTGTCTGGCAACTGAGGACAATGTTAAGAAAGAAAAGAATAACCTGCTTGAAAATTGTCAGGAAAGTATAAGCGAGATGGCAAGAGAGCATGACATCTCTCGCAAATCCGTTCAAATGATTTTGGTAGATATTTTGGGTACAAAACGAGTTCTTGCCGATAAAGCTGAGTTTTTTTTTCAAAAAGAGACCGTAAACAGGTCGCTTCGAACATGCTTGATTGTGAGAATTCCGATCTAACATTCATGGAGAGCATTGTAACTGCCGATGAGACATGGGTTTATAAGTTTGACATGCAAACATGGCAACAGTCATCGGAATGGAGAGAAAAAAAGAGCCGAAACCCAAAAACCACGAGAAAGCCGCTCAAAAATCCAGATGATGCTCATTTTTTCGATATTCGTGGCTTGATGCATCATGAATTTGCTCTGGAAGGACAGACGGTCGATAAGGAGCTCTATTTGACCATATTGAGGCGTTTGCGTGAGAACATCTATCGAGGAACAATACATGGATTTTATATCCTAATACTAAACTATCGCATCGAGCTACAATTATGACCACATTTAAACCCAAAAACGGAATTAATACCATCCATCAACCACCGTATTCACAATTGGCACAAACTGAAATCGCCTGTGGGTGGAACCCATTATCAGTCTATTAAAGAGGCATCTAAGTAACCTTATGAAAAAAAGTCATACATTTATTGTAGAATTATTTATGATAAGGTGACCAGTGTAATAAATACCACACTAATCACATTTCCAATACCTCAGTTTAGTAACTTTAACATTAAAATTCTCGCATACAAATGCTAAAGCCAGCTTTAAGTTGAATTAATCAGTGCTCTTGCTCTTTTAGTGCTCCCCAATAACACAGTTTTACTCGCCTTACAACATTTTTTCCTTCAACGCTTGTGGTAAATAAGGGATTATAAATCATAGGCAAATAAAAATATTTTTTAAGAACTCGAGGTTTTTTCTATTGAGTCGCTAAAATAATGCTCAAATAATCCTTTACTTTTTGGACTGATTTTATGAGCTCGTAAAATATACAGCAAATTAAAGTGACAGATAAACAGGGTGATTCAGAAATGATTATTTTACATAAACAAATATAATAACTTTTTTGCTCATAATGGCTCTAGAAGTGGTCAAGAACAGAATTTTTTAATCAAAAATAATGGAAATAATTTCTTTATCAGCTCTTGTTTTCTTGAAAGTTCATAAATTTTTGTGAAAGATACTGCCCTGTACTCAAAAGTTCTCAAAGCTTACTGCGAGAGCAATCTCTTGTACTCAGAAATTTTATCACACTTATTCCTATTTTCACTCTACTGATTTGCAGCGTTCATTGTTGTTCCTTGAGACAATCTTAAGTAGAATGCAATGATATGGTTTAAGTAAATAGCGAAAAAATGTATAAAGTCTTCGGAAATATGCGCTTTTACCTTTGAAAATTAAGATACATCTATGCGCAGTTAAGTAGTTTAAATGATACATACCTCAAACTAAGATTATTGGGACATATCAGTTCAGCGGATCTGAAATGCCTCCAGAAGATTCACTTTTTTCTCATAAAGAATCAATAACTTGTACATTCTTTGTCATTAATCGAAGTCGTATCTTTTTGAGAACATATTCTGCAGACTCGAAAGTTCATAGGGTTTCCATTTTAATGTCATCGGGATATGGCAGCGATCTGAAATCTGTACAGGGTGTAGTACTACTGACTGTTATTATGAAAACAAAGAGGAAAAGAACGAAATTATGCTTATAAATGCAATGGAAAAGTGCAATAGAAGTGCACTGGAAACTTTGTAGATCACCTTGTATGCCAAATTTGTAAAAATTTAAATTGTTCCAATGCATTTTCTTGACCATCCTGTATTTTAACTTTGTAAAGTTACGAATTCTGTATGAAATGCTTAAGTCTTCGGTATAAAAATATAATTTTTACCAAATGTAGTGATTATTTTATATCAATTTTTTTTGCATTGATCACTCTGTTCACTACTACCTTTGCTAATTTCATTGATAGAAAACAGAAAACATGTAAAAAATTTGTGATTGGAAGGTTAGATATCATAGGATATAATCTGTGGCTTTTAATTGCCCCCAAAAGCTGTTATAATTTAAAAAATGCATATGAAACACCCTGTACTTTTGCCTTATTGGCTTGTATTAATTGTTTTGTGCTTTTACTGTATTTTTTTTTGTTACTTTTTAATTTTGTTTAATACTTTTCTGGCCATTGATTATGTTTTATTTCCCATTTGCTTTTTCGCTTTGTTGCATTTGTTTTGTTGAGTTGTTTAACGAGCAGCGAGGCGTTGCGAATTATATTGGCAATTCATTTAAATTATGCGCCAATGAGCAATTATTAAAAATGAATTGCAGAAAAAAACCCATAACACACACCATTGTTTCTGCCATTTGGTTATTTGTTATTTTTTTTGAAATTTTAAGTTTTTGCCATGTTAATTATAACAAATGATGGCGCTGCTTGAAAAAAGGAAAATTAAAAAAAAAATACACTGAGTGAGTAAAAGAAAATAAAGAGTATTATAATGCGATATAAAATGTAAGCGCACAAATGAACTTTGCATTATATTTTTAATGCTGTTTCGTTGTTGCAGTGCTTTAAATAAATATACCCCTGAGGATATGCTAAGTTTGCCACAACGTACGTCTGCATTTACGCGCGCATAAGTTACGCAGTTTTTGAGATATCAATTCAAAATTTTGCACAAATCTTTTTCTCAGCAAGCAGCTGCTCGTTTGTCGAAATCAGTGATATCGAACCACTGTAGCATATAGCTGTCCTACAAACTGAACGTTCAGATACAGGTTCTTGTATGGAAAGTGAAAGTGAAAGTTTTATGTGGTAAGATATCAAGTTGAAATTTGGCACGGATTATTGCTGAAAATAATGCTACTATCTCCAAACAAATTGTTCTAATCGGGCTACTATTGCACATGGTTGCCATACAAACTGAACGTTCAGATACATATCCTTGTATTGAAAACTTTTTCTTTTGATGAAATATCTTCACAAAATTCGGCATGGGTTATCTAGTGAGGCCTAGCTTTAACCTCCGAGCGATTTGTTGAGATCAGACTACTATAACACATGGCTGCCATACAAACTGAATGATCAAAATCCAAACTTTGTATGGAAAGCTTTTTTATTCGATAACATATCTTCATTAAATTTGACACAGATTATTGTTTTTAGCTATGGTATAATCTCCGTAAAAATTAATCAGATCAGCTCACTATAGCATATAGCCGCCATACAAACTGAGCTATAGAAATCAGGAAAAATATATTTTTATGCACGTTTTTGCTGAAAGAAATGCAAAAAATGCAACTGTGAATGGTATTTTAGCTTCGTTTCAACCAAGGTTAACGTTTTTTGGTTTTGCTTCTTTTTTATTTTTATTTTTTTAAATTTATATTCCTACAATATCTATATTTACTATTGATATGTACTATTATGTACAATAATGCAAATTTATTTACGCTTTTTCCGCCGCTTGATAGTATACAGTTATGTTCTGCTCGTTTTTGTTGTCACTTTTGCAGGTTTTTTTTTCAACTTTTTTTCTCGCGTCGCTTTCTCGAAGCAGTGAATAATTTCATTTGCTACAAATTACTAGTTTATTTGATTAAAAATAAATTTACCGACGGCATGTAGTTTTAATTTAAACACGCCTTGTCAAACAATTTTTTTTTGCGCGTAACAAAATAGCAGAAATCAGAAAGCTACACTGTTACATGGGGGAAGTCGCCACAACTGCGCTTTACAGTTATTTTAGTTGATTTAAAAATGCAAACTATTTCAGTCAAATATTAATTTTACGCATATTCCTAGCACAATGCGCTTTTATTCGCCTTTGCCATTGCTGTCATGTATGTGTGTATGTGTAAAGTAATCCAGCGCTTGTGTGCATGTGTATGTGTGGCATGTGAAATATGCGCTCGCCCGCATATTTATGCGCCAATTTATTTATGACTCGAACGCATTAACTTGAAAGCATATTTTGCCAGTTGAAATTTGCCAGCAAAATGCATTGTTGCAACAACAATAACAACGGCAACATTGAAAGCGTAAGACAACAACAGCAGTGGTCAGCGTTTGTATGTGTGGTGTGCAAATAGGCGCTGCAAAGTGTCTGTTATTACAAAAAAATAATTATTATTACAAAAACAAAATGTAAAATTTTATTTGTATTTATATATATACATATATAATATATACGAACGTGCAATTACATGCACATACCTTTATGTGTGTTTTTGTTTGCACAAAGTATTAACGCAGAAAATTTATGCAGATAATTAATTACACGTATCTCAAATGGGACCGTTGACATTGTTTTCCATTTATCTTGTTTACTGCTTACCGCTGCTTTTACTGTTGTTGTGTTTTTCGATTTTTTTCTTGTTTTTTTTGTTTTGTGAAAGTTACTTATATATATTCTTTTTTGTGCGTGGGAAGCATACAAATTAGTTCACAGTGTGATAAATAGTGTCAATAAAGTTATAAAGTTGTAGTGGAGGAGAAAGAGAAATAAAAAATATTAAATATTAAATAATAAATAATATTTAGTTTTCTACAATTTTTTGAAGCCTGAAAGTGAATCAGAGCTGTTCTTTAACATATGATCCATCATACTACTATGAGCAGAAAATAGTAAGACTTTGTTCATAATTTTAAAATTCTTTATTTATTCTTCAAAATCTATATCTTCCCCCCAAAATAACCCTCCCTGAGCCCAATACACTTGTGCCAACGTTTTTTCCAATCATCGAAAAAGTTGTTAATTTAAACTTTCGGGATAGCCTTGCTTAGGAGTGGTTTTTCTGCTTCGGCTCACCTTTGCCATGGTATTCGTCCGATTGATCGTCTGTCAAGTTGTAAGCATAGATCCAATATTCATCGCCATGATACCCTTGTAGTCGGAAAGCATTGTTTCTCCATTCTGCTTTCACTTTTCTCAGGCCCAATGATCTTTCAAAATGGTTTTCACTGATTCTTCTGATATTATGGTGAGATCTCTGACTGTTAATCGTTAATTCCCAAGCTGCAATTCCTTTATTTTATTGAAGTGTTGCTGTTGATGTCCGTCCTACAGGTTGTTCGTCGTAAACGCGTCACTCAAAAACTAATTTTGCAAAACCCAAGCATTTTGAATACGAAGATCTGAACATGAACATGGTAAAGAAGATCAAAACGTGATGAAACCATGCGAGCAAAACTGCAAAAGTCATGCCTTAAACAGCAGATCGGCAATATAAAAAGTTCCTGCAGACGCGCGATCAAAGGGACTGTAGGAACATGATTGGAAAACTCAGTGACCACAAACTGGTGGCGGCATACGCCTAAAGATCGATACGGCAGCAACCAGTGCCAAATGCAAAGCACTACGGATGGAGTAACTCTTATGCACTTATACTGCATTGGCAAGGCTTTGCCTTAAGTATTTGTAAGCACCACCGTATGAAACAGTGGAATATGTATCGTCAGTGAGGCCACAGAGCCTGTTGAAATACGTGTCAAGCGCTGGATGGATGACTATTCTTTATTGACTTCGGAAGGGAACTTTATCTAGTATCGCAAGGGACCAAAACTGGTCTACAAGTATGAGTATGATTTGTCTGTCAAACTTACATAAACTAACCTATACATAGGTTATATATTTCATCTCATCCAGTTAGTTACTGTGTGTCACTTGATTATCTGTTTATTTACGAGTTTATTACTACAAAAATTTTCTTTGCAAGAGAACCTTGGAACTTCGTATAAGTTGCTGAAACAATAATAATCCGGTGAATACCTATTATATTTGAAATCTCTTCAATTTTGTGTTGTTTTCTAAATTCATAAATTTGGAGATTTTCTTCAAGAGCAGTGAGTTCCTCAAAATTTTACGACACAATCAATAATCCAGGAGTTGTTTTTCAGAGTACTAAGCAGAGATTTTTTTTTGACCACACTAATATATACATATCTATATTTTTTTAGCAAAAATTAAAGCGCAATTAATTAAAAACGCATCTAAATGAAAACTAGTTGGCGGGAGAACATGTGCGTAGTTCCATTAACTATATTAAAAAGTCTCTAGAGCGCTGTTAGCCGCAAATTGCATTTATCGCCAAGCTAATAGTAAAATAAACAATGCCAATGAATTAAACAGAGAAAAAGAAAAAATACAAATTAAAAAGTGAGTGAAATTGATTGCAATGATTTAGTCATTTTCGTTTTTTAATTTATCAAGCTAATATTTGTTTAAAAGTGATATGGTGAAAAAGCCAGCAATTCAAGTAATATACATTAATGTTGTGTGTAAAACGACTGATAAAGTTATAAAAAAAATTGTGAAAAATTGCAATTTGAACGCGCCTATTGAAATTAGTGAAGTGTAGGCGCGCCAAATGCTTTAAAACAAATGCGATTTTTTATTGAAATTGTGCGGCAAATTAATGAGTGCGAATTTTTTCATTACTTTGCACAAAGCGTTGCAGGTTTTGTTGTTAGTTTTGGGTGTTTTTTTTTTTTTTTGATTTTGGAAATATAGAATTTTTTTCGCTGCTGGGTTGCTGGTAAGCGAAAGCAGACTACTTTGTAAATGTGTTTTAAAGGTTGGTGTGTTTGTATACATATGTATGCTATAGCTTCAATATATATAATTATCATAGTCAAAAATGAACTCCAAACTTTTTTATTATGGTTTTTACCATTATTTCAGTACATAAAAGTTCCACCAAATCAATTTCGAAAATCAGCGATTTTTTCTCTTCTCAATATTTTCTAACTGTTGCTTAGTTTCATGTTTTACTTTTCCGTAAATTTCGCTGTTTTGTTACTTTTGTAATTTTATTGTTTTCAATTTCGTGTTTTTTGTTTTTTTTTTTGTTTTAATCTACTTGTTTTTCTCACGCATCATTGCGGCGCTTTGACGCATCGTCACAGTGCGACTGTCAAACCGCAGATTCTACTCAATTAAACAAACAAATCGCATTTTAAATTGTTTATTGTGATAATAATCGCATTTGCAGATTAAGCCGCCTACACATACAAACAGACTAAAATACATGTCCAACAACAAATGTGAGCGCAGGGAACTAGATTTATAGCGAAAAATCAATAAATTTACGCGTAGAGTTTTTGTCTTGCTTTTTTTTGTTATTTTGTATTTAATTTATCGCGTTTTTCACTAGAACTAAGTTTGCTGCCGAGCAAATACTAGCAATTCAAAAAAATATTTTTTCTTTTCCACAAAACAAAATGTATGTGCCATGAATAATTGCTTTAATTTGAGTAATTAAATTTTTATAACAAAGCAAATTTAAATTGAAATACATATGTTTGCTTGTTTTTTTTCGTGTCTCAACCTCTACTTGACAGCTTTCCACTCGTTTGTTATGATTTATTTGCGACTAATTTGTGTTAAATTTGTTAAAATAAATTACTGGCCTAAATTTATGGGATTTTGTGCCGCAAAAACGTATAAAAAATAACAGCTTTGTTTTGCTGCTTATCATCTAGTTAATTAACTTTTTTTGCAGCAGAATATTGTTGACAAATAAATAACATTTTTTTTTTAATTTTTTTGTGGTTTGAGGTCTTTAGTTGAGCTGATTTTCAAAATGAAAGAAAAAAATGTTGAAAAAAATATATTTTGTTACTAAAAAATATAAGACGGGTGATAAGGTTGATATATGAAAATGTGATATATAAAAAAGTCATATCAAAATGTTTTTTAAGGATTGCTTCTTGGAATGTGCTCTAATATGGCTGCTAATAATTTAAATTAGATTTTTTTAATGTTAAACTTTTAGTTGTTTATATAAATATTTAAATGTTCTGCTATTCTCGAGTTGACTTTAGCTCTCCCCTCGTCTCTCCTCTTTTTCTTTATTATCTTCTTTGCTCCAGCGCGGTATCTGCCTTATAGCCTTTGCGCACAGGAGTTAATTGATCAATAAACTAACCTTTCTTCTATTATAGCGTTAATTTAGACCGATTTACCACACAAAAAAATATTGTTTTCTACATAATTTTGAATCGAATTAATTTCGAGTTGAAACTAAAAGTCTGGGGGTTGTTGTCCTCACTGAAAATTCGGCTGTGTTTAACTCCATCGGTTGTTGTCCAAGCTGTAAATTTAGTGCTGTGCTTTGATAAAATAGTAATTAGCTGATGAATATTAATCATCAGAAAAAATACAAGTATATCAACATATAGGTTAGGGTGAAGTACAATATCTTAGATGCAACAGGATCGCCAGGATCCAGTGCAAGGGAGCAGAAGGAAAACACACATGCTTCTTAACCGCACGGTTTCGAAATGCCTGCAGGACGGTTGTTTGCCTAGTCACAGGTCACACATGTAAAAAGTGCAGTGAAGTAGACATGAGAGAGACGCTGGAACATTTTCTATATTTCTGACCATCTTAACTAAAACTCGTCTTAAATATCTAGAAGCTTCGCAGTACAAAGAACTGGATGAGGTATCAGAATTAAATAACAAGTCTCCATTAAACTTCGGAAAAAGCGTCGACGTTAAATCTTCTTCAGACATTACAAAGGACCTGCCGGTCTATGTATGACGTTACAGCCAGCCAGTGTAACCTAACATAACTTCACCTACGACTTTAATCGTTTCACTTTGAACTTCAGTTTTGACATCCACACTGCCTTAACCTATCTCCTGTAACTTAACCGAATTTAGACCCACTTAAAAAATATATATTTAACAGTTTCTTTGTTTTGTGTAGACTTTCAAGTTTTGCGAAACTACAACTCCTTCTACATATGAATCACAGAAATATATATTAACCTTAAACTAGGCAAAGTATATAGTCAAAAACAATACAGCATTTGAAGAAAAACGCAAAATATTACTGTAACTGTGTAACATAAGCTCTGAACCAACTGCCAACAACCCCCATTGAAACCCCAACAACTACGCCATGCAATTACACAAATACATTTGACTGTGATACTTCCGTCTCATTCATTACATTGTTTTGACCACAAAGGTGGCGCTGACTTGGACTCTTTTATTGGATATACTCGCTACACTTTTACGCTGTTAATTTAGCAAACATTGTAACTTCCTTGTGAGATGCCTATCAGTGACGACGCTGTTTTGTCGCATACCCACTTGCTTTCTCACAGCTATATGCTCTAAGTCTTTATACGTAGTCTTTGTTATAAGCTGTGACGCCCGTCAGTCTGACCGCTTGTGCTCCTTATCAGTCCACTCACATCCTGCCGTCTGCAACATTACCACAAAAGTAACTTCGCTTTTGTATGCTTTTATGTGTTTTTACTTTCATTTCCTTGTCTACACAGCCCCCGCTTACTGCTGTGGCCTTTGCCTGCGCTGTTCGTTTACTTTGCGGTCAATCAAATTATATTCGAGTAAAAGATCTAAAGCCGCGTTACTTTTACCCAATTACCGCAAAACAATTTGACCCGCTTTGACTGTACTCCAGCTTTGATAGCTTTTGCTAAAGAGAGCTATGTGAGTTTTTAAGTTTTGTCTGCGTTTGTTTGCGGAAGCCGGCTTTTATGCTTGAAGTTATACATGAGTTTTGCTCTTGCTTTTGTATACGTCTTTTAGGCGCATTCATAATTGCAAAAGAGGAAAGGTTAAAGATAAAAGTTTGATGGCATTACTCCATAATAATGACTGAAGACGCAAAGAGGCGACAAAATAGATTAGAGTGCATCCTTAAGAACTGCTAGGCGATTGGTTTCAAGCTCGGCGGATATATAAGAACAAGTTTTAGCTAGTTCGGCAGTTCATAAAAAGCATAGTTGTACATAACGATAAAAGCTCCATCCAAACTCTCGAACTCTCTACTTGTCCAATTGAAACACACAAAAAACTTTGCTTTAAACCAGTAACCCGACCTCACAAGCTTCATGAGCATATAAAAGCAAGGTATGGGTAGCTGAGTCATTCTGCGAAAGTAAGGTTTGATATGAAACCTTAGATACCGCTGAAAGTTTTATCCGAAATTTTGATATATGAAAGCTTAGGTACCGATGAAAGTTTGATCCAAACTTTTCATATCATATAAAAGAATAGGTAATGCAAGAAAATTGATACAAGCTTTTGATCTCTCTACGTGCCTAAAAGAAGTTGATCAAAGAGCTTCTCGTTGAAGTAGAACCCTGTTGTAACAATCTGCCGAGGAAATATAAATTTTGTATGGGAGAAATATAGCTGTTACAGGATTAATTGAAAGCTGTAAGGCGATTACCGTCTTAGTTTTTACTAATGTATATAATTAAAGCTCAAATCAGTATCCACAATTTGGCCAATTACAAAAGTATGAAGAGGTCTAAAAAGGGTTTTGCCAAAACCTCCTTTTATTAGTGCTTTTACACAGCTTAACCTCAAATTTATATCTCAATCGGGACTCCTACTGTTTTCTCTCAATTATAACTTTTTCAAATGCTCTTTCATTCAAAATACCGAAGAAAACTTCAACCATACTTCAATTTTATGTTCTTTACACTCTTTTTTGGCACTTTTCCCATAGCTAACTGATAATCTCTTCTGCGCTATTTTGTTAAAACTCAATTGCTTTATGGTGTCCTTTCATCGTTTGCTTGTCGCATATATATTTCCTTGTTTCTGGTTTTGAATTTCTTACTTGTGTTTACATTTTATGGTCAAGCATCGCTTACAGCTATTGACATTAACATCAAAGCACTTTAGTTGGCACTTTGCGTTAATACCGTTGTCTCCCACTGACCTATTTTCAATGCAACAAAGAAGTGGAGAAAGTTAGATTAAGTATACAAGCGTGAAAAACGTGGATGTAAGTGAAATACTTACGAATTATACTTTTTAATATTATAATTTATGACTTTCTAAGTTTTTCGTTCAGCCAAACCAGTTGGTTGGAATTCTCAACAAGTTTATAAAAAACAAAATAGATATACTGCTTGGTATATGAGCAAATTTGCCTCAAGTTTATGTAGAAGATATTGCGTCAAAAGCTGAAACTTTTTGCAGCTTTAATAAACCAGATATTTAGGTGGTATTATTGTCTTATTTTATATTTAGTAAATGCTACATCCACTAAATATTTTTACCTCAGTATGACCTCTATTAAAATCAAATTTTTTGTTTGAAAAAATCGCGTTCTCCCACCAACGTGGCACATGGATCTACATTCATTGTCAGCGTTCACGAAATTTACCACACCAGAGTTGAGAAAGTTGCGCCTGCCACAATCCGCCAAATGCGCACCTGCTATGTGGCAGGGCATTAAGCAATAGAAATCAGACTTGTCAGAAAGTTTAACCAACTGCAATTGTGGTTACCTCGGCGCTGTCCCAATGTGGTTTGCAACGTATCCGCAAACGCCCACACTCTCGCCCTAGTGAAAGGCCGCGAAAGCGCGCTTTGAACTTAAGGTTACCTACACATTTCGCTTCGCTCGTTCTTCAGCTGTTCACCGCACCCGCGCCGCATCACTGTCAGCCCCACCGCTGAAGCGCCTTGGCACTAATTGCTTTATTGTGCGATAACAGACAAGCTAAGAAAATCTTTTGTTCGATAAGTAAACTTTTGCGGAAAACTGTGCCACAGCGGCTTGCTTAAGAAGCGCACATCTTTGATTTCTTGTATACTCGATAGCCAATTGTTTGTTATTCCTTTTATTACCATTGTTGTTTGTGTGTTTGCGTTGCTTTCACTGCTTTCTTAGCGCCATTTATATCGGTTTCCAGCGTCATTCCATCAAAACGACCCACTCATTGGCCAACAACTGTGCGCACTTCCGCATGCATTGTAACTAGCGCTCCGCTTACTTGGCAAACTGAGCGCCACTAGCGTCTAAGTAAGCCCCACTGAGTGCGCCAAGCAGGTTTAAAATGTCGAATATGTCGATTGTGTGATGTTCGCCGCCCACAATTCATAAACATTTTGACCTACTTTCACGTCCGCCATTTCGGGTTCAATAGTTTGCAGCATCATCTTGCAAACACACTCACACCCACCGTCAAAGGCGGCAGGGATTAAAGCGAAAAGCTGCCAAATAGTTGTGTGATGACAACACAAAAACTACAGCCGAAATGTGGTGGCATGGCTGTAAGAGAAGAAGAGTAAAGAAAGTGAAATGAATATAAGTTGCATCAAGATGTGTGGTAAACAAAAATGGCGTTGCTCAGCTGAGATTTAAATGACTAAAATGGCGTTGGCAAACAAACAAAAATACACAGATGGCAGTGCACGAACCTTGCATGGAGTATATGAACGTTCTTGGGTGTAAATGCACCTTGTAGGGAGTTTTTGAGTCTCTGTAGGAAGTTTATGAACTTGTGAAACATGTTTCTAATATGAAGTTTTTACTGTTAGGCTTTTTTGGAAGCGCAATGCAAAAGTGCTTCAACTTTCTTGAGTGCCAGAAATCTTCAGAGTCAGAGAATTCACACTTTGACAGTATATTTCGAAGGTATTACTTTTCTAAATATTGCAGCTTAAGCCAAAAAAGTTCTGTAAAAATATTTTTCCCAACTAGTTGACTTCTTACTTGCTAAGTTGCAGAGGACAGCAAATCTGAGTGTCGCCTCGGCGTACTACACTGCATTCGAATCCGCAGTGCTGGTGATAAGTTGAGTCATTTCTATAGCTCTAAAGGCAAAGGAGAAAAGAAAAGTCTAGTTATGGAAGAAGGATGTACTAGAAATACATATGCTCACAAGAAAACGAAGAAGCGAACAAGTGAACTCTGGCAAGATTTTCATACAAGGAAGCAGAAAGGAAGATGAACTGGAAACTTATCAAAGATATAGTGATATAGCACCGCAGGAAACACAGCGAGGTAGACTAGTACTTAACACAAATGCTCTCCCGTCATGGGTATTTCCGAAAATACTGGTACAACATGGAAAAAACAGAAAGTACTGCATGT
Organism: Bactrocera neohumeralis; assembly: GCF_024586455.1. NCBI lineage: Eukaryota > Metazoa > Arthropoda > Insecta > Diptera > Tephritidae > Bactrocera > Bactrocera neohumeralis. Next base: position 78,501,037 of record NC_065923.1, on the reverse strand, counting down.
ATTTACGGAAACCAATCTTTAGATTAGATTAGATGACACAAATCATAACTTTTTCGAATGCCACCGGTGAAGAGATGCATGGAGAACATTAGAAAATAAGCTTGGACAACTCAACCCGAAAAACCTAGTTGAAAAATTGATAGGCAGCGTCGAAAACTGGACTAAAAAAGACTATAAATACTATAGACGCTGACTCTCCAGCCCTGTACAACTCGAATCAATAGGAGGTGAGTGAAATATGTTGATAATGGATACAAAACCGTAGGTCTACCTGAATGTAGGGAGAGCATAATTTGAACTGCAATAGGTCCATCCTGGAAACCTTACACTGAAGTATTGAGAAAGCGGTCCCTACTAACAAAACAAAACACAGAAGGCTTCTTAACTTTTGTAAATATCAAAATGTAAGTTCAGCATAAGCAAGTTGTGTTCGAAAGTGTTCCGACAAGAGCACTTCTTTTAAAATTTTTATTCTAAGTCTCTTTTGCTACTCATATGAACTTATATTGGCATCCAATTGTATATATGTATTTACAAGTATATTGCCATTCAGTATTTAAATGTGTATGTGCTCGACTATGAACCCTTGGCCATTGTGTCGTTTATGTCCCGGCAAACAAACATTTTGGCAACCGTTAATGTGTGTTGTCGCCTTGGTTTTGAAGGCGCAATTTGGCAGGCACTTTTGCTGGATAGACATAGTTACTTACCACTATGGACCGGCCGCTTTATATAACTGTATTTGTAACTTAGCTCATATAGGGAGCTACATTAAAAAGTCTAAGCTGTAAATGCCATGTTGGTCTTGTTTAGTTCTTCAATAGACACACTTGACTATTGCTGGGTTCTCTAAATACGTAATTTTGCTGATTAAAAATATTTTTGACTGTAGCAAGTTTATTGAAATTTCTTGAATTGAGTGTTCTTTTGTCACTCGCTCAGAAAAAAATTGTCAAAAACTAAGCATAACCTTAGGCGCTTTGTTTCAAATAAATGCATCGCTCAAATTTTCTACATTTTTTGAATAAATTTATCTCAGTTGCTTATTTTTTTGTCTCTTACTTATAAATAAGAGGCTGTTGTATAGTTTTATGCGAAATATTCTACACTGACTCGTTGTATAATTTCAGGCGAAATTTTTCATAGGTAGACAGGTTCGTAGTATTGTTTTAGGCGAAATGTTCTAGGCTGATTTATAGTATAGTTTTAGGCGAATTATACTAGACTGATTTAGGTCAATCCACACTTTTTGGCCCTAAGAAATGACTGAATGTAGTATAGTTTGTGGCGAAATATTTTGGACTGACTTAGGTCATTCCCAATTTTTGGTCACTGGCTGAGAAATGGAAGGATGTAATGTAGTTTAAAGCGAAATTTTCAAAACAGTCTCCTTTTCAGCGAAATATTCTAGACTGACTCGTAGTATAATTTTGGGCGAAATCTTCCAAACAAACACTCATCCACGCTTTCAAACTTTCCCGTGCACAATTCCGATATCTCAATATTTCAACTCATCAATTGCGTTCTTTATTTGTCTACCCATGAAATCACTGCTTCATCTTAATACGTAGGCAACCTGAGAAGCTTTCACTGCGCTAACCCGCTCACTTACACTCGTAATTACAACGCACACACACAAAAAGTCTTAATTGCGCGCCAACAAATCCAAGGCTGTGTACGCCCGCTCCATTATTGTTTGCATTTTCCAAAATTAATACTCAAACAAAACTCTTGACAGTAATTAACGGAAAATAAATAACTTATATAATGGCAGCTCTCATAATTATTATTATTATTGCGAAAATCAACTAACTAAGCAGCAAAACGAAATCCCGCTGTTTTCGTGATTTTTGCTTTTTTGGTTTATTTTTGTAAGAATAAAACCTTGCTCGAAATTGCCTCGCCGAATGTCCTTCAAAGTGCGCACTAATACTTCAGAAATGAGCACTTGCGAAAGGATTACAACTTTTCAGTGCTAAACAAGCAAATGAGTAATTATTAACAATGCCAAGGGGGCGGAGTGCTGTTGGAAGGTTGCGAAAGGAAAAGTGAATTTGCAGCAAAAGTAGCGTCGGCGTAGTGCTGGGTAGTAATGAAAGATGAGGTAGAGTGTAAGATAAGGTGGAATTATGGAAGGAAAATGGCGTTTGCTTTAAGAGTCGGCTTGAGAAAGTGATTTAAGCGCTTAAGTGTTGGGATTTCCATTGTGGTGTAAAGAGTAGGTGGCATACTTGTAATGAAAACGAAATTTTTAAAATTTCAGTTCTTAGGTGACTGCCGCGCTTCGATTAGATGTGAGTTGGAAGTCCCAATTTGACTTCAGGGTTGGTTGTCAGCTGCTTCTATATAAGAAATGCAGAAACCGTGCGTGGCAAGTAATTAGATAACTCCCGCGCCTCGATGTGACGTGAATTGGAAGTCACAAGGTGACGTCAGGGGAAGCTGACTGCCAGCGATGTGATTTGGTTTGGGAGTAACAATGTGACTTCAGGACTTCAGGCTGCCAGCTGGCTCTAGATAAGTAAAGCGGGCACCGTGCTTGGCCAGCGTTAAGATTACTCTCGCGCCTTGGTGTGACGTGAATTGGAAGTCACAAGGTGACTTCTGGAAAAGCTTGGTTGTTGCCTTGGCTAAATGTAAACAAAAAGCTCAAATGTAAACAAATTTTCAGTGGGTCAATGACCCCACATCAGCCAAATGATCAGTGACTTTGTAAAATGTACACAATGAGCTCATTGAACCCAGAAAATGTAGGCAGAAGGGTCAGTTCTCTCAAATGTAAACAGAGGTTGTTGGTTTTGCTAAGTGTATACAAAGCTTGTTGCCTTGCCTAAATGTAAACCAAGGTTGTGGACTTGGCTGAATGTAAACAGGGTTTTTTTGGTTAATATGACAGCTGTCAAATGAAATATTTTTTCCCCTTGGATGTGCTAAAACTTCTAAAAGCAAATATCGTTTTCCAAATTTTTCAAATTATCTACATAAAATGTGTCAGATCCACTTCACTGGCAAGAAATTATAAAAATAAATATTTATCGTTTTCTTGAAAGTGTTAAACGCTGATGACGTGGCATAACGTTAACAGTTATAAAGCGATGTTTTTATAGCTTACAACGCCTAAACGTTATGTGTTTTATGCGCAAATATGGCAGTAAGCGTCAAAAGCATTTGTGGCTTTATGAATTTTTCGTATCGCCTTCAAGGTTCGCTGAACTCATTGAAGCGTGACAAAATTTGGGCAGACACTTTGGTGCTTATAAGCGTTTATTGTAAATAGATATGAATGTACCTATTTGTTAGTACACGTGGGTGCGAAAAATCAAACAATCAGGGTAAAACATATTAAAAAGTAGCATTATTGTTCTAATAATAATTATTTTCAAAGCATTTTCATGCAAAATATGTTTATTTTTTATTTTTGTAATAGTAATATTAAAGACTTGTAAGAAACCTATCACCTCTTAATAATTTTTGCAAAAAGTAATAAAAATATTATTTTTTATCTTGCAGCTCGCCAGTCGTCCAAGCGATTCAAAAACTGGTCTTATCCACAACTTTAAGGTAAGTTTGGGCAATATTTTCTATTCAATTTTTATGTAATTAAGACTTCAGTAGTCCTATGGGGAGAATAATATGACAATTTTACTGATAGATAACTACAGTTATCTAAAAGAAAAGGTTTTAAAATATCTGTTTACTTCTCATCTAGACCTCGACAATTACACCTTGAGTCGATTTAGCAATATCCATCTGCCTAACCGCTTATATATATAAGAATTAGTCTCGCAGTTTCCAAATTATCGTTTTGAAATTTTGCTCCCGCTTTTTTCTCACCAAAAAGCCGCACATTTGTCGGAATGGTTGATATCGGACCTCTATAGCATATAGCTGACATACAAAGTGATCGCTCAAAATTAAATCCTTGTATGGAAAACTTTTTTATTTGACATGATATATTCATGAAATTTCGCACAAATCATTCCCCAAGCCGGCGCTACGAAATTCTGGGAAAATATTTAAATCGAATCACTATAGCATATAGCTGCCAAACAAACTAATCGACTTAAATCAAGTCCTTGTATGGAAAACTTTTTTATTTGACAAGATAACTTCACGAAATTTGGAATAGACGATTTTCCAAGGAATTGCTATAACATCCATAAAAATTGCTCAGTTCGGATGACTATAGCGTATAGTTGCCATACAATATGTAGATTGAAATCAAGTCCTTGTATGGAAACTTCTTTATTTGACAAGGTATTTTCACGAAATTAAGCATGGCTTATTGTTGAACTCAATAATGCTATCTCCGAGGAAATTGTTCAGATCGAACCGCAATAGCATATACCTATCATACAAACTGACCGATCAAAATCAAGTGCTTGAAAGGAAAACTCTTTTATTTGACCAGTTAGCTGCACGAAATTTGATACCGATTATTGACTTAGTCAAGCCTACAAGCTCCGAAAATTTTGTTGCGATCGGACTACTATAGCATGAAGCTGCCCTACAAACTGAGCAGTCAAAATCAATGAAAATATTATTTTCTAGCAGAATTTAACGATTTGTTCGCTTGATTTAACTTGAACTTAGTTTTCTAGTCCAACTCAAAAGCTACTCAGCCCACCCTCGTACATTCAGGCCTTTGTGTGCCTTCTTGTACTAGGCGTACCATGACTTGTCATTATCGGCTGAGTTAATTGTGCGCAACAGCCAGCAGACGCCATTTAAAGCGGTTAAAACTTTTACGCACAGACAATTTCTTAAATCTCGAAGTAAGGGCTCCTAACGCCCACATTACTTTTTGTTTAGTTGCTACTTTTGTCATTCTGCGCAGTCGGGTTTGGGGTTTATAAACGGTTTATGTTGTTTAAACTTCAAAATCCATTCTTTCGCATCACACATGCACATCTAGTGGCAGCAATACTAGATTTGTGGCATGTGGTTTACTACTCAAGCGCTCCAGCGTTCATCCCTACTCAAATGCGTGTGTGTATATGCCGCGCTGTTGCCGTTTGTCAATTGTGATAACAATATTTTTGGCATTAGCGCTAAGCTTTGAAGCTTAATCCTTTGTTTTTGCTTTGTGCTGCAAGTTTGTTGTCATGAAAACGGGGAGCATTTGGTATTTTTCCAACTTCGCTTTAAGTGTGGTCGGCCACTAACTACCCAAAACAACCCAACCACGCCAGCAAAATAACAGATTTCTAGATTTGTCACTTTGCTCGTGCAACTTCCCGTTACTTTGTCTCTTTAACAGCATAAATCGCCGAACTTTTACCCCTTTGCCCATTATGCTTTCAACCACTTTTCGTCATTTAAGTCATAATTATGGTAAACATTTTGTAATAATTCATATTCGTCGCTTGGCAATGTCAACAGGACATCACGGCAAGCATAATAAAAATGCTCAAAAAATAAATATTATTTCTGTTACTATGCATACACAAACATTTGTATAAGTATGGGTGTGTGTGTTTGTGTGCCCAAATGCCTGTTCATGTGTGTTCCCATCAAATGTTTGCGGCGTTTTGTGTTCGTAAATGGAAATTTAATTGTTTGGAAAATGTTGCATTGTGTTGTGCTCATTGCTCATTACTCTCTGCCACATCGCTTTCATTTTGGCAGCTAATGTGTGCAATTATCGCAGCAGGTCATCAACATCACCAACACCGACGACGTCATCATTATTACTAAATTCATCAACATCATCGCTTTGTTGTTGTTAATACTGCTTGCTTGCTTGTCCTTACCCTGAGTGATTTGCAGCAGGATATACATGTATTATATACACATACATATATCTATATACTTATATATGTATTTTTAGTTTTTTAATAACACAGTCGAATTGAGTTTCGACAATAATTGCTGAATTGGAAACATTTTTTTGTGAGTTATAATAATAGAGGCACTTAAATTTTCAGTATGAAGCCTATAATTAACATATTTAGAAAATTGTTGGTGAGAAAAATTTTAGTTTGGTCCCATATACCCTCAACTTGATAAACAGTAAATGCAAAAAATGCAAAAGGAAAAGATGTAGGTGTACTTTTGCTAATATAAATAATATAAAACAGAAAAAAAAGATGGAAGTAAAGATAGATAACGCCGAAGAACAAAGCTTAAATTTATTAGACAAAACATCTAAAGCAATACTTTTCATATAAAGATCCTTTTCTATAATTTGCTTAAGAAGTTCGCCTTTCGAACCAGAATAAACAGCTGGGTAGATAACCTGTAGTCAAATTCGAGGACCCAATAGTCTTTTTTTTATGAAAAAGATTTGAAGAGCCTCTTGGGTAAAAAATATTACGAAAGTAACGAGGTTTTCAAAAGGGACGCTACAAAAGAAAACCGTTAAGGACAGTAAACGACAGGCATAGTACAAAATGTTTCCGTACCAGTGAGACAAATAAGTGCCCGTAGAACGAGAATATTGCTGCCGCTAGCGCATCAAATGAGGAAGACCCAAATCAGTCTCTCACACGTCGTTCTCGAGCGTTGGGCATCTTTGTGACGTCGTTGCGGCGAGTTTTGCGAAAAAATCTTGACCTAAATCCTTAAAAGATCAAATGGACACAGGGACTGATTCCGTATGACCACCAGAATCATCCTATGTTCACAAATTGGGCTGAGCAACAACTTGAAATTGATTCGGATTTTCATCGAAAAATCATCTTCAGCGAAGAGGCTCATTTTTGGCTGCATGGATGAATGTGAAATTGAGGTTTGAGTCAAAGTAATATCTCTTTTTCACTTATTGATTTTTGTTCAACTTCATAAACTTAGCCTCTTCATTACATATAAAGAGTTTATATTTTGGCTCAAGTCTTCATCGAGGTTTCGAATCCAATGTAAGCTTCATATTCAAGTATTTAAGCACTGTTCTACAAACCACCCACGAAAATTCTGTTTAAAAAAATTTCGGCCAGCTTCACTGTGTTCTCCCAGTTGAGCCATATAGCAAACACAGTCTGATCTAATTATACCTTAGTCAAAAATGAAATGACTTTTTTTCATCATACATAGAACTGTCGCCACCTGAGCATTTCCAAAATATACTTGAAATCAGATTTCATGGTCAACAAGCAACCCAAGATATGATAACACGAGCAGGGTCTTATTTAAACTCGGGTTTTCGAATATTTGAACAATTATTAAAAACCGAATTATTTGATAATCAGTGCGAGGATAAAGTTTCAGTGTTCTCTGCTGTTTACAGAATCTACTGAAACACTTTATAAAAAGTCGCTCAGCAGAAAAATTGCTGAAGTGTTATGAACCCGTTTCAGTATAAAGCAAATAGAGACTAATTGATTGAATGTTTTAAAGATATATGTATTTATGAAAACAGATAAATCTTCCTGGTGAATACTCTTTTCAGGGTCGTTTTTCAGGGCTACTATCGGGTAAACTGATAATGGTAAATTCAAAAAGACTTAAGGGTCGCGATAAGCTCAAAACAAGGTCTCTCTATTAATTCAGAAAAATAATCGCGCTGTATCGCGTCTGTAATTCTGAAAAAAAAACTGACGAAATTAAAGGAATTTCAAGACAAGCTCCCAAAACTGTGATATCTCTCTGCAATGATCGATGTTCGTATTAATTTACATACAAATTTAAACGGTTTTGGTATTTTTTTTTAAAAACGACCAAGAAAATAACGAGATGACTTATCATTGACTGTCGTCTTCATTACCCTTTGTCAGCCAGAGAGAAATAAAGGAGGGATAATTATAAAAGAAAAGGAGATCGGTAGGAAAATAGAGAGCAAGTGAGAGAAGGGGATGGGAACAGAGAAAATCCTAGAAAAAGAAGAAAGAAGGAGAGAATAAGCTCGACAAGCTGTCTCGCCAAATTCAGAAAGAAAAAACTCCTCGGAAATTGGAAAAATTCTCGTTAAATCAAGAAAACCGGCAAACTCAAAAATAACTAGCAAGCCTTAGGTGCTTCCTTGGCTTTATTCTTGCTAGCTGCAAGAGTATGAAATGTCCGGTTATACTCGGATGTTTGGAAGAAAGCTTTTATTTGCAGAAATAGATTAGAAAATTATCAATTTTAAATTTTGAGTTTTCCCCAAGTGAGTAAAAAAGTAGACTGCGTGTAATTTATTTTACTAATTTGGACAGCAACATTTGTGAGCTCGTAATCAATCATCTGAAATTTAATTTAATTTAAATTAAATGCACTATAGAAACCGAAGTCTCTCTTTGGACCTTTTGTATACAAAGCTGGTTTACCATGCTTGCTTCCACTGGTTGCTTCCACTGGCAAATACTGGTATTGGTATGCCATTAGGCACAGAAGCAAGAATCTTTCAATAAGTATGCAGTTCGCAAAGAAGATTTTTGCTTTTAATTTTGGTAATGCTCAGATGCCTCCTTATAGAATTTTTATTTCCATATATTCTTACATATTCGTATATACATATGTATATTATTCTTCTTATGTGTTCTCTCAGTATGTAAGTAAGTAAATCTAATTTATATATACTTGTATACTAATCTCTCTTATTTTCTGAAACAATTAAATTCATTTTCATTTTATATGCTCATATTTTACAACAAATAATACTTAAACGAATAGAACTCTAATTTCCAGCCCTTATGCATGTGCTTAACACTAATGCAAATTTGTCACCTCAGTCACTTCTATACAATTATGAACTCTTAATACTTTTTCTTAAGACGCTAGGATGCGTTCACCCTCTCACAAAAACTTCCCGCAGCCTTGCATTTACATAAATTCATTTACACTTTCAAAGCTCTTTTTAGCAGCTATGCGCTCTTACCTTCAACAATATTACACCTGCATATGAATGGTGCGCAAAGCGCTCGCATAAATCGCTTCCAAGCTCTCTTCAGCATCTATGCGCTCTTACTTCGAACAGTGTTACACCTGCATTCCAATGCTGCGCAATATGCTCGGTAACACGCGTCAAAGCTCTCTTCATCAGTTATGCGCTCTTACATTCAAGTGCGTTACACCTGCATATGAATGCTGCGCTAAGCGGACGCATACACCCACTCATCCCTTCCTATATGCGTTACTAAGTGTGCTCAGCAAAGATAGTATTAGCTGCGTGCTCACCATTGAGAAGTATGTGATTGAGAAATGGTAATGAGTGATGCTATGATTGTTTGCCTTGTTGTTGCAAATTTTTTAATGTTCGAAGTTGACCTTCAAAATATTATGCATATAATAATAGGTAATAAAGAGTTGTGCCGAAAGTTCTAGAATCGTGGAATGCGAAATTAAGGGGAAAATTCCAATTGAGGAATGCAATGTAACAGTAAAAATATTTAGTTACAAGTGGTAAGGAGAGTGGACACACGTAATTCTTGGCTGATGTCGCGAATATTTGTTAAAATCTGTGAAAAGTATTTGTTTAAATTGTCAAAATGTGTTTTTATTTAATTTGAAGTTAAAACCGTTAATAAATGCGAAAAGTAGTGTCGTGAAAGTCGTAATGCGTTAAATTCCTCGAAATTAGGAGTATATGGTGCAAATTCCTTAAGTGCGTGTTCGGGTTTGTTCGCGGGTGTGTATATGAGTGTATGTATGAATGAATGTGACAAGTGCGTAGGTATTTTATGCGGTTCTCGGTTCGCTTACGTCGCGTGTGTCGGGTGTTAAGTGCGTTAGTGTTCTTATAAAAAAAATAGCGCGTCGTGTAATATGTACATATGTATAGCCAAAGCAAGTTTAAAAAAGGTGAGTTTTTAAATAAATTATTTAATATATATATATATGTATATATATTATTTAAAATATATATATATGTATATATTTGTTCATAGAACATTTCTGTTCATGCATGTACATTAGAGTGGGTAAATTGTTTTATCAAAATAGAAAATTTTCTACGGGCATTCTGAAAAACTTCGCCTAAGTGACTATGGGTCTAAACCCAGCAATTTTTAGGGGGAATATTTCTTAGGGATTATAAAAATTCTCAGTTTTTGAGATGTTCGAAAGAAATTTTATAAAAAGGTGCATTTTACACTCTTGCAACATCTTGCTACAGAGTATAGATTAGATTTGTTCATTTAATCGATGTATGCATTACCTAAAACTAGTCCAGATAGCTATAGGATTATATGTACATACATATAAGTATGTATATATAAATGATCAGGATGACTGTCATTCCGTACGTCCGTCCGTGCAAGCTGTAACTTGAGTAAAAATTGAGATAGCTTGCCAAAAAAGTAACGAGTTCGTAGATGGGCCTTATCGGACCACTGTTAAGCCCATAAAATGAGATTTACCGAAAAAGTGTAAAGCATCGTAACTAAGCACTAAATTATGATATAAAATATTAATTTGCACAGGGAATCGGAGTAGCAAGGGACAGATGAGGTCAAGTAATTTTGAAATAGTGGGCGTTGCTCCGCCATCTAATTAGTTTAATGTAAAAATCTCCTAAACCATTGAAGCTACAACAACTAAATTCGTCTAGCGTAAATATACGAATATATACCGATAGTGCGAAACGTTATGATAAAATGCCAGAGATATACAATTTTACACTCGAGATGGTATGAGAAGGCTTTGCGGGCGTCGGGGAGATTACATTTGATTCTTCCAAATCCAACCAAATTAATGTATGGACTCAGTGTTTATAGTTGACTTTTATCGAAAATATCTTACAATGTGACATATATATATATATATAGTGCACGACAACTTCAGTTTACTGTCAGTCCTCTCAGTTGCAATCCACGTGATCATATAAAGTAAGGATCAAATCTATTTTATATGTTTCTTTGGTACTAGAATACATCTCCTCCCACTAGAATCCTATATCTCAAGCTTAAGCACACAAGCAAACTACACAAACTCTTGCAAATATTTATATGCGTTTGACATATTTTTATATCACGTTCCACGCTACTATGTGTAGCTGTGTGCGCGTTTGCATGTATACGTGAGTGATTTGTATGCACATTTCGCCATTTGCACAAACAAAAAATCCAATTAAGATTTCCATTTTATTCTTGATGTTTTCACTGTCAGATTTCTTACTCACTCAATTTTTGCCGAGTTTTTTCTCCTTTCATCCATTTTTCGCAGAACTATTTTGCGCTCACTTGTTAGTCGTGTACTCCACTTAGTTTTTGGTATTATTTTCCGGTTATTTCCTTCGCTCCGAATTTCATTTTTATTATTTCTCGTGTGTGTGTGTTTTTGTTTTTATTTTTGCTTGTTGTTTTTGTGTTTTGTTTATCGTGCGCTGCTTGGTGCTCTCGGTAAGTTGACACTCAACTTATTTGGACACTCAACTGTACAAGCAAGCAATTTCAGCAGGAGACGTTTGCAGATGTATGTGTGTGCGAGTGTGTTACAGGCAGCACTAGCTCTATGCTCACACATGCATACAGCACTTTTAGTGGATATGTGATACTCAAGTGCAAATATACATTAATATTTGTACATATGAAACTGTGACAACAACAACAATAACAACTACAGCATTAATAATTGGAATAACAAGCGTCAAGCAATTGCTGCCAAAGTAGTGGAAAAGAGAAATCTTTGCCGGAGTTAGCAAGCATGGAGCAAAGCAAACATATGTACACACTCAGGCACACACACGCACGTAAAGGAGCATAAACAAAAGCGAAAGTGTGTAAAGAAAGTTAGAGCAAATTATAAAGTATACGGGTGTACGTATGTATATATATTTCTATTGCCACAACCACACACATATTAAGAAAAATGCAGTGCTGAAAGTACATGTGTATGTGTGTGTACATATGTATATCGAGTGTGCTCTGAAATTCGATATTTGTAACGAACGCTCAGCAGTTCAGCTCAAAAACGAAATAAAATTGATCAGCAATTACAGATGAGACTCAGCTATCGATAACAGAAAACGCTTGAGAGCTTTGTTGTATGTAATAATTGTGCTATAATTAGTTTCAAGCTACAAATTTTGTCAGCTTTCGAGCACTAGTAGGTGTTGTAAAGTACATTTTATATCTGTTAGGAATGCCGAAAAATAATTGAAATTTTACAGAAACTAAATTCGATTTGACTGACGTCACTATAGATAACAGAAACATTTTCGGGGTCCCGTATTTACAATTTTTAACGCGGAAATACTTTTTGATCACAATTCAAATGAAATTATTATAAAAAAATTAAAATACTTAAGTCCCGAAACTTTTTCACTTTTCGTTTGAAAGCTTGAAAAAAAAAAAAAACGGGATTGCATCGGTTCTTTATTTGAAACGTTAGATTGGTTCGAAAATAAAATTTTAGAAATTCTCAAATATCTTCCTTCATTGCAATTGAATTGAATATACATACATCACGATTGTTAACAAAAAAATCGGCATCCCGAAAATAAATACATTTTTTAATCCCGAAACTTTTTCGTTATCCCGAAAGTATATCTTTTAAAATAAGGAAATATTTTCTTTTAATGCTACTAAATTCTATTTACATCATGTATAATATTTTTAACCTCTAAAATTTTTCGGGACCGCAAATATATGTATATACATATATACGTATTTTTTGAAACACGGAGTTTTTCGTTGTAATTGGGTTCATTTTTCATCACGATACAAATACAAATTTTGGGATCCTGTATGTAAAATTTTTGAAGTACTTACATACTTTCATGGCAATTGTATTTGATTGCCGTTTTTATGAGTATCGAAAAATTTAGGGGATCGCAATTTTAAAACCCCGAAGTTTTTCGGGATCCCGATTATAAAAAATTTAATAATTTGAATAATTTTTATTCATTGCAATTAAATTCAATTTGTAACACTATAGGTAACAAAAAAAATTTCGGGATCCCGTATACAAAAATTTTAAAATACTAAAACATTTTCTGTCGTAGCTATTGAAAACAATTGGCATTAGGTCGATAAATATCCTAAAAAAAGTTCGAGATCCAGAATTTAAATGTTGAGGCCCAGTTTTTTTTCGGGATCCCGCACCTAAATATTTTAGTACAGAAAAAATTTTCAACATACATATGTGTTGTTCAATAAAATTGATTTATGATGAAATAAATTAGAGATCAAGTCAAGCCTCAAACTTAGTGATTTAATTGACCCTGATGATCGATTCAACAAAGAATTTACATTTACTTGTCAACAGGGGCTTGGTGGGCTTAAAGATGTGATATTGAAGTATCTTTACTAATCGAACAAAGTAAATACCCTATCAGCCGAATTTAAAATTTCGAAAATCATTAACATCAATCAAACAAAATTCTCTATTATTAGATCACAAAGCATGCGCTTTATCAACCATAAAAATCATAAATTTTAATAGAGTTCAATGAGCACTGAAATATGCGATTTTAAACTAATTTATTTTTCACTAAACCACATTTCCATTCATTGATTTTTTGGTTTAAGAATATACATACATAACCTATAAAACGCTGATTTTCGTACACTTTGAAGTTCCGCAATTGAAATTTAAAGAATTTTTCGCGCTGATTGATATTAATAATGCTCGAGCGGCGCAATTAAATTTTAATGATGTCTGTGACAACTTCAAAAATCTCAAAAATCACAGAAATACGCAATAAATAATAATGGTGGCAGAATGACACAGCAAATGAAAGTGAGAGAGTGAGTGAAGTCGAGTAGTGGGAAGCTTAGAAGGAATGCCACTGCATTATGTGAGGAATTAGGAGTAAAAAGTAGATGGAAATGGTTTTTAAAAAAAGAACCATTCGACTATTTGTTTTAAGCATTTGTATATAAAAAATTGTGTACGCGTGCGTGTGTGTGAAAGAGCGTCTTACGCAGTATTTGTGTTCAGTGAAAAATAATAAATCATTTCTTTTACCAAAATTCATCAACGAGGCCGGATTTCAGGCTGCCTAAAAGTCTGTCTGTCTGTCTGCCGCGCTCATGGGCGCTTGTTCTACTTGTTTTGCCGCTCGTGAGGTTGATTATTTGATACGCAGCTATGCTTGGCGCACCCTTTCGCCAGCTCGTCAGCCGAAGAGCGCTTGCAGGCGACCTTTCACCCGAAAAAAGGTCACACGCAGCAAATTGAACCGCAATTTTTCTGCGAACACTTAGCTATACCAACTTGCGCCTGTGTGTATGCTAGATAGACATACACATACATACATATACATATGTATGTATGTGTTATGGGTGTGCGTAGGCTGTAATCTGAGCTGTATATGACGGCGCGAAATTGTCGCTTTGCTACACATTTACAACAACAAACATACATCAGCAACAACAAAAGTGTAAATCTGCTATACAATTACATATATTTTTTATGGTTTGCTGCAAATTATTTATTTTATTTTATTTTTATTTTTTCTTCTTTTTCGCTTTAATTTTTCATTTTTTCTCATTGTTGCGTGAAAAATATCAAAATAATAAATTTTTCCACGCACGCATTGCTATTGTTTGTACATTGAAAAATTATATGTTGTCATTGGCAGCGACAGCCGCAGCGGCGTACATACGGCAGCGGCAGAAAAGGTTGCCGCACATTGTGTCACCAGCAGACAGCGCGCAGAAAAACAAAGCGCCAGCAACCACAACAAAATCGAAAAAACATAAATTATAGAAGAAAAATGGAAAATTAAGCGAAAATCATCATGAAATTAATATCGCAAAAACCGGTTTGATTGCGCGCGTTCTTGATTGATGTGAATGACGAATGTGTGAATGTGTTGAAAAATGCACGTATCGCCGTACCGCGCTCATCAGCACAGCCCTAACGCCCTTCCGGCGCATTTCACACGCGCAGACGCTTAAATTCATGTGCACATTTGCGTTGGGCGCACTTAAATACAATGCAATTGAATTTTCTGCTGCTCAAATGTCAATGCAATGAATCACAACACATCAGCGGCTTGATTGGTGTATGCCTTTCAGTGTAATGCTGCAGCACAGTTGACATTTTAAGTGCGCAACAAAAGCTTTAAATACTCATTTATATTAATTAATGAATGGGAAAATGCATCTTTTCTCTTCGCTACTTTGCATAATAAACCAAAAAAAATTGAGAATAATTACCAATGCCTATGCGTTTGTGTTGAAAATAATTTACACATAATGCCCGGCATGATAGGCATGTACTGGAAGGCAGCAATTTTACTAAACGCTTGAAGCAAAAGCTACTGATTTTTGAGACCAAATTCTTTCTCCCTCTCTCTTTATTTCTAAATATATATCTTTTTCTTGGTTTAGACTCCAGCTTGTAGTACCGTCCAAATAGTCATCATAACAGCATTAAATCGCCTCCATACGAAGCTTTTTTAGGGATCTTCTCACAAGAAACCCTTTTTATATGAGACACATAAAGTATATAAAATATATTTTAACATATACATATAGTAAAATTGAACTGTAATAAAAAGTTCTAGGCATAATCTGAGAAGAGAAATATAATGGAGTCATTAGGGAAGAAACAATATGTTTTAAGATAAAGTAGATGTTTCGAAACATCAGTACTTGGAGGTCACACACAAATATTCTTCCGGTCTTGCGAACTACGTCATAAAATAATAAATCAACAGGTGTCCGTATTGAAAAATGTTGAGGACTTTCTATTCTAAGCATGGAGATCAAACGCAAACATAACATTTATCTGCAGGTGCTACTTTGGCATCAGTAGGAAATTAAGAAGCAGATCCCTGGACGAAGAAAAATAAATAACTACTATACTGATCCATTATAGGGAGCAGAAACATGAACGATGACAGACTGTGATGAGAAAGCAATTGGAGCATTTGAGAGAAGTGTTCTCAGCACAATCTTTGAAGTGTTTCTCGTGAGCGATGAATATCGAATCGAAAAAGAGCTCTATGGCGACATGGATATAGTTAAGCAAAAAAAAAATCATCGAACGCGCTGGTTAGACCATGCACTTCGCATGGAAAATAATGCTCCACCGAAAAGCTTCTTCGACTAGAGACAGGGTGGGTAACTGGGCGCTCACGTATCCAATGGAAGGACCAAGTGTATTGCGACTTGGCTTAACTTGGGACATACAACTGGCGAGACATCGCAAAGAATAAAGGTAACTAGGGAAGTTTTGTGAAAAAAATCAAAATGTTTATTAAACTAAAATATATTTTCTATACAACGAACTGCGATCTTTGAAAAATATCAAAAATTAAGAAAATGTCATAATTTTGAAAAAAAAATATTCTTTATTCCTTTAAATGTTTCTAATTAAAAAATTTGTTGTTTTCAAATAGAAAGAGAGAGAGGAGGAAAAGTATAGCCTTAGACATTTTTTACCATACAAACTGAACGATCGAAATCAAGTAATTGTCTGGAAAACATTATCAGTTGATCAGATATCTTCATGAAATTTGGCATGGATCATTACCTGAGATAATAAGGCAATCTCTGAAGAAATTGTTCAGATCGGATCAGTTTAACGTATAGATGCCATACAAATTGGCCAAACAAAATCAACTGCTTGTAGGGAAAACTCTTTAATTTGGGCAGATATTTTTACTAAGTTTTGCTTGGGTTATCATTTTTAGGCAGTAGTGCAATGACAGAGAAAATTGTTCAGTTCCGACGACTATTGCTTATAGCTGCCGTACAAATTGCACGTTCGGAACCAAGTTCTTGTATGAAAAACTTTTTCATTTGACTAGCAAACTTCACAAAATTTGGCCCGGAATATTGCCCAAGTCAACACTACAATTTACGAGTATATTGTTCAAAACGGACTACTATAGCATATAGCTGTCAAATAAACTAATCGCTCGAAATCAGCATAAAGACCATTTTATACTATTTGATGATATGAAGAAAGCATTTCTGAAAGGTATTCGAGCTTTTTACTTGCAAAATAGTGATATATAGTATACTGTTTACATGTAGTATTATAAGTAGTGGAAATTAACATTTATGTAAATTATTTACAATATACATGCATAATACTAAGCACGAGACAACATCTAATGCGCTCACGCATTGCACTCAAGCTTTGGAAGTATTCTAGTATATCAGATTGTCAAATTAAAATCTTTCTAAAGTTGTAACCAAATTTGCCTTCACAAAACATTTAATTTTTATGGCTTTAGTTAGGTATAGAATTTTAATTTCAATATTTTTTTAACGAAATAAATTCAATTCATAACACTTCAAGCATAACAAACTGCTTGCCACACACACACACGCATGCATTCAATTGTTTTACTATTACTTAGTTGGTGGTGTGGCTGTGTGCGTTTATATGGTTAGATGATGATGAGAGCTAATGATAGCGTCGTGTGGAGGAATATTTTTATATATACGTGTTTGTGTGTGTATGCGAGCCCTTATAGATGTATTTCTTGTGCTGCATTTAGCCCAGCCATCGAATCGATTGTTAATTCAACCAAATTCACTACAATTATTAGCACCAATGCATGGACGCAATGCGTACGAGCACGGTGTAGTGCTGCTGGTGGTGGAAACGCATAAATTTTCGCTACGCTCCACATGCAAACAATACAAATTAGCCACACAGCCGCAGCGGGTCACTACAGCAAGCAGCAAGAACAGGACCCACACAAGCGCGGCTTCGGACAATAAAATTTATGCCGTACTTACAAAGCGGTCGAAGCAAACAAATTAAATACATATGTATATACATTTTCACATCAGTTGAAGGTAGAAGGACGGCGCTGTGCGTGGATCTACATCAACTGCGCTATTGACGCTGCAGCTTCTGTAGCTTCACCAGATCCTTTGTCAAATTGGCGCTGTATGCTTTTAGAAGCGTGTTCTGTGTTTGTATGTATGTGTATGCTTGCTGAAATGCGATACACATTAAATAATGCGCGTTGATATGCGCCAAGCAATAACAATAACAATAACAATAGCATTAGGTATCTGCTATTGAGGGAGCAAGCGTTGGTCGAAGCTGTGGAGGAGCGTTAAGTGCGGCTATCTAGCGCCAATTCAACATGCATACATACATACATACATATATACATGTACAATGATACAAAATCTACAGACATACACACAAACACATGTACAAATGTCTCGCATCGACGCATTTGCGGTCGTACGGTGGCACTATCCTTTGGCCGCCAACACAGCCGCATTATGTGAACCCCAGCGGGTCCGCAATGACGACAACAGCGCATCCATTGCCCTAACTACAAGTACGCGTACATAGTACCTGTCAGCATTTGGCATTGATGGTGGTCTATGCGGCGCAAATGAAACTGAAATTTCTCACACATCAGCAGCGAGGCCGCCACGACGCTGACGCACAGGTATCACCACACACAAACCGAAAATTCAACGCCTACTCGGCCGCAATGGTATACACCGTTGAGTTTTTGGCACACACACACACTCACACACACAGACGCAACGCATTGTTGCTGACTGACAGCCGAGCACAGTTGGAATTCGTAATGAGTTAAAAACTAATCTACCATGACTGTGAATTCGATTCAACTTGAAGCGTCAGTATTGATCGGCCAATGCGCCTAGTACGCATCCATCTAGTTAGTTATAACTGTGTGTGTGCGTGCTTAGGTAGGTGTGCCGGCAAATCCTTTGGTATTTGGCTACGGTTTGCCGCCTGACTTTTTGCTGACGGCGCCCATCTGTTACTGACCGCAGATATTACAAACAAGCAAGATACCGGTAAATACACCTACACAAACACACATAAACTTACAGACAAAAATGTATACAGACATGTAGTAGGTGTTGTGGCTAAAAATCAGCAACTACTTGAAACGGTTGCAAACCGCAAACGCAATACAAGAATTGCTGTTGATAAGGGTTCCCATAAGGTTATCAACAACGCGCCTGAGTGTGGTCCTTTTGTGCCAAAAAACCGTGCACGCATTGAAAGGAGGCGTTAACAAATGCGCAAAAGGTGCAATTAGCAGGCAATTAGTATGCGTACGCTTGCAGTGCCGGCTGTGATGGAGGTCAGCTTGATTTTTGGTTTGCGATAAAATTAAATAAACCTTGACTCGAAATGCCGGAAGGAATATTTGCCAGGTTAGGTAATGACAATCCTTACATTTCGACACCCCCGAAAATGTTGAATCCAGTCTTTTCTGGCGAGAGGATGTAGCTTGGTAAGGAGCTGATATAGAGCAGAATTAAAGATTCGTCCT
This sequence comes from Bactrocera neohumeralis, assembly GCF_024586455.1. Taxonomy (NCBI): domain Eukaryota; kingdom Metazoa; phylum Arthropoda; class Insecta; order Diptera; family Tephritidae; genus Bactrocera; species Bactrocera neohumeralis. Next base: position 78,481,938 of record NC_065923.1, on the reverse strand, counting down.
TGTCTGCTTAATCCGGCATTCAAGTATCCTCGAAATTTCTAGGGATCCTACAGCAGCCGAAGTATAGAAATAAAGCCACTTGGGGTCTAAAGAGGTCTTTAGAAACTCGTTTATGCCTAAGTTAGGTGGGAAGTAAAGATTTCTAATGGAACTTATAACCGTAAGGGATTTCTAACTGGATAACTATCACTTTTGTAATGACATTGTTATCAAGGTTTTCAAAGACATGTTTCCTTGCACTATGAAAAGTTTGGACGGGTATAAGGCAAGTTCAGCTCCTCAGTACTTATGATATCCAGATAATTGCATCTAAAAACCTTTGGTGTTCGGACCAATACAATTTTTCATGACAGAACTTCAAGCAAATCTATGCACCTAATTGGTTCCTTAGTCTGTCCAATAGCATTGAATCCTTTCTAAAGCTCTAAAATTAAGTGCGGATTTTTTGTTGACGTTAGTGGAGTAAGACCTTCGCTCTAACAATAGTTCATTCAGAGCTGAGGTGTTTTCACCTATTCGGACGACATGACCTAGCCAGCGGAGGCGCTGCCTTCTAATTCGCTGAACTATGCCAATGTCGTCGTATGTCTCTACAGCTCATCATTCCTTTAACTGCGGTATTCGCCTCCGGGTCAGTTCCGGGTCAGTTCCGGTTACGCAGACTCGACTGTTGTGGGAACGGGTCATTGGTCTCTGACGTTTGTGGAAGTGGTGTTAGTGTTAATGCTGGTTCTAAGATAGACGAAATTATCTACGACTTCGAAGTTGTGACTACAACAGTGACTTGGGAGCCAAGTCACGACTGCCACGACTGTTTGTTTGATAACAGGAGATATTTCGTCTTGTCTTCGTTCACTTCCAGACCCATTTGCTTCGCTTCTTTGTCGCGCTTCGAAACCAGGATATACTTTGTTGAACGCTCGGCCTCAGTTTACCCTATCTCATTTCAATTGTGCCATGCAGCCTTTAATGCACAGTTATGATTTAAGCCATTTTTTTTTTCTTTGAAGACACTTTCTTAACTTTCGTAATCTTAAATTTTGGATTTTAAGCTTTCAGGATATGTTCTCCTTTTTGGATTGCTAGACATAGAGCCTCAAAATTCATTTTTAATGTACAAATTTTCCAATTTTTGTGGCTCTTTGAGTCAGTAGGCGATCGTTTGAGTCATTTAAGCTGAGCAGAAGTAGATTCACTACTTTTCATAATAAGAAAACGCTACGATTTATATTATAAGATCTGTCTGTTTATAGTTTTGGATATTTTGTGTGAGACCAAAGATACTTTAGTCTGCTATTTATGGAACTTCGTAAGGAATATAATACTTACACATATGCCAGATTTTTTCTGTACTAGGCAATATATAATATATACAGTATGCAAATATGGGAGCAACTTGCTAGCACTAAAAAAGTTAAACACACGCGCTTCTCATAATCGCTGCATAATTTATTTAGGCGCTCAGTTATTACGCGCAGCACGCAGGATACGCCGCTAGTGCTTGGTAAACTTATTACGCCCGATAATATCTAATTGCACTTAGGTTGGGATAATAGGATAGGCAGCAGTAAGGCAAACACCTTGAAGCGAACGCAATTAATGCCATAACCGTTTGGAGCACCATCAGCGCCACCAGCACCGTTACGTACCGCCAATAGTGAAAGTAAAATGCAAAGTGTCTGACAGATCGCCATATCAGCATAAAGTAAACGACACGTTTTTATGAACATGCAACACACCACGCCTGTACAGCCTATCAAAGTGATACCTAACGGCCGCGCAGCCGTGCGTGTGTATGCGCACTGCTTTAATGCAACGCTTGCAACAACAACCACACACGCGAACAGAACAGACAGACAGAGAAGGCAGTTAAGTATGCCGCTAACGGCGCTGACATCGCTGACACGTTAATTGCCGCTTGATGGATTGCCAAACGTTGCGTTGAAATATTTAATATCTTGCAACCCTGTCATCGGTGTCGCCACTTCGTGTGCTCTTTTGTATGCTTCCGGCATTTTAGCGTTTTACTTGATGAAGGCAAATGAAAGGAAAAGCGCAGCAAAAAGAAATATGCTGCAGAAAAATGAGTAAAATAGCGTTAGTGGAAAGGGATGAGGGAGCGCGGCAAAAAATTGATAGGAAAAGTGCGTGCAATGCGGGCAGCTGTTCTAACGCAGTCGGTTAAATACTTCCGGCGCGGGGGAGCTGCGCATCGGTAAGTTATTACCTTAATGCAAATGACTCTGAGCGCGTAAATGAATGCCGGCCCTGTCGGAAAGGGTATACACATTGGCTAGTTCTTATGAATGAAAAAGGGAAGCAAGGAAGCCCAGATCTCGGAGTTCGAAACCTCGCTCTTGTTCTTATCAATGACTGATAGCTTACTCAGAATTCCGTACTTACGTCAAACAGAAAACAAAGAAATATGGATCTCGTTCTTATGTCTAAAAGTCTAAAAGAGAAGGAAACAAAGTTCTCGATAGTCAAAACCTCTTTTTTGTTCTTGTCAACATCGAAGTTCAGGTCAACGAGTGGTCCTTTAGAACTCTGTTCCTAGGTCTAAAAAAGAAGGTGGCAAAGTTCTTGTCACCCTGGAAGTGTTAATGAGTGACAGAAAATATGCCAAACGATTTCCTACCGGTTACATTTACCAGGCAGAGCTGTATGAATGTGCATAAAAAACGGAGCTTGACACCAATTTTCTTCCCGTGCCGTATGTGACACGCATACCGGAAACGGTAATCATGCGGAAATTACGCCGAGCCAACTTAAGTACGATTTTTTACGAAAATACGAAAATATTATGAAGGCGCACACATACACATTTGCATGTATTTTCGTCTCAAACGTTATGCTTCAACGACTTACGCACCTTACCACACCGCAGCAACGCCCATAATGTCAACGCAACAATTGCATTTGCAACACTGGCACGCAGGACATTATGAGAAATTCATCAAATGTCATTCGTGTCATTTTATTATGCTAACTAAGTCAAAAGTGACTGGAGAAAAATAAAAATACCAACAACAAAGAACAACGGAAAAATAAGCCAAATTAAAAATTGTGGTCGCGTGAGGGCAAAGTGAAAGTGAAAATGTGTTTTTGTGGAAATGGGCGTGTGGAAAATGACTTATAAAAAATATTATTATTGTGTTTATTATTATGCACTTACTAAAATATGGTACGACACACACACACAGCACAGATTAACGTAGACATGCAGGACAATTTAATTAATGCAATGCTTGAAGAGAAAACAGGGTTGATTCGATAGGGGAGACGTATGTATTTATGTATGCGCTTAACTTAAAACAAAAATATGTCATTCTTTACATGTCATTTTACACTAATGTCAAAAATCATAATCTGGATTGATGAAAGAGCCAAGTTCGGTAGTTACTGTCTACCCACACCACCTGAAATGTACCACTCAGAATCTTAATTATATTAAGAAAATAGTAGGAAAATAGTAAATTCATTATGCTCCTTCAATCGTTCTTATAACATCCGACCAATTATAACCGAAAAATCGTGACTTCATCTTCAGTAAGCTCGGCGTATGAGACCTAAGTAAAGGAAAAGAAAAGCGACGGGAACTGATGAAGACAATTTTTAAATATATTTTACTTTTTTGTTCTTTAAAGTTTATAAAAATATTTTAGAGAGATCCCACTCCTACGGAAATCAAGCCTCTTAGACACTCTGCGACTGAATTAAGTTCATATTACCAAATCTCAACCTCCTAAAGAAGCAATCGTGCTCGCCTCTGTACTCAAAATAATATCAGTTCTCTACACAAATATTGACCTTTTCATACAAGGAAGTTTGAATCGGGTATTTAGAACTAACGAAATCACCTTTTGTCAGCTTTAAGAAACCTCTGTTGCCTAAGGTGTATAAAAAAGGTTAGGTTAGGTTAGTCTGATGGGTTAATGGGTCACGCTTAGACCAGTTTTGGTTCTTTGTGATACCAGATAGTATTCAGTTACGAGATTCATGAGGAGTTGTCATCCTTTAAGATGCCTGCGCTTGACGCGATTTCAATAGACTCTGTGACCTCACTATAGATATCTCTTGCAATGGCTCATACTCTGGGAACCTCAAAGACTTAAACCAGTGACAAATGAGTATTTCGATTATGTTCCAACAGTCCCTTCAATCGGGTGCCAGTAGGAACTTTTATATTTCCTATCTACCGTTTAACACATGACTTTTGCAGTTTGCACCCAGGTAGCTCGTTCCATCGTGTTTTTGATTTTTCTTACCACACTAGTGTCCAGATCGACGCATAGACAATGCATGGGTTTTCCAATGTTGATCACGTTTTCGAGTGTCACTCGCCTACTATCTCATTGCCCTCGATGACTTTGTGGCCTGGCACTCATTACAAGTGAAGTCACTTGCTTCTGGCGACACTTTCCACTGCTGCCCTGCGCTTCCCAATGCACTTCTGGCCAATATGCGGTACGAGATTATTACTTTCGTTGCTGGTTGGTTGTCTATGTTGATAACCTTGGAAAACATTCCCCTAATAATTTTGAAAAATTCTCCCGAGTTGACAGTTCTTGGTCGAACAAAAATGTAGTACCATCAGAAGAGGGAAAGAACTCGCTGTCTACAGGTGGTTGACTTCGAAATGTCGCAATATAGTCTTCTTTTTTATTGACGTACATATATACCGCTTACGAGGTTATAATCGAGTTGCGATGGCAATATACTACTTATATATGGTAAATTCTGCTGTTCAGACTTTGTTTTATGTTAGGAGGGCACATATTCTGAGTGCCAGCATAATTAAACGATTTTTAGAAAAGTTTTTTATTTGGAACCAAGATTTTTAGAGCGTTTAGTACTTGCAGATTTAGTTATTATAATATATTTACCGGACTAGCATTCGAATATCGACATCCAGGCTATATGGCAAAATTTTTAACAATTGTCAAAAAAAAACCCCTAAGACTTCCATATGGATATATTGACTTAAAAGACTTTGTAAAGTAGACAAATTTTTGGGCATAAAAATTACTTTCAAAACGTGAACCCTAATTGGGGTATACAAATTACCGCTTGGTCTCATTATTTTTGTTGTAGTTGTGTATTTAGTTGCCCGCCCATTCGTCAATTTTATTTCCATGGCGTGCATAAACACTAACAAATTTCATTTTTAATTTCTGTCTGCGGTTTAATTTGATCCTTCCCAAATGACCACACAAATTAATGCAACTTGAATGCTCATTACTCGGACTCATGACTCGAACTCGTGACTCGGTTTTTCCTGCATAACCCGCATAGAAAAACCGCACCCTAGTCGTCACTCAAAAAAAAAAAAAAAAAAGGAGTCTAGTGAAGGAAAAACACACACTCAGTGCTACAAATCAACGAATTAATGTAATAATAGCTCGCATGTCTAACCTCACCGCGGCAATTATACCATCCTTTTATGAGTAATACGGCAACAAATGATGCCGGAGCGGTACGTTCACTGTGTTAGTCGCATTTTATGAGCTTCTAGCCGCGCGCTGCAACAGCGATATCCTACTTAAATAATTTGTTCGTACAATTGTGGTACTAAAGTGCCTGAATTCCTGCATATAAAGAGGTTTATGTCCAGTTATATAACTGGGTAATCATATAGGCATGTGTGTATATGATATTTTATTGCTCCTCAATTTATGTCCGAGATTCCTTTGTGTTGTAAACATTTGTTGCACTCTTAAAATTAATTCGTACAAATGAAACGAAATACGAAAACGCAATTTTTACACCTTTGGTTGGTGTTTTTATTAGGCTTGTGGTGGACATTTTTATTGTAGTTGTGAGTAATTCTTTGTTTAGGGTATTTGTAAGAAATTATTGATGTAGTTCTTTATTTATTTGTTATTGGATAATAAACAGTGCCTTTCAAATAAATAAAATACCTATGAATTCCCCGAGGATCATTAAAAGTAGATTTTCTATAAACTTTTTCAACTTTTTTTATACTCTCGCAACAAAGTTGCTAAGGAGAGTATTATAGTTTTGTTCACATAACGGTTGTTTGTAAGTCCTAAAACTAAAAGAGTCAGATATAGGGTTATGTATACCAAAGTGATCAGGGTGACGAGTAGAGTCGAAATCCGGATGTCTGTCTGTCCGTCCGTCCGTCTGTCCGTCCATCTGTGTCCGTCCGTCTGTCCGTCTGTCCGTCCGTGCAAGCTGTAACTTGAGTAAAAATTGAGATATCATGATGAAACTTGGTACACGTATTCTGGCTCCATAAGAAGGTTAAGTTCGAAGATGGGCAAAATCGGCCATATCCCACAAAATGGCGGAAACCGAAAATCTATAAAGTGTCATAATTAAGCCATAAATAAAGATATTAAAGTGAAATTTGGCACAAGGGATTTTTATTTATTTCTGTGATAATCTGTAACCTAAACCTCAGTGAAGTTTTGTACGTATTCGAAACTTCTATAGCTATGTCAACCAAACTCTACAGAGTCGTTTTCTTCAGCCATTTCCATATACAGTTCAAAAATGGAAGAAATCGGATAATAACCACGCCCACCTCCCATACAAAGGTTATGTTGAAAATCCCTAAAAGTGCGTTAACCGAATAACAAAAAACGTCAGAAACACTAAATTTTACGGAAGAAATTGCAGAAGGAAGCTGCACCCAGGCTTTTTCTAAAAATTGAAAATGGGCGTGGCCTCGCCCACTTATGGACCAAAAACCATATCTCAGGAACTACTAGACCGATTTCAATGAAATTCGGTATGTAATATTGTCTTAACACCCTGATGACATGTACGAAATATGGGTGAAATCGGTTCACAACCACGCCTCTTCCAATATAACGCTATTTTGGATTCCATCTGATGCCTTCTCTGTATAATATATAGTACATTAGGAACCAATGATGATAGCGGAATAAAACTTTACAAAATACGGTATTTGAAAAATATGTAAATGACGGACAATGAAATCTCGATTATCACTTGGAGCATTTGAGTTTTTATTTATTTCTTCGCAAAATCTTTGGTGCCACTGCCTACTCTAAAAGCTACTGAGGTGTGCATATGATATTGTCGTAGATTTTAATAACGAAGCCGTGAACGCAGCCGTTTCAAGCCTGGCGAAAGAGGTTGGTCTTGTGGTGAACGGGAAGGAGAGAAACTACCTGAAGACCATACATAAATACCCCTCTGGTAATGAATTACGTCAGCGCTTTGTATCTCTGATGCTCCTGCGAAAGCTTGTTCGACTCAAGACGCGTGTGTGGGCAACGGAAGGAAGGGCGCCCACGCATCTAATGGAAGGACCAAGTCCACAGCGACCTGCCTGCACTTGGGACTTACAATTGGCGTGATTTCAAAAAGAATAGATGCAGGAGAAGTTTCGACCGACCCATGGTTATAGTGCAGAGGGAGAAGGAGCTAACCTAGTCAGCAAAATCTTATATCTTCCTTTGTAGTCCTCATTCAACGACCCATAGGTACCCGATCGAAAATTTAAATTAGTATAAAATTTGGTTGGGCTGAGCTCGTACGTGTATGAACGTATCGGGTTTGGAAACGATTGACAACATCGGAGAGGATCAGAAATATTGAAAATGCATCTGTTGTATGTAGGCCACTATTTTTCGGGTTAGCTAGTGGACAGAAGTTTTTGAAGCCGACCAAAAGGTTTCAGGTATCTCGCACCAGATAGGCTAGATTTTCGTATAGCACTCTCCGGATACCCAAAGTCAACCCGAAATTGTTTTTTCAAAAAACATTTTTTTTTTCGTCATAAAACAACACTTTGCTCATATGTCTGCAGAACATATGTTTGACATGCAATTGACAGCTTGACAACAGCGTTGGCATGCTGGGACAGCAGACACATCAACCACCACCACCAACCAAACAGGAGCCGAGTCATCAGTCGGCAACGATTGACTTTCTATTGGCAGGTACTAGGCTTGCTGGCATGCGATGCGGCGTCAAAACGCTGTATGTGTTCGACACACACACACACACCCACGCACACTCATTATGGCATTGGCATGCAAGGCAGACAAATGAAGTGACTTTGAGGCTATTAACGGCACTAATGTGTGGCGATCAGCGCTGTGCGCATGCAAAACGAAGCAGTGCCCAAGCCAGCGGACAGCACAAAAGGCATTCAAACATGCTGCTTGCCAACAATGTCTGCCAGTGAAAGGAGTTGGTGAGAAATTTCGAAGAAAAGGATACGCAGATAGAAGGAAGCGAGTGCGCAGCGTTAATGAATTGATAATTGTGGGTGTAAGTGGTAGAGACACGCCCACAATTTTCATATAAAAGATGAGAAAAAATTAAAAAAAAAAAAATTTAGAGAGCTACTGCAGTTTAGGCTTGAGAATTGGAGAAAAAGTATTTGCAGCACTTAAAAAAATATAAAGAATTTAGTAAAATTTTCCAACCATAACAGGCAATATTTGAACTGGCGAACAAGGCAAATGAAACTGTTGCTGGGATAAAGCGCAAACAATTTCATTTTCGCAAACTAAAGTTGGCAATGTCTCGACGCTCAGCGGGATATTGGCGTGTTCGGCAGCGTTCAAGGACTACATGCTGTTGTGGCTGCTGTTGACGCTAGCGCATGGCGGCTGCTTGCATGGCAGCAGCGACAATTTGGCGCATCCACCAACAACACGCCATGCCATAAAACCGTTTAACGCCAAAGCATAAAATTACTTAAATAGGAAGTAATTTTTTTGTTGTTGCGCCGCCTGTCGCCCACAAAAGTCGCTATACAAGTTATTAATAAAGTGTCAGCAACAATAAAAACACACATACAGTCGCATAAAATAAATTTATGTATATAAATAGTTCTTATATTCCCCTGTATACCCTTAGCACCCGCAAAGCTCTAACCAGCAATGCCTTATAAATAATATACCTCGTCTTCCTTCTTCACATTAGTCGCATATTTAACGCCTTTGCTTTCTTTGTACTTTACTCGCGTCTACAAATTTATGTTTAACAGTAAACTATAGAAAAGTATGAACATGAAAACTTTTGTAGTTCGCAGCGGGTTGTCCTTGATTAGTAGTCAGCGGAAGGTGTTGACAAAACGGTGAACCTGTCGTTGACCTCTGCTTATCCATTGTACTTAGCTCCCTCTCTTTTACATAGAAAAAATCAATTTTAATTTCCCTTTACTGAAGGCTTTAATAACATTTTAGTGCTTTTCAGATGACAGCGCCGCTCTTCTTTATAATAAATTTTCATTTAGCTAAGAGCTGACTAATCGTCGTTTTTTAAACATACTTACAACCAGTCTTATATTAGATTTTCACGAAATAACTCGACAAAAATAAAAACTAACCCTTAAGAGAATATTCTACTTATTATTCTATCAACTTTTGAATTTTTTTTTCATAATTCGATAGTTTAGATAATTAAAAATATTTCCCTGAAAAGATTTTTCAAAATTCAAGTCTATAACTTTTGCAAGCGCTTAGCTCTACTTTGTGCCTCCCTATTTCTGTTCTTACCTTTGGAACCTTAAAGAAATGTCAAAAAAATTGAAATTAGCCATCGTACTATTACTGATCTTATTATTTGGATGATAGCTTTGTGAGGTGTTAACATTCGCTAGGATTATATTTACAACCAACTTGTGTCGGTGGTTGTAGTTCAGCAAGACATTTCACTTAAACTATGAAGAATTTTAGTTAGGTAGGTAGTAGGCCTCAATTAGCGCTTAATGTGCCATTTAGATACATTTTCGTAAGACTTTATATCTTGATAACGCGTCTCATTGTTGTGTTCAGACCATTTAGTGCTCTCATTGAAGCTACTTAAGCTCTTTATAGATAGACAGCCAAAGCTTGATATCTGATGGATTCCAAGAGTTTGATATCCGGTTTTTGATAGGGCTGGGCACTTACAGAGGAAGTGGAAGAGGAAATATCAATTTTAAACGCATGTTTTTCAAATGGCCAGTGCCCCGTTATGTTAGCTGTAAATCTGTATATTTACGTCCTACACCTATTTAATAGGTTCTTATTTTTATTGTGTCATAATTCGACCAAATGTGTTTCGCTTTCCAACATTTGTTTGTAGATCTCCATTCATTTCGAGCTATTTGTATATTAGGCTCCCTCTTGAACCTTTCTAGCGAGAACAATATTGTCTCAGTCTCAGATTCAGCTAGAGAGACTCATGTATTAGCTAACTCGTCTGCTTTTGCATTGCCGAATATGTTCCTGTGACCGGGAACTCAAATTATGAGTAAACGGATTTGAACTACTAGTGAGCTTAAATCCTTCCAACATTTGTTTAGCAAGCTGGAATTGATCTCTGGTAACGACAAGACTAATAGAGCCGCTTGGCAGTTTATGTAAATAGTCGCTTTCTATATTCTCCCGTTGTTTTTCAGTAGAACTGCACAGGCCATCTCCATGCCTATTGTTTCCGCTTGGAAGATGCTAGCTGAGTTGGATAGAAGGATGGAGAGAGAGAGAGAGAGATATCAAGATCCTCGAAGTACACACCTGTACCAAAACCGCTGTCCATTTTGGACTCGTCGGCTTAGATTGAGGTAGTGTGTTCCTCTTCTACTAAAACTCTTCTCCATTCACACCTAGACAGTTTTATCACCTAAAAGACACGATTGAAATCTAAACTTTGGTGTATATAGTCTGATATACTTAGATTAGTTTCCGCTGGTTTGTAATTTTGCACTGTCCATAACTTTTGCTGTTCCAACCAACAATCTTCTTAATTCTCATAGCAGAAATTGTTGCTACTTTCCATAAGAAAACGTCTAAGGGCGATTAGTGTAGGAGCACCTTTCAGTTAAATAAAATTATAATGTTTCTTAAAGTGTACAAACTTTAATCCCAACCGCTCATAATATCAATTAATAACAAATATTTGCTACGGTTTATTGAATTGCAAGCACTGTTCTCTATAAAAATCAAAACAAGTATGGGAAATGGGGAGGCTTTTGACTTTTTGATGCACTGTTTTATGACACTATAAAAATGATACGATTGTTTATCAAAAAGTGAGCTTCTTAGAAAAGGAAGCAGCCAAATAAAGAAGCTTAGGGAATTTTATGTATCCACTCGTATGTGTCGATGTGTTGGAGGATAAATGTGGTCGTTAAGAAAGCAAAAAATAAATATGAAAAGATTATTAGGTAGATAACTGGGGCTATGTAAGGCTATGTAAGGCAAGTAAGTGAAGCAATGTTGAGAGATAAGGCGAAAATAATTTACGTTAAATTAAACTTATGAGACATAAAAATTCCTGCACAATAATTTCCTGTAGAAGACACGAGTGGAGAGGCATGTGCCTATAAGTGCTGTGAAATTAAGCCAAGTTGGGGATGGAATTTCGCAGATAACGCAGAAGAAATGAAATAATATGGAATTAAAGATTAAATAAAATAAATTTTTTGATGCAAACAAAAATAAGAAATTATGAAGAAGCGGCTAAGAGGATTGCGTACAGCAAAACAACAACACCTACGCACGAAAGTTTGATGACGAAGGTGGCTGAGAGACAAACACGTGTCGGGCTTACATGCGCGCGGGGCATACATATATCAATGAGGGCTGCTTGCGTCCAAAAATGATACGACGAGGGAGCAGCGCGCTTAACGGTGCCGGTAAAAATAAGTGGAGCCACCAATACATACATGTAGATGCTTGTAGTTTATTTGTATGCGTTTGACAACGATATTGAAGATTTGAAAGAGATAAAAGGAGTTCGAATGGAAAGCACATACCACTGGGCGGGGGAAAACAAGCGCCTACATGTGTGAAATATATATTTATGTGTATATATGTGAGCATGTATATGCATATATGTATGTGTGATCTGTAGTAAAGTGGTTTGGAATGTGAAAACTCGCGCAGGACAAAGTTGGGTGGCAATAATTTTTGGTTACACCGACACACACGCCAATAACAGCGATATACATAACTACACATATAAAAATAAATTTTATGTGCTCCCTTACATACCGAAAAGCATCAGTATAGCTTCACCCTTTGGAGTCTGGGTGTGTAAGCGTCAACTTTGTTTACTGTCTCGGGGTAGCTGCGGCGCCTCCACGGAAAACTCAGCTCAGCGCTTTTGATGTTGTGCGAAAAGTGGGCGGATTACCAAGACAACAAAAAGCAAAGACAACAAAAAGCAATGACAATAATAAAGAGAACAACAGCATCAACAATAACAACAATAACAGCAACAACAGCAACACAATACCGACAACAACAAAAATAACTATAACATCTTTGGAATGTCGCTAAATTGCCAGTGAGCCGCGCGTTGAGCGATAAAACCGTATACAAACGTTAAGCGTTAAAACACTATCAGCCTGACATTGAAAAGCAGTTGGCGCTGGCTAAGCTGAGACTATACTCGCTCAGAATCTTTACTGTTTTTTACTTACACCCCACAGCCTTTGTTATGCGTCCGCTTATAGTTATTGTGTTTGCTCATGTTTTTGTTAGCATCATTATTGTTTTAAGTGTTGTTGCTGTTTTTTCCGCGGCTTGTTTACTTCGGCACGTCTAATTAATGCTAATGTACCGCCGCGCTAATGTGCCAAGTCATAAATTTTTGGCAGCCGCAACAACAACGCCTGAGAGTAGAGAGTCCAACGATCTATCGAATTACCAAGAAGCAGTCAACCCAAGCGTCATCGTACAAAAAATTGTTTAACCCAACACGTCGCGTCTTCGAAGGCGTCAAGTAGCTGCCACTCTACTATAACACTTACGCTGCTTTATATATCAAGTTTGCGCTTTTTAAGCCATTTTTGTAGGTGAATGTAGCCTTTCGGTTGATTGCCTTTGTATTTTGCGGTGAAATGAAGCCAAAACGTGTTATCATAACCTTGACATCATTACCTTAATGTTCATGATGAGCAAGACTTTTTGTTGTCAAAATTAATAATAGACACTTGTTTTTGTTTTGTTTACTTATATTTTGGTTTTGACATTTCGCTGTGATTATCACTGCTTAGTGGTGATTGAGCTGCATCATGGCATCGCTGCAGCCTTTTTGAGTATATTAGATAAGTTTTATTTTTTCAAAGCAACTTCAGTAATACTCTTGCGTAGAAGCCTTTGAAAGTTATAGAAAAATACTTTTTGGGATAAAAGTTGCAAAATTTACACAAAATTTCATGAAAAACAAACATTTTTTTATACTAGATAAAAATAAAAACCGATAAAACTAGCTTATGTAAAATTTTGACAATATTTTTGAGGTTATGTGAAGAAAGTCTGTATGTTAGGGCTATAGACTTTTTCATTAGCTACAACATTGCCATACAACTTTTTTCCATAGCACTTGCAGTTTTGCCGGACATCGAGATAAATCGTTTTAAAACCTTAAATTTTCCACCACATCCCTCCCGATCCATTACCAATCCACTTAGCAGCATTAAATAATTTTTCCTTTAATGTTTGATATTTTATCACTCATTACCGATGGTCTTTTGTTCTTTTTATACTCTCGCAACAATGTTGCTAACGAGAGTATTATAGTTTTGTTCACATAACGGTTGTTTGTAAGTCGTAAAACTAAAAGAGTTATAGGGTTATATATACCAAAGTGATCTGGTTTGAGTAGAGTCGAAATCCGGATGTCACGTCCATTTTTGAATCGTCTTAGAGACTGTAGCCCAGCTTTTGAACAAGATTCCAACGATCGTAACTTTTTTTAATTTTGAACTAAGTTTTTTCAGCCAAAAAAACCGGGATAGACTCGGTTTTTATTTCGAACAACATATTTTTCGGATATTTCTGGTATTTATTGTTGTTTCTCTCGGAAAGTATATAGAAGAACAAACTCTGATTGGTCTTTTCTTTTATTTGTATTTTAGAAATCTTTCTTCTCTCTCACCTCCCATACAAAGGTTATGTTCAAAATTATTTATTATTAACAAAAAAACTAAATTTAAAAAATCAAATATTAGAAAGTGTATCAGCAAAGTCCACAAGAAGACTTTAGTCACTTAGAAGAAGAATTTAGTCGGCTGTTGGTACATTTGCGATCATATTTCTCCTGATAGAGTAGCGTTCTTCATGTGTAAAAACTGACTAATACTTACGTTTAGAAATTGCCCGCATACTTTTTTACAAGGACCTGAAAGCTTAGGAGAACAGGATTTTCGATCGTTCCACGGTTGTGAAAAGAGTGATCATTTCTTCGTAGTTCTATCTCACGAAGGTCAATGTGGGTCCATGCCGCTACAGGTAGGCTGATGGTTGGTTGAAAAGGTAGGCTCATGAGCGTCGGACCGTAGTCGGCCGCACTTAGGCTATCATTAGACCCATTGTGCTTGCTCCCAAGTGATGACCAATTTAAGCCTTATCCAGCAACTCCATGTATTTGCTAAAAAAAATGGATTCCTTTCTTCCTCAGCAGCCCAAAGTCTTCTAAGTTGGAATATTGGGAGCCATGAAATATGTTCCTTCTCATCCGGTTGAAGGCTGGGCATTTGCATAGATAATGTTCCAGCCTCTCATCATCCTAGTGCATGCCCTGCATTCCGCTGAATCTACAATTTTTATTTTCTAATGATGGGATCTTAAGGGTAGTTCCCTGTGTGACCTCTTCAATGATACTGAGCTCCAGTTTGCGTAGAAGTTGAAGGTTTTTGGTCTGTTTACCATCAACACTACCAGTTTTATGGTTTGCCGTGTATTGCTCGTGCTTCAAAACCTGAGGTGTTCTTCTAGGGCCCATTGCCATTGATAAAGCTGAATGATCTGGCGCAGCTCAAGAGAATAGTGTACATACTCAGAGACTTAATATTGGCGCTAGGAATGGGCTAAACTGCCGTTTGGCTATCCACTAGAATATTAGTGGCCTTGCATATAAGCGCTGAAGGCCACTAGGTACTGCTGTTGTGCCCACAATTTCCGTTTGAAAGACTACATTGTAGTCAGTTAGTTTGAAGTTGCCCTCCGTGTACGGATAGTAATCCGCACTAGGATGATGAGAAGGAGTAAAAAATCTACATATTCAATGGAAAATGTATATTTCGCCGTTGGAACCGCCGATCGCAGAACCATTCGTCCAATCTTCTCTACTGGGGACTGAAAAACGATGTGTAGTAGAGTAGGCTGATACGAATACGTTCCTACAGAATTTTATATATTTTTTGAACCAGTGTGTAATACATTTCAGCCATCACACAGCACCTCAGCAACAAAAGGGATTCTAAATAAAATCAAATAATCAAGCCGACTTCGTTTTTATAGTCTGATAAAAAGTTATACTGTATGAGTGACAGTCGCAATCGCTAAAAAATATTCAATAGCACTAAGCTTTGTAGCGATTATATTCTGATTTGTGGTATGCCTCTAACAGGTAACCTATTTTGTTAGATAATTTTTTAGCTCGCGAGAATTCTTGCACAACCCTCTACACTTCGCAACTTTAGCTATTTTGCCATAAATATAGAATGAATTGTTAGATAAACCTCTATTCCATGTTGACCTTAAACTGCTTGGCCATAAATTTGCCAAAGTGTCCAAAACTTTTTAATATTTCAAAAGTTCCCCACGAAAGGTCAGCAAAACAAAGTGGAGACCTTCAAAAATCATTAGTTTAATTGAAAACTAGTTTGGAACGCAGCCAAGAAGCAAATATGTTCCGATACTAAACCGTGCTGAGAAGCTACATGCCGACATAAGACAACAACAAAAAAACGCTATATTTACTTATTTTGTCAAAAACTGCAAGATATGAGTGTGCGTACGCCTAAAAGTAGACAGCAAAGAACTTAACTAAGGGCCATTGAACGGAAGCCAACAACGCGACAATCTAGGTACAAGGTAAGGCATACCGTTACACACACGCTGACAGTATACTGACTTTGTAAGAAACACACGATACACTCGGTCTTCACGGGCGCTCATCCTTTTTCGGATAATTCACACGAAAGCCAAACGTTGGCGCTTGAGGAAGCGCGCAAGTCCGACCAAAGACATTGGCCTGTCTGTCTGCACGGGATATTGAGCAGATTAACAAACAAATAAAGCAAACAACAAAAACAACAACAACAACCATAGCATACCAGCAGCAACAAAAGCTGTAGCAACATGCAATAAGCGCCGTAACACAAGAATGGACGTCGCTACAAGTAAACACAAAGCGAACAAGCGGAAGAATTGATAATATCAAAGACCAGCCAATGAATGCGAGGATATGTGGGCTACAGGACACACTGCCTGGCCGCCAATAGCGCCAGTACAAGCACGACTACAAGCACCAGCGCGCTAGCACCAACCAGCCGCACAGCAAACGCACCGCAGCAGAACAGCAGTAACAACAAAATAACAATAACAATACAATCTATAGCATATGTACGCTGAAAACGAAGCAATTTCGCGCAAACATAAAAGCAACTCCTCTGGGAATCGAGCAAGGAGGAAGTCAAAACACGAGCACACACACCAACACACGCGCAAGTGAGGCGCTGGCAAGGATGCGCAGCAAGGTGTTGTGCGCTACGCGAACGAAAGTGGCACAGTAACCCCGGCATGACGCATGCATTGTGTGCATTCGGCGAAAAACTGCGCAAAACTACACTTTGCCAGCGAGAAATTTACATAGCTACATGCTTGCAAGCATATCCCTACGACATACACATATATATACATATGCGTGCATGTGTGTGCGCGCTATCAAATATACCACTTGTTTGTTATGCAGCAGATATTTTGTTGAATAACTGCAGGCAAGTCGGAATTTTTATAAACGAAGAAATTTATATGCCAAAAGTTTTATTTTTTCTCTGCCAAAAGGAAGCGTATACACCGCAACGGCATATAAATATGTATGTAGCGTGCAATAACCATATGTTGGTGGAATTGCACTGAAATATGCAATGAAATGAAGTTTATTGAATGCAAGCAGCGAGTCTACAGCAAACAATATGGCAGCCTTTCATGTACTCTTACTTGGTTAGTGTGCCTAGGGGTTACTATATCTGCCTCTACATGCAAATGTGTAGACATTTTAGAAGATTGAATAGCTGTGTATACTTTTGAATTGTATTAAATTTTCCTTTTCAATAAGAGAGCTAAAAACTTTTGAATTCGGTTAGAAATAACACGTGTTGTACAAATAAAAGGAGATTGACTTTCCAGTAACGAGTCCAGGCATCTTAAAAAAGATTAATAACATTTTAGCAAAATGTTAGCAAAGACCTTTTTCCGTACTTTCCAATTAACGTTGGATGAGACTCCAACAGTCTCATCAATTAACCGGCTTTTGCTCGATTAAGGGCCAAAAAAAAATCCAAATTTCCAGAATTTCTTCTGAGTAAAATTTCAAATTTATTTATCCAAAAACTTGAACACATATTATGATCGATTTACCACACAACATAAAACTCTTGTTTTACTACATTAATTCTTAGTCGAAGTCAAATCTAGTTGAAACTGGAAATTCTGCGGGTTGTTGTCCCCACTGTAAATTTGGCTGTATTTAACTCTACCGGTTGTTGTCCAGGCTGTAAATTCGGTTGTGTGCATTGGTAAAATAGCAATCAGCTCATGATGTTACAAAATGAAGAAGACAATCAATTATAAGAGCTGATCGTTAATCCAGCCTATAGTTAATCGAGTATCCAGCTGTGCGAAAGACAGAAGGTTCTCAATTATAATCTTAGTGTACTAAATTAATTTGGCTGTGCGAAAAGGAAAAAGAAAAATTGTTATTTTAAATATAATGAACAGATTTTCCGACTTTAAATGAAAAACTTTGAAATCATCGCACATAAAATTAATATTAACACCAAAAATATATCTTCTAAGCAAATAAACTCACATTAAAAAAATTATATTTTTTCAATGGTTCGGCATTTTACTATACTCAATTCTCTCTCTCTCTCTCTACTGAATACATTTCATTAATATTGGTAACTTTCATACCATCTTGATGCCTAACGCTATCTCTTTATATGGTTCTACTTTGTATAACTTTGTCAAATCGCCAGAACTTCTTACAAAATTATTATTTATATGATATAACATTTTGCTTTACGAATTATAATTTGAGGAGTCCTGCCGATCTGCTAGTCTTTGATCGGGTATAAATTAGTGTCCTACTTGTTGTATAGACCCAATTGTTGTAAGAACAGTCGCAGAATCAGAATAAGCTTACTTCTTGTCAATAAAAAAAAGTCCAGATCCGTTTCGGTTACTTATACCCGACTGTCGTGGGAACAGACTTTGATATTGTCGTATTTGTTGCTTTTGTTTTTCGAAAAGGGCTATTTTACTCCTCGGGGGTAAATTCTGAAAATAAAGGTCTATACCTTTCGAAGCATTTAACATATATCAAAGACGCTCTGCAAACTTCTGGTTTTGCCAAACTTTGACTCAAAACTCAAGAGAACTTTTCGTGTATTCTTTTCGGCTTCTCTACCTCATCGACGCTTCCCAAATCGACTACTGATGTCTACGCACTAAATTCCTGACTTTGCCAAACTTTAATTCGTTTACTCTTTTTGTCCTCTTTACCTCATCGACGCTTCAGAAATCAATCTAGCCTCTTTTGGCCTCTTTACCTCAAGAACACTTCACAAGTCGACTATTGATATGTCTGTAACATTTAGAATAATGCAACGATATCATGAAAGCCAGTGTTGTTTTTCTAGAAATATTGTTAATGTTGCATGCCTAAATTTTTTTCCTCCCTATTCATAGTGCTACCAAGTATGATATATGTAGTATGAATATAAGAACGATTAAACACAAAGCCAATGAAGTCTGAAGCAAGTTTTGGCCTCTTGTTGCATTTTTGGGAGCATATATGCAACATTTGACGCTGTCATACCATATATGGTCCAAGTGAAAGCCTCCAATGCGGCTGCTGGTCGAGTGATACTATGAACTCCATATTAAAACCAGTTGGTGTCAACATTTTCTCAACCAATTCTAGACCATCTCTCACTTCGGGCGCCATATTCAGGCTAAAATATCACCCAACTTACTTGTTTGGGGAAAAAGGTCTTACTTGTATCCAGTTTAGGTTAGATTAGGCTAATCAGGTAGGCCAATGAGCCGAGTTCAGTTACTATGTCCATGAGGAGTAGTCATCCTTTAGAATGCTTGCGCCTAACACGAATTTTAATAGACTCTGTGGCCTCACTATGGATACCTACTTGTATCCAATTGTGTATCTAATTTCCACTGTCGCCAGATTTCTCTAAGGGAATTTGACGAATATATGCTTAATATTTGCCTCACCCCATATTCAGCCACTCATAACGGCGCAATAAATTTGCTAAAGCATCGAAATCTATACAATTTGTGGCACTATATGCTCATTGCAGTATTGATTACTAACATGTTTTGGAGCAGGCAGCACTGCAGAGCTAACCAAGCTATTATGAACTCGTAGTTCGGTTACGCTTGCCAATTGCGATAAACTAGAACAGCAGACGACGCAGAGCACAAGAACAATAATAATATTTATATAGAAAATCATATCATATCGATATGAGTGCTTACATATATGTATTTATGTATGCTGGAGTGTGTAAGTGGGTAGGCAAATACACCTATGAAATTATGCTAAAACAACAAATGATCGAATTGCAAAAACAATGCAGAGCTCATACATATGTAACCGGTCTTTGGAGTGGGCTTCATTGAAAAGAATGGGAGTGGGACAGGAGCAATGTCATGCCACTATAAGGGCGCCCAGCGTTTGGAGCGGAAATTGATTGAACTCTTGTATATAGGAAGATGCTAGCAGTGCTATAAATTTACAAAATAACAGTGTTCTATGACAATGAAATATTTTGCATAAATAAAGGTACACACACATTCAACTGCTCACACATAGCCGAACTGTTTATTTGTATATTTAAACATATATCCACAACGCTGCAAACAGCAGGGTTCCAGGATAGCGCTTTCATAGTTTGGCTCCTTCTCTCGTTGTTGCACAAACATACATAACTACTGTGTGTAAGTGTGTGTAGCACAAAACACATAATAACATATGCCAATAACTTATTGCGAATGCAAACTATTTTCTTGGATAGATTTCAATAGTGAGATTAAAATTGTGTAGACGCCGCAGGACAGCAACATCGGTTGCAAAAACAAATATACGCACCACATACTTATGTATGCGCACATGTGCACAGAAACTCTTGTAAAGGAGTTTAAAAGTTCGTATGTGTACTTTTGTAGCACACATTTTTAAAGGGTGATTTGAGTGGGATATTTTCCTGGGCGAAGTGCCCAGCTTCACATTTTTTCATAAAATTTTTAAATTTCCGCACACAATTCTTAAAAATTTTCACTGCAAGCCTAAAGATAGGCAACAATTTTCGATCTGAGTAAATATTTCCTTTATTAAGCTCCTAAATATAAGTAAATGTATAATTGTTACACTCGAAGTCCACAGATATGAAGTTCTTAATAAAACTACTACCTTTCCATAAATAAATCTTAAATATTTTCACTTTAAGCCTAAAGGTAGGCAACACTTATTCTTCTTAACAAGTTTTTCAGTTACTAAGATGCACAAAATAAATAAATTAGTAATTTTGATTTAAATTCTTGTTAAATTTTTACGGGTCACTACAAAACTCTTAAAGTTTTCAATTTAAGCCTAAATGTAGGCAACAACTTTTATTTCGACCAAGTTTTGCAATACTTTCGCAGCTTTTCGGCGCTCTATTTATAGCTAGACATTCTCTGTTTCAAAGCAATGTTTTTTCAAATAATTTGAAAGTTTCTTCCTCCACTGGCCTCTACGCAACACCCGCTTTTAACCGTCATATATGGTTGGAAAATAATACTTTACCATAATTGCAGACATTGCCTCGCACAGGGTAAATGAACATAAATTCCAACGATTTCCTGTACTCTTCTCCCTATCTAATGTCAGTCCGTATTTTGTTGCTGTTGTTTGTTATTTATATTTTAGCATATTGACAATGTGAGGTATGTTAGTTCGCTAAAAGCTTAAGGCGCGCCAAACGGACTTTCTTGGCAGCGTAACTTTGCCTGTCAGCCAGGCAAGTAGACAAAGTCAAGCATTTTGTAATCAGTAGCTAGTCAGGCATTTAAAATAATTTGTAGTTTATTACAAAAAGTCCTTTGTTCGTTGGCAATGTGGCGTTGCAGAAAGATTTACAAGTGCTTTGGAAATATGCACCCTATTGCTTTATATTAATTTCATAAGCGAATTCAATTTAAAAATTTGCTCATAAATCGACATTGACTATTTCTACGCAATATTCCAAATCTTACGGATGACTGGAAGAGGACTTTTCTGCTATCAACTCTTGTTTCAGACTGCCAGACCATTTTAGTGCCTTTCATGCAGAAGTGGTAGCCATCAAGCTAGCAGAAAATGTCTTTCTACCAAGTATGGCTTCTCTTAGATAGGTATGCATCCTCCGATAGCAGAGCTGATTTGCAGGCCTTAGCTCTCTAACTATGAACTCAAAGCTAATCAAGGAGTGTATAACCTCACTAGCAGTAGCTTTAAGCGACTTCCTTTAAACTTGTCTTGGTGTCTGGCCAAAAGCGAATAGTGGGAAAATCTAAAGCCGATAGGCTTACAAGAGAAGGCACTCATACCCAAATTCTATCAGGATGGAAACGAGCAGGGGTTCCCTATTTTCATGCACTCGGGCGCTGAATCTGTTGGCTTTGCACGAGCTTAGCAAGTGTGGGTCAGCAACCAGCATTTATGGGGTTGTGAAAGCCTTCTGGCTCAGAATGAAATTTTAAAGTATAATTACACTGGCGGCTCATAGCAAAGCTCACATCGCTGTAATGAAAGGCAGCTTAACTGAACACAATCCCATTGACACTCATGCGGCGAGGATAAATATTTTGTCGGACGGAACGTGTCAAAGTTTCAATGAGGAAGATGAGCATCCAGACATTTTCTCCTCCACTGTCCAGCTTTCGCCAGATTAAGTTCAAGGCATCTCTGATACCATGCTTTTTACGAATCTAGCGAATTGGTTGAAATTAAAATTAGCCATCTCAATAAATTTTTGGCAGACGTTTTGTCGATAAGGGATGGTCTTTTTGATCCAAAACTACGAGTTCTGGGCACCACAATGGACTGAAGGGATTACTCGTGGCTTCACGACATTCTAACCAAGTTCTTACGGAAATTTTCCCTTTAACATACGCTTTTATCTCACCTCACCTGATGAGCTAGTTGTATAGTATGACACCCTTAACTCGCTCACATCCCGTTGTCACCTTACATTCTATCACTGAATCTGTGGATTTCGGGTACCCTTAACAGGTGTCGGTCGTTGACCAGCCTCTGCGCGACTATGAAGCCGTTTTGGCAAAAAGTAGAACGTAGGAGATCCTATGAGGTACCTTAGCAATGTTCATTTTACCGCTTTGTAGAAGCTCTCACTGCACATTGTCCACTGGGCATTAATTTAGTAAGATTAAAAAATTCAGTCGGTCGCAAACTTTCAAATATCTGTGCAAAGAGCCGAGACTGATATTAGCCGCTTCAAAGATTTTGTGATCGACTCAAAGCGCTTCGTCCTTATGATCAATTTTATAAGAGTTCTAGGTACCACAATGACCGGCAATATGGGTAGCTGTCCAAATGAGAGCCCTGTTTGGAACGCCCGTTTAACCAAACCTACCCTAAACCCTTAAAACCTCCAAATTTGTAATATTTGAAAACATAAAAAAATTATTTGCATTTTTTTAAAACATTTTCTCACAATATATCTGTTTTTATATTTTACAGAAACGCTAACAAAACTACTGCTCCCAACATAGAAAGATGGTTGGCACCACTACACATGCTTAAGGAGACATGACGGAAGATTTCCATATGTAAAAACATGTGCAAACGACCAAACATTGTTGGGAGAATATATTATACTACACTTCTAGCTCTTTGACCTACACTGAGTAACGCTCTGCACACATAGAGCGCGACAGACTGCAAGCAACATCTGTCAAATATTAAAATACACATGTTCTTAAGGACACAGCTATTGAGATAAGTGCACAACTACATAACTGTGTCCATAACAACGTGAGTATTTTAATATTTGACAGATGTCGCTTGCAGTCTGTCGCGCTCTATGCGTTCAGCACATAAGTCGTGCTCTCTAGTTTGCAATATGCGCTGGGCGCTCTTCGCTTTATGCTGCCTTGCTGAAGCTGCTGCGCAAATGGATAAGTTATGTAATCGCAAAAAAGAGAGTTTAAGTAAATGAGCAACATAAAACGGAAAGAGAGTGTATGGGAAACGGAAATGAACTGCAAAAGCGAACTCTACGACATAAGGGGAACGGAAATGAATTTTGTAAAAGGTTTACTATTAAAAAAGGGCAATTAATGGTGAGAAATTGAGAGCAATAAGTGCAATCAGCATATATTTGTGAGTAAATATAAAAAAATAACTCGTCGATGACAATAACTCGGCGGTTTTGGTGCCTAACTGCGTTAATTGCCAAATAATAGTGAGCAGACATAAACTTTTTGGAAAATTTGGCAAAAGTGTTTAAATTTCATTAGAGTGCGAAGAACTTTTTGTAAAAAACAGAAGTGATCATTATAAAAAACGTGAACTTATATACATGAAAATTAAAAACTGAAATCGGTATTGAGAAATCGGCTTGTGTCGGTTTTGTTCGGCTTAAAATGTGACGTAATTTTTCGCGCAGCAATCGCTGGACATTTGTGAGAGCAGGGCATAACTGGAAACCGCTCAAAACAGAAATAGTGGTTTGGGTGTATTGACATAAAGAGTTTAAGTAATTGGGAAATCAGAGTTAACTGTATGCGAGCCTGTATATGTGTGTATATTTATTCTAAAACTGAATAAGCCAAAGAGATACTTTGCGGCTATCAATTATAGTTTCTAATAATCTATATGTAATATAAAAACACAATGCTAATACAACAGCAAAGTGTAATTGAATATAACAAAAATTTTGAGAAATAAAAGCTCAAAAAAATCACAGAACTTTCAGTAAAAAGTGAGAAAAAACTTATAAAGTGCTTATTACTGTTGCGACTACTTCAATGCACTTCGGTTCGCGATTGAGATTGATCGGTTCGGTTCGCGTGCGTGTAAAGCTGTGTATTCAAAAGGCAAGTGCTGTCCAGTGTTGTCAGTTTAATAAAAGTGTAGTGTTCATAGAAAAAGTGAGAAAGTAGTGATATCAATTATTTTATAAAAAAGTTCAGTCCAATATAAAAATGTGTGGTCTTTTAAAAATAAAAATAAAGTGGTAAATAATGCAAGTTGAAATGATAAATGTGTGTGTGTGTTTTCAAAAATAAAAGAGGCATAGCCCCAATTGTGTTCGATTCGTTTCGTATAATAATCGTTATACCGTTCGTGCTCGTTCTATAAAAATTATTGTGTCGTAAAAAATCCTGGACCAGCTGGAGAAGGCTTCCACTTCATAGAAATAGTTTAACGGTAAGTCATATTTCATTATGATATACTTATATATATATTTATATATCCATATATAAAATTCAATATTGCAACTCTTTTAAAAAGTATTTAAAAGAAAATTAAAGCATTTCTTTCAGTAAGGCTTTCCAACTACTATTTGACATTAAGATATGATTTTGAGTAATTTCTTGTTATAATCAACCCTGGGCGTGCTTTGTTAGTCGATTCGACTGGCAGCTGTATTCAAAAATAGGAATATTCAATAAAGTTATGGTATCACTCTTGGTAAAGCCTTTCTACACTTTGACATACATTGTGACAAAAAAGTACACGGAAATTGTAAATAAAACATAAAATATTCATCAATATTTATTTTGTCGCCTTCATAGTAATCTCTAACCCATGTGAAACATGTATACCAACGATTTTTCCAGTCCTCGAAATACTTTTCATAAGTTTTTTTTGCGACGGCCTTTAGCTCCTTCAGCGAATATTGGTTTTCTCTTCGATCGACTGAACACGATGGAACCCGTCGGATGATTGTTGACATGTTTACTTGTCAAACTCATAAACCTATGTCCCATCGGCATTTATAGTGCTTTCCATGAATTTGGGATTCTAATTCGCAAGATCAAGCATGTCCAAAGAAGCCGTTTAATGGTTCTCTTTTTAAAACGGATTCAAATTTATCGGGACGAGTCGAGCAAGAACTCGTTTTATTCCCAAAATATCCACCAAAATCATTCGAACGGACACGTTAGAGATGACGAGCGCTCTTGCCATCTCTCTAACACTTGTATGACGATTTTCAAGCGCCTTATCCTTAATTTTTTTAATATTTTCATTAGTTGAAGAGGTCGTCTAGAACGAGGCATGTTTTCAACGATCTCTCGACCGTCTTGGAAAGCTTTGAACCACCTGTAGGTTTGTATTTTTGACAAAACTCCGTAAGAAATTTCCAAACATTCGCAATGATTCTGCACACATAGTTTGGTTAGAAATACAAAGTTTGAGACAAATTTTTGTTCCATATCCAGCAAATACATTTAATTTCATATTCCGGGTGCATTTTTGACACAATGTTTCATATAATTTCATAAATTGTATATATATGTATACCAAGCAATTGGAAATCTACCAATTATATGGCACCCACCAGACTGGCAAGCCAAAACAAATGCTCTAGCTAAATTTACACAAACAGAGATTTTATTATTAAACTTCTCCAATTACATAATAGAAAATAGTTAACATACACACGCACACATGCACACATACCATAACATTTGGAAATATTTCATGCATACTCATTCAGAACAAATACATAAACTCGATTGAAATTTTTGCTTTTTCATTGGCATTTTTCCTGAGGAATTTTGCTGAGCCTCATCTTTTCGTTTAGGCAAATGCCAGCTCGACAGGAGTGTGGCACTAATTTGTGTGCCAACAAGCAAATTATTTATTTTATTCGTTTTCTACTTTTTGTCTTACGGTTACACACACAGCTTGTGTTGCTGTTGTTGCTGGCAGATAACTTGCATAGCAAATTGCTGCTTCAATTCAATTGATTTACTAATGTTTAACAATCATTAACATAAATCGCTGGAAATCAGTTATTTGCAGAGCACCACACAAACACCACACGCACACACACACATATATGAAAGTCTAACCTAAAAGCAAAGAGAAATAAAAATAGAAACCATTACCAACTCAAATACACGAAAATTTGCGCACACACATACCAATGCACGCATGAGTGCGGCAAGCAAATAAGTGTGTGGTATGGCGGAAAATGGCAAAAGTTTAGCACAGCACAGCATAGCATGGCATAGCATAGCAAGTAAATATAAAGCAAAGCGAAAAAGAAAACAGCATTTTGCTTTATTTCCAAGTAAGTTTGGTATTTTTGCATGAAATACATAAAATTTGCCTAAATTAGTGATTAAATAGCAGAAATTGTCTGTGTATTTACATGGAAAAGTTTCTGGTATTTTACCGGAAATGGAAAATTTTGGTAGTTGTAGCAGAAAATATGTAATGTTGTGGAAGTGAATTTCTATTTCTACTTAAATATTGCTGCTAAGTTGTCAAAAGAAGATTTTTAGGGTGAGTAGTTTAAATGGTATTTCTAGAAAATCTCCAGCGAGCTTTTATAGTTCAATTTAAGAACTTGAAAACTAAAAAAAATTGTAAACAGTGTTCAGGCAAATTTTTACATATTTATTGGTGAAGGTGCGATTTCCAACTTTTTTTGTATTAGATAGTTCGCAAAAAGCCCTAAGGTTTCAGCAAATGCTTTGAGTTCAGCATACTTTAAGGGGTTACATGGGTTTTAACGGCAGAAATATTGTAAGAGCAACATTTGAGGGCGTGGCGAAACCGTTGGAAAGAGACGTACAGCGAACTTATCGAAATAAAAAGGGAGCGTTGATGGAGGGGTCTTCAGTCGAGTGTTCTCAAACAAATGTAGTTCAGACTCAAGACCGAAGTACAGCTTCCATTAGAAAAGTGTACACTGACCCTAATAGCCGAGCGGCTACACTGGATTAAGCTAGTCAGTGCGCTGAAAACTAGTCAACGAGTGTATGACTTCGTTAGCAATAACTTCAATATTTTTCCATATTAGACTGGTATCGTCGGAAATTGCAAAGCAAATCAATTTGGTAGGGAGGCACCCTTTCCTAAATTTCAACCGATTGGAATCGTGTCGGTTTTCTGATGTCTTCTTGCGTTCTGGAGTTGGTCCTTTGAATTTATTCAGATTCACCTTAGCAGTTTATGGATAACACAGTGAACAAAAATCTGTTCAAGTGAGATCCATCGATCAACCCTATGACTTAACCTAACCTCTACAGTCTTCTTGAGGTCAACTATAATATAGTAGTTGGCAATCCATGAAGCTTCTTGCCTCGATAAAGTTAGCTTTTGAATAGTTGTGAGAGTTCTGACCATCAATAAGATGATCAATGACTGGTTAGAGTGGGAGATTTAAAACTTTCTGAATGCCAATATTGTAGTTTTTTGGAAGCAAGTAGTGCCATATCGCGAATATCCCATTTTTATGTGTCTAAACTGAAAATACTCTGTATCTCGTATTTTACCTATTCGAACAAAATAGAATCGACAGCAACCGCATTTACATCTTTACTGATCTTGGAGAGTCTATAGGTACTATCTGTAAATATAAAGGTTTAAATCTATCTCTAGCAGTTTTGGCTCTACAAAATACTTATCTAGGTCTGCTTATATTATTTTCTCAAGATCGGATCTAATCTAATATTAAAACAAGAAAAATAATAACTTTTCACAAATAATTTTTTGATCGTTCAGTTTATCTGGCAGCTATATGCTATATTGGTACGATATATAAAGAATGTGTGCAAAATTTCATATCGATATCTCAAAACCTGAAGGTCAAACCCTAAACTGTTGGCACTAAATTTTAGCCAGTACGAAAAAGCAATGTTCAAAACCCGATTAATTTATAGTTTTTTTCGTACTTTGGTTAACCCTTCTATGAATTTCAAATCACTCATTTTCCTGTAATTCCAAATTATTAAAATTAGTCCATTAAAATTGCACGCCCACTCCAAATGTCTAATCAATTAAGCTGCCATTAATATTAACAGAATCATACCCGCATTAATTGCCATCAAAGGCACGAATGAAGATAGAGCTAAAACTGTCAGGAACATTTTAGTTTAGATATAGAAATATACAAAACGCTGTCAATATTCGTGCAACATCATTGACAGACAAACTTCCAGCAGCGTCACGACTGATATGGCTTAATTGTAATTATAAGTTGTTTTGTTTGTTATTTTGTTTACTTTGGCAAATTTACGTAAATAACTAAAGTGGCGCACAAATTTACTTATATCCCTATTTCATGGAGGCTATATTCAGGCTACATAAAATTATTTATTTTATTGCATATTGAATTTTGGCTGAAATATGGCTTGCTGCCTCAAAGCTGGCACTTTTAATAGCAAATTGCTGTCACACGCACGGTTACGCGCCTCAGTCTATGCTACACTTTTAGGCACAAATACTTTGCAGCTTTTGCTTGCTTGTATTTGTTTGTGTTGTGGCAAGTTATCATTCGCGATATTTTCGTATTAGTTACAAAACATTTTCGAGCGCTTATAAGTTGGCCCTCCATAAGTGATACTCATATATTTACAGCAAATACTGTATGGCAACGGCGCAAACTGCCAGTCAAAGTGAAATTAGAAACTTAACCAATTCTTATGTGCTTACCAATAGCGCGCTTGTTGAGACGCACCGCAAATTTGTAAGTAAAATTTCCATAACTTGGCAAAACTTTCAATGTGTGTGTGTATGTGTTTGTGCGCTCTGTAGTTTGAATATCAACTTGAGCGCAACACTTCAGGCCACTTCACGCTGCTCTCCTGTTCGCCGCCTACACCTGTTCGCGTTTATGCTGCTTCAGTTACTCTTCACCTCTTCTAACCTCTTCTAGCCTCGTTATAGCAGCACCGAATTGAATTGAGTGAAACTACTTTGATTTATTGGGTATTTGCCAGCACCAATTATGTGGCATGGCTTTCGGAGCCCTCTGAGTATGCTTGGTACTTTGGAGATGTTTGCCAATTATTCCAAAAATATGAGGGGAAAAAAAAAGAAAATGCTGCAATAATATTATAAGTGTTGGTAGGCACTGGGGTATCAGCGTCAATAACCTCATTGAAAGCAACTAATAGCCGTTTATAAAGTGCAAAACCTTTCAAATTAATACTTCTGTGAAGGGGACCGTTTGTTTTGTTTCAACCAAAAAGGTGCATCTTGAGTTCAATGAGTTTATTTGAGTGTTAGAATATGCTTTACAGGTTAAAAGTTAAGGCTGTGAACATAGTTGAGACAACAGTAAATATGTGACAATAAATCAACACTTAAAATACGACTGGCATCAGACAAAGCATTCTAAAAGATCAAAAGGTTGATTCAAAGAAATCGTTGAAGACATACCCCGTTCTAAACGACCTTCGAATATATAAAATGTAAAAGATATGATGCTTAAAAATCGTCCAGTGTTAGAAAGATGGAAGAAAGTCACAGATAGAACCAAATTTACTGGGCTCCATATATACACCAAACACTTAATAGGAGGAGATTTCAACGCTACCCACGTATAAATTGAAGTTCAAGTTTAAAGAAACTATTATAAATTCAAACAATTACTATAAAAGATCAGCAGTACACAGAATTTGAGTCCTACATTTCATTGTATTCGTTTCAAGTAATCACTAACTATTTTTGCGTAAAATATTTCTCCTTCACGTCGAACTTAAAAGCTCCACCGGCAACTCATTAAATTTCCAAGTGGCTACTCACCTTGAAATTTTCACTCACCTTGATCTTAATTAACAGCAGTATCTGTGCGACAAATCGTAATCATGACCGACCCTGACATCGCCAGCAACAACAATAACAACAATATTTCAAAAACATGAAAATATGAACGCAATATCCGCCGTGGCATGTACGTTGTCATCATGCCGCACAGCAAAAACGGCATGAATAACATAAATAAACAACAATAATAACAAAAACAACAACACAAAAGTATAAGTCAACCAAAGTTTGCTTATTTGTTACCGAGCATTTGCTATTTCTAAGCGTTTGCGTCGCTATCATAGCTGTACTATTTATATTCTACTTACTTCCGCAGTTTTTCGCTTCGCTTCTTTTCCTTCTTTTTTTGCCTGAAATCTTCGCTCAAATCTGCCATGTCACTCGGTGTTGCTTTTTACCATTTTTCATATTTTACAAACAGTCTTTTGCTGCGTTT
This sequence comes from Bactrocera neohumeralis, assembly GCF_024586455.1. Taxonomy (NCBI): domain Eukaryota; kingdom Metazoa; phylum Arthropoda; class Insecta; order Diptera; family Tephritidae; genus Bactrocera; species Bactrocera neohumeralis. Next base: position 78,451,703 of record NC_065923.1, on the reverse strand, counting down.
CCTGCATTTCGGCGCATTGCCTCATGTTTTCTTGGTTTGCCGTTACGCTGCCGCTGACTTCACTGCATACACTTCGACGTTTTGTGTCATTCACAGCATGGCGTGTCTGACTTATGCGTGGTGGCCGCTTTATCAGCGTCTTCCCCCGCCTGCTGCCGCCATTCGCGTCATTATAGCAGGTTTCCGTTTCCGTTTGCGAATTTGTACCGCAATTGTTGGGCGTATGGGTGATTGGACGCCACACTCCGTTGCTCGGGCTGTTGCGCGCACTGCTGGTCTTTGTGCAGCATGCTGCAACAGCCGGCAGTTGAAGCGTGCGCGGAGTACAAGGTTGTTTCATGGCAGGTCTCCACAGTCGTCGCTGTCACCGTGGCCACAGCAGTCAAGTTAGCATTTCAGTCGTTGTGTTGCAACCGCATTTTATCGCACCATCAGGGTGTAACTACTTCAATTTTGTGCGACAGCAATGTGCATTAAGCAGCGCAGTGTAGCTGTATGGGTGCGTAGTAATGAAGCTGTCACAAATAGTGAAATTGTAAAATAGTGAGACATTTTCAATCTTCGCCTTTGCCACAAACTATTTGTGAGCGTCCGTAATGTTGTTTGATTTTTCAACTTTTACGTGATTTTTTGATTGCGACAGGGAGGTCAAGCATGCCAGGGTTGCCATATGAACGAAGTTTTTGAGGTCACACTATCAGAATATGGGCTAAGTGGAGTCGCCGTAATGCAGATCATGCACGTAAAATGATGCGCTAGGATATTATATATGCGAATGCCCAGTCTTCAGCAGGATGAGAAGGCTCCCAACGCTCCAACCTAAGAGATATTTGGCAGCTGACGTGGAAATCATCCGGTGTTTTTTTTTTAGTTACTGATTTTCGTTACCACCCGAGATCACAATTGATTTAATGATGGTCTAAGTGCGGCCGCCTGTGGTCTGGCGCTTACTCGCCTCCGCTTTTCAACCAACCAAACAGGGCACTCAAAAGTAAATAATTAATCTTCAAAAGCGTTTCAGGTTAGATTTTGGTAAGCTGCACATAATCCACATCCATACAAGTGCCCCACAGTCCGTTGTGATGGCCTTCTTCTGAAGCTGCACGGTCAGTGAGCTCAACTTCTCGGAAGGAGACAGCAATTTAGACTTCAGCTCAGGAAGTCTGAAGCTGAAGTTCTTACGAGTTCCTGACAATATAGCCGAATCTAACTTATTAATTCATCAGTTAATGAATTCTTTATATCCTTTTATTTTCCCTTGAAATCCATCAAATTTTCAACAAAGATCAAGAATCAAGAGTTCAGGGTTTACATTTGCAGTAAATAACATACATATGATAGCGACGCCTGACGTTCGTTAAATAAAAACTTTGTCACTACATCCTTCTCTCTCTTTCTCTCTTGCTAGATTTCGCCTTTCAGCAACGCTGGTGACCATCACTAGGTGAGGTCGGATTTATTATACGCAGTCCGAAGAAGTGGAAATTCCCCACTCCTGGCAATACCTCGAGAGTAAATCTTTTATAAATGTGTTTCATTTGGCAATTCTATCGGTTGCTTTAACTACAGAACATGTGGCAGCACTGCCAAAAACATTGCAACACACTTTCAGTCATACATACATACATACATTTCGCTTTATATTCATTATAGTGAGTGACTGCGGCGGAGAAAAGTCATTGAATTGCAAAGATATTAGAACGGAAATCAGCAAGTATGGAGTCAGAGCACTCGCTGGCGTTTCGCATGCGGAACATTTTGTTAGAATTTTTGCCGGAAACATAAAAACTGTGCAATGTCTACAGCGACAAGTGCTTGGCGACTGTACTATACTTATAAGTCTGTTCGTTTTAACAAAAATGTTTGAAAATGAAATGTTTGTTTTAAAGAAGAAGTGTTTGCTGTCGAACTTCATAGTTTTTTAACAATCAAATTATAAAAATTTTGCCACCAATTTCTCTGCATCTTCAACCTCCTCCACCACAACTCACTCTTGGACCGACTTACTGACTGTCTGACTTTGTTACTTCGCTGATTTTATGAAAGCATAGCTTTGTTGTTGCAAATGGCCGCAGTTAACCGACAGAACCAACATCAAAATCAACTGCAGCGATGACAACAATAAATGCAACCGCACTATAGCATATACCGCACAAGTCATGGCATGCTTTTGTTTGTGCTCGTGGCTTCAATTACCGCCTGCTACGCTATCTGCGCGCTGTGCGGTCGGCATGTTGCAAGTAAAATGCGAGTAAAACTCCACTCAGCAAATAAGAAATTTATGGTTTTATGATGACTATTGGGGCTGTGCCCGAAAACACGAAATGAATTGCAGTTATTGCTGCTGCAGCAGCACCACCACTGCCGACACATGTTGCACGTATGCAGCAGGCAATTTCTGCGTTGGGGGAGGGGGCTTTATGGCAATTTTATTTTATTATTTTGTTGGTCGCTTGATTGTGAGGTTTTTAGTGTGCTCATGATGTAAGAAGTTAGCGAAAACTTTTGGATTTTCAATAAGCGCAGTGCCGCTACGCACAGTGGGTCAGAAGTGGTAGACAACATTGCATAATATTGTAGAGGTAGAGTACAGATAAATAGCACGAGTTAAATAGGAGCACTTTAAAATATTATTGTAACTATAGATTAATACAACTAATAATCGAAGGATTGATGAGCAGCTTGAAAATCTTTTTTAAAAAATTTGTTGGCTTGCCAAAATTCCAATTTTTATAAAAACTAGCAAAAACGTTAATTTCGCTTGCAACGAAGCTATAATAACCTTCACAAACATAAACGATTCTTTAGAAGGTTTTGTATTCCGATCGTTCAGTTTGGATGTCAGTTATATGCTATAGTAATTCGATGTGAGTAATTTCTTCAGAGACTGCACTACTGACCTAGACAATGGTTAGTAACGAATTTTGTGGAGATATCTTGTTAAATGACAAGACTTTCCAACCAAGCACTTGATTCCGATCGCTCTGTTTCTATGGCAGCTATATGCTATAGTGAAGTGATATCGGTCATTTTGACAAATGAGCATTGTCTTTATGAGAAAAAGACTTGCGCAAATTTTCAGATCGATAACTGAAAAACTAACGAACTTTTTCGTACATATACAGACAGACGGAGGGACGAACATACCGACATGGCTTAATCGACTTAGATCGTCACGCTGAGCATTATATATATATAAATAAAAATATATTTCATTTGGGTGTTACAAACATAGTGAAAAGCTTAAAAACCTCGTTCACTGTCTGAATTCGATATTTTAATTCACAGCTGTATATTCTCTCTTGGTTGCAAAATATGTATGTATGTATACTTATAAAATGTTTCGAATAAACCCTTTAAGAACTCCAATGCCACAAAATTCAGCGAACGAAATTACTTTACTGAAGCGCGCCTGTAGTTATGCAACACAAATCTACAAGCAATAATTTGCCTAAGAAAACTCACTGTGCTTCAACTTCAACTTGCAGTTACTGCTGTGGCTTACCACCTTGCTTACTTACGCATATACATATACTTATGCGGTAAAACTGCGAGCATACACTGCTCACATTTCAAATCTCTTACAGTTCCCTCAGCGTTGCCATCTTTTGGCGGTTTTTGAAGACTGCAGCAACTGCAATGTGCAACGCTTTGCTTTTGTTTTTGCCGCTTTACTGTTATTGCCACTATTTTGGTGGCACTAATGTGTTTTTATGTGTTTCCAACGCTGCTGTGTGATTTGTGTGTGTATGTGTGTGTGGTTGGTTGGTTATATTTCGCCTTTATTACGCTGGCATGTTCTTGACTTTTATTGGCTAATATTTTCTTTACAAATTCTTGATTTCTAACGCACATAACTCAGCGCATAGTGTTTTTTGTAAATATATATGAATATGTGACGATCTTCATGCGTTTTTGGATGCTTGCTTCAGCAACATTTATTTTTGCAGCGACTTAGCGTTGCAGCATATACTGGTGTTACTGCTTGACTGCAACTCCCTCGCTTGCCAAGTCCGCTGCTGTGTATGCTTAGTTATAGCTACTGCTTCCTACCTACTTTCACTGCGCCGCCTTGCTGCTGAGTTCAGTCAACCCTTGCCGCTTCACGCGCTAGTTGCGCTGTCTTTGCTGTTGTTGTAGCGATATGTTTTTGATTGTAAGTGCCATTTGAGATTATTAAATTTTGCCAACTAACTTGGCTTGCAACACATTACAACACACACATTTATGCATTTATGACCGCGCGCGTGTGTGTGTGTGGCAGCAATGAAAGTGCTGCTGCGCTGCTGTGCACATTTGCTTGATTTATGACAGACGTAGCTGACGTTTTCACTGCTGCTTTTTGTGCTAAGTTGCAACCGCAATTTCCTTGCAGCGCCTCAAATCACCAACCACACACACATACACATCTACGGGCCTACTTCCTTACGCTTCATGCACACACCTACACAGCTTCGCCGCTATTTACTAAGCGTCCATTTCAATTGCCCCTATTGCTGCTGCTGTGCTTCAAATTGCCATTTTAGTTGGCAGCTGGCAGTTGACTGCCACAAACACACGCACCTACTTGCATGTACACATACATATACACAAAAATATCCACTCTCGCATTGCCACTAATCGTGAATTGCTGCTTTTGCTACTGTTTCTGCACCTCACACCCTGGCTGTCGCACGCTGCTGCATTTAGTTACTGCAACATTTTGTTGCCATTTGCTTGTGTTGTGCCACACTACGTTTTGTATGCCGTGTTTTATTTGATTTTGATGATGTTGTAAAGCGTGCCGCTTGCAATTGCATTTACTCGCTCGTTCATTCGAGTGTTTACATGTCGGCGTTGGCGCCAGTATGCGTGTGTGTGTGCGCAGGTGTGCACCCTCTCGCTGTATGTAGGACATTTCCACGCTGTTGAGCTGAAACATTGCTCCGCAACAGCAGCAAAAGTACCCACACAGCCAATACAAATTAAATTGGAAAATCATTTAATGCTGCAAACAATTTAATCGCTTTTAGCTGCGTTCGACATATACTTGCAACGAGTGTGCATTTAAAAGCAAAAGTTTATATAATATGGTAAAGTGGTTACTGCCAATTGCTTTTTCTTTATGACTAGAGTGTTGCACCACATTTTTGATGAAATGCCATTATGAGATGATGCTCAAAGGGCTGGTGCTTGAGCTTTTTCCGTCTACATTTTTAACAGCGCGAACCAAAAGAGTCTAAAGAAGATTCCCAACTCAGCTTTTCCAGCTTTCTTTAATATAGTAGCCGTTTCTCAGGTTTCTCTGGAATTAAACGGCGCTTCCTCGTAAGTCTTGGCAACCGTGGTGTCCAACGTTAAGTTGTAGGCTTGATTTAAAAGAGATAACAGATATTCCTTCTTTGCGTTACCCATAAACTCCTGAAAGATGGATCATTAGATCCTCATTGAACGTCGAAACGTTTTGTATCTGCCAACAATTTATTAAGACGGTTAATATCAATTTTTGCAACTTCGCTACGATCTCCGAAGTGGTGTCTAGCGTGATATTTCAATCTCAGTCTGGTAAAAGCTGGGCAATAGAGAAGAAACTGACCTTCCTTCAAACAACTTAATCAAAAAGCGTCCGACAGAATATTTAGGCGCATGGACTGTAAATTTATTGGAACTATGGTTCTCCAAAGTTATGTTAAGTTAGGCAGTAGGGTTAATTGAAAATAGATGAATATCAATTGGACAGATATTCGACCGTTTTGTTACCCACCCAAACTCCTGAAAAGTGGATCAAAAGATCCTCATTTACCGTCCGTTGGAATATTTAGCCGCATCAGCTGTAAAGCCATTGAAGAGTGTCCTGTCAGAACACCTATCATTGTGGCAAAATTGACTTTGCTAAAAGACAGTAGTTTGAACGACCTTTTACGGTTCGCTCTGGACCAGTAGGAATTGGCAGTCGCACAAGTTCAGGTCGTTTGCCAGCGCCTGCTGAGCTCACTGAAGCCCAAAGGTTCAACGCCGGAACAAAGTCAGATATCGAAAAACCGACCCGACTCCAAACGGATTAATTTGAAGGAAGGGTGACCTCCTTAGCTACTTCATCGGCTTTGCAGTTTCCATTTCCGATTTCGCTTTGACCGCGCAACAATACCAGTGAAATACGGAAGAAATGTGAAACTATTGCTAACGCAGTCATAAACTCCTTGACTAGTTTTCAGCGAGCTCAAAGCCAGTGTAGGCGCTCGGCTGTCGGAGTAAATGTACACCTACCTGAAGGAAGCTCTCACATCAGAGCAGAATATGTAGTGCGGCTTTGATGAACTCAAGCTGCTACTATCACAAGTAGTTAATGTAATTCATATTTGAGAGATTTGTTGTCTATAGAAGATAACATTTGCAACTACAATATTTCATCAAATAATCTCTGAAGAAAAACTAAAGCAGAGAAAGAGGGAAGAACCACGAATAGCAAAGATAGGCATGCCTAAATATTAAATATAATTTAGTTTTTGAAGCCAGAAGTTTGGTTAGGTTAGATTATAGTACTGCCCGAATGTCATGTCATACTTATACCTACTGGTAGTTAGTAATGCCACATCGAAGATGTAGTTTAATTTGAGCTGAAGTATTCTTCATCGAGAAACTCAACGCTGTTAAGACCTACATACTTCATATCAAATTTTGATACTTCAGTGACTATAATTGCTTTAACTGCGAACCTCCTAAATATCTAAGGCTAGAGTTCATTGAACTGCAAAGCTTCTAGATATCTAAGACGAGTTTTATAAGAAGTGTTCTTGCGTTTCTCTCGTGCCTACTTTCCTGCAATTTAGGCATGTATCGTCGGTACTTATGGCTATTCTGTTTGTTAAAATATCACAACAAGAATTTAAAAAATAATGCTTCTATTACCCAACCACCCACTAAACTCCCTTTCTACGACAGAGAGTGAAATCATACCGTATTTTCTCGCCTCATAAAGTCACGAAATTTTTCTTTTTAGCAAAACAAAACATTGTTTTCCATCACTTTATTGCCTTTTTGTCTCTTCTTCTCGTCCATAACTATCGAACCTGCTTTCTTCTACTCTTTGCCCCTACCATACCACTTGCTTATCTCACGCTCGCCCTCAAACTGACTTTTCAATTCGTTGCGCTATTTTTATTCGCTAGCTATTAATGTTTTTTCTCTTCCCCAATTGTTCTTGTTTGCTGCATTGTTGTTTTCGTTACTTTTTGTTTTCTTTTTCATGCACATTCTTGCCTTTATTTTATTTACATGCGCCGCTATCAGACAGTCCAAAAAATGTGTCGAAATTTCATCGGTTTTCCGTAGCCATTTTCGGCGCTAAACAAAGGGTTAAGCGTGAACAGTTAGCAGCCGTCGTAGAGCCAGACAGACAGTCTGTCGATATATTTATACATACATATACACTTTTTCATGTATTTTTTTTTATTTTGCGCTCTCCATATGGTCTTTTACATATGCATACGTTTGTATGTAGTTATGTCATATATGGATATGTGTTATTGTGATATCGTGTATTCAAGGAAATATTGCTGCAAAATTTAATTTGTGTTCGCACATTGTGTCAATTTTGTAGTCAAATAATAACTTTTTTTGGAAAAAATAAATCCAAGAATTTTTTGTAAAATCATAGCAATAAACTTGCTTTCCTTTTTGAGGGCTTTAAGCACCAAACAGTGGAGAAAAACGTAAAGAAATGCATGTTAAAAGATATTTTCGAGTTTATAAGTAACAATGTGTTCCAAGCTACGAAAATATACCCATAAAAATATACAAGCTTAAAAATGCTAATCTTTTAAATTTTTTAAGCTAATATTTAGAAAATACTTTTTTAAAGCAAACATTTAGGCCAGCTTCTGACATGAATGTCCTTGAAGAATCACAGCAAATAAAATTCAAATATTGTAACATTGGAATTTTGACAACCCAAACATATATAGGTAAATGTGATAACCGATTTATAACCAATAAAATAACCTATTGGTAACCGATTACGAAATATATAGGTAGATTTCGAAAACGTCAATTTTTTTTACTGGTAAATACTATTGCAACATTGACTATCCAAATATAGGCAAATACGTTAACGGATTTATAACCGATATTATAACCGATTGATAACCGATTATGAAATATGTAGTAAATATTGAAAACATCAATTTTTGGCAGTATCTTCAAATAACTGCAGTTTTTGGTAACAAATATAGGTTAGGTAGACGTTAGGCTTGAGATTTATAGCGTCTGTATTTGTTTTTTTTATAACTCCAAGTACTTAATTCAAAACACTGTGCTTTCCAAACAAGTTTACTGAACCGCGGTATTTTATTTTCCGCAACTTGTTCCATTATTTTCTCTGCATCATGCCTTACTTAATACTCTTTTTGTGTTATTTGCCGCAAATTGTAACTTTTTAATTTCTTTGTTTATATATTTCGTATTTTCGCTGTTATTTACATTTTTTCATAACGCCTGCTGTCAGTACATTTGTCGCCGGTATCGCTTTTAGGCATATACTATGTCCTGCCTGTAAAAGCATTTAATTTCCCTGCAGCCCTTCGCCGCCCAAATACTCAAACAAACCGCAATTTCGCACATACTGCTCGCATGTCTTTTACGGCGACGCGGATCAGCCATTGTTTTATGTAAAACATAAAATGTTGTAAGCACCATGTTGTCTAAGTATGTGTGAGAGTCCATGTACGCTATGTGTGTTTGTGTGTATAGACACAGGCGGCGTACCGCCTGCGGCGCTTTAAGGTATATTCTCGGTAACATTTTGCGCATATCACACACAAATATACGTACACACACAACTACATATATGGACCGCTGTCTGGCAGCAAATATTTGTGTGGCGCCGCCAATTTACTGTCTGCGAAATTTATATTTTCTTTTATTACATGTTTATTTTTTATTTGTTTGGCTTTTATTATAGAAAGTGCTGAAATCGCGAAGAAGTTTTTATAACCAATCCCGGGTTTATTAGTAGTTTAAATTGTAGTGGTTGTAGAAAATATTTCGCCATTCCATTTATTTTATTTTGCACGGGAATTTGTTTGCAGAAATATGCAAAATAATTCTAGAAAAATATTTAAAAAAATAACTGAAGATCATGAGGACAAAATAGGGACAATTTGGTACACCACGATGGGTTGGCATATAGGTAGAGAACTTCTTGAGAAAGTAAGCAGTGTTTATTAGAAAACATTCCAATGAAAAGAAACTTAACCCAACTTTTTTAATACCAATTTCTGTAACACTTGTAGAGCGCTTCAATTAATCATCATATTGCTGATCCCGCAGCATTGTGGAATGATTACATTTGGACTGTTATGTACAGTCCCTTGTTATATACAGTTAGAACTCCAAAAACCATTGAAAAGTAGACTTTGCTGAGAGCGAATAGTTCTCCAGACCTCTTAAAATTTATTTAGTAAGACCTTGCGGGAAGACTGCTGTTGACCAGCGCTTGCTGACTTGGTCTGAGATCCAATAGTCCTGTAGTGAGCCCAACGGATCTCTTACCCATTCCTATTGTACTGTTATTTAAACTGAAGTACCTCTCTTAGCTGCCAAATACTGCTGTATTCAGTCACCCAAACTAGTTTAAATAATCATAAACCTACCTACTACCAACGTCCACTTGAAAGACGCCGTAGTGGGCAAGAAGCATAAAAGTGGAACTGATCTATTCGTAAATAAGTTACTACAGTGTGTCCGTCCCTCCCATGCCTACGTGGCGATCCAAGTATTTTCGAATGAAACCAAATTGTTCGAGAATTCTAGAGTCTGTGATTCGTTGTGTACCACAAGTACTAAAGATGATGAATAATCTCCATTTTTATGCGAGTGCAGTCTTTTTCAACACCTTCCACTAAACAAAAATTCCGCAGAGGCTTAACTATGGTTTCGTAGAGCGCAAGAACTTCCTTTGGTGAAGGTTCCTACCTTTTGCCAATGGCTCCTCTCCGTAAGTACAGGACAATCGATGCCTTGCTTGCTCTTTCCTCGATGTTGGGTTTCTAAGAAGGTTTCCTGTCTAGGTTGAGCCCTGGGTACTTAACTGTGTGAGCAGGCCGAAGACGGGTTCCTTCCATTGACGCTATTTTGTACTTCCTAGTGAGTAAAACCAGTTCGGTCTTGCTAGGATTTATGGAGTTTTCAGTAGTTCGGTTGATTAGATTTTAGAATCATGGAATCAATCATTATAATTTTTTAAGGAACCTTTATTACTTTTGAGGATTACCGTTGTAACTAATTTTTAACGACAGGAATAGATAGACTATCCATTATTAGCGCCATACAAATAAACCAAACTGTTGCATTGATAATTTGTTTACAAGTTAGCCAAGACTCCAACCAAGTGAACCACCTTCCCATTTCGACATACAATTGAGCGGTGTGGAGCGCTCATTATAGTTTTAAGGAACCTTGATTACATTTGATGGATTAGCACATTTATATAACGACAGAAATAGACGGACAATTCATTATTGGAGCTAAACTGATATACCAGATTATCGCTCAAAAGTATTCAATGAAGATTTATATAGAAGTTAGCCAAGACTGCAACCAAGTGAACTAAATTTTCATTTCGACATACAACTGTGCGGTTTGGGAAGCTCATTATAGTTTTTGTTTTTGTACATTCTTGGTAGTTTAGCTCTATAAAGTGTTTAACAGAAATATATGGGCAAACCATTACAGTCATGCAGATATCCCAAAATGTCGGCCAAAAGTATGCTATGAAATTTTTTGCAGAAGTTAGCCAAGACTCCCAACTTAGTGAACTCAATACTTATTTAATTATTTTTAGGAAACTTTCTGCTTTAAGAAAATTTACAAATATGTCGAGTGCAATCTCGTAGGAAATACTTTTGAAATGCCAACGAGTTTATATTTCAAATATTTCGAAGTATTATATAATATAGCTAATTACTGCAATATAGTAAAAGAATAATGCATAACTGCATTTATGTATTTATAGTACTTCATTGCCTACCGATATATACTATATAACGCCCAAAAGTAGGTTAAGTCAATCTCTGCATATAGTATGTATTAGTAAATATTTTACATTTCAGGCGATCAACTATACTACTTATAAATAGCATAATTACGCTAATGATACATGAGTAGTCGGAATTAGTGCAATTATTGTTTCAGTTACATAAGCACTTGGGCAAATATTAACAAATTTAGTGGTGTTAATATATGAGCATACATATGTATTTATTTACATAAATATATTTGGCGGGCGTAACCGAAACCATGACCAATTTGGCATGCTTGGTATTTGCGTAAATACGTTGAATAATTGCATATACCGTTATGATTCATGAAAACTGTGTATTTGAAATATTATATTTATTGCGTAATGCGGGTGAATAGTGCTGCGTTTAGTTGCTATAATAAATAGCAATTACTTAGTAACAAAAGTATTTATTTAGTACATTCGAAACTCCCAGCTGACCGCACAAATCAAAATAAAACTATTGTGGGTGTGTTGCGCTAAATTAGTGAAATGAATCAGCATATTTGCTGAAAATTAACAATGAGAACTTTTGTTGCTGTGAAAGCAGGTATTTTCGTATAAAATCGCCAACAAAGTAAGGGTTGCAGTTAGCATGATCCAACTGGGGATTTTTTGGATCGACTATTTAACCAAACTTAATCTAATTTAATGTGAATAATTTTAAACAATTAGGAATAGATTTCCAAAGGGCTTCGATAAATCTAAGCTACCCCATTAGGGGACCAATGAGGCGCTGTAATCGCTGCAACTTTTGTGCGGAAACAATTTTTGAAATTTAAATCTTTATTGTTAATTTCGAATAAATACGATTTTTGTAGAAAGAAAAAAATTTTTGTGAGAAAAAAAATATTTTTGCAGAAACAAAAGATAAATTAAGTTTTTTCGAAAAATCTTATTTTGCACAATTTTTTTTTTATTCCGGTGAGAAAATATTTTATGTAGAAAATAGTTATATTTTGTTTGCAAAATACGATTTTAGCAAAAAAAATAATTTTTCATTTCCCAAAATTTGCCTGTAAAACGTAAATATTCCAACTTCAATTTCATTATCTCAAAGCGATCACAGGGTCGAAATAAGCAAGCAGACGAACAGTAGCAGTCAGAGGACACCGTTTAACAAACCGCTCATAATAAGCGTGCTAAGAGTTCGTCTGCTCAGTGTCGCTCACACGACTCGTGGCAAAAGCCATCAGCACAATTAATTTTATAAAACACGTGTAGATTGATTTTTGTGGTTTTAGCTGGCATACGCCAACCGCAACATTGGTCATATTTTATTGACAAGCAAAATAAATATAAATAAATAAATATTAACCACACGCTTGAGTTTGTAGGGTTGCCACCGTTAAGCTTACGTAACTGCCTCAACACAATGACTCAACGTTTCGGTTTACATATAGTTAGCTGTTTTGGCTTGCGTTTAGCTACCATTAAGTGTAATTTAATACAATTTAATATAAATAGGGCCTATGGATTGCTTTGGTTCTAAAAAAGGTGACATATTTATAACAGCCTGGTCCACTTTTAAGTTTTTATCAGCTAAACGTCGTAGCCAGATAGTAATCACTAATGAAAAAGCATAAATAGCCTGAAAAAATTTTACCTCTCAACACAGGTTTACTACTTTAATAAGTTGCAACTTAGAATTAGCTAAATCAAAATGATTATACATCAAAATTTCCCCGATATCTGCCTATCCTTGTATGCTCTCGTCTGATAACTTCATTAAAAGTTTAAAGAGCTGTATTTAAGGGTTCAGTGGTTAATCTGGCCAGTTTTTTTGGACAATTTTTTCATAGAAATTTTTATTCTAGAAAGAACTTTTTTCGCTTATTATGAGGTATATCGTGGAGTGTATAAACAAATTTTTTCCGACTTATTGATGACATCTGTCTGAGAAATGGCTGGGTGAATGAGATGTGTTTTTTCACTGTCGGACACGATTTCTCATGTTTGGTTCTTCTGAAACACAAAAACCCAATTTATTCTTAAAAAGTACGTGAATGGTTATCGTCCCTACTAGAATCATGAAAAATTTTGATAGATTAAATTAGATTAAAAAAGCGTGTTTTGAGAAAAACGCGTTTAAAGTTTGAGGTGTGCACTCGGAGCGCTCCGAACATCGGGCGGTATTATTATTTTTAGGCCTTTTTCGAAACCTTCCAATGCTGAAGTGGGTTTATACATTAATTAGGGTATAAGGGAACAGAAAATGCAAAAAAAAAAATTTGAAAAAAGATTACCCTATTGACCCCTTAAAAAACGTGTGCGTGGCCTCTATCTAATAGGTTTAAAGCAAATATTTAAATCACAAATCATTCGAAATAAAACATCCAAACTCTCTGACAACCAGTTGTTCTAGCACCCTCTTATACAACCTGTAAATATGTAGATGGGAACGGATGTCAACCACGCCCACCATTATGATGAAAACTACTAAAAGTGCGATAACTTAATTAATACAGTTAGGTTAGGTTAGGTTAGATTAGAATATATTAGATTAGTTTAGACTAGATTAGATTAGATTAGATTAGATTAGATTAGATTAGATTAGATTAGATTAGATTAGATTAGATTAGATTAGATTAGATTAGATTAGATTAGATTAGATTTGATTAGAGATTAGATTAGATTAGTTAGAGATTAGATTACACTTGAGATTAGATAAGATTAGGTTAGATTAGATTAAACTGAACTTAACTTGATTAAATAAGATTAGATTAGATGTTATATTAGATTAGAGATAAGATTATACCTAAGATTAGATTAGATAAAATTAGACCCTCATAAATCTACAAACCGCCTTGAGCCGATCATAAATTTGTTGAGGCGGCAAATGGAAAATGCCTGCATGTGTCTCTCTCACCATCTTCCATACAACTTTGACGGCTGACTTTAGACCATTTATTCCGTTCAAAATGCGTGCTGAAAGTTAGAGAGCGTCTATCTCTGTAAACAGTGTCCACTAGTGTCTAAAACTAAGAAATTCTGTTCAATACTTTCCTAGCCGTCGTATAACTAATGAAAGGACTGTTGGATTTCCGGTTGACTTTATTTTATTCATTTATCTAATATACAAGCTTGTATATTATTGTATATATACTTGTACGAGCTTCAACCTTCCAGTTGGGCTCATGCTTTATATATCAGTCAATGTGGGAGTTGGATGAAAACCTATATAATCCTATATATCCTTGAATATTGCTAAAAGTTAATACAATCAGTCCATAGCTTCTGTTAGCCTCAATATACACTTGGCCGTTTTCTAAATTAATTCAAAACTAAAGACAAATTTTCGAAAATTATAAAAAGTTTTCTCTTTCAAATCTCAACCTATATAACTGTACACAAATATAGCTTCCTTAACAATTTATACAACATTAAATAATAATATAAGCAGCAAACAGCAAATAAATTGAAACTGAAGTGAAACAATATAAGGGTCTACATGCCACAGTAAACGACAACTCGACGCACCGTAGCGCAATGGGTGACATTTAGACGAAATTCTGTTAATGATTGACATGATATCTCTGCGCTGCACACTTAACTGGCAACCAATCGACTAAGCACAATGATTGCATTGTCTAATGTTGTGTTTGGCAACACTGATGACCCAGCTTGTCAATTGCATGGCCAGCAGAGCAACAGCACAGAGGACTCTACAGGCATACCTTTTGTAACTATTTGTAGCCGCTTGTAGGCGCATAAGCACATAAATGGCAAACCAACTGACCAAAATAACCAAATTGCTGACCAAAAGACTTACAGCCTGCTGCCTGATCGATCGAGAGACTCAATGCGTAGCATTTAAATGAGTTTACCTTTAATGCAAATTGACTTTCAAACATACACCGTTGCCGTTGTGTGCCGTTATTATGTATGTAAAGCCGGCCTGCGCTTGACCACATATCTATTTATACAAACATATATATATGTGCATGTAGCTGGTTTGCATATAAATCGAAGTGAGTGTAGTGCGCATAGCGTATATTTGTGAGCACTTTGAAAATTAGAACGAATTTCCGTTTTGTAAGCAGCTATCGACCACAAGAATTCGGTGCTAGATGACCATTTCGTGTTTAGCAATATCACGTGACGCAAACGAGCGTACAACTGAGGTACTTAGTCACGTGGCTAACGTTGTTGTGTGTGTTTTTGTTTTGTACGTATGCATGTTTGTATGTTTGCATGTAGTTGTGGCGTAGGCGCTTTGGGTAAATGCTAAAAAGGCACAGCGTTGGTTGGTGGGCGCTGGTAATAACCTTGAGGGCTGGCAACAGCTGCTGGCATATGACAGCATTCAGTGATATTTCGGTCACACAAATATCCCGTTTATGTATATATACTGACTAAGTTGGTATGCGCTATGTAGCTATGTATATGTGTGCCGCTATTTGCATGCGCATAATTGTGTTTACATATATGGATGGCTGCACAAATGTTTACTCATACATGTGCAACTGCTTAGAGCACTGGAAATCACACACGCATACCTATATACATATATATGTATACATAAATACAGTTATACATATGTATGTGGAAAGATAGGATTTGCTATATACCCGGTATATTGACTATTATTTAGCTTGAGCTCACTATGCCATTGGCGAAAATCACAGCTTGCGGCTGGCATTTTAATGATGTTCAAAATCCTAACCTCAAATGCCTCGAGTTGTGGACCTTTGTCGCTGACCTATACATACACACACACACAGCCATACACCCACACTTAGTATAAGCCTGCATTAGCATGTATATTTGTACATATATGTATGTATATAGTATATGCAGCGCTGTGCTCACAAATAACCCAGTGGCCTCGTGTGCATGACAGCATTTACTTTGCAAAAATCCCAACTCTTCATTTTTTGTTGACATTGAGTGAAGCAGCGAAGTGAAAATGTGCCAGTTGAAAAATGTTGTATTGGCTTTTTGCATCGATTAACTGTAGCAGATTAGTGGACACAGTGGGTAAACAGTGTTGAAAGTTTTTTTCTTCAAATGCAGTTGCTAAGCAATAAATAGCTTACCTTTATGCCGATTTACATATATTTTCATAGTTACGTGTGTGCAATACGAAACTTTTTATAGATTTTGCTGATAAAAATTCATAAGCCGTGCTTGCTGTCCTACTTTTGTGTTATAAACTTATATTTGTTTGTGTATAAGCAGCGTTGCAAAATCTATGAGCAGTTAATCAGAAGTATGCTATATACGAGTACATAGATATTTATTTAGAAAACCTCAGATTTTGGTTATACAGTAACACTATGCTAACATAAGCGCTTTACTATGTTGCAATATGGCTTGTTGCTTTGATCTATAGAACTAACAACAATTGTTTGAGTACTAAATACACTAATATAGATTCCCATCAACTTTTTAATCGAAAATAAAAAAAATCGGCTGCTCGGAAGCTTATAATACCCTTCTCACATTTCTTATTTTTTATAACGTAAAATAGGAAATTTGTTTTGATTTTGTTCGGCCAGTTTGTATGGCAGCTATATGCTGTAGTAGTCCGATCTGAATAATTTCTTCCGGTATTTATACTAATGACTTACATAATGACCCTTACCAATTTTCGTGAAAATACATCTTCAAATTTCAGAGCTTTCCATACAAGCAATTGTTTCCGCTCATTCGGTTTGTATGGCAGCTACATGCTATAGTAGTCCGATCTCAAAAATCGAATATTCCAAAGCAAGCTATGAGCAATTGCCACATTTTAATATATCATTAAATTAATAATGTGAACTAAAAAGTAGGTGAACGCTTAGCACACTTGCCACAAATTAATACCAGACGCTTTAAATCAGATATCCGCCTATTAAGTTACAAGTCATTAAACCATTTGAAAATGTAATCATTTCGTGCCACTAAATGCAACACAGCACACTTTTATATGCTATATTTTTAAGTGTATGTATGTGTGTTTCGAAAAGGAAATTCGTCATGTTGCGTGTTGCATGCTGCAAGCACTTATAATATAACTGTAACCTCATTTCAACAGACAGCACGAGCACTAAAAGCAACTGCAAGTAATGCCACAAACGCACACATGCAAAGGGATGCATGCAAAGGGCTGCATGCCACAACACATATAGCGTATTTGCCGCAACTAGAAGTCTTCCTTCGCCACACTTTCGCACACAGTTTGCATTTCTTTTATGCGCTTTTACGCTTTTGCCTAGTTGCACTGCTCAATGCGGTTAAAAGAGAGTTTTCCTTTAACTTAATTTCCAGTAACGTTGCAGCTAAATGTTGAATCCACATGGAAATGTGCGCAATAGTGTTTCAGAGCATTTTGTTTTTTTTTACATTTTGCTGACGCACAAGTGTGCAACAGCCAGCAAACGGACAGTTGCTGTAAATGGGCACAGCGCTGCCAAGCGCTTACATGTTGCATGTGTGTGTATGTGCAGCAATATTAAGCGCGCAGTGGCACAGCGGCTCAACGGCATAGTTGCACTGCAGCACTGCAACCACAGCGTCAACGCAGTGGTGCTTTGCTGCGCAAAAAATGTGCCGTTAACAAGTCGCTGTTCATATTTTCTTCCAAAGCAGGCATGTTGCAGCTGCGTAGCTGTACTAAATACAAGCACACATACAAACTTTCTTGCAGTTGCATAAAGAAATTTGCGCAAATCGTGTTTTCTTTTTAATTTCGTATTTTTTGTTGTTGCTGTTTTTGTTGCAATTTTCGCTCATTTTGCGGCACATCAATTGAATTGCAGTAGGCTCTGGGCCTCTAGTGAATAGCGCGAAAAGTGTGCGCAATACAACAACTTCTAGTGGTTGTCGCCTGATTATGATTAAAAATGTTGCTCATACGCAGTGTTCAATTTAAAGTTTTAATGAAACTTGGCGCTAGTGCAATTTGCTATGCAATTTATTGAAGGAGAATGGAGAGGAAATAGAAGTGGAGAGCAGGGTTTCATTAAATTTAGATTACTTTGCGCTTGTTATTGGTTCTTTAAGATACAAGATAGTCAAATCAAGTGGTTTATACTGAGGTGTACTAGGAATGGTTGCTTTGAAAAGTGGATTTCAAAAAGTTTGCCTTCAACCTACGAGGCATATATCCGACCTAAGCTATAATTATTTCTCATAATTATTTATCATAATAATGACGTTTTATAACAAAATGTTTTAAGAGACATATTCTGTCTGCTATCTAATATATAATGTCTGCTATATAATATATCAAGTATTGTCTGCCACCTAAGAAATCCATCTTAAGTGGGTTATTACGCGTGAAAAGCGAAAGTTTTGCCTTACCATAACCACGTATGTTACGTATACGTCATGTCCTACATTATGAGGGTAAAAGCTACGAATAGCAAAAGGTTTTTTTTCGAAAATTATTGTAAATTTTTTTTAAATAAAAATTTGTTTTTTTTTAGTTTTAGAGCTAGAAATATAAATGTTTTATATCAAAATTAGCAAGTTTATGGATACAAAAACGAGATTCTAAAATACATATCCTGGGATTGGTTGTATATACTATATATATTGTTAGGCAGCCAAGATGCGGCAAACTTAGTCTGGCGAAAGCTGAAAAATGAAGGAGAAATGTTTCTACGTCATCTTTTTTTCTAAATGTTTTCATGTCATCTTTTTTTCTGAAACTTTTACAAGTTGCGTTCTGTAAAATGGTCTGTTTATCAGCTTTGCTATGGGAGTGGATGCTAAATTCTCTAATATTTAGAGGACGCACTTCGCTGAAATACATTCGCTGCAACCTCAATAATTGCTCAAAGAACACTGCAGGCTGAAACAAGAGTTGATTGAGAGTCTCCTGACGAAACGTTCACCTTGAGATTCGATTCATCAATGAAAAACATCACTGCACCTCCTCTTCAGCATTATATACATTTCGTTGAGAATCCGATGAATGATATGGGCATAAGGACAAAATGATACAAAGACAAGTTGGGTTGTAGTTTTAATTTTCAGTGCTCTTGAGTTACTTGTTCAATGCTTCATCTTAGTGATATTTTGAAAATATTATAAAAACTACCACGCGAAAATAAAACTCTGTTTTTTTAAAGAAAAATTAAAAGAAAACGAACTTTTAAATTTTTAAATTCAAAATGCAAAGGGACCTTAAGGCAGTCATATATATCAAATAGTACTTGACTCAATTTATTTTTAAAAAGACTGCCTTTGAGGGCGTCCGGTTTGCTAACATCTTGTTGTTTGTCCTCTAGACTTGTTTAGCTTTAGATGTTGTCTAACAGCTCGCTGCCACATTGTCCGGCTGTGTGTGCTTAGCAACATGATGAGCACACATATATCTATTTACTTTGTTGTTGCTCATTTTTGCTGTTGCTACTGTCCCTACAGCAGCTATTTATCCACGCAGTCAAGCATATTTGCGCTTGTCAAACATAAATGCTTAGAGCAGCTTGCAGGTTTATGAAAAAGGTGAAACATGAGTGACCAACGCACACTTGTGAGTACTTATTTATCTAACATAACAACAACAACTACGTTGCGCTTTTTAACTACACGTGGCTGTACTTTTTTGAGGCATGAATATGAGGAATGTTATGGGATAGTCATAGAAATGGAATCATAAGAACTAGCAACTAGGGATGGTCATGAAAGATGTTCTAAGTTGGTTCTAACTCACCATATGCCCTATAAGCTTTACTGTGGTTATCAGTCAAAGCTTGCATGAGCCGTCGAACAAGTTTTATGATCTTTCTAACCTCAAAAGCATTCTAGACTTCATAGAAATGGAATCATAAGAACTAGCAACTCTTTTCAGAATAGTGACTCCAGTGCGAATTTGTGCGTCAGCCGGCTCTGATTGTTTCTACTGAGTAGTTAGTGCCACTTTATATAAATTGCTTTGAATGTTCATTTTCGGACATTCGGATTATTTTCGAGAACCGTCAGTTTATATTTCCCATAGCAAAAATTGATTTATATTAATATACGAGGTATACAATTATATATTTATGTATATATATATACGAACCCGGCGAATTGGCTGGAGAGAGAGTAGAGAGACTCTCGCTTTCTAGATATGCGGTAGTCTTTGGCCGGTTAGGAATCCAGGTATGTTGCGGTTACTTAGACTCGAATGCCGTGAGAACGACAAGACATCTCAACGGACAATCGACTTTGGCTGTCCAAGTGCGATTATAAAAATACAGCTTATTTACCTATACCAAACTAATCGATTGTGGGTTCTATTGGGTAGTAAAACTTGTTCCTGTTTCTATGATACTTCCGATAATTTCTTATTATTTTGATGTTGCAAAGGAATGAGACAAAGAAAACAAGAGCTACATTAAATTATTCTTATAGCTATCTAAAAGGATCCAACACTATCTTAAACTCGACTCAAGTAGTTAGGAGCTTCAGAGTTCAAAGGACTGGACGAAGTATTAAACCTAAATTGAATTCTTCTTCTCAAATTAAACTGAATATACTTATGAAATTACTGAGGATCAGCAGGTCTATGTATGACATAATAGCTGGTCAGTATAACTTAACCTAACCTACCTTAAAGCATAGTAAAATCACCCTAAGTGATAGTAGAATCAGGAATGACAACTCACTTAGCTTTCAATTTTTCCTGCGCAGTTTTAGAATACCTACATCCTTATTAGCTGACCTTTACAATCTAATTTAGTGCGCCAATCGCCTAGATTTTTCTTCTGCACCGATTTATGCAAAAATATATAGTACATCTTGCTATAAATAAATTTATTTTTATATCTCTCTAAAATAATAATGCCTTGCATACTCTACGCACACTAAAATAGCGGCTGGTTTTCACCAACGTATTTTTCACAACAAAACCAAAAACAAGTTGTAGTTTATTGCGAACTTAAATTCAAGAAAATACATGAAAGAAAAGGAAAAACAAGCGCAGAGCCGAAGTTAGAACGGAAATAATGAATTTAAGCTGCAAAATAACTGCAGCAGCCGGCAATAAAAAGTAATAAGTGAATGCTTGCCAAAACTAAGCGCGCAACCTATTTGCAGGAAACAACAACAAAGTACTAAAAATCACAAGCAGCAATAAAAAGGACTTGAAGGAAGTGGCACTGCACACTGCTTTTACTGCTGCCCCATGTATGGTGTGTTAGCCGTTGCGTGTGTGAGCAAAATGTTTGCTTGTGTGTTTGCATATGTGTGTGCTACGTGCATGTTAAGCAGTCAACGCTCGCTGCTCGTTTGTTTGCGCAAACATGTTGCGGCAATCTGCCACACTTTTGTAACTTTTTCAGCAATTTCGCTTGCACTTTTCACAGCATATTAGCAGAAATTTGCTTTTTCCGCCATTCACTTTGCTCTTGTTGTTTTGCGCTTGCCACATGTATTTCTAACTAGGTCCTCTTAAGCGCAAGTATGTTGCACACACACATACACGCTCAACTACAAACACATATTCTTCGCTGCATTTCCTTCCTACAATAATATTTCGTCTTAGATTGCGCAGTTCTTTCCACATTTTTACCTTTGCAACGCTGCCACTGCGCTTGCCACTACTGTGCTCAGCCACAGCAGCGCCAAGCTGTCAGCGCTCAGCCAACAACTAAAGCCCTTTGCTAGTCAAGCGTGCCTCTATTAACCCCAATTTGTGCAAATCTACGAGCTTGCCGGCGCTAATGTTGACGTTATACTCTGCTAATAACGGTGTTTGACGACAGCACGAGTATGTGAGTGATGCCGGCGCTGATGATGATGATAATGGCGGTGAAAATGCTGATACCCATCATAGCGACGATGCGGTGCGCTTGCTATCTTCGCAATTGCTTTGGCTAATGAAAAAATTCCTTTCACTTTCCGCTACCTTTTGGTGGCGCGTGTTTGTGTGTGTGCGCAAATACTTGTGCAAAAGCGCTGGCTGATTAAAGGTTACTAGGTCAACATTAAAGCTGCTCAAGTGCCTAGTCGAGTATTAGTATTTAATATAGTGGCGGCTGCTGCGGTTACGACTAATTAGAAATAACTTTGATTGAGCACAAAGCAAATATTCTGGAGCGAGCAGCTTCTAGGAGGTGGACAGAAATATTTATACCCTTAACAGGGTATATTAAGTTTGCCGATGTTTGTAATATCTAGCAGGAAATTTCGGTAAGGATAAGAAGAATTTATATAAATGAATACCATGACCGAGTGAGTCAATTCAGCCATGTCCATCTGTCTGTTTGTAGCTCAACTACACTGACTCCAAATTCCGGTAGCAAATTTTAATAATTTCACCTCGTTGTTGGATCGTATATCTTTATATATATGTATATTAGAAACTGCTACAAAATTGTTGATCATCTTTTTTAAAGACATATTTTTAACAAAAAAAGGTTATGAAAACAAGCGTTGTTATTTGTTGCATATTTTTAGGTGCTGTTATGAATTTGCTGAGTAATTGAGAGAGGGATACTGCGATCATGTCTAATTTATATATAAATTCCAATAGAATATATTCACACAAACCCATCACAGCAGCGCTTAGATGCTGAAATATTTAAAAGCTGGATGAGAAACTATGATAAACCAGCTTTTCTCGAATTATATGTATACCTTTATATTTGAGAATGCTATACCCTTAACATCTGCCGAAAATTCGTTTCAATTGCTTTTTAGGTCTTCTGAAACGGTTCACTGAGGATGTCGTTTGGTAGTAACCTAGCGCTTATGAAATACTCACAATTGTAGCCCATAAATTTATAATACAAGTATTGCTCCTAGAATTATGCAACAGTCAATATATGTGTCTTAGCCGCTATATTTTATTCGAATTTATAACTGTTAAGATTCGGAAAATTTAGGCTGTTTCGAATTATAATATAATGTTCGAAATATACTTCGAATTAATTTCGAAAAAAGCTGCATTTTTCGAATTTCAAAATTAAAAATATTATTATTTTTTTAATGTAGCTTGTGTAAATTTTTTCGGAATCAAATTTCAAAAAAAAAAAAAATTTCAATTTCAAATTATAAAAACAATTCGAAACCCGAATTTTGAAATATTTTTTTGTATTTTTTTTCTAATTGCGATGTTAAAATTTTCACAATTTTTTGTAAAAATGTCTGACATATGTATATCTACATCGAATTAACTTGCTTTAAAATTTTATCGGAATCAAAATTAAATTTGTCATTTTTTATTGTAATAAATTTTCGAAATTTAAGATTTTAAAAACACACACCGAAAACAGATTTTGAAATTTTTTTTTTAATTTTTTTCGAATTGCAAGATTGAAATTTTCTCTTTTCATTTTTTCTTATGATTTTTAAAATCGAAATTTTGATTTTCGTAATTTATGATTTATAAAAACACTTCCTTAATTATTTTTCTTTCTACACTTACTTAATACCCACAAATGTAGGCCATAAGCCTATAAAACAAGAATATGCGCCTAGAAGTATGCAATAGTAGCCAATGTATCTTAGCCGATATATTTTATTCGAATTTGTAACTATTAAGTTTTGGAATGACTCCAAATATAAAATTTGCAATTTAACTTGCAAAAGATACAAATCTTTAAGAATAACACACTTTCAAAAATCGCCAAATTCAGTGACACCCAGGCAACCTGCTAAGCCAGCATCAAGCACTGCGAATATGAGAATGCAATAAAAAACTTAAACTTTCAACACATGCTGCATCTAAACATAGTGCACCCTTCAATGGAAACGCATAAATCTCATTAAAATGATTGCATTGAAAAGTTTCAGCTGCTGCTGCTATGCCTAACTGCACGGCACCGTGCCGCCAACGTAGCCAAGGCAGGCATTTGCACTGAGAATTTATTCACTTTAGAAGAATCTCTTACAAATTTCACTCCAATTACCTGTCACCTTTTAAATTTTTGCGCTATTCAAAGTTCTGAATGCGGTTATAAAAGCGAACGAGTTGCAATGGGCGAGCGAGCGTGCGAGCGGAAGCGAGGGGTTAACGCTTGAATGGGAGCGCAGAAAGTTTACATTTGCTGCAAAAAGTTTCACACACAAATGTGTATATGTGTGTGTAGCTATGCTTTCATTTGCGGCTGTTGGCGAGTGAAGGCGGCTGCGTCAGTTGCTATGGCGAAATGACACATTTACTCAGGTAGAAAAGTGTTACTTGCGCGCCAAGGCGGTGTAGCAGTCGCTGGAAAAAAGCAAAAGTGTCGATGTTAAGATGCAAAACTCCTTGATTGTGAACTTGTTTATGCGAAGGTGGGTGCTAAATAAAAATAATAAA
The DNA here is from genome assembly GCF_024586455.1 of Bactrocera neohumeralis. Classification (NCBI taxonomy): domain Eukaryota; kingdom Metazoa; phylum Arthropoda; class Insecta; order Diptera; family Tephritidae; genus Bactrocera; species Bactrocera neohumeralis. The sequence goes on along the minus strand of NC_065923.1, from coordinate 78,427,446 downwards.
TGTGTCAAAGATAAGTGCAGTCACAGTTGTTGTTGGCAATATGCCGAGAGTGCAACATTCCATCAGTCACTTCAAGACAGCAGGCGGCGCACCAATCAAAGCGTTGTCATTTAGGTACCGAAGGTGTGAATTGTTTAACCCATTAAATGTGGGAACAGTTTGCAAAATTAAGACACAAAATTTTATATTCGAAAGAAAACTATGAATTAATTTCAAGAATTGCTTTTAAATTTTTTCAAATTCTAAAACTTAAATTTTTCTTATTTTTTAGTGCGGCGCGCAAAAACCTTAAATGATTTTCGAAATTCGAAATTTTTATTTTCAAAAATAAATTTCGAAATATTTTATTTGTATGTTTTTCGAATTTCAAAATTAAATTTTTATTATTTTTTATTGCAGTGCGTAAATATTTTGTATGAGTTTCGATATAGAAGTTTCGACTTTCGAAATTTATGATTTATAATATAAATACACTTCGAAATATTTTTCTCGGACTTTTTTCCAGGACTGATATTTTACATATATACTTCCAATAAGTTTCGAAAATTGCTTTAAAAATTTTCGCCTTTCAAAACTAAAATATTTTTTAATGCAGCGTATGAAAATTTTATATGATTTTCTAAATCGAAATTTCGTTTTTCGAAATTCAAGACAGATGTACACATTTTTTTCTTCGTATTTTTTACAGTTCAGTGCTTATCTTCATAAAATTTTGCAAACCAATATCGAAATGTTTAATTAATTGATTTTACGTTTTTGATAATATGTTTCAATTTTAATTTTCGACTGTCAAAAGTTTCGAAAAATTAATTTCAGTTAATCTTCAATGAAAAAATTTAAAAACTTCCTTTACAAATAATTTGAAACTACATTTAAAATTTCAAATCTAATTCGAAAAAATTTAAAATAAAGAAATTATTAAAGTTTTTTTTTTATCGGCCATAGAAATAATTAAAGTGTTTCGAAAATTTCGAACATACATCCAAGTCATTTCGAAAAAATTCGAACATGCATCGAAATCATTTCGAAAATTTTCGAACATACATTGAAATCTTTTAAAAAAATGTCGAACATACATCAAAATCATTTGGAATAGTTTCGAAGATACATCGAATTGCTTTCGAAATAATTTCAAATGAAAATGTTTGTATATATAAAATAATAAAGGATTTCGAAATTTTTAAACATCGAAATCGTTTTTGACACTAAATTCTCAAGTAAGTTTCAAAATCTTAACCCTATTTCAACTTATGATCCCAATCCCGCTTTTTAATTTTTCTGTGCTCTAAATTGCATTTCAGTTAGTATGTAATATATTCTACGTACAACTGGAGCACACACACTGCCTCCCATTTACAATACACTCAAACACACCCACTTTTACACACACACTTGCACTCGCAAGCGCTCTCACATAAACTTTTCGCAAGTAATAAAAAGAAAATCCAGTTACATGCCAACAAATATTGTATGCGGCAGCAGCAAACAACAACAACAATACAAACAACAAATATCATAAAAAGTAAAAACGCATAAGAAACTTGCCACATACTACAAGTGGCATAAAAGTAAAGCAGTGCGCTATATAGCGCAAATATATATATATATGCAAATGCCGATGTGTGAGTATGCGTGTGTGTGATTGCTTGCGTATGTGTGTGTGCGCAGGAAAATATGAGCAACTGTCGTTATGGTGCAAGGGCGCTGGGACGGCGCTGATCGACAACAACTAAGAGGCTTTGCGGTAATCGTTGGCAGTCGCTGAGCACACAGCCAGTACTCATTCAGGCTTTTGAGCCGTTACGTGACTCAACTCCTCAAGAAACTGTCAACGAGTGCGAGCACTTAAAGCAGGCAAAATGGCGTAACTTTAAATTAAAATTTCCAGCCAATGCACACAGACGACACTGCGGCACTGCACGGCACGGTGCCCACCAAGTAGGCGGCACGATTGAGGTAACGAGTCTTTTTCTTGTTGCTGCTTCATGTGGGAACTTAGCGAATGGTATTAAATTTATTAAAATTAAAAGAAGGAAATACAGTTTTAAGGTAGTGATTAAACAGGGGATTCTATAGAAGATAAAGTTTCAAGAAGTTCCACTGAAAATGGGGCGTCGGTTCTTTTTTACTGCCTTAATCAATAATATAATATATCAACAAAAATTACTAAAAAAAGATGGTTGGATGGGATCTTTTGTTTGATTAGTGTGTTACACACGTCTTCCTTTCGTTTCTTTTTCTTTCCTTCCTTTCCTTTCCTTTCCTTTCCTTTCCTTTCCTTTCCTTTCCTTTCCTTTCCTTTCCTTTCCTTTCCTTTCCTTTCCTTTCCTTTCCTTTCCTTTCCTTTCCTTTCCTTTCCTTTCCTTTTCTTTCCTTTCCTTTCCTTTCCTTTCCTTTCCTTTCCTTTCCTTTCCTTTCCTTTCCTTTCCTTTCCTTTCCTTTCCTTTCCTTTCCTTTCCTTTCCTTTCCTTTCCTTTCCTTTTCTTTCCTTTCCTTCCTTTCCTCCTTTCCTTTCCTTTCCTTTCATTTTCTCTGAGTTATGAGGAGCTTTCATTCACTTTTGAGCCCACTGTTGTAGCTTACAAAGTAGCTAAGTCAGTTGGTGATTCGATCTAAGGTTGACTGTGACTATCGGATTTCACTATCCTTTAGATAGATAGATAGTAAAGATTGAGGTTTTGCACTGCGACCTACGGTCTATTGTGCCCTCCCCTATATCACATTTGTCACCAAGATTCAGCATTCTGAACAATTACAGGAGCCTGGTGGCGCTACTGAGGTGAGGTGATCCCTGCTCACGTAGATGGAAACTAGGGCCTTTAGCCTGCTTTTGAAAATTGTTGGGCAATCCAGAATCAGCTGTTCTAAAGTTGCCTCTTCTGTGTCGCATGACCGGCAGTTTGCGCAGGATACTATGCCCATGTTGGACAAGTGCTTCCTGAGCCTTCAGTGCACTGTATAGAGCGTGACAAAGAGGTGGAATTCGTCTCAGGGGTATGCTGATTATTTCCTTAAACCCTGCGAGGTTGCATCCTCCTAGAAGCATTTTGGCACGGAGCGGAAAGTGCTGTTCTCCTTCCACCACACTATCCTTTACTTTGAGTTCTTTTTACGATCCAATTAGTATTCAGCGCTTATTAATGGACTCTGAGGACTTGATTTGAAAGAAAGGGTTCACGTTTTTCTTAATTTATCTATTAAAGGTTTTTTCATAAAACCAGTTTTTTGGTATGACATTCAAGGAATTTTTAGTGAAGAGACCCCATAATAAAGAGGTTTCCTAAACGGGGTCCAGTGCTCCCACCTTCCCAAGATCACAGCTGTCAACGCTAAGCTAGTCTTTGCTCAACTTGCACTTGTCGAGTCAGCAACAACCGACTTCTAGGGACATAAAATTGGTACCGTGACTCGATTTATCAATTTAAGACTCTATGAAGTTCGTTCATCCAATGTTTTTGACAATTTTACTACGTTACTCAGTATTCTGAGACCTCTCGAATATTAACTTGCTCCGTCTTCATAGATTTAAGGAGCTCTGGTTGAATATATGGGTCGAAGAAAGTGACTGGAACTACTGGACTTAGCTACATCTAAAAGAACCCACGACTGCGAGGGTTAGACTTTGCTTATTCTGCCTTAAAATTTTCCGTTGTTGAACATACTTTAACTACATGCTCTTTTTTTAATTTTGTGCCATAAAATGGCCTTGCATCTTTTTATTTTACACTTGTGCAATTGTCACTGCCAACAAGCGGCCATGCAACAAATAGTCTAATAAAATAAAAAGCAAAAAGATTGCAATTGTTAGTCGGTCAAATGCCTACACACACACACACCCACGAGTCAAACTCGGCAATGTTGCTGTTGCATATACATATGCATGCCACACTGAGGTCGACTAGAGGCTCGACGCCTCTAAATTGCGCTGCTCAGCTGTGCGCCAACCGCATTGACAAAGTTTACAATAAGGGCAGCAACAACCATCGCTGCCATTACAAGCATTGCATGCAACAACGTATAATGGCTTGTGAAATAACAACAATAACAACAGCGCCAAGCGAAAAATTACCGCAACAACAATAGCGATCTAACGGCTTTGCATACTTTTGGGTCTAGCATCCGCACAAAAGCAGCGCGCAACTGTCACTCAGCGTTGCATGCGCAGCAGCTGTCTCACTGTCGGTCACATGCTTTATTCATAAAAGCTGCTAAAATCGTTATGCGGCGCAGCATTGCTTAAAGGTTAAGCATTGCAGCGACAGTGCCGTCTTTCGCTGGGCGTTGTGACTGAAAGGTGGCGTCTTCTATGCAAAATTTTGGGTGGTGAGCTCATTGAATTGAATACAGGCAGGTACATTTGGTTGGTGTGGGAATACCAAGCGTCAGGGTTTATCCGGAAAGTATTAGGACTGATTTTCTTCCGCCGCGACTGTACTTCGGAGCGTGCTGGACTGGACTAGATAGAGGGCGTTCCTAGCTAACGAACGAGCTGCTGGTCAGTTGTCTCCGAGCATCTGGGAGTCAGGACAAACATTTTCGCGCCACGTGTTCCTGTGAGTGGTGCAAGCCGAAAATGGAGCGTTCGTTAGAGCAGAGGTACGCGATTAAATTCTGCGACAGAGACGTTTGATATGATCAAGCAGGCTTACCCAGATGTTGCTTTAACAAGAAGTGGGGTGTTTCGGTGGCACTAGACCTTTTTGGAGGGCCGGGAAGAGGTCGCTGATGAAAACCGGAATAATGAGCAAATTCAAAGTGAAAACGATGCCCATTGTCTCTTTGGACATCAAAGGCATCGTCCACCATGAATTTGTTCCTCCTGGACAAACCGCCAACGCAACGGGCTTTTACGTTGAAGTCCTCAAGAGACTCAAACGAAAGGTCAATCGGGTCTGACAAGACATCACAGTCGATTGGAAGTTGCAACGACAACGACCCGGCTCACACCGCCTTTATTGTGAACAGCTATGTACCTAACAAAGGCCGGCATCCCAACGCTTCTGCAGTCGCGCCCAGATGTGGCTCCCTGGACCTTTTTTTGCTTCCTTGCCTGAAAAGGCCGATGAAAGGCAAGCAATTTGAGACGACAGAGGGGACTTAAGCAGCATACCCCTCGAACGGAGAATGCCTTTCGTGACGGCTTCACGTCCTGAAAGAGCCTATTTTGAAAGTTTTTAAAGAAATGTAACGATTGTTTTATTAATTTTTTTTCAGTCCTATTACTTACATTGTACACTAACTATAGCGACTGTACACTGATTATAGCCACCATCTAACTTTTCGAGGTCCTTCCTTTTTCAAGGAAGTCAATACAAATTATTTATTTTTTCCAACGCTGCTTGCCACTTCGGCACATTTCACACACCGACCAAGTCTCCTCTGACTGCTTAGACTTCGTTGGCCTCGAATTGCCAAACTATTTTCGATAGTCGAACTGTCACTAAAATTTGCTGCCACTAAAACGGTTTAGAGTAAAGTGCCACACGTCTATGCTTGTATGAATATATGTGGGTGTAACAGTACAACTAACGCCACATGCAACAGCTATTATTGTATTTTACACACTTGTTGTTGGTGGTTTAGTAATATTTTTAAGTTCTGTGGAGCTTCTGCTTTATTTTCTTTTATTTTTAGTTTTTATTACGTATTTGTTGTTGTAGTAAAGTGTAGGAAAGCGTAAAAGTGACCACAAACTGCTGGCAATGTTGGCATGGCTGCAGCTGTCGCTTTGCTTGTTTGTTTTTTGTGCAGCGTTTGTCTTAGTTGTTGTTGTCGCAACTAAAAATCTATGTTGGAAGTAACAAAGAAAAGTTTTGGGCCCACAAAAGTTTACTGTATGCAGCAAATGCACTGCATAAATGCCACAAAACAACAAAATGCACAAAATGTTGCAAGTTGTGCGGCGTTGCAATGAACGAGCTTTGGGCATAAACAAATGGCGAGCGGTGGCGCAAGCTCCAGCGGGGGCTGATAACTGTCAAAAAGTGAAACGACAAGCAGCAAAAGAGGCGCACCCACACACACACATACGGTCATACACACAAACACATATATTGAGCAAGTAAAGCAGTCTGTGTGCTGCTTGCAACATTACTCGCAGTTTTTCTCTTTTACGAGGCGCTGGTTTTTAGCACTGCAAACCCTAACTGCTGAGCGCTTTTTTATGAGTCCAGTCCAAGTATTTAAGCACTCCTAAGCAAGTGCATAAAAAGTAAGCATGTGTGCTTGTAAATAAGTTGCATGCGGCAAGTTGACATATGTATGTGAGTGTGTATGCGGCACATGCAAAGTGTCAAACTCATTAAGTGCGGGTTATTATTTGTGGGGAGTGGCAAATGCGGTGGCATATCTGCAAAAGTAGCAGATAGTATTTTGTTGTGGCAACTTTATGTAGCGCTAAATGACACAAATAGTGCCTTAAGCCATGATTACTAAGCACGCATACACTCACACACACACGCATGCAACGGGTGTATAGTTTCCATCGCAACTCTCATTGCGCCTGCAAGTAGGCAACGAATTATGGCCACAACTGGCGTAACTATTTGCGACAGTCAGTTGCATGCAACATTTGCGTGAACTTCATTCTTATAACCGTATTGCTGTGCTTAGCAAGGGTTTAAAGAATGCTGTTAGTCACACACACATACATACAAGCAGAAGTCAGTGCAGTTTTGTGGCATTTGCGCAATCTCTTGTGTATCGCTGTGATGCAAAAACTCATAAAGACTAATTTTTGTTGTGCAAGCTGTCGGACTTAGCGGAAAAGGGAGCGTTAGTTGCGCTTAGGTTAAAGCAATAAACACAAAAACAACTATTACCGCTATAGTTACATCATTAGTTTAATCTAGCAGCAGCAGAGTTAGTCGAAGTTAGGTGTTTGAGCAATCTGAGCAAAAAGCTGTGAAGTTAGCGCAGTTTCGGAGCTAAATATATGTATGTACATACATATGTGAACTATCTGCTCTGATCATGTATGTATATTCAGATCTTGCAGTTGATCAAATTTGACCCGGACTGGTCCAAATATGCTGCGCTGTCTAGATATACAGAATCGAATAAGCCCTTCAGTTTTATATATATTTTTGTATATCCACTGTTCGCTCTGATCATGTATATTCAGATCTTGCAGATGATCAAATTTGACCCGGACTGATCCAAATATACGCGCGTTCCAGACATACAGAACCGAACAAACCCTGCAGTTTTTGAGATGGCAATCTTAAATGTTGCACACATCCTTTTCTGCCCAAGAAGCTGCTCATTTGTTGGAACTCTATAGCTAACATAGAAACTGATAAATCAAAATCAAATTTTTTTATATAAAAAATTTTTGTATATGAAAATGATAATTATTGACAAGATTTAAGCTAAATGTTTCAATATTTTCCATCCACCTTTAATATCCTTCTCTCTCAATATATGAACTCCGCCATCTTCATTCAATAAAAGTGGCACTTTAGCCTCGGCACGCACTTCGCATGCATATCGTTGACCAGCTGCGCCTTTTCCTAAACATATAATTATTATCCGAAGACAAATATCAACTTTATTATCCTTCAGCCAACATCATTATGCTGACATAAGGCATTGGAACTGAAAATCCTTACTGCCAACAATCGAGCAACGCATATCACTTACAAGTCCATTCAACTCACACTAATGCCTATGAAGAACAGGGTAAGGACAGGGGCGTAGTATGAGCTTTACAGGCGTACAATAACAACAAAAACAAAAACTGTGGAGACCTATGCAACTTGGTTGGCAGGAGTAGGTGAGCTGCCATTGATTGGTGCGCCTGCACTGAATAACAATTGCAAACTAAATATTGACTTAGTATGCACCCCTGTCTGTATCTGTCTGTCTGTATGTATGTATGTCTCTGTGTGGCTAGCGGCTGCGGCAAATTGCAAAATTGGCGTCGATAAGCGGCGGGGGGTGGATGCGCAAACTTATTATGAACGTCGAAAGAATGAGCGATTCCTATAAATAAATGAATGTTTGATAAGGTATCATTTTCATGATGATTTGTGGGCATAAATTGCGCATGTGTGGGTGTGTGGGCAATGCTGTGATAACGTTGGAATGTGTGTGGGGGAAGGTGTGTTAATGGTTGAGGGGTAATGCCCAGCATTTGTGGTTGAGTATTGCTGTGTCTAAAAGGTTCGATGGCTGGATTAGTCGTGGATGACAATAGATAGTATAGTTGCTTGACTCACGCTTACACACACATACTTATATCGGTCTAATGTATACATACATGCAATCTTATACACACATACATATATAGCCTAACTCACTTCCAAATCCATAGCTCAAATAGATTTCTGTTATTTTCTCCACAATTTTCTAGCTTTATTGATATACCCATTATCATATAATTGTTTGCGTATATGTATGTGAGTGGGTGTGTGTATGTGTAATCAATATGAATGCGTGCAATGAACTGAAGCCATTATTAATTGTTACCACCGTCAAGGCAAGCGACAGCAATAAGCCAGCCAGCCAGCCAGCCAAGTATTTACGCCTGCAACACAATAGCATTTACGCCGCGTCTCTGAGCGCTCGCAATGTATCAGTAAGCACGTATATACACCAATATGTGTCAATGTATTTGCAGATATCTGCGCTTGTATTTGTGACGTTTTGTTGTGCTGTTGCACGCGATTAATTTATTTGTTCAAAGCGAACAATTGCAATGCAATATTGCTGTCAAGGCTCTGCTCTCTGCTGCAGGCGCGCTGACTACATACGCACACATACATACATACATACACATATACAAATGCATAGCCGGAACCTTGGGTTGGCATTGGCGTGAATTCTCACTTGACTATTGACGCCTGCGGCGAAAGCGGTGCGCGCGTGGGGCATGGAGTATGTGCGCGGGCGCTTGTGCCGACAGCGGTCAGGGACCGTTCGAAGTGTTGACACTAGCGAGATTAATTTATCTCTATTTATATGAGGGGCTGCCGGCGTGTACTAGCAAGTGGCTGGTGTGGTGTAAAATGTAGTCTCAGAGCAATATGCAAACTGGAAAATGTAGCAAATGGTTATGGATTGTGACACTGTGTGTTCGTAGAATAGAGTGCCCGCCGCCAAATAAGTTAGACTATCAGTGTGTATATGTGATATATGTATATATAAATATGTATGAATAAATTAATGTATTTATATGTGTGGCTTTCCAACTTTATATAATTCCAAGGCAGCGTTATGGAGCCACTGTAGTGTGTTCCTGTAACTCTTACAAACGCTAGATGGCGCCTCAGTAAATATGTTACTACATATTATATTGTAGCTGATATTCTGCATTTGTACTTTAAATGCAATAAATGCTAATGGTCCTACCTCCAGGTTGTTCAAAATCGCGAAATGCTATTTCAAAAATACTTGAAAACTTGTAGCTTTGCTCATTAGGAGCCTATATATAGTTATTAAGGGACCTAAGAAGGTGTGCTGACTATTGAGGAAGCTTAGTAATTTTGAAATCCGCTTTTAAATTTAATGTCTCATTTAAGCAATTATAAATTCTCACTCTTCATAGCTCTATTAAAAGGAAGTTATTCGAATTTTAGAAGTAGAGAAAGTACTTAACTCTGGACAACTTGACTCATCAAGCAAAACTCTCGAAACTAAAAAATAGAATAATGCGCCATGTTGCTTACAATATCGATTCTGAACTGTCTCTTTATTCTTTCGTATTTCGTTTTCCTTCATTTCTTCTACTTCGCCTTCATTTCTTCTACTTCTTAGTAAAATACTTGAAAACTTTGCTGAGCTCAAATTACATTGAAATTAAACAGTTTACCGTTACATTAAAACTCGCTTGACAGACACCTATTAAGCTTGCGACAGTGACACGAGTATCTCACATTCCAATTGGCCTCAAAAAATGTGTATCTTCTTCCACGTATTAAATAAATACAGGGCCTTATTGTCATTTTTGTTTTTAGAAAGTTACAAATTTTCTAAAATCTATAAAAGGGGGTGTCTGGAGGTTCAAAGAGGTTGAAGTTAGAAATGTGCATGAAAAAACATCATTCGAGCATTTGATGAGACAAAATGAAGGATTCCGGCTGATCCGTGGTTCAAGATGAGTTCTCTTTAGAGAAAGTTGGTTAGATACATACGTTGAGTGAGCCGTATACTTGTACTATACTGTAGATATTGCATTCTGTAGTTTTTTCAATACCAAAAAAAGGTTACGATGTAACAAGATGCTACAACTACTGAAATGATGATAATGCAAGGCGATACCGGACGAGTCTAAATTGGTTTCGGATGCTACCGATATTCAAAAAGATGCCGGATGAGGCTAGGTTATACCGAAATGGTGCAAGGCCGAACTATATCAGATAATACCTGGCAATACCGGAACATATCGGACGAATCCGAATGTTGTCGGAAACTACTGATGTAAGACGATGTCAACAAAGCTGGCTGATTCAAAAGAGATGCCGGATAAAGTCAAATTATATCAGACGAAGAAGGGAGATGATAACAATATAGCACGATACCAACATATTTAGGCGATGTTAATCAATTTGAAGGATTCCAGACAATATCAAATGCTGCCGGATGATATCAGACTACCTCAAGTGGAAACGATAAGGGATAATGCTGATTAGGAAAGACTAGTCCAATAAAAATGGCCTATGCAATAAGATGCATAAGATAAAGGAGCCATGTGACGACGGACGTTGCTAGTGATGCAAACTATGCCAATGTTAACGATGGTGGACGACATCGAATGGTGGCAACAATGCGTATCGATGTTGAACGATTCAAGATAATGGAAAAATTGACAATTCAAAACGAAGCCGGACGTTTCTAATGGAGCCAGAAGACGCCAGACGTTATCGAGGATGCTAGATAATATCGGATCCCGCTGGAATGTATCAGACGATGTCGATTGCTAACGAAGCAAGACAAAAATGGACTATTCAAAACTATTCCAGACGGTGCTAACGGATCCAGTTGACACCGAAAAAAGTTAAGGACGACCGATAATACCGGATCCTGCTGTAATGTACCAAACGATTCCGGCTGCTGACAAAGCAAGGCGACACCAACAAAAACGTATGATTTAAAACGATGCCGGACTTTAAATATGGAACTAGATGACGTCAGACGGTGTTAAAAATGTCAGGTTCTGCTGGAAGATACCAGACGCTGCTGAATACTAACGAAGGAAGCCGTCATGAACAAAAATGGATGACTCGAAACTATTCCGAACGATTCTAACTAAGTCAGATGATGCCGAACGATGTTAGTGATGCCAGACGAGGCCAACGGTGGCGTTTTCAACAACTGTATTTTTCTTGAAACACATATATGGAACGTAATGCTTATAGGTGCTCTTAATAGGTACTTCGCAAACATCATTTACAAAGAATTGCCACCGATCCCTTCTGCCATGAAACACATTGCCAACAAAAAATATGTCATTTACACTGACGTTTCTTTATTAAAGGTATTTTTGTTCTTTAATTTTTATTACGTTGACAGAGCGACGCAGTTCAGCTCATCAATTCATGTCAATTACGGCTTTCAAAAGGCAACAAATAAGACAACCTTGCAACGAAAAGTTGGTAATGAAAAGGTGAGGCAAAAAGTAAAACAAAACTCACTTTAATGACAAGTCCAAGTGCGTCCCGCCACGCCGCCACGTTCTTTGCATGCCTTTGCAAAGGTTTTGCCTCATTATAGCAGCGCCATCTTCGACGTCAAGCCCTTTCTTACAACTACAACTACTTGTACTTCTACAGCTGCACTTGCGCTTGCACTACTCAGCGCCTTTCACCGCCTCCGCTTTCACTAGTTACACAGTTTCGTAATGTAATTAAAAACTTTTTGTCGGGTGTTGCGAAATCAGTCTCCACACACAAATTGCCGCAACGGCGGTGGCCCGTCCATCTGCTAACCCATCCCCCACATTTAAGCTCTCATTCATGCTCGTTGCTGTTGCTGCATACAATTGTCAGTCAGTCAGTTGCATATTGGCCGAGCTTGGCGGCGCGCGCCTTGTGGTATGCTATGAAAAAGCATCACTTGTGCAACAACGGCGACTGCGACAACGACAACGACAACACGGACTGACATTGACAGCTGCCAGTTTGCGTGAATTCAATTTATGAATTCATCTTTTCTCTGCTGCCTCAAATGCACACATACATACATACATGCCTTCCCGCTTTCCGCTTTTATGCAAACTTTTTTGTGAGCAACGTTTTTGTGTTGGCATTTCACCTGCATTTGCCTGCAGGTGAGCCGACATAGTTGCAGGGCTGTAGTTGTAGTTGTAGTTGACTAGTGTACGAACTTGTCAAAGCAATCAAAAATTATGTTTGAAGGTCATTTGAGTGACATGCAAGCGGCTTAATTAAGTGCAAAAGTTGGCGTTGGAGGCTTTCGTGGTTTGTGGCATTTTTTATGTGGCATAAGTAGTGAGCGAAATTGTCCCGGGGGAGAATTTATAGTTTTGCAGTGACTGCAATTTTTCATTTCCTTATTTATTGATTTCCGCTGCGCTATAGCTCTGGGGCAATAGTGTAATTTAAAACCGACTTATTTCCATAATGAGCGCGATAATTGAATTGCGTTGCGGTGAGCAGATATTAAAAGTATCAAATGTCTTGCTGCGGAAATAATTACATAATGATATTGATAATATGGGGATGATTTATGTTGGACACTGACACATTTTTAATTTCACTGATGCCCACAGCATTGTAAAGGTTTTAATCGCACAGCGAAGTTTTGCTATTTAATCCCCTTTGGATAGATAAACGAACTGGCTCCTCTGAATACTTAGAGTCCAGAAGATATCAACCAATTTATTGCGATGAGCCAATAAAAATATAGATGTCTGCAATAGCCTGACAATGTTTTTGCTAAAATCTTTACCGTTGTCGAAATATACCGTCTATTTGGACTATAGAACTATTATTGGCATCATCATCTTATGATACAAAAGTTCTTTGTGAGCTTTGGCCCTCCGTTGCTTACTTAACAATTAAATACTCACGAATTGGTTGTCGAACTGGTCGAGATCGAGCAATAGGTACGTGGTAGCTTGTTACACCTTAAGCTGTATGCTCGCATTTTCGCTAGGAGGCTGGCTGCTAGGGCTATACCGCCCATATTTGATAATCAGAGTTTCTTCTGTTATCTATAGGAAGCACCACAGTGTAGGTGAGATTGACGTTGGTATAGGAAAGGCTTTGTAATGGCGGCACTATCCCATTAGAATTCATCCGATGTGCTTTAAGCTTAAATAGGTTCCCCACCTATATTTAAAAAAAAAAACACAGCCACTTTAAATTTAATAGGGAATGTTTATTACCATTTAAAAGAACCTTCTTTGGCATTTTTTTCAAGATTATCTCTTTCAAATGTTGACCGCGGTAACATCTCAGATGATCCAACCGTTGAGACCAAATTTCGATTACTCATTCGAGCATTTCGACTGGCTTGTGACGAATGACACCAGTGATGTTTTGCTCCAAAGCCTGTATGGAAGCAGGATTGTCCGCATAGACTTTAAACTTTACATATCCCCAAAGAAAAAAAGTCTAACGGCGTGATATCACAAGTTCCTGGTGGCCAATCGACCTTCCAAAAACGTGAAGTTATCTGCTCACCAAAGTGTTGCTCTTCATCCCAAATGCGGTAATTTTGCTTGTTTACAATGGAAATGGAAATCATCCTTGAAATTAGGCTCAAAAATGGTGGATCTTCTTGGAACTTTTCAAGAGCCGATAGAGCGAACGGGGTCGCTTGGGAAGGTCACAAGCTTACACACAAGCTTACAATATGGACGCCAATGGCTTCTTACAACTCCCATAACGAGAAAGAGGCTAGCACTACTGAGAGAAAAGGGGTGAATGAATCTCTGAATTGGGACAAAAGTATCTTGCGGCAGCACATGAGCCGTTTGTAGCTCAGCGCTGGCCAAGTTACCGCGAAGCCCCACGGTATGATACCCTTTCTTCCTAGCTCATCAGCATTACGATTGCGTGCGATTCCGCTGTAGCTTTTCATCCATATTAGTCTTATAACAAAGTAAGAAGCCGTCAGAGTTTGGTCTGATGACTCCACTATACATGTGTTCATTTAGAAACCCAGATTTCGGGGTTGCACTTTTTAGCGATATTTAAGGCTATATATACCAAATGGCATTACGAGCCATGGTTGGAGTGGACCCTAGTGCACTACACATGCTGATGAGCGCGCTCCTTGGACGCTCACAAGCTTCCTTGCAAGTGGATCTTTTCTAGAGCTCTACACCACACAAAGACCTAAACCTATTGACTCCTCTGCAGCAGTATAAGGCAATTGATGCCTTCTTTGCTCTCTACTCAATACTAGACTTCCACGAAAGCTTCCTATCTAGGACGATCCCTAAATTCTTCACTGTATCCACAGGTTGCAAACGGGTTAATCCCATCCGCCGCAGTGTTGTAGAATTTTGTATCTCCTAGTAAATAAAACCATGGCAGTAGGTCGTTAACGTTCAAGATCCATAGAAGGGAAGTACGTCACAATCAATATGTTGCACAGAAGACTGAAAATGAGGTTCGATACATGAGCTTCCGGCAAGACGTTATTTAGAGCTTCCCCAATATCAAGGAAGGTTCCAACAGCGAGTATTTTAAGGCTTCCTCAAGTCATGCCTCCTTAGTACGCATGGCAGTATCCACTAACCTACCTTTACGTTAAACGCTTTGAGATCTTAGAGTTGATGCTGTGGAATGCGTCGCTTTATGAGTCAGTCTATTAGCCTTTCATAAGTTTTCAGTAAAGAAGAGGAGAGGCTGATGGTCCTAAAGTCCTTGCCCGTGACGTGGGTGCTCTTACCAGTCTTCAGGTTCAACATAATTCTGACTCACCTCCAGTCGAAATGAATATATTCCAGTCTTACCCAATTCGCATAAAAGCTTGTTAACTGTTGCATGATAGCTTGATAGCAAGTTCTGCGCTGGTGTGATGCCGTAGGCCCGGAGGACTTGAATGTCTTATTCCTTTCATCCAGAAGGCCAGCAAAGGCTGCACCATTTTCTTGCGGCACTTCGAGAGCTACCACTTTTCGGGATGTATTGCCCGGAAAGTGAGAATTAAGCAGCATTGAAAGTCCACCATATATATAAGTCCTTAAGATAACCCACGGAGAAGGATGCTTTGCGACGATATGTCTGAATCTGGAGGCATGTCAGCAATCTACTTTTTCGCAGAAGCTTTTCCAATATGGTTAGTGCACCTCATATAAGTAGTTTGTTCGACTCACCAAATAAAACTCGATTTACTTTCAATTTTTTTGAATTTTGAAGTTTCATTTTCAAGCTGCTTACGCTCTCCACATCTTTAAGCTTACCGCTCTCCTATTTTAGCACTCATTTTCGTATCACTTTGCGTCTGAAAATATGCCGAAGTATGGGCATATCCAGCATATCGCAAGCAACTTCGTTAAATGTTGCCGCATTGTGTTGTCAATTGTCATTAAATTTGTATGTATTTAGCATTGTCTGAAATGATTAAATTAAATTTTGGGGCGGCAGCAGTAAATAAATCGCATTATACTTGTTTATTTGTATTATTATTGCTGTTTGCTGTTTTTGTTGTTTCTATTGTTATTTGCCGCACAGTCAATCATGCTGAAGCTGGAAATTTTATTTACATTTGCATAGTCGTGCGGTGTGTCGCTACTCCCAGCTGAGCCCTGCCTGAGCGCGCGGCTGAGTTGAGTGGAGTGGAGCTGCACAGTCAATTGTCATTGCTCCTCAACCAACTCTGACTGTCTGTCTGTCTGACCGAATGTTTGCGCATCTGTCGAACGCGCCTTTCAATCACTCAAACTGCCGTGTGGCGCAAACATGCTGTAACGGCGTGTTGTGTCTGCCTGCCAGCCTGCCAGCCTGCACCCCTGCAACCTTACATGCGAACTTTCGAATTGCCTATCAGCAGGGCCGTCTGTTTGGCTGTCTGTCGTGCAGAACACGCAACGCACAAGCACAAACGCACACACACCCACCCACCTGCCGCATATGTGTAAGCAATTTCTTGCTGCTTAATATCCTTTGTGTTGTTACTGTCAAATATATATTTTGCATGCGTCCAGCTGTTTCGCCGTTTCTTGTCAAAAGTGTTGTTGTGCTTTGTTGTTGTATTGTTGTTGTGTGCGTGTGCGAAATATTTGCGCTGTGGAATTCTCAAGAGTATTTTCTATAAGCAAACGCAGCGTTTGCAATTATTTGCTTGCCGTTGAACACACACACACACACACACATACAACGACACGCAACTTTAACCCTTTTGTTGTCTTGCCTTGCCTGCCGTTGCGTATCAGTAACAATTGTTTGTCTGCTGCTTTGACTATCTCTGCTGTCTGTCTGACTGCCTGCCTGCCTGTTTGTTGGCATTTAATTTTTCCAGCTTTGTTGTTGTTGTACAATGCATACAGCAACACATCTCGTCTCGCTATGTGTCTCCTGTGACTTGCTGTTTGCTACAGTCCATCATTGGTTATGGCCAGCCATCACGCTGTTGGCAATCGTCGTAGCCGCAGTTACCGCAGCAGCAGCAAGCAACAAACAGCAACAACAACAATGTGAAATTGTTTACTGTCTGCGCCAGCAAGTGTATCCATAAAATGCAAAATAGCATAGCTGCATTGGCAATCACTCACTTATTCAATTGCTCATGCACGCACGCACTCATTGGTAGGTGGCCACCACACACACACACACACATTTGCGTATGCTTGCACGACTCTTGTCTATAGCGTCATTCATTTGCGCATTCATCGAATGCCGTCAATTTGTTTTCGAGTATCTTCTACTTGGCTGGCACTTATTGTTTCATGCCTTATTTGCACAGCTTGAGCTTGTCGTTGTTGTTGTTGTTGTTGCCTGACGAAAGTCAAATGCAGCTGGCATTGCTGCACCTTCAATATTTGCCGTCTTGCTTTGTTTTTTGCCTGCGTTTTCAATTATTTTGTGCTTCTTCTCAGCGCTGTGCGTGTGATGGTGTTGCCACTTGCAATTGTTTCGTAATTAATTGTTTAATACTTAGTGAATATTAATGAAGCGCAAATAGTGTCTGCCTGATATGTACATACATATGTATATAGTGAATGTTTAATATGCCTAACTAGCGCTGCGCACAGTTCAATGGCAGATTCTTATTAGCGTCTATTGTCTCTGGCAACTATCTTGCCATGACTTACAGTTTAGTGTGAGTGAGATTGTTGCAAATTCAGAATTTCAGTGTCATGTTCTATTCGATTGTAGACATATTTTCCTTAAACAAATTTTTACTCTTCACTAACTTGGTAGAGCTAGACTTCAATAGACTCGGCTCACAAAGCCTCAGCTTCAATATAGGGTTAGGTTTGGCTGCACAAAAATTTTGACTTTTATCCCTTAAGGTCCGATAGACACTTAGACTATAAAATAAAACGAAAGTTTTGGCAAATTACGACTTATTTATCAATATAGAAACCTTATAGGTCGATGAAGTTAACCCAGCACTGCTCCAGCTCTTTCAAACCATCTGGAGATCGGAAATCGGTTGGAAAGTAGGCCTCGGTGTCACCGATTGTCTTCCTATTCCACTCACATTTTTGTTCAGTGTCCTCCATGGCAATAATTACCATATTATTCCACTAACGTTTCTATCCACTGGGTGGCCTTTTCAAGTATGAAAACAAACATATGTCAAATTGCACTAAATTTGTAGAATACATTGACTCAGTGCGCAGTTTGTTCCCTATTTCGACTCAACTAGCCGTAAAAAGGATGGAGCTGGGAGCTCAGAAAAGTCATGTGTCTTCGTCAAAACCGGCCGTTTTCTCTACATATCCGCATCGCATCATCCCAACATTCGAGAATGTAAGGCCTTGTAAGTGTTGTTACCTACTCCAGGTAGTAATAGATCTCATAATATTGTACCCTTTCCATCTCCTACTATTGGGTCATTCTGGTCGTAAAGCGGATGGAGGTATGACCTGGCGAGTTGTCAAGTCAGAAAAGTCATGTGTCTTCGTCAAAAGGGGCCGTTTTTCTGCATATCCGTGTCGCATCATCCCAACATTCGAGAATGTAAAGCCCTGTAAGTGTTGTTCCCTACTACAGGTAGTAAATGTAAGTCAAACACCAACGACCATGCTGTAACTCCTCCAACCAACTTTAAATCGCTATCATGGAAAGAGAAGCGCTACCGAAACTCCTCCAACCAACTTCAGATCGTTGTCATGGAAAGAGAAGCGCTACTGTGTATAACATTTAAGCTGCCTTCGTTTTTATTAATTGTGCGATTTCTTTTCCAAAACAAGAGACGAATCACCTGACTTTATTGCATTTTTTCATCTTTCTAATATCCATGGATTCGTCCGCTGCCTCGGTCCAAAAAGGCTAAAACACCGTTTCGTCTATCATCAGCAGCCATTTACGATTGCGCTAACTGATATTAAATACTTGCGATAATGACACAATCGGGGTTACTTATTCAACGCTTGTGGTTTATAGAATTTTTCTAGCTTGGAAGTGATGTTCAAGTACAATTTAGACTCCATTTTTTTAACAATCAATCTAAAGAATTCTTCTTAAAACTGTGCCTTACTATAATAAATGGAGTTTAGTGCTAATTGAGCCTCTGGACTCTGCGGCTACACTCTTACCTACCTTATGCTCATTGAAAGTCACGAGTTCCCAATGAGAACTGCAAAAAACAGGGCACAAATATGAAGAATCTACAGATCACTATAGGAATAAAGACGGTATTTGTATAGCGCCTAAACGTTTATGTATCTCCGTCGAAGGTATTAGCCAGTAGTTCAACTCAAATGTATCGTCAACATACTAAATAACTCATCTGAAGTATCCCAAGCACGCAATCAAAGTTTCTGGAACTCGACCCTCTACAATTATTTTAAAATTCAAACTCTATAGAATCATCTTGTAAGTCCTCAGTACCATTAGAAGAAGTATTACCGTGTCTACGGTATTTCAAATACACCCTTGGCTCATTTTTATCCATCCTCTTACACAAGTCTTTCTTTTCGAATGAATTTTAGCTTTATATAGGTATTTAAAGGTTTTTGACATGTGTACCTTTCTAGCCTCCACTATAACGCTACACTCCACTCACTCTATGAATGCTTGTGAATACAAAACAAAAAAAAAAAACACCACAACTCCCCTGAAATGTGAAACCAATCAGATGGCAAGTAATTGGCGACATTGCTGCCGCATAAACAAGTGTAAACAATTCAAACAACAGTTCAACTTAAATTGCATTCAATTAAATGCAATTAAAGACCAAGTCGACTCCCAAGTGCTCAGCGCACGATGCTGTTGTTGTCGGCGTTGTTATTGTAGATATACGCGAACACATGTTGGCTTGCCATGCGCGCGCTCCTTCCAACGAAAATCAATGACAAAGTCAATGCGCCTGAATGTATGCAAAGTGGCGCATAATTGCTGACTGACACAAACAACAAGCCTTGGCTGGGTATTGCAATGCTATGTTTAGTCTAGCGAGAAATATTGGCAAAATTTCTCAATTGTTTGTGTAAATAAATAATGCAATTACAAAATTTTCAAAAGCGGCACGCCCACTTACCGTTAGACATGTGCAAATATTTTTGTGAAGGTGCACACTGACGCATAGCTATTTTAAAGTTTGCTTTATATGTTGTTGTTGTGGTGAAAAGTTTGCCGTTAACAAGCGTTTGGCTCGTTTTAAAATCCAATTGAAAGCCGCAGGAATTGCAATTTAAAATCATTTGCACACTGTCATGGTCAAGGGGGTTCAAGTTTGTAAGTAGAGTGAGAATGTATATAATGAAATGATTGGCTTCGGTGGCAATATGCCACGACCGCCGAATGCCGTTTGGTTTTGTTTGAGCTTTTTGTTATTGAGGAGCAAAGGTTCTGTAGTCCCCGTGGAAGCTGTGGAAAAATATAAATCTAAAGAGATTATATAGATCTGAGTATTTTCTTAGCTTTCCAAAGTAATCTCATGTTATTGTACTTTCATAAACTCATCGGGTAGAGCTTTGGGCAGGATTACTAGATTATTGATCTACTGTACCTACCTTCCATAAAATTTGTTTTCCAGAGGGGTTAATGAAGCTGTAGCTATGCTATTAGGTCAAGCCATCCAAGAGAATAAGATTATGTTTAATAATGCATTGATATTTTCAAGTTTCTTATGCTCACTATGTACTCATCGGACCGCTCCATTTGAATTTACTACCAATGTGAAGCCTCTGGCGCTCATCCAAGTCGGGTAGCTCTAGTGAAAACCCAACATCGAGGAAAGAGCGGTTTCCCTGTATTGATTTCATTCCAAAATAGTTGGCTTACCAGATCGCTGAACCCAGCTCTTACTGTGGCTTCTCCGCTTACATAACTTCGAGGGAGGGATAGGAGGTAAGGCGTCACTGGAGTCGATGAAGGAATACACTGTTGGGAACTAGTAGATCTTCTGCTCTGGAGCGCAGCCTCCTTTAGGGTGTTGACTTTCTCCTCCGATGTTAGGGCAGCGTTATAAGCATTGAGTTCGCGACTGTGCGCTGAAATTAGTGAAAGGATCTCTAATATCGAGTTTATCATTACACTAGTTTGGAAGTCTGGCCACAGTGGTATTGCACGAAATTGTAAGGCTTATAAGCTTGCTAGAATATGCACTTTAGTCTCAATTACTGCGAAATTGAGCCTTGTAGGAGTTCCGTTCGATTCTTGTAGTTAGCTACTGGACTGGATTGGACTCAGCCCAGTTCAGCAAGCCTTGATCAACTAACAGCAGCTGTGCAGTCGCAAGGTACTCCTGGCCCTGGATAAATCGCAGGTGGTCAAGGGAACTCTTCGCTCTCACCAAGATGCGCCTTTCTATGGTCATAGAAGTACTAAGTGAAACCTGATTCTTAAAGTATGATTAAATATCTGTTATAGAAATATGACACTTTTTCGAAGATTAAACTTTGATCTCTTTTAGTGTCTGAAATAAAAATCGTATAAGAGGTTGTTTTTCAAGCATAATTTTTTAAGATTAATTCAGAACTAAATACTTATATACAAAACCAAAGACTTAAGCCTACATTCACAATTTCCCAAGTTGTGTTTCCGCATTGTAGTTTTAATTTATGACAGTTTAAACTTGCTTATATAGTAGACTTTCAACAATTTCTATTCCAACTATCGCATAAAATCCACACTTGCCGCATTTTTGATTGAAATTTAATCTAAATTTGCTATTAACCTACTTGTTAGAGCAAATATTTCATTAAAATTCCGCACCGTAAACGTGCTGTAAAATTCATAACAGCATTTATTGTTTCTAAATTTCATGCACACCAATACAAGCCTCGACTAAATGCATTAATGTATTTATGATCAGGTGCGTTGCGTACGCAGCGCTACACGCGCAAATACCGAGCGCCATAGGCCAGCCTAAACATGAATTGCTTCACAGGCCACACTATTAACAAAAACAACACTGCAGCTTGGATACTCTAACGTTTAGCGGCATTATTAACGGCGCATCAACGCTATGCGCTATAACAATCTATGCTATCGGTGCCTGCAGCTAAGCAAATTTACACACATCCACCGTTGTGCATACAGAGAAGTGTGTGTGTGCAAGTGTTGGTGTCTCTGCTCGCCAATGATGTAGTACTACGGGATATCGCATACCCGGTGAGTGTATCAGCGTGTCACTGGCGTTTGCGCTCCTGTTTATTCGACGTCCGCTGATGAGTGCGTCGGTGTGCGTGCGATTTCGCTTATTTTGGAGCAATGCAGTTTGTGGCAGCTTCTCTGTGGCAGCTTCCGGCAACTGCTTGTTACTAGGCCATTTGCCTACATATTGGCATACTTGTTTATATGTCTATTTAATTGCATGCTTTAGATTAGTACCTCCATATAGTATTTGTGCTCTGCTTTCAAAGAGCTGTTGTCGAACGGGTGCTGTAAAATGGTATTGTCATATGACAGCTGTCAAGTGGCTGTTGTCAAATGGCTGTTGTCAAATGGCTGCTTTCAAATTGGTTGTCAAGTGAGCGCTGTTAGTTTGTTTCTGCTATCAAATGTGTTCTGTCAAAGGGCTGCTGTCAAAAAGTAGCTGTTGGATAGCAATTACGAAGAACTACTTACTGCCAAGTACCTACGAGCAAAAGTGGACATTCAAAGAGATGTTATCGAATATTG
Organism: Bactrocera neohumeralis; assembly: GCF_024586455.1. Lineage (NCBI taxonomy): Eukaryota > Metazoa > Arthropoda > Insecta > Diptera > Tephritidae > Bactrocera > Bactrocera neohumeralis. The sequence continues at coordinate 78,405,235 of NC_065923.1, read as the reverse complement.
TCAAGTTGCTACTGTTCAATTGTCAAAATGTTTTTACGGAAGACTTCTGTCAAATAGCACCAGTTGAATGACTATTGTGTAACACCTGCTATGAAATGGCTGTTGTCAAACAGGTGTCGAAAAATACTTGTAGCTCCTGTCAAGCTGTTTTCAAATACCGTCAGATTATTATTGTTCAATGGCTGCTGTTGAATTTGTTGTGAAGTTACTGCTGTCGAACCGCAACTGTTAAATTACTGCTGTCAAATATGTGAAAAAGCATATGTCGAATGTTTGATGTCAAACTGATGCTGTCAGACAGTTGCTGTCAAATGTCTGTCATCAAATCCTTACCATCAAATAACTGTTCTCAGGCGGCTCTTGTAAAATATATTCTGTCAGATAGCTACTATCAAAAGGCCACTGTCAAATGTCTGTCAATTTACTGACATAGTTTTAGTAGTTGAGTATTTTGGTTATGTTTTGCTTCGTGTCGAGTCGGGGTACACGGTAAGTTTTGTGTCCTCACTAATACTCTTAACTACGTGTACTTGTAAATTCGTCCGTTTTGTTGCCATACAAGCATAATGAAATGCATGTCACGCGGTCACTCAGGTACTTTGTCGGATATCCGTTTGACATGTTGTATAAGCGCCTCCCAAAACTGATCACGCGTTTAGATATGAAAGCAGCAACAGTGCACCGCTACGCAACAACAACCTCGCACAAATAAATACATGTCAAATTTTGTTAAGCGGTACAGTGACTTCAAATGCACAGTTGTCAGAGAGTATTGAAACAAAACGGGTAATATCATAGTACCTCTTAAAGAAAATATAAATAACAAAATACGTTTTCGAAGCTACCTCATACAATTTTGATCATAATGAGCTTAAAATTTTCAGCAAACTTTATAAATTGAACCTTGTTATGCCTTAATATTCTTCTTCTTCTTTACTAATATACCTCATATGCAATATTAAGTAAGCCTATCTCACTGTAATTTGCGTAGATTGTGAGGTCCCTCTTTTTTTGGATTGGGCAGAGCACAATAGATTCCAATCGTCGAGCCATGCTTTCATCCGACCATATTTTGCAAAGAAGCTGATGCATGCAACTTGTCAGTTCTTTGTCGGCGTATTTCGTAATCCTTCGGCCTTTCCCTTATTATTTGATTTTTAAAAATATTTCACATAATTTTACAATAACATATTTGCCCACTGTTCTGTTACGTATTCATATATCCCACAATTGCACCACTAATTGAAATCGCGGCTTATTATGTAAACTTTGTATTGTAAAATGTTTGTATTTTACATACCTGAATGTTTGGTGAAACATTTGAAAAGCTGTCATGGCAGCTCAACTAAGTTCGACCCAAAGCCACGCCAAAAAGCATGCAACAAAAGTGACATAAATGCCAAAATACGGCAAAAACAATGAAATTTGTGGGTAACTGACCTTCAGTACTGTCAAAATTTTTGTTTAGTTTTCATGTTATGACATAAATGTTAGCTGTCGAGGAATCGGTAGTTGTTGAACGGTTCATTTTACATTTTGAGCTTGAATTCAACTCTCAGCGCTCAAAATACACTACGTAAAGCTTAGCTGTCATACTGAAATATACATGTGGGCGTCCTTAAAATAGAAAGAGTTAACTCAACTTCTTTTTCTTTCGTCTTAGCTGAAACAAGTTGAATTTATTAATAAAGTAATAAATAAATCATAAATATTTATACATATTGGGTGCGCCATTCAAATAAGGAAGCATTGTGAAAACTTTCATCTTAGTTTATTTATAATTTATTTTTAACTTACTTCACCCTTCTCACTATAAGTGTAATATATATTGTAAGCTGAATTTTGTCTATACCTTCAAAAATAATTTTTTAAAATTTTCTACTTTTCATTTCCAGCATTCTCCACTCAAACACCAGCCGAAATCTGCTAAGGTAAGTCATATTTATGCCATCAGACTCACCTATTTTACATAAACTTAACAATTTATATATTCGTCCTTCCATTCATCACCAAACAATCAACGCCATTCAGCGAAAAGTAATACATTAAAACCACGATTCCATTTATGATAATTTCAAGTTGTAAATTTGTGAATTGTTGGAAAGTCCGGCGGCTATTTTGAGACTTTTCCGACACTCAGAATTCCGCGTGCGCAAAATTGTCTCTTATAAGTATAAAGTCTCCCAAACAAGTATACATTTAGGCGTAAAATTCGCAAAAATATATACTTTTAGGCTTTTGTTTTACGAAAAATCGTTTTGGAAAGATAAAAATGTGGCATACAGTTAAAATAAACAGTTCGTTAAATTCGAACACGCTGCTTATATTTACAGTTTCAAGAAAGTAGGTGGATACCACAGATACTAAAAAATTTACAAATTTTTGACAGCTCTACAGCGAAAAGGGTTCAACAGCGTATATGTTAAATAACAACAACTGATAAATATATGACTTTCACTTTTTGTAGGCAGTAAAGGAAGTCATATTTAATACTTAGTTAATGACACGAAAGTGAAATAGGTTTAAGCTGAAGCCATAATTGAGATTTCAATAAAATGTGTAGCATACTTTTCGGCGCAATGAGTTTGATTTTAATTCTCCAAGTAACATTTTATAAAACAAAGTGAAGTAGGTGTGTGCTGAAGCAATAACCTTCAGAATTTTAGTTTTCAATAATATGTTTAGCATACCTTTAGGCGTCATGAATTTAATTTTGGTTCTCAAAATAGCTTTTTATTAAATTTTTTCTCTACTTTGTGTAGAACTATTAATACTATTAATAGCCTTAAACTAGCAGCAAAGCATATTTTTGCTGAGAAATTTAATATTACAAACTCAATAGCCTTACATACCCCACTAGTGCACTGCAGGGTTAACGCATATACATGCTTTTGACATATAGAAAACTGTAAACAAAAATAACAAAAAAAAACCTCACCACACAGTGAAGTTAAAAATAAATGTGCGTTATAAAGAAAAATTGCCCGGCAAATAAGATGGAGCAGCGCCACAAAAGATAGCTGAAAAACTTATTACCCAAAGCAGCAACTGATTTCGGTTACGCGTAGCAAATTGATTGAGTATGTGTACCAAATAACAGCCAGTTTTAGAGGATGAGTTACGGCCAAGGCTACTTTGCAGAAGTTCTTGATTATTTTAAATGAGAAAATATGTAAGCGGGCTTGGTGTGTGTGTGTGTGGATATATATTTACAACTGCCTGAGCATGTAGATGCTGGCACCCAAAGTTTGAAAGGCTTTAGGCAGTTGAGCATAACTTTTTTGTTGTCTTGCCTGAGCGCGATAGGCAAAGAAGGAAGTGCCAAATATCTACAATGTAAATACATGTGTATACTTGAAAAGAAATATGGCCGCTCAAAAGTTTTTGGCAAACATAAGAGTCTAGAAAATTTGAAAACAGTCTAACGTTATATTATTTACGTTTGTTGTTTGCCAAATTCTTTGAGTGGGTGTGGTTTGTGCATATTTTTCAAGTATGACAATTTTACTTTAGATTTTAAAGCGAAAAACTCGCTAGCGATTCGGATATTTTCGGTTAGAAAAATAGTTAATAATATTATTTTCTTAAGAATGACTATATATTCTTCAAGCATGGCGTCTTTTTAAAAATGGTCTTTAATATTTTTCAAACTCGTGTTCATTTTATGAACTCCACAAAATTTTTAAGTGTCTTTTAGTGTGATTCTGCTGCCATGCTGAGGGATCAACCATCTAACCCTATCTATTGGACATTTATCATCTTTTCTCGAGTTATACCCAAATAACTTCGTAACTGAAAAGCAAAACCAACAAGCGACACAGCTTTCTTGTTTAAAAGCGATTAAGCGCAATACCTATGTCAAATTTGGTTGAAACCTCAAATCCAAGGTGTCAATTTATTGCACATAATTAATAGCCACGCTCTTAGGCACATCCCATACACACATATTCTCCCTCTGTAATATAAAAAAAAACAATATATGATACGAACTACAATATGCTGTTATCCTTTTTGGTCACTCCTATACATCCACATTCGTAAGTCTAGGCATATCAACTCCTTTTCTTACAAACACTCAAGATTTAATGAGGCATTGAAATTGCTTGCATTGTGGTCGTACGATAATATGCTCAAAGTTGGGACAATTTCACAAAGATCAATATTTATGAGGACGTTAGTACTTAACCAAAGCATACACGTACGCAGCGCTGATGATGATGATAATAGCAGCGAGGTGGGAGAAATAGATGAGACTAGTATCGATATGGGCACATGCAGAACATACAGAGGTATGGAATAATACCATATATGTATGCGAATGTGTAGCTACATATATGTATATGCGAACTATACGTACTCACGGAGTATACAAGTGACCGTTACAATACTGGCAAACATCAGTGCTGATAGGCGGGTGTTGGTATGCTTAATGTGAGCTCGGCAAAAGGTTATGTTATTGGAGAAATAATAATATTTCGTCTGAAAATACGTGCATGGCACACTAATATGCTGTGGAATACTTCAGAGTAATAACTTGGTTATAAAAAAACAGGGAGCAAGGCGGATTTGCGGTAGACAAATAAGAGTGTATTGGCAATTGGCAAACTGCAATAAACAGAGCATAAGCTAAATGAGCTGAGAAAGTGTATGCAAAAGTAGAGTTTCACAGAGCTGCAGTGCGATGATAGGTTCTTTCAAATAGTGTACAGTATGCGCGAAGAGTCTGGCTTTATAAAGTGTGTAGAGTAGTTCGGGTCTCTTTGGAAAGACTACAGTATTTTAAATACCATCGGTCAAACCGCTGTTTTCTCTACACATTTCTTCACTCTGGCAATAGCAACGCTGTTTTTCAACTTTCTACGTATTATTTCGTTCGATGCGAAAAAATTATGTGTACTTCTCGAACGATTCATACAAAAATTTAATGACTTTTAATTCTAAATTTGATGAATACTCCTCTTGCACTTAGCAAGTGAACTCTATCTGGTATCGCAAATGACTAAACTGGTCTATACGTAGCTCATTGACCTACCAGATTAACCTAGCCTAACCTAATCCTAAATCCCTTTAAATTTCTTATATTCAGGTACGATAATGTAATCTATTTACAGAATTAAATAAGAATTAAAGTACATTCCGGAAATACCTTTGCTATTTTCCAATTTTATCCATTCTATTTCATACGTTGAGAAAAAATTATGCGTACTTCTCGCTTGGTTAATAAAAAAATGCAATGACTTATAATCTTAAATCGCTTAAAACATCCCACAAATGTATAATCTTGCCATCTTTTGCTCGATTAATATATAATTAAGGATTTAATTACTATTTTATAGCAGTATTATTCAAGTCAGTCGCTTTTTCCCAGCTGTAAAGTACATATATAAGGAAATAAAAAAAAAGAATTTTTCAGCGCGGAAATGCCAGGCTCTCACCTCTTTTTTCCATTAGGCCCTCGTAAAATATTCATACCCATTTATTTGCACATAAAGTACAAAAGATAATTTCCATTTGCAAGCGAGAAAAATCGCAATACAAATAAAAATAAATAAATTGTTGTTGTTGTTGCATAATTGCATGCCTTACGCTCAGTGTGTGCATAAGTGTGGCGTGAGTAGTTAGCCATTGCCGTAAGTTTTTTTCCACTTTCGGTTAGTTTCTGCTTATGGTAATCATAAACTTGCTTGTTTATTGCATTATTAAGCTGTATTGTAAGTAATCGTGTTGCATTAATTGAATTGTAATAAAAATGTGCACAAATTAGAGCCGTTAATCGCGTGCTTAAATTGTGTTGCTGCTATGGATAATATCTGCTGCTTTCAGTGGCTATAATATATACTTTCAAAAATATTTTTGTTTAATTTTAGTTGCGGCATTTTTTGCTCAGCGTTTAGCTGTTATTGTGCGGTGATTTTTGTGATAGAAAGGTCAAGAAGGTTAGGACATTTTTTTTAGAAAATTTTCCATACCAAAACCTGTTTTTGATAAGTGAGTTTGTATGGCAGCCATAAGCTATAGTGGTTGGATCTGAACAATATATCCGCTAATTATAGCGCTGCTTTAGACAATAATATATGCCAGATTTCGTGAAATTATCATGTCTTTTAAGGCAACTTTCCATAGAAGAATAGATTTTTATAGGTGAGTTTATATGGCAGCTATAAGCTTTAATGATCCGATCGGTAAAATATTTTTCGAGTTATTAACACTGCTTTCAAAAATTATACGTACTGAATTTCATGAAGATATCATGCCATTTAAAATAACTTTCCATACAAGAACTAGATTTTAGTAGGTGAGTTTGTATGGCAGCCACAAGTTATAGTTGTGCGATCTGAACAATATATCCGGATATTATAGCGCTGCTTTCGAAAATCATATATGCCAAATTTCGTAAAGATATCATGTCATTTGAGATAACTTTCCATACAAAAACCTGATTCTGATATGTGAGTTTGTATGGCAGCTATAAGTTATAGAAGTCGGATCTGAACGAAATATCTCGTGATTATAGTGCTGCCTTTGAAAATAATATATGCAAAATTTTGTGTAGGTATCTTGACAATTAAGAATGTTTTTCATACAACAACTTGATTTTGGTAGGTGATTGAATGGGTAGTTATACATATGTATGCTTTAATGGACCGAAATCTACGATTCCAGCAGAATAATAAGTTTAAAGCAACTAGAAGTAATAAGGAGTTTACCTAAATTTTATCGTTATTTATACGCCTTTAAGCCACTTTTCTATAAGCTATCCCCAAACACCAGCCTATAGTAATATCAATCTTTAGTGGCAAGCTTCGTATGCACTAAATATCTCACGCCTGTTGCACATGAACCGAACTATACAAATTCAATTTATTTCAAGATTTTATTATGAGCAAAAAAATATTAATAAAAACAACAACACTATAACCAGCGGAAGGCGTAAAACTCAATGAGTCTGTTGCACAGCACAGTGGCTGCAGCCAGAAAAACGCCAACATACTAATTAATTGTGCGCAATGCTACTTATAGCCGCTCGTCTGCATACTTGCAAAGTAGTCAACTTACTTGATATTACTCTGCTGCCTTCTTAGCCAACGCACACACGATTTACAACAAGCTTTTCGGGCTGTCTTAGCATTAATTGTAATCCTTTTGCTTGCGTCCGAACTTTCGGTCACAAAGGCATAAATATTTCAATGCAAAACTAACTGCATAACTGCTTTGGAGTTAAAGTACAAACAGAGCAAAAGAGATTTTTTCCGCTGCTGCACTGCCACTGCGCCGACGCTTATCCTTCCGGCGACTGCGTGGTCGTTTCGCAAAGCAAAGAACTTTCTTAATTTCGCCTCGCACATAATCAAGATTCAATTTTCCAACTGACGACGAAAGACGCAGGAAACAAAAAAGAAAAAAATACAAGAACAAAAAACAAAAACAAAATGTTTGCAATTACTTTTGCAAAGGCACAAAACGGCTCCGGTCTGCCCAAAATCTAACGCACACACTGCTGTATGGTGTTGCCAACCAAACCAACTGCTGGCTGTCGCTTGGTGTGTACAAGTAGTTGTTGAAAATTGTTATTTTCTTGTATGCTTGTTTCGTGTTGTTGAGCAAAAAGCGGCTGCTGTGTGACAAAAAGATTTACAAATTCGGACTTTAGTTGTGACTTTGACTTTGACAAGCGAGTCGGCTGCAACAACGACACTGGCTAGCGAAGCTTACACATTAACCGAGCCATAAGCTTAGGCAAGCGTTGGCGAATTTTAACTAAAAGTAAAAGATGCAGCAAACGAACAGCATAAAGTACTGAGCCTGAGCCTGCAAGAAGCTGTGCAAGTTTTCCGCAACAGCAATTGCTTCACTCTGCTCCCAAGGCACTGTTGCTTTGCTGCTTATACATATTTATTGTCCTTATATTTACTTTTTTTGTCTCCTTAGTATTCTTGTTTAATGTCCAGTCTTCGAAATTCGAAAGTAACTCTGTCTTTTGCTGGCCATAAAACTCCCGCGTGGAAAGAGTCGCCAGAGTTGCAGTCGAAGTTGGAAGTTGAAAGCTGGCGAGTACTTAAATCAGCCCGGACAAGTTTTGTATTTATACACTCAAGTGAATAACAGTTATTTGCGTAATTATCAACAGATTTTATTTCTCGTTAATTTTTGGAGACTGGGTGCCGCTTATAGAGCAGTTTAAAAATGGCGGTTCTAAGAAAATTGTGCGCAAGTGGCTAAGGTACTCTCAAGATCAAATTTGGATGGGACTGGTTCATATAGATCTTAAATTTGTAAAACCTTTCTTTGTGTTGGTATGAAATTTGATTTTCATCTGTAGTTTTTCTAAAATTGTTAGAACTGCTTTATATTCATGTTAAGTTTGATCTTCATATGTATGTCAAATAGTGGGTGTTTGACAGCTGTTTGTTTACGATGCGTTTGCATGGCGATTTTTACTACGGACCTGGTCGGGTTTTGACTGTATATGTTTCACGATCTTAAAGGCGGTATACCATGCTTTTCAAATTTGTACAACGAAGTGTCTTAGAAGACGTGCGAAGAAGACTACGTCTCTTGTATAAAATAGTAATACCAACGATGCTTATTGCTTTTTTATAATACCTGCTTATTTGAGGTACCAGATCACATTGACACCATAGGACTAGTCAGCAGAATCGTTAACGAAGTTTTTTCCTGCTCAAAAAAAAAAAGAGGGAATGAAAGATTTTGGTCTTGAGGTAGAGAAAGTTAACTCAAAGTACCTGGAGGCCATAAACAAAGACTCCTCACCCCTTAGGAGCAACCTCATTGTTGGTAGCCATACATTTAAAAAATCTAAGGCTTTGTATAACTCGGAACCAGCATAAATTCCACCAGTAACCAGTAGGTTACCAGGTAGACAATTGAGAAGCTGATCCTTCTCTCGACGAATAAAAATTACGCTCTACACAACTTTCATTATTGCCGTTCTATTGTAAGACGCATAAATATGGGCGATGATGAGCCGAGATGAGAAAGCACTTTGAATAGTCAAGAGTATTATCCTCCGCAAGACCTTTGGAGCCGTCCACATGAGCAATAAATGCCGAAGAAGATAACACTACGAACTGCATGAGATCTACAACGGCATGGATATAGCTAATCGGATAAAAATTTAACGAATGCGCTGGTTAGGCCACGTCATTCGCATTGTGTAGTTGATGCTCCAACAAAAAGCTTCTCAGACTCGAAACCAAACTGAAGCATTGCACACATCGAATCGTAAGACCAAGTGCTTAACGACATGTAGGCACTTTGGAGGTACAACTCGCGTTAGCTTGCAAAGAGTAGAAGCAAGTGGAGAAGTTTTGAGTTCTTGGCATAGACCAACCAACGGTTTTGGGAATCCAAAGAAGAAGAAGAAGGTTACTTAAAGTTATAGAATCCTCAGCATGCCTCGAACAAAAAGCTTTTATCCCAGTTGGAGACCCTATGAAATATACATATATAGTATATTATATGAGGAGCTGAGGTATACAATAAAACTTCTGTACCTGAAGGGATCCTAATTAAAGTTATACCACTTTTAGTAACAAATGCAGTCTTCCTCAACACTTTTTGGCGAATTTCGGATTGATAACGAAATTTTTTGTCTCTATTTTTTGTCGCGATTTGGATTGACTATCTCTTCTCAGCGACGGAGTATCTGACTGACCCCGTTCATCTTCCTATTATGAGTGACCTTCTAAGATGCTGCTTGTATAATTTACTCACCGTCAGTTTCATGTGCCTAATTTGGAACAAGACTTTCCAGTTATAACACCAAAGCTTCTCACTCTTTAGAATTACGGAAAACCAGCACTATTTCGTATGCAGAGGTCACGCAATCAGTAAACCAACCATGAGTAATAGAAGTACTTGCTTTTTGGCTAAAGCCAATAGTTCTTACCATTTTTTCTGCCAAGACTACAAACATAAAACTACTCAGCAGGATTTTCGGCAATTTTCACAATTTCCGTCAGCAAAATCAAATCACATCAAGCAATTGGATATTTCGCAAGCAAAAATCATTTCAAACCAATTGCATATCCTTCGAGATCAACTTACTCGCCTGCATGATAAAGAGCACCTATTGCTGCTACTACGAATGCACTTTATCGAAGCACCATTAAAATATCTACTTCAATTTTGATTTCTAATTTGGCAGAACTCAAATTTGCAGAGTCAAAAAGTTTGCGTAGAGCCGTAGCCGGCAGCAGGAGGAGTGAAATGGCAGAACAAAAAAAGTGGAAACAACAAACACAGCGTAATCAATTGGGTACAAAGGCATGCCAGTGACTGACAGATACTTGCCAATACACACTGATTACCAAATATTTAGCTACAGACGAGTAGCCGCCGTTAGGTACAGGCGTCTGTGTGTAGCTTGGTGTGCAGTTAACAAGCAGCAACAACAAGAAATGCACTTTCGCTGCAATAACAGGAGACAATCAGGAAATACAAGCCATATTGCATGGCAGATTCACACATACATACATACACACACTGGTCGAGTTATAGACAAACGCCTTGCCGCAGCGGCACACCAGCGCGCACACCGCACCAGCGCCATGACCGTGGCGATGGACTAAATGAGATTTCTTTGTTCTTCATTTGTTTCAATATGTTTGTCGACAATCATCATCAGCATCATCATCGCCGTAGTCATCTGTAACATCAGCGATGACAGTTAGCAGCCAGGAAGCAACAGTCAACAGCTCTAGCAATCCAGACTCGGTCGGCAGACAAGAATAAATGGCTTGCAGGGCTGGTGCCGCTATATGGTTAGTGCGTCAGATGGTTAGGCGGATGAATGACTGGTTGGCTGTTGGAAAGGATGGATGGATGGCTGAATGACTGGTTGGTTGTTTGTATGGCCAGATAGATGGTCAGGCGTTGGATGCCAATGGACCAGCAACAATAATGGATTTCTAATGGCCAAACAATTGCCGAACGTATCAACAAACCAACCGACACATTTGACTGTGAGCGTCTGAAATGTCGAGTAAGTTGGACAAAAGAATAAAATAGATTGCACAAGCGGATTAGGTGGGTTAGGGATGAAAAGTATAATAACTAGCATGTAAGTGGTGGATTCGGGAGAGCGAAGGCAGTGATGTGTGCGAGTAAAGTGGTGGCGATTTTCCACTTTGTTTTAGCTCCAAAATTACTACAAATACAAAAGTGGGTGCTTTAGTTTGTGTGCGTCTGTTGTAGGCGCTTCTCGAATTGATGTCGGTTAAATTTATGCGCACACCACTTGTGGAACACACACACCCATAAGCGGTGGTAAAAACATTTGAGCATAAGCGCTCTCGCAACTCAGCGCAGCAAGCAAATCAAATTCGAAATCAAAAGCAAAATCAAAATCAATGTGAAAACAATGTGATTTTAGTATCCCGCTGCTGAAGGCGAAGTGTGTGCTGACCCCTAACCTGTCTACCTTTTTTCAGTTTTTAGCGCTGTTTAACTGGTGCGTGAGGTGAAGGGTATTAACTGTGTATTGTTGCAAGTGATTTGCATACAGTGGTGCAAAGCTAAAGTTATGGTACGGAAGGATATAGTGTTGACCTATGATGTTATAACTGAGTGGCGATAGCGCTAACACAGCTCAAAGCAAACAGTTTAGGAAATAGTTTTGAGGCACTGGGAGAAAAGTGGTTATCTTTCATTCAAGTAATGCTGGTAATATGGTTGAAAAGACTTATTCAACGAGAGTAGGCAAAAAACCGAAGAATATTACTTTTATCACCATCCACTGAGGCTTTCATTTAAAAACCAGAGTTGCCAACGCAATATATTTTATTTTTCTCATATATTATATTTGAATTTGAATATATTTTTTAAATAAAATTTAAAAATATATATATATTTTTCTTTATTAGCTTTGTTGTAAAGAGTTGCCAACTTTCTCAAATTTGAAAAAAATATTTTTTCGATTTTGAATATAATTTTTCAACATTTTTTAATTGTTTGAAAAACCCATTTCATGAAAAAAAAAATATTTTTTTACTAGCTTTGTTGTAAAGAGTTGCCAACTTATTAGAATTTAAAAAAAATCAATATTTTTTGAAAATATCAAAAACCCGTTTCATGGAAAATAATTTTTTTCATCACTTTTGTTGCATATGGGTGCCAATTTGTTTCGAATTTGACATTCTTTTTTCTCAATATTTTTTGATAACTATACAAATTTGTTCAAATGAAAAGTGCAGTTTTATTTCATATTTTTGTTGCATAGAGTTGCCACCTTTTTCGAATTTGAAAAAATATTTTTAACTTATTTTATAATAACAACAAAAATCCGTTTAATAAAAAAATATATTTTAATTTATCAGTTTTATTGTACAGGGTTGCCAACTTTTTTCGAATCTCAATAATTTTTTTTTTAATTTTTTTTTAAATTTTTTTTTAATTTTTTTATAACTACAAAAGCTTGTTTAATCGCAAATCGCAATTTTATTTAATATTTTTGTTGCATAGAGTTGCCAACTTAGTTGCCAAGGGCCTGCCCATTTGTCGGAACCGCCAATAGCGGACTACTATAGCATATAGCTGCCATACAAACTGAACAAACGGAATCTAGTGCTTGTATGGAAATCTTTTTCACTTAAAGATATCTCTTCACGAAAATTGGCTTGGATAAGCAATGTTGCAATCTCTGAATAAATTTTTCTGATCGGATCACTATATCATATAGCTCCCATACGAACTGAACATTCAAATTCAAGTCTTTGTTTGGAAAACATTTTTATTTGACAGGAAATGAAACATTGTCTGAGTCAACGCTACAATCTCCAAAGATATTACCTAATTCGTACACTTATATCATATTGCTAACCTATAAACTAACCGATAAAATATAAGAAAGGATATCTGAAATCTCACTATGCATAATGCTGTTACTTTCACAATCATATGTATATGAAACGGCGGTCTCTGGGGTTTTTCAGTTTTCTATTTGAATTTCGGACTTCAGAGTTTTTATTACCTGATTCGAAAGCTTAGCGCTCTCGCACTCAAAAAGATAACTGATTACAGTTACCTTAGTCTAACTTAAGCTAATTTGAAGGGAATTTAGAGAACTGTTGAATTCTTCACTTGTAGTTACGAGATTTCGAGAAAATTGCCTAAAAATGCACAGTGTGCTTGAAAATTTCCAATGCATTCCAATAAAGTATACAGACAGTCACACTTTTGAGCATTTTATTCGCCACTATGTGGACAACCGGAAGCGGATGTACATGTTGTGTGAAAGCATTTAGAATGCTATAGTGATTGAAGAGCTGGAATGTGAAGCGAAGCGAGTTTGAGGAAAAAAACATTGCCTAACACACAAATATACAAACATTACATTTATTTGGCAGCGCACATGTGTTTGTATATTTGCGCATTTATTACAGTTAGCATACAATTTTAGTTGAAGTTGAAGTGGATAACGAGAATTCAATTTCCCTAACAACACATCAACCCACAATCAAACAGCGGCACTATCACATATGGCGCATAGGCACACCTACACACTGACGAAAAGCTGTAAACAAGTATTTATATGTTCATTCAACTCTGCAAATAAGCAATACAGCCATAGCACTTACACCGCTGCACGGCTGCCTATATGCCTTAGTTAGCGGCGCATCATTACCATGGCCAGCATGGCGTATACGTAACGTGCTGCCTATCACTCGCCGCTGCTGCAGCCATTCATTGTAGGCATTTAAATTATTTTAAGATCAATGTTAATATTTGCTTTTGATTTATTATGCTTTACTCTCAGCATGTGTGGGTGGGTGGGGTTTGTATATTTACTCACATATACACGTGTATTTGCGCTGCTATGCAAACAAGCGGCGTGCATATACATATTTGTATGCATGTACACAAATTTGCGGTTGTTTGAGTGAGCTATTTTTTGCTGTTTGATGTGTATTTTTTCTGCTTTGCTACATTTTGCAGATGTGTGGCAACTTTCTTTGTATAAAAAATTAATTTGTAAATAAGCTACACGAGCACACAAGCTTACATATGCAATATGTGGTGATATATACGGAATATAGTGAAGTGTGGATATTAAAAGTTATCGAAATTGTAAAAGTTTATGGATAAAATTGAAATTTTGGTAACAAATATATCAAAAAATGGCGGAACTAATATATTTTGTATACATAAAACATTGTGAAGAAAATAATTTTTATTTTCAATTTAAATTTTTTTGCATAAAAATTAAATTTTTTCAATGATACAGAATAAAATGGCTGAAGAAATATTTTTTTTTAATAAAAAATCGAAGTAAAGTGAAGTTCGGATATGAAGAATTCTAAAAATTTGAAAGTTTTTCGCATTGAGTTAAAATTTTTTCAAAAAATATAAAATAAAATGGGAAAATAAATATTTTTTGTATACCCAAAATACAGTGAAACGCGAATATAAAGAATTTTGAACGAAAAATTTCAATTTTCTTTGGCAATTAAAAAAAAATTAAAAGAAATAATAGAAATAATTATTTTGTAATTAATCAATGTAGTTAGAAATCAGTTTTAAAACTAATTTGTTTGGTGTTTTAAATTTTTTTTACCAAAAAAATGTGGATGAAATATATACATTTTTCTTAAATATTTTTGGTAAAAAATTTAAAAGTTTTTGTTAAAAAACTCAAAAGGCAAATATCTTTTCGAAGAGAAGTCAACTTTTTGTTAATATTTTTTGTAAGTGAGGAATGAGCTATTTAAAATTTTTGTTACCAAAAATAAAAAAATTTTTCATATATTTCTCCCACAATTTTGTGTTTTCTTTTATGAGTAATCGAGCAATAAATTAATTTTGTGAAAATTGTACATTAAATTTCAAAAAAAAATATGCAAATTGCAAATTTCTTTTAACTCTATTGTTATTAAAAATGTCGGTAGAAATCAATTTAAAAATTATGTTTTTGAAGTATTGAAATTTTTTTTTACCAAAAATGTTTTTAAAAAATTAATAAAAAAACTATATTTCTTCCCAAAAATTGTGTAATTATCGTTTAAGAGCTATCTAGTTAGAAACCTACTAATTAAAAGCTATGCTTCCTATTTTTCGTAAACACAACCGCTTGGGAGATCTTAACATTTGAAGCAAATTTTTTGCTTATGAATTTTATAACTCAGTTATAGTTAGACGGATTTTCTTAGAGCCGTCTAGGCACCTACTGTTCAAATTTCAAGTGAAAAGAAAATATTCGATTTTTTATGACACGCCCTAATATACAATATAATTATATATAATACTGGGAGAGACTATCTTAGAGCCGTTTAAGCACCTAATTTTCAAAGTACCAAGCGAAAACCAAGTATTAAATTTTTTTACGCACCCTAATAAACATTTTTACAATTTTTTTTCATCAATCTTTCTTACATAGGCTACAACTGTAAGTAAAGTTATACATTTCACAAAAAAAATTATTAAAATTAAATCTTTCTAAGTGTCTAAACTAACTAAGGTACCTCATATCGATGCTTCACTGTACCACAATAAAATTTTATTTAAATTTTTGCCCGCACTCGTATTTATGTCTATGGCATATGTCATTAATTATAATTTATAGTACAAACTGGAGCTGACGACATAAAAATACAACTATACACTAACAAAAGCAACAATATTTCAAGTAATTATATTTAAACACCCACAACTGTGTATGTGTGTGCATATGTAGAACGTATGAAAGTATTTGCATAAAAGGCTTGTTTGCTTACAGTCATTCAAAAAGGAAATGAAATATCAACAATTCATTGCCACCCATTATGTCTGTGTGTGTGCGTGGGCGCTTAAGTGTGTATGTGTGTTTGTAACGCGCAATAAGGATATTAAGGAAATTATGCGCTCAATTCATGCAAATCACAATCACAAATTAATTTAATATGTTCAGCATTGGCGCGTCTCACAATTTTACGGATTAACATTACCAATTTCATTGATAATACCGCAATATCATACATGTTGAGCCATACTCTACTTATGTATATATTGTATATATGCAAATTTGTAGATGCCGGCTGTGTGTGTGTTTCAATGAATGTTTGGCAGTAATTTCACGCATTCGCTCTTTGAAAGCATTAAATTATGATTAATGTAGTATCCCATTAAATATTTGCATTAAACGAAATTCTTTATCTATGCATGTGTGATAGTGTATGTGTGTTAGTGATAAATCGGATAAACATATATATATATATATATATATTTAGCCTTTGTGCTATCAAATAAGATTTTTGGTAAGCTGATAGTACTATGGCGGCGCTGTGCTTTCTATATAAGACAATTGCCTTCGAAGTGTCAAATGAACTAGTGATAAATAGTAGCGAATCGAACAAACGAGGTATTATAATAAACTGTAGTAGATAGTAGGAGGATAGTAGTTGCTTATAACATTTAAGAAAAGCTTCCAGTAACACATCTGTAAATCAACTGGCTTAATTTCTGATTTCCTTTAATTTGAGAAGAGAGCAAAATTCTATTGTTGCGCTGACAGAAATACAGCTAGAAATATCACTAAGATGGAAAAGCAAAAATTATTTAAGATAATCAAGGTTTTCTATTTATTTTTTCTCAGGGAATTACAGACTATTCCCATAATCACTTTAAGTGTGAAAGGCTATTGAAAATTTTATTGAGTTCATCTCATCTTTTCATCGCTCAATCTAATTTTTTCTATGAAGCTTTGTTCTATTCTTTCTCCTTCCTCTTCTTTACTGAAGTTTCGTTCTCAATTCCTTATACCGACTTCTCCAATAGGAATAATATGATTTCTATTTGTTCTTTTAGTCATTTCTAATATGTCATGATCTGATATTTTCTTATTGTATTGACTAATAATAACAATTTCATCATGGAAAGATATACAACAAAAAAATCGCTACAAATTATTTAATTTCATATCAAGACGTTCTCCAATTGCAACTTTTCGTGCGCTTTTGCCATTTTATGGTCGTAATAATCGTCCAGCTGTGTTCGCTATTCCCCGAATTGTTGAAAATTTCGATCGCTCCGTTTCTTCGCATAATGTTCAAGGGCCAATAAGACAAAACATCACTCGAAGTAATGAAAATATTGCAGGCGTTCATGCAAGTGTTATATACTTGTAAATAAATGAGGTTTTCACCGCGACCTAAGGTCTAGTGTGCCCTTCAGTCAAACGTTGCCGAAAACCACAATTTGTCGATTCGAAAAAGTTCTCAAGAACTGGGACTGGCTCATAACATAACCTGGCTGATTTCGTGAAAAGATTTGAGCTTGCATGCGTATAAAATTTTTCTCACTCAAAAACTGAAGCCATTGAACCACTGTAAACGTCGTGAATTTGCAGATTTTGCCTTGGAGCAACTTGAAAACGTTAAAATTTTTTTTTTAATGAAATTCAGCTTCTTTGATGAGGCTCCCTTTCATCTGAGTGTTGCGCTAAATACATAAAACTGTCGATTTTGGTGCGTGGAAAATTCACAAATTATTTATAAACAACCATTACAATCACCTAAATGACAGTTTGGTGTGGTTCTGATGGAATCATCGGTCCGTACTTCTTTCGAAATGAGGCTGGTCAATGGAGAGCTGTACAGATCGCTTATGTCCAACTTTTTATTCCATAGAATCTTTGAGTAACTTTTACTGCAAATACAAATTTTTACGAGAAAAGACTGGTAAATCGATTATTTCAAGAAATTGATCATTAGACTATTTCTTGTGGTGTTATTCGAAGTTTTAACAACAAACTAGACTCTCTTCGAGGTTTAGAAGCCAACATTGAACGAAATATTGACATACGACTTTTGTAGGTAAAAGTCTTCTAAAATTGATTTAATTATTCTCCTGCAAAAGAAACCGACTTGCAAGTCCTTTGTCTAATCGATAAATCTTCAATTTTACTACAAAAAAAAATTTGTTGGTATAGACGGGACCTCGCTCCTTTTTTATCAACTCATTTTTACTCCTTTGAATATAAGGTTATACTTTGTAATGCAAAAAAAATGAGTTCTGTAAAGTCAGGGATTATTATATAATCCTAATTTTGATAGGTGCCACGCCATTACAACATCGTTATACTACGATAAATACAGGAAGTCTAATCTTTGCTATCTTTTAGTTAGTATCTCGGAAAGTAAGTTCTAAAACACATATAAATTCCTCCATTGGGTCTGGCAATAATGAAGCTGTTAAGGTAATTTAAACTCCGGGTTCCGGGTCCAGGGTTCCAGGCTAAGTAATTTAAACTGTATTATATTCGAGTTCAGGGCTCCATCTTAATCACGTAGAAGATCTTCTGACGATGGAAAATGGAGCTAGGGTCTGTAAAAAGTTTAGCAGATGAATTAAGTTAATACTGATTCCTTTGACAGGTGCTACACCCTTTCCTACATCGCCTATTTGCTACTAAGTACAAATACAAGAGACGGAGACTGTCTGGTTTTTTTTCTTTTTTGAAGTTTCCTCAAAGAAAACGGCTCTCTCATATGCAGTTATCGACAACTGGAAGAGCAAGGTCTAACATATAATTCCCACGTTGGGTCTGCCAAACAATAGAGCAGTCAAAGTATGATAAATTCAACTAGATTCCGTATTGCTGCTTTTTAATCACGCAGAAGATTTTGTAAGGATGTGAAATGAAGCTAGGATCTGTAAAAACGCTGGTAGGTCCATTAAGTATAACAATGGTTGGAGAATCATGTCTGCTCTTTCCAGTAAAATGACAAGGTTCGAAGTTTTCCAGTAAATAGAGTGTTCGAAAATATGTTCGACAGATTTTTCTCAACAAAACTAATCAAGTTCTTCGATACCAAACTTCCTTGAACCCCCCCTTCAACAGGCATGTCTCCTTACCAATCACTTAAAATATAACCAAAGATTACAGAATGCCAAACTTTTCCCACCGCGTCAGTAATGTTCAGATATTCAACTATTTTCCGCAACAAATTGATGACTAGCCGTAAAAAGCCTGCGACAACACACAGCTCATATGCCAGATTGCCGCAAAGCTGGAAAAAATCTAAGCAGCTTGCAACGGAATACTCGCCGGAAACAAGGACAATATATTAACATCCGGCTGCAGTGTCATTGCCGGAATATGGAATGTAGTCGAAAGGCTAAGGAAGCGCAGGCAGCATATAAAAGTACGAATGCACATGTATGGGAGTGTATATAGACAACACTGGGCTCAAGCTCAAAGCCATATAAAATCGAACTCAAATCAGCGAACTCGGTAAGCCAACATGCCAGGCGTCGGAACTGCCATAGCAAAGCATACATTTTTGGCTTTTACTATGTGTTTTTTCGTTGTTTGTGTGAATTTTGGAGTAAAGTAAAATTTATAGCGCAACTCGACAAGCTAGCCGAGCAGTCAGCGCTGCAATTTCAATTTGCGATTGGCAAGCGCTCGTACGATTGTGTGTTTGCGGCGAGCTGCTATGGACCATAGACGACATGCACCGGAAGAATAGATCATAAAATATTGATGTCTCACATTGATTCACTGCAGTCGCAACGCAAGTAGCGGCTGGGTAGTGAGGCGAAGAGAGTGCGGGCAAGAGAGGGAGCGTATACGTTTAGTGGCTGCCTAGCCGAAATTGCATTGCTTGTGCCGACACAGGAAGCGTAATGAATGAGTCAAAAACTTCAGCCTGTGTCCGTTACAAATGATTTACTTTTTACTGATTTAAATTTTTTCATTTTGGTATTATTTTCCATTCAATTTTCCTTAAACCGGCATTTCTCTAGTGATATTTGAACTCACACACTGTCAGTCAGCAAGCTTACTAGTGCTAAAAGTGTCTTATGCTTATTCTGTTGGGTTATCCTTAAACCAAAACAGCAAATCCCACTCGCGCTGAATAAATGTGCCTCATTTGCTGCTGCTCTCAATGCGCGGCAGCCATCAAATGATGCCACAACGCCGCGGTGCCCTTAAATTGGAATCTGTGCTGTGCTTAGCTGAAAATCAGTTCCTTCCACTCAAATCGCTTTTTTGCGAACACAAATGTATGGTATGTCTTCTTAGCTTGTTTAGGTTGTACTCCAATCACAATATGAGAAAGTTGAGAAAATTTATATATTTGTATTTACTTCAATAATAATATTTAGAGCAAATTGCTGAGTGAAATTCGAAACTGGAAGAGTTAAGTATGTATGGAAGTTATAGCAGGGTCGTTGCAGCCGAATCTCATATTCTTATAGGACCATATCAAAGCCTTCAAAAATTGGCGCCCTTAAGTTGAAAGATCACTGCAGTCGGCAGGTCTCTTCAGCATACAAATGAGATATGCTCCTAAGCTGCCTCAGACCATTCAACCTTCAAGGGTTGTTTGAAGCAATGCACCCTAGAGGAAAACTTCAGGTCTTGGAACACTACTTTGGAATGGTGGTGAATAAATCTCTAATCTGATGAAACTTCTGATTAAATCTTTCAGCCATTTGTAGAACCCTCTACATATAGTCTTTGGAAGCCGTAACGGACTTTTATAATGCAGACTGCACTGTTTTCTATTGTGCTTTGTCAAAATTATCAGATAAGTACTTGCCAACCGCATACTCGTACTTTAACATCCTCCTTGAATGCACTGTATTGAGTCATACTTAAGTGCATTCAATTTTGCGAATACAGTACCTATTTTATGCGCTATTACATACATAGTTATAAATCTAAAGGTTCAAATGTATATGTATCAATGTCGGGTATATCGGAGGTTGGGTTATCTTCTGCTGCAGTTTGCTTCGCCAATTGTTCAACTGCATGGCCTGAGGCAATGCGACTATTTAACGAAGCACTCAAAATTTCATTTCAGCAATCACATTACACCAGTATATATAGAACCAACAAGAAATTGGAGTGTAGAGGTACTTGTTTGCGGATTTTTCTACTAGAAAAATTGGCGAAAAAAAAACCAAAAAAAATTGTAAAATAGTTTGTGATATTTCGGCTCTAATGAAGGGTGAAAGTGACGAATAATAGCCTGTTTTGCAAAAGATGTCCTAAAGCATTTATTAAAACATATTTTGTAGAACTTATGGAACTAAAATATGATGACAGTATCTCAATGATGCCACGGAGAATAAAAGTTAAGGAATCATCTCTTAAATTTGACCAACTTTCTTCAAGAAGAGACGTTATTGTTCACTGGATCGGTATCGGTATCGTAAGATGAACCAAGTACTATTTTTTTCTTAGAAACACTGTATCGTATAGGCTTTCTTTCACCATCTCGGTATCACACCATAATTTGAAAAATTTGGAGTATTCTTACAAATTCTTACTAAGTGGATCGTTTTTTGTTCGTGTATTGTTCCGACTCACAGTTGTAATACTGATCATAACAAGTCAAACGTTTTTAGTCGCCCCGGTAGGGGATGAACTCAACAGAACTCAACGGACCTAATATGATATAATCATACAACATAAAAAAGTCTTTTGAAAACATTTACTGAACATCGAGCCACTGTACATATGTAGATCTGTTCTCTTGTTATGGTGGTGGATATCTCATACATGCTTGGGGGGTTAAGGTTTAGGTTGGTTATCATCGAAGTCATCTAACAAGCTGTTTTGATGGGATCGGACCATAGATATAGGGGCAATGGATGAGTAGGGTTCATCGGGTTATGGTGGTTTGGGAATGGTTAGAGTAATGCGGGGACGCGTTGCATGCTGGACATATTTTTGGTATGTCTGGATCGATTCTGGATAAGTAGTAGCTTAACCTGCTAGAGTATCCAGAACGAAGTGGCGCAAGGGTTACTCTAGATTATGGTGTCAACTTGAGCTCTTCGTCTGCTATAGTAGCATACTCAAAGTATGCCATTCACTGAGAGACAGCCGGTGAGGGTATTAATAGTTCCATTATGAATTTACGGTCAGTGCGTGTCTGAAGTGAGCTGCATCCGAAATCTGATCGGCTTATTGTTCGATAACAACGATGTAGTCAAGGAAGGAAGTCTTGTTCCTAGGGGGCGGCTCTGTTTCAAGCAGACGATTGCAAGGATGATTTCTGCAATAGTATCCCAGATGCTGCTTGGAGAGGAGTTCAATATGCTCCTTAACACAAAGCAAAAAGGCCCCGCTGTGTAAATGTTCGACCGGATACATCAAGAGACATCATGCGATTGTCCGTAGTGAAGTGTTCTGACACGTCTGAAGCTTCTTCGTCTGTATTCCATTACATGCAAGCTACCATACCGGTGTGTGTTCCCACGACAGTCGAATCTACGTAACCGGAATGGACCCAGATTTTTTATCTAGCTACAATAGCTACAACAACAAATAACAAACAACAAAATAATTCTACTAATCCAAAGAATTTACTTTCAACGTCAAAAAACTTCAAATTTTATTCAGCAGAAACTTAAAATAAATTTTTGCTTCACCAAAAACAGCACTTACTTTCCAATTTAAATAATCAATACCTAATAGAGTTGTAATTGGTTTTTCGGTTTTCACAACAAACACAATAAAACTATCAAGCCATCAAAATTGTAAAGCAATCTGAAAGCAAGCAAGCCAGAGCGTGCCACATTGCAGCCCGCGGCCAACAAAAGTGAGCTGTGACAAATTGAGCAAGAACTGAAGTGAGCTGAAAAATCGCAAAAACAAGAACAATGAAATTGAAATATTTGACAAGCAACAGCTGCACAATTCCCAACGCAATACGTTGCAGTGCAGGGAGAAGTGGGGCATGTGCGTGTGCTCGCCGCATTGACAGTGATGGCAATATGGATTCGCACATCGAATGCGGTTAAAGCATTTCGTTTAATTA
This sequence comes from Bactrocera neohumeralis, assembly GCF_024586455.1. Taxonomy (NCBI): domain Eukaryota; kingdom Metazoa; phylum Arthropoda; class Insecta; order Diptera; family Tephritidae; genus Bactrocera; species Bactrocera neohumeralis. Next base: position 78,382,463 of record NC_065923.1, on the reverse strand, counting down.
TTTTCTTTAATTGAAGTGGCGCACGAAACTCTCCGGACTGGTTTGATGAGATTTCGCAGCAGCACTCAAATCTCGACTGACGCACTGACGCGCTGATGGCGCGCACTGAGTGGCATGCGCTGGAGTGCTGCGGTTGTTTGACTGATAAGCGATGGCAATAAAGCAAATAACTTTTTAATTTTATTTGCGCAAGATGCGTTTTTCCTATAAAGAACATAACAACAACAGCAACGCAACGGTAGAACAACAGCGCCAAAGTGGCAACGCTGTTAGAAAGCCACAACAAGAGCTTAACAACGGCGCCAACAACTCTGCCAACCAACGCACAAAAGTGCCCAAAACAACAACAGCAACAACAACAACAGCATTGCGGAACACTTGCTACTTGCGCGTGAAAGCCAAAACCCAAGTACGAATTAAATAAAGCTGCAACACTTGTGAGACCAAAAACCACAAACAAACGTTGCCGGTTTATGACTTGCTCGTAAAACCGCTGCAACACACGCGCAATTAAAATTCTACCCCCACCCTACTCTGCAACGCTGAGGTACTTGCCGCTTGTGGCACAAGCGTTTTGTGCTAGCGTAGGGGCACTTGTCCGCGTGCTTGTCCAAAATTGATGCGTTGACAAAATGAAATCAAATGAAGTGGAACCGAACACGCTACAGCAACAACAACAAAGCCGTCAAATAAGCGTTTGAAGTTGATTTTTCATTCCACTGCTGGAAGCGCTGAGTGATTGTAGGGGTAAAGCAAAATTGTTGCGTCGTAAAAAGTACAACAAAAACACGCCTTGTTAGTGTAGCTTTGTGGATTTATGTGCGAAACCTGAGGGAATTATGGCTTGAGTACAAACGTTGCATTGACACAATTCAGCAGTTAAGGCAAGAACAAAACATAATTGGAAATGAAACCGGAAAATAATTATTTTGATGTTCTTGTTGTTCGTAGAGAATTCTCACCAATTTTCACAGATTTATTTTCGTAAAAACGAAATTGCAAGTAAACGTGACATATTTCGCAACAATAAATAAAATAATTTTGGAAAAAAAAATATTTCGCAACAAAAATAGACGGAAATTCGAAACGTGTTATCTTAGAAATATATTCTTGAAAAGTGAAGTACATTAAAGGCATAAATATAACAAGTCAATTGAAAAGTCCTCGGCCTGACACACAGATGGCGCTTTGAGAATTGAATGCATATGATTTTTAGTTAGCCGTAACCTTCAAAAGAGGAATGTATAGATTTGGCCTAGCCAGCGTAGCTGCTGTCTTTTAGTTCGCTGAACTATGCCAACGTCGTCATATAACTCGTACAGCTCGTCGTTCCATCGACTGCGGTACTCGCTGCATTTTCTCCAACCCTCCTAAGGACGCCTTATCAGATGAGGTCCTTTTCCGTGCCTCCGCACCTTATAGTAGGAGAAGACTTTAATTTTCAATTGCCTACTCAATCCAAATTAGCTCATGTTGGCAAGAGAATTCTGCGTTGGATTTCGAGGCTGACATTGTTGTTGATGTTGATACTGATTCCAGGATAGACGAAATTATCCACGACTTCGAAGTTATGCCTGTCCTCAGTGACGTGAGTGCCAAGGCGCGAGTGCGACGACTGTTTGTTTGATGACAGGAGACATTTCGTCTTGTCCTCGTTTACAACCAGAGCCTTACGTTTCGCTTTCTTATCCAGTTTGCGTCATCGATGTACGCTTGCAGACACTCTCAAAGAAGTTTGTACCTTCTCTATTTAGCTGTGCAGCACGTATTTTTTCTCCAGGTGTAGATTGAGGAAGTTGCACGATAGGGAGTCACCTTGTCTGAAACGGCTCGGGGAGGTATTCTCCAATAATGTGGTACCGCATGAGGTTTACAGAGAGTTCAGCCCTAGCACCATATAGGCAGCTCCTTTCTTGCTATCGAAAGCGTGTTTAAAATCGACGAAGTGATGATGTGTGTCGATTTGGCGCATGGTCAAAACCTGGTCGCTGGTAGGTTTTCTAGGTCTAAAGCTGATAATGTCCAATGAGTTTGTTAACGCTCTGAACATCAGCCACTAGATCACCACTTTGGGTCCCACAGAAGTATGCACCGATCTTGAAACCCACCATTAGTCACGGGATCTCTTTGTAGCATTACCTCACCCCTGTCGGACAACTTTTCGAGTTCTTCATGCTCACACATTTCGGCCTCTTTCTTTTTTTGTCTGCATATGCGTTTGGCTTCCTTGTTCAGATCGGATAAATGTTGCATAAAGCTGCTATAACAACTGATTGATCAGAATTAAAATAAAAGTCTTAATATACCATATTATACTGGAAATAGTACCATTTGTGTAGAGCTTCTATACCACCATATCCACACATATCGATATTTACTTCCGTTCATAAGTATTTTCAAGCGAATCGACATTGAATTGAAAGCTCTTAAGTCGTAAACGCTCTTTTTACTCTTCAAGTGTCAACATTTTTATGTTTATTACCGTTAAGTGCACAAGCTGTTCAATTACCGTTATAGTATTTGCACACGCACAAAATGTTTGCCGGCAGAACGTTAAAAGACTCACCTCATCAAAAGCCCACAGGCCTACAGCGCTTCTGACTACTACACACGCAGCCTAGCACGTGTATGTATGTATTTGTGTACATTTGTATATGTGTGTAGCTGTACAAGCCGAGTGCATGCAAATTCTTAATAAATATAAAGTAAAATAAAAATTCAATATATTTGGTGAGTGGGGGAAGGTGCTTGATTCGCAATAACTAAGGGGTTTAAAAAGCGCAGCGCAGCACAATAGCCTTTTATTTTATAGCTCATTGAAACTTTTATATTTTTTCAGCCTTTTTGCTACAACTTTTTGGCCGCACGCACCGCGCCTAAGCCCCTGCGTTGCCACCTGTAATGACTGCCTTGCCTATTTTCGCATTTCCGCGTATTTTCTGTAGAGGCATTGGTTGGTAAATGCTTTCTGAGCGCAGAGCCTGCTGTATGAATATATATTTATGTATATATGTGTGGGTGGTAGTATATATGTATAGGTAGTTGTATATAAGTATAGCATCTTTGTATATACTATAAATATATTATAACATGTAAAAATAAGCATCTACATACAGACAGATATATTTTTTCGGCCGCTTTTACGCACATTTTTTCCCTCAGCTTTGCGTTATCAATAGGCTTTTCTACTGTTTTTTGCTTTTCTCTACGCTTTTTTCACTTCTCTTATTTGTAATGCAAATTTTCAATCGCGCACAAAAGGAATCAAATAGAAAGGGATCAGTGTTGTTGCGAAAAAAGCTGTTGCTTTAAAGTATATTTTCATGGAATACTTAATATATGCCTGTGTTTGTGCATATTTCATGAGCGCGTGAGTGACTGAGTGTATGAATGACGTACTGTTGGAGGCGAGCAGGTGGCTGTTGAGCGCATTCCGACATGCTTTGCCACCGCACTCCGCCCAACTAACTATCAACATCAATACTTTTTTAGTGTTTGCCGTAGCTTTTGTGCCTCAATTTTGCATGCCCGGCGCTACCCTGCCGAAATCAACGAAAGCGGTGTGGGTCAGCCGCATATAAAAGTAAGAGTAAGTAAACTTTATTCAATATTTTTCACTTTTTTATTTCTTCCATGTAATTTGTGTGTGTGTGTGCTTATAATTTGCATATTACAACACCCAGCTCATTCGTACCCATGTCGTATGGCGCCTGTGCCCTTAGCTGAGCCTATTGTTTGTTGCGTGCGGCAGTTTCAGCCAGCGCGTCGCCTTGTTGTTGCCACCCAACGACTGTTGGCAGTTTGGTTGTGAGCTGTTGGTTGTTGGTTGGTGACTGTGGGTGGCGGTAACGGTAATATTATTATTTGATAAAGATGGTAAGCGTAACGAAAACACATTTTTCGAGTTAAAAGGGGTCGTTAGCGAATGAAATATGCGCACGTATGCGCGCGTCGCGTTTCGTTGCAAGTTTTGATGTGTCTTTTTTCGTGGTTCTTTCGTGTTTTCTTATTTTTGTTGATTTTAGCTGATTTTATGTGGGTAAAAGGTGTAACGGCAGTTGGAACAGTGTGGCATTAGTGTGACGTGATAAGTATGTACAGTTCATTCCTTTATTTGTGAATGTGGAATTGAGAAAAGCATGGTTTAGAAAGCTTTTTAAGGTCATTAATAGAGTTTTCATCAATATACATACATTGGAAAGATTTTTGGGTTATTGTGGATTATTTCTTGAGGAATTCTAGAATATCCTAGCATTCACTGCTCATATATCAGCGTTATCTTCATCAGAGATCAGATTTCCTCATTTTTCTAAAAAGCTTTCATTTCCATAAAGCTCTATGCGACTCCTCTCATATCAGCGTCATTCTTGTGAGAGCTCAAATTTCTTCATTTACCCAAAAAGCTTTCACTTAGCATAAAGCTCTAAGAGATTGCTCTCATATCAGCGCTTTTTTCATGAGAGATCAGATTGTCTCATTTCCCCAAAAAGCTTTCAGTTCCAGTTCGTTTAAGAGAATTCAGTTGACGATCTCCTTAGTTTAGCGGCTTCAATCGAACTTTATTTGCGGGTTTAAAAATTAAATAGATTTATTTACAGGAATTGTGGGCTCCAAATTTATTTAATTATCCTAAAAATTCCTCAAATTCAACCACGGTACTCCCCTGTAAGTGCTTACACTTGGCACGCATTTACTGGCAGCGTCGCAGCGGCATATAGGGATTACCCCCATAGCGGCAAATAATAGGGGGCACAATGTTGGTGCAGTCATTCAAATTCGCCACTTCATTGTCATGATTGTAGGTCTTGTATTGTTTGTATAACTTTTTCGTTGAAATCTTTTTTTTTTTTTGCATGCTTCACTCTCTCTGCCTGCGATTTTTATCACGGTATTTGAATTATTATTTCAGGAAGCAGCTATTTGCGCACATTTTGCGGCATTTTTTACATACTCAAGTTAAAATATATTATTCGCATGCGGCGCGTGAGTGTAAGAATGTGTGTATGTGCAGGTGCGTGTACATTAGTGTGAGTGTATAGTGTATTTGCATACACTTACTTGCGAATTTTGCATATTTTTGAAATGCACACACACTTTTGTAAAAGTTATATATTACTATAATATGCACCATATATTAGGGTGCGTCAAAGAACTATATTTTCGAATTTTTGTAGTGAATTGACGCCAAGAGATATTTTTTTCTCTGCATATAATTTCATTTTATTCCATAAACATAATATTTTTGAAATTTTTTTGGCGCACCCTAATATCCATGCGTAAGGTATCGAATATTTGAATTGAATAAACGTGCATTAATATTATTTCCTGTATTTAAATTCGTTTTATCTTGTAAATTCCTTTTGTTCGATTTTTTCTTTGGCTCACCCTAATATGAATACATAACCCATTGAATTTTTAAATTGAATTAGCTTGCATTTAATATTTTTTGTCTGTATTAACATTCATTTTAACCTATAAATTTGGTATGTTAAATTTTTTTTTGGCTCACCCTAATATACAGATGGTATGCATAAAGTATTAATTTTTAAAATAGATTTAACTTTCCTTAAGTTTTTTTCTCTGTTTTGAAGTTTATTTTATTGCTTAAATTCGTTATGTTAGAATTTTTGTTGGATCACCCTAATGCTTATCTGTACCTACATACATACATACCAACAATATGCATATAAATGCTTTATATTGATTCTTATGATGTCTTTTGTGCTTTACGCGCTCAGCCAGACAATGTTTATGTTGAGGTTTTCCTTTTTGCCGACTTAAAGCGAAAAAATTCAAACGGTATATAGTATATTTATATACAATTAAACATACATACATTTATAAAATAACCACATAACTATGTTTGTCTGATATTGTACGTGTTTTGAGTTGTGGGTATGCAGAATATATGTAGATATTTATACCTACATACATACTATATACTCACGTGCTTATGCCATTTGCTTTCTGCTATTCCAATATACGTCATAAGCCTCGGTGCGCAATCTTTTTTTTTTTCAAATTTGTAAAGCCTTTCTATGGTGTGTACCTATATTAGTATGCATTTTGGATTAGAATCAGTAAGTAGAATACAACTAGATAATTGTGTGGAGAAATGGCGAATCGATATTGGCTATTGACTATATCTTCGCATAAACACACTCTACATATATATTTGAGTAAAAATTTAAGCTACGATAGGTGTGGTTACTCTGGTAGGCTCATGACTCGCGCGTGGACCACTTTCGTTACTAAGTGATGCTAGGGCACTTCATCTGGGGCACTTCATCTAGCATCACTTAGTAACAAAAGTGGTCTACGCGTAGTTCATAAGAAGTGGTTATCCCACAAGATACTTGCGCTTGACGCGAAGTCCAACAAACTCTACGGCCTCACAACGTTACATCTTCCAGTGTCTCTTATCATGGAACTCCCAAATGTTTTAGGCATCGTGCTGCTAGTGCGGAACAAACGACCAAGACATGCTCCATTGTTTCTCTAATCTCTTGCTTTTGGCATTTTCCGCAGTCATCTCGATCGACGCAATTTCGTCCTTCATCTCATTGCCTGGCACACAGTAGAAATGAAGTCGCTTGTGGCTGGCGTTACTCGCTACTGCTAAACTGCTTCCCAAGCAACTTATAGAAGATGTGCGAATCGGGGTTACTGCCTTAATTGATGCTCGGCTGTCAACGTTGGCATTAGCTCTTTATTATTCTGCTAAAGGATGACCTTCTCAATAGCAAAGATCGCTGCTTGAAATATACGAGTATTTCAGTGCTCCGGGAGCTTAAAAGGCTGTCTTATGCCTAACTCTGGGCTATATATCGCTGTCCGTATGGGTCAAATAAGCGGAATATCCATTCTTTTTTGATGCTTATGGGAAAGTTTCCTGCACTATTGCCTTCACAGCTAGAAATATTAATGTTGATCTTTTTTGTATGTTGCTACTCTTCTGTTCAACCTATATTACCGATTGATGTCTCTAATGAATGAATTAGTTTGCGCTTACATGAATAGCTTGGTCATCTAGTGCACCCTGTTTAGGAGCTAGTCGTCGCCAAAGGATGATACGTAAAACTAAAAGGGGATTTTTGGGTGATTGCCACACTTCTGGTGGCGGTAGAAGGGTGATTGATGGCACACATGCAAGCTTGTAGCATCCTTTAGACGATCCAGTGTGTTCGATCCATGGAGTTTACACACGTAAAATGACTTAACAAAATTTCATCATAAAAATCATTCTACACTAATTCTATGAAGTTTAAAAAGTAGCACATTAAGAGCTGGCACTCCGCGCTGCTTAATTGAAAAAGCGCTTATTTTTAATTACCAAAATAATTCATATTGTTTTAATAACCTTGCGAATACGCCGTCTCCAAGGTGCTAACAGCGAAATTAGCTGCATAAAACATATTTTACGAGACTGCACAGCAAGCTCATGGCAAACAGCAGTAAGCAGACTACAGACATGCCTCATAAGCGTAAAATCTTAAATAAAATCATCACAATTTTTAACAACCTGAAGCCAAAGGGAATTCCATAAAAAATGTCTGTAATAATTTTCATATTTTCCCGTACTGACAGCAAAGTGACAACCACGAACAGCAGCAAATGAAAGCAAACAATGTACTAACAGCTTTGCATTAGCGTTATTTTACATAAAACAACAATAACAACAAAGTCACCTGTAGCAAACCTTCAACGCGTTGGTGTAAGCATTCACCAGTCAGCATTGCTTAGACGGCAGTCAGCAGCCACTAAGCGTGCGAAGACACATAAAATTAGCAATAAAAGTAGAAATGCGTGTTTTTTGACGCTGCTTGCCACCAGCAGTGCCAATGAAATGCTAAGATATGCCATTTAGAGCTAACTAAGCGCTCGACTATGCTTTGCTGCTACACAAGCGGCGGTGCTGCTTTGTTGATGGGGAGGGAAAATGCGTTTGGCGGCAAATAATTTCCATGCCATTAGCGCATGAATATTGCAAATGTGAAAAATATGTAACTATCCGTTACAATGTTGCATATTTTAAGGCGCTAAGCAAAGGCAGCACAACAAAGCAACTGCTAATAATAAATAATTTCATTTTAATATCCTCATTACTGCGGGAGAGCAACATTGGGAGCGTTAATTTTTTAATAGCAGCTCGAAAGTCGACAGCGTAAATAAGGAAACGTTATTACCACTGTCTGTGTGTCAGTTGTTAGCTTTACGCTGGAAGTACTAAACTTGTATATGTGAAACTTTAGATGATATTCTGGGACTGTGATAAATTTGATTTGTCCCAAGGCACGAAAAATTGGTTTTTTCATATTTTTTCTTTTTGACATGTAAAAGAGAGAGAGGGAGACAGAAAAGATTTTCCGAACTGAAAATAACTTATTCGCTGAGCTATTATTTCAGACGGAGGCGAAACAAAAATTGTTTTTTGACCCACGCTAATGAATATGTCAGGCACCTAGAGCTTGATTTAGGGAAGAAATGCACTTATAGGAATATATATAGAGATATATTCATTTCTGCCCTAAATCAAGCTTTAGTTGCCTGACATATACATTAGGGTGGTTCGAAAAAAAAACATTTTTTTCGCTTACTGCTCTGAAAAATTGCTTAACAGACATCTCTAAGAAAGGTTCTCCAACTATGAGCTCTTAATTGTATTCCTTGTACTTCATAGGCAATGCATACGTGATTACTAAGCAAACGTATCAAATTATAACTTCAGGTAGTGGACTAGGAACGCCTGTAACTCTATAAAGGAAATAAAAAATTATATATATTTTAATTACTTGCATAAACTCAACAATATCTTCGAATGCCACACGCTTACAATGAACGCCAGCTGAGCTCATATAAAGCCTGCTGCTCCCTACAAACCTCAGCAGCTCATTTTCCTTGCAAATTTCGACACCTCAAATGCATTTGTTTCCTTACAGACACATATTCATACATACACATGCGCTCAAGAGCAGAAGAATATGTGTAAGAACTTCAAAAATTTTGCGCTGCGAGACTACTGAGCTCAGCATATCCCTTTGATTGGCATCATCGAACCTTTTAACACGTGCAACGCGTAGACAAAAGGCCTGAGGAATTAATATTGTTACCAAGCAAAGCAGAAAGTGTGCGCCAAATAAAACAACAACAAAAAACTGTAATAAAATTTCGCAAGCTTATGCCATTGTTTCAAAATCAATTCGCCAAAACGAAGACAGCTAACCTTAGGTATACGCGTAGATGTGTACCTCTATGTAATATGCTTGTCATATGTATTCGTAATCCATTGCTACCAGTAATAATCTACGTGTTTTGCATTTAACTCCATTATAGCTTCGACTCCCATTGGTTTTATTGAATTTTTTTTTTCTTTTTTTTTGGAATTTTTTTAACTTATACTTCTCTCTTATGTGCTCTTGAAAACTTTTAACGAGCTAAAAGCAGCTTGAAGTATTAATTTGGATAGGTGTTCACACATGTGCATAGCTAAATAAATTCCTATGGCCTTGTATTGCGTATATCTAATTCTAGCAATTTATTTTTTAGCATATCTTAAGGCGTAATGTCCATGTGCAAAGCACACTATCAAGAAATCTTATTTAATTGCTTGAAGAAGTTATCATTGTTTGAGCGAAAATTACTTCACACATATGCATATACAAATTATAGTGCCATTAGGCAATACAGTGACGAGCATATTATTAGTGACGATTTGAAAAAAAAAGGAAATTAAAATAAAGTAAAATTCGCTGTTCAATAATTAAAATTTTTAAAATCGGTTTTTATACTTTTCACATGTATATTAAAGTTTCAAAATAAAAAAGAAAAAAATTTAAAAAAATAAAAGAATAAAATTTAAAAAAAATAAAAAAGTAAAAATTAAAAAAAATAAAAAAGTTAAATATTTCAAAAATGAGCAGCTGATGAAGTGGGAGGTTTCAGCAAATTGGCATAGGACTACTGGACCGAACCTTCCTAACGATGAGAAACCAAAAAAAAATTGTTAATCTAGAATAGTGTCGCAATGTGTGGTTTTTCAGAAAAGTTGGAAGACATTTTTTTTACGAAAAGTCGACTGCTTGAAAAAAATTTTTCTAACACTTGTTTTCACTACTTCGAATTTTTAAAAATAGTAAAAATTTTAAATTGGAAATATGAATAATTCCATACGTAGAATAGTCTATACAGAAGAGTCTCTAAAGATTTCAGCTAAATCGGTCAAGTAGAACCTGAACAGTTTCGAAGAAAACTCGTTTAAAGTTTCAGTTCCAATCGAACCGGTTTTTATTTTAACTTCGAAAAAGTCTCTTGTAGACAGACTTTTGAATGGTTAAATTTTGCAAATGTGTAAAAAATCGATTTTTTTTATTTTCAAATTAGAATACTACCTTGAGATTATTAATACTATTTTCATCAAAATTTCTTTAGACTGGAAGAAGAGAACGAGTGCAGAGGTTTTAAGCAAGTGTTAGTAATATAATCTGCCTTCGGATCAAATTTGACCCGGACTAGAAAAAACTGCATAGTCCTAATTTTAAATATATTGTATTATTATTTTACAAATATATAATTTTTATCGGTCCGGTTCAAATTTGATCAGACAGTAAATTTTAGTACTGACATTTTCTTAAAACCGTTGCACTCACCCTCCTCCTTCTTTTCCCACCACTTCAATTATCCCCATAATTATCTATATTATTCTCTTTAATTTCATTGCATTTCACGCCACGTTATTCTGTCACGCCTGATTAAGTCGTTACAATGATTGGCGGCCGAATTAAAGTGGCTTAGCTGATTGTTATGACAAGTATTTGACATTATGCTGACATGCGTTTTAGCATTGTCGTGTGTTTACGCAGCAACACCGTGACATGTTTTGAAAGGTTTTAGGCAGGATTTATTTCAAATTCGCCATCAATTAGTAATGCATGCCAAATGTGGAGCATAGAGGCAATAAGGCGAGAAGCACTATTGCAATGGCGTTTGTTTTCGTGATTGTTTTTGTCGATGTGTGGGTAACTTGTAGCATATTTTTTGTTTTGAGGGGATTAAGATATTCCTTAGTGAAGGTTTTTGCGTAAATTGCAGTCAATGAAGATCTTTAATTCAAAATTTCGACTTTCATTCGTCTGTAAATCCTTTTATGAGTGCCATATATTAATTATATTTGTTACTCATACGCCACTCCGTCCCTAAAGCTTTGGCTTTGCTCAACGTTAGTTTACACAGCCGTATTGGTTTTGCGGGGATACCAAATTCCGATATAGGGGAAAAAAGGCGGCTCCTTTTCGTGATGTCAAAAGTAGCTTTGAAATTGACGAAGAGGTGGTGTGTGTCGATTCTCTTTTTACGGTTTTTTTCCAAGAGCCACACTAATAAGGTCCAAAGAGGTTTGTTGACGGTGGGCTTTAATCTTTCCCACAACACTTTCGATAGAACCTTATATGCGATGTTGTGGAGGCTTATCCCCCAATAACTGATGCAGATTGTGGGATCTCCCTTTTTTGGATTGGTCAGAGCACACTTAAAGTCCAATCTCGGGCACGCTTTCGTCCGACCATATTTTACAAAGAAGCTGATGCAAGCTCCTTATCAATTCTTCCCCGCCGTATTTGAATAGCTCGGCGGCAATTCATCGATAATTAATATTCGAATTTCTTCATCGTCGGGCAATGGAACGTCCGCTCCATTATTCTCCTGGTGTTAAGCATCCTCTGCCATTCTGCAGGTTTGAGATATGTTCCTTCCATAATTTTAGTATGCTCTGGGCGTCGGTCACTACAGATTCGACAAGAGTATGCTCCGGTTTTGAAACCTTCCGTTAGGCGCCGCATCTTTGCGTAGAATTTTTGAGCATTACTCCTGTTAGCCAGAGTATCGAGCTCTTCTTATGCACTCAGTTCGGCCTCTTTCCTTTTTGTCTGCAAATGTATATCGTTTCCTTCTTCAACTTTCAGTATCTGTACTATTCGACACGTGCTGTGGTCGATTGTAACGTTTCGAGTTAGGCAGTCTGTTTTCTCTCCGCTGCGACACGGCACTCTTCATCGTATCAGTTGTTCTTTTGCATTCTCCGAAGAGAACGTAAGGAGCTTGCAAAGACGTCTCACAGTTCCCTTATACCGATTGCTCTCAGAGAGCAGCAGTGCAAGTCGAGACAAAAATTGTTCGGCTGTCTGTTGTGATTGCAGCGAACCTTCGCATCTTCCTTGGGTTTTTTGACGTACGACTTTTGTTTCACAGAAGCGGTGCGTATCTTGACTGCAACAATATAGTGGTCCGAGTCGATGTTAAGACCTCGGAGCGTACGCACATCTAAAACACTGGAGACGTGCCTTCGGTCTATCACTACATGATTGATCTGGTTGGTGGCTTTTCGATCCGGAGACAGCCAGATAGCTTGCAAAAGGCAAAGTCGATCAGCCTCACCTTATTTGGGAATGTTAGGCTGAATTTCCCAACCGTTGTGCCAGAGAGACTTTCTTTTCATGGGGGCAACAAAGCAGCAATATGTTGAAGAACTTTGCTTTGATTCGAATTGTGGCTAGACGTTCATGAACCGGGGTGATTGCCAATACTCGGCGACGGAGTCTTCTCTCCCACATCGAATCCCATACTCGCCTCAGTCCTTGTCCCGTCCATCGCATTACTTAGACGGGGTGATGTCAGCCCTTACTCTAACGAGAACATCACCAGCTGGGCATCGGCACCTTCCTAATTTAGGGACCGCACGTTCCAGTTGCATGCCTTTAAATCGTAATCCTTAACACTTTGGCAGGGGTCGCAAAGAAAAGGGAGTGTCTCATCTGAGGCTATTTTCGCCTTTTCATTGGTAGGGTTTCCTACGAAGCGGATCCCAAATTCAGCGCACAACCCAGTGGAGGCGATTTTTCGCCTTCTCACTTTAGCTCGCCTTCAAACGGATGTTTTCTGGCTACCCAGAGGATACTTGGTATAGGACCGGAAGTCGTGAGTTACTTGACTCATATGTAAAAGAATCGTTTCTGGCTACTCTGTAGTGAAGGGTGCTCAGAGAACTTTCCTCACTTGCGTGAACTTCTACACATGACTCCATCCTCCAATCATATTATTATTACTCGCTTATAATCACCACTTTGTGCCACTGTAAAGCGCCACACTTGAATAAATCTAATATCCACTATGTGACACCCCATTCGCTTAGCAAGTGCAATGTCTGCTGGCATTTGTTTAATATTCCAATTGTCATAATGCAACGTAATTTACTACAACTCATACATATGTATGTAGAAAGTGCACATACACACACTTAACTGCGTACTTCAACACACACAAAGAGCCTTCATCACTCACACACACACCAACACAATTTCCCACTCGTGGCATGTTGAACAAAAGTTCATTGCATACGATTATTTTGAGTATCGCACACATACACACAGCCACATGAGTGTCGTTGACGCGCAATTCTCCGAGCATTTTATTTCCACAATCCTTTCTAGTTTTTGCTGCGCACAACTATACGCCGGCCACAAATTCACTACACGCCATTTTTCAACGATGCAAAACCGCAAAATTTTAATTTCTCCGTGCATTGCCATACACTTATTTTAATAATATGCGCGCCAACGGACAGCGGTGCGTATACGCGACATTCACAGCTTGGCAAACAAAGCCACGGCGGCGCTGTATGTGTCTGTGTGTGTGACGTGCTGCTGCGCCAGACATTTGCATTTAAATAAATTGTTTAATTTATGTGAGTAATATGCGGTGAGTGCTAACGTACGAGCGCTTTTTTTGTTTTTGTTTTTGTTGGCGTAGTTTTTTTGTTGCTTTGCAGCGTTTAAAGCACAGTAGGACAATTTCGCTTGAACTCGCCTTTGTCAGCGCAAATGGGGTAGTCAGTCGAAAGTGGTAGACAGTGGCACACTATTTGACCTCATGACAAAATGCGCCGCAGTTAACGCACACACACATGCATACACGCATTTAAACAATACTCAGTACAAGCTTTTACAAACTCAAGCATTGCAAGGCTTTCTATTTTCATTGCATTTTTTTTTGTTTTTTTTTTGTCAGTGTGCTCGCCGCACATGTGTTCGCTGCCGCAACATGTGTTGAAATGTGAACCAGGAAGTGCAGCGCTCTTCCTGCCTTCCTGCCTGCCTGTCCACCTCCATTTCCACAATTGCACGCATACAATTGCAGTGACTTTCATGCTTTAACATTTGTGGCCGCATCATATTTTATATTATTCCGCACCCAACTACCTCGAAACTACCTCCTGCTCTCAAAATTTTCATTTGTAGTTACATGTGTGCTGCCTTTAGTTTCAGTTATTGTTGTCACTTACACCATTCGCCATTCACCATTCACCAAATGCTCGTAATACTAATGTGAGGTCAATAGACGCCGCGACTCGCTGCCATTACAGCGCACCCGCAGCCCAGCTCACCAGCTCGCGCCATTGTAGCCGCTGACGACACTCTGTTGACACGACGAACTTGCGCGCTCATAACGTTTTGTACGAGTTCGTGTGCTCGCGTATCCGCATTTGTTTGTTTATCTTTAAATGCAAATGTTCAAATGCAAATTTACACATAAAGGCGGGTTAGACTATATATGCTTCAATATTTGTGTGTGTGTGTGTGTTTCTTTGTACAATTTCGCTTTAGTGCCATTGAGACAATGAATTCTGTATTTTGTAAAGGGGCGCAATTTAAATTGGCATAAATACAAGCTTGTGCCACAAACGAGTTTATAAGTGCACGTGTGGACACATGCCTCATGTTTAGGGCGATAGTGGTGCTAGTGTTGGATTTTTGAAGGTAAGAAACCACGTATATAAAAAACTATTGCTTGAAATCGTTATACGAGTACTTCAAAAGGCATATTTTCTCAATCAAAGCCCCAACACATCCAAAAATTATTTGTATAATCGATAAGTATCAAAATCAGATTACTTTATTTGCATTATTACTATGGTCATCACATTTTCATTATATAGTATGGTACAACAGATTCTGGAAAAGTTGAAAAGTGCATTTACTTGTAGTTGACGCTTATACTCCTCTGAAAAGAATAATCTAAGATTTCGTCATATTTTTCAAGCAACTCTAAACTAAACGCGAAATTCTGAAGCATTTCCTAAGTAGCTTTTTAATGACAAATTTTTCAATTGAGCTTAGATTAGATTCGAGAAGTAAATGAGGATTATACCATGACCTAGGGTCTATTGTGCCCTCATCTAAATCACAACGATTCAACTAGCCCCAGAAAATTGGTAAATTCGACTGCTAGGTGCTGTGAGATTAATTATGGGCTATTGAGCCTGCGATTTTTTACGTTTGTGGGATTCTTAAATCGAAAATATTTGAATCGTGATGCGAAGCAGCAGGCTGCAGTATTATTTCATAACAGTGTATCTTTGTGCCTAAAATAGATAAATTTGAGCGAAAACTTGGCCTAGCCCATATACAACGAATATCAGTATTTTTAAACATTCGCTTGACTTTACTTTATGTGATTAATTTTACACCCTTTTTTCCCAGGCTTTTATTTTTGCAAGTTGAAAGAGTATAAAATATTTTATTGCACCCGAACTTAGTTATTCCTTACTTGTTTTACTCTTAACACTTCTTCCTAAGACGGTCGGATGCGTTCGCCCTCTCACTAAAACTTCCAACACCCTTCCATTTACATAAATTCATTTTCACGTTCAAAGCTCTCTTCATAATTTATGTGCTCTTACATTCAACAGTGTAACACATGCCTATCAATGTTACACATACCGCTCGCTCGCACACATCGTATCAAAGATCTCTTGATCAGCTATGCGCTCTTTCATTCAGCAGTGTTACACCTGCCTATCAATGTTACATACATACATACTCATTCGTTTCCATATGCGTGACTTAAGCTGTGCGCTCAGCAGGCGTATTGGCTGTGTGCTCATCATTGAGAAATGGTAATGAGAGACGATTGATTGATGGTTTGCATTGTTTTTGCAAATTTTTTAATGTTCGAAGCTGACTTTGAAAATATTCAGCATATAATAATAGTTAAGGAAGAGTTGTTGTTCTAGAATTCATGGAATGCGAAATTAAGGGGAAAATTCCAATTGAGGAATGCAATGTAACAGTAAAAATATTTAGTTACAAGTGGTAAGGAGAGTGGACACACGTAATTCTTGGTTGATGTCGCGAATATTTTTTAAAATCGGTGAAAAGTATTTGTTTAAAGTGTTAAAATGTGTTTTTATTTAATTTGAAGTTAAAATCGTCAATGAATGCGAAAAATCGTGTCGTGAAAGTCGTAATGCGTTAAATTCCTCGAAAGTACGAGTTAAGTGCGTGCTCGGGTTTTCTCGCGGGTGTGTATATCCGTGTGTATATGAGTGTATGTATGAATGTAACAAGCGGGTTGCTACTTGATGCGGTTCTCGGTTGCTTTACGTCGCGTATATCGGGTATTAAGTGCGATAGTGTCCTTAGAAAACTAGCATGCGATATAAAGATAACAAAGCAATTTTAAAAAGGGTGAGTTTGTAACCAAATCATTTGAAATTTATATGTAAAATTTCTAAAAAATCGCATATGTGGGTATGCACATGAGATGTGTGAGGTAGATTTTGTTTACTAAAAATCGTATATGTGAGAAATATTCTACGGGTCATTCTGAACAACTTAACCTTAACCAACCTAAGAGAATATGGATTCGAGCCAGCGATTTTTAAAGTGAATTTGATTAGGGATTATGAAATTTTGTTCGTCGGCTTTAGAGATATCTGAATGAAATTGTATACATAGGTACATTTTATACTCTTGCAAAATGTTGTTACAGAGTTTTATTCACCTAACGACTGTATGCATTACCCAAAACCAGACGAGATAGCTATAAAATAATATATATATAAATAATCAGGGTGACGATAAAAGTTGAAAACCGGTTGACTGTCTGTCTGTCCGTCCGTCCGGACGTGCAGTTGTAACTTGCATAAAAATTGAGATATCTCGATGAAAGTTGGTATGTGCGTTCTTTAGTACAAAACAAAAGTTCGAGTTCGTAGATGGGCGTAATCGGACCACTGCCACGGGCTTTATGCCAAATATGTGTATGAGTTAGTTCTATTTAGTATATGTATAAATAAATTGGCCTGGATTCCGATACTCGGGTAAACTTTTCACACATTAAAGTATTTCCCTGGCTTTGTTTGCTGCAAGTTGCAAGAATATAAAAAAATCGGTTGCGCCCGTATTTATCCCTTCCTTACTTGTTCCATATTTTGTCAAACGGGCTTCGTGATCGTGCTGCATCTTTGTTATAAATATTACTGGAACGGAATCGATAAAACCAAGATAATTCTTATAGTATTAGTAGCATAAACACCTTTCAAATTTTCAGCTGCTTGGCTTGCATTGACGCCTTTATGGAAGAAAAAGTCTAAAATATGACGCAGGTTCTCATCTCTTCTGTATATCTTTGACGCGTGTTCATTCAATGATGAGTCAGGCAATCACAAAAAGGTTTGAAAAGTTTTTCTAATATAAAATCATGTTCTTCCAACGCCATATTGGTTAAGATGATCGTGCTCTTTCAACGGCAGATGCAGAATACTAAAGTCATCTATATAAAGAATAATAAATTGGACCTAATATAAATTATATTTTAATTTTTCTATATGGCCTTCAAAACCTTATGATATATGTATAATAATAAACTTTTAGATTTTATGCTAAATTAGCTTGTTGTACAGAACTGTCACGTTTTTGTGTTGTATTAAGGGCTGGGATTTAAAAATTTTGTATCGCTGTTTTAAGCATAGAATCTTGGTTTGCATGTTTTGGTGTCCAGTACACTCAATTTATAGTGAACGACCATATAGAAAAGCAGTATTTCATTAATTAATATTTAAAACTCTTTTTTTTAAAGAATTTTTTGATTTTTTTTTACCTTTTCTTATTGTCGTGATAATGTTACCGTTACGATTGTGGCACTGTTATTATCAATAGATTGCTTTCCATGTTGACAAATACAGTATGATGCCTTAAGACAATTTTTCAAGTCATAGTACATAGACAGACGACCGTTGTTCGAACAATATTGTTCTGTACTCACAAAAATTCTTATAAAATCTTTCAATTTTTGCATTTCCATGAGTAAAATTCTGGCTCCCTATTTACAGCTAGTGGGAACTAAAAATTTATATAGAGAAGAAATTCGCTTATGAGTCAGGTATTTGACCTAAGAGCTGGTGCTTGCCGAAGCGCACCATTCGAGCAACGAGGCGGCAAAGCAACCTAATATCCGTATTTGCTCAATATTTCAATGTAACGGCAATACTCCATATTCCAGTTGGTATTATTATCCACTACACCTTTAATAAATACTAACGGTGTATTTGTGCAATAATTTACGAGTCGAAATTGGGGTCGCAACATAACAAACAACATACTTCAACAAGCATAAATTTCAAGCACTAATAAATGCCAGCGCACACACACAAGCACACAGCTATATTTACATAGCAACAACAACAACAAACGCTGCGTATAAATATTGGTACAAGCAAGTGTATGAGCGCTCGCATAATACTTCCGACCATTAGTTGGCGTTCATAATATATCACAAACTGTCGTAGATGCTAACAACAAGTGCTTCCATATATGTGTGAGGGAGTGTGTGTGGCATGCAGTTGTGTGTGCCTGTGCTTGCCTTTGTGTGTGTAGTACCTCGGTTATGCCATAAAAATACCAAAATACAAACGAATTTATGCATAAATGGAGACTTGCTGCAAAATAAGGCACAATACGCTACAACAATAATAACAACTACAACAAGCGTCAGTTGGAATGCATTAAGAGAAATAACAAAAACAGAAAAAACTCCATAGGCCGGCAAGCAAAGTTGACGCCTATAGCTGGACAAATGGATCGATGTGGCTTTAAAGGAGCGGGTCTCCAAACCGGCAGACTACACCGTAATGCGCAGCAAGCGGCAAGCAGACAAACTGTAGCAGCGCTGGTGTGCCGTGTGGTTTTGTTTGAGCCACAGCCAACTCACAGGGCAGCTGATTTTTCAGTTTCTACTGCCAATTGCTGTTTGTTTTTGTTGTTGTCTTTGGCTTACTTGCAGCGCCACTGTGCTTTGCTGCTACGCTCCACATGCAGCCCCTAAACATATGCTAGCATATTGAAATTAATTACAGTGGAATGTTCTCGCATTGCAATGGTGTGGCCGAGACAGCAAAGGCAGTCAACAAACACAGACATACACACACACGCTTGTAAGCACATATATGCAGCTCGCAAGCAAATCTACATAAATATGCATAAATGTAGAAATTCACATGCAAAATTTATACGCAGGCCGAAAGTCATTCGTTGCAACTCTTTTACTGCACTTAATGGCATTTACACACACACACACACACATACCTGATATCAACGTCCAACAATACAGCATAGTCTCATACACTAAGATAGCTTACATGCATTTGTGTCTGTGTTTGTGCCACATCTGAAAATATGCACATTCATTTGCTAAATTCCAACACAAAAAAGCAACAATAACAACATACAAAATGCCAGCAAACCTTTGCTAAAGCAGCAAACTGCAAACTTGCACTAATAACTCCGGCTGACACTCCAGCACAATAAAGTGTACCCCTTGAATGTTTCCACCAACAAACACACATACATGCATATGTGGTGATTATGCACATTCCTACGAACACATATTTATATACGCACTCACATATTTATGTGCATATTTGTATGTATGTATGTATTTCCTGTTTGCAACTGCAAATTTCTATGTGTTTATTACTTGTGCCCATATTGCATTGGTGTAGGTAATGGGGTCGCATAACTGCAATTATCAGTCGTCTCCGTTGCATATCGACAATTGCCGTTACAATGCGGTTTCCGTTGCTTCAACTCTTCCTGCCTTTATTTTTTCCATAAAGGCGGTGGATTTACATATTTCTTTGACGGTATAAAGGGTGTGCTTACATTTCGATTTTCCGGTTTTTCAGTTTGTGTGTTTTAAAAGGCATGCCCTGTGTAAAATTAAAAAAAGAAACAGTTAGTAATACCCTTAAAAATAACCGACTGATTAATGATTATCGATAACTCAAATAGCTTTTGAGTTACAGCCTTCTAAAATGGAACCACTCACTCCAACCAGCTCCATCATTTTGACTTTAAACGCATTTTTCTTAAAACTACATTTTTCAAATAACGGATCATTTGTTTCCGAGCACCCAATGAAGAAAACTAAAAAACTAACAGATTTTCCTGCTTTTTCTTTATCTAGTTCTTCATAGAATAACGTTTCAGTTATTTGATATCATCAAAATTAAAATTTTTTGCGTCAAAACTTACCAAAATTTATAGCAGAATTCAACTCTTCGTAAAAGCGGTCGTTTTCTACACTATATACTTATACTATATTTTACTATAAGTTATTATATTCTGCAGTGAAAAGTGGTTTCAAGCAAAATTTCTCTTCAGAGTTTTTGAATTTTTGCAAAGGTCTGAGTTTTTGGATGTCTATGATTTATAACTTCTAGTAATTTGGACTTATTTCCAAACCAAGCACGGAGATCGAAAATACCCACGGTTGCACCTAGTTGAATGCGGTGTTACAATAGGAACTGGGTCGACTATTTGATCTAAGTTAACTTTTTGAGTGTTGTTAACATATTTTGTTCTCCTTGAATTGTTATCTAAGCCAATTCGCCAAGGTATTAATCAGCCGCTTCAGTGTTTTGAACATCTAGTACTATACTACAAGTTCAGAGCTATAATATTTAACATCGAAATCAACTGAACTTGTGAAACGGTTCTCCATACTTGGAAGTGATCGTTTGTATTAAGTCTGCCCCGAAATTTTTAACGTCCAGACAGAAATGTCACTAAGACGATATAGCCGTATTCATCTGTACACATAATCGTCTGTCTGTATATTATCTCTTAGTTTTTGAGATAGCGATCTGAAATTTTACAAACATCATTTTCTCATCAAGAGTTTTCTTATTGCTCGGAACTACCAATATTGGACCTCTACAGCATATAGCTGCCATACAAACTGAACGATCAAAATCAAGTTGTTTTTATTTAACATGGTATCTTCACATTATTAGGCATGGATTATTTTATAAAAGCATGGTACAACCTCCAAAGAAATCGTTCAGATTGAACCACTATGGCTTATAGCTGCCATACAAACTTACCGTTAAAAGTCAAGTCCTTGTATGGAAAACTGTTTTATTTGACAAGCTATCTTCACGAAATTTGGCACAGATTATTTCTAGGTAATGGTACAACCTTCAAAGTCATTCAGATCGCATCAATACTTTTGATCATACAAACTAAACGATTTGGTATATATAAGTTCTTGTATTTTAGACTTAAAACAACCGTTATTTTAATGATTTGACATAAAAATCAAGTTTTTCACGAAATTTGGCACAGATTATTTTTTGAGGCAATGGTACAACCTCCAAAGAAATCATTCAGATCGAACCACTCTTGTATGAGAAACTTTATATTTGAAGAGATATCCCTATTTATCTTAGATTATTATTCAAAGCAACGATACAAACTCCGAACAATTTTTTCAAATCGGATCATTATAGCATATAGTTGCCGTATAAATCAAGTCCTTGTATTTATTTGACAAATCTACACGTGAACTGCCATGGAGTATTGTTTCCACACAAATTTTACTACTATGACGTATAACTCCGTTAATTTTATTTCTTGGCTTTCTTAAAGAACACCTATCTTAGTTGTCCAGCACCCTGTATTTATAATTGAACGCAGAAACACACAAATAAATAGCGACTGCAACTTCAACTAATTCGAACTGCCATGCAATTGTTTCGAAAAGTTTTCCAGCAGCAGCATTTATAAGCACACACTTATGCACATATAAAATCCAGAGCCTAAGCCAGTTGCGTGTAAGTACAGTTATGCGTATGCCTGTATATAATCCACTTCACATTTAAGCTTATGCAAACGTATATGCAACTATCAGCTGCTACAATTATAGCCAAACACACACAAACAACTGCAAATGCAAAGCCACATTCACACACACACACAAATATATACAATTGGCAATGCGCTCATTGCTTGCAATTTCTTGTTCTTAGCAGATTTTGCAGTTCAATTTACGATTTGCAATTTGCAATTGTTCTAATATTTTGACATGTACGCAATTGTCTAGATTTATTGGCCTATTATTACTGTAATTAAAGCAACTGTATGCACTACCGTTGGCAAAGCGTAGGCCCACTTAGAAATGTATGTATATGTGTGGCGGGTGCAAATACGCAGTGATTTGCATAGCCAAATACATATAAGTGTGTAAATATGCGTGTGTGTGTGTTAGTTTTCCCAGAGTTATAACTGTAAGCTGCCTATGTATTTTAGCCGAGTTTTGTAAGCCTTTGATGCGTGTGTGTGGCTCTTCAGCAAAACATTTTTACTGCCTTTCGCTTGGCTTTGCTTTAGTCGCTCCAGTGTTTTTAATTCAATGGCGTATGCATTACAAATAATTGAAATTCAATTTTCTATTTCTATTAAATATTTAAAAAACATTTTGCAATTCTTTCTGCAGCAAGAAATTCTATTGTGCGTAAATATGTGAGAAATAGTAAATTCGCTTTTACAAAACTTTCACAATTCTTACTGAAACAATTTCTACTCTACAAGCAACAGAAATGTTGGTTTTGCTGAAATAATTTGCAAAATCCAATAAAAATGGTGCTGCAAAAATTGTATTCACCTCCTGTTTGGGTAATGTAGGGAGAAATATAGTAAATAGTATCTTGTGAGAGCCTGAAGGAGGAGCAAAATTGGATTCCTTTCTTCCGAATAAATAGTGTTTATAAATAAGTAAAGAAGTACAGCTTCTCCAATAAGAACTAGTAAACATAAGTACATTATTAATCCAATAGTTAGGTTTATTAATCTGTAACTCGCATTGTTTAAATAAGGCGAACATAAAAGGCAAATTGTGAAGTAGTTTTTATATTCCTTGTACTGTAATAGCCAATTACGCGCAATTTTGGTTTCATTGAAATCGATTCAATAATTTTTTATGTCTACGAAGCACTAGTCTTTTGGAAAGGGATCGCTGATAATATCGCACCAATAATGGAAATCAGGCATATTAGAATTAAACTCCGAAAAAGAGAAAATTTATATGTCTGGCTACTTCTACTGAGCGTACTATCCACCAAACCATCGACTGGATAGACCACATCCAGCACGCATTGAAGAAAACATGGCAGTCGTAGCTGAGAGTGTACACGAAGACCGTAGAGAGTCGATTCGGCGCCATTCGCAGTAACTCGGACTAACATATAGAAGACTAGGCGCATTTTACGTCGAGATCTTAAATTGAAAGTGTACAAAAAACACCTTGTGCAAGAACTAAAGACGCTCGACTTTTCCGAGCGACATCGCTTCACTCTATGGGCTCTTGAAAAGTTCCCAGAAGATCCGACGTTTCAAAGCCAACTTTTATCAATAGTTGAGGCCCATTTCTGGCTCAATAGTTACGTGAACAAAGCAAATTTGCCGCATTTGGGACGAAAAGCAACCTGAAGATATTCAAGAGCTGTCATTTCATCCAGAAAAAAGCAACGGTTTGGTGTGGTTTATGCGCAGTTGGAATCATCAGTCCGTATTTCTTCAAAAATAATACCGATGAGAACGTCAATGGCGACCGTTATCGCGCCATGATAGCCGACTATTTGATACCTGAAATTGAAGATCGTGATCTTGGCGACATTTGGTTTCAACAAGGCGGCGCCATTTTCCACACATCGCAACAGTCAATTGATTTATTGAGAGGGCACTTCGGTGAGCAGATAATTTCACATTTGAGGTAGGTCGATTGACCACCAAGATCATGTAACATCACACGGTTAGACTGCTTCCTGTGGGATCTGTTAAGTCTAAATTCTATGCGGACATTCCGCTGCGATTCAGGCCTTGGAGAAAACATCAAGCGTGTCATTCATTAGTTACCAGTCGAAATGCTCGAACGAGTCATCGAAAATTGGTCTCAACGTGTGGACCATCTGACACGTAGCCGCGGTCTACATTTGAAAATGATAATCTTCAAATATAATCTTTCTGTGAAAAATTAGGGAACCTCGAAATGGATCACCCATTATAAGAAAGTTCATCGTCAATTGGAAGGTGATACACCCTTCATTCAGTATTGGAATCGTTTTTTATTCAGATCCGCTGCATAACTGGAAAGCGCTATAGCCTCGTTTTAGTATTGGCATTGTTCTCTATGTTGAACTGCTATATTAACCTGGTAATATTGAACTTCTTTGGGGTTGTTTTGCAGACAATTCTCGTAATTGTAGTAGTTCGAACCTTAAATTTTGGCAGAGAGGTGGGTGTAGTTCATCTCCTCTGAACACATCCATACATATGTCGCAATATATAACTAGATCAGCTAGATCCACTGCAAAGTCTGATTTGATGCGCCGTCTAGGTTCCGTTGTCTTATGCGTCCTTGGTTGAAATATCATACGAGACTCAAAAATCACATATATAAATCCTTTATACTTATATGTACATATATCAAAGGTTTGAGAAATCAAGCAGATCTTCTATATTTGGAACTCCAGCCTAGTTAAGAAGGAAATGAATACAAGCAGTATGGTAATAATGGCTTTCAATGATTTTGAAAGGGCAGAAAGATCTAAGAGACAAAGTAGTAAATTAGATGTGTGATGAGGTTCCTCAAGGTTCTATGAGCTTCAAGGGATGCAAGGTTTTCGAACTTAACAAAATTTACGCCAATTTTAGTAAATCCAATGCTGTTGTAGGCAAAGCTTTAAGCATAATTTATTTTTTTTTTTAGCTTTGCTGTTTAAAGTTATGCAACTGCATTTTCAGAGTTCCACTTTTACTCTAAATTTTGCTACATAATCAAGATGAGTACTTGTAATACAAAAAATGAGCTTTCCTACCATTAAGTACACACACACACACACACATAGGCAAAATAAGCTAGTGAAAAGAACTCCCGTTTTGGACTATGCTCAATGCTGACACATTTTCAGTTTCATCTGCATCATTATATGGCGCACAACTAAGCGACAGCAACAACAACAACGGCGCAATAAAACAGCTAAAACGGTAAAAGAGGCGACAAGCAACCAACAGTGGCCCGCAACAAAAGCAAACATGAAAGGGGCCTCACACACGCTTGTGGCGACTATGGTAGCGCAGCAAGTGTGCCGCATGAATGTGCAACACTTGACAATTCATGCCAAAGGGAAACGTAAATTGAAAGTGTTGTCAGCTAAAAGTGGCGAAGCTGAGTCAGTAGTGTGGTGGCAGAGCAGCGGAGCGCTGGTAGCGGGGCATGAGTCAAAACAATGCATGGCAGCACAGAGAGAAGGCAGGCAAACAGTAGCGACAGTGTTGGAAATGTTGCACAAATATGCAATGTTATATATGCAGCAAAGAGAGACTGTGTGTGTGGCAAGCTTGTGACTGTGACCGTCCAAGACTGCGAGCGTGCCGTAAACAGAAATGCACACACATACACACATGCTGCAGCACATAGCAAAGCGTAATAATGTTGCAACAATAAATTGGAATGAAAGTCATCAAAAAGCCACCCACTTCATTAATGAGCGTCTGCCAGCCAACCAGCCCGGCTGGCAAGCAGTTAGGCCCGCTTGCTGTGTGGCAACTTGCCGAGCAGCGACAGACAGCCACAAAATAACGCACACAATTTCTTTGGCTCGCAAATACCGCCGGCTTGCTACTGATTGTGCTGAGAAATGCATGCAACATATGCTGTTGGCATGCCGAAAAATATCGCACAACAACAAAAGCAGCAACAAACACTGTCAGCAAGCAAGCAAACTTGTCCTCAAATCATCGTGCAACATCAATAATCAGGCGAGCCTCACATAACTGTGTACAGTCACAGGCAGGAAAAAACCGCATATTTTGCGAGTGAAAAAAACGGAAGCATAAAAGTCTTGCAACAAATGTGCATAATTTTGCAATGACTTTGGCATGCAACAACGTGCAACATTGCAGCACAAAGTCGAGCGTTGCAAGTTGCCGCATTCATATGTGAAAAATTAAGAAGATAAGTTGATGCATTTCTCTCATGACCATGGCGTGGCAGTGTGTATGTGCATGTGAGTGGCAGCTGCAGTGTGTTGTCGCAATGCACAGGCGCTGCTTGTGTGAACCTAGATAATGTGGCAAGAAATTTTTACACAATGACTTACTGCAATGCTGCAGCGAATTCTCAATGGCCAAAATGGCAAATAACTATGCCGCTATGCATAAGTTTGCGTAAGCACCTACGGCGTTGCAAGTGTGTTTGTATGTAAAGATGTGAACGTGAGAGCCGTTACCCTGTGAGAAGAAGGTGCTGTTAACGCTGGCATTTCTAATTATTAAAATTATGCCAATTTATGTTATTTTATGTTATCTTATGTCTTGTCATGCTACGTTATGTTATATTATTTTATGTTATGTTGCGGTATGTTAAGTTATATTGTGGTATGCTCAGTTATGTTATGTTTTCTCTGCTTAAGAAATGTTATGTTAAGTTATGTTACGATATGTTATGTTACGTTACGTTATGTTATGTTATATAATGGTACTTAAGTTATGTTATGGTATGTTGAGTTGTATTATGTCATCTTATTTTATGAAATGTTATGTTACGCTATGTTATGTTAAGTTACGTTACATTAAGTTGTGGTAGAATAAGTTGTTTTATGTTTTTTTTTTTATTTTATGATATTTTATGTTATATTAAATTACGTTACGATATGGCACGTTTGATTAGGTTACGTTACATTGCGTCATGTTAAGTTAAGTAATGTTATTTGCTATGTTAAATGTTGTTGTGCTATGTTAAGATAAGTTAACTTATATTATTTTATTTTATGTTGCGCTATTTTAAATTTTGTTATGATAATATAAATTAAATAATATATTATATAATGCTACGTTATGTTAAGTTGTATGTTATGTTATGTCATATTCATTTGCTCAATATTTTCTGGCTTTATGAAATATTATGTTATTTTAAGAGACTTTACTTTCCGTTAAGTTACGTTACGTTATGTTATGTTATGATATGTTATGTGGTATAGTATTATTTTGAGTTTTCTATAAAAGTTAATTCGTAGTACTTTACTTCTACTAAGCACTTCTGGAAAACTGCACATTATCGCAGTTATGCATCATTTTTCCCCGGCCACCAGCTTTACAATAAATATTTTAACAGTTGCATAGTCCAAAAACTTATTTTTTCGAATCGTTTTATCTCCATTCGCTCTTCTTAAAATCCACTGTATTTTCCGATAGGGTCCGGTTAGTGCAACTACCGAAAGGAATTTTTCAATGTGTTGCACGTTAGCGTCATTGTCATCTCTTAGTGTTGTTTGTTGCTATTGTTGTTGCTACAACTGCTACAACATTTTGTCAACGCTCACAGACATTTGCCGCACACCCAACTTGTATGCGCCAACTTTGTGGACATTATTGTCATACAAACATCACCACAGGCCTGACTGGCTGCTGCGAGCCACCAGTGCGTATACTTTACCGCTGACTGCACTTCCTTTTGCGACTGTATTGCCCATAGCGTTTGAATGCGGCCAGCTAGAGTACTGCCGTTTAAGCTGCAACATGTAAGCAACTGTAGATTAATGCATTCCCACTTACAATAACAACAATTGCAGCAACTACTTCGGCAACAATAGCAGCAACACGCGCCGTAGCAGAAGCTATGTTGGCGTCTGCGCTTAAACACTGTCACATAAGCAGCAGCAAATCGGCTGTAGGCCTTTAAGCACTGTGCCTATGTTGCCTTCTAAGGTGGTATATGTGTATGTTTGCGTGTGTGTGTATGTGTAATGCCGCCTGCTTTTGCTGTCTTTGTGCTGCCTTATAGCAAAGCAGCTGCCACATAGTCGGATGCTCAAGCATAGCGCGCTTGCATGTATGTGTAATGCTGTGTGTGTGGACACATTCCAGCGCCTGCAACAGCTGTCCAGTTTGGTTTTGGTATGCTTTTGCGTTTCGGTTGAGTGACAACCTCCAGGCGGCAGCTTCGAATGCCTCATCACTCTTTGCCGCTCGCACACACACACACACACACTTACATGCAAGTATTTGCTTTTCTTCGCCTGCTACTTTAGTTTGTGGCATCCTGCTGCTATGCTTGCAACATATGTCGCCGATCTATTTACAGCATTCGTAAGCGTCTATGCGCCGGTATGCTTGTGTGCCACTTGCTTGGCACAACAACTTTAATTAAATTTTTGCGCAAAGTTCTTAAATTAAATGCAGAACTTTCAACAACACTTCACGCTGCCAAAATACCTATCAACAACTGCTGCAGTTAGCCGCCTAAAGCCTCGGGCACAGCCATATGTTGCACACACATGCAAGAGTGTTTAGCTGTCAAGTTTTGTTGCTGCTGTTGCTAATGCAAAAACTTGTTGTCGTTGTTGTTTTGGCAACTGTTTTTATGTTGCGTTCTTTTGTACTTCCGTTGTTGTTATTGCTACTTGTTGTTTTTGCTTTCATCGTTTGCGTAGCCGGTTGTTATGCTCTGCCTCTGCTCGATCCTCCAGCCGTTCATGCCGGCATTCTTAGCTGTCTTTTGTAGGCTTTTCTGCAATTTCCTGCCTTTTCGTACCGCCTGCCCCTCCCCTTCTCCTTTTCGCCTTCTACTTTTCCCATAAATGCGGCAAAGTTAATTGTGTTTGTTATTGTTTTCTTTAGTTTATAACCACATCAAATTACTGGCAATAAATCTTCGTGTGAAATTTTCAATGCATTTCGCCAGCAGCAGCTGCACCGCTTTGCTAACAACAAAATCGATTATTATATGAACAATTAAGACTCTCTGTGTGTTTAGTGTGTGTGTTGTATGTGTCTATGAATACTCTAAATACTTTTTGTTTGAGTTTTCACTTGAAATACCAATGCATTTGCTGTTAGCACTTGTTTAAAGCTTATGGCTTATAATGAAGAGAAAATAAAAGAGTTACAAAAATAATCATTTTTGGTTTAGAAAATCCACATCAGTTCGTGCCTCTTTGCCCCGTTGAGGGTTTTCCTTACACTTTGATCAATACCTGTTCATATTTTTAGCACTACCGGCAGAGTTTTTTCACTTCATAATATGTTTAAAAGAATTATAATGAATTCCATAGGCGTAGCATTCTTATTAATTCTACCAACATTTCTCAGGGCTATTGAGACAATGTGGTCGCTACTTAGACATATGGATACTGGGACCTTATTGTGCCAACTACATCGGAGTAACAGGCTACATGCCGTAGAGGCAATAATTTGCAGAGTAGTTCAATCTGTGCTTCCTAAGGCTCCACTGACCAGTATAAATCTTAGCATGATATGAAAGAGCAGAAGACCTGCATTCATTTCTATATAGCAAAGAAGACCTCCAAATTTTTAAACACTATTTTATAATGGCAAGCAACTTTTTAGGAAGCTTTTGATATGGTAACCTCTATCACAAAACTGAAACGAAAGTCTTGAGATCAGGAAACTTAAAAAATTAAGCAGACAATTAACTTGCATTTCCTTGCAACGAGGTTAGATGCCTTAAAGTGGTTGAAACGCTAACAAGGTATTGCATGTTTTTGTAGTATTATGACTGGCTGTTGCATTCATGATATGAATTGGTGACTGAGTCCATACTCGATTTCTTGTACAATAAATCAATAATGACGCGTCTACGGCAATCATCTGCAAAGAAATATGACCTTTTCGAGCAATGCAACCACAGTCTTCGCAGTGATTTAAAGAATCCTACGGAAGTGCTCTCGAAATTTGGATTTCTTAGATCTCTGGCTTCATCAGAAGCTGGTAACTATTTGGTTAACATTAATCATCAAGTCTAAGTAAGCTCTATAATTTATAGTCAAAAAATCAACAATAATTAGTCATTCGGGGGGTCCAAGCTGTGATTTGAAGAACTATAGAGTTACATTTGCTTAAAGTCTAGTTTACTAATAATCTATCATGGTTCTCACAATTAATATAAAGTGTGCTCCATTTCGAGGTTCCCTACTTTTTAGAGAAAAAACCACAGAAATTTCAAATTGAATAGGGAATATTTATCTTCATTCGACAGAATTATTTTTTGAAGATTACTTCTTTCAAATGTTGATCGCGACTATGTCTCAGATGGTCAATCCGTTGAGTCCAATTTGCGATGAATCGTTCGAGCATTTCGACTCCTAACTGGCAAATGATCGATGATTCCAAAGACCCACAAACTACACCAAACTGTTGTTTTTTCTGGATGAAATGGCAGTTTTTGAATCACTTCAGGTTGCTCTTCATCTCATATGCGGCAATTTGTTTACCTAGCCATTGAGCCAGAAATGGTCTTCATCTCTGAACAAAATTTGGTTCGAAAACATATGATCTTCCTGGAACTTATGAAGTGCCCATTACAGTTTTAGCTCTGCCTTTAGTTTAGACTTTTTTTTAATTTTAGTATTGGTTCTACTAAGACTAATTCATCAATATTTTGGGCACAACGAGATGCGCTGCCTTGGAACATAGAATGCTACTGGATTATTTAAAATATTTCTTTATTTCACAGAGGAAGTTTTAAATAAGTTGGACTCTCCGTTTTGAAGACGATAATTAATAGGTTTTTGTATTAAAGTACGTTGCCAGTCCGGGTCAAATTTGATCAGACGGATTTATATCGCTTAAAAATATATGTGAATTTATATCCCACTCAACTTATAGCATAATGATAAGGAACTCTTTCCATACACTTCCGTCAAACAAATCGCTCACATATTAAGTGTGATTCGATTTGATTAAATTTGATTTTGATTAAAAAAGCGAAGGCAATTTCACCAGCAAATGCAATCAATAATTAAAAGCGTCAAATAAATTAGAAATTTTACCTTCCATTCATGCAGCACATGCAATGATTGATGTCGCATGCGAAGCTTTAATTAATTGCCACGACAAAGTATGGCGAAATGCTTATGGTTGTGTGTGCCAAAAATGTTGCTTGTTGCTACACGAAAAAACCACAGGAATATCTATGTATAGTATCTGTTTCATAGACCCATTTGTGCCCATACCTATTATAAAATTGCGGCTCTTTAAACTGTATTGATGGCTCGGTGCAAAATAGCTTCGCGTTAAAAATTCCACAAATAAAGGACATTGCAAAGTTGCATGCAACAATTGATTGCGTGCAAGAGATCACAGCGTCAAAAGCCGCAAAACGCATGCAACGCGTCGAACGCAACCGAGCCAACTGAGTGACGGCTGATGAATGTTCTGACCTGACGACTCAATGCCACGATTTGATTGTTATAGACAATGTGGCAGAATACGATGTTCAATTAGGGTGGAACTAAAAACTAAAAAATTAATTTAATGTTGAAATATACAAAATATTTTAAAATAATTAAGTACAAAAATATAAGAAATGCGCTAGAATTTTTGGACATTAGGGTGGTTCTTAATACAATATAATATACTGCATAAAACATGTCAACTTACCTTACAAATTAAAAATAACATAAAAATTTTGACATTTTTATTATAATACCAGATTTTTTATGTAAATACATTAGGGTGTGTACAAAATATTTACATAAATAGATAAAATTTAACATTTTAAAATATCTTATAACGGTGCATAGAGTGTAAGTCAGCACATAAATGCATTTCTTTGTGTTTGCATTAAGGTGGTACTAAATATACGGAAAAATTTTTGCTTTTTAGGTTACTTAGAATTGCAAAATAACACGTATGCTTACATCTTTTAATAGCAATTATTTTATTTTAACAACTTTAGCGGTTTTTGACACATTAAGGTGGTACTAAACATTTTGAAAAAAAATATTCACACTTTCTGACACGTAATACTTACATTACTTTAGTATCAGAAATTAAAAAAAATATGCACCTATTAGGGTGTGTGCAAAATATTTTATTTAAAAAATTAAATTAATTTTATTTGAAATAAAGAAAAAAAAGATAAGAACTTTCCTGGAAGCTTATTATTTTTAACATACCTGCCAGCTTTTGTTCGCATTAGGGTGCGCCTAAATTTTTTAAGCGAAAAAGTATTACCTTTCAATTTTAAATTCATATAATGAAATCCCTCGCCACCCTAACCGAAATAAATTTGTAAACACCGTCCAAACCGTTCACTAGCAAATTTCACACGCGGCAAGTGTGGCCAGAGCTCATTTGGAATTTGGCTGCCGGCACTTTTTGGTTTTATTTTAAATCGTGCAATTATTTTCGGAAATTGGATTTCGGTTTTGCCGCCTATTTGCAAAGGTGTTGTTGTGCATGTTGTTATTATTATATATACATTCACATACAACGCTGCACATGGTACTATTCGCTTTTGTTTGATTGAGCTGTTGCTATTCGACTGCTGATTGCCGACTTCCTACCATTGCAGGCGACTGCTACCGCCGTCCGTAATAATCAAATACTTAAAATCGTAATTGCAAAACCACATAAAATAATTTGGCTGCAGTCAAATGTATAATTTTTGCACATGGCTGTGCTACAGTTCTGCTTGTTGTAGCTTGTTGTGAGCGGTTAATATGAGATTTTCCGCAATGATTCGAAATAAAATGTTTTCGGTTTTAGGCGGGAATGAGATTGTGTTAATTTTGTATGTGAAATGCGGACTTGCAGCTCAGTTTAAATGAATTTATAGGCAATCGAAATGGATTATTTGAATAGCATTTGCATAGCGAACACATAAATTCCAGATGGAAAGTTTGAGCTTAGTTGACCAGTACTTTGTTTCCAAGTTGGACGAAGCGGAGATGTTTAGAAAATTATGGCCTGTTTAAGTATGTTTCAATTTTCTGGGGAAAGAGAAGGCAGTAATTACAATCCAGTGCAAGCAAAGGTAATTGTAGATAGTCTTTTCATCACTTCATGCAAAAAGATAAACAAGGAGAATGGTTTTAGGAGTTTCAATGCCGTGCTTACAATTCAAATTTTAACATATCTGTCATTGATTTTCCTCGAGAAGGGTTTTTTAACAAAAGTCGTTTTTTTATTCAACATAGTTCTCTTCAAGGTCAATTTTTTTCTGTAGTACAATTAGTCCTTCGCTTCAAAATGGACCTCAGTTTCGACGATCATTTCTTCATTCGACGAAAACTCCTTCCTAGCCAATATTCCTTTGAGATCTGAGAGCATGAAATACTTGCTGGGAGTCAGATCTGGAAAACACGGTAGACACGGAAACAATTCGCAGCCCATTTTATGGATGTTTGCCATCGTCCTTACTGACTTGTAACACAGTGCAGCGGTCTTGGTACCACAGCACTTTCTTTTTCTTCAAATGCGGACATTTTTCGGCGATTTCGTCCTTCAAACGGACAGAATTTTATTCTATGCACATTTCAAAATACAGACGCCATAACATTGACAGCCGACTGTTCCATTTTTCTTCGCTTTGGAGGGTTCATCGTGTGCGTTTCACTCGGATGACAGTCAATTGGACTTCTGAGTGCAATGATTGAGCCGGGTTTCATCCATTGTCATATATGGAGGCAAAAACTCGGGTTTAGTAGTCTTTTACATCTCCATACACAGCTCAGAATCATGAACTCATCGTTGGATATAATCGCTCAAGTCGCGGCTCTAACCGCTCAACTCTAGTCAGCCTAAGGATCATTCAATAGTGTTGTTAAGGTTCAGTTAAACTTCAAGCAGATACAGCAATAATAGCTTTGAAGCGGAAGCGAGCTTATGGTCATACTCGCAGTACTAATTAATATGATTAACGTGATTCTCAGATTATTGCTATAACATCAAGCTTTAATGGTCTCAGTTAAGCAGTTCAGTTTTTTTTTATAATTGTATATTGATTTGATACTTCAACCTATTTCATTCCAGTAAAAACTTACAAAACTTAGACAAGTAGCTCCAAAAATGTCTCAATATATCGCAAAATTTCCTAAATGCTTCCAAAGCCTTGAAACCGTCAACCCACTTCTCCGTACAAAGCCTCCACCAACAACACACGTAGCAGCTGTACCGCCGCGACCAACCACGCGCACTTACCGAACCCAAAGCATATCCGCTGCCATTATAGCAACCAAAAATAAGCAAATAAAAATAAATTGTAGGAATATTAAAAAATTTCTCAAGAAATGTGAAATCCATTTTGCCGCCAATGCAACGCGCCATTTCCGTGGGCGATAAGTCGCAGACGTTGCGCATTTTACTTGGCAGCCATCGCCTACGTTTCCTCGCCACACAACGCCAAGTCGTGTGTTGTCGGTGTGCAAAGCGCCGCTTGCCACTTTTCCGCCTTTTCGCGCGATTGCATTCGCCTTTAGTTCCGCCGATTTAATTCAATTTTCAAAACAGAAATTCCACGGTTAATAGAAAAATGTTGCAACTGCAATGCCTCGTTGCGCCAGCATTGTGTGCGAGCGTCAAAGTGTGCCACTTACACGTGCGTCTGTGTGTTTGTGTGTGTGTTGGTGTATGTGTAAGTGCATATTGCTGGCGCTGCTGCTTTGAACGCGGCGATCCGGTTGAGCTCAGCGAGTGGCCAGCTTAGTACCCTTAAGAGTGTGCAACAAACTGCTTACTTATGCCTGATCCTATTTTCCAGCAGCGATTGCTACAATACACACACACACACAACAGCAACAGCAACAATAATATTAAAGCATTAAGCGCAACAACAGCAATAACTGCAAGCACAAAAGCGTCTAACGAACTATATCATCTACTGGTGCACGCTTTCTTGTTGCTTGCTTACTGGCTGTTATTGTTGTAGTTGTTATTTTTATATTTTACTTAGCTACTTTGCTGCCATTGCCGGCACTCACATGAGATTTGGCACCATTAAAATGGATTTCATTGCAATTCAAACTACTCTAACGCATTACAACCTTCCATATTTATGTGTGTGTGCACTAGGGTGGGTCAAAAATTATTCATTTTTTTCACTTAATACTTCGAAAAATTGGTTGGTAGGCAACTCAAAAAAAGTCTCTCCGACTATAGGCTCTTTATATTAATAATAAGATCATCTACTTTTTAAACTTTCCACTTTTCTACCTCAAAAAATTTTCACCGTGTATCAGCTCTTTATATTTTTAGGTAAAGGTTTTCCATTTTTCACTTTACTATTCCTTATTATCGGAAAGAAAAATGTTTACATCACAGTATCTGCTTTAAAAAAATATATATATTCACTTTTTTTCAAATCAAATTCTCTACGAAAATGTTCTCATAAAAGTTTTTCGTAAGCCTGAAAGCTTGTTGAGCATTGCCTTGAGTTGTCGACCAACCAATTTTTCAAAGCATAAAGTGGACAAAATAATCGATATTAAT
Source organism: Bactrocera neohumeralis (assembly GCF_024586455.1). Lineage (NCBI taxonomy): Eukaryota > Metazoa > Arthropoda > Insecta > Diptera > Tephritidae > Bactrocera > Bactrocera neohumeralis. The sequence continues at coordinate 78,347,064 of NC_065923.1, read as the reverse complement.
TTTTCCACCCTAGTCTACAGCCATATACCCTTACACACAGTAATGCTCCATCATACTCTCTCGCATACATGCCACAACTTCCAGCTCGCTCGGCAACATTTTATATATTAATAGTTTTTTTGGTCAGCACTTTATCGGCTATTTTATTTTCGACTAACGCACACGCATACACACACACACTTCCAGGCGCAAGCGTACGCTCCATAAAATACAGCGAAATTGCAGAATTAAAGTGGAAATTTAGTGCCAAAACTATTATCGATAAGACCAAATGCACACACTCCATGCTCGGCGCTCTGTCGCTAAGCATTTTGTGCTATTTTTTCCAAATTGTTATTTTTCATACTATTACTATTTATTTTTGTTGTGGTATTTATTTTCTCTTGCTTTAGTTATTTTTCAATTTCGCACTCTTCACTCGCTGGCCAATTTTTAGTGTCTGATTTCATTTAGTTATATTTTATACTTGAAGTTTTTATCATCAAATTCTTTTATCGTTTCGTTCTTTTCATTTGGCTTTGCTTTACGCTCTGCGATTGGCTAAGTATGAGTTATGTTTATTGGCAATCGATTTGTCCATATATGTAAGGGAATGGTAAAGATAGGCTGCAGTGGTCTCACTAAATCGAGATTATTATATTATTATTGCGTTCACATTTGGTTGAGTGGCCGTGGCGAGTATGTTCTGACTTATGCACAACAAGTACGACCAATTTTCAGCTTATTGGAAGATAAACTCTTTATTTTTCGGCGGAGAATATTAAACAATCTGTGTGAAAAATATTTTTTACTCAGTATCTTTTTTCGATATAAAAGAAAACTTATCTATATGGAGCTAAATCAAATTTCCTATATGATCGTTAGAGCTACGTTCTGGTAATTTAAATTTTACCCAAGCCGCATACCATATTTAACGTTATTATAGTCTACATCTAGGCGCATTTAGCCAAGTCACCTACCACTTCGATCATATGTTTACTTTCCTATACTTCTGGTAATACCGTCACAATTCCAATAGTATATTCGACATCAACTTTTGTTTCTTGTTCTGTTGAGAAGAGAAGGCCATATGCCTTTCGAGCAGGAACTAAAATGATGACAAGGCCTTTCCTTAAAGCTTTCTGGCTCTAACAGAGCATCTGCTTTAAGTCTTACCTACTCACTTAAATATTTCAATAGGAGGTATAGTTGCGCCATAAGGTATAAAAGGGGCTGTGTGACATTACAAAGGCAGCGCCGTCTTCCGACGTTTCCCACAATGAGAGCGAGGTAAGGAAGCACAAGCTTTACGGCTGGAGTCACAAGAGGAGACTATAGAATCTCTTTTATACGAATGCAAAGCTTTGTATGGAAAAAAATCGTAACTATCGGTCGAGGATTTCTTGACGATATTTCGGATGTTGCGCAGATAAAACTTCTCGTACGAATGAACTTCACCAGAAGAAGGGTGTGGTTCAGAGAGGAGTTAATAGAGTAAGGGGACTTTAGTGCCAGTGATTTTATAAAGAACCTCCTAAAGGCCTGGGTGCGTCGTCACTCCCTACCTATTTACCTACTCGCGGCTAGATTCACTCTCTCGTAGAGGAGCGGAAACCTTCAATACCATATTTGTGGCGGCACAGCAGATTTCTTCATGCCTTTCGATTATTATCTCTTCACAGGCGGCTTAAAAATAAACTTTATTGAGAACTGCTGAAATTAAGCCAACATTTTGAAAAAATTATCGAAAAAACAATCGAAGATTAACATGCTTGAGGCAAGCTAAAGAGACTAGAATGAAGAATGAGATTTTTAAGCAAATACTGGGAAAGTTAGGTATTCTGCTCTGTAATAGCGAAGTTCAATCTAAAGCGCTCGTAACTCAGGCTTTCGAAAATTCTTGCTTTAAATTTCGCAACGATAGCTTGCACAAACTATCAATATATGTAAATTCGTTATATAAAACAAAAAAGGTTTCGACTATGAACTAAGCAATTTGACGAAGGACGAAGCATGAGCCTTGCCACAAACAACTAACTGTACTAGCGAGCATAACGGAAACACATACTTGTATATGTGCGCCCGTGACATTCAAAAGCTGCGCAGATAAATCTTTAAATACAACCGCAAACACGTAGCGCTGATATGGTTTTCGGTCAGAAATTTTCAAACCGCAAATCCGTGCAGAAACAACCAAACAAGGTAGCCACACAGCCTGACAAACTGACGCAGAGGGTGCGCATTCGGTTGGCGCTGTCAGCAGAAGCAAGTAATAAAGTTAGTAAAGTGTTGGAAGAGAAAAAACTGAGCCAGAAAAGGGCACTGAGTAAGTGCGTTTCTCACTTAAGAAAATCGTAGCATAACTCTAGGCGAAACACGGCGTTTGTATCAAATATAAATGTACATAAAAGCATGTGTATATATGTGTGTGCATATGTTTGCATTTGCACGTGTCATGAAATATACATATATGTACATATGTGTTAGTGCAAGCGCACGTGTGCAGTACGCTCTGTACTTCGCATACACACATACAAGGTCTTAACTACATATTTACTACTGGATGCTGGATGGAAACTGTTATAAGTAGAAGAACTCTACGTTTCCAGTAGTTTTTCTTTGCACTTTTTATTTGGTAAGTCAGTCGTTATGTCCGCATGCGAAAGTCGCAATGGCAATGGCAGCGGCTTGACATGTACAATATTTATGAGTAATGAACTGCCGCTTGAAGAGTGACAAGCGCGTGCTGGAAAACATGCGAAAGTTGACAAAAAAATGCAAACACTCGCTGCTGTGATCTCAAATGAGTTCGCGCACACACACGCATGTTTCTTTGCATATAAGTGTATAATTGTGTTTAAAAAGTTGGTAAAATTAAGCAGAAAGCAGCTGTAATGCTCGTAATGCGATTGTGGTTGTATTCACAGTAGTGAGATATGAGCGAAATATTATACTGACGAGCGAGTAAGTACTTTTCCAGTACTTGCGCTCCATTTCCATTTTTCATTTTCAGAAATTTCGTCGAATGTCTGAGCTTAAAGGTATTCTTTTAGGAGTCAATAAGTACGTATAAATGTCTACTTTTTATAACTGCTCTTTGATTTGCTAGCGGATTACCTACACTATATCCTCCTTCGTTGTGATTTCGTCCAAATCGCGTCTTTCGACAGTTAGCTCATGAGTCAAAGCTCTTATCTGGGTTTAGTCTCATATCTATAGTGTTTCATCTCGGTATTCGTTTGTACTCCCTGTTTGAGCCCTTCTTAGCTCGAACAGGATCTCTCCGTTGGCAATCTTTCTTATCTGCGAGACATTTTCCCCAAACTGTTAAGGCTCCTATCGTATTTGACCACTCTCAGTTTTTCACTGTATGATATATCTCCAGTTTGTGCTGTGATTAGAACATCTGGTCGCGACGACTGTGGTTGCTTGACATTTTTTTATTCCCCTTCTAACTTGGGGTAACCCAAGCTTCATATATTGGTGTTTCCTTCCTCCTTACTTAAACCGCACTTTGTCTATGGCCACTACGTTGTCTGGTTCTTTTGTCATTCCTTCGTTATGCGATCTTTTGGTCTTTTCTGGTGGTGTCATTCGACTCGCTAGCCTGTTAGCACATTACCTTTTCGGCGTGACTTCTACACCACTGAGTAAGATCTGATTTTGTGAGCGGAAGCTTTGGAGCTGTGTAAAGTGCTACTGTGCGCTTGCATGCAGTTTCGCGATACCGCTAAGGAGTTCCCTCAAAGGGTTTTTTACAAAGCGCTTTAGGAGACTCATTATATTTAATAAATTCTTTATATTTGCTCGCAATTCAAGCACACTTTCAGTTTTTTTCAGCATCGTCAGGATTTCTTCTTCCAGCGCGTGTCCTCATATTTGTTTGTTAAACAGGCGTTTTCTCTTGCGACCATCTTTGCTCCTTTGGTCGGCGACTGCTTATTGAATATTCGCAGCTAAACTGCATAACTGATGGCGGTTCAGCTATCCGTCACCTGCTGACCCCAAAGCTATCCCTACGACCCAGATACTCAGACCTTAGAAATCCTTTGCACTCCATTGTCGAAAACCTTCACTGAAAGAAATAGGATAAATAATCTCTTTACCTTGCCGTCAAAGCAGGTCTATAAAGGCTTTAATAACTTCAATATTATAAACCTAAGCTATTGATCTCATTTGCTCTGCGTACAAAAAATACAGATTTCGTCCACAGTACTCGTTTCAACAACCCATATGCCTCCTCTTATTTAAGAACAAAGTTTAAGAGTAGAAGTATATATTTTTTTTTCGTGGAACTTCTAGAGGGGGCAGCTTAAAAATTTTAAAGTTTCAAATTTATAAGCATACCTTTAGGCGCTTTACTACTTTCCTCTCAAGCATTCACCTAGCAGCACATAAGTAAGCATTACAAAGTAGAAAATCTTAACTTCACCTAGCTATGCTTTTAAGGGTTACATAGCTTTTTGGTATCACAACCCTCTTGCCTTCACGTGGCAACTAACAGATATTGCGATTTAATCGCATTTTTCAATGCTCACAAACATAAATATCACACCGGACAACGGTAAACCCATAATATTTATTTATTATAGTGACCGCAGTATCGCAGCATTTATATTCATTACCTGTACCGCCAGCTGGGCGTCTAGACTTCATAAAACTTCAAAGCGCACCAACGCCAATCACACGAAGGCAGAAAAGCCTTAGCGCAAATAGAGCGTAAGTGTTGAAGCGCAAAGATTTGCCATTATACTCAAGTAGCAACAAAATTGCAATAGCATAAATAGCAACTGACAACAACAACAATCAACTGCTATGAGTGTTAATGCCATTGCTGCCACCGCCATAATGGGCAACACACAGCAGCGTGGAGTGTTCGAATGGCATTGAAGTGCAGCAGCTCGTTCTAAATTTAGGTGTGTGTCCTTCTGGCGCTGTACACAGGGGTGCTTGTGTGTGTGCGCGTGCACAGTTCACCGCACACTAATACATTTGGGAAATTACAATACCATTTCAATCAAAATCAGCACAGCACAAGCGCGCAGGAAGCATGTTATTGGGAGGCAGGAGGTTAGAAGAGAGCTTGCGCTTAAGCGTTGCAATATTTTGCGTTTGTTTTTTTTTTTGTGCTTTCTTCGTGCTTCATCCACCTCACTGATTTGCGCGAAACTTCGCTATTTTTGATTATTTTGTAATTTTTTTCCGCATTATATTTTCCATAAGGGTTCGATATTGTTATCCTTGAACAGCATAAATACGTTGGATTGCTGCCTTATGTTGCCCGCCTGGCTGGTTTGCGCTGTTGCATGCGAGCGCCTTCTGTTGGCCGCTTGGCAGTTAGCGCATGTTCTGTTATCCCTTAGCCCTTTGCAGTTTCAATCACCAACCTTCCAACCTGCCGCTGCACAAGCGCTGCTGCGTGACTGCGCTTTTGTTGTCCTTCACGCTGCGCTCCACGTTTTATACGCTGTTGTTGTTATTATTATTGCGCAATATTCCAATTGCTATTGTTGTTGCTGCCGTGGCTTTCTTCCACTTGCAGCAGCCTCAATTGTGTGCGGCGCTTCTCATCCATTTTAACTGCGAAGCACAGTGCTGTAGCGTTTCTTAGGTGTCTGGGGAAATACAACAATTTGAGCACGCTAAGATTTTCTTGTCCTGTTTTGGTCTTTCGCCGGCATTTGGCACGAGTGCGCGTTAGAGGATATTGAGCAGTTTGACAGCTCATTTAGTACGAACGAGCGACCAGTTGGAGCTGGGGAATATTGGCCGCGTTGCGCTAAATTGATGGCGTTACTATTTTCGGTTACTTTTTATCTCATTTTTAAGGGAGTTTCTTTGATTTTACTCTTAGCGCGCCTTTGAAGTATGCTGCCGGCTTTTACTCAACGCTCATGAGTTTGGGATTTAATTTTTCGTTTTCGATTGCATTCTTTGACAGCTGTAATATCTTACATTTCAAGCAAATTTTTCCGAAGATTACTTGGGATTGAAAGGTTTTAAAAGAAGTTCTTTACATTTGGGGTAGAACAGTTTGAAAAATGATGTGCTACAAAGCATGATTTTCTGATGCGAAAAAGTGATATATTATAAGCAAATTATCAGATGTTCGAAATAAAAATGCATACAATATATAATTAATATATAATATTTTTTGTATAGTAATGTTAAAAAATACTTGATTATCTGCTAAAACACCAACTCTCTTTAAATTAACTCTATGATCTGATTATTTGATCATTTTAAACGAGACGGAACATGTGGAAGATTTGAGTAATACTTCCTAACCTCAAATAACCTGTACTCGTATAATCAAAAGATATGCTTTTGACTGACTTTATACTCTTATATCATAGAGAAGCAAGTGAAATTGACCCTAAGCCTCAAATATCTGTGGATAGGCTATATTATAATCTTACATAATCTTCTGGCGAATATTGTATTATTGGGAAGAAATTTGTGTGTGAAATCAGTTAACTAGAAAGTAGGGAGAACTCTATACATCTGATGGAGAAATCCTTTCTTTCAATTTTTTGAAGTTACTATTAAAGCGTATTTCTCTCTTTTGCTGTTTATAATCGCACTTAAAACGTCAAAATGAAATTTCGCTTCGTGAATATGTATTTTAATGCATTTCACCAGCAACCAACAAGCCCTAACTAAAAAACCGCTTATATTTAGCTTAACTAGAATTTCTTAGAAAGTGACGAAGTTGCAGAAGCATAACTCAAAGTTGATATACCACAAAAATGTTGAAACAAGAAATGCTGCAGCAAAAATCCAACCACATAAATTCTACTTTACGAAACCGCAAGTTAAAACCAGCTAACTGACAAAGACACCAACAACGCAAGATAAATGCCAAGAAGAAAAGCAAAAATGATTGAAAAATAAATGCGAATCAAAGAGTGCGGCAATGCTAAAAAGGAAATGCTGTGACAGCCAAACAATGGGTGGTTAAGTAGGTAAGCAATGGCAAAGACAGGCAATAAAACAGCCATAAATGCAGTAACAAAAAAGCAGCTAAGCAAAAGCCTAAGTGCCAGGCAAAAGCTGAGGCGTAGCGCCAGTGTCATAGTGCCAACAAAACAATATGCATAGCTGAGCAGCAAGAAAAAATTACAATAACAAAACCGCAAATTCAAAGTGTTGCCGACAATCTGCACTTAAGGCCGGCCGAGCAGGTGAAGTGTGGTTGAGTTGAAGAGACAAATAAGGCAAAATTTGCCGGCAGAAAAGTGAAAACGACAATGAAATGCAAGCGAGAAAAAATAATAAAGCGAAAAGCAAGTGCAGTTACGCAAAAAAGCGCGAAAAAAGTGAGCGCTATATGCATACATTACTATTTATTCAAAAAATATGTGCGTTTTCATACTTTTCATACAATTTTGCTATTTAAACGTCATTATTGTGCCTCTTTCACATATTTTTTCTTTGTTACCGCCATACTTATTTCACCAATTTCTGTTTATATTGCTCTCTCTCTTTTCGTTTATACATTTTGTCTGCTACACATTTTTAATTTTTCTTTTATTTTCTTCTTTCTCAGCTCAACTTTTCTGCAGCTACGGGTAAGTGGTAAATAATATTGCACTTTCATTGCGAAGTGCGGTTAAGCAAAACATTCAACCAGCACTTCGCCAATAAAGCAAGTGCAGCAGCAATTAAGTGACCATCAAAAGCTTTATTGTTATTGCAACAGATTTTAATTGTGGTGCAAGAAGCTTGCATTTGACAACTGACCTGAAATTTTCATATTCTGTCAGGTTTTGAAAAAATTATTAAAGTTATTTTAAAGAGTAAGAAATTAAATGGAACATTTATTAAACTATTTATTTGTTCGAACCGTTGGTATCGGATCACTATTGGGTATAGCTGTCTCACCAACTGAAGGATCAAAATCACTTTTTTTTGTATGAAAAACTTTTTAATTTGGCGAGATATCGTCACGAAATTTGGCATGAATTATTACCTTAAATAATTATGCAATAACTGAAGAAATTGTTCAGAACGGACCACTACAGCACATAGCTGCCATACAAACTGAACGAACGGCATCAAATACGTGGATGGACAACTTTCACATTTGAAGATATACCTTCATGAAATTTGGCATAGCTTACTATCTAAGATAATTATGCAATATTCGTAGAAAATTTTTTAGATTGAAAAACTATAGCGTATAGCTGCCATATAAACTGACCGATCAAAAATAAGTTCTTGTATGGAAAACTTTTTTATTTGACAAGATATCTACACGAAGTTCCACATGGATTATTACCTAAGACAATTATGCAAACTCTGAAAAAAAATTCCAGATCCGATGAGTATAGCACATAGCAGTCATACAAACTGAACGAACGGCATCAAATACGTGGATGGACAACTTTCACATTTGAAGATATACCTTCATGAAATTTGGCATAGCTTACTACTTAAGAGAATTATGCAATATTCGTTGAAAATTGTTTAGATTGAAGAACTATAGCATATAGCTGTCATGTAAACTGACCGATCAAAATTAAGTTATTGTATGGAAAACTTCTTTATTTGACAAGATATCTGCACGAAATTCCACATGGATTATTACCTAAGACAATTATGCAAACTCTGAAAAAAAAATTCCAGATCCGATGAGTATAACATATAGCTGCCATACAAAGGGACTAAACAAACTAAATTTTTTGAATAGAAAAATTTCGCACAAGACGAGGTACTTACAGGAAATTTGGCATGGATTTTTGCCAAAGGCAATGGCCCAATCTCGTAAGAATTATTTCCGATCAGACCACTATAGCATATAGCTACCATACAAACAGACGCGTCAAAAGCAGACATTTCACCTCAGCAAATTGAATGAACAAACACTGCCATTCACATCAAAGTACCGCTAATGATGAACCTATATAATTTTTAATTATACGGTATACTCGCGGACATGAAGTAACTATCTACAGCTAGTTATACATATGTAGAAATTTTACCTTTCGCTACAAATGCTCAATGCTCAATGCCCACCAGTTATACGCCGTCTGTCTTGCAGCCACCTTTTTTTTTTTTTTGAGCGTTTAACGCGCAAATTAAAACGCATTTCCTGGTATTTTAACAGCAAAAGACCTTATTTGCATTCACGTTACGTATACGTACTGGTGACTGCCTTACTATGAGACACAAAGCAAGGCTTAAGGCCAGACTAAAAATTGTGCGCACTCACTGCCTTCTTCTTAACGAGTACGTCAACAAAGCCAATAACATTTAACATGGCCACTTTGAGCGACACTTTAACGAGCGCAGCATATAATTATAGCATAACAGTGCTATAAAAAAACTTAATTTGTGGCAAGAAAAAGAAATGAAGAGAAAATAGATGAAATGAAGAAAGTGTGCGAAAGAAAATGATGGATAAATAAATAAAAATAATATTTAAAATATTGCTATGATATAAATAAAGAAATATTTATAAGAGTTTCTGCAATTTACAGCTGATATGCTATAATTTTCATTAAAGTAATTTAAATAGAATCGTCTGTTTTGTCTGCCTCTTACATCCAAGCATCAGCTTTTGCATAATATCCACATTTACTTTATTTTTTGCACATGCTCTAAAGTATATATATGTATATGTATGTATATGTGCAACATATTTTCCCAAAGTCTGCAGCTTCTCATATAAATAAACTCATAATGCAAGTTCTCGCATTTCATATGACACTTTACACCTTAAAATATGAGCACAAAGTGCAGCACAGTGTGTTGAGCGCGTTCAAATTTAGCAAAAAAGACGTTTTATAACAAAAAGCAGAAAATGCTTTCAAGCGAAAATTAGTTTAGTTTTCGGAAAAAATAACTTAGGAGTTTTAATACAAATAATAGCTTTAAAATTTGGTTTTAAAAATATAAATATTGTAATAAATACAAGCTCTCTTAAACAGTCTTATAATAATAATTGTAGAAATTTGTACCAAATAACTCTTTAGTGCCAAAATATTTAAAATCAGACGTAGGTATTCACTTAGCGCTGAATTAGTCTCACATATACGAATCTAAAGTCGAGTAGTAAAAATTATCTCAAACCAAAATCGTTATGTTGAACACCTTAAGCTGACGAATCGTGTAATTTTCTAAAGAACATGTGTGTGTGCATACTCTTCACTCTTATCTATAACATTTCTCTATCGCTCTGCCACGCAAGCTGCTCTCTCTTATCCTCCACTTTGCTCTTTTTCTTATTAGGTCTTTCCTTCTCTTCTCCATTCGGGGTCATTATTTCTCTTCCCTCTTGGTTTTATTTTTTGTTCTCTCTTTTTCTCCACTTGTTTTGTTCTTTTATCGGAATCTAAAGTAGAGTAGGTCAAGATAGTTGGTCGAGAGATCGCTGATTGCTCGCAATAATTTTCGAAAGTTTAATTTATCTTAAACCAAAATCGCTATGTGGATTGCCTTAAGGTGACATATGAAGTACTTTACTTAAAACAATTTGTGTCTTGTCCATCACATTTCTCTTTCGCTCTGGCACACTAGCTGTGCTCTTTTACCTTCCAAATTACTCTCTTTCTTACTGGGTATCTACTTCTTTCTGCGTATCTCTTTTTCTTCTCCTTTCTGGGTCTATCTTTCTCTCTTTCTCTTCTTTAATGCATTTATTTTTCAATTCTCTTATTTGCTTCTCTCTTTTTTTTGTTGTTTCGTCTGTCTTTTCTCCAATATATTTCTACTTTTGCCTTAAACGACGTGTTGTTTGAAGATCAGCTTTTATATGTTCCAACATGAGGAAATGTTAACTAATTCCACTCTTTCGTTATTGACTTCCTCTTCTTAGTTCCTGAATTTTATCTTCCTCTTCTATTGCTGATTTACCTGTTTATCTTATCTTCTCAGACATTCTCTTGCTCCTTCTATTCTTAAGATATTTCTGCTTTTCTCCCCAATCATTCATGCATTCAGATAATTTATCTTAAGCAAGAAGGGATTGAAGGATCGCGGTTTATAAACTTAAATAATTTTATGCCAAATCGTCGGAAAAATCTATTTTTTTTTTATAGTTCTTTGCGCCTCTCAAAAAAATGCCACTTTACTCTGCATATACCCCTCCTCTTTTGTTTTTTTATTCTTTCACTGTTTCTTCTTTCCTCTTAAGCTAGGTTAGATGGCTGATCTACTATATGTAGTCCTTTGTGATGCCATTTTCTTTTTTTCTTAGCTTTCATTTTTCTCCCTTCCTCTATGAAATTTGTACTCTTTCCGCTCCTCTCTTCTGCATCTCACTTTCTCCTTTTCCCCTAGCTGCGCCACAGATCTCATTCTTTTCTGCTCAATTCTCCTTTTTATAACTGCATATCTCGTTCTCTTGAGGATCCCATCATATAAACTAGAATTCTACAAGTAACCCAACATTTTTTCCGTCCAAACTCCGTGCGCCTTACATATGTCACTGTAGTTCCATATACAGGTACAGGCACACATATGCATGCTTAACTAGCCGTCTGGACTATAACCACGTGTGACAGACTTTTTGATCCTAAAGCCGCCAGCATATTATTACACTTTGCACACATTAAATTGCCCACAGCGCAATGCATTTCAACACCCAACAACCCAACTACGCGCTGGAATACAATACTTTTGCCGACAACAAGCGCAACTTGGCACTTCACCGCACTCACACCCGCAACACACGCTGTGTGCAGCACACAAGTTGGCTACCCTGGCTGGTGATGATGGTGGTGGTGTTGGTGGTGCGGCTGTGTTGCTTTCTGTCGCTGTCAACAGTGTAGGTGAGAACATCACTTCGAAGCATTGCGACCTAAGGCGCAACCAGAGCAAACCAGCCAAGTCGACGTGCAGTTATTTAAGCTCTCAGACCGCCATTCAAATGTCAACTGCACAATGTCAAACACACACACATGCACTTGCGTATACAAATACATACATATGTACATAAATGCATAATGGCCATGTGACTCTTCAACTGCGGCTGCTGGCGGCTTGACATACCTCATATTCGTTGCTGCCGTCATTGTTTCGTTTGTTTTGTTGTTTTTGTGAAAAATAATGCGAGGCTATGAAAAATGCAAAGAAAAAGGCATTTCATGGTCACATTTCCGCATTTTACCAGCCTTGAATACGTCTGTTCCGCCGCAGACACGCCACACAAATACCGCAGACATTGCAGTCTCGACGTACAGTGCGTATACGCAACATTGCATATTTCATTGCGTTTGCAATTTTTTTTTATTACGCTGTGGGTAAGTTGAGTTGCAGCGCAATTCTTACTTGTGGTTAAGTGGCAGTGGCGTGGTGAGTGCATGCAATAACGCAAAAAGGTATTTAATTAAATAAACTCCACAAATATTTGTAATATAAAATACCCACTTCAATCGAATACGTTTTGTGCATGTGAAAGTCATAGAGGTTTGTTGGGAAGCGTATTTATTTCTTTACCATGCAAATAGTGATGATATTCACTTTAAATCTGAAATGTTATTTCACTAGAAATCAAAATTTGTCTTGAGCTCATATCAAATACATTAAATTTGCCTTCAGGAGCAAAGTTAGTGTGATAGGCTAAGGTTATGTTAGGTTCAGGTAAGTTAGATAGCTAATCCTTCGGCGCGGAATCACACTTAGACTGTTAAGCGCAGTCCTTTATGAAACCAAACTAAGAAATCTGTCCGTGGGTCTTAGCTACCAGCAAAACCTTTCAAACATCTGTTTCTTTTTTATTTCTCTTCCGCTGTTTCATCCGAATATATGAAATCCAAAATGTTTTTTGCCTTAATCTGACAAAAGCGGGACATTCGAAGAGTAAGTGTTCAGATGATTTTAACTCATCTTCTTCCAAACTGCTAATGCAACTGGCATACGGTAAGCTGTTCAATCTGAATCTGGTGAATCCCGATCGAACAATGTTAAGTTAGAACTCTTAAAACCATGGAAAGCGGAACCTTGACGAAAGCGATGAACTACGCGGGCCTCTTACAATTTACCCTGAGCCGAAGAACCTTTGAACTGAGTTAGGCCCAACGGTCCAGCAGCAAACCACAGGAAGCTAACAGGGCTGCTACCTGTTTTCATTCCACAACCATTGAAAGATGGACCTTGCTGAGAGCTGGTCGGACAGTGTCCAGTTAGAGCTCCTAAAACCTCAGACATGTTACAATTTACCCTTGGCCCGAACAACCTTGTGACTAAATGACATCCAATGGTCCAGTAGCAAACCACAGGACGATAACAGAGCTGCTATCTATTTTCATTCCACAACCATTGAAAAATAAATCTTGCTGATAGCCGAGCCTGGAACTTCTTCGAAAACTGAAAGCTGAACTTTTAGAGCGAAGAATTCCGCAAACTTCTTACAATTTACTCTGAGCCCGAAGAACCTTTGGACTGAGTGAGGCCCAAAGGTCTAGGAGCAAGCCACAAGAAGCCAACGGAGCTGCTAGTTGTTCCCATTATACAACCACCGAAAGCTGGACCTTGCTGAGAGCCGATTGGATAGTGTTCGGCTTGAACTCCTACCACCATTGAAAGATAGACTTTGCTGAGACTCGATCGGACAGCGTCCGGTTAGAAATTCTACAACCACTAAACGATGGATGGATTTTTGAGAGTTGGTCGGACTTGGCCCGAAGAACCTTGTGACTGACTGAGCCAACGATCCAGTAGCAAACCACAGAAAGCCATGGGATGTGCTACCCAATCTTATTTTTCAACCATTGAAAGATGGATCTCCCGGATCAGAAGGACCTTGTGGCTGATTGAGGCCCAATCAGTTATTGAAACCTGTCTTAGCGAGCTCAGCAGCCTTACAGTTTCCTTCAATATCGCTTTTTCCAGGCAACCACGACAGCCTAATCAATAAGTCACTTGAAGCTAGTGATAGGGAGTCTAAACAATCTTAATGTTGGAAAGCAGTAACTCAAGAGTTTTACCTCTCGTATTTTTTTAAAGAATGTTTCGTGGAATACTAAGCCTTTTCTCTCTCAAAAATTGTCATTTGTTCGGCTGTTTGATATCGATGTTGTGGTTCGTTTATATAGCTCATGTCTAATTTATAGCAGTTTACCCTAAGGTTTACTCTTTGATTGGCAATGCTCGTCTACGTCTCCGTCTAACAGCAGATCACAATAATTCCATTAAAATAGTTAAAATTCTTAAAGTTTTTTTTAAGTTATTAATTAGTCCGTTTTTCTCATTTCTAAGGCAACTTCGGAAAATATTTCCTACCAAAAATCGCTTAAATTTTCGTAAACTTTAATAATTTGTCCCTCAAAAGCACACAAACCTGCCTTACCAATGATGAATTTAAAAGTCTGCAAATTGCGCGTACGCATTTTATTTAATTGTGATGCAATTCGACGCTTAATTAATTTATGAGGTACTGAAGTGCCACTTGATGGACCGAAGTGCTGACGGCCGGCACAGTGCTTAATAGACTCGCTTTCGTTGTCTCATTTTGATGTGGGTGAAAAATCAGCAGTTAAATTGGCAGCACTGCATTGTAACGGTAATGGCGGTGCTAGCCGTAGTAGTGGCTGTAGCCAGTTTAACAGCTTTGGCGTCTCTATTACATGCGTAATAAATAATTTATAGAATTCGTGATTACGTATACGCCCCGTAGCACCCACACCCACAAGGGACACACATGCAAATGTATGCTTATATGCATTATTGCCACTTTCACCAACACGCACACATGGGTATATGCATGTGTGGCAAATTTTAAATTTACGTATATATATGTGTGTGTGTGCTTTTTGTTGCCGCTGCTGTGGCGTGTGTGTTGTAACGTGTTATTGGCAGCAATTACAATTAAACAATTACTACTTAAAAAGGTGATTGAGGCGCTTTTGCACGCACACACGCGCACAGCAGCGCCATTTAAATTTAAATAAAATATAAGTTTGCAAATATATATACTTATACACTTATATATACCAGTATGTATGTAATTGTGTTTTATTGAAATTAAACGCCAATGCCAGTTAATTGACATCGAGCGCTATTGTTAAGTAATTTTTTGTCGCTGGCCAGTTAGGGCAGCATGAGTTTTCCGCACGGCATTCAGCTTCTACTCATATGTGCCACTGAAATTTATTTCAAAGCTTAATATGAAGGAAAGTGGATTGATGAATAGGAAAACGGAAAAGTATCAGATCCTGCTCCACATGATCTCTCCAACGGAGTGAAGATCTTCCTCTTCCTCTGTCTCCACCGGCCGGTACTGAACGGAAAACCTTCAAAGCTGTAGCGTTCTCCTCCTTCCAGACTATATGAGGTTCTTCCCGATCCTGATGAAGCGTTTAGTTTTGCTCAACGTCAACTTACACAGCCTTTTTAGCTTAAGCTTTAGGCATATACCGAGTTCAAACATGGCGGCGTGCTGTCAAAAAAAGCTTTAAAATCGACGAAGAGTTGATGTGTGTCGATCTTACTTTCAAGGTACTTTTCAAAGGTTTGGCGCATGGTGAAAATGTGCTCGACAGCAAATTTTCCAGGTCTAAAGACATATAAATTATATCCGATATTAAGGGGCTTATCTCATTGTAATTGGCGAGGAACGAATTGTTAGGTCCGCCTGTTTGCGAATTGAGCAGAGCACACAAATGTTCCAAACGTCAGGCATGCTTACATCCGATCATATCTTGCAAAGAAGCTGCTGCATGCACCTTGTCAGTTTTTCGCGGCCGTATTTGAATAGCTTGGTCGGTAATCCATGGTCCCTTCCCCTTTCGCTTCTTACCTCAGCATAGTCAGACAATGGAACAACTCTTCTATAGGCATTGATTGGGAAATCGGGTTAACAATCTCCAGATGTTACACTTTCACTTTCGTTCAGCAGGATGGATTTAAAAATTTTTTTTTTTTAATTTTTTAATTTTTTATTTATTAGTTTTTTTATATTTTCTTTTTATTATTTTTGTAAAAATTATAAAGTTGTAAACGTTATTTTTTTTTATCATTTATATCAGAATGATATTGTTCAATATTTTTTTCAATATTTTTTAAATTTGTTTTTTTTTGTAACAAAAGTTTTAATAATTTATTTCAGATATAACCGTTATTATTTTTTTAAATTTTTTTTTCCAAAAATATTTTTAAAACTTTTTGTTCTATTATTTTTTAACAAAATTATAATCTTTAAAAACGTTTAGTCTCCTAAAGGATTTAAGAATTTTGGGTACGGATATACAAACTCAACTGTAGACTGCAGCAACACCATTTAGAAAATATTTTACACTATATATATGACATCATAAGTATATACTATACTATACTATACTATACTATACATATGTATGTATAAAATGTACTATACCTACCTACATTTTTCCCTTCAACCACACGCGGGAATTTTTTGGTTTGCATTTTTTGTAAATTCGAAAGGCATTTCCGCCCGCATTTTGCCACACACTTTTATTATTTACATTATTTTTTGCGACTTCCATGCATTGCTGCATGTTTTTTCTTCACAATCCGTTTGTTTATTTTATTCATCAGTTAACGGCGGATGTCGGCGCAAATTGGTAAAGTTGTGTGCGAACAAAGCCGCCAAATAGCAGCGCTAGCGCCCCGCAGCAAATATGTGTGCCCAACGGCAAACCAACAACACCTAAAACAACAAAAACAAGCAACAACAAACAACAACCACAGCACAGTCATATGCATATAGGCAATTTCAATGATAACTACAACAATACGAATGGGTATTGGGCATGACAACAATGGCTTTTACGTGCAGTTGCATTAACAATGGGTCCAAAATGGCTGAAATAGCTGCTAGCTGATGGCTGACACTCCAGCTCGTTGCCTACCTAGAAAGTTAAGCGTACCGTGGACACACACATGCATGCACAGACACGTACCTGAGGCACCTGCGGGGCCACAATGGCCAGCGGTCAAAGTTATAGCCAGTCTTGAGCGCCAATGCTGCCATATTTGTTTGCAAAAGCATCAATTTGACTTTCCGCCATACAACTACATATACCATATACGAGTATAGCTGAATATGTGTGCGTATATGTGTGTGTGTGCATGCCTTTTGACGTTGTCAGCTCGCTGGCCGCTTGAGTTGCCAATTGACTGGCTGAATGGCTCGTTGGTCAACTCGTCGATAACGGCACGTTTCGTTAATTCACAACAACGTGCATGCTCGAGAGTGTTGGTGTGTATGTGTGCGTGGCTTTGTGCTATGCACTATGCAATAAGTGTTGGTTAGCTGGTTGATTGCTTGCTTGCTGTTGCTGCTGGCGTTTTCTGCTGGCGCTTCGTTGATTTTGCATAAAATCGCATTTGAAACGTAAACAAAAATTCCAACTCATCCGCAAACACGCATATGTGTATGTGTGTGTGTGTACGCGCATGTTCATGCTTGTCAGCATATTCAGGCAATCAGACAATCAACGGATGCAGTGAGGTGCAGCGATAAGTTGAGGTGAGTGGATGAGCTGTTGAACAAGCAATCGGCGTTTTTTGTTAGCCGATCGCAGCCGCAGCGCAGAGGCGGGGCAAAAATAACAATGAAATTGATTTTTATAAAAAAAATTAAGAATTTAAATTTCAAAAAAAAAAAACAGAAATTTAAAAGAATGATAAATTAAAAAAAGTAACTGATATTTTGACGTTTTGAAAATCGGGAAAAGAGAGGAGTAATGGGAATTCTTGGGTTAGTGGATAGGTCAGAACAAATAAAGGGTCCAAATGCAATGTCCAGTAATAATTTTTAGGTACTGGAGTATGAATAAGAACAAGAGTAGAAATAGGATTAGAAACAAGAATAGGCGAAGTAATAGGAAGAGGAATAGGAAAAGTTGCGAATGGGAATCGGTATAGGAATAGAGATAGGGATAGGGAAAAACAACTTAGAATAGAATTATGAAGAAAGAATTAAAGGAATAGGAACAATATGTATTAAATTAATATTAAACCGGAGATAGGGATAGAAAAATTGCTCAAAAAATTTTTTTGTCCTAGTAACTCTAGTATTACTCACAGAAGTATTTAGAAAGAGGTGCCTACAGTGACCAGCTTGTCACCGGACCCAGCTTTTGAACACTTCAGCTCTCTTTTTTGACACTCTCCAACCGCTACTAAGTGAAATTTTTTTATTTACGTTCCTCTCGTTTTTTCAGCTTTATTAGCACTTTAACTCCTATTTACGCTTCTAATAATATTTGAGAGTATGCAAGCAGCCTGTCTCAAAAGCTTGTAGCACCACTAAAGAGTTGTCAAAAATAAAGCGAAAAATATCAGTAACCCAAAAACCATAAGGTAATGGTTAAGTTTGTGTCGCAGTTGCTGGTTATGATATCAGCACTTCAATAATAAACACACAGCAAAGCAAAGCAAACACTTCACACACACACACATAGCCTTTCAAAGGCTTTGTCGCTTGTCACCACTGCATTGACTCAAGTACCTTATTTATAAGCATTTTTAATGGACGAATATCTGTTGTTTGTTTGTACGCCTGGCTGACTATAGGTTCAAACTCCCTTTCTTCCTACCTAAATAACACACTTCTTCACTCGTTTATTGCTAACCACTTGGCATTTATGTATTTTGCCGCAATTCACACTCGGCCCCTGCGGATAGGCTACGGTGGGGCTTGCTGCTGCTTATATAGCTGTGCACCATGGCGTATGAGCATTATTTGTCTGCACCATTTTTGAGTGTTAACCAAAAAAGGAGTAAATAAATAATATTTGTGTATGTGTGAATTGGCTTCAAGATCTGATTACGATTTTTATATGACACTTTGCTATGATTTATTTGACCATGCAGCTCTTTCACAATCGACCCGAAATCGAGTGTTGTGCCGGGCGCTGTTGATTGTAAATATATATGCACACAGGCATATGATATGTGTACTTGAATTTTTTTTAAAGAGATTAGAATATATTCTTTTGCAGTTTGTGTATGTTTGAGCTAATTTATTGATATTTGAGTTGGGAAAATATGAGTTATTTCATATCAGCTGGAACTAAATCTTCAGATGAAAGCGCTTTTTAGCTCAAATGTAAGTGTTTTTAGTTTGAAAAAACTTCAACTTAAAATTTTCTTGCATACTGTTTTACATACGACAGGTCATGTGACATAAATGAACTGACAAGTATAAGTTTTAATCTTAAAACTTCAATATAAGCTGAGAGACGAGATTGATTCTACACTTTAAAGCTCTTAAAATGAATCACAATTTAGTTTATTTTAACCGATTTTAGATGGTGAAAAGACAGACCAGTCGAATCCACTCAATATTGATAAATTCGCCTGTTTCAAGCTATTTTTTCTGCGCCTACAGCAAAGTGATTTAGAAAACTGATTATGCCTAAAATAAGGCACACAGAGAACATCAAAGGGTTAAGTCATCGCCATATGCCTCTCTCTATACTGAAATAACCGGTGAATCTGTGAGAAATTAAACTCATATTATTCCTGGAAATACCAAAAAAGATAAAAATCTGCAACTAGTTACAACTAAAGGCCCAAATTCACCAATTCAGTAACCACTTTAAGCGCCAGACACTGCCATTAAAATGACATTGATTTACCATTCTTAGAGTTGGAAAAAAAATCTAAAAAAAAAATCTGCAACTAGTTACAACTTACATCCCAGATTCATCAACTCAGCAACCACTAGAACCGCCAGACACACACCAAAAAATTTTACCAACCAAAAAAAAATCTCACACTGCATTTATCGGCCATAAAAATGTCATTGACTTACGGATTGTCTGCAACGGACGCGCCGCCAGCCCCGCACTCGCGTAAGTCGCTGCACCACAAGCTTTTGTAATTCGCTTTGCTTTCATTTTTCGACAAATTTTATTATTTTCAATGGACTTCATGAAAGGATTGCTCACGCCTTCGGGCACTCGGACAATCAATTTTCTTTCGCTTCAATATGGCTTTTGCCTCACACTTAGCGATGGCACACACACACACACACAGTTGCAAGTGTGTTTTATCTGCTGCAAAGACATAAAAAACAGCTGCTTTTTGGCTGACCGAAACCTCAGCTGCGCCGCATGGTGTGAGTTGGGCTTTTGTTCGCGCCTCGAGGCCAATGTCATTGCGCTAAGGTTGGATCATTGGAAGGTTGGGTCGTTGCGGGTTTGGGTAGTGCTGACGGAACGCTGCAGTGTCACCCAAGCGCCGCATAGCGATTAAGGGTCAGCGCCGTTTGTCGCTGGCAGGCTACACAGTGAGGGTGCTTTATGTATTTGCGTATCTGCAGCGCTTACATAGTATCTGAGCTGTTGCTATATTTAGCAAAAGTCTTAAAAATATGCAAAATTGCTATATGTGGGAGCCAATTTTGTACAAAACACCCACGCACACACATTTCGGTAAATATTTATGTCTTTTTTATGTACCTTGTGTGCTCCCAAATGCATCTGCTTGTATTTAAACAAATAAATAATAAATATATATTTTTTCTTTATGTACTTCGGCTACTCATCCTTTCACAGTTCGCTCCTCGATATCGTCATTTTACACTCGCCCCTCAACATTCGCCGCTTAAGCCACCATTTACCTATTAATCTTAATGCCTTTTGTTGAAAAGAAATTTGCTTTCATGCTTTTCTGGAAACCTTTTGCGTATTAAAATGTTATTTGGAAATTGATTTAAGTGAAATTTGCATATTGATACGTTTTTATTATGTGCGTCCTAAAATAATATTGTGAAATGGTGCACTTGCGGCAAAAAAGTATACGAGAATCGCAGCAATAACGAACGCAAGCCGACGCAGGGTCACTTCCAGCTTGCCATCGCTTTCTTGTCTACTCTTTCTTGCCTGCTCATGCTCGCCACTGACAAAGTAAGATTTTATATTTACTCCTATTTAAAATATATTTATTTTTTAAAGGCTGTTTACGAGCAATAATTTCAATCGGCTGGCATTATTATGCTTTCTCTATTTACTCCCTAAATAAATTGCGTTTTTTTCGACTTTAGAAGCCATAAAATCGCCAAAGCACAAGTCAAGTTGCAGCCGGGTGCTTTATTGCGCCGATTTAGATATGAATTGAAAGAGATTTACGCTTTCGTAAGCGATTTTTCACTTGAGCGTTGCTTAATAGCAGACAGTGTTGAGCGAAAATTTCTTACGTCTGCAGTTTTTTGCAAAACAATCGGTGAGAAAGGTCCAAAGCATACGAAGTGCCTGAAAAAATTAAATGATGACTTATTTTTATCGATATTATTATTGCGGGCGGGCGTATGTAAATTATTTCTGGCTAAATGCATTAAAAAAGAAGTTAGAAAGTTGATGCATACTTCTAGGCGCAGCACATATTTTTATTGAAACTAATATTATATTTTTTACATGAAATCGAAAAATTAAATATATAAACTAATGTTAATGCTTAAGCATGTTGCCAGGTTGAGAAGGAAGAAGTTGAGAATAAAGCATTTCTTAGATAGTAATGGTGCGTTAAAAATAAGCAAAGTTTTAAATAATAAAAAATAAAAGCGAAATCTTTAATTTTAGCTGCTCCGAAGCCATACTGCTCTTCACAGCTGAGGTTTATAAAGCTTTAAAGTGTATATAAATATAATTTTCTTTACTTTGAACGTTCAGCTTGTATGGCAACTTTATGTAATAGTGGTGCGATCTGAACAATATTTTCGGAGATTGCACTGTTGCCTATGCAATAATCCATACCAAATTTTATGTAGATACTTTGGCAAATAAAAAAGTTTACCATACAAATCGAGTCAGCTCGTCACGCTGATCATTTATACAGTACTTCATAGAGGGTCTCTTACATTTCCTTCCAGGTCTTACAAACATCGGTACAAACTTAATATATATACGCTGTTCTATAAATACTTACAGTTGTAGAAATAGAATGACCGCGAGTTCTTGGTTACAGTCCTTAAACTTTTTGTTTGTTTTTATTAATTTTTGTTTATATTCTTTTATACATGACACACTTTATACATTCGAAATCTAGTACATTCAATTCGGTATAAATATATTTAATACGAAAATACTTATATATATTTTAAAGCGCTTTATATATTAAATTTCCCAATATAAGTATTATTAAGGGGGTATTCTGGTTTAGAAATTCAAAAAAATCGAATATTTTTGCATATTTTTATAGTATAACCCTTCAAGAAAATTTCCCTAAGAGGATTTTTCGAAATTCAAATTATTTTCCGAGTTACAGCTCATTTTGTGACTCCGACTCCGACTGCGCGCGACTAGTTCTCAAACTTTAAACTCGTTTTTCTCATAACTACTTTTCTAGAAACGGTGTGTATGATATCTCAAATTCTACTCAACCGATTCACATGAAATTTTACACAGAGCTTTCTTATACATTATAGTATCGCTCCAAGAAGAGCTTTCAAAGATTTTTTTTTTTAATTCCGAACCACAAAAAAACAGGGAAAATACGAAACTTTTTTTCCAATCTCCACCATTTTGTAAAATTTTTTTTTTTTCAAAACTTTTACGTAGTGCGAAAACTACACTTTTACTCTTCACGGATTTCGCATAAATTTTCATTTTAGGTCACGGAAGGGTTTTATATCCCGCACACCAGGACAAGCCATTGTTTCATCAGTCTCTACTTCGCCGACCTGCAGTTTTTTTATTTTTTTTTCTTATATTATTTATGTTTTGTATTCTTAGAATATCAATAAGAAGCATCTAAAAAAATGGATAGTCAAAATAATTTTCGATTTTTTTTATCGCGTCAAAAAAATACCTAAAATTCGGCCTTCTAAAATCTTAGAATTCAAACTTTTCTATTTTTTGACTCAATTCTTGGAAGAAAATATTTTTTGTGCTAATTTTTGAATAAATTATTTTACTATACGCCTCAGCCTTTACCGGCTTTCAAATATTTTACATAATATCTGTAGCAAAAGTATTACATATTACACGGTTAACAATTTAAATCCTCAGTAGCAAGTCTTTGCTTATGCTTTTGGTGCCTACATGTAGGCAACTCTCTTCAGATAAATCCAACACATTCCATTCGGCATAAACACAACCCGCACTACATTCTATAACAGCTTCATATATTTCCTAAGATTATTTCGGAACTTCTCCTTGTCTTGTGTCAATTATTGAAAGAAATTGATTACCAATTTAATTATTTTGGTGCATGTCTTTGCTAAATTTAAGATATATGCTAATTATTTGTCTCTACATGCAGTTAAGGGTGTTCAGATATATCCAGGCTTCAAATATTTGATACAATTTAAAATTATGAATACATACAGGCGCTAAAATTTTTGTGGCATGCCGCTTAGTTATCCATTATGAAAACTTAGTGCTTGACTTTGCTAACTTTTTGTGCTATTTTATTTCTGACGTCTATACGTAGGCATTGTCAAATATGTTTAAAAAACATTCTTGTATTAAAAATAAATCTTTATTCCTGACGCAATATTTCTACAACAAACATCTATGTATATATGAGTTGTGTTCAAATTGAATTTATTTACATTTTCATCTTGCAAGCACTTGTGCAAAACTTCTAAGGCCACTTCTAAATTCGAAAACCAACACAATATATAGAAATACTACCAAATTTCAAAACAAAAACGCACCGTATTTCCGTATTTCCGCTCATCAATTTCAATTTACTTTGCGTACTATGAAAAGTAACAAACAACAAAAACAAATAAACAGAAATTTTGCGAAAAGCAATCAATTACGATTATTGGAGAAAAGTCAAGAGGTGAGAAAGGCACTATAAATTGCAAACGTGCTAACAAAGAAGCGCATATGGCTATATTAGTGAGTAAATGTGTAGCAAATGTGTATGCATATGTAGTGGTAGGAAGTACTTTGGTGCTAGCTGTGTCTTAGTTGAGTAAGTATGCATATTTGCAACGTTGTTTATTTGCGTCAGCCAATGAAGCTCCAACTCAAGTTGCGTTGATTTGAGAAGAGCCAGTTTGGTCCAATAGCCGATGTTATTTTGTGAATTCTGTTGAAATTTGTAAAATATTGATTGGATGAAATTTGCACAGTTACTTAAAGCGGCTTTTGGTTTTGGCAACCTAAGGTCAATAAGAGCACGAATATGTGCAGATGCTTTCTTACGTATACTTCTAGCATTCTATGCATTAATAAGGGTCATGGTATAGCTTGCAGCAGTCAGAAAAGCTATTCTTATATTTATACATTCTTCGGGAAATTTTCTGTAGAGGAAATTCGCAGTTTGAGAAATTCTCGGTATGACAAAGAGTTGCCTGTACACTTTTAGCTGCCACTAGACTTCTACCTTGTCACAAGCTATGTAATTTCTCTGAGCATATAATCAGGTGAAATGTAGAAATACCAAAGGTCTCTAGAAAAATCTCAAATAGTACTATTTTTTCCTTTCCTCGAGCAGTTGTCATCCTAATCGTAGATCCTAATGGTAGGCTACATTTTTCTAATGGTAGGCGGCAAAATTCTGTAAAAAACATTGCCTACATTTGGGGGAAATCACTTTAAAATTACAAGAAAATATATTGAAGTGAAGTTCCAAAGCGTTAAGGTTAAGGAGAGCTTAGATAAATATACAAATGTTATTCACTTATGTCTTTCGCTTAAAATAAATTATTAAAAATAATTTTAAAATATATATGTACATATGTATGATATTAAGATTTTTAAAAATTTTTTTTTAATTTTTTAAATATTTTACATTGCTTTCATAAAAGCAATATTTTCATACCAAATATACATACCTACTTTAAAAATATTTTATTTAATTTTTGTTTTATTTTATTTAATTTTATTTCATTTTATTTTATTTTGTTTAATTTTATTTTATTTTATTTTATTTAATTTAATTTTATTTTATTTTTTTTTTTAATTTAATTTTTTTTATTTATTATTTTTTTTTAATTTTATTTTAGGTGAATTATTCTATTTTTTTATCCGTCTCATTTTTTTTATTTTATTTTATTTTTTTTATTTAATTTAATTTTTTTTTTTATTTTTTTTTTTTTATTTTATTTTTTTTTATTTTATTTTTTTTTTTTTTTCATTTTTTCAAAATTTTTTTTTTTTTGTTTTTTGGTCCTCTTAATATTTTATGGAATTTTTATACTTTGAAAATATTTAAGTTATCAAAAAAATTTATTAAAACATGAATATAAAAATATCATAAAGTAATAAAACCCGCCTTAATGTAGACATTCTCTCTGGTATGATACGAAATAATGCTCGTTTTTTGCATAGCTACTAATGCAATTTCCAGTGGTAAGCTCAATTTACTTAGAAATCATCGGAATTATGTTGAATGATCTTTTAAAGATTTATTCGGAACTCTTAAAAGACGGAAAAGGCGGCAGGAATAATGTGCTGAGCGTAAGGTAGAGAGAAGAAAAATTCCGGAAATTGGATAACTTCGCTTAGATTGGCTTATGGAAAATATTTGCTGCCATAATCGATACATATAATGAACTTAAAACTGTTTGCAATGAGCTTATGCAGTAAAAAGCTGACAACTATTTTTTGTTGAGCAAGAGAGCCCTAAGAAATTTGTGATCCTGGGGTTTTGTGATCCGGAAGTAAAGAGAGCACGTTACCCTGATTCATAGTGAAATAGAGCTGAATCTTTCTGCGGAATATACTGCTAGAGTTTATCCGTTCTTCAGTAAATAATAAATCCAAGTTATGTCGAGTTATTGCTACACCACATCCACACATCGTTATACACCTTTAAGATCCTTGTATAAAAATCATATCAGCTTATAGGCAAAACCAAGACCATTTACTCTCCAAACAGCCAGCACCAAGAGCACAAAACATGAAATACGAAATTACACCCACAATGCTGCACTTGCCTATGCTCCAGAGCGCCATTTTCGGAAATCGAAGAAAGCAAAAATTGCAACACGAACGACCACAAAGCGGAAATGAAGGCAAATCTGTGGCCGGCCTGCCTGAGCCCACTAACTGCCCAATTGTGCTTATGCGCGCAAACGAACCAACTCACACATGCCAACAAATGTGAATGAGTCATACACACACTTATGCAGCGAAACTTGCTGGGGGGATTTTGATTTCCAAAGCATGTACGATCGTTTGTTTGGCTGATTTATGCGCATTTAAGCGTTCTTGTGGCGAGCAAAGTGCAATTGGCGTGTACACACAAACACATATATATAATAAGATTATCTACATATATGTGTATATGCTTGCACTGCTTCAGTTTAGGCAATCAGATGATAATGTCTGATTGAAGCCATTTCGCGCTGGACGTGTCTGTAGTTGGTATGCAGTGCTTGAAAAAAAATCCAGCTGAATTTGAAGGAATGGACGACGCCCTAGATTTTGAGCTGAATTGTAATCAAACATAAGAAACTATTGATTATTGACCGTTAGTGACTGAGGTGACATATTCATTTCTTAAAAGAGCACTTCTTCCATTAATCTATGTTGGATATTTCATTTCTGCCATCTAGATGACAACATATGAGCATAAAAACTCATCATATGGGAAAGGTTTTTATAATCTTAAGTTTTCTTAACGATTTCGTAAAAATAATACAAATGACTGCAATATACATACATTTATATCCTTTAGGAGACTCTGTCACCTACAAAAACTCACTTTAAACCCACTTCACGCCTTTTTTTAATTTCACCTCATTTTCCTCGATTTTCACACTTCATTTGTTTCTCAAATCCACCAAATAATTTAATTCAATTTATTTTAATTTATTTTATTTTATTTTAACTTAAATTAGTTTAGTTTAATTTGAACTTAATTTTAATTTATTTTTATCGCTTCGCTATATCTGACGCTCAACTACTCTCGAAAAATTTCAGCTTAGCATGCATAATTTTTTTTTTTTTTTTTTTATTCTTCTTCTTTTTTATTTCATTTTTATTTTATTCCATTTTATTTTTTTATTTTATTTTATTTTATTTTATTTTATTTTATTTTATTTTATTTTATTTTATTCTATTTTTTATTTTATTTTATTTTATTTTATTTTATTTTATATTATTTTATTTTATTTTATTTATTTTATTTTTATTTTATTTTATTTTATTTTATTTTATTTTATTTTATTTTATTTTATTTCATTTTATTTTATTTTATTTTATTTTATTTTGTTTTATTTTATTTTCTAATAAATTTATTTTAAGTTTTCTAAATTAAAATTTTTTTTCCACTTTGCATATACTTTTTCTATGTTTTGCCTCTCTGCATACACTCTTATGCATGTGACTATCTAATTCCGCGCAGCCAACACTCTCCTTACTCACGCTCTCCACACACAAACCTTCAATTATATCTTTATGTATGTTTCTACCCATTTTCGCTTTAAATTCCTTGGAGAATATGGTGATGGAAATGGTGTTAAATTCACGGACAGCGCAGACACTTTTGATGAAATGTTGTTACATTTTCCATGCAGCATACAAAACAAGCTCACACCAACCGTTACATGCACAAAACGGCAAGGGTGAGCAGCAGTCGAAAATTACACCGAACTCTAAGCTGACATTGCTCTTCCACAATGTTACTTGGTGCGCAATTTTTTCGCAACTTTGTAAAATTTCCAGCACTATTTCCGTTACACTCTTTGCAATGCTCTAACTTCAACTTCCTTATATACAAACATATACATATATGTACATATACTACATATATGTACATATTTGAGTACACTCATTTGTTGTTGTGAATTTTTTTGGTACTTTTGCTATGTTGGACATTATAGAATAAAATTTATTTTCACCTCTCACAAATGCATCGTGTTCAGCATCCCTGGCTGGAAAAAATTGCTAGCAAGCACCACCACTCCCTTTGGCAGCAACGCGCTCGGCTTGGCCGCTTCGTGCGCTGGGCGCGCACATATTGCCAGCTGCATACTAATGATTTGCCACACGTGAAATCAACTCATTTGAAGTTCATCAATTATTTAGCAGCACCAACAACACCCATACAAACACACAAAAGTTGCAGTCAAATGAGCAACAATAATAATAACACTAGTAGCGTACGTAATGGCAAGCGCAAAAAGTAAAAGTGCCAGAAAGTAACGTGCATGAGTAAGTGATGCGCTGTTGCCGAATGCACGTGTGCTTTACTAAGTCACGCTTGCTAACAGAAATATATCAGTTGTCTAGAATTTGCAACAACATATAGTATATAGATGTTGGGTTTTCGGAAAGGTAGTGGTGTCAAAGCGACCAGTTAGTCAACAAGTTTAGTATTATATTCTCTCATAAAGTCTATAAACATCTGCTGATCATTAGGTAAAACTTCGAAACACGAAATTCGTTACTTTACACTTCAAACTTAATTCAAGAAATAGATAGTACTCCGTTATTTTACGGAAGGAACTAGTCTCAAAACGATAAGTTAGATGCCTCGTTTAGTCTTATAGTCTCTAATTTTCTTCATTCATTATTCAAAGCTCTAGACCTATGTATGTACATTTTGTTACTCGGTAACAGATAATAAAATAATATTTCAATAGACTTCTATATAAAAAATACTGAATTAATTAGAATCTTATTTCTTAGAAAAAATAACTCTTAGCTTCAATTTCGCTGTCAAATCATAAAACCTTAAATTTTCATATTATTCTTTATCCAACAATAACTACTTCTCAAACTAGTCCATATTCACTCAGTCCTATTTAAAGCAGGGTTGCAATTTTATTAGCACGCAGTTGTATAAACATTTGCCATTGCTTACATACTTATGATAATATATTTATGTATGAGCGCTTGCTTAGTATTCCCTTATGAATCATCAATGACTTTTTGAAATGAAAAATGTAATAAAACTGAGTGGAGACTTTACGTTGAAGAAGTGTGCGGGGAAGTGGTGGCCATGTGGACAACAATTTTTCACCGAATTGTAGTAAATAGAAATTTAAGAAAATTCATTGAACGAAATTATTTTCGGTAATGCTCGGACCTTTCATTTTTTCGAAGCTTTAGAGTATATTTTTATGACATCACGGATATCCAAACAGCCTTTGCTAACTTTTTCTATTCTAAAGTGCGGTAAATCTAATTTGCAATCCTAGCCGTCTGGAGTGCAGATAAAGAGAAAGTCTTCGAATCAAGTAATGTCGGAGGAATTTAACAAAAGGGTTTCAGCGGGTAGTGTCGAATTCACTTGACGCGCCGGCCGACTAAATCCTTCCCACACCGGGTACCAACCATTTGGTTATGAACCTATTACTAGAGATTGAGAAATATTCGGTTGGAAGGGAATAACCGCAAAGGGAATCCGACGCTAAAAGGCGAAACGTAGATTTTTATTGAGATGGAACAAAAGAGTTTGCAAGAATGGTGCATGGCCTTGGGTTCTAGCGCATGTAGTATATGATCTTCACCGCAGAAATTTTGAGTTGAAGCTCGTCAAGAAGGGTCTCATCACCAAGACAGGATCGATGACAACAATCAGATGCTTGCCTTTGTGCTGCAGGTTGCTAGTGTAGAGAATATTGTACTCATCGAGCACTGAGTTGAATGAGCTGAACACGTTGACGGTTTCGGGATAGATCAGAATGGCAGCTGACGTGCATTTAGCGGAGCGTATGGATATGTCTACTTTAAGCAGACCGACGCGGATTTTGAGCCATGCTTCCTTACGGAGAATTCGGATAGTGGGTGGGCTTCGTTCCATTGGGACGAACTCCGCGTCCTTGCTTTCTTCCGAGGATGACGAGAGTAAGGGGTCATCAATATAAGTTTTTCAGGAAGATTATGGGGACTAGATGCGTTGGCGTTTGTGTTTTTTCTGTTTATGAACTTGTGAAAACTCAAGATCGATGTCGGGATGAAAGACCATCTGAAGCTTGTCAAGATGAGGCTGAAAAATAAGCGGGTTTGGTGAAGTATTTTAACGTTCCTTCTATCGCGCGCAGGTATATGCGTTAGCTTTTTAGTTGTAGGCATAGTATTTATTCTGGCACAGGGTGATACAACTTTCCCATAATTATATGATAGATCCGAATTTCGTATAGAATAGGTCTCAAGACCAACATCTGTGCCATAACCCGGAGCATATCATTTCTCTGCAACAGAAAAGTCTTGCCAGAATACATATGTCTACATATTCTACGAACAATTAAAGCTTCAGAAATGCACATAAAATCAAAGAGAATATAATTACATACACGTTTACTCATCAATCAGCTTTGTGGCGTCTTTCCTTTTTCTTTAAATTTAGCCAAAAACAAATCGTATTTGCTTATGTATGGCAACGACAATTGCTGCAATCATTTGAAAGGAAATCTTGTTGAGCGAATTGCAGCAACTTCTTATTTACGAATATCATAAAGATATCAAAATGTATGCGCACACACACGCATGCAGCAACAACAAATCAGATTTTCTTCTTTCCACAAGACTACAACAACAGCAACGACGAATAAGATTTTATTTTTCCACAAGACTAAGTTATTGCAATTCAAACAAGCAACGCAATGTCATGCAGCATTTGACAATCTATTTATATTTGCGTTGGAGTGCGTTGAAGTGTCGTGTGTAATATAAAATTTTCTTAGAATGCTGAAATATAACAGTTCTGTGGGCATATGTATGAAATATTTTATGCAAAATGCAAAATCTCTACTCCACTTGAATTAAAGTTTCATATTTCGTAAGCAAATTGCAAGCAAATCACTTGAGCTTTAAGCTGGTGAAAGCTTACGCATGCGAAACGTATGAGGATTATGTAATGAGAGCTTCCAAATGCGTTTCACAAAATTTATGAAGATTTTTATATAAATTTCACTTCAATTTTCACTGCTATAAACCATATCATAGACTTTTCTTAATTTTCACCAAAAAGCGGATGAGAATTCTGAGAAATGTTTCTCTAACTGCAATTCTTGTTAAAGACAAGAATATAGCATATAGTCATATTAAATGTCTCATAAGTGAGGGTTTATGAATATATAAATTATACTCCAAGCATCCATACTTTAATTACTGGAATCTCCAA
Source organism: Bactrocera neohumeralis (assembly GCF_024586455.1). Lineage (NCBI taxonomy): Eukaryota > Metazoa > Arthropoda > Insecta > Diptera > Tephritidae > Bactrocera > Bactrocera neohumeralis. The sequence goes on along the minus strand of NC_065923.1, from coordinate 78,316,140 downwards.
GCACTTGACTGTTAACTTCGTTCAGTTCCAAGTATACGTACTGTAAATACCCGAATTTCAAAGCAATGAATCTGGCTGATAATTTCATCTGATTAATAAATTCAATTAAAACATTTGCTGCAAAAAAAAGTAGTTTTGGGAAAAAGTTTGTGCCTTTTGCTTCAAAAAATATCAAAGTGGTCCTCTTCACATTTCTTGAGACTAAATTTTATAAGCTTTATATCAGTGGAACTGCCAGGAAGCGAAAAATAGTTCAGTTCTTCTAATTGAGACTCATGATTTTTGCTATCACAAATATCAAAATTGCGTTTCTAGCATTACTAGAGACTATTTCTGAAAAGCTTTCCAATGTAAAAAGCTTTATAGCACTAGAACCGGCAGCAAGCCAATTTTAATTTATTTTTTCGAAATAAGATTCTTGATGTTTTCTATCAAATTAGGCCTCCTAACATATGTATCTAGCGACTACATTTCATAAGCTTTCTATATTAAAAGCTTTATGACACTAGAACGGTCAGGAAGGTAATTTTTGTTAAATTCTTCTAAACGAGAATCTTGATTTTTTTTTTCTAATTAAACATTTTTCTAAAATTTATTCTTGATCTCTTAAATTCAAAAGCTTTTTGAATTGAAATATACACCAAGAAATCTTCGGCTTTCCTTTTCCAAAATATAAATGCTGCTCCATTTCGAGGTTATCCACTTTCTTAAAGAAAAAGCACAGAGACTTCAAATTTAATGTGAAATGTTTATTTACTTTCGAAAGAACATTCTTTGGCATTCATTTTTTGAAGACTAAAATCTAACGGTGCGATATCACACGATCTTGGTGGCCAATCAACCGGCCCAAAACGTGAAATTTTCTGCTCATCGAAGTTCTGTCAAAAAATCCATTTTTATATCCTATAGATATTCCTTAGAAGAAAATTACTTTCAACATATTACCACAGAAAGTCTCCCAACCCTTTCAGTTCTTTGCCATTATCACCACCACTACACCCACGCCCACAACCAATATGGCGACTTTAGCAATTTTGCTGACTTCTGCAACGCCGCTTGCTGGCAACATTATTCAAGTGTGCTTAAGCATTCGCAACTTTATTACACACATATCTGCACATAAAACTTTACAAATCTCATCAAACTACAAACTACGACTATTTACTCACTTTCGTTTAATGAGTAGTGGCAAAGTTGTGTCATAAACGTGAAGTTGACGCTTGAACGCTGTGCGGGGTTGGACGACCCCGAAGGCGTCCAAATAACCAACTTGCGCAGTGGCGCGGCGTCTGCAACCTTTAAATCAGTCAAACAAATTGGTTCATCAATAAAATGTGGCACATAAAGACTAACCAGTCGGGTCGGCTGACCCACCAGCCAAACAGCGCAGTGTGGCCTGCAAGCTTGCCGGCCGGTGCAGGACACGTGACCCAGCAACATTTGCGGCCGAGCTATATTTATGGTATTAAGCGGCAAGAGAAATGGACTAAGCAATTTGCAGTAGCAAGTGTGCATAAGATAAAGTAGCATTTCAACCCCTCAAGCGGTATGGCACCACACACACACACACATAAATATACCTAGTATAACACACTGTTGTGTCGGGGGGTTGAAATGGAAATGACTTGGCGGTAATCTGACAAGCTGGCACATAAAGTCAGACACTTGTTCTCAAGGCAGACTGTTGCACAAATGAGGGTGGCTTTAGCATTGCACACCCTCACACCCACACACACAACACTTATATGTATTTATGTGTGGAGTTTGTTGTGTATTTATGTGCTTGTGGGCGTTTGCTGCGTAGCTTGCAACTTGAGCTTTTTATTATATGCTTTTGCGGCCGACTCAGCTTATTTAGTAAATTAAAACTACTTTTCTTGTGCTTAATTAAAATCCCGTAAAATTAGCGCAAACACAGGCGGACGACGCGACGCAATATTACATGCCTCAGTTGGCAGCCACTCTGAGTTATGTTTGGGGCAAGGCAATGAGCTAACTAAGTATGTATAAACGGTTTTATTTCTTTTGAGGAAATTGCGGCGAGACAGTGACGCGCTGACGCAACATCGCCTCTTGCAACATATACAACAAATACACTCGCAAGTCTGCAGTTCTGGGAATTATCGTTGTTTGGGCAGTTGCCTGGTCGGTTGCTAAGACTAACGGCTTCTTACAAATTTATTTTTACATTTTATCCTTTATTATTAATCAACAGCGCTTAGATCTTATGATCTATTATATAGGAGTTATGGATACCACAATGAACCAGCGCTCTTAGGCAAGATCCAGCTCAGTGGTAGTGCCTTTCCTTAACAAAGGCCTTAAATAGTTCCATATGTCAAACCCAACTTGTGAAAAAGATGATATGATCCCTAAATCATTTGTGAACTATTTATCAGACGAGTCTCATTCTCCTCTTTGTCATGTAACGCTAACGGAACAAAGTAGAGTGTATTTGGAGTTTGGGAGGGCCAGCCGCACATATGAGTTCTTCTTCTTCTTCTGAGGGAATGTTTATTACCATTCAAAAGAACATTCTTTAGCATTTATTTTTTGAGGATTACCTCTTTCGATCCACTGAGTCCACTGAGTCCAATTTTCGTTGACTCCTTCGAGCATTTCGATTGGTAATTGGCATATGACACGCGTGATGTTTTGCTCCAAGGCCTGGATCGAAGTAGGATTGTCCGTATAGACTTAAGACTTTATATATCCCCACAGAAAAAAGTCTAAAGGTGTAATATCACACGATCTTGGTGGCCAATCGACCAGCCCAAAACATGAATTTATCTGCTCACCGAAGTTTTCTTTTAATAATTCCATTTATTTATGCAATGTGTGGGAAGTAGCGCCGTCCTGTTGAAATCAAATGTCGCCGAGATCACGAGCTTCAACTTCAGTCATCAAATATTCGGTTATGGTGGCGCGATAACGGTCGCCATTGACGATTGCATTTTCACCGGCATCATTTCTGAAGAAACATGGACCGATGATTCCACCGGCCCACAAACCACACCAAACCGTTGTTTTTTCTGGATGAAATGGCAGCTCTTGTTGCTCTTGGACCCAAATTCAGCAATTTGGCTCGTTTATATAGCCTTTGAGCCAGAAATGGGCTTCATCACTGAAAAAAATTTGGCAAGAAAACGTCGGATCTTTTTGGAACTTTTCAAGAGCACATAGAGCGAGGGATGTCGCTTGGGAAGGTCGAGCGGTTTCAGTTCTTGCACAAGTTTTATTTTGTACGCTTTTAATTTAAGATCCCGACGTAATATCCTCAAGTCGTTTCATACGTCAGTTCGAGTCCGAGTCGTATCCTCCTCTTTACAAGGTGGTGACATCATAATATCAGTAATCAAGAGTGGTTTTAAAAATAATTATGAACTAAATATTGACTACTGTTATTTGCAGAAACATTATTTGTTTATTGAGAACTATGACTCCAGATATATTCGTGCTCTTGTTGCTTTTTTTCAATTTCATTTTTCTTCGAAATATATAACTATTGATTTTGCTAACATCATACTCCCCTCATAACAGTACATTTGAAATATGCTTAATTTGTTACATAAATTTCGACTGCAGCAAAGCAAAAACGACTGCAGTGCAAGAAAATTACAAAAATTTCGGTGGTTGAAGTTGGAGATAGAAGCAACAGTGTGGACAGTAACAGCAAACCGGTAGCCGCAGAAGGAAGTCAGCAAAGTGAGGTCACCCTCATGCACTGATGCTGCGTGTATTTGGGGTGTGGTTGGTGCTGAAAATGAAGCTGCGCGCAAAGTTGGGGGTGACCTCAAAGACAGGTTCAGCAGCCAGAGTAACTTAGAGTTTTTTCCGAACTAATTTACTTTTTACCCAATTTTAAGCAACTGCTGTTTGTTTGGTGGCTATAAATCGTAATTTTTTTTTGTTGAACTTAACACAGCAACATTTTGAGATGTGCAGTTCATTCAACCCAAGCAGCAGTTCATTGAAGTTTTAGCACTTCCTTGACTCAACAGTTGTCTATGTGTGTGTGTGCTTCGGGAAAGTGTGACACGTAGCGAATTTGTGTTATGAAATTATTTCCGGTGTGATTAGACGTGAGTTTCTTTGACCATTCTTCCTTGATGCCGCTTGTCAACCGCTATTAATGCTGTAATGGCTGCGGCAGGCAATTTTTCTTCACAACCTTTTGTACAATTTTGGTTGAAACGTGCTCTATCAGCCTACTTGGTCTATTTACTAGAGCGTGCGCAATTTTGTGACCGGGTGTTACCAAATAACCGTGATTTGGGTTAATGAAAACTAATTTGTTTGGATTAGTTAGTTGGCTTTTTAAGGAAAAAGATTTGTGGAATACGCTTTGTATTGTACAGTGAAGCTTGTGTTGCACAGAGGGCGGGAAGTAATTTTCTTTTTATATATTTTATTGGACTAGTAGTCTTTGCGGAAGTGATTAACGGTTTTATTGGTAAACAAAATGCGCTTTGATGCGAATTTTTCATTTGTTATGGGAAAATTTTGGTAATCTGTGGAACTTATTGGTTATAAATGAAGGATTTTAAACGAAATATGTCTGAAGGAGCTTTCGAAGAAAACTGTTTAAATAACAATTTCATGCATTTGTGCTTTGATTAACGACTCTACTTACTTAAAAAACTCGGCTGCGTCACTTGTTCTTTTTCGCAATCAACTTACTAGCATACTTTCAGGCTGAAACTGTTCAAATAAAGTTCACGTAGCGTACCTTTTGGCGGAAGCTCTTCAAATAACAATTTTTTAACACGCATATGCTTTTGATATCGACTCCTTTTATTTACTAAAATCAGATGACTGCCCAGAACTAGTATTTATTCTCTTTTGCATGCTTAACCCTGAACAGGTAGCATATTTTTAGGCGAAAAAATTCCAAAAATTTTATTCGAACAAAAACTATGACTTGGGTTATAAATCATAACTTTTGCATTATAAAATAAGTTCACTTTGAGGGTGTAACTCATGCTTCTCTTCTTCTCTCTTTCCTTAAGGCAATACCTTAAGGAAATAAGACAATGGCAGCACTCATTGTTAAAAAACCCTTAGTAGGAGCTGGAAAGATCGTCACATTCCGTAAAAGTAAGAACTATGCGCTATCGCTATGGATTTTCAATCATTAGATGCGCTTCAGCATTTTTTAAGACTTCAGCAGTATTGTTTGCTTACTAACTATTTCTAAGGAGTTGAGAGCAGAAGTGAAAGTACATTCATTAGAGAATTCGATAATTAAAACTACGATTTGTTCGTCTATAATCATTTTAAGCGATTTTATGAGATCATGTGGTGGGATCAAGGCTTTAACCTGTAAAAAGCGCACTGTTTGTTAAGGAGAACCAAATAATGTCTCCAAAACCTCAAAAAGTTGGCTACACTCTGCGCTGTGAGATATTTCCATACTTAGTTTCGGTATAAACTATTTGAACCAGTGCATAATATTTGCAACTATGTACAAACCAATATTTCCTAACCTCATCCTAAATGTAGGCAACGTTTTTTAAATCTTGCAGAAAACTACGTGCAATTGTGCATCCATTGAACTTAAAACAGCCAAAGCATGCACTCTTTATTTCTTATATTAAATTGTACTAAACGTTAGCTGAAAATATATTTCAATATCTCTACACTGCTAGGCCATTAGCCTTGGGGTCTAATCACTACATTTCTTACAAACTCGCCAGCAATTCGCCAGCAGACATACCACGAACAATAGTGCCTGCAACAAATATATATACATATATATGTACATGCATTTTAATTAAGAAAGAAACACCATATCAATAAGAAATTGCTACAAAATAAAAGTAAATAAAATAAAAATCCGCAGCTGCAGCAGCAATCTTCACCTTATCTAACTGCAAGCACATGAAGTGCAACATAGCAAGCGCACAACAAACCGTAGTTGATTTCAAATGCATAAAATAAACACAAACACAAGCACAATTGTCTGAACTACGCGAACCAGCTGCAGCAGCAGCCGCAGCCGTGTGCCACCAAGAAAAGGCTAACGCCAGCCACAACACCGGCTGCCTGCCAGTCGGCTGCGCGACAACAAATTGCGCGCCGCTCAATGCACAGCTCACTTGTGGTGCACTTGAAAACCGCCGTGGCATAGCAAAGTGGCAAACAACTAACAAATGCGACCAGCCACTCGCGGCGCGGGCAGCAGCTGCCAGACGGACACTTGGCAGAGTGGAATCAGCGCGCTGCAGCGCGGCAAAATAAAAATGAGAAACTATTGCCAGTCGCGGCGTTTGTGAAGCAAAGAAATTGTTATACAAAAAGTCGAGGAATAAAAGCAAAAACCGCTTGGAGAATCCCATTTAATTTCTACAACTATCCGTTATGCCCATTATGCCCGCAACTCGCTCCCCCACCGTCCGTATTGTCCGTGCTGTGTGTGATACAAATTATTTTCTTTTATAAACTGCACTTCCTCGGTAACCGGTGCATTGACATTGCTGCGCTGGAAGAGCGGAAAATTTACCGTTATAACGATAAAATTTATGCAATAGCGATAATAACGAACAGCAGGACATTTTCACATTCTTTGAAATGAGTTTTTGTTGGACGAAGTTGCGGCGCAGTAAACCACAAGGTTTAACGAAGAACTGAAGACGCAGCTGGATCAAAAATTAAAACGAAAGATAATTAAACCGAATTGACTGCGGTTTTGGGGATTTAGCCGGAAACTTGACCGCAGCAGGTTTTGGCCCCAAAGTAGTCCAAAACTAGCCGTAAATTGGTATAAAAATACCGACAGGCCAGTTCTGAAGTTTATAATAGAAAAACTTCGATAGGACAAGTCACAAATGAACCGCACTGTCGATTATTTGATGACAAATGGAAGTCCAGGAAGAACTAGACTTATAGAATTTAGAGACGAGTTATAAACTAGAATATTTGAGAGTTGTAGCTGATTATAGAACAAAAAATGTGGGAAAAATTACCAAGGACTTGTCCGTTTTCACGACAGACAGGCTTATGGAACCGGCAGAAGCTGAAATAGTGAAAGTATCGGAGGAAAATTGTCAAAGACGTACCCGTTTTCATCACAATCGGACCTACGAGGCCGGAAGGAGCTTAAATGTGGACTTAAATATTGCAAGAATCGGAAGAAAATTATGAAAGATGAACCCGTTTTCAGCATAGCCTGGCTTACGGAACCGGAAGGCGCTTAAATATTGGAACAACTGGAGAAAAATTATCAAAGATAAACCCGTTATCACGACATCCGGGTCTAAGTAATCAAAAAGAGCTTAAATATTGAAAGAATCTTAGGAAAATTATTATAGACGAACCCGATTTCTCCACACTCGGTCCTACGTATCCGGAAGAGCTTAAATAGTGAAAGAATCGGAGGAAAACTATCAAGGATGAAACTGTTTTCACCACAGTAGGTCCTTCATAACCGGAAGGAGCTTGAGTATTATAGGAATCGGAGAAAAATTATCAATGTCGGTCCTATGTAACCGAAATAAGCTCAAAACTATTTCAATGTTGTTTTATGATGTTACAACAACAGCAAAAACACAGGCGGAAGTAATCTTAATTAAGGCTTTAAATAATGGACCAGTCCAAAATTAAGAATTAGCCGTAACTGCCCTGAAGAAAAGTCTTCGAGAGTTTAGAAGGCTCTGAACCCGATAGACAAGAACGAACTAAAATTTCAACTTCAAAGGAAAGTAAACCAAAGTTGCCATTTAGGGTGGCAGAAACCGATTAAGAGCTACCTAGGGTCCAACTGCGGCTGAACTCAAAATCCATAGTGAAAGACCATCTAGTTTAAACAGAAGTCTAAAGGCTTACTGGGAAATGTTGCATCACCTTTGAGCTCTTAACGATTTACCACAGATATGTAAGTACTTTTGTGTCTGTCAACGTCGTATCGCTTAAAAATGCAAAAGTTTAACTAGAAAATACGACATTTGCTGGAGAATAATCCGCCACAAACCGAACCGTACCGAAGCAAACCTATTCAACGGCGAAGACGCGCCGCATATCCCGTTACATTGCATGCTTTCATTCCAAGTGAAAATTTGTTGTAGCAGCTTTTGCGCCTTTATAACGGTATCGCCAATGCAATTCTGTTTTATTATAGTTTTTCTGTTGCATTTCCTTTAAAATTGTTGCACGCTCATTTTCAATTTTTTTATCGTGCAAGCAGAGAGCTTGAAAATTTCCGCAAGCTTTTCGCTTAGAATTTTAATGAGGATAATTTTCAGCGGAAAATCACATAAAAAATTGCGCATAAAAAATAATTGTGTGACAAAAGTGTGTGGCAGCAAGCAACACATTTCAGTTGTATTATGATTATGGCACGAATTATTATTAGAGCGACGCTAAAAATGCGTCCACACACACATTTACACATATTTACATATTTAGCCAAATAGCATGTGCAGATAAGAAGTCGTAATAATGGCAAGTCAAACGTCAACTCAAAGTCATTTACACATTTTTTTGGTGTTGCCTTATCCTGACAGTCACCGGCGGCGCGCTGTCGCATTTTTCGCTAAACTCTTTCGTCTAACTCCGCTTTTTTCTCCTGCCTTTCCTTTTCACTCTTTCGCTGCTTTTGCTTTTTGCGCTGACATTCGGTGTGGCGCTGTCGCAACATTCTTACACGCACACCTCTTGATTATTATATAACCGTTATGTTGCTTTAGCTGTGTCACGTCGCTGTTGCTGCTTATCGGATTCAGACTTAAATGTGAAAGGTGAAAATGACGCTTTTTTCATTAAGCTCATACTTGCTTACTTTGTGCTGCGCTTCTAATTTTCCAGCGCTCATATCAAATGTATAAAAAGTCATTGCTTTGTGCCCGAAAAAATGCCAATGCGTTTATAGCTGCCGGTGGCATTGACTCAGGCGGCGCCTTACGTGGCACTTGTGCTTGGCTGTGTGCAGTCGCTACGCTCAAGTGCAACATTTCCATTGGCGTCGTCGACAATCCGCGCGGAATTCAAGACACTGCCAGACCTAAGTGCCAGACATAATAAATAACTGTTAATTGCTGCACGATTTTTCCACCGATTAGAGTTTTACAATCAAACGATTTTCGCCGATTCGCCGCTTTTCTTCGACTGCCAGCTGCAGAATCGTGACAATTATAGTTTTGCGCTACAATCGGTGAATACGGACTTTTTAGTGAAAGAAAGTCGACATTAATAATAAGTTATTCGATTTTATAAGTTGTTCTTACCAAAAATTTTGCAAATATTGCATAATTTCCTGAGAGCTTTTGTCATATATTTGTCCTGTTATCAAAGATCCGAACTTAAGTTAGTTCTTTGCTAGCTTTTTGTCATAACTAACTTCTAAAATAAGGAATTCTTGACACATATGCTGAATCAGGAAATTGTTATCTAAAACAAAGAACTGAAGCCTTTACTGGCCAGAGCCTTGAGCCCTCTTACCTACCCACTCCTAACAGATGTGAGAACATAGAAGTGAAGTATGTAATCATAGCTTTTACAATAAAAAGAGTTCAGTCTCATCGGGACGATTCGAACAAAAACGCGTTTCATAACCAAAACATCCATCAAATTTATTCGAACGGACTCGCGAAAGACGTCGAGCTCTCTTGAAATCTCTCTAACACTTGCCGATTTTTAAGTACCATATCCCTCACTTTTTTGAAACTTTAGCGGTGAATAGGACGATGGTCGTCCAGAACGATGCATGTCTTCAACGATCTCTCGACCGTCTCTGGAGATATTGACCAACACCGGGTCTACGAAAATATGTATGAACCTTTTCAAAAATGCTTCATCGATATCTAGGTTATATAAATGCTGTACTCAACTAGAGCTGATGATTTTAAATTTTTTCGCCTTGAACCTTGGATATTTAGCCACATTGGAGATGGTGTTGTTGTTGTTATTGTTTTTTTTTTTAATGTTGTTGTTGTAACAATCCCTACAGAGCAGAAGCGAGAAAAGTCATAGAGATAGGCATTTAGTTTTGACCACATGCCAAACTTAGAGATTATATCAGATTCTCCATGCTGTTCGGGCTTATAAAACGAAATCTTATACAAACTTAAAAAATACAAAGGAAAGTAAACAGTTATATGTTCGTATGAAATTATAAATCTTTTCGTTGATTTGTAGTCCAGTTGCAAGAGCTGAAAATCTTGAAAAGTCAAAATTTTTGTGTAAAACTGTAAAGCCTCAATAATATATAGTATAGTCTTATCAAGCTATGCTGCCAGGCTGTAAATCACATATGAAAGATTTTTAATCCATAAATTTGGTTCTCAGTCCAAGTTCAACGTCTAAGAGTTTTGAAAAGTCATCTTCTTTCTTAAAATTTAGCCTCCAGATAATATCTGCCTTATCAGACCGCATATAATATATTAAAAATCCATAGAACTGGTTCCCAGTTCATGTCCAAACATTTTGAAAAGTCATCACCTCTCTCCCAAAATTAAGTATCCAGCTAATATCTGCCTTAACAGACCGCATATAATAGTTTTATAAACCGTAGATCTAATAATATGATGCTTACTTTCTCGGTAGTTCGGCTAGGAAAAGATATTGGAACAGTTGACTTATCTGCAGTAATCAATTAATTCACTATCTGTTAAGAAAATGCTATCAAAAAACTGCTAAATTTAAGAAAGAGATCTCTCTAATTCAAGGTATGAAAAGCATAAGCCGCATTCTACAGATTCCTCCAATTCAACCCTATTCCAATCCTTTTTAATAAATACCTTAGACCTTAAGTGGCGCTGGTGTCGAACAACTGCCAGCAAATTCTACGTTTGATGCCATCTAGATAATACTAGTGGTGTATATTAGTGCTCACTAATAAAAATTGAGCCACTAGATGGCGCTGTGCCTGATTTAGTTGAAAATTTAGCAAAACACCGGCTTTTTAGACTTCCACAACAATTTTTGCTGAAGAAAGCGTAATTTCTGCCTCTTACGCGAAATACCGCAACTCACGATCATATATACCAACACTACAAATTCGGTTAATAACCCGCAATTGCCTTCCTGTTTTCAAGTAATTGAACTCGCGCACGTGCAAGCCATAATTGCGAAATATTTCAAACACAATTTGGCCAAATACCTAAGAATCAAAAGCAATAAAAGAATAAAGCAAGTATTTTCACTGATAATTGGAGCATAATTTAAAGGATTAACTGGAAATGCCATGCTGACTGCTGGCCGGGTTGCCTGACACTGCCAAGCTGCCGAGCGCTAAACACACTTCGCTGGCTGCTTGTCTATTTGAGTGTGTCAGCATTTAAACTGACGAAATTTCAAACAACTTTGTATGCCTATGCAGACGCTTGAAATTTTTTAACATTTCGCCGTTTAATGCTGCTTTTCATTTCAAGCAGCAGAAAGTAAACTACAACTCATTTAATGTTGCCTACTTTTCGGCGCAAAGACTTGAGTGCGCGCTCCACTGTTTCGCAGAAGCAACACACACATATGCGCAATAATTGTCATTATGTAAGTAGTTAATTTAATGCAACAAAATTCTCCAAATGAGTTTAACGTAAGAAAGCGGCGCAGGCAAGCGCAGGCGGCAGCAGATGAAACAGCAAAGCATGAAATGATATTAAAATAAGCATTTGAAAGAATTGAGCGAGCATAAAACATAATATTAGCGAGACACACACACACACAGGCACACTTAGGGGGAATTTTAACATTTTAATTAGGTTTTTTACGCTTTCTTCTTTCATACGCTTTTAATTTGAGCGCTTAATGTGCGCCGAACACGCCGAAGACGAGCGCGCTTGCTTTTTGCATGTCAGCTCATATATATGCAAGCGTAGAGTTAAATTTCAAATGAGCTTTTATGCGACGTCGTATGCTGAGTTGCTTGCGTCTATCATATAACACATTAGCATACCAATACACTGACATATAGACATATAGTACATATGTGTAGATACACAACTCTATAACTGTGCGCGCTTTTGTGTATTTTTTGGCAGAAATTGAACAAAAGCGAGTTCAAAACTCCTTTAACTCAACTCCGTGCACCGAAAATTTGTTTAACCGTTATGAAAATTTGCCATATCAGCATTTGCTTCATTATTATTGCACTAAGCGCAAGTAGTTGCAAATGTTTTATACAAATTAATATGCAACATTTCCATTAACGTTTATCTTAATTGCTCTTTGCGCTGTATGCAGCGTCGTTATAGACGAGAATTGCTGATTTTCTCTTTGCAAAGCTTGAGTTCCTTATTTCTACCACGGCGCATGTAGACAACTTGAGTGGGCGGCGGCTTTCAACTGGCGCTGGCTACGCGTTTAGCTAGAACAGCAGACTTTTTATTAAATTAATTAAAACATTTAAGCAAGCTAATTTGAACACTTAAAGTGCACTTAAAGCATAAATTGGCATATGTAAGATTTAAGAAAGGCCAAATTGGATTACTTGTGCATTTTATAAGTTCATTAGGGAGCAAAGCCAGCATTAGGTGCTGAAAGCAGCGATTTCTTTCTAAATTTTTTAAAGTAATTGCTTTTAATATACTTAATTATATAAACATGTTGACAGATTTTATAAACCGGTTGCCATTTATTCCGCTACCCATATCTTCGAAAGAATATAAACCGATAAGTCGAACTTCATTCCTTCTGAAGACACTCGAGAAGATTATGGATACTTGATGAGCAATTAATAGTAAGACTTTGTACCCAATTTTAAATTTATTCTTCAAAATCTTTGTCGTCCTCTCAATACCTCACTGCCCAACATGCTTGCTTCAACATTTTTTCCAATCCTCGAACCAGTTGTCGAAGTCAATTTCCGGAAAAGCCTTCAATGCGCACAGCGATTCATGTTTAATGTCTTCAATTGACTCAAAACGGCCGTCCCCGGAGCGGTCGTTTGAGTTTGGTGCACAGCCAGAAGTCACACGGAACTTAATCCGGCTAATACGGTGGTTTGCACGATATTGATTGCAAATTTGGTAAAAAAACTCACGAAGAATCAATGCAGTATGCGACGGTGCATTATCGCGATGCAAAAACTACGATGACGACTCATAATTTCGACCCATTTTTACGAATAACTTCGCGCACCGACGCATAACATTCAAATAGTATGCCTTGTTGATAGTTTGGCTGGTTGGAAGGAATTCGAAGTGCACCACACCTGAATAATCGTTAACAACTGTCAACAAAAACTTAATCTTTGACCTACTTTGACGTGGTTTTTCGGCTTCAAATCATCTTTGCTACGATATTTGGCCGGTTGAACGTCTGTTTCCGGGTCGTAAAAATAGATTCAAGACTAATCGCTAGTAATAATACGTTTCATGGCATCCTGGTACTCGGGATTCTAGAACCAATGGTACTTTTGCCTTTCTTACACCTAAATGATCCTTCCAAATGGTTTTCGCTGATACTTCTGTTATTCCAACGAACCCAGTAAGATCTCTGACTGTTCGACGTCGCTTCTCAGGCACTAATTCTTATATTCTATTGACTTGTTAATCATTAGTCGATGTTGATGACCGTTCTGTAATTGGTTCGTCGTAAACGCGTTCTCGAACCTCTTTCAATAATATGTACCAATCAAAAACAATAGCACGCGACAAAAGATGATCACCGAAGGTCTTTTCCATAATTTTGAAAGTTTCGGCCCCAGAAATGTGATTCCAGACCATATTTATTGGAACTCCTTTGTTGAATGATTTCACTCATCGTAAAAATCGCTGAATGCTCTTTATGTACTTTAGAAAGACAAGTATATACTAAACACTAGCGATTATTTTGATGTGAAATTTGGCACAGATATAAGCGAAAGTCATATGTTATTATTTACAAGCAAGTACAAGATCCCATATGGATAACCCCAAGGCTTAAACGGTTAGAGTTAACTACTAAAGGTTATACTAAGAACTTAGTAATTTTGGACAATAAACTGAATGTAGAGGAGAGGGTGAAAAAGGACAGTGGTGCTCTCTAGGTATGTAAGAAGATGCCAATCTTACTTCAGTGTTCTTTGGTTCGTTGCTATCTACAAAACGGGAGCACTAAGAACCACTCCAACGGCTGCACTTGAAAGGTTATTCAACCTGCTATCAATTTACATTCCAGTAGAAAGCTCGTCAGAAGACTTGGCTGCACGTTTGGCGGCAATTGGTGAATTTTCACAAGAACTTTCGGACATAGCTCGTAGGCAGGGGGTCAGTCGTTAAAATAGACTGCATACCCTCCCTCTTTAGCTGGGCGAGAAGATTTCAAGTCACATAAATAGAAGCTGTGATAGCGCAAAGTGGATCAAAACTGGCTGATAGAGTGGACAGCGGAATCTAATACGAGGAGCTAGACCTCACGCAGCCCTTCAAGCTGCCAGAGTACTGCAGTATCTTCCCGGCAGAAGTCTTTGCAGTCAGAAAAGCTGCGAAGTTAGCTAAGAACGCAGAAAATTATATAAAGAATATCAGCAAGTGCATAAATAGATAGCAAAGCGACAATGAAAGCAATAGACTCACTTCGCATTGCATAAAGAAATGTGCTTAGAAGCAGGAAGGCAGTAGATAGAGTAGCTGTTGGAAGCGGCTGCATATATGGTGTACTTGGTTCCAAGCCAAAATGGCATTCCGGGAAATGAAATAGCTGCTAAGATTGCCAAAAGTGCCATCATTCACATTAATACCAGTTCAAGAACTGCGAAATTTCAGAAAGGCGTGGCGACCTTTATATACCCTGTGCAGGATATATAAATGCTTCGCTGATAGCTACTTCCACAATTTGGTTGAAGAAGTACGCCAATTCCTAACCTTAAAGCCAATACCAGGCATGGCATTGTCTTTCTGTAAGACCAAAATATTTTAAAACCAAACAGAAGCACAAAATACACAGCACTTATGCTATGCTTCGCTCAGTTAACTTGACTTTGTTTACATATCAGCAGTAATTCAAGTAACCTATGACTGCATATTATGCACGATAAATTTTTAATAATACTAAAAAATACCTTCGTATATAATAATCTGCAATATGAAAAGCGAGTGCAGAAAATTGTTCCACAAAAACAAAATAGTACACTCAGTTCATATGCATGAATATGCGCCAACAACGTAAGATTGTAAAAATTTATACGCCTACTTAACCCACACACACAAACACACGGGCAATTACATAAAGGGCACACACAGCACCCGCACAGACAACAAAGCACTTCACCTACTCACCTACAAATTGAAACTTGCAGCACAACAAAAAAAGTTAATCAGCGTAATACAACAACAAAAAGTGTAAGCGAAAGCGTCTACAGTCGGCAGCAAGCGATTCCATTTGACCTACTTATGCCTGTGTGTATGTGCAAATATAAACAAATAAATGTACACACACACACACACAGAAAACCATGTAAGCAATTGTTGGCTTACACGTGAGTATCCATAACTGTATTTTGTACGGTTGAGAGCGCGAAAAATGAATGCCGCAACCGCCATTTTATGATGTGCTCATCAAAAGATGAGAAGCGGAAATGTGAGGCATATACTCGTAAAAGTGAAATGAAATAACAGTAAAATGACAGGTAGAGGTTTCGCTGCTAACTGCTGTGCTTTTATTTGCTATGGCAGCTTTTATTGTTTATGTAAATAGTTGTATATTAAAGTACAAGCATTTTTTATTATTATCGCTTATGTGTACCCAACGCACCTATAAGTTCTGCCTCTTCTACGTAGGACTAACTTTCAGATTGGCTTGTGAGGTAGAGTGAGGAAATTTCTTTTCCACTATTTTGGGTCTGCAGACTTGGATAACGTATTAAGTGGCCCAAGAAGCATGAAACTCTAGAAGAACACCTGCTAATACACAGCTGAGCAGTCTGCAGACGCAGGACAAAGACCTTTGGAGTTTTGTTTCCAAATAGGATCACAACGTCTCAATAGCACCTAGCAGTATATTGGAATTCAGCAATGTGCTGGGGTGAGGATGTGAGTCGTTGTGACTTAGATGAGGGCACAATAGACTTTATGTCGCGGCGCAAACCACATTTATTTTTCTATCTATCTAAGTGGCCTTGGTTCTATGTTCCAAGCTAAGCTTTACGGATTCTCCCAGATTTATAGTTTAACAGAACATGACCAATAGTTAGATGTAGTCGAAAAAACTACCCAAAAAATTATCCACAAATTACACAAAAATTCCCCAAAATAATTACCCAAAAAAATTACCCGAAATAATTACCTAAAAAAATTACCCAAAAAAAATTCCCAAATGAATTACCCAAAAAAAATTATCCGAAACAAAATTTCCCAAAAAAATTACGCAAAAAAAATTACCCAAAAAAAATATCCAAAATAATTATCCAAAAAAATATCCAAAATAATTACCTAAAAAAATTATCCAAAAAAATTACCAAACTTCTCTGGAGTCTAACAATGAACAAAATGTCGAAAAAGCGGGTACATGTTATAACATATGCGCGATGTGCTTAGAGGAAGAGAGAGAATACCCTTGAAAACCTTATGCAGACAATTTTAAAAGTTATAAGGCAAGCTACTTAAGACTAATTTTAGACAGAATGCTTTGTAAAAGATTGGTGGACCGCAGATGGGCTTTGTATCGCTCTTTTTTTTCCTAAAAAGGTCACATCTTTTAGATTTTTTCTGTAATTTTTCAAATTTGTATCTTAAACTAAATCAAAATAGTGTCTGCCACTCTTAGTCATTGCCCTAGGCAGCTAAAACTGTTATATATCTAAAAGAATATTCATCTAAGTCGCTTATTTTGCTTACTCGTTCAATTACAAGCAGCAAACAAATGCTTACGTGGCGCACTACTTTATATATTTTTGTTTATAAAAGCTCATTCCAAGCCATTTAAGTTTAATTAAGTTGCAGAATATTTCTGCGCAACAACAACCATTGCCGGCGCTTTCGCAAAATGCAAAAGAAATAGGGAAAATGAAACAGCAATCCCATGCACGCTGAATGAAACAATAAAAACTGAAATAACATACAGTTATAATGACGGCAAATGCAAGCGAAAGTAAAAGTTATGCCACATAAAAACAGCAACAAAGTAGCAAAAACCAAGTAACATACATAACACACATTTTTTTTGCAACATTCTACACTACCATCTTCTGTGTGATTTCAGCTATGAGTGCTAAGCATAAGACAAACTCATTTTCATATGAGAACACATGATCTTTTGCTATACACACACACACACTTTCACACATACATACATATGTACCGGTAATTAAAGCGTTCTCTCGATTTTTTGCGCTTCGTAACCAGCTTTTGACTTCCTCAACCTGCCTTGTTGCCAACGCGCCTTGTCTCTGTCTCTCTCTCTGTCTCTGCCACTGCGCTGCCCTTCTGCTGCAGCGCTTGCTTCCTTTTTCCTTTGCGGATAGCCACGTCGTCAGCGGAAGTGGTGGCGCACATGTTTGGGCTGTCAGCAATTGTCGGTGTACTTTCTAACGGTTACCTTTGTCGCTTGCCATTTGCCGGCACATTTGTATGCTTTGCTTATGCTGGCTTAAGCGAGCCTTGCTTAGTGGTAAACGCATTCAATTTTAAAATTTTTGAAATTAAATGTGGAATAGTAGTGGAATATACATATACAGAATACTATGCGAGTGCTAACTAACATTGTTGGGGGTATTCACAATGTAACATATTTTAAGTTGAGTGGAGAGTTTTGTGATACTTTTATTCTAAAAGGCAAAGATAATGCAGGTTTATGCTAAATATAAGTATTTACGATATGTGGCTGAAAACTGGTACGATAAAGAGTATATATAGTCAAACCCGTTACCTAAAAAATTACCCAAAAATATTACCGATAAAAATTTCCAAAAAATACCCAAAAAAATCAACCGAAAAATTCCAAAAATATTACGCAGAAAAATGTCCCAAAAAAATCTGACAAAAAAAGTCCCAAAAAATTCGCAAAAAAAGTACCACAAAAAATCTCAAAAAATTACCCAAAAATTTCCAAAAAAATCCGAAAAACTATCTAAGTAATGAAAAACATTCAAGTGTCCATGCTTCGTATTCGAGTCTTTTACTACAACGTTCATTCGGTATTTTTATCACACCACGAAACTTACCAAATCCGCGCGCTCTCTAGCAATACCATCCAGTTAATTAAACTCATTACTACACCATCTAGAATATACACAGAAAAATTTTACATTGCCAACACCACGCTGCACTAGGTTTGCCTACTGAGTAGTGGCATAATTTTGTGTTAATAAGCTTATTATGTAAATAATGCGCTAATTGCATTTGCATTTTTCAAACATTTAAATGTGTTTCATAATATGAGCAAGAACAAAGAGAAGAGAGCGGTGGACTTTCAAGCAGAGGAAAGAGATGAAAGCATTAATAAAATAGTTGTCACTTATGCTTATCTAACAAACATATAATGAAGAGTAGAGATATAAAGCTGCTAGGAAAGTAAGCCTAGGGATTATTTCAGAGCAGTTTTTGCCCCTCATGACTCTACAAAATGCTTTAACTATTTTCAGGACATTATCTCGGCTTTGAAAATGAAATTCTCAGAAAGGTTTCTAACTTTCTAAGCTTACAATCAAAGCAGTCGCAAGCCTACAAGGTGATCTACTCACACGTTGAATTTTATTTCCGAACAAACCATGCCACTCAATCGCTTTGCGCTCATCAAATTCTCACCAAAAAAATATATGTAGTATATACTGCTATGGAATGCCTACAGTAATTGCTGTCTGCTAGCAATCAATAAGCCTTGCGCCTATTTTGCTTACTCCTCTAACTCAATTAATCATTTCTGTCTGACATTCTGTACCCAGGCAGGCGACTGACCCAAATCACATTAACTAAATCTAAAAACTTTAAGATGGCCACGTGCTTGGGGCAATTAATTTATGCCTTTATGCTATTTTTCTGCTCTCAATTAAACGCCGAGAGTTGCTAGACTTCATTTGGCTGCCCGCGTGTCGATTTGACTTTTTAATATCATTTGCTAGTTTATTTTCCATGTCGATGTTATGTGCTGTACGCTATTGACCGCTGTTGTTATCAGTTAGCAATAAATTTCTAAGCCCTGCGGCACATAAATTGAACCTTTTTTGCCATTCATTTAGGTCTCTATCGTCTTTTTGGTCATTTCCGTTTGTTGCGCCCATAAATATGCTACTAAAGCTGTCATTTAAGACTTTTTTCTTAATTTTTGTTGTTGCTGTTGTTGTGGCGACACTTTGAAAAACATTTTGTTGTAGTCATCAATTACCAATACATACATATATCACGCTAAGTTAGCTGCTGCTTTGGGTCGCTGGGTCGTATACGTAACCTTTATGCAGCATTTTAATTGCTTTGCTCTATTTAATTGAATTTTGCTTGCTGTGAAGAGCATTTAATTTTTTGGCATACACAGTGTTTGAAAATTATATTGCAAGAAGAAAAAAATAATTTTCAATCCCTTTGTGTGACAAAAAATTATAAGATTTTCACAGAAAAGACGCCGTTAAACTCATCGATTTCTACTTAGTTATTTAATAAATATTCTATTAAAATACATTTCAAGTTTCACAAATTTCAAATTCAAATTTAAGCTTTCGTTATACCCACTTTTAGTATTTATATGTTTATCAAAGTTTTTTCGGCTCCTATTTTCTCAACTAAAAAATGGTTTCGTAATTGAAACGTCTCCCAGCGGAGCCATTTGCATTGCTCCAGCACAGTATAAAGTAGTTTAACAAAAAAATAAGGTCACAGAAAATCAATGTCGCCATGGGAAATATCATTCACGCTATTTATTTTCTTATTTATTGTCCTTGTCTTGAAAAAACAAACATAGTAGTAGAAGAGAAGTCATGTATAATAGCATATAAACGAAAATGTTCGATTTGTTAAAAATTTCAACTATATATTTTTTTAAGAATTCAGCATACGAAATATAATAAAAAGTTAGTTGTTTTATTATATATCTTTGCTTTCTATATTCAAAGTTATTTTTCTTAACTTCATTTAGGCGTAAAATCGTCTTTCTATTTAAATTATTACAAATACAAACATTTTATATATAATTATCCATGTATATACTTGATTTTATATCAGCTTTTTCGTCTAGTCTATTGAAGGCTCTTCTTCCATGCTTTGCGATTTGTTGCGCTTCCATTTCTCTGACTTGTCGCGTCGCAACCAAATTCGGTCACTGGCAGCATCGTCACTGCGGTTGTGTTTTTTATCACTAAGCGGTTTCTTTTACATCGCCTGTTTACCATTTTCGCTGCCAAAGTCTTTTATTTTCTAAGCTTTGTAGTTTTTGTTGTTGACCATACTTTGCTGTTTGTTTGTACGTCGAAAAAAAATTGATTTTACGGTTTGTGTGCATATTCAATGCCTGTTCTTCTCATTTTTATATCTACAGTGGAATTTTCCGGCGTCTATTGGCATTTGCAGACATTTTTTCCAAACACATTAGTCTGACTGGTCCCTATTTTAATCCCTTGGGTATATAACTTAGACCTTTTTTCTGCAAAAGAAACACATTCTTTTACTTTTGCCTGTCACTTAAAGTGAATGTAGGATGTGCTTTTATGCGCGATTGACCCACGAAGCGGCACTAAATACTCGCAACAACTTTTCGTACCTTTTTGGAAGAAATCCTGTTTTGACAGAAATGCCCCTAAGCGTAAAAATTAAAGTCGTCAATAGTTCTGTGGCACAATTGTGCTTACAAAAGCTAAGAAATGTCACTATTTTCTGATATAGAAATTCAATATGAATTTTTAAAGCATACTTTTAGGCGACAAATATTCACTTGCTGGCTAATATTTGCTTGTAGTTCTCAGAAGACTAATAAAATAGTATTTATGCAATGAAGTAAGTTTTTTTCCTGGAAATTATACAGCAATGGGCAAAATCTCTTAGAAATAGAGTGGAAGGCTTTTAAAGCATACTTTAAGGCGACAAAACTTCACTCGCTGGCTTGTATTTGTATGTAGTCTTCAGAAGTCTAATAAAAAAGCATTTTTGTATCGAAACAGCTTTTTTTCTTACATATTATATACCAGTTGGCAAGTTCTCTTTAAAATATAGAAGCAATATATTTTAATTCCATAATGGAAATGGTTAGTATGAGATCATTTTACATATAAACGCACTATTTCATACAACAGAAAAACGTACCTCCTACACTTCTGCATTTAGCTGCTTTATTACACATGAAGCTCCAGCTATCTATATTCTTTCAAACAACTCAAATGCAAAAATACTTTAAATCTGCTGAAGAAAAGTGGTTTAGTTAGCGGAGACCCAAACCACATACCTCAAATAATATTCTTCAACTGTTTCTTAATATTTAATGCCTTCAAATTTAATTGTACCATCTGTATTACATAATCATGATTGGCGTGGTCGCTATTCATTTTGAAATTTTCCACAAGATTAGCTGGAACTTGATCAATAGCATAGACATTAGGGCGGGTCGATTTAAAAATTAATTAATTAGCGGGGGTCGGTCATACATTTGGACTCGATTGGAGCACTCTAAATGGGTCAAAGTGGGATTTTTCAAAATTGGCCCCTGCCCAAAAGTTCGACCCAAATTGGGGGACATCAAAATTCGTTTCAGAGGTATGGTTCCTTCGGTAAAGTATCTTATTTTGATCTCTAGAATATGATTTTTATAGAGCAATGGGCGATTTTTTTGCCTCCCCACAAATCGACCCGGCCTAATAGACATGGAGTAGTTGAACCTCGATCTCATCAACTGAAATTCGCTTTCACCACCCTCTCATTACTGTAGAGACTATGTAGAGACCAACATTTTTTAATTAATTCCAGTTGTTGCTATGTAGACAGCGAATATTTTTAAATACGCCAAATTGCGCTATTCAGAGCCCTAGTTTTCTTATTTCCGCCAGATGGCGCTATTCATTGTTTTTTCAGTACAAGCCTATAGAGTATCCCTGCTTCTCAAACCTTGTAGTTTTGCAAAAATATTTCTATAAATCACAGACCAACATGCGTGAGCGCGCATTATGCAACACTGCTTAAGGCGCTGTTGCCAACAGTAACGCGAAAAATGTTTGGAATTTTGTGACTTGATTTGCCTTTGCGCCCAAAAGCCGCTTATATTGTTCAATCAAAATACATACTTGCACCAAATGCGTACAACACACAGTAATTAACTGCAAATTGGAAAGGCTACTTTAATTTTGAAAATAATTTTGCCGTGGCATTTAAATTATGCAAATCTGTGTGGCTTTATATAAGCGGCGTCAGCGACAAGGTATTATGCAACATGCAAGCACACAACTAGCCATAGAAAATGCTTGCCACCAGTGGTCACAAACTCACACATACGCACTACTAAAGTGAGGCATGTCTGTCGCGTTGTGCGCAATTGCAGCTGTGCGCTTGCATGTGGCAAGTTATTATACGATTGCACATAATATTTAAGTGCGTACATGCCACACGTGTTAATTTACAATTGCCGCGCGGCAAATAAATGTTAAATTAGCCAACATTATAAATTTGAATGCATTTGTAATTGCATTACCATTTTTCACGTGCACCAATACCAATGCACGCGCGCTTAAAAATAGCGCCGTCTGCGTGGCTTCGAGTTGAGCGCTTTTGCGCCGCCTGCATGTGATGTGACTGTGTGTGGCTGTGTTTGTGTTTTGCAATTGCATTAGCTGCACTTTCATTAAAATCATGGTCATAATTTAACTTTTATACCGATTCAACCATTTCATGGTCGTTTCAATGCAATGGATACACGCATCGCCGGTTAAAGCAGTCGAAAGGCAGCGCACGTACACACACACATGTGTGGCATGCATTACATAAACAACACACAGAAATATTTGTGTGTATTTGCGCACGTTGCACATCAGCACTTGCCACAGCCGTGCAGCAAAAATAAAAATAAGCAACAACAACTACATATATGGCTTTGCTTTGGCCGTCATGTATTTATGCAGCAACTAAAGTCCATCAACAGCAGCGGCCGCAGCAACGGATTTTATTTTGCCGAGCACGTGCCACAGTGGTACTCGTGGAAATATGGCGAGTTTGTGCTCGACATTTGTTTAGCTGAAAGTAGCTTGCACCCAATGTGGAATCGAAGTGATCGGCTAAAAGTGGCTCGGTAAGCTGCGAACGGCTAAGTCAAGCGGGGTTTTAGGACTCACCCAACGATCTACATCTTAGGGGCACAGTGGTCCTTAGGTCGCGGTGCAATCCTCATCTATTCAGGACCGAAGGCGGCCAGGCTTAGGCTACTATTGGGTCCACTATGCTCCCGGATGGTATCCAATTTAAGTCTTATTTGGCTGTCTACGCCAGTGAAGAGAAAGAACTCCTTGCTTGAGAGAATTATGCATCTTGCTGGTTTCGAACGAGCTAACTAGTCTGCTATTTCATTTCCTTCTATTCCTATATGGTCGGGTGCACTGATGAAGCCAGCTCCTGTTCCTGTTTCAACTTTTGATTAGTTAGTGAATATAGTATGTTGATTTAACCGAGTGTCGATCACGAAACCATTCGTCCAATCTTCTCTACTGGAAAAACCATGTGTTTAGTTCCGCTTTGGTCTCCTTTACTCGGTCACAATATCAGCTTAACTCGAGTTCATTAATAAACTATGATTAAGAGTGTGATAACGTACCCGTAGGGACGTAAAACCTGGCTCCAATGCCTAAAATCATGATCCAGATATATCTCAGCAGACCTTTCAATGTATTGGATATCCAATTATAAGTCTGATATATCGAGTCAAGATCATACTTTGTATATAGTTTTTGTCACAATAGTTCATATGGTTCAGTACCTGACCACCACCGGCAGAGTTATAGGTTAAAGTAACGGTTAGCCAGAAAAAAGTATAAAATGTAAGAAATATAATCTTCCATCACTTGTAGCCAGCTAAACCAATAATATGCTCTGCTATTTTCGAATACATACAACAAAGAAATTAAACTTCTTCAAACTAAAATCACTCCCGTGCTCCGAAAATACCAAAAATAGCGGTTCTATATCGAAAATATACCAGGCAATCTACCCGAATATCAGAAAAATAATATCTATTTTACTATGAGAAAAACTGCGCACTTCTCTCTAGTTATTGTTTCGTCAGAAAAGACTCTCCCACAAATTGTGTGCACTGGGTATACGACAGTACATTCGATGTGAATTCAAACTGTTTCATTTACCAACAGCTAATGCCATCACTACACGCTACAAACTGCCCAAATGTGTAACATTAAATAAATTATGCAAATGCATGTGTATGAATAAATAAAATAAGCGCATACATTTATTTATTTATGAACCCTTTTAAATATTCACATTGTCATTGAGGCTGACGTAGCTACAACAGCAATTACAACCACAACGGCGCTAAAAAGCAATGCAATGAAGCTACTATTACACGAATTAGGCGCATGACAAAAGCTGGCGAAGCAAATGCCACAACATATATACATATACATGTATAAGTATTTTTGTATAAATTTAATGCGCTGACACACTCAAACCCATAAAATTCAAATGGCAAATAGATTTGCTAAAAATTTTGCTGCTAATGCAAAGCCATGTTTTCACCGTTCAATTTAGTTGTTGTTGTTGTGATTTTTACACCAAATTGTTGTGCTTTGCATACCCTTTCTCTTTTTTCTGCTAAACTGTGATCATTATGCCGCTGGCAATCACACGTTACGTGTTCACGTGCATCATTTATAATTTATTAAATGTTACGTATACGCCACGTACTCGTCTTAACAAAACCAGGCATTTAGTGGATTTGTTAAATAAATAGTTTGGTTTACAGCACAGCAGCACAATTGGATTTATGGAAATGCTTGTCAATTTCATACAATTATTTTACGGCATTTAAATGCTCGTCACTGTTTAAATTCATGGGTATTTTTAATGGAAAATCAGTCGTGCGTAAATTCACATATATCACTTTAGATTTTTAATGCGTTTCTATGCTTAAAAAGTGAAGTTGGCTGTGAAATCAATGCATTTAATTGGAAATTTTATCGGAAAGAGCTGGAATTTTTGTGTCTAATTTCGTTATTTTTTTTTTTGTTTTTGATATGAAAAAGTAATTTAATTTTAAAATAATTTATAAATAATTTATTTTTAATTTCGTTAGAAGAAAAATATTAATAATAACTATGAACATAGTGTGACATCAATTGTATATAAAAATGCCTATGAATTGATGACATCAACTAAAATTTCTTAACATTTTCAAATTTTTCATAACCTTAAATAACATTCAAGGTCTTCAACTCATCAAATTTTTTTGCAGAACAAAAACTGGATAGCAAAATATATACTTTAAGTAAACCTTTCCGCGTACTCAGAAACGGGTTTTAATTTTTACTTAAATAAAAAAAAAATAATAAAGTATTTTGGGTCGTTCGCTAAGTAATTTAATTTTTTAGTGCATTTGCAACACAATTGTTCTAATTGAGTAAAATATTTTATATATTTATGTATTCTCTAATTTCCCCCAATAGCCTTTGTCATCTGTCGGGCAAGAGATTTATTCCAAGCTTGTTTGATCCTTGCAGGCAAAAAACTGGTACAAGTGGTTTCTGAGGTTCAGATTTGAGGGGCAAGTTCTCCCATCCAAAACAATTTTGCAGAGATTGGAACACCTACTATTCCGAAGGTGTCAAGTCTATAGATGATGGCAGTTTTGGTAGTACATCCCATTCAAGCATCAAAAGCTTTCGGCAAATCATCCAACATCTTTGATTTCTTCCATTAACTTGGTAAAACAAAACAATATTGATTAAATCTGGCCTCTTAATCACAATACAGTTCGGAAACAATCGTGTTATTGTCTGACAAAGGCTTAAAATAAACGAACCCATTGGAACCCAAACAAAAAGCAACACAACTTTTTTTTTTTGACTATCGGCCTTCGAAGCGGTTTCTTCCTTTTTAGATAATGATGTCGTGCAATTTATACTCATTTAAAAAAATCACATTTTGTCGCCTTTAGAATTGGATCACAACTTTGCCATTTGTTAAGCAAATCTCAGTGGTTAATGCGACGGATCAAATTTCGTTCTGTAAGAATATGAGAAACCCATGTGTCGAGCTTCAAAATTAATCAAAGATATTTCATATGCTTGAGAACGGCCACGTTAGACAAGTTTGCACAATTTTCCCAAGTTTGTGCGGTTAAAAATGCTGATATATGTTGCCTATGATTAGGAGCCTTGACGTTTATATATTGCATTCTAAAGTCATTCTAAACGTATGCAACTTTTTCTGTCAAACAGAGGTATATATATTGCCTACATTTAAGCCACGTTTTCTAGTGAATCGGCTAGAAATTATAATACATATTGTCTACATTAAAGAGCTCTAGTACCGATATACATATTATTGAAATCGCATACATTCTATGGTCACTCTAAAGGTATGCTAAGTTTTTGTGTGAAACAGTCAGATGTCTGTTGCCTACATTTAGGAGCTTTGATAGCTCATATTACCTTTTAAATTATATTAAGGGAAACCAGGCCTATTTATGACTTGACTATTTATTGTTTTCTCTACCGAACACGCCCGATGAAAAGACTTTTATAAGAAATAATTACGGAAATCCTTAAAAAGTATTTTTGGTGGCCAAAAACAAATTTTATTTATAACCAAACATCAATTCTACCAAACTATAAATTTCGTAATAAATAAGCGGATATATTGACCTAAATTTAGGTGCACCAATACTATCATACAGCCACACGCCACACTACATTTGTAATCAGAGAGAATAAAAACGGTACACTGATTGGTCAGCTGATTACTCACCCGCTAGCGCAAAGATAACGTCACAATTTCTGATTGCACAGAGAAAGGAAACACACAAAATATTATATGAAGTCATGAATTAAAAAGTGTACCTCACAAAAACTGCGCGCTTTTATCAAAAATACATGTGCACGAAATAGTACATGCCTGAAAAAGAACTATACCCCAGTGTTAAAAATTAATTAAAAAATGTTCCAACACATGGCATAAGCGCTGCGTAACAGTAAAAAATATAACATATAAAATAAAATAAGATTTACATTGCAATAACTCATTTAGTTTGTGTGCGAGACACGTTTACACGCACACAAAGGCACAGCTACGTAAGTGGAGTCAATCGTTGGCACTGCGCCGAATTGTGACAGCTGTCATGCGATGGCCAGAACTTGCAAAAACGAATGTCGATCATTGTGCTTGCAAAAAATGGTAGCGAAAGTGGGCATTCGAGGATTCTGTGGGTGCTTACGTTGAAGTGGTTGTAGCGTGCGATGCCAATATTACTGATAGAGAATATGTTTTCGACGAATACTGCCACAAAATCTTTTTTACTGACATTTCAACGACAGAGCAATCTATATATAATAAATTTTAAATGAAATTTTCGTTTACGTATGTATATAAATACTTTATTTTTATCGATTTTATTTTTTTTACTTTTTTTATTGTATTTTCTTTTAATTTATTTAAAAATTAATTTAACTTAACTTAACTTAACTTAACTTAACTTAACTTAACTTAACTTAACTTAACTTAACTTAACTTAACTTAACTTAACTTAACTTAACTTAACTTAATTTAACTTAACTAACTTAACTTAACTTAACTTAACTTAACTTAACTTAACTTAATTTACTTTCCTCTGAATATCGCTTTTTTACAACAGTTCTCTGTTACAGCGCTACCGCCTAAATGATTTTTTATTTGCTGCTGATATGCTGTACCATTTATTTATGTGCGCTAATATAATGCAATGATTTTTACTTTACACAAATTTTTTTGTTTCTTTTGTTTTAAACAATAAAAAGCGTTATCACTGTGTCAAAAAAGAGTAACAGTTATTTGTAAAGAGAAAAATGTTTCAAAGTATAAATGCTTTGATTCCTTTTTAACAAATATTTTCGTTTTATAAAAAGAAACATGTGATTTTAAGCGCCGAATAATATTTTTTAACACTTTGCTTTATGTATTTAGTAATATATTCAGATATATTTTCATATATATGTATATATATATATATATTCAGCGCTTTTCTCCATTTATCTTTCAGTTTGGATATGTGCAAATATAAAACAGAAAGGATAGTAGCAGCAGCTTTCGTACAGTTTTTTTCTATTTTTTAGCGTTTATTCTCATATTGTATACTCCCCGCTAGCTCTTAGTTTATTTATTTTACATTTATTTTATCTGTACACTTTTCACTCTTTACTTCTTTATTTTCTTGCATTGATTGCAATTTAGATATTTCCAAAGCGTCTGCGGGCTTATGCCATTGTTTAAACTTTTATATGCCCGTATACAAGCGCATTTACACTTGGCAGTAACGGCGGCTTTAAATGTGTTTCCGGTAACGTGCTGTGCATTTGCGGCCATTTAAATATATTATTTAAAAAATCGAGTCTAGACTAGTCCATGCAATTTACATGAAATGTCAATTTAACTGCGGATGTGCTGCGATATAGACATACGAGTATAAATGACAATAAAAGTACCTGAGCATAGGCAATACACTTGCCGAACGTGTTCCGCAGTTAAGCGTTTAAAAATAAATAACATTTTCGAATTTTTATGATTGACAATATAATAATTTGGTGGAGCCACTTTTTTTGGTTATTTTGAATCCTTTTTTTCTTATAGCGTTACCATTGTAGTTGGAGAATCATATGCCTTTCTTCAGAGACAGAAATTGCTTTTAGTAATTACATTATATTATTTCATATAATTTTGCAAAGCTGCTATAGTCCCTTTTGAGGTTGGGTCTGGAGCTTCAAACTTATTTTTGTTTTCAAAAATTTTGTAGAGAGTAAGAAAGAATAGAGAGTAACTAAGTTCAACATATTCTAAAATTTCTCAATTCCTACTTTCATTTCCTCTCAATTTACGACCTGTTCCTCCTTAAAAACTATTTTCCCATTGATAACCTTACATATGTACAAGTATATTATACCTAAAAAAGTCATTTAAGTTATTTTGAGGTTAACCACCCACGGTTAACCTACGGATTTAAATTCAAAATTCAGATGGGAGCTCACTGAGGCTATACTACTCTAGGATAGCTTCAGCCTAAATTGAAGTATTCAGGCAGAGAATAGAAATAAGTTGAGGTTACACCGCGATCTATGGTCTGTTACGCCACTCCCCCCTTTCGACAAAGCGAATCACTAGCACCAGTACGCTGAAATTCCAACACACTGCTGGGTTCTATTGAGGCTTTGTGATCCCTATTCTATTACAAAGCCAAGGGCTTTGATACTTCATGTGCACTCTAGCATAGTATGCTCGGGAGTTTCCTATTTCATGTAGGAGATCTGGCAGTTTACACAATAGTGGTTGAAGTATTTTCTCTCGAATGCCGAGAGAGTAATTATGAAAGAACACTTCTATAAAGTAATACAAAGTTCAGCCAAGGACCAGTATAATCTCTTATTTTATATAGACAAGACCAAGCAGTAAAGCCAAATATAATACTATAGGTTTGGATCGAAATTGGGAATTACGGGCGCAATGAAAGCTACGTCAGCTAAGCTTCTGGAACCTAAGCTTGACATTCGGCCAATACATACACAAATGATGTATGAGACAATGCTTACGGCGAGCTGATAATGTGACACTGTAACATTATCCATGCGAAAGCTCAGCCTTTATTATGTTATGGGACGCATTGCTCGCCTCCAAATTGTTTTAAAAAGAATCCGGGTTTTATCCATTCTACAGATTTGCTAAACAGGCTTAATTTGGTTACCACCCGTGAGCACAATGGGCCTTATATCGCCTATACACCGACGGCTTCGGTCTGGCACTCACGCTTTCCCATCATTCAACAAACCATATATAAAAAAGTTGAAATTAAATTTATAACCGATTTCTTAAGTTGATTTTGTGCAGCAAGTTCATTCCACAGTAAAATATTAACTACTTCAAGGATCCGTAAAGCCTTCAAATAAACATCAAGTCAGCCTCCGAGCTTCGAGTGACCGTAATTTAGATTAAAAATATTAAAACAATGGTGGTTCCAAAAAATTGTAATGGAGGTAGAAACCGGGGTCGCAATCGTATTTTACTTCCTATACATTTTTTATGTTGCTGTTACTTCATGAGTTCTTCTGCATTTGAATTAAGATCTTCGCGTTTCGGAGGGCTTTGACCCCCAAAAACCCCTCTCGCAGAGCCGCTACTGACTTAAACTACTATTACTCTATTTGTATTATTTCTCAAAACTCATTTTTCTTCTTACCTTTCCTAGCACTAATCGTCCGCTTTTCAATTTGTCCTACTTAACAAACTACTCACAGCAGAATTAGAAAATGACAAACTACTAAAAATTAACAACTTTTCAAATTTACTCTCACTTTTTGCTCTCAAACCATAGTTCCAACTACTCAACAGCAAATAAAGCATGAATATATTTGAAAAAATAAAATAAAAATAAAATTGCCGCAAATCTCACTCACCCTCAACGAAAACCGCAAAGCAAGTGCGTGCAACTTTCATTATTTCTCGTTTCCATCGTCGTTTTTTATCTCAATTTTATTGCAAAAGTGAGTTTCTAATAAATGACCTACATTTTTTGATTTATATGCGCTACTTGAAATTTCTTTTATATTAGCCGCCCAGCTATGAGCACCGCAGCCACTAAAATAATCAACGAGAAAACGTTGGCGCGGCATTTTCGGCAGTATTTGTGTGGTTGTTGCAGAATGTGCGAATATTTTTTTCGCATTTCATTTAAATTTCGATTTACATTTTTTAGCATGTTTTTTTTATTTTTTTTTCAGATATACCGTATATATATACATACATATATACAGCTATATGCTTCAATTGAAGTTGCATGAATAAAAGTTTTAGCAACAACTTTTGTAAATTATTTATTTCATTTTTACTTTTTTTTATTTTTTCTGTGCTGTTTTTTGTTTTTTATTTTTGTATTCGAAAATGTTGTAAATTTTTCCACTTGTGCCCATTTATTTGCACCATCGCTGCTCGGCTTGCTGCTGCTCACTCAGCCAGCCAATGAGCCGGAGAGCGGCAGTAAGGCTTTGTGCCTGCCGTTAGTTAGTCAGCCAGCTGACCAGCCAATCAGCCAGTGAAGCAGCGAGTTGGTCGGCAAAGCGGGCAATCGGATTGCTGTAGACTCAGTCAATCCCTACGTTTAGCCAGCAGTCATGATACTCTTAGTACACTCATGTAAGTCAGCTTCGCCAGTCAGTCGGTAAAGCTTCATTAGTACTTGAACGCAACGGTATTTTTTTGTCGGAGAATGGAAAAATTTAAGGTTAGGCATGTAAAAGAACAAGCGTTTGGTTTCATAAAATTTTTTAGAAATATTTATTTCAAAAATTTGGTAGAAATTATACCAGTTAATGCTCTAGCGCTTAACCACATATATAACCCACCCAACCTCAAAACTTCTTCATTCAACATAACTTTACTTAATTTTATCTATTGACCGTATAAATTACCCGAATTGGAATTAATGAAAGATATATTCATATCTGAATATTTTCTCAGGGAACCCAATAACTTGAAAATGTGTTGAACGTAACCTAAAAATTAACTTACTGGAGCCTATTCCTTGTAAAGTCATTTCTAGTGGTATAAATTGGATGAAACTGAGGTGAACTTATCCAAGCGTATCATTCTTGACTGCTTGACCTTTGCGAGTTCGAAGTAAAAATACTGTAAATCCCACACCTTCAGACAATTAGGAGAAAAAAAGGCAATAGAAATAGAACACTTCAGCAGATTTGTGGAGTCTTAAGCTTAGCAGTCTTACAATCCAACGATTAGAGATTTTTCGACCTAACAAAAGGCTATCCTTAACAGTCCAATTCTTCTCAAAGCTAGACCACAATAAGATAGAATGACTTTGCCATTTCTTAACCACAACCACGCACCCTGTATGCACGTATACTTTCGCCCAGTAGCCATAGCAGCCCAACAAGTGTTGATTTGTCGGTCTTTTGCAACTACCAGCCAAAGTTTATACCTGCCTGGACTATTATTGCCGCATTTTGTTGTAGTCTCTTTTATTATTTGCTTCGTTTTTAGTCTATGCTTTGCAGTTGCTTTGTTCCGCTGGAGTTACGAATTTTTAATCTTCATTGCCGCATTTTTTGCGCACAATTGACCATTATTTCTACTTCAGTTGCAGCAAAGCGAGGCAAAAACTTAACGCTATTTACATATAGATGAACCGCAAACATACCTTTACTGTACATAAATGTAACTGTAAATGTGTGTGCAGAGAGCTGGAAAACCCTTACTAGCGTTTGTACTTTCTTGCCTAGTGGAGGAGCAAAGATTCCACGCTTTTTGTTCTCATTTCGTGTGGTTGTAGGCTCGTTTGCCTCATAAATTTTCATTAGAGTCGTAATTCCTCGCGCCTACTTTCATAAGGCATACCTTTTTACTCTGAGGGCACAATAGTCGCGGTGCAAAGCCTCAATTTTCTACTCTTTTATAGGTATGTAAGTGTGGTAAATATGCTGAGATATTGGAAAGTTTGCATAGAAGTGGAGCTTAATAGAGTTTTGTCAGATCGGGTATTACGTAGAGGTATTAATCATCTAAATTGTCGAGGGTACATTTTGTTCCAATCAAAATAAGTCGTGATTCATTAAAATTCAACAATATAATATTCTTGTGGTTTCATGAAAGTTAGACCAAGTGTTTGTTCGATTGGCTACTCTCTAACATTTAATGGCGATAGGCGCAGTAAGAACGATTGTAGTTCTATTTCCCATATCAGTCAGTTCTCTCTCTGCTCTCATATTAAACAGGCTTTTAACTACTAGTGGTATTATTTTGGCAGAGAGGTAGGATTTAACGACCGACCTTCTGCAAAAAGCATTTTTAGAACCAACGAATGGCGAACAGCGGTATGTGGTAGACCATTATGTTTTCGAATACTTGCAAGTTTAATATTTTTGGATCTGGATATCATCAGTATGGAGAAGGTCAGACGAATGAATTCAAGTTTAATATACTTGTATTTGGATCTGGATACCATCCGTGTGGAGAAGGACAGGTGGATGAATCCAAGTTTAATATTTTTGGATCTGAATACCATTCGAAAGTCTGGCAAACAGTTCAGCTGTGAATGCCTACTAAAACAGAACGGAAGTCAGTAAGCTGAATGATCTTTTCAGTCCGCGAAACACTTTTCACAAGCACTTTTTGGGAGGGCCTTCAGCTCCCACGGTGAATCCTCCTCCTTCTTGAAATTTAATTGCAATTTTCGAGTGCTTTTTTGTCTTAATGTATATTTTTGCCCTTAATTCAAATTTTCTTATAAACGGATTTTTATGCCCAGCACTGCATATTTACAAAATTCTTTAAGCTTCTTCAAATTTATCCAGTTTGCCTACTTCCTCGGAAATATATATATATTTCACTGTTAATAAATTTTCTAAATATTTTTCAGCTTACTCGCAAATGAAGCAACCATTCAGCACTTAGCCATCACGGTTCTGCTCCTTACTGCCGGCAGCTGCTATTATTGCAGGTAAGTCGTAAACACGCTGCTCTAAGTTGTACACTGTTGTTGCCTGCCTATCTGTTGAGTTTATCTTCTGCCGCATTCTGCTGACTCCTATTTAGGTTAAAATCTTTCAGCAAAGTGACCTGTTGTTGTCTTACACACAATTTAGTATTTTTTTCTCTGCCTTACGCATTTTTCAAGTTTTTGCTCTCCCCCTTGCTTCGTACAAGCTGCTCGTTGCTATCATATTTTGTTGCGCTTCATAATAATAATAATAATCATAATTTGAAATTGCTCATCTGCATCTACCATTGGATTAACTCTGAATTACAACATTAATAAGCAATGACACGCAACAATGAAGCGATTCATGGGCTGGATCACCTGGTGGTCGACCTGTTAGCGACTATGCGCATTTTCACCTCACTGCACAGCGCTTAGCGCGAGTCCAGCTGTGGCAGCTACCACCACAGGTAGTTCACGAAAGAAAATGCGCGCGTAGGTGCTTACCTCGTGCTTTACTCCAGTCGGTACATAAAGTTGGTTGAGAGCACTCCCTCCAACAGCTCGTTAAAATCTCAATTTCCATTTTTCTTTTAGCGAATTTTTTATATCGCCTTCATAACCGCACTGCAGAGCTACTCACTTGCAAAATTACCGATTATTGTCATATTTACGTAAAGCCACATAATCAATAAATCGCGTGAGTTACCAAAAAGTGGTACTGAAGAAGATATTGTTATATAATATTAGCTGTTTTGGGCTTAACGTCTATTGCCTGGCAACTGCCCTAAATTGACCTAAAGTGCCATTTACAATGCTTATTTATTGAATTTATTTTCAAATGGTTTTGATTTTGCTCTTGAAAGCCATTTTTTCTTAGAATAAAAATGCCGGTATAATTGTAATATTGTTAGCTTTGATACGGTGCGCTCGTTTTGTGGTTGTCTCAAGGGTTAAGGTAATAAAAAAGATGATTTCCTTACCATAGAGAGCTGAGCATTACAATTATCTCAGCAGGCATGTTATTAATTAATTTGTGTCGAGCTTTAAGTTTAAGTTTACAGAGATTGCACGATCGGAATCAAGGGCTTTTATGGAAAGGGATTTCTTTTGTCGAGTAATTTTCCAGAAATTTGCCATTGCTTACTCCCTAAGGCAATAATAAGATCTTCAAAAATTTATTCAGATCGGACTGCTATAGCATAAAGCTACCATACAAGCTAAGCGAAAAAATTAGGACTTTTTAAAGAGCCTTTTCTATCAAGCTTTAACACCCAGCTTCAGTGCAACTGAAGTTAAAGTTTTTTCTTATTGTTACATAAGAACCTACCACCAAATTTTAGAAATTGTAATCTAGAAAAGAGCTTGTTTTTCATATCTAAGCCTACAATACCAGCAGTATTATCAAATATTTGACATTTTTTTCATCGATTTTTGGTAGCTTTCAATTCTCAAACATGTTATACAATAATTAATTTAATTATGCCAAGGACTTATAGACTCTAACACATAGCAATACAGAGCATATCACAAAGGTACTTTGGGGTAGTATTTGAGACAAGAGGGAACTAAGAGACATCGTAGATTTCATCACAGGGAAACTAAAAATCTTTGAACAGCTCGGGACATTGTAGAATTCATCACAGGAAACCTGAAAGACATTGGGTAGCTGAGGTGGAAAACGATTTGAAATTTTTGTGTGCGAGTGTAATGACTGTTTGCATGATTTTTCGTGCTGCCAAAAGCAGCTTTGAAATCGACGAACATGTGGTGTGTGTCGATCTCCTTTTTACGTATATTTTCCAAGATTTGATGCCTGTTGAATACTTGGTCAGTTGTTGATTTTCCAGGTCTAAGCAGTTTGGAGAAGTATTTCAGTATGCTCTGGGCATCAATCACTAGATTACTTCTGCAAGATCTAGAAGAGTATGCCCCGGTCTTGAAACCTTCTGCTAGTTGCCGCATCTTTTCGTAGAACATAAGCTTAAAGCTCCATAAAAACCTTAAATAATTAAATTTCAAATTTATTCTCAAAAGCTTTTAAGTCAAACTTAATGCCTTTTAAAACACTGCTGCAAAAATCCCGACGAAACACTCAAAAAAATATTATTCATATAAAAGAGCCCCTGTTGTTATTAAATTTTTTTCTCTGCCGTTTAAAAACATTTAAAAAATTTTGTTTTCTCACCAGTGTGAAAATTGTTTGCACTCAACATTAATAGCCGCGAATGCAATTTATGAAAATTACTTAAATGTCAGGCGGCAATGGAGCGCGCAGCGTTTGTGTTTGCAGTTATTAACAACAACAAGTTTCTTTTTATTGCAAATAATGAAAACAAAAAATACATACACGCGCGTATCGCACAGAAATGTGTTAAAAACTACAACAATAAGCAATTGTTTTAGTGCCTGAAGTTTGCGCAGCGCCACAGCTGATGCGTCGGAAAAAGTGTTTCAAATGCACTCATATTTCCACACTCGCCGGCGTTTAGTGTGGATAGTTAATTTTTGAGGATTCTCAAATTTTTTGTTACTACACTCGCTCAATTCGCTTTTTTAGTATTAATGTGCTTTTTGTGCCTTTTGCATTGCTCATTGGCTTAAAATATTTTTGTTATGGGCAATTTTCCGCTTTTCTTTGAAAATAATTTTGTTGTTTCACATCAGTTTATTGTACAGTTATTTTACTAATACTCAAATTTTTTCGTTTGTGTTGTGCCGTTAAGAGAATTTGCTAATTTAGTAAAGAGAGTGGATCTAAAATTTTTCAGTCACTGCTGGTCGCTCTCGGTTTTCAAATCCGTCGAAATTATTTCTTTCAGAATTGTGAAGGACCCCTCCAAGTTGTTCTATACCAGACGAGGTTTTACGTTTTTTCAATATATAAAAAATATAGTAGACATAAACCTTCAATGTACAACAACAGAGCTGTCAGTGCATCCTTTCCAACCCAGAAAAAGCAAAATAAATTGGTTTTGTGGTGAACGAAAGAAAGACAAAAAGACTCGTAGGCAACATATGTATGTCACTGTTGCCAACTATATGTTTGAAAAATTTAAGCACTTTATATTATATATCACAGAACCAGCATAAATTCTATCAATATTCTATACCTGACACCAACGGCTGTATATTTCTTGTCGACAGCTGCTACTAGGAAGCAAATCCCTTTCTGGATGAACAAAAATTACGCGCTTTCCTATTCCCTATTGCCCTTGCCGAGACATGAACGATGAGGAACCGTGCCGAGAAAGGCCTTGGAGTATTTGAGAAAACTCCGTAGATCTTTGGAGCCATTCGCATATGGGATGAATGTCGAAGAAGATGGAACCACGAAATGTACTATGAGTTCTACGGTGATATGAATATAGTTTAGCGCATAAAAATCTCGTTAGCCTGAAAGTTCATGCTCCAGCGGAAATCTTCTTGGACTCGAGACCCGTGGGTGGACGAGGAATACAAAGCGACTTGTAGTGTAAAACTGACATGGAAGTTGATGCTCCAGCGGAAAGCTCCTAAGACTAGATACCCGTGATTGGACAAGAAATACATGGCAAACTGTCCGTACTTGTGCTGTACACTTGGCTTGATCTTATAAAGGAGAGACGCTACTGGCGAAGTTGTGTGCTCTTGTCGCAGATCGACACACAAAAGAAATCGATCATACCATAGTCAAATACTCGAATACTAAATGGGATTTGACTCTTTGACGTCTATAGACTAAATAATAAATATATAATAATAATAATAAGTATCACCTGACACTAGAATGCGAAACAAAAACAGTACTATACTTACTTTATTGTCGCGCAATCATTCACAATGTTCATTAGCATTATTCGTTAAAGTTGTAAGCAATTCGTTACCCCCAACCACACTCAAACATCAAAATTTTATATTTCGTTCGTGCTAACTACCAATTCTCCATAGGTTCATGAAAACTGCACTATACTATATCGCCATGCTGACTGTAGCATACTCCAAATGCAAATAAATCGCCGTAAAGGTGGCAGCCGTAAGCCATTTAAAATTGAAATAAAAAATGCAAACATAACGTTTTTTTAACATATTTTATGAAAATATTTATTTTACGAGATTTTTTTTTACACACCCGTGCTAAAAGCAGAAAATTTATAAAAAGTGCGCTGCCACTATAAATGTGTATAATTTTCCGCTTTAATAGCTGATAAAACTTTCGCATTCATTTTCGTGGCAATATTTCTTTTTTTTTTCTTTTTTATGAAATGGAGTTGTACTTGTACTTTTTGCGCTAAGTTTTGACATTACTGAACCTTACGACAAAAGTGGCAAAACCGTGGGTGAATGAGAAGGTGGTTTTATAGCACTAGTCTGTGTCTTCAAAAGAGTATATCTGTGTATTTTTTGCCGATTTTTTGTGTGCCAGTCATTAAAAATAAACTGTAATTGCAACTTAAAGCGTTAAGCTCTTAAGATGAAATGAATATAAAAGAAGAAAAGAGATGAGAATAAAAAGTATGCAAAAAGAAAAGAAGGTATAACAGTAGACAAGTGAATAATGAGGCGAATGGCTTTTGATGAAGAATGCTAACATAATTTTTTATGAAGAAACTGCAAAATATTAATAATTTTTTTTTTTTTTTTTGGGAAAAACCAACAGACGAAGCTTCGGCTAAGGAGAATTGTTGCTGTAACTTTAAGCTACTTTTTTATGCAAAAAGTTGTACAGCATAAAAACCGAAGTTTTTTGTATAATTCTCAGCCAACTTGCTCACCTGCGTATCACACAAACTTGCACAATGTAAAGTAGTATTCGGCAATAACCATAAATGGACTGTCTTTATGATAATGCATAGTGGCGATTTTGTAAGAAAAGCATTTTTAACAAACTCTTGATAAGAAAAAATGTCAGACACACATATATAAAAATGCCTTCCTAATCCAGTAAGACGCAGAAATGTGTAAGAAGACAAAAGTGGAACTGGACCACAGCTGTATTTACCAAAGAGGAAATGATTAGGAAATTCACTTATTCTTAAATGTATGCAGCGCGCACTTTTATACTTACGATGTGTTTTTAACTTGTTTTTCTTGGAAATTTTAAGTGACATAGATATTTGCAGGTAAATAGAAATAACGTTGCCTACATTTGGGAGCAAAGAAGAAAGTTATTCGTGTTAGGCCAGCATGAAGGCAACGATTTACTGATTGAAAAAAAAATAGTTTGCTCTTTTAAGTTACTTAGACTTATATTTTAATAACTTATGATTTAGCGGAGAAAAAAATAGCTACTAAAGTCAGTAGTTCCCTAGGTATAGGGCCAAACGAAGTCAATTGTTCTAGAAAATGCGCTTTTTTAACGTGTTTCCCTTAGAATTTTCATGTGACATAGTTATTTGCTGGTAAATAAAAAAAAACGTTGCCTACATTTCGGAGCGGAGAAAAAATTTTTTCGTGTCAGGCCAAAATGTAGACAATGTTTTTCTTATTGAAAGAGACATTTGCTTTTTAAGCATTTTCGACTAGTATTTTCTAATCTCATGATTCAACGGAGAAAAAATTGGTTACTAAGGTCAGTAGTTCCCTACTTGTTGCGCTAAACGAAGTCGATTGGTCGAAGAAATGCTGTTTTTTATTCTCCAAAACTCTTAAAGACCGTATGTCTTGAGCAGAGAAATTAATTCTTCTAAACGTACATATAAATTAGAACTCCCAGACACTCTGGAAGAACACTTGCAGCACATAATATGTCCAATAATCCTCGAGCTTAGCATATATAAGAAGCTAGCTATATGAATATCTATAAATTTCAACACCATATTAAAGTACCGTTATGTGCATACCTAATGCAAATCCAAGGAATTTCCAGATAATCCCTTAACATTTCAAGAAGCTAAACAAGCGCTTCCTCAACTCACTTACACAAACAAATACACAGTTATTTATTTGTATAGCAAATGCACACGCGCTGCGTTAATAATGCAGTTAAAACGCCGCCGGCAGCGCAACTTCGCTGCATTCACGGCATCAAGAGCGATTTGTTACGCAATAAAACTGTCTGCCATACTGTAAGCGCTGCCGGGTGTGTTGCTTGCCGCAGCCGTTGTCAACTGACACGTCGTTGCCGCCACAGATGACTGATGTTATTTACTATATTTGATGTATGCGATTATTGTTTTTATTTTTGTTGTTGCTATTGCTACGATTTCCATTTGCTTCTCCGAATACACGATTCCGAGTTGTTAAAGCGCATTTGTGGAGGCATTTTTATTGAACTGAGTTGGTTTTAGGTTTATAGGAGTCTATAGATTGTTCAAGCCAAACTCGTAAAACAAATTTCGCACCAGATTGAGAGACATATTTGAAGACTCGTCATTCTATAATTTGTTGTGTTCAAGTTGTAACCTTTTTCAATGAGAATCAGCGCTCTGAAATTAATGTCAAAATCCCAGCCTCTATAACAGACAGAAGAGACATTAACGGAAAAAATAAAACTAACAGAGAGCAAAGCTGAAGCAGTATTCTTAGCTAAGAAGCTCTCATTCATTTCGTAACTAAGGAAACGGCTTCAACGTTGAACAACTTGAACTCACTGCCATGAAATCCTCTCTTTAAGTTATTTCTTTAACATAAACTGTCTTCGGTAAGCAAAATTGACTCCTGAAGTCATTTCTACTTGCACTTCGCTACTTTTGTGCTTATTGTTATACTCGCTGCTAACCAGCTACTTCCAGCTCTAAGCAAAATTCGTCATTGCCATTTGCTCCGTGCAACACACACCTGACAACTGTTATATGCTAACTTAACACGGAAGCTAGCAACAAAACCAGATACACTTTCTAAACAAAGACAACACAACAACATTAACACGAAAACAATAACAACAACAACAACACAAACAATAACAACAACAAAAAACCAAATACAGTTCCTAAGCAAGAACTCAACAACAACAACTCTGTTGACAGACCGCCAGCAGGTGTGCCTTCTATCATGTTTATCACTTGTTTAGCACTTCCCACAATACACTTACCGTTACGCTACAACGCGACTACAATTTAGATACTCTGACATATTGTGTTTGTTGTTTTTATTGATAAAGTTGCGACAAAAAAACGCAGAGCAGGTGATATACTTACAACAACAAATACTTCAATATTTTTGCATACATGTTTCAACTACGGCATATGAGTGGCATTATGTACATTAGGGTGTTTGGTTTTTTCTCAAGCTAATTTTTGAGGTGTCGCTCAAAGTTTCAGTTGTTGCCCCAAACAATTTAACAAGGTATATTATTTTCAATGTAATTCGAGCCTAAAGCATTTTACTTTTCCTTGAACTACAAAAGGACAGTTATTTAAAAACTTTTTTTGAAATTTTTTTAATTTTTTTATTATATTTTTGAATTTTCCGCGGTTTAATTTTTTTTTTTTTAATTTTATTTCGTATTTTTTTTCGCTTAGTGGAAAGAAAATTTTAATTTTATGTTTTTTTTGAACCACCCTTATACATATGTATGTATATCAAGTAATGTGTAAAGAAATTAAAAATTGTATGCAAAAAGCGAGTTCTCAGTGGGAAACGTGTCTAAGAACTTATTTTATAATATTTTATAATGGGTTGTCAAAAAAGACTTGCGGTATTTTTATTGAATTTTTTTTTTGTTTTTTATTGAAATTGAAATGAATTTTTGATGACTCATGCCCAGCTCTTGACCGATGCTATGGCTGCTACTATGCCGGTCTCTTTCGACCAATTCAGCGATTTCATCGTAATTTTCGACGGCAGGCCTTCCGGAGCGTGGCGCGTCTTCGACCACCTCTACACCAGAACGAAAACGTTGAAACCATCGTTGTGCGGTGGAAATGGAAACTGTATCGGGTCCATAAACTGCACAAATTTTATTGGCGGCTTGAGCTGCATTTTTGCATTTATCGTAGTAGTGCTGTAAACTATGCCGTATTTTCTCTTTATTTTGCTCCATGTTTACGACGCTATGACTCAAAAACGACTTAAAAGAAACGATAATCAATCAAACACGTGTTAGCGCGTGAAATGACCTTTCCAAAAAAGGTATAGCATGACCCGATGCGACGAATAAAACTAGAACTACGCGCTTTCAGCGCCAACTAGCGAAAATACCGAAAGACTTTTTTGACAACCTATATATAAAATATTCGTTTATTTTTTTTCACCCACCCTAATATATATGTAAATCAAGTAAAGTGTAAAGAAAGCAAAAATTGTATGCAAAACACCTTCCTAGTGGGAAAGGTGAGTGGAGAAACTTTTCTTTTATATTTTTTAATGCGAAAGTGAGGTTGAAAACGGGTGTGACAACAATACATGCGCATATGCATTCCACAAATGCCTTTAAATACACATACATACATGCTCCCTCAAAAGCTCAGCTAGATGCATTGCTACATCAGTAGAATTCAATTCATACACTTGACTTAGACATTTGCAGGCGTTGGCTGCACTACACTTTATCCACTGCCGCTTTGTGAACTTCGCCAACGGAAAAGTACACTACCAACAACTACTGCAGCTACGAGTCAAGCAAAGAGCACATTCTGCTACCTAACACACATACCGACAATACATTTATTTATTTGAACAGCAAAGGCGTGAGCATAAATGCCAATAGCTGCGTATCTTTACACTCTCATATACATATATGTATGTAAATATAAATATGCCGACACACATTCAATCAAACATCAGTGTTAGTACCACATTTGTTGCATAAATAATGTCTCAGCAATGCGTGCGTGTGAAATGCTTGAAATAGTTTCCTTACTAGCGATTATTGATTGCGTTGCCATTCCTGGCTGCAGCTGATACCGTTATATGCGCGCTCATAACCGTAAACACATAAGTGATTGCATATAAACACAATATTTATTTGTTTATAATTTAAAAGGAATTGCAGTGCATGAAATGATTATGCAGTTTATAGTCGGACTGCTGCATAGATTGCCTAGTAAATTATTAAATTACTCAGCTGGCATTAAATAAAACATATGTGCAAATAAAAATGTATAAAAATAAAAAACAAACTACAAAAAATAATAACATAAATTCGCAGTGTCATAAAACTAGATTAGCCCTGTGCTTTTCGCACTTTTGATATTATACAAAAATACTATAAGAATATGTGTATAAAAATTTCGTACATACAGGATATGGATGTTGCAACCAAATTAATATCGCGCACATGCATACGTTGTACAAAAAATATATGAAATTTTTTTTCAGAGTTTTAGCAATTATTTTCAGGCCTTTCACAGCACAAGCAAAAAAATGTATGACTTTTTAAGCAACTTCTTCTATGCTTTTGCAAATTTTTGCAAATTTCTTTATAAAACATTTTAATATTTATTTTTTTTTTAAATTTGTGTTGCTCCAATGTGAATTAATTCACTTCGTGTTGATTTCTAAATAATTTTTGTTTTCATTTTTTATGCTTTTATAATATTTATTTATAAATTTTTCCACTTTTTTTTGGATAAGAAGCTTTAGTTGCAATTTTATTTTTTGTTTTAAA
Organism: Bactrocera neohumeralis; assembly: GCF_024586455.1. Lineage (NCBI taxonomy): Eukaryota > Metazoa > Arthropoda > Insecta > Diptera > Tephritidae > Bactrocera > Bactrocera neohumeralis. Next base: position 78,273,116 of record NC_065923.1, on the reverse strand, counting down.
TTTTTTTTTTATTTTTCATTTTATTTTGATGATATTTCTATTCGCGCTGAAATGCTACAAATTATAACCTCGAACCTGCGTGTTGAAACTACAAAACAAACAACCGTAATTTACTTTTCGGCAATGGCAATTAAGGTTTTTTTCACCACAAAACTAACTTTTCTATAAATAAAAAAAATGTTAATTTCGACTGGCGACGCTGATCAGCATATGTAGTGCACTAAGATCCACTCCAAACATGAACCTTAAGGCAAATATTGCCCATAGATATCGCCAAAAGGTGTATGGCTGCGAAATTTGCTAGCGGACTCAGAGAATATGGGCCCTAAGTCAGCCATTGTTTGACAACTCGGAAATCCTCTCACACTTTGACTTTATAGTGGATCCCTTGGCTTGACCAAACCGAACTCTGGTGGCTCTTTCTCTACCCATATACTGGCGAAAGATTTGTTAGGTGGGAAGCAGTGGTAGTGAAGGGGCACAGTGAGCTTCTTTTCGGATGGGTTAACGCTTGCGAGAAGGTTGGTGGAGGGTTTAGTATCAGCTGCTCTCTATCAACTCCAGTTTCACACTTCCTGACTATTGCAGTGTTTTCCAAATCGGGGTTCCAGTAGATTTACTGCTCCAGAATGCAGCCTCGTTCAGAGAAGTGATCATCCACTCAGATACCAGGGCGGCGATACTAGGCTTGAACTCAGCAACATTGCCTTTAAAGTAAGTCAAATAATACCCCACCTCGGTATCAATATTATCGAGTCACTTTATGATGAGACTAGTTTGGGTATCAGGCCAGATTGTAATCACAGACAAAGGTAAAGCTAATGAGCTACCAAGCAAAGACACCCTAGAACCGTTATCAGTAGAAAGGGAGCGGGATAGCTGCGTTTCGCGGGAGCTAGGCCAGCATCGGCACATTGCTGCTGTCGCAAAATCCTTTTGGCCCAAGATCGCTCGTAAGAGATCTAGTGCTCTGTTTGCCAGCAGTACTATGATGACCTCAAGGCTAGCAATATCGCTTGGCTATCTGTGTATATGGTAGCTCTCTGTAGCCCCCTAGATGCTAGCGGAATTTGATGGACGGAGGGAGAAAGAGATATCAAGTTTTTGACCCGTCGATATAGATTGTGGTAATATTCTCCCCTCCTAATAAACATCTTTACCAATCACCTGGTGATTTAGTCTGATCTAAAAGCAATTTTAATTTCATTTAATTTTTTTTATTGATTTGACTTCAAACTTGTTAATCCTTCTTTTAAATATTGTCGAAATTTTAATACATTTCTCTCGTACGCAATAATATTAGGCTTGGCTTATTCCCAGATTTAGCTATTTCATAAATGACGGCGGAAATAATATTTTTGATGCTCTTCAAATAATACTTTTTTTGATGAAAAATTTGGCAGCTACAACGAGGTCGACTGCCACAGAATAGTTCATCTATTATAACTATGCCAAAAATATTCCAAGCGAAAATACATATCACGATGCCACAGAGATATATTGCAGTTACTAATAAGCATATGGCAAAATGAAATGCAAAAACTCAAGGCAAAAATGTTAATTGTAATATTAAACGCACTTTCAATATGCATAACCAAGCGAAATTATTTTAAATCGAACCTTCATTAGTTCAATGCAGAAACCGTTGTGCCAAAAAGACAATTAACAGACACAGTCTTACATACACGCACACAATGAAATTTATGTGCAGACTTGAGTGCAATTGAAAAGTGAAAATGTCAAGGCCACCGCTGGACGCCGCTGCAACGCACACCTTTCCACAAACTGCATTTGTTTAAGCAGCAAATTTCGCTCACACTTCGCTCTCTGTCTTTTAGTAGTGCGGCCACCGTGGCGTATACGTAACCCACATTCATTGCAGCGCTTACGTGTTAACACCAAATGACTCTATTGACTTGCTATTTGCTATTCATTTCATTCGTGCTTTTTTGCTTCTTCCGCCACCTTTACGGCATCCATTTTTGCTGACGTCCTTTTATTTTGTACCGTTTCGGTGAAAATTTATTGCCGCAAAAGTTTTTGCCGCTGCAAAAGTTTGCGTATATTTTCTGCGGCGATTGCTTCCTTTGCTGGCTTGCTTTTGACTTTTCATTGGCTAACATGGCTTGCGTTGATTGTTGTTGCTGCGTACCTTTTTTTTAACAATTTTCAACTTTGAATTTATCTACCGTAATACCTAGTGTAATATTAATTAACCCAGCAGAGCGCCAAAATAACTTGCGCAAGGATATTTATTGCAAATACATACACACTTACCCACACAAACTATGTAAGCCTTGTGCTTTCTGCGCACGCACACCGATTTGGCTTTTGTGTAACCTTCGCAGGTAGCGCATATTCATTTGACACAGTGTTGAAAATCGATTCGCAAATAACCTTTATTCACTTAATTTATAGGCGGCGATAAATACACAAAAATGTGTGTAAAAAATGTAATAAATATAATTCAGTTGCTTACTTTTCAACGTATATTGTGTGGACGAAAATAAATCTTGAAAATTTTTTTATATAATTTTTAACCAAAAGCGGTCATATATTTGAGTTTTGTACAATAGGTTAGGTTATGTTAATCTGGTAGGTCAAACAGCTGCGCATGGACCAGTTTTGGTTCTTTGCTAGGTCCAAGAGGAGCAGTCATCCTTTAGTGCAAGTTTTAACAGACTCTGCGGCTTCACTATTGATATAGCCTCCAGTGTATCATACCGTGGGGACCCCAGTTACTTAGAGCGTAGCCTTGCCAATGTAGGACAAGTGCACAAGAAAAGCTTCACTGTTTCCCTGGTGCCCTGCTCTAGACATTTCCTGCAGCATTCTCGCCCTGTCCGCCCCATTTTGTGAGCGTGTGTCGAAACCAAACAGTAACCAGTGAGTATTCCCATCATGTTCCTACAGTCTCTTCTATCGAATGCCAATAGGAAGTTTGTGTTGAATAAGTTTTATATAATCCAACGAACTCAAATAAGACAGTAAATTTACCAGCTAGACGCTTAACTCATTATGGACAAAAATGTTGCCTACATTTAGGCTAAAAGAACACTCTACAAGATTTTTCTAGTGAAAAGTATTTAAAATGTTAAAACGCTGAGAGAGATGCTCTTTTCTTTGAGGCAAAAATAAACAATGACTCTCTTATTAGACTTTCCGAGAAGCGTAGAGAGAGACACTCTTCTCACGAGGCAAAAAAAAACAAATATGAACCACTCTTTTACAAAACATTCCTATCAAAGAGACTGACTCTACTTTTTTGAGGCCAAGAATATTAATAACTTACAACCATGTGAAAAACTACATGATTTTACAATGATTTTTATTGGTTTCTTGTAGGAAAGGTTCAATGAGTATATAATTCTAAAACAACTGCAATTTCTCTACTTTCTCGATTATAGTCTTTTCGCACAGCCAAACGAATATAGTGCAAATAGGCTCGATTGCTGATCAGCTGTTATAATTGACCTTCATTTTGTATATTTTCTAAAGTTTAAAGTTCATCAACTGATTTCCAAATTTACAGCTTAGACAACAATCCTCAGAGTTAAACACACCAAAATTTACAGTGAGGACAACAACCCGTAAAATTGCCTTCCAGTTTCAACTCGATTCCCTCGATTCGATTAAGAATTTATGTAGTAAAATAAGGTTTCTATTTTGTGTGGTAAATCGATCTAAATTAGGGCTTTAATTTGGCAATTGCCAGTTAATTGAACAATTAACTCCTGTGCATAAGGACTATTAAGAGTAATCTAAGAAGTTCACCAATTCCAACAATTTCATAAACTCTAAGCACTGCAACCAACTCGAGTTCCAAAAAAAATGCAGAATTAATTCGTAGAAAAATTGTGACTCCCTGCAGCCTGCCAAACAGCGCCAGCATTTTCGTACTTAATTTTTCCCCCGTTTGTTGTTTTTATTGTACATACCGCAGGCAACTTGTAGCAATCAACCGCTGTGGCAACAATACAGAACATGCAACATGCAACAATAAAGTTGTTTTTTCTTTCAGTAACCAAAAATGCCCGCACGTGCGGTTGGAGGGCGTAATTTTACAGCAACATAATACTTGCAACACCGAAAGTTTGCCACCAACACACAGCAAAAATATACAGCTACAAGATTTACAATGTTGAAAAAGAGTACCAAGGCAAATGAAAATATTTAGCGCCAAAAACTTTTTGAAGACAAGATAGCGGTAGAGTATATAAAAATAGATATGCGAAGTTAGGTGCGTCTCAATCATATATGTTAGATGAAGGAATGTGTTTCATATTACCGACTTATGGGCAAATGAGTTCCTTACTTCAATTATAACATTGTGTGATTCGCAGGGATTTGATCAGAAGAGACCGAGAGCGTTGGTCTATGAAAAATGCCCTCTCTGTGCAGTGAAGGTTGAAAACATTTCACTACCAAAGAAGAAGCCTTCTATATACCAAATCATCTTTCGCCTTTCAGTGCATTGTAACATCTCCTAAGCGAAGATCACAGCAATTAAAGAAAGCCGTCTTTTTCTGACAAGGAGTGTGCTTATAACAAGGAATATTTATACAGATAGCCAGTCGGATTTAAGATCAGTAAAGTCTCTTAGGGTTTCGCTAACTTAGCGAAAGATCTCTTAGTGAATCTAACGTCCTGTTTATCCATAAACCAACAATGAATTGCAGGAAATAGTGATATTGTGAAACAGATGAACTAGCCAGGAAAGTCGAGACCCCAAAATTAGACTCCGGAATTAGGGAATTGTAAATATTTAATCGAGTAATTGGTTATAAACTTAGCAGAGTCTCGGTGGAATCAATGCCTGACTTACTCACCAAACATGTAAACTTGATATGAATGGAATATGGGCCGCACATGCCGATTATTAAAATATAAAAGGAAAGGTATGGGAATTCTAAAAGGAGTGCAAACAGGGCACTGTCTAATTGGCAGGTATGACAGAAGACTAGAAGAGTCCAAAAACGAGTTTTTCATTAGTTTGGAGGTAGAAAAGGAGGAGACTCTCAGACATCTTCTATGCGATAATAAAGTTCTGTATATATAGGAAAGGAATCGCAACTAGCGGTCGACGATTTTTTGGCGATGTCTCGTAGGTTGCGCAGATACAACTTTTCGTATTGATAAACTTCATGAACATCAGAAGCACGGAGTGGTTTAGAGAGGTGCCTATAAACTGAGGGGACCTAGGAGCTTCGTGAGACAGCCACTCTACCCCCTACCTACCTAAGAAGCCGTCCTTCGAGAGCAAAGTGAAGTTAAAACTAGCATCTCACTTAGAACATAATAGACCCTAGATCCATACTTACTTATATAATCTATCTAGCATATCACTTGCTACCTGGTTTTGTCTAGGAGTGAGAACGTTCATATTAGTTTAGATTACACCTATCTATTGGACGTCAGCTAAACCGATTAGATCTTCAACATTGAAAGTTGCTCAAAGGTTTCTTGAATAATCTTCAAAATATATTTCAGATGTGCTCAAGAAGGGACGAAACTTTTGAATTCTCTCCACTTCTTATTAATAGCGCTGCCGTGGAACGTTTTGCGTTTCTACGAAATCTCAAAATAAAAAAAAAAACTCGTGGCGGTATTCTTTGATAATGATCTGACGCCTCAGCTATGGACCGAAGACTTAAGGGGTTTACCTCTAATCTGCTCTTTCTAGTATTTGTTTCCATTATTATATAAGCCTTTCCGGGGATATCTCACAATCATAGAATATAAATACTCAAACATTCATTTGAATTATCAGTTTTACTGCGTTAAGTCTTCAAAAAGGTAAGGTCGTACAACTTAAGTGAGTGCTTGGAAGTAAAAAGCGTTTTGTGGGTTCTACTGAAGCAAAGTTGGTTCAATATTTCTTAAAATCTATTATAAATGCCTTCTTAAAATGTTAGCCAAACCATTTTCTCGTATTCTCTTCATTAAGGTTGATCTTCATCTTTTTTCTGTAGCGTTTTCTTAATTCAGTGTTTTAAGTAGAATTCTCCCAACAAGGAAGACCTGGCTGCTGAAGTCAGAATGCTATTGGTATCATAGCTATGAAACGACCAAACCCAATAAGCTCCTTTAGCTTTAAGACGGTGTACAATGATTTGCAAAGCACCCCAACCATAACCTTCAGCACTATATTTTTCATAAACAATTTTTTCTTATCTATGTATTGTTTTTCTTATTTTTTGATTTTTTTTTTTTTTTGCTTTCCACCAACAACTGCTCCCTGCTCAGCTAATATTTAGCATTCTCCCCTAAGCACAATCATTCATAAACTGAATTAATCGCACTCATGGAATTTAAAACAAAGGCAAACAAATTTCTGCGCAACGCATTTAATCTAGGGACATATTAAAAGCAGCGCAGCGCATAGCTGAGGAATAGAAAACAAGCAACATTGCAGAAATAATACAACAAAAGCAACGCAACAAACTCATATTACAAAAATGCGTAGAACACCACGGAATTATTTAATACTTTTTATGCTCTTGTTGTTTTTGCTTTTTGTTTTTTTTTTGCGCTACGACGCTAAACAAGCAAATAAGCAGTTAACAACAACAAGTAGCGCAAAAAAAATTTTCAAATTCCAGTCAAAGTTTTGGAACGCAGCAACTGCAGTGAAGACTCGACTCCTCCAGGACATTTGCCGAGATCAACGGCAAAGCGTAGCAAAAAATCAAGGAAAATCGGCACAGCGCAAGAACAAGGGACGCCAAGGGTGCGGCAGCACAGAAAAGCGCAAAGTTTTGCATTTTATGCATGTGTGTGTGTCTGTGCCTGTGTGTTTGTTTGAATACTAAGCGCCCTGTGGGAACTGATTACTGCTGCAGCGGCAAACGAATTCTGCTCCAAAACTGATAAGCATTGCGTAGTTGTTGTTTTTGTTTGCTGTTGTTATGCTTGGTTTTCTGCATCTTGCATTAAATATAAGCGCTTTCTTGGTTTTACTTGCTTTGGTTTAATAGATGCATATACATATATTTTGCTCGATTCTGTTCAACGTGTTTGTGGTTTTGTGCATGTTTCGCTGATCAAATCTGAAATTGCGAAATTTTTACGAAAAATTTAGTTGGCATTAATGAAAACCATTAGCTATTAAATCTAATTCTAACATAAGTCGTTGTTTGTGATTTGAAAATGCAATTAAAACTTAATTTATTTGCGGTAATTTTCGAAATTCTTAACAGATAACTTACATGCACTTAAAATTTCAAAGTTAGTAATTTTTGTTTATGCAAAAAAATTAACAAATATTCATTAGAAATTTATATTTCTACCATAAATTAGGATGTCCAATACAACGGGGCTTAAAAAGTCCAAACACTCACAAACGAAACCGGGAATCGTTTACTAACTAATCCATATTCTCAACACTGGCTTCTCAGTGCTGCATATTTGCCCGAGAACCAAGCATCTAATTCCTGAGACCTTTGACAAAAAAACTTCAATCAGGTTTTGGAAAAAGACTCCAGTGAACCTTTGGGAAGCACCATAGATACTGAATTCTATGTAAACTATATTTAAAATTCGGCTAAAATCGAAAAAATCGTACTCAAGCAGGTGTATGTAAACACGAAGGTTTGTGTGATATCGGAAAACTCTAACAATTTTGGTTCATGGGCTTAAATCAGTCGGAAATCTTTGTAGCAAATCCAAAACACTCAGATAAGTTACGCATAGCCCAAAATGGTTCTCATCTTACAATAAACGATACAGTTCTATGATAAAGGATCATACTTACTTTACAGAACGACTTATCCATAACTTCGCTCTCTCTCTATCTCTCTTTCTATCTCCATTCACAGTCGCACCCTCTCTATCTCTCTCTCTTAAAATCTCTCTACTGACCTGTTGTCTTTCATTTTCTTCTAGACAGTTTGGGAAGAGTAAAATATAATATATTATTTACCTTACTCTCTCCTTATCTCTCTCAAAATCTTTCTGTAACGACTTTTTGTAGTCGCTGGGAGCCAGATCTGGAGAATACGGTGGATGCGGAAACAACAAAACGTTTTCATGGGCATCCCAAAAATACAGACGCCATAACCTTGTCAACCAACTTTTGCATTTTTCCACGCTTTGGCGCGGGCTCAACGTGTGCAGTCCACTCAGATGACTGTCGTTGGGACTTCGGAGTGAAAGGATAGAGCCTCGTTTTATCCATTGTCACATATCGATGCAAAAACTCGAGTTTATTATGTTTGAATTTCTGCAAATACTGCTCCGAATCATTAACTCGTCGTCCTCGTTGGTCAAAAGTGAGCTCACGCAATACCCACTTTGTACAGAGCTCATATCCAAATATGATATGAATGATATGTTGAACATGGTCAGTTGATATCTCTAGAGTGCCTACTATCTCGAATAACTGCACTTTACGTTCAATCAAAATCATTGTGTGGACTTTTCTGATATTTTCGTCAGCAACAACCTCTTTGGGCGTTCACTGCGTTCAGCGTCTTCGGTGCTCACTTCACCACGTCTAAACTTAGCATACCAATCCTTGAAGGTTAAGTTTCCTAGAACACTGTCCGCAAACTCGTAATCAAGCCAAGGTTTGCTTCAACTGTATTTTTTTATTTAAAAATCGCTATATATGTGTCAGCTCGGGGACTTTGAATTGATTTGTTAATATAAAATATTAATTTTTCAAATTATCAGTTTTGATTTTTGCCCTGCTTTATACCAAAACTTCTCGCTAATAGTTCAATAACCTCCATTTCTGCGCAAAGCCGTCATGCATGAATAGCTTCACTAAGTGCTTTTTAATCACACAATTACTAAAAGCACCACTAAAAAGTATGCTAGCTGAGTCAGAGCACTAATTAATTTATAGACGAGAATGTCTGAACCAACAATGCCTGATCCCTACAAAGTACCCAGGCAGCGTTGCTGGCTGTGTAAACAACATTTTTTCACACACACACACTCACCGCAACAAACACACAACTTTTCATATATTCAATTTCGAACTCGTACCACAAATTTCGTTTCATTATTGCCGAAAAAAAATTTTAAATTTAATTTGAAAACAAACTTTTCCACACTAATTTGCGATAAGCGATGCGAAGCGCCAATTCAACTAATGCAACAATTCGATATTGCAACAAATTTGCCAAAATTTCCAGCACACACCAGCAACATATGTGCATATATGAGTGTGTGTCGGCATATGCTCACACACGCAAGCATTGTACGGTTGGTTATTTAGTTGAGTGCTGGATTTGCCACTCAACTTTTCATCCACCCATCAATCTATAAAAATGTGTGCGGGTGGCAGTGAATTGGAAAGTGAAGGAAAGCGCGTGTGAGTGTAGACCGCTGCATGCTATCGACGCATTTCTAGCCATTTAGCACAGCCCGAAACGTTAACGAGTGTGTGTCGCACATATGTATGTTTTTCTCAAAAAAATTAAAATCCACACGCTCGCTTGTCAGCATACCCGCAAACCGTTAAACCGTCTGCCATTCACAGCCGCACATGTCGCTCGCAAACTCACACAGTTAATACACGGCCGGCATCAAATCATCTGGCAACCCCTTCTAACTTTGCTTGTGTGTGTTTTAGTGGCGTTTTGCCCCAACTTTCTTGCGCTCTCCACTATTTCGTTTTTAGTTTTACTTTATTTGCGCACTTTTTCGTCTGCGCTTTTCAATCGCCATCGATATGTGCTGATCATCTAAATCCCATGTCACACCCCGCCCATTTGTTATTTAGTGTGTCAGTCAGCCAGCGAGCAGACATAAAATGTTGAAGTGGGTTCCGAATGTGCACATGTATGGGTTTGTATATATAAATACGTGCGATTTGAAGGTTCTTTGCCGCCTTTTCGCATTTTTATCTATTTTATTTTATTTTTGCACTTGGAAACTACAAAATCCAATCATAAAATTAAGCACATTTTTCAATTTCCTCTCATTTCTGCCGCGCAATTTGTGCGTAGACTAGAAACTTCTTTACATTAGTGTATTGCTGTGTGTGTGAGTGTTAAGGTTATGTGCGCAACATAAAGATTCCTCGTTGGTGCCTAACTTTTTTCTGTTTCTCTAATTTGTTTCTGTTCGTTTATTTTTCGTAATTTCCACAGCATTCTTAATATAAATACAATCCGTTTGTTATATAAATGTGTATATTTGGGTTTGGTGGCCACTTGTGTATCGAAATTAAGTCTTTGTGGGTTCTGTAAAAGGTATTATTTCAAGATATCCAAGCTCTCAGTCTTCATTATCTGATTACCTATCAAATACCATCTCTACAAAGTAAGAGTTTCAGATTCCAACCCAAAAATAGTAATTTTTCAGACTCAGCATTTCAAACCATCTCATGCCTTTTAATTCTAGATTGGAACAATGTATGGTAGAATTCCAAACTCTACTTACTCTCACCGCGAATTGAATACAATTTTCTATCACTCAGAAGTCGAACGCACTGACTCTTCTGGTCGTAACCAAGAGACAGGTTATATATTGAGAGATTTCACGCATACCAAATTAGGTATAAAGCTGAGCATGACAAGATCCAACGTTAAGAGGAATTCGACGAACCTTACCACAATTCCTAAGACCATGGAGTATGTGAGAGTAGGTTCCTCATATTGGCGATTAAAACATTATATTAACGTGAGCATAAATCTTTCTCAGATCAACTGGTCCAAATCAAAATCTAGAACTAAAAGAGTAGTATTTGTAGTATAGCTTAAAATATATTGTAAGCATACGTTTTAGCTACATACTTTCTAAAAGTATTCCAAAGCTCTTGGAATCCAGTCTTCCAGATAATAGATTTAGTTTTTCAAATAAGTTAAACAAGGCCGGGAACTCTTCAAGACACGGCTCTTAGCAAATTTTATTTTCTAATATTATAAGTTTCGAGGTGGTTAAAGACTTCTTTGAAAAAAAATTTCATCAATGCAACCATATTTCATCTGAAGGACTATTCAGAAAAATATTATATTCAGGAAAAAACTAAAACGAATTCTCGTCATAGTTCTGAGACGTCTCAAACACGCTAATTATAGCATTGCCTGAAAACTAGAGAAAAATATTTCAGAAATTTTCTCCAAATCTTTTTAAATAACCTGACCCTGAGATGTAAAACAGACTATAGATCGCCAATTCTTTCAAAGCTTATTAACTTTTAGATAGATTCATGCTTCAAAAATCAAAACTGGATAGGTCCGCTGAATCGACAGCAAACTTTTTATTCTATTGTGCCAACTAATTCGGAAATCTGCATTTCGAACTTCCTAAAAACTATATTATTACTTAACAATCTTGAAAGCTTGGATAGATTTGAGGTTCCAACATCAAACTAGATAGGTCCACTGAACCGACAGCATTTTAATCTGACTAATTAGAAAATATTCATACCAAGTTTTCCAACAGCTCTTTAATTGCTAAGGAGCCTTAAAAGCATTTTTCTAAGTTTTAATTTTAAAGTTTCCCAAAAGTTTCCTCGTTTCTAAATTTTATAGTGAAAGAATTCGATTCTCTCTGAAATCCAGTCCAATACTCGCATGTACCATACATAGTATACGAGTACAACAACATACTATATCAAACTTTGAGAACCTCAGCCACCAACCTTCCTCAACAATGCTAATTACTGTAGAACAACCCAAGGTCACTGAAAGCTCAGGATATTTTAAGCTGTTCATATAATTTCCCACAAACTCGGCAATTGCTCCAGCTTGAATCACATTCTTCTTATTATTAGAAATGCTAGTAAATCCCACAATGCTGATAATGTCAATTAAACGAGAAAGAAAGCAAAGCCACACAAAAGCGGTGAACTAGAAATTAAAAGAGAAAATAGTTACAGCAAAATGTAAAAAGCGGAAATCCTTAAAACCGCTTAACGTAAATCAAACACACAGACTAAGAGATATGGACAGCAATAACAACAATTGTAAGAGCAGCAACAACAATAATAAAAGCAACAACAACAATAGCAAGAGCAGCAACAACAATGCGAACAGCGCTTGCATTTGGTGCTTAGTGAGTTTTAAACACATCACAAGTGAGTGAGGCTTAGACAGCATGCCCTTCTTTTATACCCTCCAAGTATACACACACACTTGCGTTAGTCTGCGCGAAGCACACGCCCAACTCCCGACAGTTAAGTGGACATTAAGCACCGTAGAACAGACAGACACAGAGACAGGCAGTCGGCAAATTAAAAGTATCTGCGAGTAGACGCGTATTTGCGGGGCATCCAGTTGCGGCGGTGGAAGGGATTTGGAGCGCAGTGGTCTTAGCAAATGAACACGCGTATGTTATGGACCAGTGCGCCGTTGCCAGCGTATTATCTACGCACCAGACTGAATTATCGAGTGTTGGCTGGCAGCTGATGCCACAAATTCCATTCTACACTTGCATTCCTCTTTCGTTTTTATTTCATTCCTTGCTTTTTTTTATTTGCTTTCGTATTAATACTAACAGAAAAATTTACAGCATTGCGTTAAATTTCACACATTGCCATTAGCGGCTAGCAAATAGTTAGTTGATGCTGTAGAAAGTCTATAGGAAGGCAAGTATGTAGAAGCAAGATAACCAAGTATAAATTTTTCCGTTTAATGAAGGATTTTTCCTGATGCCTTCCTCCTTTGATTTAATTTGTCTGCGTAGCGTGGGAAATTAGTAAAGCTAACAAATGTTTAAAGATTTTCCAGTGCTTACTTAATATTCTGATTTAGATTTGATACTTATTCTAGCTTTATTCTTTAAATTTGTAGATGGGATACAGAGGAATGGGTCCAGCTTTGCAAAAAGTCGAGGTGAAATCTTTCCTCTCGGCGAATAAAAAGAAAGTACTTCAGTGGTATGTCTCCGAGGTTATTGTTGTTTAGCGGCATCGCTTTAGTTATTTTGTGTTGACAGTCCTTAGCCGAAAAAAAAATCGGATCTATTCCGATTACGTAGACCCGACTCTCTTAGGAACGAAATGCAGTCCACCATTGAAACATCGAGGCTATAAAAAATTTTCTCTTTCTAACCTAAAAAAAAATACTTTTCTCTTAATTTATTTAATTCTCGCAGTATATGGAAAGATAAGCTGTCTCTACAACTATCAAAAAGTTCAATAATATGCCAGAATTTAACAGAAAATCTTAATGTTTAGAAAAAATTAAGACTCTTTCAAAAAAACTTATGTTTACAGAGTCATCCAATTAGAAGAAGACGAATACTTGTTTATTTTATAACATTTTCCCCCATTATAGTGATATTAAGTAATTCTGAATACATCAAATTAGGTTAGGCTTGATCCTAAGAGGCATCTCACGTTTAAAACTTAAAACGGCGGTCTGTTTTGGCACTAAAACTCCTAAAAGCCGGATCTAAGACCCTTGCGTATTATAAATTTTTTGGACGGCTAGTATCAGTTTCGGCTATGTGTACTAGATCCCCGATGGTAGGATTATCGAGATGTTTTGACCTCAGTATTACAAAGCCTGGACAATGGAGGAATGCTTATTGGACAACGGGGGAGAAAGTGCCTGGATGTTTCCACCTGTTCATCCTCCATACAACGTCAGAGCACAAAGTTCAGATCTCTTACGTTTTACTTGAGAGCAAAAGGATCACGCAGTAGCACAGGAGTTGGTCGTCGACGAAGGCCTGCTAATTGCGCGCGAGGTCCCAGTTCAAGAACACAAGATAACGCTGTGACCAGGCACCCAAACCAATCTGATGAATAGCAAGTTGATGCTATTTTCTGTTAAGATAGACACTCCTTGACTAGCATACAGTTAATGAGCTCAGCGCTAGTCTTGCCGCTCTGCTGTCGATGAGAATGCTCATCTCAATGAAAGAGGATATTGATAGCAGCCCCTTCAGCCTGAAAAACACTACAGTGATCCGGTAGCCTAAAGCTAAGATTGACGGAGAGCAGCTTACAGAAAACTCGCCCTCAAACCTTTTCTAATAGCTTCGACCATCCATGAAAAAATTCATAGCGCCTCTTCTCCAGCGACTTCCACCCATTCACATCTCCCTCGTCTCTGTGTGAGCAGAGAAAAAACCGCGACGAGAGACCCCTATGACACAGTGATCCAAGTTTTCAAGTTCCAAGGTTCCAAAATGAAAATAAATCGCAAATATCTCAAGAGCTTCGCGCCCAAAACCCAGTTCGTCATGAAACAACCCAATATAGATTTTTAAAATTTAAAAATCAAATCCCAAAAGCTGTAATAAAAAGCCTTTGGAAAAATTGTCGCCTCTCACATAACAGTAAAAGCTTTGTACGATCTCAAAAAGCCACTCTTCTGCACGAAGTATGTCTATAAATAGAACTCTTCTTCTCTTTGGAAGGTCAGTATTCGCGGTTATTCTAAGAGCACACATCATGTACTCCAGTGAGTAATTTACTTATTTTAGAACTTCCGTAAGAGAAAAAACTGCATGACACAATAGCCGCTTTCATCATCACGTGGCAAGTGATCCTATACACAATTCATACCTATTCATTTTGCTTTGAATTTGAGCCTTAATATATTTTAGCTTATAATGATTATAGCTGATTTCGATAGTCTTGTGACGCTCTTGTTAGTGCAATGAATGATTTTTATTTTTACATAATATACTAACTTTTAATTGACTAATCCATTTACCATTTATTTATGGCCATTTTCATATGCATCGTATATATTTTTATTACCTAACTTCTGGTTTATTTTATTTCCGCTCTCAGTCTCTATGTCTCTCTTCCGCCTTTATAGCTAATTTTTTAATCTCTACTTTATTGATTTCTAAGCACTTTCCTGTCGACTCTGTCAGCAGCCGACATGATGGATGTTCAATTGAATTGTATGTATGTAAGCCTCTATGTGGATAACTGCTTTTGTCTCCTCTGCTTCAGTGCATGAGCATTCTGAAAGTTTGCCACATAGTTCGTTGCTGGTCGTGCTCGTAGTATGTCCTTCCTAAAAAGCATTAATCCTCTAAAAGTTATTCACATGCATGAGCGAAAATGTATGCTGTTGAGTTTTTTATTCGATTTTCTTGGTCTACAACTGTGATTTCTCAAGCTTTCGTCAGTTCAGGACACACTTACATACAAACATACATACAAATGTGCGCCAGGCACTGTTTACTTAGGTGCATGTGGTTATTATGCCACATACTAAAAAGCAGCAAAGTAGTAAAATTTCTTAATCTCTTAATGGATGGCAATAGTGTAGAAAAGTTGAACGACCAACTTGGTTGGTGGGCTAGCAAAAACAAAAAAAATACAAGCTAACGTTGCATGAGAAATATGTTAGAGGAATTGCCAATCAAAGTGAAGTAAAAATAGAATACTTAAGAGAAAGGTATATATCGACTCGGAAAATTAAGGTATAGTGCTTTCATATCTCTTACAGCTAGTCTATCTTAATTTGAAATTTCCCATTCCAAGATACTTAAACCCTACTCGGCCCTTTTCCCCATTTATGATGCAAATAACTTACTCCTGGTTCCGACTTCTAGAGATGCCTCTTCGTTTTCATACTTCTAGTCTTCCCACACTTAATCAAATTTCAGATCAGTGATAGGAGTTCAGATGCTCTCTTTACGTTTCTGGAGAAACATGAAACAATCCTTTAATATTTTCCGTAGAATGCTGTTGAGTTGTCAGTCCTTGCTCAGAGAAAAAGCTGGACCCATTCCAATCAACTATATTTTTTTTGAAATGAACTTTTGCTTCCTTCGTTGTTTTTGTACACGCTTTGGCATTATTATATTAAACGTATCATATTCCCGTATACTTTTGGGTAAAATAGTAAAATCTCGACCAATTTTGCAGCTACCAGTTTCAGCGCATATACGAGGCCCATAGATCCAACGCCAGAGAGCATTAAGGCTGTGGAACTTTACAGTTTCGAACGATTTCGTTGTGGCCAGGCCCCCCGACAAGTTTAATATGGAAGTAGCTTGATGGCACAGCTACGGAGGTGATGCACCCTTTTGCTAGCTTTGGACTCACTCTCAGCGAGCTCACGATCTGTACAGAAGCTTTGTTGTCAATGTGAATGCATTCCTTCCTAAAAAAATCCGCACTTCTTCTGCTACCTTAATTACTGCTACTTTTGCTTGAAAGACACTACAGTGATCACGAGGTCTGAAACAAAAGTTAGTTGAGAGCTGAGAGACAGAAAACTCCCTCTCCAACCTTCCCCTTTAGCTGCGAGCAATTTGTGAAAAAGCTCACTTCACCTCTTCTCCAAAAACTCCACCTCAACCACATACTCGTATCTCTCGGAGGTACTATGTCCGCGGAGAAGTTGCCGCAAGGAGTAGGCTCAGCGGCATAGTGGTCTCAGTTGTCAGGGATGTAATCGAAATGCGATATGATTTCGGAATAATCCATGCGTGAAAAAGCACACTGCGCCTCTTCTTCAGCGCCTCCGCCCCACTGTCATATCTCCCGGAGGTATGTGCGCTGAGAAGATGTCGCAAGGAGTAAGCTCCGCGACGCAATGGTCCATATTGTCAGTGAAACAATCAAAGCGGGAGAAGATTTCGGAATGTCTCACTCTCTGACTTTTATTGTGTCCGGTTTCTTGGAGTCTGTTGTACGTAGAATGGCATTAAGTGACATTATTGATAAGCAGTGGAACACTGTTTAGCGAGTGTGGCTTTACCGAACGCTCTTCACCAGACAAAGTAACCATAGAAGAGTTTTGGCTACCCTATGGTTTCATAAAGCCAAAGGTCAACTTTTTCTGAGCGTCCCCACCACTACGCAATAGTTCCTTTACATTAATATAAGGCAACTAATACCTTCCTCACCCCATCTTATATGATAGCTTTCTATCAAGGATGAAGTCCATGTACTTCATCTTTTCGGCAGAGTGCAACCAATAGCTCTCCTTTTAGGAAATAGCTACAATCGAGATTTAATTCCGGGTCCGAGTATTTCACTTTTTGGATAGGGTGAAGCCGAGTGCCTCCCAAAGTGGGAAAGGATACATGCTGCTAATTAAATCTGGGATTGACAGCTAAGCCGCTTCTCTCCGCCCAACTATCCAATACCGTGAAGTGTTACTCGTAAAAGATGACGCTAAATGAACCGAATCGAGAACTGTCAAGTCAAAATATCTGTTTTTTAATCGGTAGACTTTTAATTCGTCGAAATCCTTGATCTAAAAACATAAGTAATACATTACTATGGTAAATTTTCTCACAAAAAATAAGACAGAAAAATATTTCTTTTTTTCATTCACCAGTTATTTCGTAGTAACAGCTGTAAAAAGGCAGCTTTAAATCACACAAGAAACAAAGGAATTGCTTATTTATGGCGTAATTTATGCGAAATCCAAAAGCCAAAAGTATGAGTGATTGCCTTGGTACCGTTGAGGAAAATGCTTTGACGCATCGCTCTAAAAATATAACACTTGACTGCGTATGTCTGACATATCAGTTCAAATTTAAATATAAATTTCGTGCTTAAATTTCAGTCTTCAAAACAAAATACTTTTTCTGCCTTTCAACTTTCAACTTGTATGAAGGATAATCCCTTTGAGAAAGAGGTGAGCAGGAAGAGGGTTGAAATTTAATTAATATGCAAACAATGTTATTAATACGCAAAATAAATGCAAATTTGCAGGCGACAGACGTACTACCATAGCAAAGCGACCAAACAAATCAAGGACAACAAAGAAACGCACACACATACACATGCACATATACAAATAAATAGGCACACACATGCATATTTAAAATACAACTTACCGAGACAGGTACAGTGAATTAATGAGTGGGCACAAAAGACAGAGCGGCGGCGGCTGACTGAGTGGATGACTGATAGTACACCAGTGTATAAGAGGCACACTACATATATGTATGTGTATGTGTGTGTTTGTGTCATAAGCACAAAAAGGTAATCAAAATATTGCGACACATAAGGGCGCCCGCAGCTGACATTTATGACGCTACATCCGCCGAGATGCACACCCCCACACACACCCCCCCGCCAACTGCAGCTGATAAGCCACACACATACACATGTGTATGAATATATATGTGTGCGCTCACATGTGGGTGTATGGCAAATATTAATACAGCGATGCAAGGCTACAGATATCAACTCGAGTGTGCCCTGATGCTTTCTGATGAAATGGCGAAAAAGTGCCGCATAGACAGACAGACTCACCGAGAGTAACAGAGAGACAAATCTACATAAAGCATACAATATTTACTGGCGTACAATTACAAATGGCAGAGCGAAAAATGCGGCGCAAAATCGGCGTTGAGATATGGGGCTGTGTGTGCATTGTTGGCGTTACGGAAATCCCTTTGTGGCTGTGTCTGGCAGCGAGCGTGTTGCTTGTACCCCTACGCCGTTGGCAGCAAAGTTGGCATGCAAATGTTTTAAGCTAATCAAATGGCATGTGCGCTCATACCATCCATCGCGAGCAGCAACAGCCACACTATACACTCTACTCCCAAGCCCCCTCAGCCATCCACTTCTTCAGTATCGACCCCTCAACGAACGCATTGCAGGTCAGCATTAAGATAAAGTGCCTGTGTGTCACTCAAAGGACAAAGCACACATTTCAGCGTCGCAGTCGTTGGGCGACAGATTTGCCGCAGATCGTAGATAAGTAACCGGTATACCGTGTGTATGATATGCACATATTTGTACTATAATTTGCATACATTGTTGGTAAAAATGGCTAGCTTTTTTATTGCGCAAATCCCAATGGGCGAATGGTCGCAGCTCAGGTAATGAGCAGTAAATTGCCTAAAATTCACATTCAAATTGCTGCTTTCTTCTGCTATAATTTTGCACATGTACGTACATACCCTTATGGTTTGTCATCAACTAGCGATAATCAGTTGTTTGAAAGAAAAAAATTAATTAGCAGACATGCTGGCTGACCGTTGGGCGGCAATTGAGCGTAGAAACAAAGAATTTTTTTAAAGTAATGTGGAAACATTTGGGGTGCCTGGTCATAGCGGAATCGCTGGCAACTGTATAGCCTATGAGCTAGCTATACAGGCTAGGTAACACCCATAACTCGCCCACATCGGCATCAGAACGAGTTGGATCTCCGTTGTCATCCTACGTTCTAACACAGGACCTGTGGATCTCGTTTTCGCCTAGCAGGCGTTTGTTGATGACCAGTCTCCGCCCGACTGCGAGATCCTTTTGGCCTAGAGTAGAACGTAGCAGATTTACTGAACTATTCGCCCTTAGCAAAGTTCATCGTGTCGCTATGCAGGAGTTCTGACTTGCTGTAAACCTAAAAATCCAGTCGGACGTTAAATTTCAAATGTGTATGCAAGCTAAGGTGGAAACACCCAGGTACTTTCTCCTCCATCGTACAGCTTTTACAACACTCAGGTTAAAACAACTCAGCAGTCTTAACTTCGGCGAACCCGGAGACACAGCTGAGAGTGGCATTGGCCACCACAACAAATTTGTGATCGGCTCGTCATTTTATGAGGGTCTTTATGATCAGTTTCATAGGAGTTCTAGGTACTACAATAGATCGGCTATAAGCTGTGAAAGAGTGTTCTGTTGGACACGCCCGTTTAACCAAACCTACCTTACTCTTTAACATTAAATGTCTTCATCACCCTCTTTTCAGCATTGAGCTTTAATGATAGCTTTCTATCATGGATGAAGACCAAGTACTTCACCTTTTCAGCAGTGTGAAGCCGAGAGCTCTCCTATGAGGGAAGGGCTACACGCGTAATTGGATTCCGGGTCCAAGTAGTTGACTTTTCCGATAGGGTCAAGCAAAAAGCCCCCAATGTGAGAAGGTATACCTTCTGATATTTAAATCCAATTCAGTTTTATTTAGATTGACAGCGTTAGCCACTTCTATCCGCCCATTTAGCTACCACATTGAGGAGTTAACTCGTAAAAGTGGACCCTAAGTGGATCCAATCGAAAATTGTCAGCTCAAAATATATGTCTTTTATAAATCGGTAGGCTACCCACCTACCTACTGCCTACCCTTTAATTAATCATTAATTCGTATAAAGAATATTTGCGATACTATATGTCAAATCTTATAACCTTAAAATTCGTTCATTGAAAACATAAATAATTTTGTTAGCATAATTACATAACATTTCCTCACAACATACATATCTGCTTTTATATTTCACAGAAACGCTAACATGACTACTGCTATCAACATAAATCAGAAGAGAAGAGACAATACACGCACTTAAAGAGACATTCCAGAAGATATACATATGTATATAAATATCAATACGAATATCTGTAAGCGAATAAGAATTGTTGGGAGAACATATTATACTAAACTCTTTGCTCTTTAATTTGCACTGAGTATGTCGTGCTCTTTAGTTTGCAATATGCGCTGGCCGCTTTTCGCTCTGAAGCCCTGCTGAAGCTACTGCGCAATTGGTTAAGTTGTCTGCGTTCGTAGTTGTGGCGCTAGCGTTATGTAATCGCTCTAAAGAGAGTTTAAGTAAATGAGCAACATAAAACGGAAGGAGAGTGTATGGGAAACGGAAATGAACTGCATAAGCGAACTCTAATACAAAAAGGGGAACGGAAATGAATTTTATAAAAGTTTTACAATTAAAAAGGGGTAATTGATGGTGAGAAATTGAGAGCAATAAGCGCAATTGGCTTATATTTGTAAGCATTTCCAAGAAAATGACTAGTCGATGACAATAACTCCTCAGTACTGGTGTCCAACTGCGTTAATTGCTAAAAAATATTGAGCAGACATAAACTTTTTTAGAAATTTTGGCAAAAGTGATTAAATTTCATTAGATAGTGAAGTGCTTTTTGCAAAAAATAGAAGCGATAATTGTATAAAAACTTAAACTTAAATAATTAACTGGAAATTAAAAACGGAAATCTGTATACAAAATGAAAGTCGGCTTGTGTCGTTTCCGTTCGTCTTAAAATGTGTCGTAATTTTTTGCGCAGCAAACGCTAGACATATTTGAGAGAGCAGAGCAGAACTGCGAAACGTTCAAAACAGAAATAGTGGAGTGGGTGTAAAGAAATAAAAAGCCGAAGTAATTGCGAAATCAAAGTTAACTGTATGTGAGCAAATATAAGTATGTATGTATATACTATATTTCTAAAATTGAGCAAGCAAAAGAAATACTCTGCAGCTATCAACTATGGTTTTTAATATTCTGTAAAAGATTTTTTAAACGCAATGTTAAGACAAAAGTTAAAAATAGACACAAAATCAAATATGAACAACAACAACTATGATAAATAAACTTCCTAAAAAATGCCAGAACTTTTAGTAAAAATTGAGGAAAAATGTTTATTAGTCTTACGACTACTTCAATTTCGGTTCGGTTCGCGATTAAGATTGATCGGCTCGGTTCGTGTATGTGTAAAACGTGTATGGATCGGCTCGGTGCGCGTGTGTAAGCTGTGTATACTACAGGCAAGTGCTGTCAAGTGTTGTTAGTTTTATAAAAGTGGAGTGTTCAAAGAAAAGTTAATAAGTAGTGAAATCAATTATTTTATAAAAAGTTCATGTCAATACAAAAAGGTGTCGCCTTTTTAAAAATATAAGTGATAAAGGAAAAAAAATAAAGTAGTCTAATTAATTATTTTATAAAAAAAGTTCAATTGTATGTAAAAATGTGCCATCTTTTAAAAATATAAGTGGTAAAGGCAAAAAAATGCAAGTGAAAAAATAAATGTGTTTCTTTTCCAAAAATAAAAGAGGCAAAAAAAAAGTGAGTGCCCAAATTGTGTTCGATTCGTTTCATATAATAATCGTTATTTCTTTCGTTCTCGTTTAATAAAAAATTACTACATATATTGTAAAAAAATATAATCGTTATATCGTTCGTTCTCGTTTAATAAAAAAAATATAATATCGTAAAAAATCAAGGAGCTGCTGGAGATGGTTTCAACTTAAAAGAGTCATTTAACGGTGAGTCATTTTGCAGTTTTCATCATATTTATAAATATTTCACCAAATATATCCATTGAAATTAAATTTGACGACTCTTTTCTAATAATTTCTTGTTATAATTAAATAATGCATATATATTTTCACCATGTATAACCATCTAAATTAAGTCCGACAACTGTAGTTCAAAAAAGGGATATTCAAGAAAAATAAGTACTATAGCATAATGCCAAATAATTGGAAGGCCTTACTGAAGGAGATGCTTTAATTTTCTCTTAAATAGTTTTCAAAAGAGTTGTCAGATTTAATTCTAATGAATATATTTTCAATTGTCACCCTTAGTAAAGCCCTCCTACCATTGGACATAACTGTATGTCTTATATGATATATATTTTTCACCAAAAAAGGAGCATTTTAATTTTATAGTTAATCTTCTTATGTTAAAACACTTTAATTTAGACTTAATGTTTAAAAATAAAACTGCTAAACTAGACAAAATAAATTCTAGTATCTACAGAGCAGACAGAAATACGACTGTATTTAGGGTCTCTTTAATAAATGCAAACTAATGCGGGTTTAAGATAAAATATAGATATAATATAACAAATAAAAATAGCAAGGAAAGCTGGCAATGTAAATGTGGCTTATTTATAACTTTCTTTGTTCCACTGTTGCTATTAATTTTTATGAAAATAATATTATATTAATTTCCTTATGATTCAAACGGAAGAAATTATCACTTACATTGATATTTTATACTGATATTTTAAATTAAAAAGACATTTCTCTTTCACAATATTAGTTTTATTGTCGCAAATAGCATAAAGTATGTAAAGTATATAAACCACATTACCCGTTCGGGAATTATGATTATCTATCTACATCGTCTTCTTCATCATTTTCAACACTTTCTTCTACTACACGTTTTCTCCTTCGTATACCTGCTCCAATGTGCGATATATCTTCATTAAAATTAAAATTTAGATAGCTATTGTAGGTTTCTACAGGAATACGTTCAATACGGTTAAGTGTAGAACTTGGCCAAACCGCTTCCTCAACTGGCAAGTTTTTATCGGGTTCCATTGCGCCTTTGATTATTTCTTAATATGTATTGTGAATTTAATTTGATGGTCTTGTGTCGCCGAACGCTGAATCCATACTAAAGTGTACTTTGCTGGATGTACTTTTATTTGAGGAGCCGAAGTGTTTAGAGACAGTTTCTGAGATTATATATTCTACATTGTCTACCTGAGTTAATCCTTCAAATTAACAAAATAATAGTAAAACTTGTTTCTAGTATAGTTTGTATCCTTTTCAGGTAGTATTGTTTTATGCTTGAGTTAAGTTACCTTTTGTATGAAATTACCTAGGCTATTGTTGCCAAGTTTTGCAGTGGAAATCCAAAATTTGTGGAATCACAAAGCAATGTATCTACATTATTTTGTACAGATTAAAGTATATGTGGTTTTTTCTAGCTGTGGTCAGGGGCGGATCCAGTTTATAATTTTAGGGGGTTCACTATATAATTTTGTACTTGATTTGAGGAATGTGTAACTGTAGACTCACTGGAAATAATGCATACATTTTAGCTTTAGCTTTTGGGGGAGAGTTAACCCCTCCTCCCTCCCCCTTGGGTCCGCCCCTGGCTGAGGTAATACAATATTTAGAGTTTATACATGGCAAAAATTTGAGTGATGTGAGGAAAAGAGAGCCTTTTTAATATAGAAAACAGATCATCATTGAAGACTCTTATATGTATAAGTGATATTTGCATGAAAGGGGAAACAATGCTATGCTACCTAAGGGTGAAAACGAAGTACAGTAGAATTCAAAAATTAATTAAAGATTTCATAATACAATTCTTTATAAACTCTTTCCTCTGTCATTGCCATTCTTTGGCAAGAGTTAATGTTTGCTCTCTACTGGAATAATGGAATCCACATACGCACACTTTCTCATAGACACCGCTCTACGCTCGTTGAAATCAAATTTCAATGCATTTCAATATGTCAATGTTGTCAATATGTATGCAGCAAAAATATAAATGTATTTGCAGGTCCACCTCTTCTGTTGCATTATGTATACTCACAAATGAGTTCAACACTCATTTCCGTTTCCTCTCTGAGCAACTTTAATCTTACTGCTCAGCTGCGCTGAACGCTAAATAGCAGATAGATACACAAGCAGCTTGACTGGAAGCGGAAATGAGTTCGCAGTATTTAAAGAGAGTGCAATAAGCAGAGGTTGAGAGAGCACTCAGTGATTGTAATAACTGCGCTCTTGTTTATGATGAGCGCATAACAGATATAAATTATATACACAGGTAGAGGTGTGTGTATCAAAGTTAAGAGAGTAACGCCGAAGCGGCGATTTGAGTGCAATAGAAAAGGAAGATGTTGTTGAGTAAAGATCTAATGTAAGGGGCTTTTCCAATTACGCAACAAAAATGTAAATTTGTATATCAAAGCACTTCTCTTGAAAGGGGAAACAGATGTTTGTCTAACCAAAATAAGAATCTATGCAAAGTACAGTAGCGTGCAAAAGTTAAATGAAGCTAAGAAATGCTCGCAAAAATAGTGGTGCAAAGCAAGAGGCCCCAGCACCTATCACTTTGTTTTATTGTAGCTCTGCACTCCATAAAGAGTTATGCGAGTATTTAAAGAGTATTTTGTTTGGAAAATATTTGACTTTTATATATATTTATTGTAAAGAAGTCCGCTCTCTTTAATCAATAATATTGTTCCCAAGCAACCCTTTATATAAATAACTCCTCATATGCTTCGAATCATACACATTCTACGAGTACAATACAAATATTTCGAAATTGGTATATTTTTATCAGTTTCATCCAAGCTTCATCTGTCTACACATTCGTATCTGGCATGCACTCTCTAACAAGCTCTTCAAAACTCTAAATTGACCATATCTCTTGCTTTTCAGCTGCTACTACCATTTAAATCTACTATATGATTTTTTCCTTCTACCATTCAGCACAATAGTTTGAGCTTATAAGTTATAATATGGGATTTTTGAATATCATGAAGCCCAACTTACCAAAAACACACCCTCAATGGCGCTAAACTGTTGTCCGTAGTAGTTAAATATTGCAAGCCATTGGTCTGCAGAAAAATATCCTATATTTTGTCTATTTTTCTGCCATTAGCAGCAGCACTCTTGCTTCCCAGCATTCAAAACAACAACTCGTTGCCAATATCAGTACTAACGGCCGTCGAAAGTGCCATTCTCAGCCTTTTAGTATGAGTAGTTAACCTTCATACGTACATATATAGTGGAGTGTAAGTGAAGTGGAGAGCCAGCTGAAGTGCAACTTGGCAATAGTTCACGCATTAATTAATTCGAAAATGGCTAAAATTGTTTGCCTTTCAACTCGATAATTCAATTCACTTGATGCTTACTGAGTGCAATTTAGAAAAATGTAACACTTGCTCTTTTGACCGTTATTCGTGCGCATGATATGCTAAACGATAACAATTTTCTATATCTCATGTTTAAGCAGCGAAGAAGTGTTCTCAGTATTTAGTTGATGGAGAGAATCGAGCCAAAGTGCAGAAATCTGCTGTATTTATGTATTATTTCATTGCCGAATGCTTTAACTTCTTTCCGATCATATACGCTTTATTTCTGGTTATATTTTGAATGCTTTGTAATAGTATGTTACCGCGAGAGCTCTAGGTCATATTTATTTTTAGAATGAAAACGATATTAAATCATTCTTCCTCTATGAATATAAAGATTTCAGCTATTTCTGAAAAATTGGCTATCAATATTTAAGATTTCTTATATACATATATATATTAAGGCTTTTCTAAATTTTCGAAACAAATCCACTTTTCGTTGGGGAATCTAGGATTTCTTTTGCATGACGAAAGACAAGTAAAGCAAACTGAGTCAAAACCAAATCCCACAACTGAGCGGAGGTTATGTAACTTAAAACAACAAGTGTTTCAAAGAAGACGCTTGATAAAGACAGGACGACTGTAACTGTCGTTTATTCTTAACTTGCAGAGTGAAGAATTAGTGAAAGATAATATTTTTTGAGTTCCTAACGAGCTTATGTTAGTTAGTTTATTTCGAAATAAAAATAAATAAATTAATATAAATAAATACATAAAAAAATGTAAATAACTAAAAAAATATAAATAAATAAATAAATATTTTTTCCAAGTTTTCAATTTCATTGTTCAGTGCAGCATTAGAATCGTCGTCGTGTAAAACGTATATCCAGTTCAGCGTCTTATTTCACTTTTCTTCTTCCTCAGCTTGTGATGAATCATCCAACTCTATACCGGTATCTGCATCCTCTTCGTCTGGTATGGGATTGCCGCATTCTATGCCATAGAATAAGCATCTAGGACACTTCGCGCCATCAATTGTCAGTTCGAAATTTCCAAACTCCATTATGTTTTTGTTAATTTTTAAATTTTTTGTTAATTTAAGTCTTGAATTTACTTTGATATTCTTGTGTCGGCGAAGCCTTAGTATACACTGAAAATCTTCATTGTTGTCAGGTCTTTTATATGCGCAGCCGAGGTGTTTAGGGACAGCGGTGTTTAGTAAAGCAGGTAACGAAGATTTTGAGTTTTTGCAGAGCGCTTGAGTTCTGAGAATATAAACTTCAATGTTTTTAGCCGCCTTCTTGGAATACCTTTTTCTTTTTGTGCATTTTTTTAAGGTGGGAGCAACGCTTTATTTAGTGTTACATTTAGGTTTCTGTCTACAAAACAATGGAGAAAATGAAAATATACTTTTAATAGTGGAAATTGGAGGGATTTTCCCGTCTTCGAACTAAGGCAGTGCATGGGAATAACCTTCATTCAAAATGGCGGTCGTTGTTGAACTCACTCATACCTGACATCTTTTAGCGGACAGTATTGTTTTATTTGATATGGATGTGTTGTAAACTTTACTATAGATTAGAAAACCGATAAAATGTTTAACAAAATTTCGTTTGATACTCTAATGTTTTAAGTAATATTTTTTTAAAACTTAACATAGTCTCATTTATGGAGAAAATTTAATCTTTTAAATATTTTTTGAACTAGTTACACATTTTTTTGTCTTTAGAATCAGATGATGATATCTTCTTCTTTATTTACACGACAAGATTACAACAGCTACGCTGTTTTCTACTTTTCATGGGGGGGTGTTTTTTACGTGGCGGGTCCCAAACCCAGCGCTCAATCCTATGGAAAGATTTTTCGCCTTCGCACTGTAGCTCGTCTTCAAACGGATGCTGGCTATCCAGGGAATACTTGGTCTAAGACCGGAAGTCGAGAGCTGCTTGAGCCATGCATGCTAAAGAACCGTTTCTGGCCCCTCTCAAAAGAATGGTTCTCAGGGAACTTTCCTCTACACATGACTCCATCCTACAGATCCGCTCGGAGAGATCAAAGATGGGCACCATCAAATGTAAAATATGAGACACTGTTCGGTAGGATTGACAGCGAATTAGCTACTACTCTACCGCCACACTCTTGATGCGGGCCAACACTGTCTTCGTTTCGACCTTCCGAAGTAAATAATCGCCCAGAAGCGGACAGATTTGACCAAAGTAGAGAAATGTGTTCCTTCAGTATAACTATGGCTCTTAAAAGCCCATAAAACAGCGAACAAAAACAAAATTTCTAATCACGAGCGCTTTTGTCAGTAAAAGTTCAAGTAAATCGCGATAGTAAAATTCGGTTTAATCATATCTCAAGCATTTACGAACGCTTGTCGTAAACATTAAATGTTTAAAATGCTCAATAACTCTTGCGTCCTCCTGCAAATACACTTAATATTTCTGGTTGTAGCAAAACATAACCGCTCCCCAGCTCTCTCCCACGCCATAGCGTTCCACGAAAAGCTACTTGTTAACGGTGTTTTCATCAAAGCTCGCTTTTATGCTTAGAAAACAAACTGTCTGATAGCAAAGTTTTATGCAACAAAGCACAACGACAACAAACAAGCGCAATAAATGAAGCAAAATAATATTTAACAAGCAGTGAACAGTTAAGAGCATGTGAAACTTTCGACTTCCATAATACTGCAGCGATATCACGCTTTTGGCAAAACCATAAAAATGCTTAGCTAACAAGATAGTATTTAACTTTACAAAGAAGCATTTGCAATTGTCTGCCGCTATCAGCTGCTCGGTGGAGTAATGGCCATTTCTATGCTTAAATATAATATATTTCATTGTATTCACTGAGCCAACAGCTGATTTACACACTTTTGCTGACAAAAAGTTAAAGAAATAAACAACTTTTTGACAACAATGCGCTGGAGCAATCAAATTTGATTCGACAAACAACTCATTTGTTTTTTTGTATTTTTTTTAAAGAAATCAAAGATGACATAGAAGCTTAGAACTCAACTGATGTCATTTGTAGAGTGCAGGTTGTGGTAAAAAACTGCTCATTTTTTGTTTTGTGTAGGGGAGGCGCGAGGAGAGCTACTCAAAGTCAGGCTTAAATAGCAAGGCGTATTTCCCCCTTTTCAAAAACCTATTTATGCTCTCATGCTTGAAAATTTCCTTAGTAATGCAATGTGTATTGGTCCAGGGTGGCTACGAGTATAACTGTAGACCAAACATACATAAATCCCTTACTTTTCAATTTTCTATGCATTTTTCACTTTCTTTGCCTCGTCAACTTACGTAGGATTTACAAAAAATCATTGCTTATTTTCAAAATATTTCTGCAAAGGACATACTATATATGTACATACTAGTAAGTTCATAGGTACATATACATAAACATATGTATATATACAAGTATGTTCATAAGTCTATCGTCTAAGTAGCATCAACCATTCAAGCTTTTCTTTTCTCCACTACTTTTTTTATTTGTTCCGTACTTTCCTCTTATTTCATACTTTTCCCAATGAGCTTTTCGTGCGCTCATCATTTTTGTTTGACATGAAATTACGCTGTTAATATGACAAAGCCAAGTAATTGCACTAAGAAGCTGAAGCAAGTTTTTCTACAATGACAAAAAATTTAAACAGATTTTCGTGCAACCAACAAGAAGTTTCACATACTGGTTGTTTGTTAGTGAGTCATACATGAGATTTTAAGCATACTTCCAAATATGTTATGAATTGCTATATTTCTCTGAAGTTGTATGAAACGTGGCAGCAAAGTTGTTTGCTCCATAATTTGCCACTCATTTCAAGCATCAACTTCCGCTGCCGGCTTTGTTCTGCGCTTACGCACGACAGTCTGTGAAGTTACGCAGAGTTTGTACTTTTTTCACAAATTTTCCACTGCTTCATTCTCAGTTTGTTGCAAAAGTTTTTATTGTATTTTATTCTTTTTTATTTCTTTTAGTATTATTATTGTTGATGATTGTGCACCCCTTGTTGCTTTACATATTTTTTCTCCCTAAAAATGCTAAAATTCCAGTGAACACCTGAAAGTATGTTGGGAATTTTCCACAACTTAAGTCAATTACTAACTCAGTTTTGAGCAAATTATACAAGGTTTTGAAGTTCTGATTGAAAAGAGATGTGTGGCTGATGATTGAGGCACGTCAAAAATTAAAAAAGAAATGAGAATAATAATAATTCATAATCTAATATAAACTTCATTACTTCGATTCCCAGTCTCTGTTCGCTATATAAGGGTGATGTTCTCTTCTGAAAAAATTTTCATCAAAAAGCAGCAAGAAAGTTAGCTCGTAGAGGGTTTGTAAATACCTAATTACAGTTATATAACCCTATACCTTCTATCTCAACGTATTTTTTATGCCACTATTTTATACCACTTCTATGTTCGATTCTCTCCACGCTGCAAGTATTGAGCAAGTAATAGCAAATCTTCGTTAAGACTTTGGTAAGGCTCTTACAGCAGTTATTTTTAGTTAATGGCAGGTTTAATATCTTAAAGGTCAGAATATTGTGCCAAAAGGTAGTCTTTCTCTCATTACCAATTTGTGAGTCATCTTTATATATCGTCATAAAATAAAATCATATATTTTGATAAAAATTTATTTTATTATTCCACGGAAGTTCCTAAATTAGTAATAGCGGTTTTCCAATCCTTTGAGAACATTTTTATGGACCGATTCGTCACCAAAGTAGGTGCCGGTCTCTACGAATATTTCTCGAATCTTCGAATCTTTTTTCTGTCGAGCATTCTCTTGAGATTCAAGAACAGAATAAAATTCTATTGCGGAGAGATCGGTAAAAGATATTGGATTGGAAAGACAATTCTAAGCCAAATTCCTGCATCTTTGTCATCGTTTTCATAGATTTAGGACAACTTTTCGGCCATTTTTTACATACAATGGAGAACATTGTTCGGTCCGCTGTTATTAAACTTTCGGTACTTGGTAATATAAGTGAATCCTTCCTCCAATGGTTTCAATTATCTATTGGCTGTTCCTGCTGCCACCGAAGTGAACTTCAAGGAAGCTGCTACCATCAAGGACCCCAGCAAGCTTATTATTGCTGCATCTGCTCCAGCTGCTGGTGCTGGCGCGGCTGCCGAAAAGAAGGAAGAAGCCAAAAAAGAGGATTCGGAGATAGCTCAACTCTAGAGCAAGCTTAGAGACAAGTATTCACTTATGTATTTGTTCTTTTTATTAGGGTTTCAATACTTTGGGAACCTCTCTGGGATATCTAGCTTATAAGAGGGTATTTACTGTGAGTTGTTGAATGAAAGAACAAAAATAAAATACGGCAACATTTTTTCTCAATTGTCTAAAGAAAAAAATATTACAATGTTTTTCTCAAATGTGCCTCGATACGATAGCTGCAAGGTTTATCTAAATATTATTTGAAAACATTTATTTTTCCCAACTTTTAGTTTAATTTTCAGAAATAAAATAAAAATAGTACAATACAACAAAAATACAATGCTGGGCACTGTTTCATTCTTCCTCTTCCTCTTCGTCTTCTTCAGTGTGTGATGAATCCACCAACTCAGGCATATCTTCGTCCTCGTCTACGTCTGGTTCTGGAAGCACACATTCCTTCTTGTAGTACAAACATTTTGGACATATCGCGCTGCAAACTGTCAAGCCGAAATTTTCAAAATACATTTTATTTTTTAGACTTTGCTATTTTTGAAATCAACTAATATCTGTTGTAAATTTTCTTTTATATTCTTCTGCCGCTGAATGTACACTAAATTTCGTCGTTGCTGGCAGTCTGTTTATAAGCGTGGCGGAGGTGTTTCGAAACTGTGGTGATTATTAAAATTGTTAGAAGTGACCTTGTCTTAATTGTACGGTACGAATGTGTATTGCATGTTTGCAGTCGCCTACCTGTGATTAGGGTTATGCCTTTGTGGTGTTCAGGCAGAAATAGTTTGGTTCTGGGTTATTAGTATCTTAATTTTTTTTTTTTCAACAAAGGGCTTATCAAAGCATTCAAACTTTATTTCATGGAAATAAAAATTTCACATTTTAAACTTAACTCAGTGTCGAGAGTATTCTTCCCAACTCACTCAAATATCTTTTTGGCTGGTTTTCAGGTTCAATGTAAAATATATTCGAAATAATCTCGTTTTATATCATAAATTTCGAGACGTTCCCGCAAGATGGACAATTAATTTTTACTACATATATTTTATTTTTAAATTTGAAACATTGTTTCGGCTGTTATAAAAACAAGTAGACAGAACTGAACTTGTGAAACGGCTGCACTAAACTTCTCATCCGTGTTATGACAGTTGCATTATGAACTCATAATATTTGGCCCTAAAATTATCTTAAAATCTAATCAGACTTCTTGAATACTAAAATATTTTAGCTTTTCCCACAAACAAAAGAAAACATTTTTTCTTTTGAGTCACAAAGTTAGCTTTTACCACCGAAACAAAAAAAAATTTCTTTGAGCCACAGGCTCTCTTGTACGCATTGTCGAGTTCAGTGAATATTGCTTCCGTACATTCTAACACCGTATATACATATTTACATCGCTACATATCCAGTATTACCTAACAAACCGTAAGAGAATTGGAGATAATTCTTTGCATTAAGTCACAAAATGCCTTCTTATGCTGGAGGTTTCCACTGCCAAAGAGTCTGAGCAAACCACAAAGCTTTGCTCTACATACGCGCGTACAAGTTTCATGGGTTGCGAACTTTTCTTTAACAGCGCAATTGGTACCGCTAGCTGGCTGCAACACGGCTACGCGCATAAGTGGTTAATGCAACAACAAAGAACAATCGAAAATTTAATGAAAAATAAATTGAAACTGAAACTCGTGTAAAACTTACAAACACACATGCATGTGTGTATGTATAGGTGGTATGTATTTCACAATGACACTTCTGCAATAGCGGCAGCAGCTGTGAAATTGTGGCATGTGCCGCATGCTGCTGCAATCGCAATTGGCTGCTGTTGGCGCGCGTGGTTTGGCAGTTACTTTGTCGCTGCTGCTGCTGCTGCTGTGGTTACTGCAAGTTTTTGGTGGCAAACCCAATTTTTGTTGCCATCGCTCGCAAATGTTGCAACACCTTTCGGTTGTAAAAGTTTGAACATTTTTTTGCCCTTCTTAGCGATTGCCGAAAAGTTTTCTTTTGCTTTGGCGGCATTTCAGGCTTAGAGCCTGGAGCTGCACTTATTGGCTTTAAAGCAGACGTGTGTTTTTTGGTGCGAAACAGCGCTGGCAATGCGTGCCATTTGAAGACGGCGCTACAAAAGAGCGTGTGTTGGAGCTCTGGAGGATAGTGCCAATTTTTAAACTGCCGGTTGAAATTTTACTTCGGGTTCTAAATTAAGTTAAGCTATCTTCTTTTAGAGCATGCATAAATAAGATCGGAAGACACGTGACGGTGCCGCTAATTTATGAGAAAAACACTCGGTATCAGAAAACTAATTCAGAAGATGAGTAATTCCCGCTTGGGTGGTAAGGTTCAGGTTGGTTGCCATCGAAATCGTCTAACCGTAGACCCAGGAAACGTGCCGCTTCGACGAGATCGGGCCTTAAAGAGAGAGGGCTGTTGAATGAGTAGGGTTCGTTGGGCATGCAAAGAGACGGTTAGAGTCATGCAGGGACTCGTTGCATGCTAGACATATATGTATATTGTGTGTCGGTGTCGATTCCTGATAAGTAGGAGTTTAATCTGCTACAATAACTAGAACGAGGTTGCGCAAGAGTTGCTCTAGATACTCACGGCAACTCGAACTTGGAGTCTGAATGGGTGGTGGCTTAACTTCAAGTACGGCATTCACTAAGAGGAATCAGTGAAGGTGTTAATGGCGCCACAGATATTGGCGGTCAGTGCGCGTCTGAAGCGAGTTACGTCCGAAGTCTGGTTGCGTTCTGTCGGATGTCCTCGACGTAGTCAAGAAAAGGCCGCTTGATATGACAGGGATGGAAATATTTTAGCAGAAACTGCTTGGAGAGAAGTTCGTTATATACCTTAGCTGTTATGTTCCTTAACCTGCTGCCTTGCTCTTGACATTTCCTGCAGTTTTTTCAAGCTGTCCATCCAATTCTGAAGGCGTGCGTCACCAACTGGCTATATTGAGTATTTCAATTATATTCCCACATTCGCTTCTCTCGAGGGCCAGTAGGAACTGTGAGCATTTCTGATCTATCGCATTACTTATGTCTTCTGCAGTTTTGTTCCTTAATAGATTGTTCCATCGCATTTTGACCTTCCTTGCCTTGTTTCTAATCAGATCGGAATATAGACTCATGGGTTTGTGAGCTCAAATCTAGTCAAGGAGTGCAATCTTGAAAACTTGTCTAGATGCCCTGCAAGAAAACACACCTACATACACCCAAATCTCATCAGGATGGGATCGAGCAGATGTTCCTCTGTCTTCATCTATCCGTGCGCTTCATTTATGGGCTTCGTTCGTGCAAGGCAAGCGTTGGTCAGTAATCAGCACTTGTGTGGTGCGAAAGTCTTCGAGCTCTTAGTGGAACATAAAAGATTGACTGAAGTACTATCTCATAACCGCAATGATAAACATACTAACTGCACTGTCCCATTGATAATCATGCGATGAGGCTAAAGACTTTGAAGGACGCAAATCCTTGCAATGAGAAAGATAAGGTGGCAACAGATAGACTCTTCCTTCTCCACCGACCAGCTTCCGCCAGACTTAGGTTGAGGCATTTCGGTTGTCATCCTTTTTACAAAGCCAGCGAAATGGCAGGAATAGTTAATAGCCGCATCAATAAATTTTTTGCAATCTCTAGGCGTTTTCTCAATATGCGACGGTCTTTTTGGTCCGTTCCTAAGAGTTCTGGTCATCACAACGGACAATAGTTGTAAAAGTGGGATTCTTCGTGATCTCACGTGTGATCACCTAACATAGCTCAACCTAAAGCTGGGTTTAGCAATGTGAGTCCTGACGACACTAGCCACTATAGCTCTGCATTCCACGTCAGATATTCACTCTGAAGTTGTCTCCTAATGCAATAGAGGCTAGCACACCCCAGAAAACAAACTTCTACCTAAAATATACTGCAATGGTTTGAGAGCTTAAACGGCTGACTTATGTATGCTCAACTCCGGAGAGTACGTTCCCTCATCAACTCGGTCGGAAAAAAGCTTTACTTAACCAAGTTAAATTTTACCATTAACCGCAGCGCCTCTTCACTCCATAATTGGAAGTTTACATTTCGATCTAATCGATAGCACGTCAAATGCAACACTGTGGTACTTACTCTTAAAAAAGTAAGCAGAAGGGCATAAAATGAAACGAAAAATTTAAATTGGTAGAACTTTATACCTCTGGTTGTTATGGCCACCACAAAATGGTGAGCAATGCTTTGAGTGGATGCACGTATGGCCGTTGTTTAAATTGAATGCCATAAAATGGTGGTATATAGTCGCTTTAACTAAAACGCAAACCTGCAAGCGTAAGTTTGTGTAGCAGTGAATACACATGCATCTTGGCAAGAGCGCTACACACGCATACGCAAAATGAAACAAAACACACATGCGCTGATAACGTAACGAGGCGGTCGCGTAGCAACGTAAAGCATTTTTACGACATTTATTTACGATTTTCCAATTTTTTCCACTGCAACAATCATTATGGACAATCTCAACTTTGATTTAACTACGCATACGTGAACGCAGCAGCCTTCGAACACACACACACGTATGAATTTATATATTACGCCAACAAATCCTGTTAGCAACTTGCCGTTAAGGACAAAAACACACATATACATTCAGCCTTTGTGTCGCAAACATTGTTGAGTCGCGCTTAAGTGGTTTATGTATGCCATTTTCTTTCTACGCGCATGCATGTGTATGTGTGTGTGAGCCTTGCAAGTCTGCTTCTAATGCGATTGAGTTTTGTATAATTCCAATTAAAGTCAAATGAAGGGTAAAAGTGGATATGTGCGGTTAGACATGGGTATAAATCAGTGGTGGCTAATAAAAATTGAGCGCATTGCCGGCAAAAGGTGGTTTCCTTAAACGGCTGTGCGAGTTATTTCTGTGCCACAAAATGGCGAATGAAAGTGTTTACTTTTTATTTTTTAGTATTTAGTATTCGAGAAAAGGAAGTATTCGTTAAATACTTTGCTTGCTTGATAAATTGTCGAAGTAGACTTTTTGCTTATGAAGTTCCAGCATTTAACTATGAACTTCCGTCTCCAGAATCCATAAGTCTATCAACAAAACACTGATTCGACTAGAGAGCTTCCATATATCTGTCCTTATTGCATATTGTTGTAATTACTGCCACTATGGCTCAAGCGAAGACAGTAAACTGAAAAAGTATTGTATAAAATATTGATTTCAGACTTCAACTGTGATAAAACTAGATACTTGTTTCGCCTGCATCATTTTCGCAAACTCAAGGCTATAATTTTCAGAAATGTTTCGAAGTTTTGAGCTTCTAACGGCCTAAGGGACACGTTTACTTACTTTTACTTACTTACTTTTAATAAAAATCTAACTCAAGTACTAGAGCTCCAGCATGGCCTTAGCGATTTTCTAAGCTTTTGTGCTCAAATGTCACTGTGTGGGAGTAAATCCATTCATATTTCTAAAGATGCGAAAGTATAAATTTCGAGTTAGTAATATCTTTACGGTACGCTTGTCGACGACCAGCTCCTCTACGACTACGAGATCCTTTTGGCCTATCGTAGAAAGCAGGAGATCTACTGAACTATTTTCCCTTAGGAAAGTGCATCTTGCGACCAATCGTAAAGGTTCTTACGTAACACTGTCCAATAGGCATTCATGCGGTAGAGCTGAAAATATTGTCGGACGCAAGTTGTAAAAGTTGTATGGACGTATTGTTGGGGTGGAAAGATTCACACACTTTCTCCTCCAATGTCCAGTTTTTGCAAGACTCATGCTGAAACATCCTACATCTTACCTTCGGCAAACCAAACACATATATCCGAAACTTACAATAAAATTGTGATAAGCTCAATACGTTTTGTCGATTTGTAAAGGTCTTATGATCCCATATAATGGATCAAATTTTAGTTGCCACAGCGAACCGGCATTCTAAGCAGTCTAAGTGGGATCACTGTTAGGATCGGCTCTTACCCTAACCCTACATAACCTAACCTCATATCTTTATGGCAGGAGTGAACTCCACCATCTCTAAATTTCATGAAAGAAGTCAGAGAACCGTGATTCAAGATTCCAGACATTTCTGAGGTTTCCAATATTTTTAAGTACTTTTCTTCTTATTTAAAATAATGGTTAATGATACGTTGTTGAATTCCATAAAGCTCTCTTTTACTTCCACTGCATTCTAACCACAAATCATTAATGAAAGAAGTTAGAGAACCATCATTCAAGATTCCATACATTTCTGGGAATTCCAATATTTTGAAGAGCTCTTTGTTTGAGTTAAAAAATATTCATATTTTGAAGTGCTGTTCTTCTGGGTTAAATTGAATGTCCGCGATAGGGTGCTAAATCCAATCGAGGTCACTCTTTACTTCCACTGCACTCATTCATGAAGGAGTCAGAGAACCATTATTCAAGATGCCAGGCAATTTTGAAAATTCCAGTGTTTTGAAGTGCTATTCTTTTGAGTAAAATCAACGGTCTGCGAATCCAATCAAGGTCACTCTTTACTTCTATACCACTCTAACTTTCATTTGACTGATATTAACCAGCTTAGAAGAGAGTTCAAACTACACAACTACGACAACTTCTCTGCAGCAACCGTTGTCTGAACGACGTCTTTATGTTGTACCCCACAATTTTTTTCGGCTGAAAACTCTGTTATATTTTCATATATTTGGTTAGATTGTTAAAATATTTAATGTAATTAGTAATTAGTGCATCAATCAAACATTAAAAATAGTATTCGGGCTTAAAAATTCTATATATACTTATATAGGCAACTAAAGAATATGTAATCCAACTAGTCATAGAAAATATTTCCTACTCAAAATCACGCTAAAGGCTTCGACTCATATTTCGAGCACTATTTTCCAGCTATTAAATTTGTTCCGGTCGCATTGATAAGATGGTTAATCCGGCCCCCTTACGGTTGAATTGCGCATTTGATATCAATCTTGCATATGTACACACTTCAATAAGATTGCAAATAAGCGCTGTGATGCCTTTTTAACCCCACAAACGAGCGCTAGTGGCCTTCAGCTGTGCATATAAACACATACCAAACGAATCCATATATGCCCCTAAAAGCGTGCTTCTCAAATACATATTTTTTATATAGAGCAATATATGCTGCATGCTGTTTATCAATCCCTTGTATTTTTTAGCACTCGCCAACATATCTCTTCCACCCGCCCCTTCGCTGTTTGCGCACATTGCAAATTCATTTGTATACGCGCACAAAACATTTGATGATTTGATAAGACGACAGCGAAAAATTGCAACTCATTTGTTAATATCTTGTCGTGGCATCGCATAAAAAAGCCAGACAAATACTACAAGCAAATGTGTAAGGGGATGCGCACACACACATACATATATACGCGTATAAATGTTAGGCTACCTCTAGCAGCTGAATGATAGATGTTGCGCTGTTAAGTTTTCTACACAAAGTCAGCTTTTGATGCGAGTGTTGTAAGGAATGTCTCACTCTCACGCTCACTTAACCTATCTGCTGGCATCTCGCTTGTTAACATTTAGCTTTGTAGCGTTGTCGGTGTGCGTTTATCTGCTTCAATGTCTGTTATTGACGTCTAAAGGCGGCTTATGTCACTCACCATACGCGTTGATATAGACGCTTACATGTTGGTAAATGCATATCTATGTATGGTATATTTATTTACAAACGCTCAAGCGCTTACATGACCCTTTTTCACAAGCATACATTGTGCTGCTTGCGACCGCGTGCCGATTGTCTTATCAAGATGGCCCTTTACATGTGTATATATTTTATCAGCTACGCACAAGGTTGAAAGTTACTTTTGTGGCAGTAATTTTTTGTGAAATTTTTCAAATCAACCAGTTGATAGCTTGTGTATTGAATGAAATGAGGGAAGAATTTTTACATTTAATGTTTGCCGTTGCCTTTTTATGATCTCTGGACTATGTTATTTGCCTGAAAGTGGGTAAAGATATCTTGCTGTAGGAAATTTCATTTGCTCGTCCAACATATTTTAAAGTGCCAATAACCGGTTGTTCTTCAGTTACCAAAAATTGAATAT
This sequence comes from Bactrocera neohumeralis, assembly GCF_024586455.1. Lineage (NCBI taxonomy): Eukaryota > Metazoa > Arthropoda > Insecta > Diptera > Tephritidae > Bactrocera > Bactrocera neohumeralis. The sequence continues at coordinate 78,234,683 of NC_065923.1, read as the reverse complement.
GAAATGCTCATACTTCAAACTTAGTTAACTACAACTGGAATATACTGGAATATATGTATATAAAAATATCTATATCGAATTTATAGACTTTCAGAGCAGCGCCGTTAGTTAAGCATAATCTCGATTAAAGAAAATACTTGGGATTTTAAGTGCTAATATAAATAGTAACAGCTTTATACACACTTCACAAAAAGCGTGTTGTTTCATATTATAGATATCTTTCCTATCAATTTGATTCTCTATAGTTTCGAAGATACCAAAAATCGCACCTGTATCACATAGAAAGCGATAAAGTCAATAATAGATAAGGAAAGACCTGGAAATGAAACCAAAACTTTTCTTATTTCTAGTTTACCTCTTCAATAATTTCAAAAAACCAAGTATTAACCACTACAATATATTTTTAATAACTATGAAATCAGTTTCGAAAGCTCTTATGAAAGCTCCAAATGGAGAAAATAATAATATAATCTTTAAAAATTTTAACGATTAATTCACGTCGTCTTATGTTCGTTATAATTTTAATTACCATGAAAGCTCTTAAAAAAGCTCCAAATAAAGAAAATATATGTAAAATTCTCAAATATTGTAGCGATCATCTCAAGTCGCATTATGTTCGTTATATTTTTAATACACATGAAAGCTCCTACGAAAACTCTTGTGAAAGCTCTAAATAAAGAATGTATATGTTTAATCCTTAAGCAACTTTAACCATCATCTCAAGTCGTCTTATGTTCTTTGTGCTTTTAGTACCCATGAAAGCTCTTGTGAAAGCTCCAAATATAGAAAATATGTGTCTAAATCTTAAAAATCTTTAATGATCTTCTAAGTCGTCTTATGTTCGTTACATTTTAAAAATCCATGAAAGCTCCTTCGAAATCTCTTGTGAAAGCTCCAAATAAAGGTAATACCATATAAATTCTTAAATTTTCCACTAATTTTCACTTACACAGCACCTTACCTGCACAATAACGTACCTAAACTCTTTTCTATGGAAAAATGCCGAAAATTGAAGGCTAAAATAAAACTTCCACTTCGACCTACTCCGCTTTGCACTTTACCGCAATTCAACCCGCTTAACCTACTCTCCATAAGTAATACAAAATTAATTTCAAAAGCACAAATGACAGCTGCACAATTCCGCCCTCAAACGCGGCAGCCACAAACAATTGAGAGCAAAGCCCAAACGGCAGGTCACAAACGCAATGCGAAGCATGCTGTAGCGCAAAAGTTTCATCAATTTTCGTGAAATCTTCATCAAAAATTAATGAAAAAATAAATAATAAAATAATACACCGTTAAATAATCCAAAAACCAACACCATTAATAAAATGCCAACGAATATAAGCAGGCGAAGGCAGACGAAGCAAACCAGAGCGACAGTGCAAGCAACAAAGATGTTGTTTTTGTACACGCGGAAGTGTCTGCTACGCACCAATATCCAGCAACAATAAAATATGGGCAAATAAAACGTTTTTGACACCGAATTTAAAACACTACCCAGATAGGACATACGTACGCACGAACAGCGAGCAATGTGCACTTAAATAGTGCTGTGCTGTGTTGGGCCCTGCCGTCCTACGCGTAGCCCGAACTCCAGTGAATCTTTCATCGATCTTTTGGGATTGTAATATCGCATTGATTCGTTGCCTCGCTGTCTGTTGTCGCGCGGGCAAAGTGTCGAAGCAGACACTTTGGCTATGCCGGGGGCGTATGACCTGTTGGCGTTGACAAGCACTGCTCGGACTGTCAGACATTGTGCGTCGACTCACTCTCAATTTTAACATTGGTATGATTGTGCCGTTGCTGCATGTGTTTCTCCTGCAAATTTATTATTTCTGCGCTTTGGGTAGTCAGTTGCCACGATTGTCTTCTTGTCGCTGAATGGTCGATTTTGTATATTATGTTGCATAGTGGTGTAGTATTGATAAAAAGAACACAAAACTATCTTTAGTTCATCTTATCTGGTTCAAAACAAATGATCTCCAACTGTTGGCAAGGAAAGTATTCGAAAAATATGCAAAATAAACATCTAAATTGATGCATCTTCAAATCAACCTAGGAAAAAGAACAGTCCAAATTTTTACGTTATTTAATTTTAAATACTTCGAACACACAATTGCGTTTTCGTGAAATTCTGCGTAACCGAATTCTTACCCGACCAAAGCCTGTCAACTTGGCAGTATTTGACAATACTTTTTGGTTAGTTTGGATAGCCGCTAGATCATCCGACTTTTTACTAGCTCGAAGTAACCTATAGATTGGTTATATAGGTTGTAAACGGAACGTCTACGCTTATACCAAATTTCTCAGATAAAATCGAAAAGCTCGAATTTCGTTCCCAAAAGAATAAATGTTACTGAATCTACTTTGTTCTAGACTGGTATCAAAGCTCAAACATACTATTTACACAGAAAATACAACCCTGGTTTTTTTTCTGAGTCGATACGATTTAATCGAAAATCGATTTTTTTCATTAATCATTTATCGGTTATATTATAAGGATATTATAAGTTATAAAAATATTTACTACCTGGAATTAAGCATACTGAAGGTCGGAAAAGTAGTTTTCCACTATACTATATCAGAATAGAAATACTCTATGTAAAAAATTTCCTCGAAAATAAAATCAACTCTCTCAACGTGAAATATTCATTCTCCAACAGTAATATAGTACAATCTTTATGCTGCGTTGAAACACCGTACTTAAGTATATTTTCTTCTGCCGTTTCTTGCTACTTGCCCCTATTTCCAACGCCTTCAATGCAGCACACGATTTTTTCCCAAATATTTATTTTACACATTTCGACGAATGCGAAATTTCTGCTTATTAGCATATTTGAACGCCGCGCAGACAAGGCTTGGGCACAAGCAAAGACGGCAGAGAATTGGTTGAGTACAGACACGGTTTGGGCGCAAGGAAAGACGGTAGAGAATTGGCTGAGTACAACAAAAAGGTGAAACCAGGAAGTGGAAGCGAACGTGCAAAGAGTGTTGATGGCACAAACGCCTGCGACTAATAAACGAAGAGGAGTTTCTTCGTAGTGCTGGTTTCTGTCAAAGGTGCCATGCATAAGAAAAGCAGGATAATAAGGCATACAACAACAAGCAACGAGCAATTTTTTTGTTAACGAATTGAATTTTGATAAATTACCAGCGGTACAAAAGGAAAACAACACAATCATTATGTGCCGTAAGTCGACAGTCCGGGAGAGCTTCTTAAACGTATACCATAAGAATTCTTGTTTATTTCGTTTTTTGTTTTTGTTTTGCGCCGTCAACTTCAATTTGATTTTCATAAAGTCAGTAAGGAAAGAAAACAAAAATGTTTTACACGTCAGATTTTCGAGCTAATTTTTTTTGAAAGGAGGTGTAGCAAGGCGAGCGAGTATTTGTTGAGTACTGGACTGAAATTTTTCACCAGAAAATCAGTGAGCAACACAAAATAGATGCGTAAATAAAAAATATTTATACAAATAACTCTACAAGTATGAATTTTGACGTCAAATTTGAGTACTAGGTTAAAAGCGAAGCGTAATACAGTTCAAATTTGCTTTCAATAGCAATGCATATTTTCGAAATGTGCTGGTTAGTGGTCAAGATGAAAACTTTTATATATGAAAAAATTCTAAATTCGGAAGATTTCCAGAAAAGTTAGAAAAAGTCCAAACTCGCTAACTTCATTAAAGTTAAATATAAAGGTACGGTCGTAGCGTTGATCCAAATCGATTCACTTACATATAATTGTGCAGAGATTGATTTTGTTATGATCCAGTAGTTTGGACGATCTCTTATGATTCACTCTGGATCAGAAAAATCTCGCAGTCGCACAAGTTTTGATTGTTGACTAGCGTTTGCTGAGCTCTTTGGAGGTCTAAAGGCCCAACGCCAGAATGCAAGCCATCGCAGAACTGGCTCGACTTCAATCGACTCGATTCCAATCGGATAAAACTGAGAAAAGTCTGCTCTCTCCAGCCATTTCATCGGCTTTGCAATTTCAGCGAATAAAGTGGTCGGGTAGGCTGAAACTAGAGATGATGAAGGGGTCCGGACAGAAGACTCCACCACCTACTTTCCCACTGAACCTATCTTTAAAGGCTGTAGTTTAAACTGGGATGCTATTTCGATTTTTGAAATTGTCAGCTACGGTCTCTTAATGGATCCCAGCAGAGATTTTTTACTCGTTCCGATTTCTTCAGAGACTTTATAAAATCTAGTTATTCAACGAATGAAAGCTGCTTGAGACATATGTAAAAGTATCGTTTCTGGCCACTCCCAAGTGAATGGCGCTCAGAGAACTTTCCTCACTTGCGCGAACTTCTATACATGACTCCATCCTCCCGCAACGGCGAATATCGCAGCCGATGGAACTATAAGATAGATATACAACGACACTGACATAGCTTACGTGGTCTGAGGAAGAGAAAGACCTCCACTAAGGAAGAACGACTGCCCCGAAAGCCTCGAACCACACGTATCCCGAGGTCCGAAGTCTATTTCTTTGTATACTGTGTTAATACTTTAGAAGTGATTTTTTTATTCGTCCAAAGCAGCAAATCGAGTAGTACAATAATCCTACCAAGTTTTAGCCAGAAGCATAAAAAATCACCTGCAAAATCGCAAAATGCAAAATTGAAGGAGGAGAAAAAAGTACAACAACAAAAGTAGCAACAGCTGCAAATGAAAATACGGAAGCGTTAAACAACTGAATGGCACTTAACGCTAAACGAAAGCTGATTTTTCCCACACTCACACAGTTTACACTTCACCTTTTTCCCCCCAAGTAGTTCAGGTGAAAGTTTCCAGCACACACACACAAGCGTACAGGCATTTGCTCGTAAACACAAACCGACATTAATACATACATACATACATACACACGTACACAGGCAAACAGACAAATGCAAATACACACCTTGTGCAAATACTTGAGCCGAACAAGGCGAGCAAGGAAATGAGGATTAAAGTGAGTTGCACGTCAAGTTGCCACAGATGAGTGGACACTTCCGGGTCTGAGTGCGAGTGCGGCGAGCTGTGCGGACAGGCCGACGTACTACGAATCGAATGGGTGGTAAATCGTTAAAATTTACTTTCTGCTCTACTTTGTTTGTATTGTAGGTGTTTCTTGTGGTTTGTGCGAACAAGAAGAGGTGGTCAAGCAAATTCGGTCGGTGGGTCGGTTGGTCGGTCGGTTCAAGTGTGCTGTGTTAAGGGGCTGCGCAGAGGTGAATGCCAGTAACACCTTGCACTAACTGCTTTAACAAATTAAGTGCAAATTCATTTGATTTTTAGTGACTACAACAGCTGACACAATGACAGACTCACCGGGCGAGTGGCTGCTGTGTGTGTGTGTCGTCAAGACTACGAGTATTTTATTAACAGCTTGTCAAACGGAGCAACTGATTTGTGATCACTGCAAACATACTTGCATACATACATTTCATTAGAAGAAAGTTCGAAGTGGAGCTGAATCAAATTAAGAGCAGAAACTTTGTTTGCTGTTGTGCATAATGGAGTATGTCCGTAATTTTGTACTATTTAGTATGGCTGTGCTTTGAATTAAGCACGAAGCAGTTTTTTTCTATTCCATATCCAGCATCAGTTGGTTATGGAGAGTGAATTTGTGTCCGAACCTTACTTTTTCCTCACTCAAGATATGTAGCAAGTGTTTTGGTAGAATAATTACGCCTTTCCTCCTACTTTGACTACGTTTTGACAGAGAACTGAACTTTCCCATGGGTTTCTCACTTCAAACTTAGTTTCAAATACCCTCATGCTTCGCGGTATTTGACTTGCGTAACATACCTGATGCTGACCCCGTTCACCCGGACAATCGGTGGACGAGCCGGCGATTTTACTCTCTACTCGATCCTCGATCAAACGCCCTCTTATCCATGACATTCTGAACATGAAACCATGCTCACCACCACCATTTATAAACTGTGTCCTTTTCTGAAAACAATCTGCCTATCCGACTACGTACCCAGTGTTAGCTCCTGAAGCTTCACCATAACTCTTTCCAGCACTTGTCCAAGTACTGGAAGTAGACTGGTGCCCAAATAAGAACGAGGATTGCCATTGAACTTATCAGGGGACTTCAGGAGAGGACTTTTGGATACTAGATGCTCGCAGACGACTGCTCGACAGAAAGTGCAATGCAGATGTCTAAGGGTACTTAGTATGTTCAGACCTTTGACGGCATCTTCGACCTACAAAACTGGTTTCTCGAACAAGTAAAGACTTGCACTTTTCTGTTCAGTCAAACACTTTTTAATCAAGTAATATACCATAAATCTCTGACCCTGTTGACATTATTTGTTTTTAAGTCACAATTCCAACTCTTTGACAGCCTTTTTCGGCAAAATTTACAAAAATTATTTTACAAATTCAAATTTTATATTTTTATTATGCAAATCTACAAAGAATATATATTTACATTTTACATACAATAACAAATTTATAAGTGTAACTAGCAGATATATATAATATTAGACTTCTAAAGCTTTTTCCCTAAGCTTCTTGTCGTCACCCTGTGTCCGGTTGAAAAGGCGTGGCTTGCACTTTGCCATCCAACAACTTTCGAGCTCTTTAAAACCTCTTTTGAAAGCTAACCCTGCCACAAATTTCTACAAGTTAGTCCATCGGCTAAGGATAAAGCCTGTGTCACTGTAATTGATAGCCCTGCACCCAACTTTTGCGGCGCCCACTATTCCCGTGTATGTTAATCAACATTATTTAATAGTGATCAGTAGTAATCTTCATCGGCGCTGTCTGTACTCCAATCGTTTTCATCGTCATCCATGTCACCTTCCACTTTGACTGTACTACTTATTTTCTGGCTTTGAATAACGTCCCATTCATTGACGGCAGCTGGAAAACCGTCGTCCATATATATCGCATCCTCTTCTGAGTCATCCGAACTTGTCGAAGAAATAGCATAACATTGTATTGGTTTCGCTTGTAACATATGCGCTTGTACCATATTTGGCAGCTCTTCTTCTTCTATCTCTTCGTCCTCCTCTTCTTCATATTCTTCTTCTTCAGCAAAAAATGGTTGCTGGTCTTCTAATGGTTGTGGCAACAAACCATATTCTTCTTCGTCATCATCGGAAATCTCCATATGCTCATGATCTTCTAACTCTTCTTCTTCTTCAGCATCAGAATTATCTATCTCCATATGCTCATGATCTTCTATCTCTTCATCTTCTTCTACCTCTTCGTCTTCTTCATTCGCAACAGCGCGTTGCTGTTCTTCTAATGGTGGCGGCGACATATTTCTCTGTTGTTCTTCTACCTGTTCTCCGTCTCGTTCTTCTTCCTCTTCATCGTCTTCCTCATTCTCTTCATATTCAAATTCCTCCTCCTCTTCTTCATCTTGTTCTTCATCAGCAACACCTTCCCGCTGTTCTTCCTCCTTCTCCTCTTCTCCATCATTATCAACCACAATATGCTCTTGTTCTTCTACCTCTTCCTCTCGTTCTTCTTCATCTTCATCGTCTTCCTCATTCTCTTCATATTCAAATTCCTCCTCTTCCTCTTCATGTTGTTTCTCATCAGCAACATCTTCCCGCTGTTCTTCTTCCTTCTCCTCTTCTTCATCATTATCAACCACAATTTGCTCTTGGTCCTGTACCTCCACCTCTTGTTCATCATCAACTACAATATGCGCTTGTTCCTCCTCCTCATCTCCTGCTCTTTCCACATTTACTTCTTCTTCAGCAGCAGCAATTTGTTGTTCATTGTGTGCCTCCAAATTTTGAAGTGGTTCTACCACTTGTGGGTTCTCTACCGGATCAACAATAACATAATGACTAGGTCTTCCGGGTTCCTGCGGTGCCGTCAGATGCAGAAATCTATTGTAATGTTGGTTCATATAATTTTGATATTGCAACATATATTGGTGTGGGTTCTCGATCAGCTGTTGTAGCAGATGAGGTTGGTGTCCACGTTGTTGCCGTTGTATATCTAAGAAATATTGTTTCAATTCAAAATCTTGCGGCTCCACTAGCCCAGGTTTAGGTACGTATTCCACAGCGACTGGGCGGTATGGTACCAGATTCGCATCATATACGAAACCACAACGACATGGACAGTAGTAAAACAGTGCACCACTTGCATCCCGCAAAGATCTTGCCTTGAGCTCGAAACCTTGATATACAGAATTCTCAATCTGCACAGTTTCACGTTTGAAGGCCATATACTCGTGCGCTTCGGTTACAATACAATCATGAAGTGCGACATAAGCCTGATAACCGTCAATATTTAGATTTTTTGCAAGAAAAACGCGGATACTTTGGTTCAACATGACTTCGATTATTTTTTTGTCTGGACGGTACTGCTTTCTTCTAAGCTAAGCGCTAACTGATCCTCACTGCAATATTTAGCGGCAATTTATAGCAAAAATTAGTGCGATCTGCTAGGTAGTATTAGCTTTGCGGGTTCTAAATATGGTGGATTAACCTGGCAGGTAGCTATTGTTGTTGTTTTTCTTAATTTTTTAGGGAGCTTAACAAAATAGTTTGACCTTTATTCTTTTGTTGTCGTTAATTGCTTTCTTGGTAAATATACAAAAGAATCGAGAAAACCTTGAGTAAAAAAATTATTTTATTGTAGGCGGGACTAATTTAATGTAGAGCTTAACGGTATCTGCTTCTGCTTGCTAAAAACTATTTTCTATTATTTAATTTCTTATTTTTTCAAAGTGACGATTACGACAGAATATGTTTTTTTTTTTTCAAGATACAAAACCCTTTTACTCGCAGATTTCATAGGAAAAAAAATAAAATAAAAATAAAAATTTATCTTTAAACCTATGCTATTCTATCTTATCCTAGGCTATTCTTTCTTATACTAAATTGAAATAGGACAACAATACTCTCCTCACGGACAAAAGAGTAGCAACATTTTATTTAGCTGTGTGCGTTAAAAAAATAAAGCTATTAATTGTTACCTACCCCTAAAAAGCACCTTCGCTAATACAGCTCCGCCCATCCTTATTCAAAATTCCAAAGAATTGATCTACCTAAAACAACGCTTAACAACTGTGCTACTAAAATACTTAAGAAGCTTCAAGAACTGTATAAAATGCACCAAAAGTTCATTCACAAGATCAGTTAACATTTTGGGAACAAAGCTCTAGCACGACTGTTAAACCCCTTTTTTTAAAAGGCTAGCACCCATCAGCTCTCAAACCCGTAAAGTTATCATGGAATTTGAAAACACCAGCTCCGAAATCTACAGCTATGTTACAAACACCACAGAGACATATTACCATGATCATTGTTATTGTGGGGGGCAGCCGGTTGCGGAAGTGTTACACGAGCCGGCTTTTGAGGTGCAGGTTGTATCTGAGCTTTATCCACTAGAGGATTTAGTGGATTCACTTGATGAGATGCAACAGCAATTTATATACTTGGATGTCATTGATGATTAACCCACAATTTGGCTATGCTTTATATTTTGTAGTTTCCGAAAGAAATTTTAGTTCGATAAAATATAAAATGCATAAAAAGTTAATGAGGAATATATTTTGTAGCTGTAATTTAAATTTCAGTGATTTAGTAAACCTAGAACTCAAAAGGTTTGAGAGGTCTCAAGTCTAAGTAAGAACTTGTAATATGTATAACGACAGTAAGTCGATCATCTTAGTGTTAAGCTCCAAGATTTCTTGCGCTTCATATACTGGATCAAATCCCATAGCAAATTTAGATTATATATTACTTCTAGCACTAAGAAATTCTTCATATTCGCAGGTCTTCTCAATTTTTTTCCTAAAAGTCGTACACTTGCAATGTGAGTTCAGTTCGAGTATTTCAATTTGAAGACGAGGACGTGAAAGGTTACAAAGCCTGAAAACCTTGATATTCTTCATTGGACATATTAGGAAGCGTTCGAAAAATTCGGTAGCCAAAGAAAATTAATCCTTTATAATCGGTCTTAATGCGATTGGCATTTCAAATGTCGAGCGCGAAGTTAAGATAATAAAAATTAGCGGCAATTCGTTTCATCTGTAGTCGAACTTCTTCTTCTTCTTTACTCGCGTTGACACACATTTGGGGATCTTTTATCATAAGGCATCCGACTATTTTGCCAAAGATACCCTTTTTGCACACTCTGATGTTAAAGTCGCCAAGCAAGATTTAGACATCGTGACGGGGGCAGCTTTGATAGGTGCGCTCCATGCGCTCATAGAAGGCATCTTTTTTCACATCGTCCTTTTCTTCAGTAGGACCGTGTGCGCAAATCAGTGATATGTTAAAGAACTTCGCTTTGATGCGGATTGTGACTAGACGTTCGTCCACCGGAGTGAATGCCAAGACTTGGCGACGGAGTCTCTCTGCCACCACGAATCCCACACCGAGTTTGTGTGTGTCATAGAACTTTCCTCACTGCCATGAACTTCTATATGATTCCATCCTCCATCATCGAACTGGAGGATCTTAATAACCAGCTATTTCATAATTTTCTTTTTGTAGCTAATATTTTTTGCGAAGCGTCGTCAACTGACAACTTTATTGACCCATATTACTTTGCTGGCCCTTCCCTTCCTTATAAAAAATGCATTAAAAATCTATAATCTCACACCAGGAAGCCAGCAAAATTAGGGTCACTAGGCAAATGCAAATAATGCATATAAACGTGGAAAGGAGATATCAATTAAAAATAAGGCAACGTAAGTGAATGAGAATAAATGCAACTCACGCAAAAACCGGAAATGTAAAACGCAAATCAGTTCAGTGTTAATGCAGAGTTGCAAAAATGTTTAAAGGACAGGGGAGAGCCCGCCACTTTTGTCAATCGAACTGCGTAAAAATTATTGTCAACCTAGTTTTGCATACCCTACTTCAACCATTATTATGCGATTCTCTTTTTCAACCAGCGACATACAAATTCGCTGCTGGAAACAGAAACTCCACAAAAGTGGGAAAAAAGAAGGAATCACTCAGGCGCAACCAACTTTTTTGGCGTGTTGTAAGCAGATGACAAACTGCGGACTGGGTCAAACTGTTTTCTAAAACTGCTTTTTCACTCTCAACAAACGATTGACGAATGAACGGGAGAGCATGTGTTGTAGGAAGTGCGCCGGAGTAGGACACGAATTGTAGATCTGTGCACTTGTGGATGCCACAATTTCCAATCACTAATAAGGACGCTCGACTTTAGTGGCAGGCGGTTGCTGATGGAACGTGCGAACGCCAGCGGAAGAGAGGTATTGGCAGTAATCAGGAAAAAATTGGATGCTGACTAACAAATTTGATGAGATGAGGTTATAGCGCTGCGTAGCTGAGTGCGGATAGTTAGCAGTTGCAATGAGTAGTAGTTAAAGAGTATAATAAAATTGTAAATTGTTAGACGCGGAGACAATTTCGTAGCAACATAGATGTATTCTATATACATATATATAGACAGACAGATATAGAAGCACAACCAACAAATATTTTGTACTTCCAGCGACAGCAGTAATCGAACCAGTTTGTGGTGGCGAAATATTGAATGATGATGTCGTTGAGCTGTGCGACGCTCATTAGAAAGTCACTTTCAGCATTACTCAAATGCATTTTTTCAGCATTTTCCAACTCAACTCTCATGCCGCACCTCGTGCTCGTTAGCATACGATGCACAAGTTTGAGTTATCTATGTCGTAGGAAGTGGCGTAGGAAGGAAAATAATACTCAGCAGGATTTGCGTTCATCTAAAAACTGCAGACAAACTTGCTGCAGCACGACAGTTATGTCGTTAACGGAAAGGGAAAATTATACTAATGAGCTTTATTTCGTCATCGAAGTGCTTGTTGAAATGTACGCTCGTGTTAATCGCTGCGAAGAGCCACTTCAGCGCAATTTTTGCCTGTGTAAGTGCATTGGCGAACTTTCACTTCACTTGGAGCATTAATGTGGTGATTTGGCTGCGAGCATAATCGAATAGGATGCACTTTAAAGCTGAAATTCGAAATGATTTGGAAAATCCATGATAACTGACGTGCTGGCTGAGTCATAAATGGTTGAATTAAAGCTTTCAAAATTAATGCGGTACTGAGGAAATGATTGGAGTCAAAGAAGTAGATATTTATAATACAATTTTGCCATTGGATAGTAGAAAATCGTTGATATGATGGATGGATGCTGAAACATTGAGCGCCGTGAAACTGCTATTATGCAAATTAGTTCTAACATTGAGTTAGATAAATAGGCTGATATTCGTGAGACCACAATTAATGCCGTCCATTTTGATGCCCAGAACCGCTAAGTTCAGATCAAAACTACGGTCGTATATCTACAAAGCGCCTAGAGCCAGCCACAAATGATTGAGCTGGCTAATATCTACTCCAGCCAATTGGGCGGGTTCTTAGAAAGTATAGCAACCAATACGTGTCAACCTTAGTCTGGTAAAAGCTGATCAGTAAAGAAGAAAATATATAGATGTTTCCAACTCTTTACAGCTTCCTACCTAGAGCTTGGACAAGTTGTATCCTCCAATGTATATAGCCTCACCGCGTGAGTGTCAATGGAACAATATCCAGTTAGGACACTTTTCATTATGTCCATGTGAATCTTGCTAAGAGCTAGTAGTTCCATGGACTTTTCACGTTTCAGTAGACCAGAAGTCTTTCGCAACCCCACAAGTGCTGACCAACGCTTACTAAGCTCACTTGCGGCACATAGATCTGACGTCCGTAGAACACGAAGACAGGGAACTTCAACTAATGGGATTTGGGTAAGGGTGCCCTTTCTAATGCACTCATCGACTTTACGTTTCCGACGATTCCTGTATGACCAGGCAACCAGTCAACTTTAATGTCGAAGTAGCTCCTTCTCGACTAGTTTTGGGCTAACTGTAAATGAGCTTAAAGTCGCTTCTGCTTAAAAGACACAACAATGGTCCCAAGAAAAGACTCCCACTCCAACATTTAACTTGAACAAAAAGTTGTGCTTGAAATTTTAAAACCCACATGATTTCAAATGGTTAGGTCATATCGACCTCAGACATCGGATAGTTTTCGTACAAAATTTTTTAAAAGGACTTAATATTTTTATAAATCCTTATGAGTCGAGATTTTCATTATATATTTTAAAGAGTCTTTTGTTCTTCAGTGCGTTTCATACAACGTTACAACTACAGCTTTGCAGAACTTCTGCCTTCTACCTGCGTATTACCTTTCTTTACGTCCTTCTACCTGCTTTCCAGATTTTACCTGCACTAGCTTTTCTCCGCGCTTTTCACCTGTTTTCAGCTTTTGAATGTCCTGTTGTTTTTGTATATATAGGGATACGCCTCGAAGTAAATCTTCAGTAACACATTTGTGGACAACAAATCAACATCCAACTTCTTCAGTTCCCAGTAAAAATAATCGCATTATAAAATGGCTGAAAGCATTATTCACGAACTCAACGCTCAATTTAATGATATGGACCTGAAGTCTAAAATTGAAAGTCGAAATAAAATTGCTTGCCAGGAAGATTCCACTGTACATAAAAGTCCAATAATTATGACACGGAAGAACACTGTATGCCATATCATACTTTGACGGACAGCAAGGACATTACACACATTTGTACGCTATGTGGCGGCAATCTATATGCGGTTATTACCAAGGACGATTTTTTAAAGGAACATCTGTTAGTTTGCCCACGCGGCTGTGGGAAACCGCTAAATACAGTAGTAGCTGATAACCTTGATGGCCAAGAACATAACATACAACCACTGGGAACAGAAGACAATACGAACTATCAACAACGACAATTACCCCACAGCAATGGAGGTTATATGAGCAACTATAACCCATATCAGCCGCAGGATATGGACGCAATGCAAAATCACGATTACAGATTCAATCTGACCACCGAACTTATGGCCGCACAAACTGCGGACTTAATGCAACTTTTGGATACCATCGATTGTGATAATTGTCATAGTAAGAATCACAAGGAGAAGCCCAATCGCTTTAAGACAACCAAGCGAAGGAACGTACGGCGGACAGAGTATCAGTTGAGCGGACGTAAAACTAATCGGAGCAATGGCGCTAGGTCTGCTTCAGACTTCAGCTCAGATTTAGGATCTATGGCAGAGCGCATGTTTGAGTGTTCGAAGCGTTTAAGTCGTTTCTACGAGCAGTTGGAATGCAATCAGGGTTGCAAGAACTGCGGTGGCATATAATGGAAAGGAGAGGAACATAGTTCTTTTTAGTGGAATGGTGATCAAATGACTAAAATAATGGAAATCTAAATATTATGTAATATTATAATAAGGCATCATAAATATAGCTTCATTTACATGCAAAAAAATTAACACTTTTTTATATCTCAATTCACTATTATTACTTAAACAATAAAACTAGGCTTATTTTTGAAAGACTCTAACATTTAACTTTTTTGCCATAATTTATTTTTTTCCTTGTCGTGATTCTAAACAAGCTTTAAACATATGTAGGTCTCATAAAAGTACAAACAAGATATGTAAGACTGACTGGCTTGCCAGAAATAAAACCAGGGAAATGCCTTTAGGTACAAAGGCATGTAATTTATTTAAGGTCTAGGGCAAGTTTTCATCCGAGTTTGATTTTCGAACTTCTTCGCAGTTGACTTTATAGCGCATATAATAAAGTCAACTAGAAGTTCGAAAACCTTTCTTTAAGTTATATGGGGCTAAGGCATTTTTGATCCCATTTTCGACATATAGGCTATTATAATTAGATAGGGAACCCATTTTCGACATTTTTTCGATTAAAAAATACGCATACAGATAATTGGGTTATAAGGAAAAGGGCTGTAGTTCTCCCATTTATTTCCAGAACATAGGTAGGTGAAGGTAGCATAATAAAACTCACTGATTGACCGATTTTTTCGATTAAAAAATACGCATTTGAAAAGTGAAAGAATCATATGGAATTTAAAATTGGGTTATATGGAAAGACAATTCGCCACGCCGGCTGTAGTTCGCGCAAAGGACCATTTCATTTATTTTCGCCCAAGCCTCTGGCAACATGAGGGACTTATAGAGTTTAGGTGAGAGGTAGCATTCTAAAGAGCCAAATTTGGTCTACTATTATCTAGTTATGACTGTCAACAGTGAGATCCTGCGAGATAAGTTCACTGCTTTTCCTTGTCCAGCCTGGAAAAGCCACGCCCATCGTATCGTTACGCCAGCAGCTGTACACTCATAGAAGATGGTACTTCTATAAACTATTCTCTTGAAGTATCACCCCAGGTGTAATATTGACGTAGCTTTCCGTGTTGCTCAGCGTCAACTTACACAGCCGTATTAGTTTTGCGGGGATAACCAGACTCCTATAAAGTTCTCTAGTATCACCCCAGGTGTAATATTTAGTGCCTCTGGAGTATTCATTAATTGATTTATCACGCTTTATTATATTTTATATGAGGAGTGGCCGGAGTTATCACCAGATTTCATCTAGATTTTCAGTGTCAATATGAATGCTTAAGGAATTTGGTTATTGTTTACGAGAAAACAATAAAATTAACAGGAAAACGCGCGAAGAGGCACTCAAAGTCAAATGAAAGCCAAATATGCAAAGCAAAGCAAACCAACAAAACCAAAGCAGCTACATCAAGCCGAGCTGCGAAGTGACAGCAAGCGGTTTTAAATTAACCAAAACAACAACAAAAGTAGAGAATCTAACGAATTACTATTCGCTAACTGGCCGCACCGAACTGCGTCGGCTTAATGGTATTGCTGCTTCAAAAAGAATCTGAAAACTTCATTGTAGAATTTAAATTTGCGTTAGAATTCTGCGCGTTGGAAGACGATGAGACTGATGACGACTTCGACATACGCACGTTTGACGATTGCATGCTGCGCTGTGCATACCAAACAGGACGGACCAGTGTTATGAAAAAAATTACAACAATAATAAAGCGTCAAAGGCAAATAATGAGGCAAGTCGGTGTGGCATTAAATTAACGAAAAGCTGCGAAAGCTGAATAAACGTGACGAAAAATGCGAAACGCGAAAACAATGCCAATAAAGAGTGAGCTAATAATTTTACGCGTTGCATGAGTGCCTCGTGCATACATGCGTGTGTGGGTGTAAGCCCTAAATTCAGAAGCACCGCCCAACGCGGTGGAGTGCTAGGCTAATGCGCTGGAAGAGCGAAGCAACAAATGAATTGCGCTCGATCGTTAGAGCCGCACGGAAGGAGCCGCGCACAGATGGTTCAACAATTAAATGCCGTTAGCTCATAAAATGAAAAACATGGTAAAGGAAAAAAAAACCGAAAATTTAATTGTAACACATAAAACGAGCCTTGAGGGTCTCTAAAACATGATTACACAGCCCTTGGTGTTTGTGGATTTGGCACGTGTGTTGATTAGTATATAATTCATATAGAACACAGAAGCCCATGAAAGTGAGTAAAGCTGTTTTAAGGACTATATGTTTATATATACATACATTATTCATGCATACTGAATGACGGTAATTATATATGAGTTGTTAGGAAATTTAAAGCAAAAATCGTATTGAACCATGATACTCCTAACTGAGGCTATACGAGTTCTATAACGAGACGTCTATAATGCGATTACCATACTTTGACGTTCAAACATCAAAATCTATCGTGATAGCAAATATAGTATATCATCCATGCGGATTCTTCACCCAACCTAGATATTTTTCACAAAAGCCGAAGAGCTCGATCTTAAGCAGTCTTTATCTCAAGCTTATAGTAAGAAAGAATGAGCGAGCATCTAGGTAGAACTATATGGTGTCGTTAAAGTTTAACATATATTTTCCACCAGAACCTTCGACATCGCTCGATAGGCAAGGGTCGATGCATAAAATAAACCATGTACTCCACGCAATATGGAGAAGAGAGTTTCAGTCACTCTGAAATAGGAGGGATGGCGAGGTGGAATGCGCTCCACCAGCGGGATGGAGAGCGCTGGGATCTAAAGCGCGCAGCTGGAGTTATCTCATATCAGAAAAATCCGTGGAGCCATTCTCTGTCTTCTCATAACGGATCTCTTATGATATATCTCATACCAGATGGATCCGGAGAGCCTTCCTCTGTCTCCTCAAAACTCTTACGATTTATCTCATGCGAGAAAGATCTGCGGAGCTTTCATCTATTTATTATAATGAACCTCTTGCGTGCTATCTCATTCGAGAAAAATCCGAGAAGGCTTTCTCTGTCTACATACATATAATCTCTTATGAGTTATCTCATGTGAGGTGGAGCCGAAGGGGCTTCCTTTGCCTAGATGTGATGGACACCTTAATAATAACCGTGTACCAGAAGAAACCGAGGAGGGTTTCCTCTGTCTTATACATAAGTGCCTGTCCTTTCATATACGAGCAGTCTTACATTCAATCAACTGCTTACCCTCTCCATAGCGTGTTCCCTACACTTCCACAAACTTCATTATAATTGCTTAAGGCTTTATTATACATTAATATACAAATACATACATATATCTATGAAACCGAAACGTAAACAATTTCATTACTTCACCTAGGCATTCAATCATTCGTTTTCTCTCATGCTTACATTAATTCGTGACGGCATTGAATGACGTTAAATACATACTTATAATAGCAATTGTATGACTATACTCGTGTACATATGTATATATGTACGCTCATATGCAACTCCGTGCTCACTCACCAACAAGTCCAAGCAGAAAAATCGCCTTAACGTATTCAATAGCCTCAAATTTTATTTACTCTTTCATCACCTTCCCTCATTTCCCCCCGCATTCGTCTTCCTAATTGTGTTTCTTTCGCTCTTTCGTACCCACCAACGTCCGGTAATGCAATCAACACGACTTTTCCGCCTTGCTTCAGTGCTTGTGCCTCAATGCCGGCTCCTCATTTTCATTTTCTTCGGCTTTAATTTTTACATATGCGGCAGATTTTCGCTGTTCAACGGTTTGCTCGCCACAAACCCACACACTTGTCATACCTTGCCTGGTACCTATTGCGGTGCGCGCATTCGTGTATTTATTGAAAACGAAAAGCAGCGCCAACAGCCAGCAATTGAGCACTCGAAATGCCCTCCAAAATCACTTGTCCACCTTCAACGCTTTACCCACACACACTTTTACACCAATGTCCTGCGTGTCCACATGTCCTGCATGTAATTTAAAAATGTTTTGTTGTTTCCACATTTTTCGGCTTGCTCTTCTTACGCTTCCTTTTGCCGAAGCGCACGCTTCACTCGTCATGTGTGCGGATTATTCATTCACTCATTCGGTGGTACATGCATGGCTATGTATGCGTTGTTGTAGTCCAAAATTGTTTGTCATTTAAGTTTTTTCCACGCTTTTTGTGGCATTCGCTGCTTGTTTTTTGTTCAATCTTCGTGTGGTCGGTAATTTTCGCCAGACTTTCAAGGTACATCAAAGGACATTTCCACAAGTTTGCAAGTGTGAGTTTTTGCAAAAGCTACAGCTGGCCTTTTGGATTTTCGAATGAAAAAAGAGAAATTGCTTATTAAAAGAAAAGCAGTGAAAAGCATGCGAGAAAGTCAAACAGAAGAAACTGGTAGAATGTGCTGAAGGCAAAAAGTGTAAAAGGTCGCCTTAATTCATTTCCACTTCGCTGAAATATTTTAATGACTTCTTTATGACTTCAACTCTTTTTTTGAATGAAATTCAACTATTAGTGTTGCTCCACACATAGATTGGTCTTCTGCTGGCAACTACTTTCCCTCTCTTAACCACCAGGTCTTCTTTTATAACCCTCATGACACCATGTTTGTAATTATATTATGCGCTGCAGCAACTGAAAAGGGATTTATTTTTAACTTATTTGTTTTTTTTTTTTTTTTGATTTAGAACTCTTTTTTTGTTAACAAGCAGTGAATTCTGCAAAGAACCCTTTTTTGCTTTCCGCATTCTTTAATTGCGCATAAAATACCACAAGAGCTCATATGTGTATAATGACGCCATTTTCTCCTTCTCAGGTTCTTTATATATGTTTTTAATGAACCATTCCATTATGCCAGGTTTAGGATCATTCCTCTTGCATCGCATTTTTTTCAATTTTGTCAGAGAGAGTTTGAATTCAATTAAAATATGTTATGCTTATTAAAAGCTGCATAATTTGCTTAAGAACGTCTGAATAAAATAAAGTTGAACTCCCTCGACCACCCGTTAGATATACCTTATGGAGTTCTGAACAGTGTCGTTATTAAAAAATCCGAATAGCAGACAGCGGTCAGAGCACTACAGCAAATACCATGCGTATTTCTTTCATGGAAAGGAACCTTAAACTCGACAGAATTTCAAAGATTCCTTCTCGGGTTTTCGGGTAACATCAAGACAGCCTCTACAAATGTGAATAAAGGTGAAAATGCCACAAAAAGTGACACGATGGATCAAGAATACTTCTCTAATCCTTAAGATTACGCTGCTATTATTCACAATAAATATGTCTGGGTAATATGAAGCTAAACTCTATCGATTTAGCGTTACGAAGAGGAAAACTTCACAAAGAATTTTCCAATTAGTGAAGTTATTCCACACACGACCTACTACTGAGTGGCAGCTCTATGCAGTGGTATACAGACGAAAACATCGGAAGACATTGGAGCGCACACTAAGCTACACATACCAATGGTTTGTTTTGCGGGCATCTTTTAAGCTGAAGTCTTTGCTATAAGTCCACGTGCAGAAATTAATATCCAACGCAACTATCACTGTACTCAGCGATAGCCAAGCCGCACTAAAAGCGATCTCAGCTCTCAAATCGCTATTAGGGGAGAAATGTGCAGAAAGCCTGAACCGCGTTTGAGTTTGCAACCGTGTATACCTGATCTGGGTGCCAGAGAATAAAGGGGTAGCCGGCATTGAGCCGCTTTGCGACGGCTTCCAAGATGTTAGGTCCAGAACCATGCATTACGGTGGGGTCCTACACAATAAGGGAGTTGCACCGCACGGAGGAGAGAGTGGTAAGAGGACGGCACTGGCAGCAGGCAACTGGAATGCGTCACGCCAAGTAGATAGTGGGAGCTTACAACTTAGCAACGATCAACCTCCCCCAAGACAAATTCCGTCTCCTTATCGTGCTCTATACTGGGCACAGCAGGCTCAAGAACACTTGTCCAACATGAGCATAGCCTCTTGTGCAAACTGCCATTTTTGCAACATGAAATCGAAAACTCCAGAACAGCTGATTCTAGTTTGTCCAGTATTTCGTAGAAGCAGGCTTATGGCCCTTGGATCCATCTACGTGAACAGCAATCCATCGCACCCAGCAACCTCCTGGAATTATTCAGAGTGCTGGATCTCTGTAGCCATACGTGTTATAGGAGAGGGCACAATAGACCAGGTCGCAGTGAAAAACTCAATTTATTTTTATCTATTAATCATTCGGGAAGAGGCAAATTTCGAAGATCCATCTCCGGCTTCCGGGTAAAATCAAGACACGCCTTACAAATGGGACTAAATCAAGAATACTTCTTCGATCCTTAAAAATACGTTATTAGAAGATTATTCAAAGTACAAAGTACTGTCCTCGGCTTATGCTTATATGATTTTTATGATTGCTTGAAAATGACAATAATTAATCTCAGGATTTCATATTTCCCTTATTTAGTGAAACTGAGGTTCATCTTGAAAATTGATACTCAACTATGTAGCAAGTAGGTAAGTTTTGTCTCACCAATCCGGTGCTGAAGGGAAAACTTTTTCGCAGAAGGATCCCGGTGGGCGACAGATTAGAACATTCCCTTCATTCTTTGACAGACATTTCATATTCATAGGTTGATTTAAATAAAGAAGAAGAAAGTTGGGTCTGATGTCATCATTTGTTTTCATAAAAGCATACAGCGAACCGATTGGAGGCACAAAAACTATCGGCAGATAACTTCTTAGACACTACTTAACTTCCAAAACTTAAGATTACTTCAAATACCAGAAAGAACCACATCAATTATTAAAATACTTCAATAATTTTTCAATATTTGAAATTCAATATTTGAAATTATTATATTGATTTGTGGATTTTTGAGATAGGATTAAATAATGCCAAAATCCCTTGAACACACTGCAACAAAAACAACAACAATGCGCACCACAACGCTCTTCCCTACCAACTAATCGCCACTGCTTGACACACTTTCAGCAGCTGCGGTTCGTACGCACGCCGCAGTGCCTTCGAAATAAAGGATTTTTAAACGCCACCTCCATTTACCACCGCGTCGCTTCAATCAAACGCCAATCAAATTGACGTTTTTCCACTTTTTGTTGCGTTCTTTCTGCACTTGCTTGCCGCAATCTTTTGCCACACGCTTGATTGGATGTGCCCTTAAAAAAGCAGAACTACAACACCAACAAGAGAATCAATAGCTCGCGCGTAGCTCGTGCAGCGCTGGCGTGTTGTTGTTGCTGCCGGGTCCCATGTCGCGCACAAGGCACATTGTATGTATCAAATTCCATTACTGGCTGTCAAAGTCATTCGAACTTTGATGGCTGGGAAACGCGTTAAAAGTTGACAACGCCATTGCGTACGGTCTTACGCGGCTCCCGTGGGCCGCTCCTGGGGCAATAGAAATGCGTTTGCTCGACACAGCGAAATCAGAATCAGAAGTTGCGCGTTGCGTAAGAAAAGCGGTTAGCACAGCTGCGAGTGTGCTGAGTGTGTCAGGGTAAAACAGTCACTCCGTTAGTCAGTTAGTAAGTCAGCGAGCTGTGACAGGCGTAAAATGAGAAACGTTACGCCAAGTTTAAATCCTTTGTGGCGCAACAAATATGGGCAAATGCAATAAATGTGGCCCACAATACAATTAGCTCTGCTGACGTGAAATTTTGGTGTGGGAGAAAGTGTATAAAGAGCAGAGAGCGCCGAAAGGGAGAACTGAAATGGGAAGAGCTTCTGCTGTCATTTGTAGGGAGCGTTGCAGTCATTATTAAAAAGGTTGTTGTATCGGTCAGAATATGGCTTTTTTGAGCAATTTTTATATGTGAGAAACATCCTTACTTTCAGTTTCGATACATACTTATGTGAGCCTTTCCCTCGCTTTTCTCAAAGTTTTTTCCAAACATAACGCTGAATTGTTTAATTTTTCTAGAGGTTATCTCAAAAACATTGAAAAATGGTTAGATTGTGGATATCTTTACTTGACTACTCAACAAGGTTTCCTGGTCTTCCCAAGACCATTTCTTCTCCGCGTTTGCTACCTCCACTTTTTTCAAGTTCCTGGCTGCCCTAAGCTGGACCAGATATTTTATCTAAATAAAATTCCTCACACCTTCCTTCATTAGCACCGAAGGCAGTTCCGTAGAATCCAAAACTAAACAGCGAGAGTCCTTTTCGGTTTGTCCGTCTATTTGCCTACCTGTATATGTACTATTTATATATACACGAAATAGTCCCTGAGTTTTTGAGATATTGATCTAAAATTTTACGTACGTCGTTTTTTCCTCAAGAAGCTACTTATTTATCGGAACCGCTAATATCCGAACACTATAACTTATAGCTGTCATGGGACTGATCGGTCCAAATAAAGTGCTTCTATGGAAAACCTTTGCATTCGACGAGATATCTTCATCGTATTTGGCCTGGATTGTTATCTCAATCAACGTTATGATATCTAAAGAAATTGTTGAGATCGATCAATATAGCATATAGCTGCCATACAAACTGAACGATCGGAATCAAACGCTTTTATGGAAAACTTTTTTATTTGACGAGATATCTTCACGAAATTTTGCATGAGTGATTGTCCAGAGCAAGGGTATAATCTCCGAACTAATTATACAGATCGGACTGTTATAGCATATACCTGTCATACAAACTGATTGGTCTAAAATAAGACCTGGTATGAAAAACTTTTTCATTTGACGAGATATCTTTACGAAATTTGGCATGGACTATCATTGTTTGATACAATGCAATCTCCGAAAAAATTGTTCAGATCAGACCACTATAGCATATAGTTGCCATACAAGCTGATCGTCCAAATTTTTTTGAAGAAGTCTTCTATTTCGCTGCAACCGAAGTTAAAGTTTTTTCTTATTTCTTGTTGTTCTTGTAATAAATATCAACCGCCGGTGTATTTTAATCTCAACCCCTCTTAACTCTCCCAGTCAATGATTTACGTTGGTTCCCCATCGTAATTAATGAACACTTCAATTTCTATCAGCAATTCACCGAACGAAAAGCTCACTACTTTATAACGCAATCACTATAATTTAACAAATAACCAGCTAAGCAAAGAAAATGATATGAAAATTATAAAAGAGCACACACAAGCAAGAAAAAAATGGTATTTTACTTTAATCTACATTTGATATTTATAAGCAAAGGAGAAGAAACTACTTTCAATACACTTTTCACTAAATCTTATGGGGATTTACGAACGGCATTGATTGATCCTCGAAACTTTTACGCTGCACCACAGACGCACACACACATACAAACGAGCGAGCAGCAGTTTGAGCAGAGCTGGGGCGGTGCATGGCTGCCCGGTTTGCTGGTTGGCAGCACTGCTTACTGTGCGCTTGCTGGGTACTTTGCGCGTTCAGCTCAATGAATTAAAAGTAATTTAAGTGGTGATTTTGATGAATTGCATATTGCATAGAAAATCACCATTTGACATGCTTCAATATTTTCCGCAACTAACGAGTAACTGTAATATAAGAAAATGCTGCAAAACGACTTCGAGCAAAAGTGAAATGAGCGCCAAAGCAGCAAGCAGCGGCAGCAAGCACTCATATATACATTTAAGGGGATTTGCAGCACAGCTAAAAACCGCAACATTTCACTAGAAAAAACTTGCGGCTTTGTCCGCGTGTGCGCTGCACGCCCCTCATCACGCCACTCGGCTTGGCTGTGTTGCCAAGATATGCAAAAATTTTGCGCAATTCGAGCGTAACAACTTGAATGTTATATAACTAACAGCGATTACTTGCGCACGATTTAACGTTTGACGATTTTATACCCTTTACTAACCAATTGCATGTACATGTGTGTGTGTGTATTTCGCGCTGTGTGCCGTTGGTACGTGCCACATAACCTATTTTGGGTGTACGCCAGCATGCTGTTGCTGATCGTTGCTTTTCAATTTGTACGATTCGTTGCTTATGCCACAAAATGTTGCTATTTGTAGCAGCTACTATGTGTGTGTGTGTGTTTTAATGTATTTTTACAGTTTATAATATACAAATCGGCTCGCATTCGCGTCGCTTTCAGGTGCAGTTCGATGGCTAGAAACTGCATCGAGTTCAACGAAGGTGTTTTGAGTTCTACGAGGATATTTTGATAAGCCACTAACAGCTTCTGGAAGAGAAACTGAACTAGTCCACTCGTTTTAGGTAGACAGCTTGAGTCTAGTGTACTATTTTCTGACCACTTCGTTAGTTTCACCATAACTCCCTTCTCTCTGCGTATTTATCAATTTTTGAACGCCATCTATCCGTTCCACTTGTTCATTTTCTTGAAGACTACTTCAGTTCCTCAAAAACTTATTACTCTCAGAATCATTTACAACTTTTGGAACAGTTTCTAGGACCATGCTATTCCACTTGTCCATTGTCTTCAAGTTTTCGTCTCGTTTTAGTTAAGAGATTGGGTCTGGTGAATTCTTCTGGCGACCACTACGTCAGTTTCCTCAAACATCTAATGTATTTTTTTAAATTTTTGGACGCAATCTATGACCGTTCCACTTGTTCACTTTCTTGAAGACTACTTCGGTTCATCAAATATTTTTTACTCCCCAAAATCATTTTCAACTTTTAGACTACTTTCTATAGCCATTCTGTTACACTTGTCCATTTTCTTCAAGTTTTCGTCCCCTAACAAAAGCAGGTAGGAAAAGCGGCTATCTGAGTACGCACATAGACCTTTTTGGTACTTGGTTTACTAAGAATTTTAGAACACTTATTATGATCTACTGTTCCACTTGCTCATTTTCTTGAAGATTACGCCTGCTAATAGAAGTAGACAGGTAAGGTGGCTGTCTAACGATGCACCTAGGACTTAACCGAACTAAGTTTACTAAAAATTAATATTAAAAATATTCTTCTCCTCTGAAGAACTGCCCTAAACCCGCGAATTGTGTAGGTTCAGCTCTTCATAAACCGTTTTCTTAACCTCAGAGCTAGACTTATGGTTTCATACCTTCCCGACGATTGCTTAATTGCATAGACTAGACTCAAAATGACTGTCTCTATGTAGGTACTCATTCAGATAATATCTCGTTCAGGTTATGATCAAGTATTTCCAAAACTCATCAGGTGTATACAAGTTGTACATAGACATACTTCATAGACTATCTTTCTCCAATAATTTTTTGTCTAAGCGCACGGGCTCGATGGACTTCAGTATTCATATAATAAGAAAGATTTCATTGAATTATATGATATCTCTTCTGTACTCATCAAGGCTTGTCTACCCAAGGTTCTTCTTAGGTATAAACGCTACCAAACAAAGTGGGGCTTCAAAATTTTTACAAGATACTCTTGCCTAAGATTACCAACTACTATACATACTTCCACAGCCCATATTTGATGGTAAGAAAAAACTATATGAAGGATGTCAGGATGTTGAGGTCTGAGTCCAATGAGCAATGGCGGCGTCGTCATTTTGAAAATTATATGGAAACCAAAGTTGATATTAGTTCATATTTGTTAAAAAATTCCTTGAAGAAATTACTAAAGGTCGCATAGATTTTTCTAACGAACTCCTTACTGGCCTGAGAGCGACTCCAGCGAAAGGTGGCAGACAACAACTCTGTATTTACTCTATATCTCATCACATGCTTAATTCTCTGAAGTCTTCATAGCGCTCAATCACACACATGTAATCAAAGGCGTACACGTACATGCTCACACTCTTCAGTGCAATACAAATATTCTATGGAACACCTTCGCGTGTTTGCAGATTGTGCAAGGGAATGACAGGCGGCGGTGTGGTAGGTTAGCACGCGTATGTAGGAGAAAAAATAAGAAAATGTTTGCTATACCAAGGATCAATCAATGTGTCAAATCGACTTGAAAAGACGTCGTTCGCGTAGCTGCCGCTGTCGTTGGCAACGCGTCTCACACCTGAAGTGCACTGCGCGCCTTACAATTTCCACGGCTGATACCCGCGAGCGCCTTCGCGTTACTTTTTCATGACAACGGACGACAACTCTATATACTTTTGCGCGACACTTCAGCGTTTGCCCTTGAGCTAAAAATAAATCGCACACATTTCACACATATTCCCACACCTGGCCGTAGTTGCTGCCGTTTTGCCAGCGCGACTCAATCTCCGAAGATTGTAACACCTTTGAACCGCAAATAAGTGTAGTCAGTCACACGCGTAAATGGCAGCCAAATGTGCTGTTTCCTAACCGGCAGCGTTTTGCTTTGCGAGTGTATGCTCATATGTCTCTCATTTCTCTCTTGTCTTTTTTGACGTTTTTACTTTATTTTATTTTATGTATTTGTCGGATTTGGCTCGCGGTGACAAACACAACCGAATCGTTAAGGTGTAAATAATTTGTATCGCGTATTTGTAACAAAATGGTTTACAGGTAAAAGGTTTTTCAAGTTAAGGGCAGAAAATTTGATCAGAGTTAGGGAAGGTATCTGGATATTATTTATATTAAAAGCAAATACAGCAAAACCCGTTTAAATACCCTCGCTTAAGTACCGAACCCGCTTAAATAATCAGAATTTTTGGGCTTTGTTCTCGCATCGAAGTTCGGGCTCTTTTAAGTACCAAAACGCGTCGATTTTTTACATTGTTTACTTGTCTCGGGATGAATGTACAGTATAACAACATTTTAGTCCAGATACCATGTTTTCCGAGACTATCGATGACTCCTGAAGGTGCATCGTAGAAGATCATCTATAGATAGATAGAGCTCGACATAGGCAACCTTGCCTCAATGCAGGTTTATCTAAAGAACCTTTATTCTAGGATATATGGTTTATTTGAAGAACCATAACTTCTATGATCAGACTTTCGAGATCGGGTTTTATCTTCGATTCACCCTACTCTGCTTAATAAGGCTAATATTAACTCGCTTGGGTCCCCCCGATCTTCCAGGTATTATCGGCCGGGTTGCACTTTCAGAGGCGAAGGCACACGCAACCTAAACCCCACGCCATCTACCCAAACTTTCCGTACAAAATATCCCTGGCCAACATTTTCATTGGATAATGTATTTTTGACGCCATCCTCCATACCGGAGTTGGTGACCTTCAGCACCCTACAATTTTTCTTCGTCACATCGGCGTTTTGCTTTGAAGGAACCGCATAGCATTCCCCGGTTTCACCGTGCGTGATATAAGAACCTTTCGGCGATGGTCGCGATGCAGCTCCGGTCCACCATCTCGAGTACGACCCTCTCTTCTCGAGTCTCTCGACTCTTTTGCAGATCCACCGCCACTTTCTTTACCCATAGCAAGGAGGAGTCGTCCTTACAGTTCATGATTTTGTCACAACCTGCGGGCTTGACGGATTCTCTTTTCCTTGCTTGACGCTTGAATTTACACCGTCGTCCTTCGCTTCGGCGGTTTGGCTAGCATGCTGTTTCCTTGCCAGCGGACAGCTGCTTTTGACCACAATTCCCTCCTCTATGCGCTTCGCAAACTTCGGGTCCTGGGACGAGTATTGCGGTCGCGATACGTCCCTCAGCCCAAGCCAATCTCTCTTCCTGTTGCTTTGTCCGGTTGCACTTGCAGCTAAGTCTTTCATCGACACGACCGCCTAGTCTTTAAAAACTTCAACTCGATTCAACTGATTCTAATTTTTAGCATTTAGCAAGAATTTAACACGTTTTAAGCCTTCAATTCCAGACCGCGGCTTAATTCAATTGCTTGCATCATTGTGCTGAATTCGAAAATTCTTTCTTTGCACAAATGCTGTATGCTATTCGAGCCGAAGAGCCGCCTATGCTACATACTCAACTCTCTAATCTCGCGCTTACGCAATAGTTCATTAGCCATTGCACTCGAATAATGGCGATCCCCTACTATTTAAGCTAAAAATCTAAACAAATTGCAAATCCTATTGCACAATTCAATTCAAAAACAATACTAATCCGATTGCATTTTGCATTCGCCAATGAAAATTCCACTTCAACATATTTAACCGAGAGCCTATGAAAAGTGCCAGCACACACCCAGGCATACATACACATATATGTATATGTATATCTCGCACAGCCAACAACTGGCAAAAACAATGCAAAACGCCGCCACCAAATGCAAGTTTATTAACAAAAGCGACGCTAAACGAACGGCGATTCCGAATGGAAATTACCAAAACAAACCGTACAAAAATCGCGCAAATAAAATGCAAAGCGCACAACAACAAATTCAAATTCAACAACAAACCAAAAGTAGTCTATAAATAACTGACTTGACCGAAAATGCACGCACCCGTGAGTGTGTGTGTGTGTAAAATGCCAGCATGCGAGTTAATTTTGTGTATGTATTAGTATGTGTTGCTGCAAAAGCCGTTAGGATCGATGTGGGCGCGAGTGGGGTTAGTGTAGTTTATTGTTTGGCGGATAAATTGGAATATATGCGCGGCTTTTTAGTATAAAAGCGTTTTAATGCAGGCGCTCACACCAAACCAAACACAAACAGAGCACATACGAATACACGCATACAGTCACACATGCAGCACTCAAACATGCATTGACCGCCAGCAACAGCATTTGCTGGAGTTCAGCGCCAATAGGCAACATAAAACTATTTTTCAAATGAAATCTATTTACTTGTGTGTGTGTTTGTGTTGCTATGTAGTAGTAGTTTGTTATTGCGCGCAAATTTTTCGGCTTTTCGTCGGCGTATGCGGGAAATGCGCGTAATTATGGAATTTTAGGCGGACAAATATGCCGTCGATTGACAATGACAATGGCAACGCTGGCTGGGCAAGGCCACATTGTGTTTGCTCTTCCCTCTCTGTCTCTCTCTCTCTGTGCATGTGTGTGGAGGCTGAGTCAACAAACGACTGCTGTTATGCAAGCTATTTGACTTATTTGAACCACAAATCAAATGTCAAAATTTTTGCATATTCTTTATGGTATGGCGATATCGCTTTATTATTTTGCATTTGCTGCCGCTTTCAATCGAATTTATTTTAAGCCAGAGTTGCCACGTAGTTGAGTAAATAAATTTATGTGAGCGAGGAAAAATAATAAAGTTGGTTGAGATTCAACTCTTCTGATGCTCAAACAAGCGGGCAGCACTTCTGGTTCAACCCTGCGAAAGAGAGAAATTGTGGCGGCTTTAAATTGCCCGCATACCGGCAAGGTAGCTGTGATGGGTAGAAGCCTTTGGCAGAGAGAAGCACTGAGCTTCTTTACTGATGGGTCAAAGCTTCCAACACTGGTGGAGGGTTACATTTTCAGGAAAAGTTTCAGCAGTGGGGCCGAGGTCGCTGCCATAAAGGTATCAGCCTCCTTCATAGAAATGACTATTCTGATCGCATATCCATGATCTGCTAGCAGGGCTGTGATACTAGCCGTGAGTTCACTAAACGTTCAGGGCTGGTAAAGGAATGCCTAACCACGTTATTAATGGCAGCTAGTCACTTTGTGATAAGACTGGAGTGGGCTCAAGACCGCAGCAGAATCGCAGACAACTGCAAAGCTGATGAGCTAGGAAGGAAGGGCGCCCTAACACCGCTATCAGTAAAAAGAGAACAGTTCGGTGTTAGTCTCTCTACGTATGTTCTACTACTGGATAGCTGGGCTTCACCGCAGTGCATCTTGTGTGCCATCGCTGGGCTATCATTGACCCTAGACTAGACCCTTTTCTCCCAAGATCGATGGTAAGCCATTCAGTGAGCTCTTTGCTTTCTGTCAGTCTAGAATCTCACTGGTTGTGGATGTTCTAACTAGTTGGTCATTGCCTTATCCGCGTCCATGCTGTAGGGTTGAGAATCTGACACATCTTCAGCCGCAGAAGCTGTAAGGACTTCCTTCTTGATTGTCACTTGTTTGCGAGATCAAGGCTTACACCCTTATTAGCTCACACTTTTAGTTGCCCCACCGAACTGTTGCATATAGAAGTTCAACGCCTGAACACATTTCTATTGACCACAAGGAGTTTTGCTGATTTGTAAGTTCGATTTACAGGTGTTATATTTTAGCCATTCAATTTAACCTAAAGTCAAAATATTATCCACCATCACCTCTGGAACTCTTCAATTTTCATCAATTTCATTTCTTGCGCAAAATAATTCCACAGAGCTTTAAGCTCAATAAAATAATAAATACTACAAAAACCCTACCACTCACCCACACCACGCGCCATAATTCACCAACATACGACAACAGCCTATGTCTAAACTATGGTACAATCGATTGCGCCGAAATTATGACACTCACCAAATTTAAATGCGCTTAGTTGCCACGCTGCCTGCCACACACGACCACAATTCATCACACATGCTGCACCGCAACAAAGCCAAATGCACTGCGCCACACACCATACACGCATACATACATAAATAAGTTTTTCGAAAATGCGCGTAGTCTACAAAATATTAACCACATATACTATATATATTAGATATGCACTGACGCTGTCACGTGGTGCCCCCAGCAGGTCAAACCTTGTCTGTCAAATGCATTCTCTAAATGTAAACAATTTCCGAAATTTCCCAAATATACCCTAGGCAGTGTGCTTTGGCGCTTTGTTGTAACTATTTTCCAGCTAAAAAGTTTTGACTTTGCGCTCTTAACTAGCGAACGGGTGAACACACTTCAATGTTTGAGCGCGTCGCCGCTTGTGTGTGTGTGTGCGTGTTTGCATATTTTATGTACACATATTTTGATGACTTCTGCTCTAAACAATGTGGATGTGACTTTTGAAATTTCCAACTTTTTCCCTCAGCGTTGCTCTGTAATAACGGTAATCTGTTTAAAATGTTGAAAATTCTGAAAGTTGTTGGTATATTTTGCGTGTCATTGAAATTGTAAATGGCTCTATAAGTTTGGTAGTTTGGTGCGGAAATGACATGTCTATTTGGAAGTGCCTTTTTTGAATGTATTAGGTAAAAGTATGTAAAAAAATATATTTAAATGAGAAAAATGTGTTTAAAGATTTGCTTCCGTTTTTCCAATAATTATAGCTTAGAGTTCTAAAGACAATCAAGTAACGTTACCAAAGCGAGTATTTCTTGTCCTTGATCTGACTTAAAACTACTGAGATTTTTTTTACCGAATCGTCCGCATAAAACCCGCTTAAGTAGCCACTTTTGTGGAAATTGAAAACTGCTAACATGATATTTGACATAGCTTATACTCGTACATATATCATGCTCATTTAAAAGGTTTCCTTCGAGCTCGTTTGTTACATCCATTTTAACCTACCGATGTATTCCATGCTACAATATATACGCTTTATTACCTTGTGCTTTGGGTCACATTGATCCATGAACTAATACTTTTTCTCGCAACTCGGTGAAAACTGTAAGGTCGCCGGTTATGCGGACGACCTCGCTGTCCTCCGTTCAGGAATAAATCTTAAACACCTATCCCGACTTAAAAAAAGTGCATTGAGAGCTTCGTCAACTAATTGACAATCCGTAGAAAACAGAAATTTGTCTTTTTACAAGAATGCCAAAAACTTCGAAATTGAATATCTCTTCTATAAAGGATAGAACTATTATACTCTCGAAATCTGCCAAGTATCTCCGAGTTATCCTAAATAAAAAACTAAGCTAGAGAGAAAACATTGAGAACAATGCTCCCAAAGCTCTTCGAATATATAATTCCTGCAGAAGAGACATTGCCTCAAAGTGGGGTTTACGACTCCATATGGTCTATCGGCTCTACACAAGCGCCAGCCACCCTACACTAACATATGTTGCGATGGTATGGTAGATGGCATTCTCAAAAAAGTGCCCTATTAAACCTCTAGAACAGGAACAACGGGCTGGCTTGCTGATGACTACGGTTGCAATGAAAACTACGTCAACTAAGGCTCTGTAGGTTATCCATGACATACGGCCAATACATATACAAGTGAAGTAAGACATATGGCCGTAAGCAGCCGGCTCGTGGTTTTACGCCATGAGAGTCAGTTGCGGAGTTATCGCGGGCTAATTTGGCAATGCGACCGAGAAAGAAAAAGTAAATTCAACGTTTGCATTTCACAAAAGATATGAATGCATCTATGGTTTTGTGATTGACAGTTCCAATGGCAAAATCTGCATATTCATTTCCTTCTGTTGTAATCCATACACAAAGGGAAGCTTCAAACTAAATTTCTAAATTACAATATTTCAGTGCGAAAATTTGGGCATACCATAAAGTGCCAAGTGTGCCTGTGCTCAAACCAGCAAGTCCATAGACCTTCTAGTGGATAGCAAAGCGACAATTAAGGCTGACAGCAGTGTCAAAGAAAAGTCTCACTGCGTTAGGTTATGCAAGCAGGCAATATCTAGACTCTGAGTAACTCAGTTAACATCATCTGGGTATCCGGTCTTATAGGAATACTAGAAAATAAAAAGCTGATGAGCTGTCCCGCTTGGAACAGCTGGAGACACAATTCTTCTAAGCTTCCTCAGGCCATTCAGCGCCTTCTTGGGTTGTTTGAAGCAATGAACTTTAGAGGAACACCTCTGGTCTTGGAACACAAGCAACACTGAGCATACTACAAAGTTAATTGAGGGTAGTGTTTATGGTGGACTGAACAAAGAGCTCCTACTATTAGACAAAAGGAAGCTTAATAATATTGTAGAGGTCATTGCAGGACAAATAGCCTTAAGATCCCATCTACAGAAAATTGAAAACGTGAATTCGGCGGAATGCAGAGCATGTAGGGGAAAGCTGAGTCTTCAGTCGTATGAATTGGAGCATATTCCACGGCTCTCACTGTTCCAACTTACGAGACACTGGGTAGCTGATGTGGAAAAGAATCACATATTTTACAAAATCAACTGAGTTTCTGAACAAGGCTTATGTTGGTCATCACCCGCGAGCACAATGAGCCTAATAATGGCCTAACTGCAGCCGCCTGCGATCTGGCACTTACGCGACTTCCTTTGCGACCAATCAACCAAAAAGAACCTTGTATTCCATTTCAATTTGTACTTTTTACTTTCTTATATGCTATTTAATTTTACTATGTTCTATTTCAACTTATGTGTTTCATTTACACGGTATTCCATTCCATTTTTAATTTCCACATTATTCCAGCAAATTTTTATTTCGCTCCGGTTTATACTCGTATTTCCACGCCATCAACTTTTCTACATCAAATATACATTCTTGCGTGATATTCATATATAGCAAATGTAGATATGTACGTATTCTTGCTATCACAGTATTTTCAATTAAATAAATTTCAGCTAATATGCATAGACATACATATTATTAGATACATAGTTCCGAAAACATTTTCGAAATTTGTTAAAGCCGTTATATTGCCATAAAACATGTAAATTTTTAATATGACAATATATACAATAACCAACACAGTTACTTTTACAAATAAATCTACACATTTTAGTCAATACACAAATGATTTTTCAATTATTCATTAATTTATGTATTCTGTTTTTCAAAAATGTAAATCTCTCTGATTTAGTTGCCAAAACTAAAATAATAACGGAATTCGTCTATAAATAAGTATGCAGCTTTAAACATACATATTTAAATATTAGGGTGGGTCAAAAAAAATGTTATTTTCTCGCTTCAGGCTCTGAAAAATAGCTTCTTAGCAGCCAATTGGGAAGTCTCTCCAAATAAATTATATAAAATTTAACCGTTAACATCTTTTAAATGGTTAGATTTACGAAAATATCGCATAAGATCTTTTTGTAGAGAATATTCTTTCAAGTAGTTGCAACCGCGATTATGAGTAAAACACGCTCTCTCATATTTATAGAGATAACTCACATATTAGCCGATTTAGGTGGAATAAAATCACCCGGAAATTCGAAAATTTTTATATTAGGTATGTATATGGGGGCTAAGGGAAGTGTTTAGCCGATGCAACCACTTTTTGACATACAGACATATTATTAACCGAAAATACTTTTCTCTGATTTTCAATTCTATAACTCACACATTCATCGATATTTTCGGTAAAAAGTGAACTAAAGGCACCGAGGTCCCCGTATACGCTACCTAGGGGCTTGATCAGTTTCGATTCTATTCGGAAAAGATTTGGTCATAAGATGGCACAATTCAAAAGCGGCGAAAAAGGTACCGAGATATGGATTTTCACATAAATATGGATGTTGATGTCACACCCATTGCCCAAATTTGGCACTGGCTCCCGCTCATACCATCTTAAGCGTGAGATTTAATGTCTTTGACGGTTTAATTTATCGCAATTTTAGTAGCTTTAAGTGTCTCAGAACCTAGTTTTGAGCGCTGTTGCAGTGTACCGAACAAAAAAAATTTTGATTTTTTTTTACCCACCCTAATGCAAATACAATACATACAAACATATGTATGTGGCATGTAAATTGAAAATTTTGAACAGCTTTAATATGTAATTGTCTGCATATACCGCAATATTACGTAATTGAAATAATTTACTGACATAATTTAAACGGTGACAAAATATGTGCACGTAGATTAAATAATAAAATGAGTTGCCTGGAAAACCATCTGCAAGGTAGATAATATTTAATTCAATTAATTTCAATGGGCACAAATGGTGCTGAACAAAATGGCTGTGTCCTGATACAATTACACAGCAAATGAACTGATTTATGCAAATGTATGCCGGCGCAGAGCAGTTGCAAGCTTGGCTAGCATGTGCAAATATGTGTATGTGTGTTTGTATGAATGTATGTGCATGTATGGTTGTATTTTGCTTTGTACTGACAGCGCTTGAATGACAATGGCGTATGCTTTGAACTCATTTAAGACTTCACACATATACGTACATATATACATATGTACACATACATACATCTAACACATAATATATACATATACATATATTCACATAAACTGCTTGTATTGATTACGTACGTAATTGTTGTGAACAGCAACGCTGCAAATGTGTCAAAATAATTAGTGAAATATTTGCGAATATCTGCATTTACATACATACATACATATAGTATACATACAAACATGCTCGTATTTACAGTTAGCGAATGGTTTAGTTAATGTCTTAAGTTGTTTATTTGGAATATAGTCTTTGTCGTAGCTTTAAGGCAGTTCATGTGATTATTTCAAATTATTGCTCATGACTCGTTCACGCGCAACAACAACAACAACAATTCCGTTATTAAAGTTAAATTTTAAATGACATGCTTTAAGAGCTTTTTAATTCCAAAGCAAGTTAAGGCATAAATTTAGATCCGACTTTAAAACTTTCTATGCCTCAGTGTCTCAGCAGACTTAAAAATCATTTAATAAGAAAGGACGAAAATAGTAATAATTTTTAAGAACGTATTCATATTCAATTGTATTAGCCCTCCGAAAATGCTACTTAACCTTCACGCTCTATCAAATCGAGTAGGAAGCATACAGAAAATCAAAAAGAAAAAACAAAAACCAAAGACAGAAAATTTAAAAGCCAACACCACATCCGAAAATAATATATCATGATCAAATTTGACTGGCGAAGGTGATGGTTGTCCCAATATAATAAAAAAAATTATTTTATCGACACCATGATCAAATTTGACCCGGACTGACGAACGCAAACATAAAAAAGGTTACACTAATCTAGCAAAGAGCATAAAATTTTGTTACACCAATCTTGCAAAAAATTTCTTTTATCGAAAACATGATCAAATTTAACCCGGGACTGACGAACGCTAGATAAAATCGAATTCCTTTCTAATGCTCTGCCCTCTCCTAAGACGCAGCAAGAGTCAAAAAGAAAAATTAAGCTGACGGAAACTTCCCTGCAATCCTTCTTCCCATTTCTAAAAGTATGTTTTTTATATTCTCGACTGGTACCAAGTGAATAAATTCAAATTTCAGCACCCGGACTGATCGTACCCACATTCTTTGAGCTAAAAAAGCTTTCGTACACTAATCTCCAACAAAATACTCATTAGTTGGTGTGGTTCGTATCAACAAAAATACAGCATAAAATTTTTTTGCAAGTCTGGACCAGCGCCTTTCACCAAACAAAAATTACATTTAACATTATAATCTTAACTATAGTGTCATAGAGCCAAAGAACTACCTTTGGTAAGAGTTTAACCTTTTGCCAAGGGCTTCCCTGCAGCAATACACGGTAATCGATGTCTTTCTTGCACTTTCCTTGGTGTTGAGTATCCTAAGTACTTAACTCTATCAACAGCCCAAAGACGTGTTGCTTACACCGATGGAATATTGCTTAGACTATTTGCGATCGCCCTAAAGGACTACTTCGAACAATGTTCCTTGCGTTCAAGAATTATATTATAACTGTGAGTTCTCCGAATCACAGTAGCTGTTATAAAACCTGTTGAAATACCAAGAAGTTGTTTAAAATTTATTGTCTTTAAACGGCAGGCTACTCTTTCCTCATTGTTATTCCCACACCACTACAACAAACACTTTGCGATCCTCTTAAAAGCCACAACACTTATCTCCATTAAAATGCGTTAATGCCTTCTCAAAGAACATAAACCCCTTTCCGGTTTATGAACACCAACAGCTGACTAAAGTTATGCGCAACATTTTGGCGGCGAAGCAGCCACAACTATTAAAAGTTGAAAAACAAAAATATTCGCAACAAAAATAATTCAGCTGCGCCGTTAATGCAAGTTAACGCGTAAATTGCAGCAATTTTA
This sequence comes from Bactrocera neohumeralis, assembly GCF_024586455.1. Lineage (NCBI taxonomy): Eukaryota > Metazoa > Arthropoda > Insecta > Diptera > Tephritidae > Bactrocera > Bactrocera neohumeralis. Next base: position 78,198,020 of record NC_065923.1, on the reverse strand, counting down.
TCACATTGGTGCGAAAAAAAATATTTAAAAAAATTTAAAAATAAACATTTCATGGCACACACACGCTGCTCCACGCATACAGAGCCCAAATGCTGTCGCCGCAGCGACGTAATCCGTAAACTTTTGGGTTGTGCACTTTAAGTGTCGGAGACAAAAATTATGTTTATCTTGAAAATTAAAACACTGTGTAAAAGCGCTTTCAACTTTTAACTTAAAATGCAAAATGCACGGCAATGCATGTGTAATGCGTTGGAATTTGCATATATTAAATACATACAAACATACCTATGATATATATGAGTGTGTGTATGTATTGAAATAGTTGAGCGTAGGGAGCGCAATGGGTGAGGTTTTGCACGATTTAACCAGCCGCCGAGCGCCGTAGCAGCCTGTGGGTGCTTTTATGCACTAAAATACGCTTGCATGTGTGTGTGTCCTCCATACAAGTATTCATATCTACTCGTGTATATTTGCGCTTAATGGCGCTAGCCATGCCAAAAACGTTGAAGGTAACAACTTTTTGGTTCATTAACGCTTATTGCATTTGTATACCGTAAGACTAGGGAAGCGGAAGCTATGACCGACGCGATAGTTGGCGGAGCATCTAGCGCTGTGGTGCTTAAAAGTGCGACAAAAGCTGTTTGCAGGCCTACAGAAAACAGCGGGCCGTTTAAACTTGCACTAAGTGTTATTGTATTTGTATTGTCTACGCACAGTGGAACATTTTGGGTTTGATAGCAATAAATTTGTAAATTTTGTGACATGGTCTCAATCGTGGCTTTTTAGTTTGAAAAAAAAAATTATGAGTAAACAGCACCATATTGGTGATTAAATATTTCTTAAAGAATATATGTATATATAAAAGATCAACATGAGGACCTAAGTCGACTTAGCCTATCTGTTCGTTCGTCTGTATATATGCGAACTAATCCCTAAGTTTTTGAGATATTGATCTGAGATTTTGCACTCGTTTTTTTCGCACCCAGATGCTGTTCATTTGCCGGAACGGCCGATATTGGTCTTCCAACCCGTCATTGGCGACCAATAACGTTCTCAATCCCATTTTTTAAATTTCAAAAACTTTCCCCAATCGAAGCCAACACACAATTTTGGCATACCTGAACTCGAAATGTCGGTTTATTAGCTTCCTAAATGTAAAAATATGACTGAGGCACATACTGGTGGACTTTTCCTCATATGTCACTTGGCAATTATTAAATCTTCCAAGCAGTAAGGGTAAAATATATGAGACTCGAGAGCACTACAATGTACTTTTTACAAAATATTTTGACTAGAGCGCCACCTAGTTTCACCTAGTGAATAATATTTTTTCTCCGATGCTTTACAAAGGCTTTGGTCAGTTTTTACGTCTACCAAACTTTCACCAAACGAAATTAAGTCACAACCTTGGTATACCTGAAGCAAACTTTCTCTTTCTTACCCCTATATTCTAACTGTGGTTATGTTATGTGAGGCTTGTGGCTGTAAAGATATGGCTGAGGCACTTGGTAGTAGCAATTATTAAATTTCTCAAGCGGTAAAGGTAAAATATACGGGAATCGAGAGCGATAAGTGCCCTTTTTACAAAATGTTTTGACCAGAGCTCCACCTAGTAGGAAATAATTTTCTCAGATTTTCATTTTTTGAGACAAACAACCGTAGCGCCACCTAGTGAGAAATATTTTATATTTTCGACAGAGTTAAAAAAATTATAATTTAACCAATATATCCTGCGAACCACCACACTGTAAACCGCCGCCTCACAATGCCGTCACTTGTTCGGCAAGCGGCTTCTAGATAATAAATGACCGCCCATTAAATTGCAATTAAAAGCTCATATGTGTGCATAAACTTTTCGCTTTGCGCTCGCCGTTAATTTCACCCCAGCCCAGCCCAGTCAAGGCTTGGTGTACAAACGAGCGCCGCAGACGACAAATGCAGTTGGCTATGTTTGTTGGCTTACATCAAGGCGGCAAGTTGTGGGCCGTGGCTATTAAAAAAATACGCAGCTGAAGCGTCATTAAGTTGAAAATTGCGCGAGCGCGCGCGCACGATTGCGGCTGGAAAAACAACAATAACGCACACAATGGAGGCGACAAAAAACAGCGAAGAGCACAAAGTAGAAGCGACATTAAAGTAAATACCCACAATGCCAAGTATAACTACCAGGCCAGTGAGACGAGAGCCAAGGCTGCTGTGCGCCAATATCGAGAATGTAAGCGAGAAGAGGCTGGGCGCAATAGTGCGCTGAAATAATGGCATTAAAAGGTTATGCAGACAGACAGACATTAAAGTCAGTGGGAAAATACACAAAAACAATAAAAAATTTCATACAAAAACAAACAATCGCAATGTCAGCGACAACAACAAATCGTAATGTCAGTAGCAACAACAAATCGCAATGTCAGCAACAACAACAACAATTACCACAAAAGTAATATATAAATAACAACAGTGACTAATAACAGCGACCATAAAAATAAAAGCCATTTAATAGCGAAAGCGTCCGTACAACTTCGGTGCGACATGGCGTATGAGCGATATTAAACAAATTACTCAACTGCTGCAAGGACAGCAGATATTTTTTGTTAATTATTGTTAACACTATGTGACAACAAAAATAACAACAAAAACAGCTTGTAAAATTAAATTTTTTACATGCATATTTTGTTGTTGTTGTTGTTTGTCTGCATGCCTCTTGTTTCCCATTTGTTTGTTTATGACGCTTCTTTATGTGTGTGTGTGTGTTGTGCTTGACTGTTTGTTCTCTGCATTTACGCGCTTCACTGTGCGCTTAAGTGGCTTTTATTAATTGCTGCTGCAAACACGGTTGTTTTTGTAAGCTTAAAAGCTCCCACGCAATTATTTCTGACAATGTTATGCTGCGGCGTTGTTATTATTTTTGTTTCAACAGTTGTTAACATTTAGCTGTAAAAGCATATGTCGTAAAAGTTTGACGGAATTTGACTACATTTAAAATATACGCAGACTAGTTCCTACCCTAGAAGCTTAGCTGAAGCTCGAAGCAATACATATTTGTATTTAGATTGGATCTGGGCTCTAGAGCATAAGAGACAACAATATTCCATTAAAATTCGCACAAAGTCATTCAAAGTAGGTACTTCTACTAAATTGTTTCAATCTTCAAGCTCAAATATTCAAAACTATTGCTGTTTACAGACCTAAAATTTAGTCTAGACAGTTTTAGAGCATTCTTTCAGGTGATACCGGTTCTTGTTGACTTAGAAATCTGGATATCTTTGACATGTTTAAGCTACGTAAGATTTACTGAATAAGAATGAATATTTTTTCCCATTAAGAAAATTCTTCAAATAATTTTTCTAACCAAAACCATCAATGAGACCACACAAATGTGGAAGTAAGGATTTGCACTTCAAAGTAGCTCGATAAAATTTCTTTCTTAAACCAAAGTTATACACAAACATGCCGTTTTAATATTGTAATGAGAGTATTGATAGTTTTTTTTTCTTATTTCAGTAGTCTTTGAGAAATATAATCTAACTAATTTCATTAAAAATAGATTTATCTAATCGAAAGTATCGAATAGACTAAAAGAAAGTGAACGTAAGGCTTTGCATTTCATAAAAATTCATTTATAAAATGCTGTTTTCAGTCTATAATGAGATTATTTATAATTTTTTCTTCTCTGTTCAGCGCTCTTTAAGGTCTACAATCTATTTTGGTCAAATCTTCGTTACAACCATGTTTTTAGTTGAAAATTTATCCAAATTAGGCAACACTGGGGCTTTTTTTTCATTAGTGCATTATTCTTTTCGAACTTAACGTTAAATATTTGCCTAGATTAAGGCGCCTTTTTTGGTAGTTCGTCACTCTTATTGAACTTAACCTTACATACTTTCCTACATTTAGGCATATATTAGCCAAGTCGGACACCCAACATTGTAATATTAGTGAAATGATCTTAATTTGGACTTTTTGTAAAGGTTACTCAGTTTATTTTTGAATTATTCAAGTTTTTTGCTATTTGTTTAGTATTTTCAACTTAATAAATATATATATGTATTTAACGAAAAATCAGTGGGAGTAACCACAATTTCATCGCGATCTTTAAAATTTATTATCTATTTTAGACAAGCAGCGTCTCAAAAAATTTTGTTCCTCGAAGGTTTATAAATAATAAGAACACTGGTACTCATCTTCTTTAGTGATTCACTTTCTTTCAACTTAACGTTTAATACTTGCCTACATTTAGGCATATTTTAGCCAAGTCACACACCCAACTTTGTAGTGTTGGTGAAATAATATTATTTTTGTACACTTTATGGAGGTTTCGCTATTTATTTATGAATTATTCAAGGTTTTACGTTTTTTTCAAAAATTTTAATTTTAATTATATAAAAATCATTTTTAATATAAAAATAATGCATGTTCATGATGCAAAATCATGTTATTTTCATTTATAAATTAAATTTACAAAATGTTTTCAAATATGGTTTCAGGGTTTTTTTTTAATTTTTCTTCATTATTCTATCATTTTTTGCGTTCGCAAATAATATAATCTGCAAAAATATTTCAATATTGCATAAAAATAAATTTTCAAGTTCTTTCTTTCCGACTTTCTTTGCCACAGTTCTTCAACTGTGATTGAGATTTTAATAAACCATGCAAAATTGCAGTTTCCTTCAAGTTGCGCTGAAACGCTTCAAGGAATGCTATTAACTGGTAAACAGAAAACAAAAACTAAAAATTCATGAAATTTGTTAATACGTTGGAATTCTAAGGATAAGGCAAAAACTAAAGCAAGTATGACCACAAAAATGTCGAACACAATGACCACATGCTCAACTAGTTATAAGATTAAGTAAATATTCATCTACTTACATAAGTGTAATAGAATTTTCGCAGCAACTGCAAAAAATTCAATTTTATATATTATTTTCTATTTTTTTATTATTATTTTTTATTTTTTTATTATTATTTTTATTTTTTTCTTAAAAATTTCTGCGCTTCATCTGCTTCATTTATTTCTTACTTTAAGTGCTTGGCATGGTTTAAGATTGTACGCAGTGGGTGGTTTAAAGAAAGAGTGCTAGCTTGTTACAATGGCAACCCTTACGCTTTTCCTTTCGCTTTGCGCACTCCATTAGTTGCCATAAATTCAAATAGCCAATTGTATGTGTGTTTTTTTTTTTTTTTGGTAAGTTCTGCTTTATATGTAAGTCCAAGCACTTACAAGCTAAGCACCGACTGTAAGTGTAAATTTAGCTGCAGAAAATGCATTAAAATCTATAAGAAACGGCAAATGAACGGTCTAACAGCGTCTTTGCTCCACTTAGCTGGAGCAGCGGGCGCAAAAGTAGCAGCAGAAAATTAAAATGTTTTCATTTTGTGCAAAACTTAAATATGCAAATTGTTTCGTCGAATAGCCAAAGGGCAAATAAATAACTTGCACCAACACTGCCACCCCTTAACAGCCGCACTCAAGCTGCACAAAAGGAAATACTAGTAGTATGTGTGTGTGTAAGCTTTACTTTGCAGCGTGAGAAAAGTCGTTTGGTCACTCACTTGCTACAGTATATATTTATATATACAAGTATATGTATGTCTGTATCAATTAGTTTGTAAATATGTGCGCGCAGCGGCAGCGTATACCCCCATTGCGCATATTTTTTTTGTAATTAAGTGCTAGCAAATTGTTAATGAAAATATTGTGCTGCGCTGAATATTCGCTATTTTTTCTTGGCATTTATTTTGCAGTTGTTTTTGTTTTCGGAATTTTGCATAATAATTCATTTACTTTATTATGGCTGCTCCGCGCGTTTTCAACACCGCAGGCCAGCAATGAATTTTATTAATTTCTTACACTTAAAAGTTTCCAACTCTTTGCCCACGCATACCCACGCGCCCATATATAATATGTATATATGTATGTATATAAGTATATATGTGTAAAGTTCACAATTTGTACATATTCGCTTTAAACATTGTTTATCTTCGGGTTTATTTATTGGCCTTTCGCGTATTCATTTAATTAACTTAACAGCCTTGCTTTTCGATTATGTAAAGTGCGTGTGAGTGTATTTCCTACTCATTTTCGTACACCGCTTAAGGCGCTGCGCAAGCCAGCTTCGTTGTAAGTGAAAAATCTTGTTTGTTTAAAAGCTCCTCTCGCCTTCTTGTGTTTATTTAAACTTAGCGCGCCTGTGGAAATCTAATATTTTCTTATTAATTTAGCGAATGTAAGATAATTATTAGCAGAGAAAGATTTCTTCTTAAATTCATAAGCTTCAAATAATAATAGTGAGCATTAATTGCGTATAAAATGTTTTTTGTGTTGCTGCCACTGCCAACTTCGATACTCATTGGTTCCCTTTGTTTGTTTCTCACCTTCTCACACCAGCTCGCAATAGCTCCCACCGACTCTCTTTGGCTCTCACCGAACCACTTCAATTCTCGTTCGATCTCATTAGGTTTATTTGGTTCTAACCGGTTTCCACAGGTTTTCGCTGATCTCACTAGCTGTCTCACGTTCTCACTACCTCCAACTGGATCTCTTTGGTTCGCACCGGTTTTCACATCCTCTCTGTATCTCACATGTTCTCATCAGCTCTCTTTGTTTATAACTAACTGCCTTTGGTTCTCATTGGTCTTTACAAAATCTCGACGGCCCTCCTCGCATCTCACTGGCTCTTTTTGGTCTCTTTTAATCTCATTAGCTCATTTGGTTCTCACCAGTCGTTACTGATTCTAGTCGACCCCTTTCGATCTTACTGGTCCACGCGTGCTCTCATCAGCTTTCCACTGACTCCCTTCGGTCCTCACCAGTTCGTTGGTGCCCTTCAACTCTCACCACCTCTTACCAGTTCTCACCCACTCATACTGAGTATATGGAGTTCTGACGGCCTCTCACTGTTTTCTTCTATTCTCATCTCTTCTCACTGGCTTTCAGCAGTTTTCTTCAATGTTCAACCGATTCCACCGAATATTGTGAGATGTCAAGATCATGCATTATATCAGCCTTTCTTACTAAATCTCAAGATGTAAAGTTCCTCTCGTCGTTTTTGTTCAGTTCCCATTGATTCTGAACAATATCTTTGGCTCTCACTGGTCTTCACATGCTCTCGCCGGATCTCTTCGCATCACAATGATGCCATGCTGTCTTACCAGATCACCGGCTCGTTCAACTCTCACCACTTCTTACCAGTTCGTACAAGCTTTCACTGTCTAAATGTGGCTCTCACTGGCTCTAATCACATTATCACCTGTTCTCTTCGATTCTCACAGTTTCTCACTGGTTCTTAACAGCTTTCCTCAGCTTTATATACTTATAATGCCACCGACTATTACAAGGTGTCACGATCATGCATTCTTTCATTCTTTCTTACTCTTAGGATGGAAAGTAAAAAGTAGGAAATATCAGTCGCAACAGCACTGAGCAGACGAATGCAATCAGTAGCTCTCTAAGTAGTATAGTCTAAGTATAGTCCGGTGCTGAGCTGAAAATCCTACTTACCATAGGCTGTTGACCCTCTTTTTTAGCTCTTGCGGAGAACGATTACCATATGTCCCTTATTTACTGCTCAACCTGTTTCTGCGTAACACACAGGAAAGCACGATTAAACCAGCAGCCTGGCACACAATCGATCAAATACATCAAAAGCTCTCAAAACTCAGCATTGCCAGTGGCAAACACGCTCATCAATCGCGTATTTGAGTCAAAATCACCGTCACAATAGCGAGTACTCGCCACTTCTGTCTGGCAATGCTACGCGCTGCGTGAAATGAGGCCTTTGATACACTCGTACTCACGTGTAAGCCGCGCCATACTTTTTGATAACCGCAGCAAATCCTTTGATTTCGTTGCTGCGCGCCGTCATGCAATTGATTTTTGCTATTGTTGTTGCTGGTGACTACGATACTTGAGGCGCAAACGCACATCCGTTGCAAATGCCAGCCGTTGTCCGCACAGGCGCTGATGCTGGTTGCCGGCGTAAGAGGCACTTGGCCCGCTTGGCCTCTCACAGCTACGGCATTCCGCAACAACTGGTAAATGAGCATGAGTGTTCTACTGTCCGTGTGTGTGTGTGCATGGTTGTTGGTATTTATGGCTTGGCGTTGGCGCCAGCAATTTACAAAATCCTTTCACAATCAAACTCAACCACAGATGAAATTTTTTGAATGAAAGCTGCACAACACCAGCAACAACAACTGCGACGTATTTGAGTTTGCTGTGCCGGCGTAGAGCATAGCGGGTACACAGCTACAATTATAGTGATCAACGGTGTAACAACAGCGCGTATACCACGTCTGCTGGTAGCTCGAACATATTTCGCCTGTCGGCTGGCATATTTGGCGCCGTAAAAGCGAATTCGTCCGTTGAGCGCACAAATCGATTTTCTATTGTAAGCGCCCAAAATGTAAGCAAAGCGCAATTGATTATTATTTTTTTTTTGCTTTGGACCATACTCAAACAGGCTGAACTCGTCGGTTTTTGATTACTTTTACAGTTCGTGAATAGGCAAAAAATGTATTTTGTTTGGAGAAATGTGTGTAATTACAGAAATTTATGTAGAAATGGGAAATGTGAATCCTTATAAATGATCAGGTGATGAAAAGCCTAAAAGACCCAACTGAGCATTAAAAAAACTTGTAATTTCTTCTTCTCCCAAAGAAAAAAATAATCGGTAAAAGATTTTTCACAATTTTTTTTTCTCCCAAATCCAGAAAATTGATATTTTTCCACAGCGAAAAAAATAGAAATATAGTTTCCTCCCTCTTTTGCCTTCATTTCCACCTATTCAAGAAGAGAATACTGTTCCATATGCAATAAATGGACTTACTCTCAAAGAGATATAATATATAGTTTACTTCTCTTTTCGCCTTCGTTCTCCATATACGTCAATTGAATACTCTTCCAAATCCAGAAAACGGATATTCCATTCTCAAAGAACAAAACCCGAGAAATAAAAATTCAGTTTCCTTTTTCCTTCGTTTTTATCCATATTCACCAATAAAATACTCTTCGAAATCTGTCAAATATATTTTCCTCTCACAGAGAGCAAAATCAAAGAAAAGTAAATGTAGTTTCTCTCCCTTTTTGACTTCGTTTTTATCTATATTCACAATAGAATACTCTCTCAAATGCAGGAAACCGATTTTCCGCACTCAGAGAACAAAATCTGAAAAATATAAAATATAGTTGCATTTTTGTTTGCCTTCGTTTTCATCCATAGAATACTCAGAATCCAGGAAATGAATCTTCCTCTAACAAAGAGCCTCCCTTATCATCCATATTCACCAACAGAACATTCTTCCAAATTCATGTAATGAACCTTTCTTTCACAGAGAGCAAAATCGAAAGAATAGAAAATAGTTTCCTTCCAGGAAACGGATGTGTCACTCTCAGAGAAAAACGCATGTGCTACTCTCAGATAACCTTCTGTTTTCCTTCATTTTCATTCATATTCATCAACGGATTACTCTTCCAAATGCACAAGATGGATCATCCTCTCACAGAAAGCAAAAACGAGGAACTAGAAATACGGGTTTCTTTGCCTTCTTTTACATTCTTCTTCACCAATCGAATACTTACAGATCCTTATATTTTAATTAAATCTCTCAACGTAGCTGGGGTTGATTGAAAAATTAAAAAAAAAGTAAAATAATCGTTCTTTCTTAGCACAGTGCTAAATAATCTAAACAAAATAAGACCCGTGAAGAGATCATACATAGCCTTAAGTTAGGTAAGGTTAAAATGTCGATCCTAAGAAGGATCTCACTTAGACAACTTAGACGCCGGTCAGAATGATAGCCTTTTAAGGCGTTTCTCACTAATATCTATTTGGAATTCCTTGGAAAATGAGGAACAATAACGTTTGCGACCAGTTGGTGACTCTTCGCATTCTTGTTCATAGCAAAACTTTTAAATCAGGGGTGCCCAACATGTCTAAAGTACAGACGTGCTTATCAAAAACAATAAAAATACCATTAAACCCTCTTCTTAAATGCAAAAACATCATGTTTTTGTTGTAACCAAAATAAGTAGTGACACTCGGATACAAAAAAGAACAACTTAATTGAGGACCACTGACAATTAACACCCAAAAAATCGTTTTATTACTAAATCCCTTACGTTTACTAATTTCTATGTAATCCACCTACCCTCAATTGTTTCCAAGTATTTTTCTATTATTAGCCACATGCTGTAAGAAAGGGTAACACCAAAAACGTAGTTACGAAATTCCAAAAAAAAACAAAAACAATAATTTAAGGCGGTACTTTTAGCGAAAATTATTTTTCCCGCCCACCTTACGCAAGCATTTTACCTGCTCAAGGCTAACCAACCTTTTTGCACAGACTAATCTCAGCTAACTCTTTAGTTTTATAAATAAACTCAATCAACGCGCACCAAAACCCAAAGTAGTGCAATTTCAAAACTATAAAAGACGAGCAATATTCTTAAATTTGTGGCAGTCTGCATTTGTTCTTACAACATCTACAGCACAAAGATTTTATTAGGAGCAGCGCGCTAAGATGGGTAGCATACGTAAAGCGCGTATACCGGGTTTCGTTTGTCGCTTATGCACCGCACTGAGCCGCGTCGTAGTCCATATATTTGGTGATCGCGGCACGAAATTGGAGTTAGTGAAAAAAATTTTCAATTACACGCCAATTAAAATATCACCACACGATGCATTGCCGAAGACAATTTGCCTAAAGTGTCTCAATAAGGTGGAAAATAATTACGCGCTCATGAGACGTATGACGCACATAAACTGGCTGTTACGCGTGAGTCATAGACGTCCATACCTGAAACCCTTGCCGCATAGATATAGCTGGTGAGCATACTTTGACGACTTTGCTCATGATAACGTATATGGAAATGGAAAAAATTTATTGCAAAATGAAAAAAATATGTTCCAACGAGCCCAGGACACTACAACAACTGAAAGATCAAAGACCATAGAAGAACAGAACAAATTATAAAAAACAAAATCAATGACCATTGAAAGGCGGATTAAACTATAGAAAAATCAACAATCATAGAAAGACAGAATAAAGTGCAGAAAAAAATCAACAACCACAGAAGCACGTATTAAACTACAAAAAAATTAAACACAAACAAAAACGAAATTTTATTTCAAAAACATTTTTAATATTTTATTTATTTTTTTTATATGTAATTCAAATCATTGTTTTAAAAGTTCAAAAAATAAATTAATATAATACAATAAAAAGTGGGTTCGTAAAATTTAAGTTTTTAGCGGAGTCTTCTATTTTTCAAAAAAATTTTATTGGCAACCTGTAGGGAATGTGTTGTGTGGTTATAAAGTTCTCGAATTTTCTTTCGGAGGTTTTTCAGAAAACTTCTGCTAAAAGGCATACATACTATATGTATACAAAAATATATTAATATAAACATTTTTCTGCTCTGTTACTAGATCGCTATCTAGCATTGAAAGTCTCCTTTACTATTTCAATAAACTACTCATTCTCTCAAAACGCTCACCAAGTGACCAAAGTCTAGTGATTCTGGCAACCAATAGACTCAACTAAATACACGAATCTGTCTACAGACTATTGTCTAACATCACTTGCTTTGCCATCAGATTATTGAATAAAAAATTTTGGCTTGTTTAATCCAGCCAAACTTAAGGGTTGTATACAGTTAGAAGGCCGAAAAAAACGAATTTTCTAGAATTTTTTCTGAGAAAACTTTTAAATTTATTTATCCAAAAATTTGTGCGCATATTAGGTGTCTTTTAACTGAATTTTAAGACTTAGCATTAGTAAAAATATTTATTTGGAAAGGAACTACAGCTGATCTCCGGAAGCTCCTCTCAAAAAAGGCGTTTTGCGGTGACCATTATGTTTCTGATCCTCTGATCATTATTATTGCCGTTGATAGATGAATGTGGTGAGACTCCTTGTTAAAGAGGTAGAAATTGTTATATATCTGACAAAAAAAACTACAGGGAAATTTTATGAAGGTTTTAAATATATTTATTGAGAATATGTATTTCACTATGCCGATTATGAGTATTCCATATCGACACTGACTTACTATCCACTTACTTACACTTTCTGTATTAAACGGATTGTATGATCTGATTTTTAAATGAGGATATTGAGAGCTCAAAGGTTTCTGATGAAATTGTAACTCCTTGCTATTTTCTCTAAAAAGTCATCGATGCTCTCACAGAGAGTTTAATGCCACTCATCTATCGCAATCGATGAGTTCTATAAATCTAATAGAGCATTTTTTGCGAGAATCGTTATTAGAGCGGTTACAAATAGGTATATCTCTGTTAAGAAATTACAGGAAAATTATATCAAGGTATATATTTATCGGGTATATATAACTCTACATCCCGATTGTGAGGGTTCCAAATAGGCATCGACATACTAGCCACCCTGAAGATACTCTTTCACTATTCTACATTGATGATATTGGCACAGATCAAAGTGCAATATCTGAATTTTAAATGAGGATATCGGGAAGCCCAAAGACTTTTGATGAAAACGCTGACAATTATTTTATTGCAAGTGCTTGGGAATAACTATTATTTTAGTATATTAAGCGACTAACAACTAAGAACCATGTCTTTTGAATCTAAAAATGCAAAATAAATGCAAGTAAAGTGCAACAAAGTTTTTAACTGAACATACTTGTATAATAAATAAATTAAAATAAAACCAGCTGCCAGCGACTCAACCATCAAAATCGCTACAGTTACTCGCCAGAGACGCAGCGGAGCGCAAAATTTCACTCACACGCCGCAAATATGTTGCAATTATATGAATACATACATACAAAAAATACATAAATAAATTGTATATGTAGCCAACACTAAGTACTTGTATGTGTTTGTGCATTTGTAGCCTAGCAGCCAGAGCTGTGAGCTACTTGTGCGTATCTGCATACAAGCGTTAAGTAATTTTCTGCCTTTTAAGACATCAAAAGGATATTAGCAAAAAGCATTCACATTGGCAAAAGGTAAAGAGTACGAGTATTTATATGGAGACCAAGTACCCACTTGAGTTTATGCGTGAGAGCTTACTTTCGTAGGTATATTTGTATTTGCCAGTGTGTGTCTGCGTGTTTGTGTACGGAAATATTTAGGACATGTGCAGTAAAAGTAGAAATACAAGTATAACAAGTGGAAAAGCAACAATAACAAAGCAAAATATATGTAAACCAGAGTCTATTTATTTATGTAGAAGAGCGTCGTAGAAAATGCGGCAAATATTAAGTTATATAAGTAAATAAGAGATGGTAGGTTAAAGGGTATTTTTGTATTTATTAAGAATCATTTTGATTTATTTTTCTTTGAAAAGCAAAAATAACAAAAAAGTAAATATGATGAAAAATAATGTTGAAAAAATAAATAAATAATTTTGGAGCCACATTCATACAAATTCAACTTAGATTTTAGGGAACAATTTCTACCTATTTTTTAGGAATATTATATAGAACAATATTACAACAAGACAAAATGTTAAATTTGCAACGAAGCAAGTTGCAAAGTGCATTTTTTATAGCATAAAGGGGTAGTCAAATATCTTTATCTTGATTTTGATAGTTCAGTTTATATGGCACCTGTATGCTATAGTGGTCCGATTTGAACAATTTCATCGGAGAATATAGTCTTACATTTGATAATAGTATATGCCAAATTTTGTGCCGATAACTTGCCAAATAAAAAAGTTGTCCATACAAGGAGTTGAATTCGATCGGTGAGTTTGCTTGACAGCTATATGTTATAGATGTCCGATCTTATAAATTTCTTCGGATCTTAAATTATTTTCTTGGCAAATAATTCCTAATACGTTTCGTGAAGATATCTCGTGAAATGACAAAGTTTGCTATGCAAAAACTTATTATTGATCAGTCAGTTTGTATGGCAGCTATGTGCTATAGTGATGCGATCTGAACAAGTTCTTCGAAGATTGCATAATTGTTTTAGAAAATAGCCCGTGATAAATTTCGTGAAGATATCTTATCAAATGAAGCAGTTTCCCATACAAGAACTTTATTCACAACGTTCAGTTTGTATAACAGCTATATGTTATAGATGTCTGATGTAAATAATTTCATCAGATATTACATGATTGCCTTGGGCCATAATCAACGCCATATTTCTTGAAGATATCTCGTCAAATGAAAAAGTTTTCCATACAAGCACTTGACTCTGATCGTTCAGTTTGTATGGGCAGCTATATGCTATAGTCAACCGATCTGAACAATTTCTTCGGAGATTACATTGTTGCCTTAGAAAACATTCTATACCAAATTTCGTGAATATATCTTATCAAATGTGAAAGTTTTCCCTACAAGAACTTGATTCCGATTGTTCAGTTTGTATGGCAGCTATATGTTATAGTGGTCCGATATCGGCAGTTCCGACAAATGAGCAGCTTCTTGAAGAGAAAAGGACATGTGCAAAATTTCAGATCGTTAACTCAAACGCTGAAGGACTATTTCGCTTATTTACAGACAGGCAAACGCACATGGCTATATGGACTGAACTCGTCGCGTTGATCATGTATACATACATATGTACATATGTATACCTTATAGGGTCTCCAACGTTTCCATTGCCACATCGTGGCAAACTAAGTATACCCTTCAACTTATTTACATAAGTATTTTAGTAAATCTGAAATAAATGAAAAATTCATTTAATATAAAATTGTAATTAAAAAAATATTTAATTAAAAAAATATTTAACTTTTAATAAAAAGATATTTAATTTTTAATAATAAAAACAATTTAATTTTTAATAAAAAAATATTTAAAAAATTTTATTTTTTTTTTTAATAAAAAATATTTAATTTTTAATAAAAAAAAATATTTGATTTGCAATAAAAAAAAAATCAATTTTTTAATAAAAATATTATTAATAAAAAAAATGTTTAAATTTTAATATCAAAAATAAAGTAAATAATTTTCCACAAATAATTGGTGCCACTCTAATAATATCTATCATCTAACGCACCCTGTAAGCACTGCATGCGTTTATTTTCATATGAAGTGTGAAAGTTTAATGAAAATAAATGGTTTTAATTGCAAAATCTGCTACAAGCCTACTTAGCGCAGCGCTTACAGTTGCCATATCAACTACTTTATCATAATGCTTTGCCAAGGAAACTGACTTTTGTTGCGCTTTAAGTAGACCTACATGTTGGCCATATGCTCCTTATGTACTTACTTACATTTATTTGAGTAATTTTAAAAGCAACAAAACACAGTTATGCATATCTCTGTATATATTACTCCGTATATGTAAGTATATGTATGTATATGTGTGTGTGGCTATGTTTGTGTATGTGTGCGTATGCAAAAATTAAGCATATTTTCTTGCGTCCCTACGCCTTTGGTAATTGTGGTTTGTCTTGCGGCAGCGTTACTTGCTTAATGGACAAAGTTGTAGCATAACGGCAGGCGCATATTTACATTACACCAGCAACGCTTAATATTTAGAGTTATATTTGTTCTCTGCCGACTGCTGCTTTTAACCCTTGCAAAAAAAAATATTGTTTATATTATGCAAATTGTTAGTTATGTTGTTGCTGTTGTTGTTGGTGAAATTACTTTGCCATTGGCTATATTTGCTTTTATTTAAATACATATGTGTGTGTGTGAGTCAATAAATATAAATTTCTGTCTGTGAATCTTTTATGCGTTAAACTATCGTTAGCAGCGAACGGAAGCTATTCTAGCAAACCGTAAGCCATCAGCCAACGACAACAACAATAAACAACCGCTAGCTAACCAGTATCATGCAGCAATAACTGTGTAGTTGCCTTAGCAGCAGCAGCATTGATAGCACGCTACGTAGCCACAGCTAACACACACACATACATACAGATACACTTATATAAGTAAACACACAGTTAATGAATAATTAATTTTTATTATGCAGTAGTTGTAGTTTAAATATGCACATTTGTAAGTAAGTAACTATTTTAGGAAAGTCTTCGCCGTTGCGGCTCTAAAATTGCCCCAAGTCTGCGCAAGCAGGCACACCCATATACATACACATACACCCATTTATATATAGGAAATGTCCTTACTTGCATATGTACCATAAGGAAGCGGAAGCTTTGAAGTTTGCTGCTATTGCTTGCCTCGTTGCTGGCTGCGGCTGTGCGGTTGCTAGTGGTTTTAGCAAATATGCAAGTCGCAGATTAATTTCATCTTAAAATAGCAGTTAGGTCGTGTAATGAATACACATTGGATAAATTAAATTAAAGAATTCCAAGCAACACACATTGAAATTCATAACTCATCTTCAAGTAGTTGATAGTCTTGTTTGTCTTGTTGTAATGTAGTAAAGTGATTTTTTGCATAAATTTCAAAAATAGTTCATGAAAGCTATATAAAAGCGGTGTTGCTGTTTCTTTATTTATTTTTATTCTAAATGGTATTTTCAAACACAATTCCACAATTTGTACTACTAATTCATAAAAACCGCGTTATTACAGCTGTTTTAGCTAATAGGCTAATTTCAACTAATAACCACTCTTCAAATACCGGATGTTTGGAAGAGTGGCCTCCCTTGGAAACCTGTGAAAACCGCCTACAAAGGGTAATCCTATCGTCCGATCACCCTCTTCTCCCCAGTAGTGAAGACACTAGAGGCCTTGCTACTCCCGACCTTCACGCACCGCCTGAGGCTAGTAAATCATCAGCATGGCTTCCGAAAAGTGCGCAGCACCACCAAAGCACTTAGCGTCATAAACGCTCAGATAGTTTTGGGCCCCAATCAAAACCTCCCTGCGAGAGGACGATCCTCGAAGCGTTGGACTTGTCAAAAGCTTTTTACACGCCACGCTACTTAGGACATCGAAAAATCTACGCTCCCTCCAGGACTGAAGTGGTGGACTATGAACTACCTGAACGGTCGACAGTTTCCGCACTGTTTCAAGGTAAAAACTCTAATTTGAGAAGAAGGGGTACCGCGACCATATTCACAAACTGGACGAAGGGGAACCGACTTGACCTTAATATTACAGTTGATGGCGTTAAAATTCCGACTGTCAATAACCCTAAGAATTTAGGTGTGACACTCGACCGGCAGTGTTCCTTCACTTCTCACACGACGGCGATTATTGCCAAAATTCAGATTTCAAAAGAAAACTTTGTTGGCTACATGCAAGGCAATTTTCCGACCTGCTCTTAAATATGCCCCACTAATATGGTCTGCTGGATACAGTGTAACGCAGACTAGGAAGCCTCAGACATGTCAGAACGCTGCACTCCGGACTATGCCCACTGACTGCCTTTCACAGTGGAGCCATAAACACCTTTACCGACTCCCCCTCAATGTATAGCGTACTTGGAGCCAAACCACCACGCACTAGAGATGAAAAGTTCGAATTGCCGCGAGAATTGAGAGTAACCTTTGCGCAATTTCGTTCAGGATACTGTAGCAAGTTAAACTCCTACTTTTCCAGAATGTCGGGCCGACATATCAAATATATGTCCAGCATGCAACGATTCCCCGCATGACTCTAACCAGCTCTTTGCATGCCACAGTTATTCCTACACATCTGACAACTTCTCCCTATGGTCAGACCACGTCGAAACAGCACGTTTCCTGGGCCTACCGTTGGATGACCTCGGCGACAACTTATCTGAAACTTACCACCAAAATATAAATTTTTAGTATAAACCTCAGCCTCTAGCTCTAAAAATAAAGATAAAGGTAAAGCTGGAGATAAAGATAAAGATAAAGATAAAGATAAAGATAAAGATAAAGATAAAGATAAAGATAAAGATAAAGATAGAGATAAAGATAAAGATAAAGATAAAGATAAAGATAAAGATAAAGATAAAGATAAAGATAAAGATAAAGATAAAGATAAAGATAAAGATAAAGATAAAGATAAAGATAAAGATAAAGATAAAGATAAAGATAAAGATAAAGATAAAGATAAAGATAAAGATAAAGATAAAGATAAAGATAAAGATAAAGATAACGTTAAAGATAAAGAGATAAAGATAAAGATAAAGATAAAGATAGAAACAGAGATGGAGATAGAGATAGAGATAGAGATTGAAATAGAGATAAGGGTTAAGAAAAGTTGCAATCTACTATATAAGTGTTTGTAAAACTTGTATAAATTAAATTCCAAACAAATTAAATTTATTTATTAAAATTTAAATTCATTTTTGAATCGTATTTAATAATTTATTTTTCTTTCTTTCCAGATGTAAGTACTGCGCCATTAATATTCAATTCTACATTGCTCGATATTTGCTTAAAAATTATCAAAGGTATGTCTATAAAAAATTTCGACTAGGCAATGATTTTACAAAATGATATAGAATATGGTTATTCGCTTTTGAGTCACGTGTGTTGCTAATAATATCTTTTGGTCCACGATTTAATTTGAAATCCGAATACGGAGGTTCTATGACATGACTTAGAACACTAATACTCAGATATCCTTTATTCAGACTCACAATTTACAAATTATATAATATGAAATCAGCCAGAGTTGTAATTTTTGCCGATTTCTAATAATTTTACTTTTCATAAAAATTTTTGGTAGCTAAAATTAAATGTAATCAACATTGAGTCTGTAAGTTATATCCTTAAAAGAGAGAGAGATCTTTTAGGTCTACAAGATATTGAACCTTAGAGATAGCAAAAGTGTAAGCATTGATGGGGTCGCTGGTCTTATAGATTTTGTAAAGAGTTCTGCTCTTTTTACTTAGAATTCGATAACTCAATCAAAAACTGTCTGGCTTCAAAAGCTCTCAATGTCAAGGAGATTATTAAAACAAAAGGTGGGGTTATTAGGTCAGCAATGCTAACCATGAATACGTGAACAGTTGAGGAGAAGTAGTAAAGATGATGCATTAATATTTCTACATGCCAAAATCGGAGCAAAATGCTGCTTCACCGCTGGGATATTCTACTCTGATACTCCATATAATATATGTACTACCGATACTGTACAGAAATTTGGGGTAAAATATCTCAGTTCAACCCTCTGAGTTTTTTAGAACCTCATGACAAAAATTTCAACTTTTATGCACACAAAAAAACGCTTTTTAATCAAGCGATTTCCCCCAGGGCTTATTTACGAAAACCGTAAAAAGTTTGAAACATTTATCGCATATTTTTTTAAGTCTTCCTCTAACCATACAACCACATATATATAATACATCGCCGGGATTTCGTATGTTGCATTCACTTAAGTTGATCACCACGAAGCGCAAGCTAAGCACTTCCTTGAAGATACCCCTAACGACAGTGTTGCACACACACTTGCAACACATGTTTAGCAAAGCTTAACTGCTAATGACGCCAAGGGGCATGCTGCCACACACACACACGCATACATGCTTTAAGCAGGAGTAAATACCGGATATAGTTGGAAGGATATAAAGCGAATTGATGCTTAATACAGCAGACATCATGCAGACAGCAAAAAATGCAAACAAAATGCAAAAACACACACACACATGTACACGCGCGAAGGCGCTTGTTTGTGCACCTTATTCAAAATTGTGGCAGCAACGTCTAACTTGCGACGCAAGCAGCATCAAATCAGCAGTCAAGCGCGCGCACATCAAATAAACAGCGGTAAATGCAACAGCAACAACAATAACAACGGCACGAGTGGCTTGCAAGAGCGGCAAAACAATATGAACAATGGCAGTGAGTTGCAAAAAATGCGAAAACTTTGCAGACGACGGCGACGATGACGACGACCATTGCGCAGCAAGTTGACAGCAAAGACGCTGACGACTAACTAAGCACAAACAAGTTGGCAGCGTCAGGCGCAACAGACGCTCGCGGTGGCAGGTGAGCGGTTCAAGAAAAAACTGTTGTTCTTGTTGCTGCCGGTTACTGCAATTGCTGTTGTTGAAGCTGCTGTCGCTGCTGCTGCTATTGGTGGTGTCGTTTCCGCTGTTGTGGCAGGTAATGTTGCCACACGGCTGCTGTGAGTGTTTAACTTTGTTGCAGTGGCGCACCTTTGCTTGCAGGGGTTCGTCGTACAAGTTTGCGGCTGCAGTTCGTCTGCTACTTGTCTGCGGCTGGTTTTTTGCGCACTCAGCGTTCCCGTTGCTGCTTCACCTGCAGCGGCACGAAGTTTGATCCGGTAAGTGATGTCACGGCGGTTTTGCTTTTGTTTTTGCTTTCAATGGGCATCCCAGGAATTTTTCACTTCAGCCGCTGATTACTCTTATGCTTGGTGGTGGTATGGAAGCGCCTGTTTCAATGTGTGTAAGCTCTGCTCGATTTCCATGTGTTGGATGGCTCGTGTGGAAAATTTCTTAAGTTTTCGCATACTATTCTGTAGTAGTCTTATGATTCACTTTGTGGTTTAACTTTGTCTTTATAAACGAAAGTGATGGTAATCCAAGAAATCACTTGTCGATTTCATAAACTTGCTTTTGGCTTTATACTGTTTCAACAACACTAACACACTTCAGAAAACTATTTCTGGCAATACTCAGCATTATTTGTTCATTCCATTCCTTAACAGCCCATTTAGATCTATTCTTGTCAGTCTTGAGGCTTAAAATGGCATCGACAAAGACTTCAGCTTTTAAGATATCTCAGTTAGAAAAGCCCTAACCAATTGCTTACTGGTTAATCCGAAATATATGGCACCACCTTTCTGCAGAGACACAAAAACCGATTCCCGATTGGCCTAGTAGTCGAAGAAGTCCGAATCAAGTAATCTTATTCCCTCTCTAACGATTTTCTCATTTCACCAATAGTTTCTGAGCTAGTCTGAGAAAGATTTTTAATCTCGTAAAGGAATCATTCTGCAAAAACGCATTTTTAATAATGTCTATTTGCTAGGAGGTCCCTCTTACAGAAGAGGTCAACCAATTTTTTTCTAACTCTCTTTTAAAATAATATTATTGTTGATACAAAATTTTTTTGATCGACGATAACTCAAGTTCGGACAGAAAGTTAATTTTAATATTACCAGTAACTAGTCTCCGTTAATATAATGTAGTGGTTCATTCAAAACTGTTTTTGATCGAGGATAACTCGAGTTCGGATAGAAAGTGTATTTTGATATTGCCGGTAACTAGGTTTCATTTCCTGGAAAAATACCAATTAGTAATATGAATTCTCTCTCTGAACTATTAATTGTTTTGAAAGGAATCCAAACCCGCATTTTTAATAAGTTCTATTAGAGAAGAGGTCCCTCGTGCAGAACAGGTCAATACAATATTTTCAAACTTTCCCTTAACATAATGTAATGAGTAATTCAAAACTGTTTAGGACTTCTTTGCTTCTGGTAAGTTTTATTTGTTAGGAAAGTACCTGCTAGCGAAAAAATTGTTAAGTAATACAAATTAATCTCCAGAATTACTTAACCTCACTGTAGATCCAGGACGACAATCATAGAACTATCAATTCTTCAAGTAGACTATAGGTCTCTTGCCATGATAATACTTATTTCACTACTTCTCATCCTAATATTTTTATTTATGATTTCTTATGCATCACCAGCTCATTGTCCGACTGTCTATCGGCACTAACAGACCGACATGCTGGCATACGAAATGCTGCAGTGTGTGACAAACTGTGACTGAAATGCGCAAACTGCAGGCGAACGGGCAAAAAAGTGCAAAGCAGAGCAATAGCCGCATATCAGGAGCTCCAGTTACTCTAGCACATCTCTCTCTCCCCCAAAACCCGCTGAGATTTTTTATGCCATTAAGAGACTAGCATGCTATTTATATGGCCGTTGACATTTGTATGCAGCTTGTATTGTATTGGCTGTGTACTGGTGTTAGTATGTGTGTGTGGAGCACCAATGTCACCGCCAATCATCCATTCGAGTCGCCTGTGCGCCGCTCATCCAAGCAGTGAGACAGGCAGCCAGCCGCCCGATCGCATTTTGGCTAGACGCGTTTCGCATCGTTAATTTATTAACATTGCATTCAATGGATTTCTGTCGTAATAATACTGCAAAACAAAACAGCAACAACAACAAGCGGCATTGAATGCATTTTCATTGCTATTGATTTCATTTGTTATTATTTGCGCTGTTATTGTTGTTGTGTTCATTTTATTTCTGCCTCAATTTGTCAATTTATTCACACACCAAAATGAAAGTGGAAAAAATTGGCGTACAAGCAAACAGTCACTCAAAATAGTAGTGATACTTGCAAAGGGGGAAATCAATTCATTAGCATTGCTTGCATTGTAAATTTATGCAGATAAATATGCATGTGCGCATGTGTCTACTCTTTTATGTAAACATACATATATTTCGGTATGTCAGCATGACCGTTAAGTTGAGCTTTTGTTGCCCGTAAATAAACAGAAGCCCAAACCACAAGATAAGCAATCAAATTGTTGTATTCCAACAAAACAGAAGAATGGAATGGATTTTTGGTCGGACACACAAACAGTGTCTATCTATCAGTCAATTCAGGCATTTTCATTGATTTATCAGTGGTTTAAAAATATTATAGTTGGAGCTTGTAGCATACTGAATATCCTTAAACTCGAGTTTAAGAGGCGCAACTAGTGTGATATTTTTAAAAAATCGGTCTTTGAGTTTAGCTTTAAACGCGTTTTTCTCTAAAATACATTTTTCAAATTTGCTTGAGCGATTACTCACAGTTCCAAACAAATTCAATTTTTTCTGAATATTATGTACATACTTCTCAGTTTCTTGATCAAAATCTTACCAAAAATATACAAAATGTGCCCTTTTAATTTATTGTTTTTTTATGTTATTCATCAATTTTAAAATGCCAGTTTCTACGTATACATATATCCCTAAATATAGCCTCCTCGATGCACTAGACCCAGCAACCCTGCAGCTTCCTTAACCCATACTGATAACGTTGAAGTCGTACGACTGGTAAATAAGGTGAATGAGGCAATAGTTTGTAGCTTAATTTGAACAAAACCAAACCGATGCGTTGAAATGGTCGATGTAGATTCCAACGATCCCGGGTCCACTGTTTCGACTGCTTCTGGTACGCTTATGTGTTCCAGCGTTTCCATATTTCGTCGATGGACGAAACGCTACAGAGGCTCTATAGGAGCACTCAAATATTTTTCAAAGTTAAATATGACCTTTTATGTGCAATTCTCCAGGTAGATCCCGGAGATTCCAAATTCACAGTTTTAACTGTTTGTGTGTGTTCCTTGTTTCGTCGACGGTCACGAAACGATATAGAAGTTCCTTCGAAACGCTCTCAATTTTTTCATTAGTTAAATATGGCCATTTGTTCTGCAATGCGGCATCAAACTAGCCAAATAGTTTTGCATAGTTCGCTCCTGTGCTCGTTTTGTGCTTCTCCAGGTGGTTGGTGTAGATCCCAGCGATCCTACACCCACTGCTTCGATTGCTTCTTTGATGCTCATATATTCCAGTGGTTCCATTTTTCATCGACTGTCAAGAAACGATGAAGAAGCTTCTTCGGATTGATCTTAAATATTTTTCTTACTTAAAGGTGGTCGTTTTTCTGCAGTTCGGCGTAGAACCGGCCTTAATTTTACATTGTATAGCCTTGTAAGCATTTTGTTCTTCTTCAGGTAGTCGTTGTAGATCCCAGAGATACCAGATTCACTGTTTCGACTTTTCCTGCGAAGCTCATGTGTTCTAGTGTTTCCATGTTTCGTCGCCGGTCACGAATTCGATGCAAAATATTTTCCGAACGCTCTGAAAGAGTGTCAGACGCCAATGTGTAGTGGGTTATAATGGTGGCGCTTGCGTTCCAGTATCTTTCTCATGTCCAAAGTTCTTAGATGTTCAAAGTATAAATCAGGCAAAATTAGTTTTTTGATTCCACAATGATCATACAGCGCGTGAAGAATTCGGAAATTCAGCGTAATTCTGTTGAAAAAAGAACTCAGTGCCTTATATAAAGTCAAAAGAAAAGAAGCTTCTGTAGTTGGTTCTCAGCTATCGCCAAAATTGGACTGATCCAATTTGCTTACTTGTTTTATTTCTATTTCTAAAACTATGGTATCCCAGATTTTTTTGTCCCATCGGCTACCATACAATCCATGCTGCTGGCATCCGGTAAGATATTCAGTCATTGCTTGAACCCCGATCGAACGACGTATAACCATTGAATAAACTGAACCTTATGAGGGCGTAGGTATTCGTTAGCAGAGTTTTAGATACTGATTCCTTCTAGTAAGCGCTGAGAGAAAGCGTAAACATTAGTAATAATCTAAAGCTCTTAAATCTAAAAACTGAGTCTGTACTACTAACTCCTCAACTAACTCTTTGTGTTAAGTCCTAATAGCATAACACTTGCATTAAACACATAAAGAGCAATAATGCGTTAACCGTTATGCCAATCCAATCAAAATGCTCACGGCCTTTGTGTCTCCCATAAAATGTCTACGCCTTTACTTCGAAGATTTGCGGTTATATGGCGCTGCTCTAGACGCCAGACTAACGAATGTGCGTTGAAACGAAAAGTGGTTTGAGCTTTCTCCATGCATGCCAGCGACAAAGCCGACGTCTTGCAACCAATGTGGTGTGGGTGGAAAGCACCGAGTGCATGGTAATCAATTAAATTGATTAAATTGTGCACTTCTCAACATGTTATTGTGGTTAAATGAATCACATGCAACAGCACACACACACTCGCAATTAAATATTCACAAATTTACAACATAAACATTAATTTAGTGAACACACTTTTGCCACGAAAGGGAAGCACACAAATTAATTTTAGACACACGAACACCACAAAATCAACCTGAAAAGAAGTCAACTTGCACACACACAAACATATACATAACAAACAAGCACATCTACAACTTGCCACATGCCACACACACACATACCATTTCAGGCGAAATTACATATTTGTGGGCAGTTCGAAAGTAGAAATTTGCAATTTGCATTTAACTTCCTCATCTCGCCGCAATTGACCTTGCACTTGATGAATTCTACACAGACTTGAAAGCTTGCGGAAGCACTACCTCTACCCACATGCCGGCAGCCAGCGTCGTTGCAGTCAATTGCAACATTTCATAAGGGCGCCTGTGCAGCTGGTTGATGGTTTCGCATATTAAAAGTTGTTGTTGGTCAACCACTTTACGCTTTCTCGATATTAACACACAAGTCTGCAGCTTACCTGGCAACTCTATTATGCATATACAGTGAAGATATTTAATGCTATCTGTAAAGTGTATTCGAAATTGCTACACTGGCTTTAGCTACTTCCAAACGCACGCAAACTTACAAATACACACACACGTTGAAGCATTCAGCCATAATCTCTTTAACATACAAACTCACTTAGTCCCAACTCACTGCTTTTCACACACTCACATATACACACTTATTGCATGTTTCATGCAGCGCCTTTATGCAGCTCACCTGTCTTCTTTGTCCATTGGCCACTGTGTTGCCACTGTATATGAACTCTTATATCTACATACATGTATATGAAGTAAGCAAGGTAGCAGCTCTTCTTCGCCCTTGCAAGCTTTTCGCTCCTTTCTTTAAAGAAAAAGTTGTTTTTCTTGTTGTGCATTGGTCATACAAGTTCAGTCGTTTAACTCCCGCTTTGCATAGCAGCCCTTTCAGCACTCGAGTATTGTCAGTTGTCCTTTTAGCTCGGTCTACCTCACATTGCCATCAACTACTCTAGATTGTGCAGCTGTGACAGACACAGGGTGTGCCAATATGTAGATATGTTATGTTGATAAGCTAGGTTAGATTAAGATGTCGATCCAAAGAAAGAGCTCACTTAAACAGCTTGGAACGCCGGTTGGTTTTGGTGCCAAAAAGCTTACATATACTGGATCATCAGCCCTTACAGATCGATAAGCGCTTGAGTCCATCACAAATTTGTTAAGACGGCTAAAATTATTTTCGACTATGTCTTCTGTTTCGCTGAAGGCAAGATTATCGCACTGTTTCACCCTCGGTCTTGGAGAAGGAGAAAAGGAGAAAGTACCTATAGTGATATGTTGATAGTCTGAGTCCAGAATGAAACAATATCTGCCCGTAGTCAGGTGAAGAGTCAAAACTCCAGTTATTGTAGACTTAACTCCATTTATTCTAGACTTCAGTGCGTCCAGTATGCATCCTGAAAAAATAGCAATAGCCCTGCCAGAATCAAGTTTATTGCTGTTGACAATGCAGATTCAGACTCTCACTAGAAGCAAATTTATAGTATTAAGACAAAGACTTCTACGAATAACCCACTGATATGGCAAATAACCCTCAAAAGTTCACTAAGACTATTCATGCTTATAGTTTAGGTTAGGTTAAGTCACCCTGGTAGGCCAATAAGCCACGCATAGACTAGTTTTGGTCCTTTAATCCACGAGGTCCATGAGGTATAGTCATCCTTTAGAATACCTGCGCTTAACGCGAATTTTAACAGACTCTGCGGCCTCACTATCCATACTTCCTGCAGTGTAGCATACCGTGGAGATCCCAGGAGCTTACAACGTAGTCTTTTCAATGCGGGACAAGTGCACAAAAGATGCTCCATTTTTTCCCTAGTGCCTTGTTCTAGACTTTTAAGACTGCATGCTAATTCAAACGTCTACTCATCGGAGGTCATTATAGCCATCAAACGACATACATACATATGTATGTATATTTTTTTCTATAGTGGCTAAGCGCAATTCCAGGCCTGTTTTATGACACATATTCATTAACAACCACAGTCTTTTGGGCACATTGACAGTAAATAACTCCAAAATTGCTCGATTGATAGTTATTTACCTAGATTTTGACAGTCACTGTAATGTAGAAACATTCAACTCAAAAGTGATCTCTTCTATAATAACAATTACACCTCGCAGGTCAGTTCTTGAAATCAAAGAAACGGCGTCTACCCAAACTTCATTCACTTTATGCAAACCCGGCGCCGTTCTTTTTGATACACCCTTTACTTCAAGTAATATCTCTCAATAACAGCAAGTTTTCTATAGCCAGTGGAAGTAGTATCGCTGTTGCAACGCATTCCTACTTTAGTCACTGGCTCGCCAATGCAGCATAAACATTGACTGTCCGCCTTTTGTATTCACAGCATTTCTTATCACTGCTTCGTCCCTTTGAACTCACTCACACTCACTTCGCAAATAAACTTCAAAGTGTTTCATATGGGAATTAATATAATCAGTTGCAAATTCATTAAATATGCAAGAGGTGAGAAGGCACACATGCGGGCGGTAAGAATGCAATAGGTGTGGTGGCGAATATAGCAATTTTTGTTGAAGTGAGTTCAAGCTAGTTGCTACAGTCAAAGCTGATTAAGCACTCATGGCATTGGAAGGAGCGTGTAGCAATTGATTGATGTGATTTATCTTAACGCAGATAGCATGAATATAATTGTTCTTGCAAACCAGATTGTCACCCGAAAAGGTGTGGTGGAAGGCGGGCGATTATGTGATTAAATGAGTGAAGAAATTAGTTTCGCATGCAATTCGCGTAAAAAATTAATCTTCCATTGCCAAACCCTAGACTGGCTACTTTCTCGTATTGTTTAGAAGTTTTCGTTTAAAAATAATTTCATATAATATTTTTTTTTCATAAGTTTTCGAAGGAAATTATAAATTGATAAATATAATTCTTCCTAAAGAATTTTAGAACTAGTTTTATTGAGCAAGTTTTATTACACAGATGAATATAATATTTAATTTTGCTACTCAAATTTACTCCTCCGACATTTTTATAATAAATTCTTAAATTTTTTCTCCAACATAGACTTATGTTATGCATTGAAGCATGAGTTTCAAATACTCAGGTGTTCACTTCGACTTACTTCGGCCCTTCAATGACCTACGGATTTTTTAAACATTCATTCTCAATTTGCTGAAAAGAAAGGATTTTTATCTGGAGATAACTTCGAAATCCAAACACAGAAGTCTTTGAAAGTCTTCGAAGGAATATTTGTATAAAAATGTATAATAAAAGTTGTGAAACTTTATAATATAGGGAAATGTTGGCATATACTTGAGAGCTGTAGTCAAATTTATTCTTTATTAATTTTCTACCTAGTCTAAGCTTAATACCAGGATGCCATGTGGAATTTAAATTATTTGAATGAGTTCCTGGAAGTATTTATAACCTTTCTGATTGATCTCTTCTAAATAAAAATCTCAAAAATCTTAATTTTCACACAAGCTTGAAAAGACCTTCAAAGTAATCATATCTGCCATTAAAAAATGAGAAACCATTTTTTGCCGTTTCCTAGGTAAACAAACTCTGCTACCTGATGGTTTATCCAGTGACCAAATGTACAAGTCGTATATGATTTTATCCTGCCTTTGACTTTTAGAGAAAATACAAGTTTTTATTATATCGAACATTCCAGAACATAAAATCTCTCCCTAGCTTCACATCTCTCTTTATCTACGCTCTTCTCTCTACGCTCAAAATCTCTCCTACTGCTTATCCCTCTTTCTCTACACGCTTCTCAGCTGTTGTCCTCTCATATGTATAAAAAGGACGAACATAGCTTAGAATCTTTCCTACCTAGAGGGATGATCATCTTTCTCTACACCTTTCTCAGCTGCTGTCCTATCATATAGTATAAAAACGTATTGAGCTCGCTGTCGATTCATTAGTTCGAATTCTGTGTTAAGCGTTAGCTATAGCTGAAAACAACAATTTTCTATTAAACGAAATATAAAAAATTAAACCAAAATGAAATTGACAAAAATATTTGCTGAAAATGTGAATAACGTGAAGTATCCCTTATGGATTTTTGATGGTATATACAGCGAAGCTCCGTTGCCAGAGGATGAGGATGTGCAGGACAAAGAGAGCAAAGCCTAAAGGACTTAAGCTCAAAAAAGAGCTACGTCATGTATTTGCGGAGCCATTGGAACACAAAAATATTTAAGTAACAAAATTTGTATGTTGATCGTAATCCAAAGCTATGGAATTTCGAAAATAAATGAATTCTTAAAACAAAAATTTAAATATTTTGTTTTGTGATTGGCAGTGGGTATTCTAGTCGAGAGGCTTGAATTTCGAGCGTTTTTTTAGCAATTGATAAAAAGCCTTAGATATTTTTGCTAACAATTCTATATCATTTTCAAATTTATATTTAAAAAGGACACAAATTAAAAAAAATTAATTAAAGCGTTTTGTCAGTGGAAAAAAAGCTGTGTTCTCAACGCCATTATTTCTACTTTTCTTGAAATGTCGCTGTAGCAAGAGGTAACAAAACTGAAATTTCTTCCATAAAATGGCGGCTACTCGTAAAGAATGATCACACTTTTTTCGTATTTTTTAGGGATATATTTTTGAATATCCAAAGTATGGAATCATGAAAAGAAATTTAATTTTCAAATAATACTTTTTTTCAGTAAAAAAAGGTAGCAACCCTATTATATATGAGTGGCAACTCTATCACAAGATTTACTTAAATTCGTGCTCTTTTCAACACTACAAATTTTAACTTTTTATTATACACATTAAATTTTTATTTAAAGTTAGGTGGCAAGCCTATTACATATGGTGGCAACCGTATCACAAAATTTCTTTAAATTTGCCAACACTTCATATTTTAACCTTTTATTATGCAAATTAAGTTTTTAGTTTAGGTAAGGTGGCAACCCTATTATAAATGAGTGGCAACCCTATCACAAAATTTACTTAAATTCGCACTGTTATCAATACTACAAATTTTTACTTATTATGCAAATCAAATATTTTTTTTTAAGTTAGGTGGCAACACTAATTCAAAAGCACTTCGTATATTACAATCTCTTATAGTGCCTATTATTTTTTGGTTTGCTACATATATTTTTTAATGTTGGCTAGCACCTAAATTAGTCAAAACTTGATCAAGAGCTTGTAGATATTCAAAATTCCATCATTTTAGTTATTAGTTATTAGAGGTTTCTTACAAATTATGTCTTAAAGCTGCTGAATCGAGTACAATGAGTACAACAATGGCTTAAGCGCAACCGAGTTTTGATCCCCTTTTCCACCTTCCAAGCATTTGTTGCATACTTCTTGGCGTTTCTTTAAACAATAGTCATATTTCAATTTCAAAAACAAACAAACGCTTTCTCGTGTTAAATATTTAACTTTCTTTATTAATATGCTGATAAAAACTCACAACTAAAGCAACAAGTCAAATAATTTACTTACATAGCAAACTGAAGCTACTAACCTGCTACCCATACACTTAGCAAATACCTGAGCACAATTTATGTAACTAGATAAACTTGTTTGTCTCAACATCAACTAAACACATTTTATTGTGGCAAGTACAAACAAGCACACAGATATATTACCTGCGATATGCAGTTTCCCTAACTATGGATGAGTGCACAGCCAACGTAGAAATCATGGCGCAGCACTAGCAGCAACGTGGCAGCGCAGAAACCGTCAGATACCGCTGGTAATTACCAGCTAAGATAAATACAAAATAGCGTAAAAACGTGGCATTAATCAACACAGAGTAAATGTGAAGCAAGCGTGCCGCTTTCTTGCTTACAACTCAACGTTGGTATATAGTATGCAGTTTGACGGGGCGTATACGTAACATACACCCACAGAGCGAAATTGAACTAAATGTAGTTTGCGGAAAATAAACTAAATAAAAGTGTTGGCAGGCAAGTAGGTGTGCAGCATAACAGTGCGGCGGCTGGACGGGCAGGACGTGCAGCGCCAAGCGGGAAATCGGACAATACATTTCAGCTGTGGCAGCAAAGACACGTGGCTGGCGAGCGCATAACTTGTTTTGCTTTCACTTTTTTCAATTCCTTTTTTAATTTCTTGCTTTCCTTATTTCGTTTACAAGTTACAAGTTTAGTGTAAATAAGTAGTTTTTCATGCTGCTCCAGCTGCTGGCGCTGCTTTCTCGACTTGTTTACAAGCAAGTTTCGCAGTAAGTCAACTACATGTGTGTTTACACAAAACAAGCGCAAACACATACATATACATATGTATATACATGATATTGTCTGTATGCTGTGTACTGTTTATCTTGCCCCTGTTTTCTTTAAATCGCAGTTATTTCTTTACTTTGCTTGTAATTTCAGCTCATCGAAATGTGTGTTGCCGCCCGCATCGCTTACCTTTTCGCCAAAGAAAACTATCATCTATTGCTAATTTGCTTTTATGTGTGTGTGTATGCAGTACTGTGTCTTCACGGTAAACCGTATTTCCAGTACACTGGTTCGACAACAGTTTTGTTTGTGTTGCAACTTATACAAGTCGCTGCACTACAATTAAGTGTGGTTCTTCGAAAATTGCGTTTATTATCCTTGGCACACATCCGGCTTCGGCTAGGAGTATGTACAAGTAGACAAGTGTATATGTATATATATATGTATGTTTGGCAAGTTGGCAGAGTTTTGTTTACTTTGCCTGCATCGCATATGAAAATCACGGTAATTAAAAAGTTTTTACCTTTTTGTTGGTGTTTCAGTGTTGTTGTTATTTTGCTGTGTAGGATAAATGCATATACAAAAATTTTTGGTTGGCAGCATTAGTGAACTTTTTCGTTACCCCCCATATGCATAACTAGAAAATTGTTGGTCGGAGGGAGCGTGCGTTTCTTCGATACTCCCCTAAATATGCTTTTTGTGGCAAATTAGTAAATAAATTAGTTGGCAACTTTAATGTCTGCATAGTGTTTGGGAAAATGTACATATGTATGCTTATTACGAAAATAGCTGATGTGCGTAGAAGAGTTGTATTGCTGCGGCTAATTAACTGTAATTTTGTCTCCACCCATTTCGTTGACCACAATATTTCATTTGAAACAATTAATTCAATTAAAAGTTAGTAACACAATGGTGGCAGGGGAATGACGGATTTAATTAAAAAATCATTAGAAGTAAGGTAGTTATCGATTTACTTCAAAGAAAATATGTTGAGTTTGTTACTGTATAGTTTTCTTGGAAGAACGAAAAGGTTTTCTTGGAACAATCTGCTTTCCAGCCAAAAAAGTTGCTTTATGACCTGCTCTGTGGAGCCAATTTGAGCGTAATTTAAACATATGAATATTGCCTTCTGTCAGTTATTTCTCGTTTATCTCGTCACGTCTCGATCGGCGTAAATACTTTATAGAAAATCTTCTTCGATCTGTTCACCATTCGACTGTACTCTCACAGAAAGTCTGCTTCGTTTTACTATAAAATAATCAATACTTCAAGTATTTACCATTAAAATCTAAGCCACATTTCCAAAAGACAATTTTTTCCAAAGAAACTGCTACTGGGAACCCTTAAGTTTACTACTCAACTTTTTATAGGTGCTCATAAACCCTGGCCCTGACAAGCCATAACAGCAAGTGCATATCGCCAGCATCTAAATAATCCTCCCAATAATAAACAGAGAAACTTCCTATTTAATGGGAAATATTTATTATCATTCGTGATAACATTCTTCTTCAGCATTAATTTCTTTAAGGCTTCAAATGTTGCTCGTGGCTACGTCTCAGATGCTCTATCCCTCGTTCGAGCATTTCGACTGGTAACTAGCGAATGACACGCGAGATATTTTGTTCCGCATAGGCTCGATCTTCGTGGTCAATTGACTGGCCCAAAACGTGTAGTTATCTGCTCACCGAAGTGATTCATTAATTGACACGAAATGTTGCCGAGATCACGAGCTTCAATTTCAGGCATAAAAAAGTCGATGGCATGGCGCAATAACGGTCGCCATCGACGGATACGTTCTCACCCATATCATTTTTGAAGAATTATAGACCTATGATTTCACCGGCTTTAATGAAATGGCAGCTCTTGAATCTCTTCTGGTTGCTCTTCGTCCCAAAAGCGGTAAATTAACTTGTTTGCCTAGCATTGAGCCAGAAATGCGCCTGACTTTCCAAAATTTCCTAGAAAACAGTCCCACGACCGTTTTTTTTTTGAATTCAGTTTTTTCTTGTTGTTGCAACAAAAACCAAATTTCATATATGTAGGTCTCCAAAAAACTCTAGACACCCTACAACGCGCCGACAATGGGTCAAGCATGCGAAGCACGCGGACAACATGCTTCCTTCCCGTTCGCAAGAAAACGGAAATAAGCAAACAATGCGAACGGGACTTGCAAACAAGGAGTCAAACGAGCAAACAAAGCGAACGAACAAACAAGTCAGTCAAACTTCCATAATATTAACAACAACAAGCCCGTTTTTCTTTTTACAACAAAAAGAAACTTGTTCCAATAAAGGCAAGTCAGAAAAATAAAGCTACACGAACTACAACAGTACAACAAAAACAACAGCAACAAACGTTGGTCAACAAAACGAAACAACAAACAGTAAATAAAAACCGACAAAAACATTTCTTAAACATAATGGAATGCTTCCGAGTAATGCTTAACGGTGCTGCGTTCATGAAATAAATCGCAACAACACGACATTTCAGGGGAAGTTAAGGTGCCAGCGTAGTTGAGGGGACTGAGTGGATATAAATTAATAATAGAAATATTTAATAAAAATGAGAAAAAAGTTAGCTTCGGATGTAGCGGACGAAACAGAGGATAAACTTCCTTAGATATTCGAAAAAATTATGAAAACTGATTATGAGAGAAGCAAAGAAACTGCAGATACCGATATTGATAATGACAAACCCGATGTTGAGATTTTGTAGGTCTCTGGTTCAACATAGGAAAATATACTTTCTTTCTGTTCAAAGTTCTGACTCGTCATATTATCGAAACTGTTTCCTTAAAAGTTCTAGCTCTATGAAACCGTTGTTAAGCCAATAATATCCAGCAGATAATTGTAAGTCGATTGGAAAAACCACACTAGCCAAGCAGACAGAACGTACTTAAAGAGCTGTCTGTGGTGCACTAAGGACTACCTCAATAATGCCACTCAATACCATTTTAAACGTTGTAAACATAACTGATAGGTGCTTCAGGCGAAAGCTGCTATTAGACTTAGAGAAGCCCCGTGCCGTGCTTTGATTGCATTATTTCCGCTCTAGATCCCTACACCTAAGAACCTTCTCGGGATGGTTTATTCTCAGCTTAAACACCTACAAAAGATTTGTAAGAGAGGCCAAACCGTTGCACAGGGCGAGCAATGGGCTATTTACGGATGAATCGAGGTGAAGTTTTCGGTCGGGAGCTCTCAATCAGCTATAGTTTCAGACTGTCAAACCACTGTAGCTCGCACTAGGCAAGGAGTTCATGAACTCACTTGCAATGGCTTAAAGCTTCTTCCATATTACAATCGTATGAGTGTTCGGTCACAGCGAAAACGTTGGAAACTGCAAAGGCGATGAGCTGGCTGGGGAGGACCTCCTTTCTCAATTTTAGCCGAGTTGGTTCTCTGATGTCTAGTCATGTTCTAGCGTTAGATCTTTGAATCTCCAGTGAGCTCAGCAGATGCTAGTCAACGACCAGAACTGAAAAATTGTGCGACTGCAAGATCCATCTGTTGCAGAGCGAACCGTAAGTGGTCATCCGAACTACTGGCTTTTGGCAAAGTCCATCTGGCCACAATTACAGGTGTGCTGACTGGACGCTGTCCGAAAGGTTTAGACGAGAAGCTGCTAAATATTACGTCGAACGCCTTTCCTTAAAGCTGTTTGGAAGAATGCGAGATGGGATCATCTTGTCTCTCGTTCTCTATTATCCAGCTTTTACCAGGCTGAGATTGAAATATCTCGGTGGATATACATCTGTATAAATGAGTTTTTTCGATTTTGGACTAACCTTAACCTAACCTCTAAATACCTTTCAAAATTCTTCCAAGTTTCAATATTGAAAAGGTATAATGGAAGTAGCTCTACCCAAAGCTGCCTGCTTTCTGCATGTATTCTACACAAAAATATGCTTTAACTACCACTTCGAACTCTCCGACTAACGAATTCGACTGACTCCAAATAAAGAATGTATTTATTTATTAAAAAGCGGGTACTTTACTACAAAAATAAAAAAAATAAAAATGAAGAGGCAAAGTGGACACACATTCGAAGCTGCGGGCATGACCGGATGCGTAAACTGAACTGGCAGAGCAATAAAAAAACAAAATGCAGAAAAAATATACAAAACTAAAAGCACAATACAAACAGAACAACAGCTAACAGAAAGCTGTAGTAAAAAATACAACAACAAAGGCTACAATAGCAGAAGAAAGTAATTTCACAAGATAAACGGAAACGAGCTAAGATGGAATTAATTTTCCGCTTTGAACAAACAAGCGGATGTAAATAAAAAACAGAATGATACGAATATAGGCAAAAAGGCGCATTAAATTGCTAACAAACGGCAATATACCACTTGCGTGGCCAGCTTGAAAGTGACATAAGCGTTGTTCTAAAATACAAAAGCGCAGCAAAAGCAAAGCCCACAAGCTAAATGTAATATATATTGGAGTTTATCAAAAATATAATATAATTTTTTTTAAGTTCATAAGAAGAGTAGAGACTTGCCGCGCTTGCCAGCTAATGAAAATATAATACTGTCATATATTATTTAATGCAACAGCTTAGACGAAGAGAAGAAGGTCCAAAGAAATTTAAAATACAAAAAAACATTTTGGTTGTACAAGTATAATCTTTTTTTAAGTGAACTCTATAAGTATATGACTTCAGTGTATCATACTACTGCGAGCCTTAAGCTAAGCACATAGTGAAGCGAAGCGCAAATCAAGGGAGAGACTAACACTCAATCCTCTTACGCCTTCTTCTACTTCTTCTATGGCATGACAACATTGGTTCGGTCTGAGCCGAGAACACAAAACTTCGACAGTTCCCTTCGTCCTTCGCGAGATCACGTCAACAGTATACATTTACCAGATCAACTGAGATGGCCGCCAGCTCAGGATTCAAACCAATCCATCTAGTAGTTCGCGCTTAATCCGTGTTTGGCCAAGGGTCGCTTTGCACTTGGATCTTCCATTGGATGCCTGCTTACGTTCTCCAATAGTAGGTTTGTTCTCCAATAGTAAGTCTCGCATCGAAGGAGCTTTTCGCTGAAGAAACAATTTCCATGCTAACGACATGGTCCAACTAACGCTTTTCTTAGGGTTTTATGCGCTTAACTATGTCCATGTCGCCAGAGGGCTGGTATAGTTTTTGGTTCCAACTTCTTTGATATTCAACGCTCACGCACACGGCTCCAATAATCTTGCGAAGAATAGTTCACTCGAATGCTCCAAGTACTCACTTATCCCGTTTTGTCATTGCACATGCTTCCGGGCCGTATTTCCGTCTTATTAAATTATGAGAGGCTTATATCTCACTTGCGCTTAGTAGAGCTTAATTTCTACAATTTTTCTTCAATATTTCCTCAAATATCAAATCCTCACTGCACATCACTCCACTATGCGCTCAGCCTTACGCTACCCGCTGCCATTGATAAGGCGACTCACAACTTTCGTTATAAGCTTGTTGGTAAGGCTGACTGCCGCGCGTCTTGTCAATAAAATTTTACAAAACCCTATCATAAAATTTTGTCGAGCGCAAAGCAAAAATGTATTTATTTGTATAATTCGCATTTCTTGAAGTTGCTGGAACTTGTTGCTACCGCCGCCACTCCGTCGTTTCGTTTCGTGAAACTCATACTTCCTCGAGCAAAAGCCACTGCCGCTGCCATAACTGGTCAATGCAGGGATGCAAAACTGAAAACAATGTACAAAACAGCAACAATAATAATGGCAACAACAACAATAGCTAGCACTTTTCGGCTGCGCCAGTGTATCAAAGCGAGCTTTTGGGCTCATTAGTTGACTTAAAAAGTTTTCCACAAAATCCATGCGCTCAACTTTGTCTGGTTGTACACAGTTGCGACCAGCCAGTGGCCAGCAGCCATCAGCGGCAGCCAGCAAGCAACCAGCAGCAGCTGGCTTATTTGTATGTAAAAATTGCGCAATTTTTAGTTACTTTTGCGAAAGTTCATTTCGGGGTAATTGGCTAAAATTGCAAATAGAATTTATTTATTTTTATAACTAAATTATGCGCTTTATTACTAAATAGCAATTGTTCAGCTACACTCACGCAGTTGCTCTTGCCGTTATACGCACACATTGTACTATAGATATTTATATACATACATAAAAGTGTGAATGTGTGTGCTTTTGCCTTTATGCGATTTATTCATTTGGAATAATTGTGATCTCTTTGGTGGGATTTAAAAGTTATGATCATTACCCTTATTGTTATTATGAGGTTTAGCTATTATTTTTATAGAAATTCGGCGAATAATTGCTTGCAACTTATATCCTCAGCGATTTATTTAAGGCAACTTTGTAAATAACTTTTAATAAGCCAATTGGAGTAAATATTTACGCATGGCAAGTTTTAGCTGCTGTGAGTTTTATGCTAATGAAGTAAGTTGGGAATAGCCTTTTTATTTGGCAGAGTAATGATTGCATGCTTTAATGATAATTTTGGTTTCACTGTGAAGATAGCAGTGTTGAGTACTGAATCGAAAACCGTCAAAGCTGCAGTATTCTCTTCCTTTCGAACAACATGACCTAGCCAGCACAACCGCTGTCTTTTGATTCCCTGAAATATGTCAATGTCGCCGTATATCTCATACAGCTCGTCGTTCCGTCGACTGTGATACTCGCCGTTGCCAATGCGCAAAAGTCCATAAATCTTGCGCAAAACTTTTCTCTTGAAAACTCGTAACGTCGACTCATCAGATGTTGTCATCGTCCATGCCTCCGCACCATATAGCAAGACGGAAATGATGAGGAACGTGTAGAGTTTGGTCTTTGTTCGTCGAGAGAGGACCTTACTTTTCAATTGCCTACTCAGTACAAAGGCAAGAGTGAAGAAGTTCACTATCTACGAAATACCCTACGATATACTCAAATAAAAGCAAATATCAAGAAGGTTGATGTAATGGTTAATAGATCTTAATGCTGGTGGACGTTTCATGACAGAAATGTGCCCAGAGAGTCGCAACTGTCTGCCAACTGACCACATGACCACATTCATACTAAGTGAACCAAACTAAAATTCTTTTAGAAAATCCTCTGTTTGTTTCTTCGTCACTTTTATCCAAGAACTCCTGCAA
The DNA here is from genome assembly GCF_024586455.1 of Bactrocera neohumeralis. Classification (NCBI taxonomy): domain Eukaryota; kingdom Metazoa; phylum Arthropoda; class Insecta; order Diptera; family Tephritidae; genus Bactrocera; species Bactrocera neohumeralis. Next base: position 78,160,103 of record NC_065923.1, on the reverse strand, counting down.
CATCGAGAACTGGTTTAATCTACAATTACTAGATCACATCTAGGGGTTCTACAAGAGTAATATATACTCCGGTCTTGAAACCTTCTGTTAGTCCCCGCATCTTTTCGTAAAGTTTTCGAGCATAACCCCTCACGGTCAGCTTGTCAAGCTCCTCGTACTCACGCATTTCCGTCTCTCTCTATTTTTGTCTGCAAATGCGTCTCGCTTCCCTCTTCAACTCTAAGTATCTATCACATCCCGCACGTGTTGTGTAACGTTGTGAGGTAGATAGTCTGTTTTCTCTCCGCTGCGACACGGCACTCCTCGTCGTACCAGCTGTTCTTTTGTATTTTCCGAAAACCAATGCTAGGAGTCTTTCTCCCACCACGAATCCCACACCGAACTCGCGCTCCTTTATATGGCCACTGTAGTAAATGCCACAAGGACCTACTCGTCTCAATCATTGTCCCGTCCATCGCACTTCTAGGGTGGCGGTGATGTCAGACCTTACTTTTACGAGGACATCAACCAACTGGGCAGCGGCACCTTCCCAATTAACGGACCGGACATTTCAAGTGCAAATCGTTATCTTAATTGCATTTGTCTTGGTCATTATCAAAACGAAGGTTTCTCTTCCGAGGCTATTGTTTCATTTTCATTCGGGGTGTTTTTTAAGTGGCGGATCCCAAACCCAGCGCCCAACCCGGGGGGGAATGGTTCAACTTCTCTCTTTAGTTCGCCTTCACACGGATGTTCTTTGGCTACGCAGAGGATACTTGGCATAAGACCGGAAGTTGTGCGCTGCTTGAGCCATATGTAAAAGAATAGTTTCTGGCCACTCCGAAGTGAATGGCAAGCAGAGAACTTTCCACACTTGCGTGAGCTTCTACACATGATTCCATCCTCCATAGGTCCGAAATCGGAGGATTGAACAAATTCTTGGGCAGAAAATGACAACGGACACAACTCGTGTTGCTGACCATTTACAAAAATAATTTATATGATCTCCGATATTTCCTCTTTGGTGCTATAAACTTCGTGGCAAGCTTAATATGCCCTGTTCAGAGTACAATGATAATAATAACTTTAGATTTAAGTAGGCTGGGAATATTTCGAAAATATTTATTTATTTGACCTTGTTTCATTAGAAATTATTAAAAGCAAATCTGAAAACGTGTCAGACAAAACACCTTTGAAAATTTCAGTAATTACATTTCTCCAAGTAATTAAATGTCTTTTCGATCATAAAAAAATCTAGAAAAAACAACAACACTAATGGTCTGTGTAATTAATTTAATCAAGAAAAAATAATAATTAATAACATATTCGAAAATCAACAGCCCAACTGGCAAGAAAAATATTATTATGTTAGACTAGACCTAGTAATGAGTAGCAATAATTAATTTTCCAAAATTACGATTCGGTTGAATAAAAAATGTAATGCAGTGATTATATTACTGAAATTTAGAGATAGAGTAACGGTAAATTATAAACGAGAAAGGGTTACTAAAAGCGAAGGAGCGAGTTCACAGTACGAATATATCAAAGCAGGCAGTTTTGGTGTTGGTGTGTGTGTGTGAAATAATGAATTTCATGAAACCTAAGATAAATATTTCTTGCATGCGTATCGCTTACTTATTTTAACATGCGCCACGGCATTATAATGATAATGACTTACAACAAACAAACAAGCTAATATACAATGGTGAAAGCGGCTGTGTTGAATACTTGGAAAAAGAACATATTTGTGAAATAGTTGTGCCATACAATGGTGCAAAAATGACAAAAAAGTACAAAATAATATTTTTTTATTCTATTGTGTAAAATATTGTATTATATATTGTGGAATTATTAATATTTTCGCCATAAAATTTTAATATTTGATGCAAAAAGCTTCCACAGAGTGTAGTGAATTTTTATTTAGCTGCAGGTTTTGAGCAAATAATCTTAAGATATACACGTTAGTTGTCTTTGTAATAGAAAAATATTTTAAATTATATTATAAGCTTTAGAAAGAAACGTTTAAACGGTCATGCCCGTCCATCTGTCTATTCTGCTATATTCGCCAAGTAATGCTTCAGTTTTTGAGATATCGACATGAGATTTCGCAAAACGTCTTTTTCTCACAAAAAAGCTGCTCGCTTGTCGGAAATGCCGGTATAGCGGCACTATACCATATAGCTGCCACACAAACTGAACGTTCAAAATCAATTTCTTATATAACAAACTCTATTATTTTTAAACATATGTTCATGAAATTTGGTACAGATCATTATTCAAGGCATTGCTACAACCTCTGAATATATTGCTTGGATCCGACTACTATAGCATATAGCTGTCATACAAATTGATCGATAGGAATCAAGTGCTTGTATGGAAAACTTTTTTATTTAATAAGATATCTTCAGGAAATTTTGCAGAGAATATTTTCCATATCAACACTATAATCTTCGAATAAATCATTCAGATTGGACTACCATAGCATATAGCAGCCATACCAACTGAACGATCAAAATAAAGTTTTTAAATAACGAACCCTTTTAGTTTGAAACATATGTTCATGAAATTTGGCACAGAGCATTATTTAAGGCACTGCTACCATCTCTGAATATATTGTTTGGATCGGACAACTTTAGCTTATAGCTGTCATACAAACTGAACGATTAAAATGAAATTCTTCTGTGAAAACTGTATTATTTATGAAGCATATTACAGTTTATCGCGTCGTCTTTTTGTATTTTTGTCTTTACCTTTAAAATAATTAACTTTTCACGCCACTGTGCTACACACGCGCTTCGCTTCCAATTATAAAACTATTAGTTTTGCGTGCCTGTATTTGTATTGTCAGCATATGCATTGTTGTTTCACCTTTGTTGGCATTGCTAATGTGTTAAGTGTGGTTACCAACATTGTTGTTGTTATTGTATTGTAGTAAATGCGTAAGAACTATTTACACGCATATATGCTAGCAAAGGCGTAATAATTTTCTGCACGCTAGCTCCTACACAAACACACACACAATTAAATGTACACACTAAATATTTATAAACGTAATTAGAAGGCGTTTTCACAGGGTGTTGTACTCGTAAATACACAAGCACACAGATTTGCATGTACTCAACCGCAGAAATGCGCCTTGACTGAGTAGCTTAATGTTGTAAACAGATATACTGTGCATATAACAAGTATGTATGTGTGTATAAATCTAACTTGCGCTTGGATTTGTAAACGGCACGTGTGCTGGTTTCATGTGACGCTGTCGGAAACCAACAATACGCAACGTTTATCACTAGTTGACCTCGTTGGGTTGCTGTAAGGCAGATGAAAAAAATATAGGAAGCTTTACAGTAGTTACATGTTGCATTATTATACTTTTTTCTAAAAAAAACGGAATTATATAAATAGAAAAATTATAAATACTAAGCAAAAGCAAAATCACACTTCCTTGCACATAGTGCTTCCTTCATACGCCCACGCATCTCAATTAAACTCGTCGCCTGCAGTAAGTCACTCATACGCCACGTACAATCTCATACTCACCTCACCATAGTCAGCACAGGCCACCCCGTCCGCTCATAAGCACTTGAGCTGCTTACATAAATCCATAGAATTGCAGCGTAAATACAACTACACCTTGTCGAAACGCTTCCACCAAGCGTTTTAGCAGCGTGTATACACACATGCTCGTTGATTGAGTGACAAACATTTAAGACACCATTGATAGTCTTAGCTAAACATGGATATGCGTGTCGCCGCAAGCGTTGATTTATCATCAGCGCCTACTATAAACGCATTGTATGTAATTAGCCGCAACTTACACACAAACCCACACACATACACAGATTTGCACACACATTTTTTGCTAATTATCTCTCTCACTACAGTCATATCAGTCAAGCAGTCAGCCTACCTGGCTTTAACCGCTATTTATCATTGTAGGCAAGACATTGCTTGTTGTTGTAGTTGGCAACCCATTTTGCGGCCATAGTTGTGTTTGTGTGCGTATATCTACTCATTTTTCACCTGCCTCGCCGCTCATATACAAACCACTTTGACTTTTTAACCTAATAACGTTAACTTTCTTAATTAATTTCATTGACACAGGCTATTTGTGCATTAGCCTCGTTTGCGTGAAAGTTTGCGGTGCTGTTCTTAAACTTATACACACCCACACACGTTACATGCATGCTTGAGTTAGTGCAGCAACACTTCAGTTTTCACTATCAAGCGTGCCCACGCTTGTAGTTAAATATGATTTAATAATAATTAATTACGAGTGGGTACTAGGAGACTACTCTCATTTCGCCTTAGATTTCAAGGAAATCACTGAAGTTTTAAGAAGCGCAAAAATAACTTGATTTGAATAACAAAATCTATTTTTATACAATCAACAAAAATTTTCGCTCAAGGCTTCAAAGTCAAGGAAACTTGGATCAGTAAAAGTCTATAGCCGTGTAGTCGTTGTCTACGCCAATAAAGAAGAAGAATAAAATACTGACTTTGTATAAGAATAATGTTTAATATAAAGATCGCTTTAACAAGCCATTTCCGTCTTTCTGCCCTTCTATCAGTTCGTCCGGTCCATATACTTACATATATGCTAACTAGTCCCTTAGTTTTTGAGTTATCGATTTGAAATTTTGCACGCGTACCTTTCTCACCGGAAAGCTGCTCATTTGACGGAACGGACAATATTGGATCACTATAGCATATAGTTGCCATACAAACTAAACGATCGGAATCAATTGTTCGTATGGAAAACCTTTTCATTTGATGAGATATCTTCACGAAATTTGTCTTGGACTATTGTCCATAGCAGCGCTGCAATCTTACAAAAAATTATTTAGATCGGATAACTATATCATATAGCTGTCATACAAACTGAACGATCGAAGTCAGGTACTTGTATAAAAAACTTTTTCATTTGAAGAAACATCTTCACGAAATTTTGCGTGAGTTATTACAAAAGGCTATGTTGCTATCTCCAAATAAATTGTTTAGATCGGATAACTATATCATATAACTGCCATATAAACTAACCGATCAAAATCAAGTACTTGTATGAAAAACTTTTTCGTTTGACGAGATACCTTCACAAAACTTGGCACGAATTCTTATCTAAGGCATTACTATAATATCTGAAAAAATTGTCCAGAACAGACGACAATAGCATATAGCTGCCATACAAACTGAACGATCGGAATAAAGTGCTTGTATGAAAAACTGATTCATTTAACACGTTAACTTCACAAAATTTGGCATGAACTCTTAACTAAAGCATTACTATGAAATCTGAATATTTTTTGTAAATCGAAACACTAAATCATATAGCTGTCATACAAACCGACCGATCAAAATCAAGTACCTGTATGAAAACTTTTTTATTTGTGAAGGTTATTACAGCTTTGCTGCAATCGAAATTATAATTTTTTCTTATTTTAATTTTTTATTTATTTTTTTGCACACCCTAATGCTTATATTTATATTATAACCTATAATGCAATATTTTAAAGTTTTACAACATCCATACACCGCTCTGCAAGAAAATATGCAATTCAGTTTATTTTTGTAATTTTGCTAACTTTTTGTGTCACCAACCGTTCCCACTCATCCCATTTTCCCACTCCACCTTTGCCATGTATAATCAAATACAAGCAATGTGCTGTTATTGCAACTTTTTTACGCTTTCTATCAATAGGTGTCATAGCAGCATGAATTTATCTATTCATAACCGCTACAAAAACAACAGTTAACTGTACAAACTTTTTCTAAGCTAATTTCCAGCAAAGCGTGAGTTTTTACCGTGTCTTCCACTTGGCCACATTGGCCTTAGCAAGAAAAGCACTCGACCCAACTGTCAACTCAACCAGTTGCTTACTCAACTACCAACCAGCTACTGTGAGCACTTGAACAACAACAAAAACAACTAGACTACAGACGGCACCAAAACTACTACCTTTTTATATGCAATTTCTCATGACACGAAAATACTTGAAAGGGTAACACTTTTTAGCTATGCAACACACGTTGTGCGGCATGGAGCAATTGAGAGCGAAGTGTGAGCAATGAAAGTTGTGAAAAGTTGCAAAATTTTTAAATTTCAAATTATACGACAAAGCGGCGAAAAGGTTAACTGCATACAAAAGCAGCAGAGAAAAAATATTTCCACTCATTTTTCAGCAAATTTATGTCCTTGAACTAAAATGGTAGGCGTCACTGCTGCTGCCGCCGCCAACGCCACAAGCAACAAAAAAACCACGTTGGAAAATAAAGCGCAACAAAGGCACTGCACTCCACTTGTTGTGCCACGCTGTGAAAGACGAGCTGGCAGGCGAGCAGACCGACACGTTTGATGGCAGCGCGTTAAAAGGTGTAAAATGCTACACAAATTATGCAAATATAAACGCTACACACTGTACATTTAAAATTTGCGCTCATTAATCTTTGCGCTAGTTAGCGTTTTGCCGAAAACGCCGACTCCACCGTCGCCACTCAAGGATGTGCCACCGTTGTTGTGGCGGCGCCCGTGCACATTTTACCGTCGCTGCGTGTTTACTTTTTCACTGTGCCGCCATTGTGTGACCAAAAATTATTTATTCACGCAATTGCTTGCTTGTGTAGGTGTTGAAATTATGCGAACAACTGTTGCGCTGCCAGCGTATGCGCAAAGGATACAAATTCAGGCGCAAACAAAATACTTTCACGCGGCAGCGGTTGCGCCGCTTGTTGCTTTGGCATATGGAAATATGGAAATTTTTAACCTTTCGCCAAAAACTGGTTGCAACCTCATTTTTCGAGAGGTGCGAAGGCGTATTTCTTTTTTGTATTATTGTTATTTCAACGGCACTGTGCCCTGCCATTCGGCAACATATCGTTATGGCACATTTGCTGAATGGGGGCGTTGCAAAGGCAACAACAACAAAAATGACTCGGCAATTTTTCACAAAAAGCATAAAGATTTACGCCACATTAATGCCGGCTTTGTTGTTGCTTAAAGCCAGCCTGTGCAGCTAACCAAGCCGTACAGCGCGTTTTTCGCCAAGCAGACATGGCGTATACGTAACATTTATTTTCATATGCATACCGAAAGGTATATTGTTTTGTACTATAGCGACGCTTGGCTTACAGAAACTCACTTGCGTATGTTTGTATTTGTGTGTGAGTATGTAAGCGCACGCAAATAGTTATGCACTTCAGCGAGTGTTTCGTTCTTTTGGCGTGGCAAATCTTCTTTCGTGGCTAATCTGCGAGCACTCCACTATAAGTGAGTTAGTTACACCATCAAATTATATAAATACTTATATATGTAAGTTAGAATGGGTTAAAAGACGTTTAATTTTTCCCTCTCAAAAAAAATAGAAACCTCAAGGCGGAGTACCTTTCCGATGCATTTAAGAGTTCAAACTAGCCGAGACTTTCTTAGCGGGGTCTACGCTGGCTGGCTGAGAAGCAGTTCCACTCACAAGACGTCAGCTAAAATATCTTGATTTTTAGATAGCATCAGAACCTGTACAGTTTTACCGTAATATTATTCGAGGTTTGTCAGAAAGATGGAAAAAGGTCATAACTAGCTGAGGGTAATACTTCGAATAATTCATTCGTAACCATTCCACTTACTGAATATCAGCAGATTGTTGGAAGTTTCTGAAATAAATAATAAAGTGTCATATCATTTGTCCAACTTCTTATAAAAAGTGAGTCAATAATTCCAAATAATGATCGCCTTGTCTTCATTTTTTTTATTTTTATCCATTATTTTGCTTCCAGCCTTTATTTCATTGTACTTCTTTTAATTTTAAAGTTCCTCATGCACGCATATTTTTTTGGAATTCAAAAAAAACCAAACTCTTTATTTATATTTTGCCAGCAAAATGCAATTCTGACTCGCCTTGAACCACCTAGAGCTTATCTTAAGCACCGGAAAGAAATGATTTTTACCTGCGTGCTTCTCAAACTATTAAAAGGTGGAAGCCCCTTGTGTGCAGCCTCAGTGTGTTTCGTTCAATGCGAAGCGCAACATCTCAGGTCGACTACTGCTTCAGACATGAACGAAAAGCTAAGAACCTGCGTGAACTGCATCAATTGCGAGAGACGTTGCAGACAACGCACCGCTCTGGATCCCAAGTGTGACAAGAATGTTTATTTTTGGGAAAAAATTACTGGAGTCAACCCAGTTGGACTCTGGAATGTATCAGTATTTGGGAAACCATTAATTGGTATCCATAAAGAAATCTATCTCTGCTGTTCGTGTGGCTGTAATATATCTGAAGAGACATGTTAATAGTGAATTCGATGCATATCCGAAATATGCACCGTACCGAACAAGAGATGAAATACCGCCGCCTGTTGTTTGTAAGTAAGAAAGAACCGATATCGCGGTAACAGATCATCCAAGAGATCCAAAAGGCTTTAATATAGGAAAGACCTTAGAAGAGAATATTTTTTTGGATAAAAAATTGAAATTTATGATTTCGCTAAAATCCAAGGCGTACAAAAGAAAGGCGATCTTATGAAGTTATTGACTGATAGTGGTATTTGCCAGTAGTTGTGCGTTATTTATGTCGACGAATACATACGTGTAGGAAGAACTGATGAAATATAGAAAAAAATGCAATGGCTTTTTGTTGATATCATTTATTTGTTTATTTGTGTTTTTTATATATGTATCAGACATACACATTTTTGTATTCTTTTGTCTAGTCTCAAATGTTGAATTTCGATTTTGGAATTTCGACATCTGAAATATATAAATATTTCGCTACCGAGACTTGTCGTTGTTGGAACGCCACCAGTTAGTGACAGTTTATATTGCACAAATTTTTCCAAAAAAAAATCGATAAATTTATCGATTTTCGAGCAATCGATGTAGTTTATATTATAACTATTAATAGTTTTCATTTAAAATTTTTTTTAAAGAATCATCGACAAATTTATCGATATTCATATAATCGATATTTAGTGTATAATATTATTATAGTCTGTGTCTCTAGTGAATGTAAAGTCGTTATACATTTTAGAGATATTTCGAAATATTTTGCAAAAATTCGATAACATATCGTGTTTATTCAATATATCGATCAATTTCCATGGTTAGTAATATTATTAATACGCTTTGTAAACATTTTCATGAAAATTTCGATTTTATAAATCCTGTAATATTTTTCGATAAATATGGATTAATTGAATTTGCGTAAAAATTATCTATAAATATCGATTAATCTAAATAAACACTGTCCTAAATCGCACTCTTTTATCGATAAGTATTCATTAATTGAAATAAATATGAAATAAAATGTATCGATAAATATCGATTAATAGAAATAGACTTTATTGTAATGTTTCTTTCTTTTATTTTTTACAAATAAATTCGTTTGTAACAGCTTATGGAAAGTAACTTATTGTTAATTTAAGACAAATAGCACATCTTTCAGAAAACGTTTTCTCCCGAAACTCTCTGCTTAAATTCGTTTCATTTTTTCTCTCACCAATTTATGACATGTTGTCTTTAAAAATAGTATTTAATACATAAATGCAATCTATAAGCCTCTTTTTAATATTTTTTTCTTTAAATGTCAATAACGTGTTTTTTCAAAAGCGCTGTTTCAGGCTTTAAAGTTAAAATAAACTCAAATCTCTTAGCATTGCATTTTCTAGTTCGCTAAATTATTTAAAAATCTCAAATTTCTTTAAAATCTACTCAGCTTAAGCCTCTATTCACCAGCCACCTTCAGTTTCATCTCACTCTCAGGCTCCAGCTCATTAGGTTGCCGCTTGATCCAACATAAAATATTCACCCATATAAAGCCGCAGACCCCCATGTAAATAACGCGAAATCTCGGCGCAACCATTACGAAGTTCAAAGTTTGCGCTGGCAGCCAAAATATGCAAGAGCGTGTAAATGTTGGTAAAAATTTCTCGCGTAACTCCTTGAAGGGATCCTCAGCTTGCTCCATCAATGCCATGCCTAAAAGTAATTGCGGAGAAATCGAAATATTTGAGTAAACATATTTTACATATAATTTAATAGAAATGAATTTATTTTGTGTTTTTATTCAAAAGAATAAAAATCGGCTAACCTGTATAGAAAGCAGTCAGCAGGTAAGGTGTTAACACGAATTGATCCAACACTAACTTTTTAACGATTATCTGTTTGGTAGTGCCAGGGAAGGTGCCATCCAACCATTTGTACCTGTTTAATTGAAAGTGCATTAAATAAACTAGTGTTGATTAAATATTTTCTTAAATTTGCTATAATATTAGACGGAACGGTGCATAGGCTTTGAAATGTGCACGCTAAGAGAGACAATGCCGCAAAATTGTATCCATTTAAGCTGCGCTATACAAGACTAACTCACATTGAGTGAAGCAGTTTTTTGTGCCTAAACATACATATGTGTGAGAAGTTTGAGTGCTTTTTCTTGTGTGCCTAAGTCGTTAAAATTATATTGAAATGAATTTGAAAATTTCGAAAAATATTTGGAGTTAAAAAATAAAAAATTAAATGAAAAATTTAAAGAAAAATTACAAAAAAATACAAAAGAGATCCACCAGTTTTTTGAAAAATAAATTTTATGAAAAAATCGTGAAAGTTTAAGGCCTTTAAAATGTGTGGCTTATGGAACTTAAATGTGACTAACTGCAGCTTGAAAGAAACTTGAAGCCTCTGCAGCTGAAAGTTAATAAGTTACAAGTTGCAAGGCAACAAAGCAACAAGACTAACTCAAGAGTCTTGAGTGATGACCCAACCCAACCCAAAATTAGCAAGAAACACTAGAACAATATGGCTGTAAACTATCTTATTTTTCACATGATTAAATCTAAAAACATAAAAAATATATTTAAATATTCGAAAAGTTCCACGTATTAGCCAATTGGTTACTAACTCAGTTACTACACTCTCAAGGAGGCTAAGAAAACGTTCACTATTTAGGCCTAAGTACATATGTACATAGTAAAGGTTTGAAAAGTAAAAACTGCACTGAGCGAAAATTTTTACTTGACATTAACGTCGCTTCTATAACATGAGTGCAAAATTAGTACAAAAGTTCTAAGAAAAATTAGCTCACAGAATTCACAAATCAAAGGAAGCAATGGAATACCTAACCGATTTTAAAAAAGTTACGAGAAAACTCCTAGAAATATACATATGCTTCGAAAATCAAGGCGGTCAGACTGGACATAAACGAGTATACCTAAAAAATATCTGATATCTAACCGATATCGAAAAAGTTACTTGAAAAATTACAAAAAATATGTGCTTCCAAAGTCTGGACGGTCGGACTGAACTTAAACGAGCATATCTAAGGAAATTTTAACTGAGTACCCATTAACTCAAACGTAAGCTTCAAGCTTCAACTGACATTTTTTCAAAGGTGTAAAAGTATCTCTAACAAAGCTTGATTTTTACCAGCATGAGCTTTGCTTAAGAAACTTTGGTAAAGTTGTTGGTGACTGTTGAAAAGCTCAAAGAATACAGAATACTGGTGTAAAACTGAGAGAGTGATACACAAGAAAGGAGGAGCGGTTAAGGAAATGAGAGAGAGAGAGAGAGAGATAGAGAGAGATAATGGAAAAAAGAGAAGAAAACGAGAGCAAGTGAAAAAAAAAACTAAACAGCTGTTTATGTGTTGAGACACAACACGTGCATTATTTGTTGAGTTCATGGATAAACGTATGATAAGCACACCATGATAAGACATAAACACTAAAATGTGCTGTGACTGTGTTAAATCTTAAATTTCAAACAAGCTGGTGAATTTCCGTGTAAACAAAGTGAGAGCGTTTGTGATAGAGAGCGAAAAGGTGATGTGATAACAAAATTAAGGTGCGCTAGGCATGGTCTAGTGCTGAGTGAGGTTCATGATTAATTTATTTGTGCGCACAGACAAAAACAACTTAGTTGCAAATTTATTTTAATTAAAGCCAATAAAAGGGCAATGCAAAAGTAACATTGCGCATAAAATATTCAAAAGCAAATAAGCAAATGTGCGTCGGAACACAAAGCGGTGTTGATATAATGTTGAATATGATGAAGAAATGATTAAAAGTTTAAATCATTGGCACTTAATGTAAATAAACAAATAATAAATGTAGTAAAGGGTATTCACGAAAATTTGTTTATTGGAAATATTTTAAAAAATTTTAGCAATTACTTTTTTATAACTTTTTATGAAGTTTGTTTTATTATTAAAATTTTAGTAATAATTTTTTAATAACTTTTTATAAATATTTTTTTATTAAAATTATAGTTAGTATATTTATGTTTTTTTGGAAATTTTTTTATTAAAATTTTATACATATATTATTTCTTAATAATTCTTTAAGAATTTTTTTTAAATTAAAATTTTAGTAATTATTTCTTAATAATTTTTTTATGATTTTTTTTTTATTAAAATTTTAGTAATTATTTTTAAAAATTTTTTTAATACTTTTTTATGTAAAATTTTTTATTAAAATTTTAGTAAATATTTTAAAATAACTTTTTAAGCAAATTTTTTCTAAAACGTCTTCGTAAAATATCAATTTTTGCGCAAAGTTTTATATAAATTATTTTAGCTGACATTTCAACTTTTGGGTTTTGTGAATACCCTTTTTCAAACAAAAAAATATAAAAATCAACAAACCATGTATAGAGTGTTGGTGCGAAAACGGTTGTACCCATTACAGCATACCGACCTATTGTGGCATAATCGATATCCTCTTTTTCCGCTTCGGTTTCCGGCTGTGCGCGAAAAGAAGTATATTGTATTTGTGTCTGTATATTGTGTTTGTGTATAAATTTAATATGATTAAATGATTCAAGTTACTTAATTCGCTTTATCCTAGTTATACTTATATAACTTCACTTAGCCCATCCTAGAACCATTTTCCACTCCAGTAGAGTGGATACTCCGCATCGCGTCATTCAACTTTCGTATCATTGTATACAATATATCAAATAATCTACATGTATGTATGTTTAGGTATATATAATATATGGAGAAAGTAGCCTGAATATATTTTAGTCCTTAGAACTGCATCCTAGAGCTATACATCCACTCAACGTCAACAGATTTTATAATGGAGCGAAATAGTTGAGAATAAATTCTACACCATAGCATAAAATCCTATCGTTCTTTCAAGATATCAGATAAATATTGGAATCTTTGTATATCGGGAAGGTAGCCTCAGTATATTTTAGACAGCATATTAACACTGGAACTTTTTAGAAAGTAAAAGATCTAAAATGTTATCTCTGATATCATTATATTGATTCTTATTGAACGTAATATCTAGCGGTCGCGATTTAAGTAACTCCAAAGCATATCATCTATGCATATTAATCGTCATAATGTCGAATAATCGTGAGTTCACTGTAAGAGGAAATGTCAACTTTGATTCTACTGGCTAGTAAGTCTATATACAACGCAATTGAATCCAAAAATGTGTAGTTCTACAATTTTGTCGTTCTGAAGGCTAACTTTTTACGTATGATATTAGTTCTCGTTTCATTTTCCATTTTTTTTGGCAGTTGCTCTATAGCTTTCTTATTATTTATATACAAATGTTTATCAACAACTGTTACACCCACTTCTATAAACATCTTAACAATCTTAACAACAAAAAAATACAAAAAATACGCATTTACCAGCACACGCTTCACCAAATATTGCTGCGAATACTCGGCCGCAACATATAAGCTGCCATAGATGGCGCTGTTGGCGAGAAAGGGATGACGGCGGAAGACACCACGCACAGCATTCGCAAAACTAGACATATTTGCATATATAATGTTCACTGAAGCGCGTTTGGACGTATTACTTTAGAAAATTATTCTTATAAACAACTACTTAATGCTTATATAACTAAATAATTCCGTAAAATATTGATTTTTAGCAAGTGCTGGCACTACTTGTCAACTACACATTTCACACGATTTGCTTTCCCACTAACAATTCAATTGAACAAGCCAGCAGCCGCGCACAAAGTAAACTAAAATTCGCTCAGCTCACAAAGTCACTAAAATCGTTCACCAACACATCGTGCGCTTGTGAAGCGTTGCTGAGCTTTAATTTGCGCTCAGCACTTCAGCAAGAGCAAGAAGATATAAAACCCAACACGCCAGCTCTTTGCTCCAGTGATTTTATCAGCAGCGCGGCTCGTGTCCAAATATTGCATTTGTGCTGTGTTCTCAGCTATTTTTGGGCTATCTATATCTTTAGCTGATAATCAGTTTTACGAGATATCGTCTGGTTGTTTATTGTGATGCAAGTTTTTACGAATGGTTGTGTAGTTAACAGTTTATATCAATAAGTTTATTGCTGTTTTAGTTGATTTATTACGGAAATTGTTATTATGTAGTTAATGGTATGGACTAGCATTAATAAATTAGGGGCCAGTGGAAAAAGTTTTGGATTTTTAGAAAATTTCTTAGTTTAAAAAATAAAGTAAAAAACGGAGTACAGCTTTAATTGTTTTGAAGTTGTCAAAAAACATAAAGAAAACTTACGAAAATATACCCTAACCAAAGAAAATTAATCTCAGAAAGATATTTGTATGCCTCAGGTACATAAAATGCTATGCCTACAGTTTTTTTTTACCAGCGCTTTTTTGTATGCTTGAAATATATTTCCGAAAAACTCTGAACTATTTGATGAGCCTATAGGATCTTTATATTGTATTAATATGTTGAAGAGAATATAATTTCTTTCTCTTTTCTTATTTAAATTATTAATTTTACCATACCAGAGCATGAGATAAGATAAGGATCTTACTTATCCTTAGTTTACTGTTCAATAGAACTAACTTAACACATATAATCAGACGAGTCTCCATAGCAACATAACCAAAACCAAAGGGCTAGCCCATATCCTGGTATTTCATGTTCTACTTTCATAAAAGTTTAAATTTTGTTAGCTTATTCGAGCCAGAGATCCGAATTTTTATTTTTTAATATCTAATTACAAAACAATTTTCAATTTTTTTGAATTTCTAGACAACAATACTCGCTTAAGAAGTCGTCCTACCTAGTTGCAGCTTTGCATTAATTTGTGTTAGCTCAATATTTCCCCAGATGATTTCAAATCCCTCGCCTAAACAAGAATACCCCTTTAAGAAGTCGCCCTTTTTAGATAGTCAACCGCAAATTATTATCAATGTTCCAACAGATCAGGATTACCATATAAGACCTAAAATATAATTGTGTGTCTAGTCTAGCTTTCAGGATAATTCGTCTTTCAAGCGGAGGTGGCTGCCATCAAGTTAGCGGTAAATATACTGCTCCGAGATGTAATCTCCTTCACTCTAATAGCGGCTATGCTGACATTGAGCTCGCTGACTGTGAGCTCAAAACTTGTTAAGGAGTGTATGACCTCATCATCAACAGTTTTTTTCCATATTAGACTTGTATGGGAACACGGCGGAATCGCCAGAAACTCCTAACATGAAGAGTTTGCTAGGGAGGGCACCCTTAACCCAGTTCCATCCGATTAGAAGCAAGTGAGAGTATTCGACGCAGTACCCGCCAGAGGAATCAGAGAAAGAGGAAGATCTCCACTTCGTTTGGACAAGGTGAAGAAGGACCTATATACACTTGGAATCTCCATTTGGTGCCAAATAGGGAAAATGAAAAACCGCTAGCGCGCTGTTGTAAACTCGGCTATTGCCGCGTAGGCGGTGTCTACGCTAATAAAGAAGGAGAAAGAAGCAAGTCGGTTGTCCGATGTCTTCTTTCGCTTTAACGCTAAACCTTCGAACCTCCCTGAGCTTGGAAGACGCTGATCAATAACCAGAACTTGCGCGACTGCGAGATCACTTTGGCTCAAAGTAAGATAAGCTCAAAACGTTCCGTCGGGCTAAGAGCTGATATTCCTTATGAAGTTTTTGGGTAGCACAAAGGACAATTTTTTATCCAAGAGGCATGCATCGATTTTGGATCAACTCTATGACCTAACCTAATCTACCAACTTCGACTTAAGGTATCTTCGGTCATAACTGCAGCATTAACCCATGTACGGCTTATAAACTCCATATAAATTCTCTATAATCATGCTTTAAAAGCCAGCGTCTCATATTCCATTTACGTCTATTTACACTTTTATCTCGCACAGTACAGAGCAGCGATATTTTTCTATTTACCTTGCGTGTTTTCTTTGCACTTCATCAAAGCGATTTTTTAATCCATAATTCCTTTAACGTATTAAACTTTTTTCTTACGGCATTATTTTCTTTTATACTCCCTTCCTGCTGCCATAATATGAATATTTTTATTACACTGTGGCATTAATCGCATGACTATGAATGACAAATTCAATAAACCCGGAAAAGCGATGCCACCAATCGGATAACACATACACACAGACAACACACACCAACCAATCAAACACATGACAATTATAGCGTGAACGCACGGAGGAGCGCCTCTGAACGAACTACCGCCGAAGAGGCAAGCAACTGAATGACATTAAAAGTAGTAGCAAAGCTACAAAAAAGTATGACAAAATCGCAGACGAACTAATAGAAATATACGCAAACACAACTGCATATTCACATACACCTATATAAATATGCATGCACACATACACACACACGAGCGCTTTGTAAGGATCCTCATAGTTGGCTTGCTACGCTTGATCGACTATCAATTGGCGCTGCTGGTGCGAGTGCTCAAAGGGCTCAACAGGCGGATATCCACCACACATACATACACACATGTACGCAGTTAATAACGGTAAATTTTTTTGCAGCTGAGTAAAATGTAAGTGCATGCAGGCGTCGGCGTATGGCAAAAAGAAAGTAGCAACTTCGAAAATTCACCTTAATCAATATACATAAATGACTGCGGAGCTTATACACATACAGATATGTATGTATGCATGCATATACACGCTCGCACAAAGAAACTTAAAATTACAATTTACGCACGAATGGACAAAGGGATGCAGGTTTCTTTGTTTTTGTTGCTGTTGCATAAATTGAGATGCATTCATTTAAGTTTTCCATATTGTTGCATATTGAAAAGAGGCAAGCAGAACCATTTACTGTAAGAAAATAAAATAAAATTAATTGCATAGTAAAAATCTTAAAATAAAACTGAGAAATTGAACAAAAGAAACTTGTAAAGCGTGTATGAAATAATATGCGTGGTTATGCAGGGGACTGAAGACGGTGATTTGAGGAGAGCATTGCTGTACACATGTTGTTAATAGACAGTCTATTGACCCTATATAAGAGTACACATGACTAACTTGCAGAGATATAAATAGTAGTATGTACTGTAACCAGAAAAACGTTAACTGCGGTTGCACCACGCAAAATAAAAAAGTTTTCCTCACAAAAACTTGATATTGGCCGGTCAGTTTGTATGACCGCTATAGGCTATAGTGGTCCGATCGAAATAATTTATTTATAGAATGTGGAGCCTTTTTTGAAAAAATTAAATGAAAAAGTTGTCCATACAAAAACTTGATTTTTATACTTCAGTTTATATGAAAGCTATGTATATGCTGTAGTGATCCGATATCGGTGGTTCCAATAAATTAACAGCTTCTTTGAAAGAACACACAGTGTGCAGATTTTCAGTTCGAGTATATAAAGGCAGACGAACATGTCTAAATCGGCTCAGATTGACACGCTAATCTTTTATATATGTATAGTATATCTTCTTCTTCTTTACTGGCGTAGAAATCGTTTCTTTTTTTCGCAAAGTGGAGCCAATTGGAGATTCCAGCGCAGCCAGGTCCTTCTTCACCTGGTCCTTCCATCGAAGTGGTGGTCTTCCTCTTCCTTCGCTTCCCCCGGTGGGTACTACGCTGAACATTTCCAGTGCCGGAGTGGTTTCAACTATTCCATCAATCATAGGTCTCCCTTTTGTAGATTGGGCAGAGTCCACTCAAATTCCAATCGTCAGGTATGCTTTCGTCCGACCGTGTTCGACAAAGAAGCTGATGCATGCTCCTTATCAGTTCTTCGCCGCCGTGTTTGAATAGCTCGGCCGGTAATCCATCGGTCACCGCCGCTGTGTTGCTCCTCAGACGGGTAATTGCTATTTGAAATTCTTCATGGTCGGGCAATGGAACGTCGCTTCATCGTCATCGATAGAGGAATCACCATCTCCTAGTGTTAAGCTTTCACTGCTATTCACCAGGTTGGAGAAATGTTCCCCCCATAATTTCGGTACGCTCTAGGCATCACTCACTAGATCACTTCTGGGGGTTTTACAAGAGAATGCTCCGGTCTTGAAACCTATTAGACGCATTACCCCTGTCGGCCTGCTTGGCTAGCTCTTTGAACTCTAGCATTGAGGCCTCTCTCAGGTAACTATATCTTTTACGCTTTGTAGTTTTACTTCGCTCCACTCACTCAAGCAATTCGAGTCTCGAAACTATTTTAAATCAATTTTCTTTCACAATTTTTTCACACAAAGTGATGATTTCTGTGTTTGATTCTAAATTTTCATAGAAAAATTTGAAGTTTCGTTATTTTTTATCATATCAAAAATTTAGCTGAATGATTCAGTCATTCATTCAGTTACTGCCCTCTGTACCGCTCGGCTCATAAACGCGGTGCAAGTAGACGATTTACCAAAGATTTTCGGCCAAAAACATAGGAATTATAATACACGAAGGAAGACAATTAAAGATAAACTTAATTTTACCAATAAAAAATATATTTTACGAAAGACGGACTCTCATCAAAAATAAGTCAACCAGCCACCCTTTGTGCAAACGGTGTATATAATGTCTTTTGAAGAAACGCTCTACCAAGAACTCGATTTAGCTTGGGACCAATCAGCCGATAAAATACAACTACAAGCAGAATCAGCAACCGAAGAAGAACCAACCACATCGCAGCCGCAAGACGGCCGCAAGCAAACACTGCCAATACCAGCAAGCGCAGAAGTCGCCACTTCGCTTCGTCACAATCCCTTTACATTACCGCTGCAGCCATTCCAGAGCAGTTGCAGCAGTCAAACACTTTTTCCACCACCACCAATTTCACAAGCGCGTCAACTGTCGCTCCAACTCACATCACAGCATCCGTCCACCAGCAAACAATCCAACTTTGCAAATAAGCTCCAACCGAATCCGCAAACCTATAACCTAGTTCAACAGATTATACAAACCGTTGGTGAATTGGAGAATACCATACTTGAGGATCGGCAAAACGATTTCAATTTCCGTATAGCATACGAACGTCAAACGGAGCAGCTAAAGAATATGTGCCAGTCATTGGATAATGAGAAGGCACGTAATGTGCGGCTGATGGAGCTAATACGCGGTGTGGACGCCTGTTCGGCAACTGAGGATGAGGAGCCAGAAAAGGCGGTCTCGCGTTGTTGTGCCACGGAGCATTGGTCTTGCTCATCCGAAGCTTATGATTCGATAAGTCCACTGCTAATGCAACAAAGGTGAATGCGATCATAATGTTTGACTTCGCACATGAAACATTTCTGTTTTGTGTGATCTTATGGCTTGGTGATAATATCAGTAAACTACCAATCGTCAGTTCTCGACCTTATATTTTTGGATGTTTGGATTAGTTAGTAGCGTGTTAGAATTCAATTGTGTTTATTTTCAGATATGATGAACTTTCCATTTCGTACAAAAAATGCCGTCGACAGCTCATAAAAAAGGAAAAGCTGCTGCAATTGAGTCGTTGTGAAACAGAAACCGCAAAGGCGCGTTACGACAATCTTTTAGATGAATATCTCATATCACAAAAACGTTTCGAAGAAGTATGCTTCAAGTATCTACAATTTCAGGCAAGAAAGAATTTAGAGGTGAGACTTTTTGTGTTCTAAGGGTCTAATGGTTGAGTCGCCTTGTCTCGTTTGGTATCGAATGGCACGGTAAGGTCCTTCCCTATCCTGACGGACCTTCGGTATTGTTCAACGTCAGTTAACACAGCCGTTTTAGTTTTGGTGGGATACCAAATCAGGTCATAGCGACTTAAAGGAAGCTCCTTTTCGTGCTTTCGTGAAAACGACGAAGAGGTGGTGCGTGTCGATTTTCTTTTCACGAGCCTTTTCCGTGATTTTGCGCATGGTGAAGGTCAGTTGTTGATTTTCCATTCCTAAAACCACACTGATAAGGTCCAATCAGTTTGTTGACGGTGGGCTTTAATATTTCACACAATACGCTCGATAGAACCTTATATGCGATGTTGAGGAGGCTTATTTCACGGCAGTTGGCGCAGATTGTGAGGTGTCCCTTTTTGTTGATCGGCCAGAGCACACCTGCCTGTAAAAACCAGTCATCAAGCATGTTTTCGTCCGACCCTATTCTACAAAGAAGCTGATGCATGCTCTTTATCAGTTCTCTGTCGTATTTGAATAGCTCGGCCGACAATCCATCGCCACTCCCCGCTTTGTTGTTCTTCGGACGGGTAATTGCTATTCAAACTTCTTCTTGGTCGGGCAATGGCACGTCTGCTCCATCGTCATCGATTGGGGAATCAGGTTCACCATCGCCTGGTGTTATGCTTTCACTGCCATTCAGCAGGCTGGAGAAGTGTTTCCTCCATAATTTTACTATGCTCTGGGGTTCTACAAGAGTATGCTCTGGTCTTAAAACCTTCTGTTAGTCGCCGCATCTTTTCGTGGAATTTCCGAGCATTACCGCTGTCGGCCAGCTTTTCAAGCTCTTCGTACTCAAGCATTTCATTCTCAGAAAAATTAACAATGTTTAACTACACCTTCACTTCTTGCACGAATTTCAATAATTCTCCATGTCTAACCTCCTCCAACCAGATCCAACGTCTCCGCGATGCGCTCAACAATGCCGGCGAATGTATCGTGAATGCGCAACAATTAATCGATTGTTTGGATGAAGAGACGATCACATTATATGCCAATCAAAATATGAAAAACTTATATGATGACAATAACAATAGCAACAACAACGACACAGCAACTAACGAAACGGACTGTATAAGAGAGTTTAAGCAAAATTTAGAGTTATTTGTGAAGTCCTTGCGTCTCTGCCAGAGGGTACAGCAGCACAATAATATTGTACGCGAAAACAACGAAAGTCAGCAATGAATTTCACGTTTAACAGTTAGCAGTTATACTATATACGAACTGAGTGTGTCCAATATTGGAAAAAATTTTGTGAAGAGAAAATATATATTTTATATGAATTTATACTTATTACGCGCTTATAAATGCAATTTCGCATATACATATGTTGTTTGTATGAAGACGAAATAAATATATTTTTTACGTACTTACATGTAAAGAAATTGTTTATTAAAAAGAAAAAAAAAACGGTAATTGCTCATTTTTGTCAACTGTTTTTTGTATTTTACTTTAGACGTGATGCACTTGTTGCTGATGCTTGCATCTATGACATTTTCAGTTATTTTTTCTTGCAGCTGCTTTCGTTTACAATTTGTATTTTTGCTTAAAGTATTTTTATTTTTGCTACTATTTTATTTAATTTTTTATTGTTATTTCTTTTTCTATATTTTTTTTTATTCTTTTTTCACATTTGCTTTGTGTACATTTTCGTCATACGTTACAGTCATATAAATATTATTAAGATCTCTCAACAAATGTATGCATTTGTTTGCTTTAGTAATTCATATTTTATGCAACATGCCACTTGTTCTTGCAACATATAGTAAAATTTGTTCCATTGCCTCAATTGTGCAACTGTAAATATCTTAAGCTAATTGCTTATATAAAGGTAATTGCTAGTTTCACTGGTTAGTCGTAACAGTAGGTACTCTTTCAAGCCAAAACATATTTAATGGAAGCATGTTTTCGTCAATTTGCACTAACTTTCTGTTTCTTATGCTATTTTTATGCAGCAAAATTTATGTATTTGATTAAAATAATTTGTATTTCTTGCTTACATTTATACATTTTTTATAACTTATGCTTTCAAGCAGCTTTTCTAACAAATAAGTTCAGGATGCAGGCATTCAAGTTGCTTTAAAAATGTATATTCTCAACTCTTTCACAGCTAAAAGTCATTTTAGTTGTATAGTTTACGTATATTAAACGAGTTCATCGCTTCGATGAACATTTATTAGCGCATAAAAATTAATGCTAACGTGGAAAACTCGAACAGCTTGTTAAATTTTTTGCAAACAATGTTTAATGAACTATTTCGTCCTTTCGATGAAATTTGAGATATGGAAAAAATTTATTTTGAGTTATGCTTAGAAATTGATTTTAACGCTAATTTTACATAATTATCGTACCTTTTGTGTAAAATGAACTAGTTCGTCTTTTCGATGAAACTTGAGTTATACAAAAAATGTATGCTTAGTTAAGCTTAGAAAATAGTTTTAACATAGAAACTCATTTTAACGTGCATAAACGACGTTTGTGTATAATGAACTAGTTCGTCCTTTCGACGAAATTATTAGTTTATTTTGAGTTATGCTTAGAAATTGATTTTAACGCTGATTTTACATAATTTTCGTGCCTTTTGTATAAAATGAAATAGTTCGTCCTTTCGATGAAATTTGAGATATACAAAAAAATTATGCCTAGTTATATTTAGAAATGAAATTTAGCGTTAAACAAACGATCGTCTCTAATTTTTCGGCCTTTCGAAATTTGACTCAATTTTCATGCCGTATGATATTGAAATATATAATCTTTGTACGCTCAAAGAAAATATTTTTTTAATGTTTCACATTCATCCAAATAATTAGCCTAAATTTTGGTGTACATCCTTTAGATGCATGTTTTAAATATGCAGAAAATTTTCACTTTTCTTTCGCTTCTCTCTTGTAATAGCTGCCATGTTTAATGCTAACAACATTTTTAACAGTTATTTTTTAATATTCTCATAATTACACGCTTTATAAATTTGTTAGTAAACATCATCTACATATTTCATCAGTAGTTATCAACATTTTATCATATTCAGAACGCTAAGTTTTTGTTTTTTTTTTCATTTTCACTTTTGCTGCTGGTTATCAGCTAGTTTGCTTTGGTAAATTATGGTGAATTTATATATATAACTTGTCTGCTCCGTCTACAATAAAACTCACGATAGCATGCAGTCATTTATAAATTCATTTCTTTAAAAAAAAAAAAAATTGTTATTGTACTTTACTTTATTTACAGCATTTCAAAATCTCCAATAAGTGCACAGTTATGTAATTATTATTAACGCAGAATTTTAATGACATAAAGATATCTAAATCGGGCTCTATATAAACCTTCATACGTCCTTTAGAAGTATTTTCGTAATTTAGCTTTCTAACAAATATTTTAAAGTTTACACGTTGTTTTTGTGACTTATTCATAGCTAGCATATCAGTTCAAATTAAATGTTATTAATTGCTTTCTTTATGATATTTAATTTGTTACTTTTCTAGCGTAACTTCTCTAGGTTTAATCTGTCATCCACTACATCCAACGCTTGCCCACGTAAAATGCATTCGTTAATTGATTTCTTTTTACTAATTTTCTTAAAATTTTCTTAATATTTTTTAATTAATATATTTAAATAATATTTGTGTGCTTCAACTTGTTTGCACCGCCTTATTACCTACTAATATTATTGTCTGTTCAAACAAGCAAAGCTTGACAATTCAAGAAGTAAATTATTTAAAGAAAATTAAAAAAAATTGTAAGGCAAGTTCATTTTAGTAGTTCAGTTTTTGTTTAGTTTTTTTTTTGGAATTTTTTTTGTGTAATTTTTGATTATTTTTTTGGATAAATTTTTGGGTTATTTTTCATAAAATTTATATTCAAAATATGGGTTCACGCTTCAATGATGCTTATTAAGTAATAAAAAGCATTGTAATAGCATTATTATTTATTCCACAATACAGTGTAGCATTAAGTATACGTCGATTAGATGAAAATCTTAATAGCTGCATTTTCTTAGTCTTGCTAGTTGATATATAGTTTTTTTAAATATTTACAGGAAGAAATTATTATACGTCGATTGGATGAAAAAAATTTTGTATGCGTTTTTGAAAAACTAAACTCTAATTTTCCGAAAATTTGTTAACACAGAATTAATTAGGCGTCAATTCAATGAACAGTTTTGTATTTTCTTTAACAAACTATTTTTTTTGAAAATTAAAAAAAATGTACACGCCTATTGGATGAAGAATTTTAAATTTTTTCTTTAGAAAAATTTCGAATACACAATTTTTATACAAATGCATACGTATTTTTATACATACATACACCCATATTTGTAAAGCCGAGTTTCAAAATAAAAAGAACAAAATCAAAAAAAAATTATTAATTAATTTGTGCGAATTTGCTTTGTGCCAATATTTTTTAAATATAAAGTAAGTACGCCAAGAACAACTAAATAGAATTATTTTTATCAATAACAACCAATTGCCTATAAAATATACAATTGTTACAAATTTTTGTTAAAAAAATTTCATATTCATCCTTTCGGCGATTTTTTTTTAACTTAAAAAACATTAAATTTTTTGTTTTATTTTTGTGTAGTTGGAGTTGGTAGTTGCAGTTTCCGTGCTCTTAAATAAATGGCAAACAATATTTTCATATTTTTATTTAATAAACATTTTACACTCAACAATATCTCTTTACAAATACATACATACATATATGCATTTTCTTTAACATTTCCTTAAAAACAGTTTGTTGATCTCATAACAGCAAATTTAACATCTCCTATGTAATACATTGGCCTTCAAAGTGTCTTCACAACAGCTGGCGTTAACTGTAAAATTGCTATAACGTATTATAGCAAAGAAGTAAAGGTTAAACTGCGTGTCCTACAGGATGCTTAAGCAGTGGCTAACAATTTTTGGCCGGACTCTATATATGTACCTACAGTGTATCTCAAAGTGTAACTAATGTCGGTCAAATAGTTTTAACAAATATTGCAGTTTACTGCTATGATTTTCTCACGGCGTAATATTGTTTTAACTGTAGAAATGTGATTTTTGTTTGGTTTGTAGTTAGTGCTATACTTTTTCCACAGCGTAATATTTTTTTAACTGTAAAAATGTTATTTTTGTTCCGTTCATAGTTAATGCTATACTTTTTTCCACAGTGTAAGATTTCTTTTGACTATATAAATGTGATTTCTTCTTAACATTTCAATACAATATAGCGGAGTAAGAAAAGTCTACTTTCGTTTTAAAAATTTTTGTTCACAATTGTTGGTGAATTTGCTTTCGTGGTGAATTTTCTTTCATGGTAAATTTTCTTTCGTGCTAAAATTTCTTTAGTTGTGAATTTTCTATCGTTATGAAATTTCTTTCGTGGTGAATTTTTTTTGTGGTGAATTTTATTTCGTGGTGAAATTGTTTGTGGTGAATTTTTTCGTGGTGAGTTTTTTAACTATTGAAGTTTTTTTTAAACTAAGGGTAAAAATCAGTAAAAGATAGTATTTTTTGCGTTACTTGTCTACGTTTGGCGCTTATTTCAGCAATAGTAATGTCACAGAGCTTTTTCACAAACTACAAATTTGAATTTTGTTACAATATATAATTTTTTCGTCAGTGAAATTTCTTATATATCATACGTCTCGAGTTCTCACAGCAATTCTGTTATTATTTTATAACAAATATTTTACTTATCTATTCGTTTGAGCGTAACTACAGTGCTTGCTAATAAAATGTGCCTATTGAAATTTAATTTAAATTGTTTTAATATTTTCGTTAATAATATACATATATATTATGTACATATATTATAACTATTAGGATTGTAATTTGTTGAGTTTCTAAATTATTATAAAAATTTAAATATATTTATTATGCAATATTTATTACTTTAGTACTGTAACAGCTAATTAAAAAAACGAGCAAACATATCTGCCGTAAATATAAACATAAAACTTAATTAAAAATTAATTATTTTACACATATCTGTAAGTGTGTATGTATAGCCTGCATGCATATGCATTTCTATTTACGTATGTATGTATGTTAATTACACTGCATTTCGGCGCCGACGACGACGACTGTCTGACGCAGGTGATGACAATTCACAATTGTTTATGATTTGCTTAAATTGTTTGCGGTTTGCGTGTTTATGCACGAAATTTCGCTTGCTGCCACTTTTTTGGTTGTAAATTATTTGTATTTATGTGTCTAAGCTTGTTTTCGTTTTACTCAATAGCACTTCGTTGTACATTTACGTCACATTCTCACCCACACACGCACACACGCACACTTAAACGCACACATTCACGCGCTCACTCACACTCTCTCGCTAGCTTTAGTTCGTCGTCACAC
Source organism: Bactrocera neohumeralis (assembly GCF_024586455.1). Classification (NCBI taxonomy): domain Eukaryota; kingdom Metazoa; phylum Arthropoda; class Insecta; order Diptera; family Tephritidae; genus Bactrocera; species Bactrocera neohumeralis. Next base: position 78,133,949 of record NC_065923.1, on the reverse strand, counting down.
TTCACGTGCTCTTGACATCACAGAGGCGATCATACCACCAAGTCACCAAATCGAAAGGCTTGAAGTCGCTCAACACTGGGCTCGGCGGTTCGATGCAATAGATCGATGCGGTCGGTTGCGGCGAGGTGCACACCGATGAGGCGGCCGATGATGTTGAGGTGGATGCGATGGAAGAACCTGCTATAAGTTTGCAAAAATAAGAGTGTGGTTAGGCGAATTTTTTTTTTCGCATATTTTATATTGCATATTTACCAGAGTTGTTGTTGGAATCCGTAGGTTGTTGCACATGGCCGTTGCTTTCGAACGCGGAGTCGTAAGGATTATGCGCCACAATGACGTTCCACGCTGTGGATGAGAGCAGGAAATGGAGATTTGTAACAGTTAGATATTGAATTGACAGTTACAGAATAGATAGGTTGCGTAAAATGAGCCCTAAATCACTATTATATAGTAATGACATCGCCCCTACCGTGTCTAAACTAACTATGGTTTTTGAAATATCAGAAGAGAGGATATAAAACCGTTTATCTGCCAATTTTCCTACTGGGTTATGTTAGCCAAAAAAAGTTGTGAATCTTCTTTTTTGGACCGTGTTTTTCGTAAAACCATTTTGATGTTTTCACTACAAAATGTTTATATATAATCTCCCTTTAGATTAAAGCATAAAAACTGCTGTAAAAATACCCAAAATTGTTCTGAGTCACGCAACAATTTATAAAAACAAGGTTCTTCAAACTCAGTAACTGGTCTCAATGATATTCTTTAATTAAAAAAAAAATATTCTAGTCTCAAAATTTCATTTAAATTTATTATTTTTATGCTCTACGGCTCTGATCTCTACTGATCACTGATCTAAAAATAATTTGTAAAATAATACTTTCTTAAGTGTTTTACTTTTCTTCTTCTACTTAAGTGTTTTACTTTTTCTTTCTTGCTCGCAGCAACCGCTTGGCAACACATGTCTCATTAGTGTTCAAAAATCACTAAATACTATTTTAGTCTCACTTGAGTATCCTTTTTTTCACACTTACAGTCATTGATGTATTGCACAATCTCCTCATGCTGTGGTGTTAATGAGACCTCTTCTATGTGTCGGCCATTCGAGGCAGATTTTTTGAAGACAGGACGTGGTGCACTGAAAAAAATAAAGCAGTTAAATAATTTTTTAATAGCGCTTAAACAGAAAAATAATAATAATATGAAATAAATAAAGCAAAAAATTAATTAAATTTAAACGTACAGAGAATTTATAAAAAAAAAATAAAAATAAATAAAAAATATAAAAAATAAATAAATTAGAACATATGAAACAGGAAATTTTGAATTTTATAATCAAATTGTAAGCAACAGGTTATAGGCCCAATGACTTTATTTGTTTATATTTTATTATGAAAGGTTGTTGGGCTATAAAAGCTGATAAACTTGATTACTGCCATTTCATGCTAATTAATTTATGCTAAATTATTTAAATTTTTGTTAACTTTTTTCTATTTTTTTATTGTTAGAAATATTTTATTTTATTTTCATAAGCATTTCTCCATTCGTGTTTTGTTGCCACTTTAAGCTATTTAGTTGTTTTTGTAGCTGTGCTTTATAAGCTAGCAACAGTTTAATATTGGTCTTGCGCATTTTTCAACACTTGCAGTTGAATAAATACATATGTATGTATGCATTTCGCTCATATTTGCATTACATGACGAAGGCAAACAATGATTTAAGGCAGTAAGTCAGTCTAAGTCTGGCTCGTATTTTGCATTAATTAAATTAACATTTTATTTTCATTTCATGTCATTTGAGTCGGGGACCGGTGTTCGGCAGATCGTGGGTCCAGATGTAATTGGAGAATAAGTTTTTCTGACAGCTGTCAGCTTTTCAAAATAATTTTTAAATGAGAGATTTCGTATGAATAAAGTTACGATTTTCGAAAATAATGGTTTCCAAAAATTCGAAATTATGATTTTCGAAAATTATGTCTTAAAAAATTCGAAATTATGATTTTCAAAAATTAAAAATTCGCCAATTAATATTATTTTTATACAATTATTTTTGAAAAAGTACACACAAAAATTATTTAGTAACTTTTCTGAATTTTTTTGACTCAAAACTTTGATTTTGCTGTTATAAGACATGAAGATATTGACCTTAATTTTATTTTATAATGTATTTCGGATGAATAAAAGGCCAAAAAGGGTAATCGAAATGATGTTTTCTAAAAATTCAAAATTATGATTTTCGAAAATAATGTTTTGCGAAACTTCGCGAATTAATATTATTTTTATACAATTATTTTCGAAAAAGTACGCATAAAATTTATTTAATAACCTTTTCGAAGTTTCTTCAACTCAAACCCGTAATAAAATATGAAGATATTGACCTTAATTAATTTCATTAATTTTATAATGTATTTCGTATGAATAAATGGCCAAAAGGGGTAATTGAAATCAGGATTTTACAAAATAATGTTTTCTAAAAATTCATAATTCCGAATTCGAAATTATGATTTTCGAAAATCTCTTTTTCTAAAAATTCGTTAATTAATGTTATTTTTATGCAGTTATTTTCGAAAAGTAGACTTAAAAATTTTTTAATAACGTTTTGAATTTTTTTTTTTTGACTCGAACCCGTAATTTTGGTATTTTAAAATACGGAGATAGTGGTTTTACCTTTGTATCACAGTATATTGAGAGCTTGAATAAATGGCCCACAAAGGTTATTCGAAATTATTTGTTTCAAAATATCATATTCTGAATTTTCGCAAATTAATGTTCTCATTAAACAATTATTTCGAAAAAGTATACATAAAATTGGTTTCACAGCATTTTCGAATTTTTTTTCAACATCAATCTGTGATTTCTGTCACTTTTCAATGCCATAAAAACGATAATGTAGTTATTTATACCATTAGATATTTTAAATATATATTTTTTTATAAAAATTTACTCTAACCATACCCTTAAAATTATATCGACTGCTATATACCTTCTCGGAACTGTCTTTCAAAACATTTGCACACACCCCGCTTGTCTTATGTGCCTAAGTGTCACAATACACTTGTAGTTTAAATCGGCTGTGTACCGCTTTCACTTTCGAATTCTTTTCGTTAACTTTTGGCTTTGTTGTTTGTCGAATCTAATATCATCTGACCAAAGTGGTCTAAAGTCCGTATATATTTATAAAATATATTTATAAATGTACATACATATATACAACTGTTTACGTATGTTAAATTTGCTAGAGAAACATTTTGTGATTTATTTCTCTTGAGGATTATGGCCAATCAGACCCGCCTACAACACATTGAAAGTTCTATAAGCAGACAGAAAAAATTCTAGCAAACACTTGTTTAAATGAAGAGTATGCAAATGTATTGAAATATTTAAGAAATACCTACATTTTTAATACCTTTTGTCTAGAGGAAAATTTTTTTATGTTACTTAACTGCATTGTAAGGAAAAATACCAGCCGATTTTAAATATTTAAGCTACTCATATTTTAAGATAAGAATAAAAAAAAGTGAAGCGGCGGACTTTTAGCACTTTATTGTTCAGTTTATTTTGAATAATACGTCTTCCTAATTTAAACCGAAAATCCGGGAAAAATATATGTACTTACATGCATACTAATGTACAAACATTTGTGCGTTTAAGGCCGGGCATTGGTTAAGGTGTTTAGCAACGATTTGCGACTCTTATCAGTGCTTAAGGCAAATATTTAAATATTTCCAAAAAAAATATGTTTGATAATCCATAAAATATGGCAAAATGATTAAGCAATATTATAAACGGCTGGGTATGAAAATACCTATAATCTTTCAACAGTGCTGAGCTTGTTCGAAAATAAAGCAAAATATTTCAAACATTATTACTTACATATGTATAGGCATATAGATGCATACATACATATGTATATTCATTATATATATGTTCATTACATCTCAAAGTGAAATCTCAAACTCAACTGACTGTTTGGCTAGACAGCGGAAAACCGTGAAAGTCATGCATAGATAACAGTAAATTTGTACAAATAAAATAATGAGCTCTGCTAGCAGGCAAAAGGCAATGACGATAGCCCCAAAATTGACCCCTGTCATGAAGTTAGAAGCCGTTGACTGCAGCAAACAAGTGAATATGGAACAGCAGTGAGAATCTATAAGTAGGGGCATTTGATTATATACATATGCACATTAGGGTGATCCAAAAAAATGTATTCACGAATTTGATTATATATGCACATTAGGGTGATCAAAAAAATTATTAACGAATTTGATTATATATGCACATTAGGGTGATCCTAAAAAATTATTAGCAATTTTTTGTATATGCACATTAGGGTGATTCCAAAAAAATTATTAACGAATGTATAGGTTAACAAGAAAAAACACTAACTTCGGTTGCACCGTGGAAATATTTCGACAAATAACAATGTGTTCTACACAAGCACTTGATTCCGGTCGTTCGGTTTGTATGGCAGCTATGTGCTATAGTGATGCAATCTACATCTTCCTGAAGAAGATGAAGATTTCTAATCAAATACAATATTTTTCCATGCAAGCGCTTGATTCCGATCGTTCAGTTTGTATACCAGCTATATGCTATAGTGATCCGATATCGGCATTTACGACAAATGAGCAACTTCTTGGGGAGAAAAGCAAGTGTGCAAAAATTCAGACCGATATCTCTAAAACTGAGAGATTAATACACCCTGTTTAAGTCTAAAAGGGATATACAGAAAAAATTTCCCTGCATGGTTTCTGCAGGTTGCTTTAGTTTACTTTTAAGAGGTTTCGATAAACAGCAAAAATGCTATGACTTTGAACCAAGTTGTGAGAAAATTTTTTACATCCAGGGTTCCAAAAGTATTTACTTCAGGCAATGTCTAACATTTCCTAATTTTTTTTTTATTGCATGCTCTCAAATACATATGTATTCAGATAGTTCCCAATTTTTTTTATGTATCATTCAAAAATCTACAATCTAAGAATCACCAACATAATTTATAAATGCTTCGAATTTCCTACTGGGCATTCATTGATAGTATAAAAACACATAAAGTCATTTAAAAATGTGTTTAGCCATGCCTTATCGCCTCTAATATCAACCTTATCACAAATAAAGAACTTTTTCATGCAACCACGCAAGACAGGCCCCCATCGCTGAAGACCACGTTGTCGGAATGACGCAAACACTTAAATAGAACATAGCGATACGCAAACACCACACTACAAAAGTATGTATACTTGTAGTCACCTACAGTAGATTTGGGTATGCGTTTGCCTCAAAATACATATGTATATCGACAGTAGTGCTGCGGGTACTTAGATATGTATTTATGTTTTTAATCAACGCGAAGGCATCACCAACGGCAAGCATGTGAGCATTATTTAAAGTGAATGAATAAATATTGACTCTTTCGCATTGGTCATGTCCACGTGTTGCGTCTACGCAAAGGAGCAATGCCGGGCGCGCGTTTAAGTTGTTGCTCCAATTTGTAGACATATGTACATATGTACATATATGTAAATAGCTACATATACATATGTAAATAGATACATATTTGCTCGCATAAGAATAGTTGAGTTTGTGTTAACAATTAGCAAGTTTGGCTTCCTGCTCTAACGGCGACTACACAGTAGACATACATATGCATATGTATGCACGAGTCTATAGCAACGCGCATATATGTTGTTGTAAGTGTATGCTTTGTTGTAATTATCATTCTAATTTATTTGTATTACTACTTACTAATTTGTAGACGATTTTTTTCATAGCATGTTAAGTGTTTGAGTATACACTTAGCTTACTTCGGTGTAAAATTGGCTTAAATTTCTCCAAAATTTGCATGTTTGCTCCTCAAATTTGCACCCGGTGTATGTTCATAAGTGCTATCGTAAATTAGTGCATAATTCATGCAATTGGTTCATAAATCAAACAGACTGTATTATTATACTGTACTCTAGTCTATATAAATGATAATCGGAAATATTTGCATGATTGGCATAAAAAGTAGCGGAAATGAGACTGACTATGTATAAATTTATGACTTGCTATAAATCCAGCGATGATTGTATATTATCTTTTTTATAAAACTAAATATTTATTTATATGATTTTAGCGAAACGTATCACCATTCAAGAATGAAAGCTAAACAAATTTATATCAAAATATCAGGGTTTTCTAATTGAAAAAATATTCAATCGACTAATATTTTCAATCGATAAATCTCTCTGTTAACGCATATATTTTTGGGAATGCCGAGAAAAATAAACAAAAGGAACAGTTTTCCTAAAAAATATGCCGTCAAACTTGAAGCCGAAATATCATTAAAACAAAATACGTATAAACCGAGATAGATATTTCATTAGATAGCTGTCGGAAAAAACAAATAGCTTCAATTCGATCAATTTTAGAAAGTAGCGAATCGAAGAAGCAACTGGTTTAAATACAGGAGACTGTTATAAATATAGGAGACTAGTATAAATACCAGAAACTTATATAAACGCTTCGATTCGGCAAATTTCGGAAAGTAGCGTATCGAATAAATATCTGGTATAAATACAGGAGACTGGTATAAATACTGGAGACTGTTATAATCTATTCGATTCGCTAAATTTTAGAGAGTGTCGAATCGAACAGGCAACTGGTATAAATACACGAAACTGGTACTAATGTAGGAGACTTACTATAAATATTAGAAACCACTTCAGTTCGCCAAATTTTAGAAAATAGTGAATAGAACACACAACTGGTATAAATATATGAGACTGGTATAAATACTAAAACTTGGGGTAAGATGCTACAAATTTTAATGAAAAGTGGTTATATACTTTATTAAACTCTCTTATATATATTGTAGTATACTGCTATTATTTTTCACATCTACTCATATGCTGCTTGAAAAGCTAACGATGCCTGGTTAGATGTTGCTTATTAGTTAACCCGAAATACTCATATGACTCCCTTAATCTAGCTGCAATCAAAAGGCTTCCGAAACCATATGCATAGATAGACGCACTGTGCCGAATATCTTCAAGTATTCTGAATCTGGTAGGGGTCAACCGAACCCCTCATGCCTAACAATGAAGTGCTAGTTTATATAATTAAATAATGAAGTCTTCAACTAAAGTGGTTTTTCAATGCCAGAAAAAATTAAGATACAGTGAAATAAAACAAATGAAAAACTTCGTTCCAACTTCACACTTCGATGTGTTCATTGTATTTTGACAGTGACTTATTGGGGCAGAATAATCGATAACGTTTTTATGCAGGCAATCTTTGCACTCGGCACTCATTAACCTCACTCCCCTGTGCTTGAAGCATATGACTCGAAGCGGAAGCAAACTCTCAACATACATACATATAGATATGTATAAATACCTATATATTTATACATACTTGTAAATATGTATTTTTGCAAATTTGGACTTTGTGATTTTATTATCACAAGTTGATGATTTTAAAAGGCGTCAGAAATAATTCATTTATTTCTTTTCCATTGGACTTTGAGTGGCACGAAAGGGTCATGATCAGGGATGGAAAGATACTTGCCAAGCGCTAAAAGAGCAAAGTCATCTTATACATACGCACAAACATGGATTATGACTAGCACGAACAAATGAAGATTTTGCATACGGCCTGATTACACTACTCAACAAACCTGAAGGGAAAAATGGGCGACTGATGTACTAAGATTGTATAACAAAATACGTATTAGGAATTTTTCACTATCACTTTCGGTTTAAACAACCCAAAATTAGCGAGAAACATTCCCTGACATCACAGTGCGAAAATAACTGTAAACTAGTGTTATTTTTGAACGTCGTTGCGCTTTGTCCCACAGTCAACGCACTAACACAACGCCAGTTTTTGATGCTCATTTGATTGAGGTCGAGCCAATTGCTAAACTTCAAAACACGTAAAAGTGATAAGCGTTAAGAAAAAAGAGCAATGCTAATAAAAAAAATTTAAATCAAGTAAAGCAATTAAAATTCCAAATTTTATAACAACAAATTTAATTTAATTTCTTTCACATAGGGGCATATGAACACAGCTATACATATGTATATACACATATACATATGTAAGTATGTGCTTATGTATATATTTGTGTGCAAGAGATTTTGAAAAATATATATTTTAAATACATTTTGAATACATTTTCCTTAAAAAGTACACTTATAAGTGTATACGAAATTCAAAATACCGAAGATCTAGCGTCGAAGATAAATTTGTAGCAAAACAAGTCAACAGAGCGTAGCAACAAACAAGTTTATTTCAAATTCAAATCAATGCCAAATGGACACTTGAATTTCACAACTGTTTTCGAAATAAGTCACAAATTAATATAACATATTTGAAGAAATATATATCTGAAAATGTATGTGCATTAATGCGGGTCGATTTTTTTTTTATAAAATCGCGTAGGCGGGAAATGTTCTATGTAACATTCTGAACAACTTTGCCTGAGGAACTATGGGTCTCAAGGCGGTTTCGAAACTGCTATTTTTATGGCGAAGTTTTTTCGGAATCATTAAACTTTATTCTTGTCAGTTTTTGAGATATCTGTATGAAATTTAATGCATAAGAGCATTTTGTTATTCTATTGATTATTTGTCGGAAATGGTCGGATCGGAAAACTATATCGCATATCTCCCATATAGCCGATTATTCAGATATTTTAAACTTCCCCTAAAAAAAATGCTGACTCGAAACCGGTTTAAGACCCACCGTCTTTCAGTCAAAATTGTTCAGAATGATCCCTAGAACATTTTCAGCATATGAGATTTTTCCGTTTTTTTGTTTTCTGTAAATCGACCCGCTCTAATAATATATAGAAATATAAATATGCATATATTTGAATAACTGAGCGCGTTTCATGCAATATAAATATACACGCATACATATGTATGTACATATGTATGTATGTATGTTTATATTTGTTATTGTTTATCAATTTTTCTTGCTCACCTTTTATTCTCCGGACTATTAAGGTCAGAGGATCTGCGACCGCTCTCTTTGATTTCAAATAATTTCTCATAATTTTGCGGAACACCTGTGTGATAAGAAATATAAGCAATTAATATGCACAAAAAACACGAAAATAAAACAATAAAAACAAAAACATTTGCATAAACCGTAAATAAACTCAATAACAAGTTTTATTAACCACTTAAAGCTAAACTAGTTCCCAGCAGAGGGTGTGTTTCTATTTACATATATACATACATATATGCATGTGTGTGCGTACATGCATGTAGATTAGCCACTTGCTTTCTTAGCGCCATACGCCGTGTGTGCAATAATAAAACAACACAACACAACAAATATTTTCAAAACAGAAATCAAATTAATTGACCGATTTAGTTGGTTTTTTGTTGGTGTTGTTGACACTTTCGCCATTGCTATTGTTTTTGTCGTTTATGCTGTTCAACTATAAAACCGGCAAACAATAGAAATTCATAAAATGCACAAACACACGAAAACAAGTGTAACAACAACAACACGTTGCGTACCAGCCCACCAAAAGGTACTCGCAATTCACCAAAAATTGTTGGCGCTCTCCATTTTGCTTACGCTCTTTTACTCGGTTCGGTTCGGGGGTGTAGTCACTACACAGTAGTGCAAAATATTATCTATGTAAATACTTATGTCGGTGAGGGTGTCTTGATTTATGAGTGGCCCACAGTGTTTGATCAAAGTTCAAGCATCTAAAATTTTGATTATCTCATTTTTGAGTACCATTTAGTCAAGAAACAAAGAAAAAGGGTTAGCGCGTGCTACCGATACTTAAAATATTCAATTTTAAATGTTTTTCTTATATTCTAAATATAGCATGTACAGCTATGTTCAAAAAAATGGCACTGCTCATTTGGGAGTGAGAAAAAATTGTAGGTTTTCTAAAAGGGGTACAACTTGCTTTCGAATACTAATACAGGGTGTCCCAAAAATAACGCAATATTAAAATTTGGCACCATTTCACCTTGTATTTAATTCTAATTTTTATTTGGGACTAATATCAGCATTACCATCTGATCAAAATTGACCCGGACATAGGGAAATCAAACTTCACACGAACATAAAAAAGGTTCAACCAATCTAAGAAATAATTATTTATTAAAGCACATCCCAACTTCCATACCAAAGTAAAAATATTAAACCCCAATAAGTTCCCACTTCTATACGGCTCGGAACCTGAAACCTCCGGACACTGACAGCCAAACGCTGCAAGTTTTCACAAACTGATATATACCACAAGTGTTCCTATGTGGAACACAGAGCTTTTGCAATATTTGCCGCGTTTTCTAGCACCATCTCTACAGCGGAGTTGTGGTCACGCCCAAACCAAACACCCTCTAAACTGGAATTCTCAAAGAGAAATGGAACGGCCTCGGTCATGTTCTGAGATATACTATTCAGAGTATCGGCCAGAAGTCGTGAGAAGAAGAGAAAAGTATTGCCAGAAACAAACAACTTCACTTCTGCTGGGTGACAGGTCACAAAGGCATCGAGTGCAATGAAATAGTGGACGAGATTGCCAAGAAAGATGAACGACTGACATTCGAAAACATGAGAACTTGGGAAACCCATGCATTGTCTACACGATGATAAGAACAGAAGCATGGTAAAAAAATCAAAGCCCGATGGAACGAGCTACTTTGATGCAAAACTGCAAAAGTCATGTGCAAAACGGTAGATCGGAAGTACACAAAATTCATATTGGCACTTGATGGAAGAGACAATAGGAACATGATCGGAATACTAGCTGGTTACTGTCTGGTGGCGCCACACGCCCGCAGAATAGGGCTAACAGATAGAGAAGACAGCAGGAAATGTCTAGAGTGAGGCACCAAGCAAAAAAGGAGCATCTCTTGTGCACTTGTCCTGCATTAGAAAGACTACGCTGTAAGCATCTGGGGTCCCCACGGTATGATACACAAGAAAAGGTATCGATAGTGAGATCACAGGATCTGTTAAAGTTCCCGTCAAGCGCAGGCATACTAAAGAATGACTACTCCTCATGGAGCTAGTAACTGGACTCCAAATCTGGTCTATGCGACGCTCATTGGTCTACCAAACTACCCTAGCCTAATCTAAAAGAAAGAATCTTATTGCAGCCTCTTTTTGCACTGCGGAGCCATAGGACACAATTTAACTATCTATTCTGACTTTTGTATAATCTTTCGAAGAACAGTTTGTCAAAATTAAATATGTATCTAAAAACTGAAATTATGAAGAAGTCTATATTAATGTCCAAGACCTGACGAATAATACTGTTGACGGGACATTTACGTAACGACGTAGCCATGGTATTCACTAACAAAATTATCAGAAGAGAGAATTTTTGGTAGTACTTTAAATCCTTAGTATTCCTAAATCATGGAATTTGGTATACTTGGTTCATAAGCATCTTCTAACAGGCTAGCCTGTCTTACGTAAAATACTAAAGTTTATTACAAAACAACCTTATCGCCACTAGCCATAACCTAATGTTTTTGCACAAACTGACTTTGCAAACATGTTTTTGGGGGCCTGCTTCAGCTGCCATACTAACCGCACTCAACACGCTTGCACTAGCTGGAGCTGGCCGGCGGCAAACATAATACCCATGTTCTGCCCCACACCAACACCACGAAGAAAGAGTAAATCGCTAGAGAGGGTGTTGCGGCCAGCAACTGAGGAGCCAGAGTATTAGAGTATTTTCGAGAACATTATGAGTAGAAAGCACAATATTCTACCACAGAATGAGCGACAGCGAGCAACAACAAAGCACTCATATACTCAACACAGGAAAAGCGCTCACTAAACATGTGCTATGACCATGGCGGGCAACCCAGTGTGCGGGGTGTGCGGTTAACGCATTTGTATGCCTCGAGATTTTTGTGTGACATAACAACTTTTCGATTCCATTTCACGAAACATTTACAAATAGCTAAGGATTAGCCTTTTTATTGACATTTTCAAGGATGCGAAACGACTAACGGTGCTTGAACTGCTAACCGGATATGTGTCTTATTTTATTTTTATTTTTTGGACGCAAAAAAGAATTAAACTAATAAGTTGGCTACTAACCTCTGCGTGTTTTGGCCACAATCTTGCTGGGGCCTTTGGATACGGTCAACATCTTACGGCGCTGCTGATGAGGACAACGTGCTTAGGAAAATTTTCACTTGCACTTTTTCTGTATATCGCGCGTCGAGGGCTGCTGGCGGCTGGGGGATACGCTGCAGCAACGGACAACGTAAGGGCGCGTGTTTGTTGGCGAGAAATTTCCAATTTAAATGCACAATGCTTCGAGAATCGCGTTCATAAAATTGCACTCGTAACCGTCGCGCAATTTAATGCTTTCAATTATACTTAGACCTATACATATAGACAGCTATATGCACTGCTGAAATTCTTTGCCCTTGCCTCGTCTGGCCAGCGACCGCGCTTGTCCTTAACTGTGACCACTTTGTCCACAATGCCTGCGCATTAATAGCACTTACTCGCCTTTATTTGTTAATAAATCAGAATAATGCTCGATTTATGGCTTTTTTATCTATATTTACGCTATTTTTACAATATCTTGTAATTTTTATTTGTTTTTGTTATTTATTTTAGATTCGTAATATGCGACATTCAAAGCGGTAGAAGAAAAAAAATTTACTTTGATTTCATCAGAACTTCAAACTATTTCCAGAACTGTATAACACAAATAGTTGTCGGCACTTGAACACTTTATTAGCCCGCTGCTTTACATAATATACGTGATTTTTGTTTTTGCAGCCGAAAACTCGGTTTAATGTTATGTAGCCGCTAATGGTGGGCAAAGAAAAACAATGTGCATTTCATTGACAATGGGCTGCTGATTGGAGTTATTTGATTTTATTGTATAATTCACCACTACCACGAATTGTCTTGTCGCTGTCGCTATATAATAAGTCTTACGTTGTTCGAATGTTCTTCAATTTATCTCACGAGCATATAGTATGTATGTAATCTGTCACCTCAACCAATACCGTTGTTAATTTCTCAACATATGAAAATCAACTGACAGCCATGCCGGCCAAACACCCCACATTATACGCCGACACAGCGCTCCACCAATTGAGGGTCTCAAAGTTGTGTAGGAAAATGTTTAATGCAGTTCCACATGCTGTGCTGCGCTCTCCCCACACTCACTCACTTGCACACACACACACACAGTATAGCAAAAGTCAAATGCTGCTGCTCGCTCCCCACTACCCCCCGCTATACTTTTGTATTCTTAACCTAACGAAACAGCTGTTTTTGTGTTGTGTAATCAGTTATGCCGACGAGAATAGCGGCACTGATAACAAAATCACATGTGTTATATTCACCACTATTTCGTAATGGTTGTTGTATGTGCTGTGTTAAGTAGTTGAGACACATACCTTGCATACATGCACCTTGCATGAGACATACCTTGGTACGCTTGTCGAATGTTTACTTAAAATAATTTGTAGCGTTGATAAAAAAGAAAAATATGAAGATATTTGATTTATGAACTATAAAACTACTGCGCGGATAAACTATATTTCCTCCGCCATAAAATGGTCTAACACTAGTTTTGAAAAGTGAAATATATGTATATAGTATCCGACAAAACTATGTGTACCCTATGAACGTTAAGACCAAAAAGTGTATCTATAGAGAAATGATATTTATTGATTTGGTTGAAGTAGCGATTGTAGTATGTTTTCCCAAGAGTCTTACGATTTTACTCTCATCAATCCAAAATACTTATTTCAAAAATTGGCTGCCTTTGATAATACTTTTTGGCAAATTCCATTCGCACCTTCAAGTTCTTTTTCCTGATGAAAGGCTTTCTCATCTTGTAGTGGTTGGAATAACCGCCTACTCGGATTATCCGCTGAATTGTTCGCTCAGCAACATTGATTTGAAGGCACTGCTGAATAAATTGAGTCTTCATTCGCCTCTCTTAATATTTTAGTCTCTTCGCGAGCAGTGGTTACCCGTGAGCGGCCTGATCTTGTCGCATTCTATAGTCAACGATTTTTTGTAATTTTCGATCCCTTTGTGCATTGTGGCCTTGCTTCTAGAATATTTTTTTGCGATTCTATACCTGACCAGAGTTGCCAAGGAATCCGTCTGTCTTTTGTATTTGTTTAAGCCGCGTCTGAGTAAAAATTAAGTGTGAGTTAAATTGAGGAGAGTGCGTTTTTTATATTACAAAGCTTTTTTCGGCTCAGGTAGTTCTGGAGGTTTCTAAACTACCTTCAAACTGAATACACGGCATTCAATACAAAAGACTACGGTTCGATTCGCGGTACGCTTTTGACAGTTTGAGCTGAAAACAAGGATTAAATTAACCCTAGCCTAAATTTCGGCGCCAGTAGTACTCGTCTGTAGCAGTTATTGTTCGAACGCAGTTGTCTTTAAAAAGGTTTGACCTTGAAAACTATTTTCGACCTCATTTATTTAGAATTTGTTAACTGGCACAACGAAGAATATATAATATTCGGTGTTTTCTGTAGAAAATATATAGAATTAGGGCGAGCGGGTTGAAATTACGCTAAATATTATAAATTTTTTAGTTATTGCATAATAAATTAGGACAAAAAATATTTTAAGAATTTATTGTATAATGGTGTTCTGTGAAACTGAAACTAGTTCAAGGTCAAGGCCGAAAATCATAAAAATTAAAAAAAATCCTATATAAGACACTGGAAAGTATGTCAGTGTGTGTAATAGTCAGCCAACAACTACAACGTGAGGTATACTTGTATGTATCTACATTTAAGTTCAGTTCAACTGCAAGTGTATGTGTTGGTGCTGTTATTGTACATTTACTATATATAAAATATTTTTTTTTTTTTAATAATATATTTATATAATTTTTCATAACTTAAACTAATTTTTTATGAGTGCCATGGAACGTAGTGCGCAAACAAAACAGTTAACAAACTATTTTATGTGTCTGAAAATAAGTAAAAACACGGCATCCTCAAATGAACAGAACAAGAGTTGTGGCTATAAACAGCAGTCCGAGCAAAGGCCGGACAATCCCGCAAAAGTGACAACACCACGTGGTACCCAATCCCTGCCTACGGAGTTGCTAAAGAAAAGGAAACATTTCCAGAGTAGAGTGCAGCCTTATGCCTTGCCTACTCATGTGAAAGCACGAAAGAGTTTAAAATTTTAATATGGATACGTAGCAGATCGCGACCAATAATGCAATGTTGAATAAAAATTAATAATAAAATTTAAATTCAGTGCGAATTAAAAAACAATCTAAAAAACTTAATATTTTTTTTAACTTTACAAATTTTATTTTATAAAATTTTTTACTGTTATTGCTGTGTTACATTTTCTCACATGAAACTTCTCTCTCTCACACTGTACACTGCATTGTGAATTGTGTTTAACACGACTGTTCTATTGTGATCTGTCTTTTCTACGCTGCAAAAGAAGAAGTGTGTAAACAATATCACAAAATTATCACCGGTTAATTAAATTTATGCTAAAAAAAGAAATTTGCAACTAAAACTCATACAAGTTACACAAACTTCCATAATTTACTATAATATGGAGACGGAGCTCCCCTCGACGAGCGCCAGCGCTCTGGCGGCTTGTAATAATGTTGCCAGCAGCAGCGCTGAAGTTCCAGACTTCACAGAACTTACGCCGGAGTTGCTGCAGCGTAAACTATACTTTCTGGTGGATCAGCTAAAGCAAATGCATGCACAGCTGCCAGAGTAAGTGCAAGATACAAGATAACTGCAACTTAAGTGACTGTTAATCCAATATTACTCCGTAGAAATTACCAAATACGTATATCATATGAGCTGCTTACCGAGCTAGCCAACTCATTGCTGAATGATACAATCTTTGAAATTGTCAAAGGACTGATGGAAATACAAAATGTGACAGAGAAGCATTTGCTAACGCTACGCAAACAAGTTGAGACAGATTTTGAGCTGGAAATGCAAGAGTGGCGTAGTAAAATTACCGATCCGGAGGAATTAAGTCACATAGAACAGCTTATGCAAGTGAAACATAGCAAAAAAATGCGTGAGACCGATATGAAATTGGTTGCATTGCTAGATCAGAAGGTAGTGTGTAATTATATAGTGAAATGACACAAGTTTTACATGCGCTTATATTTTTGTAGGTGCGTGATCAGCAGAGCACTTTACATAAAGCTGGCGTGGCTGGCTTTTATGTCACCGATAATGCAAAAGAAATCAAAATTCAAATGTTTCTACTGGATTTCATTATTCGCTTGAGCAGGATCAAATTTGAGCCAAATAAATAACAGGAGGAGTAAACGTGGCTTTCACGTTACTTCAGCAAATTAGTGAATTAATATTTATTTTATTTCGTAAAGTACTAACAGCTACCTTTTGTTAATTGTTGCTATTGTATAAAATTAAAAAAATCTGGAAATTAATAAGATAGCTAGCTGATGATTTGACTAGTAGTTGCTAGTTCATGTTATTTGTCGGGTATATAAATAAACCACTCACACCTTATACCAAAAAAGTAAATAGAACAAAGTACAGCTGATATCCAAAATTATTAACATTAAAAACAAAACCAAACCAAACAAAAATTTATGAAAAGATAAAGTAATTTAATATGTGCAGTTTATTGTTCATTAATAAAAATTTCCCCACAAATGTTTAACCTTTGAAATAATAACAATTATGTCTGCTAAAATAGAATCAGATTGCACTTTATTTTGATTTGTTTTATTGACTTCTCTATCATAAAGTTCATATTAAGAAACAAAGGAATAAATGCAGAAAATACAGACTTTGCATAAAGAATATTAGCCTAGAAATAATTAAAAAAAAAAGCAAATCTTCAACATATTAAATACGAGTGTGTCTAGCAATACTCAGCTTAGAAATTCTTACCCTAAATAGTAGGATATAAATCTCAAACGAAAATTCAAAAGTTCGGTATCTCGTAGTCAATTCTGAATAGGTTGGAGTTAAGCCTGGTGCAGTTTCCAGAAAGAAGTTTTACGAGTTTCACTTTGGTTTCGCAGGGGAGGAACTCCAAATCGTGTTATGCAATGGGTGAGGTTTTGGATCCAAAGTCGACATTCACTGGTCTCGAAGTTTTATACTATCTACTATAGGGATCATCTGTTGATGTTCCTGGGAAGCAGGAAGATTTTTGCTGGGAGAAGAGCTCGTTGTGGAGATATCTTCCAGGAGACATCTTGGGATAGTTTGGAGTAGGGTTCTCTGACAGGACCATATGAGTGCGATCTAGTGTATGACCGGCCGAGTGATTTCTTTGTATGTTGCCAAAAACATTTCTTTGTCCTTTTCACAGTTGCTACCGGAGAGCGACTACAGGATATGGTTACGGCTCTGGACTTTGGTAATGGTAATGGTAATAATGGATATTGTTTACTATCATAAGACTCATCGACACAAATTTTAATATCTGGTCTGTACTGTGGAAACGGAAATAGGGAGACAACTATTGTAGTTCATAGCCTATCACTTCAACCCTGATGAATGTCTTCTGGTAGCGTTGTGATGTTGATTATGCTAAAAGCTTTTGAAAAGTTCAATGCTACTGGGATCGTCTTCTCACTTAGTATTTTTGATTTAGTTCACATGTTATGCGAAAAACTTTCTTCACTTCGTATAAAATAGCGGGACTTCCGTTCTGAACGGAACTATGTTTATAACATTGCATTCCGGCTCTGAGATAATTATTAATTGTGTTCCATATCGCACTATGAGTTTAAAATTCCTGCCGTTTCAATTCTGTTTCTCCATGTTTAAACGACTCCTAAAGTACTCTCAAATAATATTGAAGCATCCTGCTGTGTCGATAATCCTTGACCGGATATCCGGATTATTGCTGTTGTAGCGGCAGAATTCTGCCTAGTTGACAGTCCTTGGTCGGATAGACGTGGATCTGTCCCGGTTACTTAGACCCAACTGTCGTGGGAACAGTTGATCGGTTGTTAGAACCTCTCTGGTAGTCTTCAAAATTCGGCAATCAAAAACGTTTCAAAAGCAATAAAGTTGAGCTGCCAAGTGATAAATATTTCTCACTCACACTGTTTAAACAAGTATTTCTTTAAGAGTGCGATTGATCACTAACGTCTACGCACATACATACATACATATATGCATATATGTAGCTAGTGAAATTTCTCACTGGCAGTGAAACCAGCTGCGCTTCCGTAGTACTCATATCACTGCTCAATCGGAAAAATGTCTCACAGCACATTCTCAAGAATTAAAGCAATACTCTTTGGCCAAGTTTGTTGTTGTTTTATGATATTTAATTTGAAAAAGTATCAGCAGCAAACAAAGTGTCACAGCAACATAACGCCGAGTGATCATATAAATAAAGCGACGGACAAATATGCTTTTCAATAGTTGTTGAACTAGAGTGGAGTCAAGTCAGTCAAGCACTGCGCGCTTAGAAACCTTACGAGCAAAATACGCAAAATTTCTAGTTCAAAATCAAGTATCTTAATTAGAAACAGTCTTTTACACAAAATAAATTAATTTAAAATGTCTTTGGAAATCTTAAACGCTGACTACACTTTGCCCGACCTCAAGGATGTGGTAAGTTATTGCGGAGTGCTGTTTAAAAATGTGTCTACGCTTTATATCTTTTTGCTATGTGACAATTTTTTCTTGCGTGTGTTTTTTTTTTTCATTAAACCAGTTATTTGGTTGTGCGACGCTAAGCATGTTTTTTATGCTAATAATGCCGAAATTTTGAATAATTTATTTTTTTAATAAATATTGTTTTTTTTTTGTGACAAAATGCGAGGATATTGTTGTGTTAGAGTTTTAAAATATTTTTTTTAGTAAATTTAAAGCTCATACAAGGATCTAAAGTGTATTTCTTTCAGTGAAAATTGTAAGCTACACTTTCTTGTTTCGAAAAAAAGGCTTTAAAAACAGTAAAGAATATTTTTCTTGTGTTGAAAATATAAAAAAGTGAAAAATATGTTAATAAAATTACATTTTTTCGATTAAAATGCTTTAAAAATAGTAAAGAAAATTTTTCTTGAATTAAAAATCTAAAAAAGTGAAAAATTTTAAATAATTTTTTTTTGGGAAATTTCAATATATTTTGAATCTGTTTAAGTATAAAAAACAATAACTAAATTTCATGAAGACACAATGAGTGAATGAATTAAAAATAATTATTAAATAAAATTAAAAAATAGTAATTAAATTAAAAAAATGAAATAAATAACTAAAATGAAAATAAATAATAATTATGTAAAAATTAATTTTAAAAAAAATTAACAAAAATTATAATAAATAATAATTATGTATGTGAATACACAAAAAATATTACTTACATTCAAAAAAAATATTCCTACATTCCTCAAAGTACAAAAAAAAACACATTGCTTTTGTTGTATGCAAATTTTATTTAAACATCATTTCTGGTAATCGTGAATTTATTTCAAGCGCCAACGCAAGCATCAAAATATTGAACCTTTTCTGAATACTTAATTATTATATTTTAATTTGGTTGCTTGCAGTTTAAAATTATGAATTCAAGTACGTACTTGTTTAGACTGCTTTTTAGTAATTTAATAAAAAAAACTGTTTAACCAAAAAAATATTATAATATTATCTTATAATTAAATTATATGATATTTAAATATACATACATTTGTATGTACAATACCATAAATTTTTAAAATATTACAATAATTATAATATAATTAAAAAATATAAAAAATCAAATACGAAAAAAAATGTAAAAAAATTTTAAATATAATATAATAAATAATAATATAATAAAAAAAATTCAACGAAAAAATATAAATAAAATTTAAAATTAGAAAATCGAAAAATAATACAAAGACTTTTAAAAAATAAATACGTATAATAATATTATGTTATAATTAAAATATATTTTTATTTTACATATTTGTACATATGTATGTATGTGCAATACTAAACATTTTAAAATATTACAAGTGAAGTGAAAGAAGTTTCTCTATATAACAAGTAAAATATGCCTATAAAACTACAAAAATTAATTTAAAATATTTTTTCAATAAAATAAAAAAAATATTATACATTATAATCATTAAAATAAAATTAAAAAATAATAATATTGTTATAATTTTTTTCTTTTTAATTTTAATATTATAATTTTTTTCTTTTTAATTTTAATATTAAAATTTTTTTTTAATTTTAAACCTCTAAGATTCAAGTAAAATCAATAATTGCAACACACTTAATATTTACCACTTCATTCTTTCTTAAAAACCGCCGTCATGGTTTCCAACCCTTCAAAACCATGCTTAAGGCATTAATCAACTCAACTGAGATTTGCAAATTTGCCGCAAATGCGCAAGTAATTGTCCAAGTATGCCATTATTTACCCATCTACACCTTCACTGCAAACAAATTAAGCTAATTTGACATAAATCAAATTTTCCATACAACGGCATGAGTTGAATGAGCGCTGACAGCTCTTCGACACTTGTGTTAATTGCGTATTTAAATATGTACATACATATGTACATACAAACAAAATCGAAAATATAAATTATACCCATGCCAACGAGTATACCCTAACTAAGCCCTCAACTACTTGTGAATTTTCACAACCGCCCACAAAAAGCCGTTATAAGCAGCAGTGTTGTGGCATGCCGCCTTTATGTGAGCTACAACCTTCACCAAGTGCGGTGTGCATTTTAGCGAATATTCGAAAAATTATATACCAAATGCAACGGCGACGCTGTGGCAAGAGCGCAAGCAGGCCGCAAGTGCGCAAGGTTGGTATAAAACAGCCGAAAATCACAAAAATAATTATATTTCTCGTGTGTGTGTGGCAGCGCGTCATTCAAAGTTCACTTCATTTTCAACACAGTGATTTTCAAAAGCTGTAAAATTTTATTTACAAAATTTCAAGAATGACAAATAATTTATGATTTCGTGTAAAATTAGTTACTAAATTCAAAAAAAAAACAACAAAAAACAAAACAAAATTCGAAATTGTGCACTCGCTTGCAAGATGACGTTAATACGCTGTAGTCGTTCAATTATCAGAAGATTCTGCTGCAATTGTCCAGTAATACAGATTGTAAGCTAAAAATATAAAAAATAGTGCGAAATTTCATTCACTTCCATACTTACGACGCGCAAATTTTCGCGCATTCATTGCAATATTGATTATTAGTTAACGGTTGTGTAATGAAAAACGTGAAAATACACGGCTTGCAGTCAATCAGCTGTTGTTGCCCGTGTATATGCAATGTAAATGCAGTAGAGCGTGTAGCCTTAGGCGCGTGGGTATTGCAAGCTTTTTGCCTAGTAACCGCATAAGCTGTAGCCACATTGTAGTACTCGCACCACAACTTTCATGTCGCCTTGTTGCCGCTTTTTTGCCTTAGTTATGGTCAAGTCGGCTGCCTTAGCAGGCGTTTGTCAAGGTCAGGTTTGATTGGCGCATTCGCCTGCTCGTTGTAATAATCACGTGTGCATATGCTCTCGGTCTGTGCATTTATTTGGCAGTGCATTTTGGATATATGAGAGCGCCAAATTAACCTTTAAGTGACTAAGTTTAGTGAGTATTTTTAAAATAAAACTTTATTTAATTGTTTTTTTGTTAAATTTATTTGGAGATTAAAATAATCGCTTCTTAGTTACCTTTTAAGGTATGTTTTTTTCTCTAATAAATGTCATAAATGTCCTCAATATGAATTTTTCTATAAAAGTGATTTCCAAACCTCACTTATTTATATAAATTTTAGTAGCCGTTTACGAATGATATGGCGAATAGGTAAAGATATTCATTATATACATTTAAAACTATATCAACTTAAATTGTTTGCCTAAAAACCTTCTGCTCTCGTAGTTAGAACTTTTACTTCCGGCACTTCTTCATATCTGAGTATGTGAGCATTCACTCAATGGCATTGAAGGGATAACCGGCAAATGTGTGGAGAGAATATTTTAGTCTCGAAACTGCATGTGCAACTGCATGAGAGAAGTGAGAGCAACAGAGTTACCATTATTATAATAAAAAATTCTCAATATTTTGGGTTTCGAGTAAATTTTTTTGTATAATGATAAAACTAATATCATAATTAGTCATTAATGCAGTTTATTATTTTTACACCCTGAATATGGTATATTAAGTTTGCCTCGATGTATCGATCTGAAATTTTGCACACGTTACTTCTTCCCTAAGAAGCTCCATATTTGTCGGAACCGCCGATATCGGACCACTAGAGCATATAGTGACCGAACCAAATCTAGTTTTTATATGGAAGACTTTCTCATTTCATGAGATATCTTCACGAAAGTTGGCACAGGTTATTTTCTAAGATAATAATGTAATATCAGAAGAAATTGTTCAGATCGGCTCACTATAGCATATAGCTGCCATACAAACTGACCGATCCAAATCAAGTTATTCTATGAAAGACTTTCTCATTTGACGAGATATCTTTTCAAAATTTAACATGGATTATTATCTAAAGCAATTATTCAGACTCCGAAGAAATTAGTTAGATTGTATCACTATAGCATATAGCTGTCATATAAACTGACCTATCAAGAAAGCACATTTGTATCAACATATATTACCTACATAAATACTCCTATATATGTATATCTGAAAATGCAATTGCGACGAAATGGCAACTCTATTCATATCTATTTTCTTATACACATACATACATAAATAAATGTTTGTGAAAGAAATAGATTAATTCTTGCTGTTCATCACGAAGCAAAATATACACACATTTAGTATTTATTACATTGAATTGGTTGTGGCGTCTTTCTTTCATGGATAAATTGCTAAAAATAGTGGCATACAGTTATAATTATCCGAATACGAATGACTGATGAAAGATTATCTGAAGTTTGCTGCAAACTCCGGTGACTTTTTGACTTTCTCCAATTTCATACGAAACCGGTTGTCAGCGACTAACTATTGCCGGTCACTAAAACACATACGCCAACAACAACAGCAATGTAGTTGCGCCACAATACTCACAATTAATACATTCAGGCACTCACACGCATCAGTTGGGACGTTCTTTTGTACACGTTCGACACGATAACTCAACGAACTGCTGAAAGAGTCGAAAACAAATACTCCGGCATTGATTCTGACAAGCTAGTTGTATTGACACCGCTTGTGCAAGAACACACAAATTTCGTAGGAAGTATCAGTGAAATTAGTGGCACAGTTGTAGAGTTTAATTGAAGTTAGTGCGTAGAAAAGCATACATTTAGGGAGCACAAAATAGAAAGTGTTTTAAAAAATAAAAAAAATTAAAAAAAAAATGGTTGCACCAAGAACTTTCTCAAGCCAGCAGTGTAAAGCACAAATCCGCGCTAGCATGCTCAGCTTCGCGCTGCTGCTAGCAGAGGTCACACTGTTGCATGCGGATAAAACCAGCTGTCAATATGACGTCTTCAAGCCACAAGTAGCGACCTGCACCGATGACATAGCACCAAGCATAACAATTGTATGAATATTGCAAACAACTACAAACATAACTAAAATAGACGTAATTTTATGGACTACAAGCGGAAACGCCTACAATTTACTACATACTTGTTTAGAAAAAAGTTAAATGCGATTTTGTCACATAGCAACAACATGTAAGAGGAGTCAGCTAACTGCTCCTTAAAAAAAATATATATCAAAAATCATTATTTGGCAACATTTTATTAAAATGCAAATATTTTCCTTTTTTGTATGATTTTGCAGAGCACTGTGCGCGCAGAGCAAAAGGAGCTGAATGTGACACCCGTTCATAGCGTGAATATTGCCTTTAAGACGGCCACCTTCGGCATGGGCTGCTTCTGGGGCGCTGAATCGTTATTTGGCGGCACCCAAGGCATTTTGCGCACAACTGTCGGCTATGAGGGCGGCAGCAAGGACTCACCAACGTACCGTAGCCTGTAAGCGCGTGTTCCAAAGCTAGACATCACTAACATGTTTCTTTGTGTTTTTTCGTTTTCTCTTTCTTTTTGCCCTGTTGTTATCGTTATTGTTGTACATAAACGCTTATATTAATACACGCATTGTAAATTAACTCGCTCATGCTTATCTAACTGCTGTGATTGACACGCTACACCGAATCGCTCACTTTAATTCTACCGTTATAAAAATGTGATTGCTGACATGGCAATTGATATGAACTTTGCCTAATCACACTGCATACATCACTTGTAACCAACTGCTCACAATTTTCATGTATTTTTGCGAAACCTTGCCGCACACTCATCAAAATTCATAAAATTTTCATGCTTTGACAATTTAACCAAATTTTCCTTAATTTAATTGCTTACACCTCTTACTCCCAATTAAACACCTACATAACCTCACTTTCTCGTTATTCATTTATTTTCTTAATTTTTTCGTTTTTTACTTGAATTTCACATTGTCCACCATTGAAACCATTATTTGACTACCGCCACCCCGTTACTGCTACCATTCCAACACATTCATCGTTTACTTCCTCAAACACCTTATTGTCGCTTCTTCTTCTTCTTCCTCACTAACGCTTGTTTAATTTTCCCACTTCCGACCGCGTTCGCTTCTAACAAAAATATTTATGTCAACTTTAACCTTCAACAGTGGTGACCACACTGAAGTACTGGAGATTGACTACGATCCCAAAACCATCTCGTTCAAACAACTATTGAATCTCTTCTGGAACAATCATGAATACGGTCTTACCAATCCCATCAAGCGTCAGTATATGTCATTGATCTTATATCACGATGATGAGCAGAAGAAAATCGCTGAGGAATCTATTGTAGAGGAGCAAAAGAAACGTGTGCCTGAAAAAATTATTACCGAAATTTTACCCAAAGGAAAATTCTATCCTGCTGAAGAGTAAGTTTGCTGCATTTAAAATAATTTTATTTGTAAACTAACGCTTTTGCTTTACCCTCCACAGCTACCACCAGAAATACCGTCTGCAGGGTCACAAAGATCTCGCCGAAACCCTGAATCTCGATGCGAAACTGTTGCGTACCTCCTACGTGGCCACCAAATTGAACGGTTATCTCGCGGGCGTGGGTGGCGTTAAGCAATTCAAGGAAGAGATCGATACGCTAGGCTTGACACCCTCACAAAAGGAGTACTGCCTGTATCAGGTGGAGCAGAATGAGGGTATGGGCCTTTACTGTTGACCGGCTGGCGGCTTGTTGTGCCACTATCGGCGCCGTTGTGGCCCATTGCTTGATATGAAAAAGCAGAAATATACCTCTGCGTAAATTTACTCTTACATATTTATTTTGTTAATGCAAAGTTTAAGGCTGAAGCGTCATCTCAGTGAAATATGTCACTTTGGCTTTTCGCTTAAGCGGTAGTTAGCGGTGTATGCTTGCATTGCACCAGTGGCGTACCAGCTTTTGGTTGCCATATGTATTATTATTATTATGACACTATTATGCAGGTAGTATGAATTTAGAATTTTTCTAGAATATAATTTTTAAATTTTAAGTGAGTGTGATAGAACTATTCCAGAGTAGAATAGTATGTGCTACTACAAACAAGAAGAAGTGAAAACTTTGTATTGGAATTATACAAATAAAATTATTTTTTATAAAAAAATGTGTAAAACTTTTTGATTGAAGAATTAAAAAACCAACTATAGCTTTCTGAGGTCTAGCATCCGTGCTCGCATTTTTTCTGATTTCAGCTGGTTACAGTTACTCATCAAAATATTCTTTGAATAGCCTATCGAAATATTCTCTGAATAGTCTATCGAAATCGTCTAATATACAATATAATTCAAACTAATTTTAAAAAATTCATCACAACCTCATTTTAAGCTTTTGACTGTGCGATTGTCTCAGCTATTTGTATGAGGGGCTCTGTTGTTGTTGTTGTAGCGGGTTGACAGTCCTTGGCTGGATAAAAGTCCGGGTTCGTTCCGGTTACGTAGACCCGACTGTCGTGGGAACGGTATGAGGGACACTCCTTATTGATGCAGTTCTACAAGAAGTATGGTTATATAATGTGTAC
Source organism: Bactrocera neohumeralis (assembly GCF_024586455.1). NCBI lineage: Eukaryota > Metazoa > Arthropoda > Insecta > Diptera > Tephritidae > Bactrocera > Bactrocera neohumeralis. The sequence goes on along the minus strand of NC_065923.1, from coordinate 78,107,970 downwards.
TATTCGAACCTCCATTTAAATTGTCTATTTGTGATAAGATTTCTTCCCTCACTACTTGGAAAACTACACAGTGAAGCCTTCGACGAACAGTCTCTGTCAGTTCTCTGGGTACATACCTGGGAGCGATATGTGCGCTTGGCGGCGCCGCTGGAGAAGAAGTGCAATTAGCTTATTCACGGATAAATCGGAGTTTCGTGGGGGAGTTTTCTGTCGGGAGCTCTACGTCAACTCTAACTTCAGTCTCCCAAACCTGTAGTATCTGCAGTGTCTTTCAAGCAGAAGTTAACAGTAGCTGTACTGCCCCGAAGTGCAGCTTCCTTCACTACGATAGCAGAGCTGCAGTATTGGTCTTAAGCTCGCTGACAGTGCGCTCAAAACTATTCAAGCAGTGTTCCTTATCATTAAGTTTCTTTGTTATCCGTTTTATTTGGGTGTCGGATCACAGCGTTATCGCTGAAAACTGCAAAGTCGATGAGCTTGCTAAGGATGCGCTCCTTATATCAATTTCATCAGATTCCGAATACGTCGGCACTTCGTCCCCCTTGCGTTGAATCTCTGTATGTTCCGTGAGCCTGGCCTATGCTGGTCAACATCAAAAACTTGTTCGGCTGCGAGATCCCAGATTACAACATAAGAGGTCTTCTACTTATTCTTAGCTAGATTCATCTCGCAGCTATGGTACTTGCAGGTATTCTGTCGGATTTTAAATGCAAACGCGGTATGTAGTAAGGGGGAAGAAATTATCTAGACACTTCCTTCTCAGCTTTTGATGGATTGCGGTTGAAACATCTTGGGAGATACACCTTCGACGAACCTGGTGAAGTGACAGAGTTTGATATTAGCCGCCTTAAGAAATTTTTGTTCGGTTCAACACATTTCGTCGATCTTTAAGGTTCTGGTGATCCATATCTAACCGTTTTGAGAACCATAAAAGAGTAGAGTACACAGGGACAATGCAGATATCGGTCATACGACCTAACATAACTTAATTTAACCTAACCTAACTGTTGTTTATGTTTATGGATTGAGAAATAGAAACATAAAGGATCCATAAATTTGAGCACCTTTAGGATTATCTTGCCTTATCTTAGCTTAAAATATAAAAATAACACACAATTTTAGAGCGAGTATTCCAAGAGTAAGTAGGCATTTCACAATAAGTTTGCGCTCTGATTGCAAAATTTATGGACCGTCACATGCAGTTTATTGTTCCCAAACATTTCGTTTGCATTATCCAAAGACCTTATCGTCCAAACAACTTATATGATCCACAAAGCAAAACTTTTATTACTTTCCTTATGTGCGAAAGATTTTGGGTAATTGCCGATATAACCTTACAACCATGACAATACAAATTCGCACATTGTACATGAATTATATTCCCTTTCATCTTATCATTGACGACCTCAGCAGTTTTGATTAAATTTACGTTTGTTCAGGCATACATATGTATGTATGTCGACAATAGTTCTGCTAATTTATTTATTGTACTTGTCGGTTTCAGTCACGTCTTGGCCCAATCATAAATATGGGTTATCATCAATTACTCTACGTGCTTTTAAATTGAATAAATATCCCTAACAAAGGCGAATGTAAATTCTACTTAATTGATATAAACAAATTATTAATAATACAACGACTTGTCGAAATACTATATAAGATCATTCCGATAGCAAGGTTATACTGTAAGAGTACAAAGATTTGTATCGCTGATAGCGAATTATATTCCAGTTGAATGACTTTCATACACTATAGCACCCTCTTTAGTTTAAAATATGTCTTATAGATTGGCTTTTCAACATTTCATGAACTTGGTGAGAATTGAAAGATGATTGGTAGCTTTATAATAATAACCTATGTAAAGGTGGAGTTTTGCTCAATCTTCTCTGCCAGTTTCGTACTAGGGAATAGGAATCGTTCAAAAGAAGTATTGTAATGATTTTAGTGTCTTTTGAATATCTCTTTTGTCACCCCCAAACAGGCAAATAAAAAAATTTTTATATAATAATTAAATGTCCATTTTCACTGACTATAGAATGTGAAGAGAAGAAAAGAAAAAAATCAGGTAGTGACGGTCAGACCCCATAGTTCACCAAGAATGTTGAGGATGTAATAGTCCAGATCCCGTAGTACTTAGTACTAAGAAAGGAAGAACTTGGACAGTGTCGGTCAGAACCAAAAACAGATAACTGATAGTTCGCTAAGAGGCGAATGTAAGGAGGTTGAGGATGTAATAGTCTAGATAGTTATATATATAGTTCACCAGGAAAGTTTAGGATGTGATTGTCTAGAAGTTTTATAGTTAATCGCGTAATAGCGGACCGGAAGGAAAGGAGGAACTTGGACAGTGTCGGCCAGAACCCAAAAAGTGTTAGTTCGCTAAGACGATTGAGGATGTGATAATCTAGAATTTTTTGATTTTAGACAGAACTGAAAGAGTAACTAACGCAATGATGAACCCCTAGTTCACCAGGAAGGTTGAGAATGTGATTGTTTAGAAGTTTTAGACTTAATCGCGTGATAGCAGACAGGAAGGGAAGAAGAAATTAGGTAGTGACGGTCAGAACCCATAATTCAATAAAGGCTAGTTCGCCAGAATGGTTGAATATGTGATATACATAAGTATTAACGTTAGTCCTGTTTGAGCACATAGGAAGGAGAGGAATAACTCGAGCAGAGATAGTCAGAACTCATAAAATTTGAATGAGATGAAGCAAGAAACTAAAAGGGCCTACTGCGATTCGCTCTTGGTCAAAATAAAACCTTGCGATCGTACAATCGCCCACCGAATTTTGTGGATCCGCGGAACATAATTTTGAATTTTTAAGGATTACTCGAGTCTCGGTTTCAGCTCTTAATATGATCGGCTGCTCCATTCAGAAAAATACTTTCACGCAGTAAAATTGAAACGTAAATGCTTTCAAACGCTGAAGTGGAGTCCCCGCTCTCGCAGCTCTATACAACTTTGGCTCTTGCGACTGACGACTAAACAGAAAAGATCATCTGTTTTGAGAGCATCGAAAGTGTGCTTGCTTTAAGTGGAAGAGATACAAAAGTACACGCGACGCTTTGCAACTTAATCAGCTGCTCTGGTGACTACATATGTGGTACATATAATGGTATAAAGCAAAAATAAAGCAACAATAGCAAATCATCGCTCGTATAAATAGAAAAACAAGAGCCAACCAAACATGTTTCGACTGCGCGAACTCTATACTCTTAAGACAGCGCGGTACGTGGGGCATATTGAGGGGTACGGAACTATTGTGCCAACGCATGGCTCGACAGTGCCGCTATACGATCATGAAAACAGCGTGTAAAAGTGACTATTTCTCGGCACTTTGTTTACGCGCTCGCCGACTTATTTAAAATGATTTTCCAAAAATCATTTGACCCTTAAGACCACGACGAAACCAGGGCATATGGATGTCGTTGAACTCGTGACGATGTCTGGTATCAGATTTCGCTTGAGTCATCAAAATCGGTGCTACCGTATGGAAGTTACCGAAAATCCCATTTTATGCTAAAACCACAAGAACGATTTGCTTCAAATTTGCACAGCACAAAGTAGATTGTATGCCGCATGTGTGTGCCGAATTTCATGTAATTTGGAAGCTTAGTTTGGCGGCTAGAATTTTTACAAAAATTTTCGTTATAAAGTCTTGCGGACGCCTGCTCGAGACGAGTCACAGCGTTTCCCACAAAACACGACGTATTCACGTTTTATCAGCGTATACGTATTTAATATGCGCGTTGCGGCGCTTCCCCCAAAAACGTCATCGGCACGGCTGTTCGGAGTGCGGCCGGCGATGGCGGCGATAGCAACAATGTTAACAACAAGTGGATTTTGTTGTACGAGAAATGGGATTATGTGAATAGTTGTGTAAATATAAATAATAGCAATTTGGCTGCGTATGTTTTTGAAACGAGACCATATTTTGATCTGAAAATTTTAATTAAAAAGTATGTATGTACAGTAGCAGCTCGAAAAAGTCACACCGAATCACGGAATTTGTATCTTTGTGGTTTTCATGATACTTCATAAAGGTGTCGAGGATTTCAACTGCTCCCGAGAAATTCACTTCCGGTAGTTGAAAGTCCAGCGTGATAACCGATTTGTCGTTTCACTCATAAGACACTTTAAAAACACCGCCATTTTTGTTTATATAATCCTTCCGGTGGTTGAATATCTTGCTCGATAACCGATTATCATTATCGGACACTTTCAAAACTTCGCCCATCTCGGTAATTTGTTCTTTGTTCCTTCGGAGAATTCATTTTCGGTTGTTGTATATCTTGCTCGATAATCGATTCGTCGTTATTATCATCAGACACTTCTTAAACTTTGTCAACTTCGGAATTTTATCCGTGTTCCAATTTTCAATGCCATTCATGCTGACGTTTGGATTACCGCCAACAAATTTATTGACGTTTTTTCTTTATTCTTGAGTTTACTGTTTTTGTACACGTGAAACTGGTAATAATACGACGCAAATCATTTTCCCCGAACAGCTTTCTTCAAATCTCTGTTCTTTGTAGTATACTTAATACAAACTGTCTTTTTCTGCTCCTTTTACCCTGAACAGGGTATATTAAGTTTTTCACGAAGTTTGTAACACCCCGAAAACAACGTCGTTTTTTGAGATATTGTTCTGAAATTTTGCACATGTTCTTTTCTCTTCGAGTAGCTAATCACTTGTCGAAATCGACGATATCGTATCACTGTAGCATATAGCTGTCATACAAACTGAACGATCGGAATTAAGTCCTTGTATGGCAAACGTTTTTATTTGAAGAGATATCTTCAAAAAATTGTGTACGGATTATTGTCCAAAGCATCGGTACATTATTTGAAGGTCGTTTTCAGATCGGACCACTATAGCATATAGCTGTCATACAAACTGTTGGAACAAAATCAAGTACTTCTATGGAACACCTTTTTTTTTGCTAGATATCTTCACAAAATTTTACCAGCATTACTGCTGAAGGCAATGCTATAATCTCCGCGCAAATGTTCAGATCAGATCACTATTGGGTATAGCTGTCATGCAAACTGACAGCAAATATATTATCATAAACAAAATTTTTACTCAAAAGTTAACTTTTTTTACGTGAACTCGGTTAACTTTTCTGGGTTTCTTTTTCCTTTTTCGAGATTCTACTGTATTATATGTTATATACATTTATTTTTACATGTTTATATATGTTAATATGTTCATATTTGTAAATATGTTTATCAAAAACGCTCAGTCTGCATGTTTTCATGCTTATGTATGTATATATTTTTGTACTTTTCCTACCCAACTTTTTATTATTTTACAATTATAAACACCTAAATACATGCATACACACATTCATATATATACATATGTATATACTTTGCACAGCATATGCGTGGTCAGCGTCTCAGTAATTTCATTTTTGCTTATGCCAGTTTCACGTGTCGGACGTGAGGACGCTGAATTAGCATACAATACAGACATATGTGAAATTAAATATACTTATGCATATTAAATATAGTCAAGCATTGATTGATTTGAAACAAAAAAGGTAGGTTAGAATTGAATTCAAGTTCTCTAATGTATTTAAAATGCGCGCCGAATTTTGATTATCGCATTGAAATACTATTTAAATTTCTATAAAAAATGTTTTCGAGTATATAAGAGTATGTACATATGTATATACATATACATATATATACAGTATGTAAGAGCCGTTTTATACATTTATAAGAGCGTATTATCGCAATTTCTTTTTCTATAATCATATAAGCTTATACGAGTATCAACACTATGGTTTCATAAAATTTTTCTTGATAAAAATTGTTTATAATTTTTTTAATCTCCAAAAAATGCCCTCCAAGGTAAACTATTTTGCGAATGTTCTTAATCTTTGTGCTTAGTTTGCCATTTCACAATGCCAAGAGGGCATTGCCATGTTAGTATCAAGCGACTAATCTAATGTCTAATATGTGTGCTAAGTTTTCGAGTGTTTCTAAATAAAATACTAAAATTAATTTTCTTTGCACAAATGTTTATATATGTACATACATACATTCACGAGTCTATTTTTAAAGATTTTGTGGCATAATGTCAAGTGTTTTATAGGCTGGAGCTTATTCCTAAGTTATTAGCAATCCAATAACTTTCATACCAACTCACCTTTTAAGTTTATAGAATTTTTTATAATTAAAGGCAAAGCCAAATCATTACAGATCTAATAGATTGAAATGAATTGTATTGTCATAAACGTCATAGTTTTCATATAAACGACGCTATCTGAGACATTCAACAAATTCATATATTCAACTTTCTGGGTAGTGCAAGCGGTCTGCTCTCCATGCATTATACTTTAGAGAACTAAAACCAAGCAACATAATAAGACATTTTTAATATGATTGTATATGCATGCTCTGGTAGGCACTCAAAATCTATGTGTATAGAAATACATCTTCCCAACGATTTAATGTTTCTTGGATTTTTGATCAATAAAAACAAGATTTCGTCCGGTAAATATACCAGATTATTAATATAAGTTGATTATATTATTTCTTATTCATATTTTAAGAAATAATATAATCAAATAAACTAAAATATTATTTCCTATAATATGACCTTATTACTAAAAACATATGAAATTCTTAGTATAAAAATATTATAATCACAATATTGGCTTCATTAACTATAACAAAACTATTTTGTTCTGAAATTAAATCCCTCCAGATGTTTTCTACGCTATCAAGTGGTTTCGATGAAAAACCGTAATCAATACTACGCAAATAATAAATAATATGTGGAAATAAAGTATTTGAAGTATTTGATTTGTTTAAATGTTTATTAACACATGTATGCAGGTGAATTGGCTATTTCACTTGAACTAGCTTTGTGGCGAAATTGTTGCTAATGGAATGATTATTAGATTAAAGGAAGTAAGCGAATGTGTCAGCCTTGAGGATAGTGTAGAAGAGGAGGAAGAACTTTATTTATCTCTTCAATTTGTGTTAAACCAATGAACTAAGAGCCAATGAACCGATATCGGCAGTACCGACAAGTGGGTAGGTTCTTGAGGAGAATAGAAAGGTTTAATGAACTTAGCACGTCACACTGATCATTTATAAATATGTGAATTTTAGCGGCTCTCTGATGTTTCCTACTGGATCTTACTAACCTCGCGGCAAATTAAATATACGCTGTTCAGGGTATACAAAAATCAGCAAACGCTTGGATGCTTGCATAGAATCTCTAACTTTTAGAAAAATATGAAGATATTTAGACAATGTTCATTCTAACAATATATTCTATAACTAGGGTTTTTTAACTAAAAATTATGCTTTAAAATGTTATATATTCCATAATAAATGGCTTTTCTTCGACTAAAAAAATATGCAATCAAATTTTGATAAATAAAAAATCAAATTTTGTTGGTTTGATTCGCCAAGAAATAAAAGATTTTTTTGAGTTAAGTACACATTTTTTATTATATATGTATACATATTATATCCTAATTATGGTTCTAATATGTATCCATATACATACATACATATGGCTCATTTTATTTTTGACACTTAAGCATAATAAAGTTATTTCGAGTTAATTGTTTTATGATTACGTTCAGACGTTTATAAAAACTGCCACACCTCTGTGCGAAATGCCTGATTTATGGCAAGCTATGCCAGAAATTACAAAGCATGGTATAGCCGATATTTCTTATGATTATAATTTGTAATAAAACTTGTTCTATTAAATGAAGTATACAAAAAATATTAGTTTTGAAAACTGTTAATACGTACCAACCATATTTTATATGTGTACATATGTATGATTTATAGTATATAAGGTCGATTTTTTTCTATGAAATCACAGATGCGGGGAATGTTCTAGACAGCGTTTTTATGGCGAAGTTTCTTAGGCAAATTTGTTCAGAATGATCCGTAGAACATTTCCCAAATATGTAATTTTTCGGGTTCATTTCTGAAAAATTAAATAAAAAATTATTTAAAATATGCTCTTACAAAAATAGTTACCGTTTTAGATATATATTTGCTTTTTAAGTAATTATGAATTTATTTATTAATACAATACTTAATTTTTTTTAATAAATTTTTAAATATTTAGTGAATATTTTTTAAAAAATATAGAATTTATATTTTGCTACAAAAATATCGCCAAAAATACTAATGACATATTTTTTTTATTTTACAGGCTGTTTCAAATTGATTACTTAACACAAATCTTTTAAAAAGCTCTCTCCCACTAGCCAAGTTGAACACCCGAAAGCTCACTCATATCAATATTTGGATAGTTCCGGCCATAAGCTCTTATATATAGGGAAGCTTGAATAAAAGCATACACATGCCATTATTACAGTTCAGTGGTAAGTTTGCACATACTCAATTTTAACATTTTTATACTGTCTCACTGTTTATTATCCCACTTAGGGCCGCTTTCTCTTTCAAATAGCATAGAATTTACTTATATTTAGGGGCACTTTCTGGTTAAAAAATCATTTTTACCGAAAGAAACAGTGTTGGTTAAGTTAACCAAAACTTAACTGACAGTTGGCTACTAATAAGACATCGAGAAAACGGCACTATATATAACTAAATTGAATGCTTTTGGAAGAGGAAAGGTCACTTGTGCTCTCTTTCACACTAGTAAAATTACTCAATGCTTTAAATTTCACCTCCAGCTACATCACTCAAACTACTTACTTAAATTTTGAGTTCATTTCCGTTTCCTATATATATGTATATTGAATCCGCTCAACATTTTTAACTTCCATTTGCTTGACGAAGCCTTAAAACTATACGCTTGAATATTGAGGGGAAATGGGAAGAGCGGTAATAAAAAGACTAGTGGAAACGGGAGCGTTTTTTTTCCTCTCTTAAACTTCTCTAATAATACTCAAGTTTATTTCTCTCATAATATTGGATCGCAAGAATTGTGTTGAATTCATTTCCGTTTCCTATATACTATTCATCCGCTCTACATGCTTCCAATTACTTGACGAAGCCTAAAAAATAAGAGCGTTGGAAATTAACAAGGATAGGGGATTACTGGAGTGCTTTTTCTCTTCTCTTAAACTTCTCATAATACTGAAGTTTATTTCTCTAATATATTGGATCGCAAGAATTGTGTTGGGTTCATTTCCGTTTCCTTTCTCTTATTGTATCCTCTCACTTTATGCAATCAGTTCAGCTTTTCAGTGTACACAAACATCCATATAAAATGAATTCACTTAATAGAATTGAGATTAAAGAGTTTAAAAAATTCACTGGAATTTGGAAAGAAGTAAAGAATAACGGAACTGCGCTGCAATTGAACCTGTAACGAACGCGTGCAGACACATTTTTACAGCTGCTTTTAGAATTGTTAAAATAAAAATATTTTAAAATTAAATTTGAACCAAATAAATAAAGAACTAATAATAAAATAGTGAAAAGTGCAAATTAATTAAATAATGAAAAATAATCGGTATAAAAACATTAAGTGCAAAATTAAAAATAAAAGTATAGTTGTACACGCTGATTGGTGGCCACTCGTGTCTGTAGCTAATAGTCGGGTCTCGTTTCGTTGAAGTGTGCGCAGCTGTTGAGTATTTTTTGCATTCAGGAAGCTATTCAATATGGTGTTGCATGTATGTATGTATGTATATTTATACATATGTATATTAGAATTGCATAAAAAGTGTAGTGTTAAATATTTGCTAAAAAATATTAAATATGAATGCGTGGTTTTTAGTGTAAATATTTTCAATATATTTTTTTAGAAATACTCGTATTAGTGAAAAAATGTCTATGCAAGAAAGAAGTGAAAATTTATAAAGTGAAGCAATGTTTATTTGCATTAAGTTTTTTGTGTATGTATTAGTGCATATGGACTTTCTGGTGAGGCCACTACCTTCTTACCATAGATCTGCAACAATAAGGCATAACATCGCTATAGTTATGGTCGTCTTAAATTATACCTTACTGATGAAAACTATGGTAAGTGAAATAAATTTTTTGGATATTAAATCTATCAAATTATAAAAGGCCACATTTGGTCTTGTAGAATTATGATAATGGAGCCTCAGAAATTGTTTAGATTTTGTTTGTAAAAAACCTTGAAATAGACCATATACTCCTGAAGCAATAATTGCTATTCAAAAACATGGAAGAAAAATTTCAAAATACCACTTTAAAAAGCCAAAAGGATTTTAAGGAATAACAAAAATAAAATTTTTTCGTGATTTTTGCATTTGTTTAACACAGTTTATTCAATTTAATATTTATTTTTCAATATAAAAATGGTTTCTTTATATACTAACTCAAGTAATTCATTTATCATAATAAGATTATATGTGACCTGGTCTACGAAAAGGGGGCTAACGTGCGAAAACTAGTTTTCTGGGAAAAGCTGTTAAAAATAATCGTCAGTTTCTCGTTATCTCATTAATTGTTCTCCTTTTTTTTGACACCTAAGCCCCCTTTTCGTAGACCAGGTCACATATATTGTCTAAGCTATGTATATTCTCATAATGTCATTTTATTTCGTTAATTAAGGAAGATCTAATCAAAACACCAAAATTTCAAATAATCCAAATACTATATTTTCGGATTTATATTATTTTAATAAATTATTTTTATTTATTTTATTATTATTAACAGTTTGTTCAAAAATATTTCAGTTAGAATGATATCAATCGGAAAATCTATTGTTGTTTACAATTTTTGGGTATATGTAATTAAAAAAAAAAACTAGTTTAGTTATGTTTCTACATAATTAACTTATTAAGCAATGAAAGCCTAGCGCGACTTTTCTTTTTCTTGGGTCTATCGCTTAAGCGCTCGCTTCCTGCCAGTATCTCCGCCGGCGCCAGAGGAATTGTAGAAGTTCTGCTTTCGATCTTATGAAAGTGTACGCATTCAACAAATTGTAGATATCTCAACTTGTTTCGCAATTCTTTAATTGTCTGCAATAGTTTTGGGACATCAGTATGCGCTTCTAACTGCTTTCCATGCTCCGCTTTTATGTTGTTGCGTAAACTCTTTTCGCTAATGGAACTGCGTATGCTTACATTATCATCAGCGAAGTCGTTGGCCAATACAGCATTATTCGTTGCCATTATAGTTATGTAATATTGAGTATTGTACTAAAAGGATAACTACAAAATATTGCAAGATCTTGTAATTGTTAATGTAAATTGTTTTAGCTGAAGTGTTATCGTTGAAAGGTGAATACGAACTGACCTTCTTTGACAGTGTCCGGTATTTAAACTCTTTTTTTGACAATATGCAGCAGGGCAGGTAGCAATATTGTCCTTCAGTGCGGTACCTACCTTAAAAAGGTGCACACCAGTGGGCAAATAAATTACTCGCACGTACCTTTGAAGGCTGTAAAAAATAATGAACTACCTGATTTTATTAGCCAGAACAGTAAGACATCAATTTGTGAGTTTTCTAGAATTGCGTAGATAAGTAGCTAAGTCTCAGCGTTGCATTTTCAAATTTTAATTTTTTTGTACATAGCAAAAATTTAAATTTCAAAATTTTAATCATTGATTGGTATGATCTACTACTGCAATATCTTATATCATCGATTTTTTTAGAATATCAGGGTTAACTTTTTTATGATTTTTTTTAATTATTAATTAGAACTTGGTCAGAGAAAAAAACTAAATATGGACAAAGAAAAAAACTAAATATTTGATTTTTGCAAACATTTTATTAATAACAAAAATATTTTACAAACATTTCATATTGCAAAATAAACCAAAGTAAAATTTTTTTTAACTGAAAGTCATATTCCATTACTTCCAGCCTTTAATTTTTCCAAACGCTGTATTATTATCTTGCCGGAGTCGTGCCTTCATTGTTTTGTCGGTTAAAAGTTCAAAGAATGTCGAGCTCGACAGCCGATTCTCGCTCCTCCTGGCGGCAGTGACATTCTCCGGAGTTGGGGCACGCCAGCTTCAATTTGACGGAAATGTTCGCATTCAACCAAATGCAAATAGCGCAATCTCAAGCGCAACCGCGACACTGTCTGCACCAAAGTTTCTGTTTCTTCGAATAATGACACAGCATCATCGCTTGCATTATCGTCGTTAATGAAGGCTGGCATACGCAATTCGTTTGCGTAAGCGTTGAATTTGAAAGAATTATTCTCCATTGTAAAATAAATTTGCTTGTAGTTTGTGTTTAGATGAAAGTTATTGCGGAACGATGATGTTCGTAGTGAATCTTAAGTGAGAGCACGAAGACTGACTGATGTTAAAAAGTTATTTTCACCTGCTTTTATACTAAAATGAAGGACTAGAACGTTTTACCTTTAGTATGCAGATTATTAAGGATATGAAAGAAAGCAAGTTTTTGTACCCTTTTTTAGTAGGGCGTAACCGTAGCACATGAGATTATGTGAAAAAGAATGAGTTTAATTACAAGCTTGTATGAACAGAAGCAGTTAATGTTCCAGTTTTTTTAACGGTCCTTTTCTTCCTTTCATACAAATAATTATTTACATGCTCAAGGTTGCAAAATATGGATCAATTTCGTTTGAGCCGTAATGCTGTCAATAGTTTTCTTTGTTGTTATGGAATATCCTACACTCTGTTGAATAAAGAAGGGTCAAAGAGTGAAGTAGTCGACCGGTCTAGCTTGGGTCGCTCTGCACAAAGGTTATATTTCCTACAAATTTAAGAAAATTATGAAATTTACCACGAACAAAGATTTTTTGGAAAATTCATAATTCACATAACCCCTTAAGGTTGGCTTATATAGACCTCAGATAACGGACATTTTTCTATGCAATTTTTTAAAAAGACTTGTTATTTTAAAAACGATTTTTCAGTTTGTTAAATTATATTTTCTAAAACTTCCTTTGTTTCTCAGCGCGTTCCATACAACGTTACAAGACATCATTTCCCAGAACTACAACTTTGTAAAACTTCTGTCGCCTACCTGTGTACTACCTTTCCTTACATCCTTTTACCTGCTTTGCAGATTTTACCTGCGCTAGCTTTTCTACGCGCTTTTCACCATTTTTCAGTCTTTGAAATGTCCACATACTATATATAAGGATGCGCCTCAAAGTAAATCTTTAGTAATACATTTGCTTACAACAAATCAACATACAACTTCTTCACTTTACGGTAAAAATACTCGTATTATAAAATGGCTGAAAACATTATTCACGAACTCAACGCACAATTTAATGATATGGAGCTAAAATCCAAAAATAAAAACCGAAATAAGGTTGAAGATTCCATCGTAAATAAAAAGTCCAAAAATTATGACACTGAAGAGCACTGTATGCCATATCATGTTTTGATGGACAGCAAAGACATCACACACATTTGTACGCTATGTGGCGGCAATCTATATGCTGATATCACTAAGGACGATGTGTTAAAGGAAAATCTGCATTATAAATTAATTTGCCCACGCGGCTGTGGGGAACCGCCAAATAAAGCAGAAAGGGATAATTTTGACGGCAAACAATATAACAAACAACGAATGGGTGCAGAAGACCATGCGAACTATCAGCAGCGACAATTACTCTGCAACAATGGAGGTTATGTGAGCAACTATAACCCACAGCAATCGCCGGATATGCTCACAATGCAAAATCTGACCACTAATCTTATGGCCGCGCGATCTGCGCGCTTGAAGCAACTTTTGAATACCATCGATTGTGATGATTGTCATCGTGTGACTCCCAAGGAGAAGATCAATCGCTTTGAGGCCTTCAAGCGTAAAAATGTACGGCGTGCAGAGTATGAGTTGAGCAGGCGTAAAAGTTATAGTAGCGATGGTGACAGTAAAGCTGCAGACTTCAGCTCAGATCTGTCAGCTATGGCAGAGGCCATGTTCGAGTGTTCGGAGCGTATACGCCGTTTCTACGAGCAGAAGGAATTTAAACAGGGTTGCGAAAATTGCGGAGGCGTGTAGTGGAAAGGAGAGAACATAGTTCTTTTTAGCGGATCGGTGATCACATGACTAAATCGAAATATTATGTAGTATAAAGCATCAAAATGCAAAAAAAAATTATTTTAAATAAAGTTTCATATAATGCATCTAAAGAAAAAGCATCTTTATATAGTTATGATGAAAAACTCTTAACATCCAAATATTCTATTCTCCTACTTTTCTTGAATTTACGGACTATTTCTACTGTTCCAACGAGAAACGTACACCATCTCTTCCTCAAAATCTATTTTCCCGGTTTTCTAACATTTCTTTTACTATTCAGGTCTGTACTTTAACCAGAGAATGTTTGCGCTTTTTATATTATCTGCTTTAACAATTATATTCGTGAACCTTCGAGCAGAAATGTTAGTCCCTTTTAATCATGCACTTAATATTTATTTATCTAGTGTACATACATTTTCAGATACTATACATAAATATAAAGGTAGAAATTCAGAAATATTTAATATAACTATTACAGTTAACAAATTATAAACTAGCTTTCATAGCGCTTGTTATATAATGAAAGAACTCTACTACAACGTTCTCGTTCTCTTTATGTTCCACAACGCCAACAAATTGAAGGGCCACGAACAGCATTAACAAGACGACAAATGTACAAACCAACCACATGCAAAATCTGGAAAGATTCAATTAATAATGAGACGGGATATTGTTTATATTAGCAATTAGAAATCTGTCTTCACAGAGCGTATAATGAAACAGCCGCAAATATCCTTTTAGCTCACTTATACAAACTCTATCTAAATTTTTAGAGCCCGTGTGGGTTTTAGGTTTTCTTACTTGCACATCCCGTGCTTGGTTTATTTCCTTCGTAGTTATATCTTTATTCGCTTTTTATTAATGTCGGCAATGTTTTCTCAAAAAGCAAAGAAAAAATATTCAATATTTCATTTTACATATTTTCGAATATTGTTGCAAAGCTCCCAGCTAATTAAATTTGTTGAGTGAGTTCAATATATGTATATTATGATTTTGAACCAACACTGTGTTCTGACTTTGCACACAATTCGTCTGTCTTTAATGTTCAGGTTAAATAATAGGTTAAGACGAAGAGTTGATCCAAAATCGATGGATCTAACTTAGGCATTGATTTGTAGAAAATTGAGAACGAGCACGTCTATTAGAACTATTCTGGTAAATAAAGAGAGACTCAAACGAAAAGTGATCTCATGAAGAAATTATCAGTCTCTTAGCTATTTTTTCATAAAAATTGTAAGCTTTTCACTGTGATCTATTAGATTTTAGCAAAGCTGTAAGAAAATTATATTCATTTTTCATATCAACTCAGCAGATTCTGCATACTTTCAAATCCACCGAGAAAGGCGACACCGTTGATTGTTTTTAGATAATTTCTTAGATAATTTGAATAAAATCTAACCTAAAAATGGTGTTATTGCACCGTCTCGTGTAAAAACTAACTGCCACAGTGGCTTTTTTTCTTTCAGGCCACTTAATACATATCGCGCGATCAAGAAATCGAAACCTTAGCATTTATACGAGGTATTATCAAAGATTCAAAACTATTTACTTAAATTTCACGAAAGCATTTTAATTTACATAATCTTCATTAAAATAATTCTATAAAACAATAAACAAATACAATAGAACTATGTAAACAAAAACAATAATTTTCAACAACAATAATTGAGGAAAGGCTAACACAGTGTATAACACATATCACGCGTAAGCTTTATGACGATTAAATCTTTTCAATAGTATTGCTGGAAGAGTCCTTTAAAAGTTAACGGGGCGGCAGTTACCATCTCCTCCATCATTTTCTCACTGGAGTCATCCCCCTTGTGGTAAAATACTGTAAAGTATATGATAAGACCAATTATGAGGAACAATATGAGCACTGAACAAAGTATGCCGAGACAGATTGTTAAGGCACATTGGCAGCAGCTGGAAGAAGTACAGATACAAAAAAATATATGTATATAAATAAATATTTAGACAATAGTATGATACTTAATATGCATTTAGAGATGTTTTTGAAAACCGTTTTATCAAAAACTCAAATTAAATTGTTAGACGTATGAAAAACGCCCACCAGAAGACTGAGGTGTGCTATTCAGTGAAGAACCAAACAAACAGTGAGCACTCGGTATAGCACGCTGGGTGCCGAAGAGAACGTGGTTTTTCCAGGAGTATCCGGCATAGCACGCTTCCTACCATAGAGGACCTCGTTTTACTTAGATTATATACATATGTATGCTCTTCTTAAAGAGTAACGTTATGGTTCTGGCGAATGCAGAATTTTTGATATTTCTCGTATTACTTTTAATAAAAGGTATTATGCGGCAAAAGCAAAGGCATATATTATTAGAAGATCCTGAGATCGAAAATTTTTAAACATCATCACGAAGCACAAATCTATGGTGAGTTCAATTTGTATAGCTGCTAAAGTATCTGCACACCCATTCTTTGACTTACCAGCACACAACTTTTCCTGAACCCTTGAGACATTCGCACAACGCGCCACACATTTTTATTGTTCCTTGTTAAAAAGAGCTTTTTTAGGCGTGTAAAATACTATGCTAATCTCAATATATTTTTAGTTATCAGCGACTAACAGTTGTAAATGAGTTATATGTATGTTACACGATAGAAGAATATTTCATTAGCTTTTCAGATTTGCCTGTAAACTTCATGGATATCTTTATGAAAAAAAGAGAGACACAAGTTTCGAAACATAACATTTTCGAAATTTACAATATACCTTTCATTATTACATATTAACCCATAAATGAGCCATCAAACGGCGTGTCGGAGCTGAGAATAACGGAGAGCAGGAAATTAACTTAGAAAATTTCATTTTCACAAATTAGTTAAACTAGTTTTCGTCTTACGAAATTGTTTAAACTAAAAACCCTAACATTAACTTATGCGCTACAACGCTGAGTAGCTAATTCTCTCGTTTTAGTTCAAAATTATTCAATTCTCAGACGGTTTATAAAATGGCTGTTTGAAGCTTTTAAACCTATGCTCGCAAAGCGTCGGCAAAAAGTTTCATGAAATAACTTTCCAATCTGAAATTAATAAATAGAAACCACTAAGCAATATCATCAACTCCGAAATCTTCAAATCTTTTTATTTCTATGCTTATATTAATTAAAACACAAGGCACATTTCATAACTGTAATTATTCTAACTTAAAGATAACCTTCGCATATAACCGTACGTTAGTGCCATCAACCTGAGAAAGGTCTCAAAATAAAGCTCATTATTTCTTGCAAAACCGAGTTTTCTCTATCGGCATCTGGACTTTTGTGAAAAACAAAAGCAGCAAAGCAAATTGATAAGAATATTATTAAGGCGATGATCACAATGCAGGCGGTGGCACAAAATACATTGTATCTGCAGCCGCTGAAAGAGAACGGTCAAAAATAGTACTCATTATGGAAAAACACTCTGAAAAGAAGTGTTTATGTATTTATTTTGTCTTAAAATGATATAAACAATACACTTTTTCCGTACCAACACATCTTCTGCTCTTTTTGCTTGCTTTCTTTTTTTGCTACACTGTTTCGGTGATCTATCGCTTGAGTTCTTGTGAAAATATTTAGCTTTGCTTATTCTAGTGACATTTTTCGACACTTATTTTCATATATTTTGCCCGAAGTGAAGTTCAAAATTATTTGTTTCAAGTTGATATTTTTGTTACTTTTGCTTAGTATTTTTTGTTAAGAAGCAATTCTCGCTAAAGCAAAATCCTGCCATATCGCTTTCTAAAGTATTCAACTTATTGATGATTCATACGAACCTCTTAATAGGTTAGTGCTCTTACAATGTCTTTATTTTTGTTCAGGTCTCATTTTTCAGTAATTCAGTCTTATTTGTCAGTTGGATGTTGGTTAGTGAACATTTTGCTTAAATTCTGGAAAGGTTATGGAAATTCTCTGCACTAAAAATAAAAAATTACATTGAAAATCGATAACAAAAATACCGAATTCAACTAAAATTTTTTCCAAATGGCGGTGGTATTATGTTTTACTCAGATAGTCGGTAATCAATCAATAGCTTCTGCTACTATTTTGCAAAACTTATATTTACTAAAGTTGGTATTTGCAGACTTTAGCCTAGTTTTCATCTCGATAAAGCTTCAAAGCTTCTTTCAAAGGACCGTTAAGAAGCCTTCAGCTTAGTTTTCATCGCGATAAAGCTTCAAAGCTTCTTTCAAAGGATCTTTGAGAAGCCTTCTGCTTCGTTTTCATTTCGCTAAAGCTTCAAAGCTTATTTCGAAGAACCTTTAAGACGCCTTCATCTTAGTTTTCATCTCAATAAAGCTTCAAAGTTCTTTTCCAAGAATCTTTAAGAAGCCCTCAGCTTAGTATTCATTTCGCTAAAGCTTCAAAGCTTATTTCACAGGATCTTTGAGAAGCCTTCATCTTAGTTTTTATCTCGATAAAGCTTCAAAGCTTATTTCAAAGGACCTTTAAGAAGCCTTCTGCCTAGTTTTTATATCGATAAAGCTTCAAAGCTCTTTTCAAAGGAAATTAAGAAGATATCCGCTAAAGCATTTCGTCTTACGGCCTACTCATTTTAATGGGTCTTCATATCATAAATCATATTTGTTTACTAAGTTTAGTGCTTCGTTTCAATATGTACCTAGCCTATAGTTCATGGGCGTAACATATAGAAGTTTGGCTAGTATACGCGTAATCAAGCGATATTTCTCCGTACGAAGGTAAACAAAGGGAAGTAATAATTTAATTAAGCACTATTTTATATATGTATATTATATACATATGTATTAATGTATATGCAAATATATTGTATATATAGTACATCATTGAGATAACACTATTTCTATAGCCTTATATTACCCCAACATTAAAAACGAAATATTTATAGCATATCGTAAATTAACCCATATTTGTTCAAAAAAAACTTTGATTAGATTAGCAGCAGTGTGATTACTATTATTTCCTTAATTAAATTCGTAGCTATATTAATACACAGTGAAATTCTCTTGTATAAATGTTTAAAAATATTTATTAAATATATTACACTTAAAAATATACAATAACGCTCACTGGTTTACACTAAAGTAATGCCAAAAGCCCCAAACTGGCACTAAACCTTATTTATTCCATTTTAGTGTTGTTGTTGGAAGTATTGCTTAAAGGTTGTAGGCGCAGCTGTTATAAGCTGCTGCACCAATTTTTCTTGCTCTCCATCGGAACTATCCTTATGGTAGTATACTGTAAAGTACACGATCAGACCGATTATGACAGCTAACACTATGACCGAACAGAATATGCCGAGTAACATATTCAGCGCACATTCGCAGCAGCTATAAAGAGAAGAGTTTAAAAATTAATTCTATTAAAATCAAGAGCTGAAATTAATATGTATTTAGTATAAATTTTTTGTAAAATAATAAATGTTATATGCAAAATGTGTTCCATACCAGGATGGTTCTGGGAATAAGCGACACGATAGAGATTACAATGAAAAACAGATTCGAGAAGATTTTTTCGAAACATAGCATCAATAAGTTCCCCATATTCTCTCAATTCTTATCTCGATATATATTTGTTCTAATCTGCGTTGATATACATTTTATAAGATGGGGCGATCTTTAGAACGCCATTGAAGTAAATACAAAGCTTAGGCACTGGCTTAGTTATTATAACATTATAATAGATTTAAAGTCCTCAGACCTGAAAATATTCATTGCTGATACGATAGTAATAGCCACGACGACTCCATCTTCAGAAGCGAAACAATTTACTGACACATGTTATAGGAGATTTGGCGAGCGCTCACCAAGAAAAATGATCAAATGATATCTCAGACCGGTCGGACTCGCGGAATGGTTCCGAATTTATATTCAGCCTTATATAACCTATGATTTACAGTTCCAAAGGTGAAATCTACATACCGACGGATCAAAGGGTGAAACAGGAACAGGAGCGTGCTTCTTCTGTAGTAATAGATTCAGAAAATGCAGCTTCAAACTAAATGACTACAATTCAGAACTTCAGTCAAAAATTGTGGACATAACAGAAGGTGCCAAGTGCTCTTCTGCTCTAACCATAAACTTTCTAGTTGACAACCAAACGTCAATTAAGGCTCATTAACTCGGTTAATATCATCTGGGTACCCGGTCATATAGAAATCGTAGGAAATGAAAAGGCAGACGAGCTGGCCAGCTTTTTGAAGAGTTGTTTGAAGCAGAGGACCCTGGCGGAACACCTCAAATATCGGAACAAACTCCTAGGCAAAAGAGAGCTTAGCAATATTGTGGGGGTCATCACAGGGCACCTACCCTTAAGATCCCACATTCAGAAAGTGGGATAAGGGGATTCGGCGGTCTGCAGGGAATGAGCGGAGGATGATAAAACGCAGGAGCATTATCTATGCGAATTCCCAGCCTTCAGCCGGATGAGAAGTTACATATTCCTCGGTTCCCATTATTCCAACTTAAGATACATTGGGCAGCTGGGGTGGAAAAGAATAAGGTTTTTCATCAAATCCTCCGAGTTGTTGGATAAAGCTTGGTCCGACGTTTACGCGCCTCCCTTTTCAACCAACCAACCCACCAACAAAAATAGAGAACAGACTTCCCTCGCCTAAAATCTATCGACTTTGTTACCTGCTTACTTAGACCTTTCAGTTGAACTTATTATCAAACGAGACTATGAGTGATTTATTTCACATGTACACTTCTATTGTCTGAGAGATTGCTGTTTGAATAACAAATTCAGGGCTTAACCTAAATACCTATAATATCAAATGCAATAATTATTTTTGCAATTTTGCGCAGGTGAAGTACATCTGGGATTTCGCTCATATATATTACATAAGTGTGTGTAAATACTGTTGAATATTTATCTATTCTTTGCTAATTATTACACCTCTCATTTACCGTACACTTTACACTGCCATACTACAATGCATTCGCTATCTAACAAATGAACGCTTTCATATCGCTCAAGTAGCTCGACTAATCGTCTCTGGGGTTTCACGTGCTCAGAGCTTATAATGTGTTTACTGATATCAACAAATTTTTTTCAAAAGTTTCTACTACAACTAAGCAATATATCGAGGTGGTGGTGGTGTATTGGGTGACAATTGACAAGCAAATGACAGCGAGTATTGCAAGTTACTAACGAATACTATATAAGAATTCGATACTTCTATTCAAATGGGGAAAACTATTCTCGCCTCTCCTTATAGGGAACAGATATATTGAAAAGTCCCCAGTTTAACACATGTATGGAAAATAAATCCATAATGAGATGATATGAGGGAGCTCTGTGCAAAATGGCGAGCTCACTTTTCACGAAAAACAAAGACTAGTTGATGATTCGGAGTAGTGTTTGGAGATGTTCAAGTGTAATAAATCCGAATTTTTGACCATATGTGACAATAGATGAAACATGCCTTCATCATTTCACTCCGAAATCCAATCGACAGTCATCCGAGTGGACTGCAGACGATAACCCACTCCAAAACGTGAAGAACGCAACAGTCGGCTGGCAAGGTTATGGCGTCCGCATAGTGTCGCAAGTCCGTGAAAACACCGGCAAAAATGCATGAATTGAGCTTCAAATTGCTTCCGGGTCCACCGTTTTCTTCAGAACTGGCCCACTGCGACAATTTCCTGTTCTCAGTACTGAAAGGAATGCTCGCTGGGGAAAAATGTTCGCTGAATGATGAACAGATCGCCGAAACTGAGGCCTACTTTGAAGCAAACAACAAATCGTACCACAAAACTGGTATCGAAAAGTTGGAAGGTCACTGTAATCAGTGTATCAACCTTGAAGGCAATTATAGACTTATTTTACCCATTTTTACCAAGTTTGCTGAAAACTTGTTTTATCTTATCACATTGCATATTACTTTCTACAGTGTTAAAAAAAATACTTACCAACAAAAAAGTTTTGCTGGACATTTCAGACACTCCCACAAACAGTTACACATTTTGAATATTCGTGTTTAAAATTAATTCAAAATTATTCTACAAAGTAGCACACAATTAATTTAATTTAATTATTTTTAAAGCTCCGTGTAATCCTCTCGTGCACTTTAATTAGTATTTAGTTCGTTAGTTCGTTCGATATCAGTGAATCACTAGTCGCTATTTAACGGTTATGTAAATGTTTTCCGTTTATTCTCTCCGCAAGTGTGTAAAACACGTTATTTCGTTGGCAAACACAAACCGCAACTGTCGCGTCGCTCGAAAGTTATTAGCTATTTTTCTCCAATGGAAAACCTTAACCTGTGCGTGTTACATATAGAGCTAGGAGACCACACATGAATGTATTATCGAGCCATTTGTGTACTTCACATATTTAACTTTAACGGGAGTCGTGCGCAACATGCCTCAACACTTCAAGTGCTTAAAACGACTTAGCATCCAGCACTTAAGGGTTAAGTAATCGGTGCCAATTATCGCGTTTATTGCGAGGTGTAAAAAAAAGCAACTTTTGGACGTGACACATTGTATTATCAGTGTCAATATATCAATGAATCGTATTTATGTGTTGATAAAAAGTGGTAACGTATGTATTTGTTACCGAAATATGTACCTAAGAACGACGTTATTTATATTTTCTTATCAGTATCGATTGGTGCAAAAAAATATGTGGAGGTGAATGTTTGTTCAGTCCACTTCACAGCAACGATTAGGCGGTGTCGTTGTTGGAGCACACACTTGACGGTGAATCCCACTAGAAATCAACAAATTTTATGACTATGAGGGAAATTATTAACAGTTAAATCTTGATGTCGCTCTGACTTATGTTTCAAAAATTCGTTTTTTTAGTCCAACTTATTTCCCTTCAAGGGTGATATGATGATTATAGCGTCCTTTCATGTCGTTTCTGCAGTACGATTGTCCTTTGCTTCAAAATAGTCCTCAGTTTCGCTGATCAGCTCTTCATTCGACAAAAGTTTCATCCCAGCCAGCATACCTTTGAGATCTCAGAACAGGAAAGAGTCGCTGGCTGTCAGATCTGGAGGATCTGGTGGATGTGGAAGTAATTCGAAGCCTAATTCATGGATTTTTGCAATGGTTTTCACTTACTTGTGACACGGTGCATTGTCTTAGTGAAACAGCACATTCGATTTCTTCAAATGCGCCTGTATAACGTCCTTCAAACAGTGCAATAACGCTATGTAATGGTCGCTGTTGATGGTACTTCCTTTTTCAAGATAGTCAATAAAAATTCCCAAAATACAGACGCCATAACCTTGCCAACCGACTGCTGCATTTTTCCCCACTTTGGAGCGGGTTCATGGTCCAGGCAGTCCACTCGGATGACTATCGATTGTACTTAGGAGTGAAATGATGATGCCATATTTCATCCATTGTCACATATCGACGCAAAATCTCGAGGTTATTACGCTTGAACATCTCCCAACAATGATCCGGATCATCAACTCATTATTGTTCTTTGTCAAAAGTGGGCTTGCGCGGCTCTCACGTTGCACAGAGCTTTCTTATGCCCAAATAATCGTGAATGATATATTATAAATGTTCAGTTGAAAACATTAGAGTGCCTGCTATCTCGAACAACTTCACTTTATGATCATCCAAATTTATTTGGTGGACTTTTTTGATGTTTTCGTCGGTAAAGATCTCTTTTGGGTGTCCAGTGTGTGCAGGGTCTTCGGTGCTCATTTCACCACGTCTAAATTTAACATACCAATCTTTCATGATTGATTCCTGAGGTAGTGTCCGAAAACTAGTCATCAAGCCATCACGGTCAAGTTTACGCTTCAAATGTGTTTTTTTGTGTATTATAAAAAAAATCTTCGGGTGATTGTGATAACATAGCGCTTCTTATGAACTCTGTAGTTCCTTCTCTTGACGTCAAAAATAGCTCTAAGTTAGTCATACCTAGTACGACGAACTCATTCAATTACACATAAGTGTCATAATATTGACAGACAATAATGAATTTTCAAAGGATTAGTTCAATAGCTGACATCTGGCGGGAAATATACTACGATATCGAAGTTAAAAACCACTTATCTATATCCATATATATATATGTATATATATACATATATATACTAAGTATATACAAAACCAACGCACATACATACATTTGTCGCTAGCGCCTAATTAGCAACTTTTTAAACAGACAATTTCAAAAGAAGCACATGAGTCATCAGAGCAAAAAATACAATCATAATAATGAGCTTTTCGGTGTTAACCCAAATGTTCTTTTATCAATAATAATGAAGTGATAAGGAAATTCTGGTTTATTTACATACGTATACTCACGTATTCAAAGCTTATTTCAACAATATAACTGATCCAGTTCTTTACTTATGAGCTGTAGACGTAACTCAATGGATTGTGCAAAGAATATATTCAGCTGGGATCTGTTTATGAAAATAATACGAGTACATATATATGTACATATATATTAATATGTATGATATTGAAATGCTAACTTCGGAGTCTTCACTTGCTTTAGGGTCTGGGTGAAGTCATTGAGAAATTCAACAAAACTGTTTATTGATGATATTGCTCAATAAGACTTTTGGTCGCATGAAATCCATATCAATCCGTGGTGGTCCGGTGGTCTGTTTAGTTGTGATATTTATGAAAGGAAGTCGAAGTCTCGGTTTTACACTTTCTTTTGAGAAGTTATAAAAGTAAGTTTTAACTTCACAGTGCTTTCCTAAACTAATTTTGAAGAAAGTACTTAGTTTTCCGAGCTCTTGTGCGCGCTTTGATGGTTCGTTCTTTTTCAAATTTAACGTTCAAGTTTAACCTTCACTCAGCAGTTTGAGGATGTAACATAAAGATAGAAAGTCATTGGATCTTCTTTTGAAGACCCACAAAAAATTGCTCCCGAAACCTTGTAGGACAGCAAGTTTCATACTGACGTATTTTGATCAACCTTTTTTCGTTCTTATCAATGTTAATGAAATATTTTATGTGATTATACGTGAAATCATCATCAAAAGGGGTGTCACTTATCCGAGGCTGTTGTTTCCTTTTCATTGGTAGTGTTTTTTACGCGACGGGTCCCAAACCCAGCACACAACCCTGTGAAGGGGATGTTTCGCCCTCTCACTTTAGCTTGCTTTCAAACGGATGTTTACTGGCTACCCAGAAGATGCTTCTTAGACCAAGACCGGAAGTCGTGAGCTGCTTGAGCCATATGTAAAAGTATAGTTTCTGGCCACTCTCAGGTGAATGGCAATCAGAGAACTCTCCTCACTTGCGTGAA
Source organism: Bactrocera neohumeralis (assembly GCF_024586455.1). NCBI lineage: Eukaryota > Metazoa > Arthropoda > Insecta > Diptera > Tephritidae > Bactrocera > Bactrocera neohumeralis. The sequence continues at coordinate 78,082,800 of NC_065923.1, read as the reverse complement.
CTTCTGTATATGACTCCAGCCTTCGCCGGGGTAAGCAGAGGAAGAGGAAGACGTTCACTTCATTGAAGAGATCAATGGAGAGTGACCTGGCTGCCTTCTTTAAGTCGAATTGGCGTCAAATTGCTAAAAGAAGAAACGATTGGCGCGCTGTTGTTAACTCGGCTATAACCTCGTAAGCGGTGTCTACGCCATTAGAAAAGAAGAAGATATGTGAAATCAAGCTAATGGATTTTAAAACATTTAGAAGCATTTAATCAAAGTTCGGATTTTACTTGGCTGAGTGTTTAGTTTGAAATATCCAAAAAAAAAATTAAAAAAAAGAAACACAAATCGCACTACATTGAACGAAATTTGTTTACCAAAATTTTTACACTCGGTCTCGAATTGCAAAGTATTGCTCAAACAGTAGTTATGTTAAGGGAAGTGGTTTACAAAAAAGCTAAAATTGTTGTGTAAAGTACAACCTCAATTGTCTGCTCCCAAAAAAAAAGCACGACAATCAACTGAGCTGCAAGTTCCCTCTTGGCTAAAGCAACGTCGTTTCGTTAACAAGCCAGCAATCGAGCATTTGATATAGAACACCTTCGCCCAGCTCAGCAGAATTTTCGACAGACACTTGCAATCGCATGTCAACTGCAACTCTTCCATTAACAAATCGAAGCAAACCTCCAAACTCGTATGCACTCACTTCGAGGCGGAAATATTTTGCACCACTCTTCAATAATTCAGCGGTCAATTGCATTCAGTTGCAAACTATCTACCAGTGCTGGCAGCCGGAGCACACCACAACCGTAAATCAATTACACCCTGTAAAACAACGGTATATAAAAATGTCACAAAGGCAAACAAAAAGTGCATATGCACATTCCACTATAATTATCTGCCTGATCGGTGTCATGATAACAACACTGCACACCAGCCTCGCGTGGCACTTAGCACAGACCGGCCTCACCGAATCCTATCGCGTGCGCCACCTATCGCTCTATTACTCACGTGTCTTCCTCTGCATTAGCGTGGAGAGTGAACTCTTTCCCACGTTGATCGCCACCAAATGGCCGGAAAGTTTCGTACCCCTACAAAGCGCGATTTATCCGCATAGATTCGCACACGCTAATGGCAATCGAAGTGACTGTGAATTGATACAGAAGGCTATATGGACGCAGGTGGATAATTTGGGACGTTTGTGGGTATTCGATGCGGGGTGGGAGCAGGCGCCATCGGCGTCAGATGAGAAGGCAGAGAAAACGACGAAAATGTGTTCGCCAAAGTTGCTGGTTTATGACTTGATCCGGAACGATGCAGAGGTGAGTGCCGGAGCCAAGACCGCATTGAAGCTTTGAATTGAAATATAGGGAAGCAAAATTGCGAAATTCGAGTGAAATCAATCAAGAAAGATAAAGCGATTGCCACGATTTCATCGCGTTAACTTTGTTTGAAGTGTGTTTGGAAGACATATCCATTAAATCGTGACGTCATCAATTAAAAATGTGAGGACTTATTATGAAAATCTCGCGCTAAGGATAGTGGACCGAGAATAGTAGATACTTAGATGATATTCGGTTTTTATTTGGATTTTTAATTTAGCTACTAAGGTCTTGGGAACAACTGATGGGTTTCCGCAAAGCTTTTTTCTGACACGAATACATATAAGATTTGCTAACTTCTACCGAGGATTTTAACTAATGGTAGGGCGTAGCTCTAACCGTTCCAGTGCGGCAGGAGCGAATATATCTATGACGTTGTTGTTGTGACGGTTTACTAATACCCGCTTGGATAGTAAGATTCAGGTTCGTTAACATCGAAGTCAGCTAGGCCCAGGAAATGTGCTAATCCGACGGGGTTGGAGAAGGTTGATAGACGTGTAGGGTTTGTTGTGAATGCAAAAGGGTGGTTAGAGTCATGCGGGTACTCGTTGCATGTTGGACATATATTTGGTTTGTCGAGGTCTATGCTGGACAAATATATGTATCTCTGTCATTGCTATGGCTTATAATTGAGCTTTTAATCGTCCCTCTGAAAAATCGTCCCTACAGAATGATAGTCCACTGGAGTTTTCATTGGCTAAATCAATTTTTAAGCTTGAGTCTTAGAATTTCTAAGCGGATCTGGCAACAAAGAGTTTGCAGTGAAGGAACTAGAGATGTAATAGAGGGAATACAGGAGAACGGCTTAATTTCAAGTTAAGGCGAAGTAAATGAATTCAAGGAATCTCTCGCAGTGGTTTAGACGAATTTGGAGTATTTTATTCTAAACGTTTAGGAAGACTCTCACAGTAGTTTAGCAGAATTTGGATTTTTTTATTCTAAGCGGAAGACATTGTCTTTTAGAGATATGGAAAAAATAACCATGTTCAAAAATATAACTGATTTCTTTATCTCCTACCCACCTCTACATACGTGGCAGGTATTGCGCATCGACTGTAGCCGCTATCTAACACCACGTGATAGTGAGAAATTAATTATCAAATTGGGTCCCAGTCCAGCGCTGTGTAAAGTGGAAAAGTATATTTACTTCCTACGTCCCGATGACGCACACATACTCGCCTACGATATAGTGGAACAGAAGTGGCGTCGTCGCGCGCTGCTCAGTCGCAAATTCCAAGGCATTATTGAGGCACCGTTTCCAATCAAACCAATTGACATCGCTTTCGGCCGGCAGCGTGAGCTACTCTTTGCCGATGCGGATGGCAAGCTGTATGCAACACCGAACTCACAATTAAAGACAAAAACAAAGACAGTCAATGAAATCGCCAATGACTTGAACGCGAAGCAATTGCAGCAGACGGAGGTGACGCCGGACGACGAGTCGAATTCAATTGAATTGGAGTCGTTGGGCAGTTTGCTGGGCCCCAGCAAGGGTATGATGGTGGATGGGCGCACCGGTGTGCTATACTATGCCGTTCCAAAGTACGGTGCAATCGTGCGTTGCGCATTACAACACAATTTAACGGCGGAAGACAACGAGATCGTTTACTTCACATCGAAGAATATACAACAAATATTCTTCGGCGTGGGCGGTGCGGTGTGGTTGTTGACTGACCGGCTGCTGGAGCCGGATGATCATTGTTTTGCGAATATTTGATGGTAGCTATGTATGAGTTGTTGGCTGTCACTTGAGGGAGCGAGCTCATATATGTAGATGATATATAAAAAAATATATAGACATACATACATATAATGAAAAATAATAATTAAGGACAAAAAAATAAAGGAAAATAAGTAATAAATAACAATTAAAAAAATATTTATAAAATTTTATAAAAAAAATAATAAAATTTTATAAAAAAAAATAATAAAATTTTATAAAAAAAAATAATAGAATTTTATAAAAAAAAATTTAAAAACAGAAAATAAATAAAAAAATAGAAACAATAAATAAATAAAAATAAAAACAATAAATAATTAAAATAAGTAAGTAATTAAAGAAACAAATAATAATTAATAAAAAAGTTCCATAAATAAATAAAACAAAAAATATGTAAATATCTATGTAAAAAATATAAAAAAAATATAAAAAAAATAAATAAAAAATAAAAATTAGAAAAAAAGATTTTCATAAATAAAATAAATTTTATAAAACATAAATAAACAAATAAATATAAAAAATACAACAAAAACTAGAAAAAAGAACACAGTTTTTTAGTTTTGTAAGCTTAAGATTTTTTTACTTTAAAAATCATTTTTGTTTTTTACTTCAGTTAAATTATTTTTTTATGATTACACAACAGATTCTTAAATGTTTTTTCTTCGATTTGTTCTACATATATAAATTAATGTGTACATATAGTAAATGTATGTATGTAAGTAATTTTTATGCATAAAATATTTAGCTAGAGATGGGCAAAGTTCATTTTAAATTAAAATGTATTGTTTTACTTTTTTGTGAAATTTTTGTATTTCATTCTGCTTTTACAAAAACTGTGCTAATTCATTTAGGTATGGCAACGTTATGCATTTGAAAGTTTACAAATTATTCAGCCAAAATAAAAAAAAATACAACGGTAGTATTAGAGCGTAATATATCCAAAAAAAAAAAACATTTTTCATATTTGTGACAAAAGTTTTAAAGAAGTACTTATGTAAGATATGTGCCGTATAAAAACAATGCACGAAAATTCAATTTTGTTGTTATACTTGCGGCGCATAACTCGCATTACTAGCGGCTTTCACGTGTTTTGTGGCAGCTATATCCCAACAATTGGCTTTCATTAAACTAAATTAGATGCCTAATGTCTCCTTGTACAACTTTTTGTATTATAATATATTTTTTTTATCATAAATTAAACTCAATTTCGTATTGTCTGTTTGTTTAAATAACCCATCAAAGCCTGCAACCGCTTTTTAATGTTCTTTTGATCGTCGAGCGTGCAGCCCAATAATGCGCTCTCGAATTTCTTATCGACCGGCCCAGCATCCATATCCACACCATATTCGTACGATGATGACGCTTCCGCTGCGCTGCAGCAAGCATTCAGGTATTGTTGGCAACGTTGGCGTGACAACACTGGGTCACCAATAGTAATCATCATATCGATCAGTGCATTGATTTGACTGAGCGCATCCTCCTGCGAACGATCGCGCACCGTATGTACCAATAAATCGACGGTGGAGAGACGCGCGTTAACTCGTTGTATGTAGCAGAAGATTTCCTCACGTTCCGCTGCAAAGTAAGAATAATAATTTGTTTTATTAAATGTTTATTGAAATTTAAATGCAAAAGCTTACCCTCCATCATGGAATGCAGCATATCGTGACTCTTGATCAAATCAATGGACATGAGTAGAAAGTCTTTCTTTTCCTGCAAGCCCAAGGCATCTTTGCGGAATTTCTCGACGCGCGCATCCAACTGATCTAACACTGAAACAAATCTAAATTAACAACAATTATTATTTTAGTTCACTGATATTAAGGGTGAAGTTTTTTTTCTAAATTTCAAAATATTAAGTATGTAATTGGAAAAATTATAATTGGAATTACCTTTCGTTAAGGTTAAAGGGCCTGTTTAGCATTTTGTTACGTGTGGTATATTTTAATTGCGATGAAACAATGGAGTAATTGATATTATTTGGATTTGTTGGTAATTGTGATTTGTTGTTTGATTGGTTCAATAGTACATCAAGTTACATACATAAATACATAAAAATAAAAAGAAATAAAATAATTATTTTTAAAGGTTAATAAGTAAATTAAATGCCACACCACAATTAGAAACTACTTAATTTTAATACACCTTCAGCATAAAAGATTATAAAAAAAAAATCTTGATTTTGGACACTAAAAAGTGCAGTCGATGAAATTTAATTACGCATACATACAAATATATTTTTGTAATACGGTTATGATAAAATTAATCATTACAAGCCAAATTTAAATTATATTAAATAAGCAAACTTATGTGCATATGTTTGTGCATATAAAGCTTTGCACTACGGAATTATTGTAGCAACAAGTTTTAATAGTGAAGAAATAATCTTTACATGAGAAATCGACAATAACTAAATGACTTGATAAATTTTTTACAGCATTTACACACTTAACAGACACATTTCGAAGCACATACAATATAAGTATTTCCAAGAGATACTCGCGTTCAGGTGCCCTTATACGGACTTTTGAAAACGAAAGTGTGCACAGTGTTTGCATGGGTACCTACGAAACTTCTTAATCACTTGTCTATTAATAGATTATGTATATGCACTTATTTAGAGTTTTCTCGCCTACACGCTATAATTTAATGTTGAAATAGGGCAACTGCTTGCATAGTTTTGTTTGAAAAGCACTTTAAAAACGTAACATTTTCCACAAAAATTTATTTTTGGCGAAAAACATGTTTGACAGACATACTATAGGTATATAGCTACCCAGTTTTATAGTGTTTATTTACTATGTATGTAAATACACTTGTATAACAACCTGTCCAATGCTTTACTGTCGTCCACATATCCATAGCTCTGCGTTGATGAAGCATTTACATCTATACCACCGCCAGCAAGGTCACTAAAGTGCCGTGACGTTTCCGGAAAGCTTACATGACCGCCTAGTGATGATGCTGATGATGACGCCCTTGCCGCAGCGTCATTTAGACCGTGCAAATAATCAAAATTCATTGATGATTCCGACTGATAGCCTGCTGGGTTATCTGAGTACTCCTGTGGTGGTGGCACAGGAGTGGAATCAATGTCCATATCTTCTCCCTGAGACGTGGTGAAAGCTTTTTTAGCGTTAAACGCTCAAACAAGGAAATGAAAAAAAATCAGTTCGCCTTTATGCAGAAACTGCGAACTAATGGAGTATCTTGCGCGGGCGACAATTGCTGACTATTGATGTTATTGGTTGTTGTGATTTTTCTCTACACGCAGTCACCGTGTATATCTTCGTTGTTATTATTTATTTTGTTGCTTTTAAAACGCCTACTATCGTTGTGGTTTGTATGCCTATGAATTGACCAAAATCTATTGTATGGACGCTTTACGTTTTCTTTTTGTTTTCGGTGTGTGTTTTCTTGTTTTTGTACTTCACGAATCAGTTGTGAATGTTTTTTTTTTGTTTCAAATTTACACTTGGAATGTTGTCTTTTGGCTTTGTTTGCTTTATATGTATACTAAAATAGCAAGACGAGAGATATTAAATAATTTTCTTAAAATATTGTATCTCTTCTTGTGTAGCCAGCCTCTATAGTTTACGCGACGTAATGTAATGAACGTCGAAAATACTGGAAAGATATTTAAAAAAAAATAAATAAAAAATTAATCTTTAATTACCTATCAATTGAGCAGAGTTCTAGTGATGGCAGTGTCAACAACGACAAGTCGTTATCGACAGCACCACTGGACTTCGTTGTGTTTAAATGCGGGACGGCAGTGCAGACGGGTGTGGAGAAGGAAGAACCACTTGATGTATTTGCGGCTGTTGTATTGTTTGTTGTATTAAATAATGTATTCCAATAGTCATCTGCGTTAGCTGCTCGTTCGGCTGGCCCTGGCGTTGCTACGTCCGGAACATTATCAAGGCGGCGACGCTTTCGCAGCATACTGAGAAAGTTGTCAAACATTACGCGAAATATGCAATAGCGGACGGAAAGTATTCTGGATTTTGGCAAGTCTATTTTCTTTGACGAACTCAAACAAAACCCAAATAAATGTATTTGTATATGTTTCAAAAATATAGAGGTACGTAGCGCGAAATGTGGCGTGATTTCATAAGATGACATTCAAATTGAAATTCAATTTAGCTGCTTGTAAGATTTTTTAAGAAAATATTTGTTTCATCTTTTTCAACAGGTTAAATATTAAGCTTTACACATGTACATATATATATATATTATGAATGTTTTGTATTGGTTTTTGTTGTTATGACACATGTGAATATTCGAGACCAATGTCACGGACGCGGGTTTGCATCGAAATTCTGTTTACATGAACTTGCATACGCACATCAATATAATTTTTATTTCAACGAGGGTACGTTTTTTTTAACTATCAGCAATATTAATTTATACACGCAACGCGAAACTATTAGTGAATTCTAGAAAATATCTCTCCGCAGCACACATTTGTTTCATTCGACAATTTAAAAATATACGACTCGAATGATTTCATACACATTTCCACTTTGCGCAAAATTTAACGATACATTTGCTTTCCCGAATTTTCGCAAGGTATTTACGTTTTTTTTTACCACACACTACATAATGAGATAAATGCGAGAAAACATATGTATTTCCATGACAATATGGTAAAACCTTATGCGTAATGTTTGTTAGCGAAGCACTCCAATAATCGACATGATTCTAGAATCCGAATAAAATTTTAATTGTTCGTTCCCTTCCTTCTCCACTACCTTTTGTCTGCTTATTTTTATTCTGGCTGTCATTAAAACAACTTTATACGAATAGGGGAATGAGCGGTATATTTGGCTAATTACCTGAGTGAATGAAAAAGCAATAATCTGTCTGTTTCACATAGACAAATTTGATGTAGGGAACTGGGATCGTCTTCAGATGTTTCACAGATTTTCACCAATTGTCCTTTCTGTGTCCTTCGTGTACCAAACACGCTCTATTCTTTCTATGAAATGTATGCACAAAATTATTCTATACGCATTTATTCATTTTTCGTTTGCAGTATTTCAGAAAATTTTCAGCGAAAATTTCTAGTGTTTTTCCACAAACCATTTGACAAAAGCTAAATTCCGTCTGCTTTTTCAACTGCTTCTTTTTGATGTGTTCTGTTTACTGACTTTTGACTTTATCTCCACTTTCCAGCTCTGTACTGCGCATAAGCTATTGAAGAAAAAAATCCAAAACCTACGACAAAACCGTGCCGGTTATCAAAAACACCTTGCTATTTTTACCACATTAAATTAACAACCAATTTATATTTTCCCGTTTTGCAATATTTTTAATGTTTATTGTTTAATTTGCTCGCTTTTTGTGGTTGCTTACTAATTTGGATACTGTTTTATGCCTGAAAAACTAAAAATTTGCATGAGTGGATTGAATTGTTTTTTCTTCGCTGCTTCGCCTAAAACAGTTGGTTCACAATAGCATGCCATCTGATTGGAAGAAATGAAAGTGACATTGCCAGAAACAAATGAGCCGCACAAGTTACAATAAAATTTTTATTTAACATGCCAGTTTTAACAAAACCTATAATTTAGTAAAAACTGCCTTACAACAGCATTTCTTCTTTAATTTACTTCTTAGTTTACCAAAAAGTAGTAGAAATATTGGTACTTGCGTACAAATCGGCCATTAAAAAAAAATAATGTCGTTACAACTCTGTGCCTGTGTTGTTATTGTTCGGAAAACAACGGAGGAAAAGGAAATGAAAAACAGTTACGTTAATTTTCTTTCTGTGCAAATAATATCTCTAAATTGCTTTCTTGTATTTATTATGTAAAATAATAGTGAAAAGTTGTGAAAATGTATAAAATTGTGAATTGTGCTTATAAGTGAGTGTGAGTTTATAAATGAGAGTGTGAAAAGTGCTGCGTTCCTCAATTTCGGCGATTTTTTGGCATTCCTGCACTGCCGCCATTGCAAGGTAATTTGAAGAAATGTGCTTGCGCTGACACAACTACATTATTATGCATACAACTATAGCGTTTAAATTGTTTATTTTATTCATTATTAAGATTTATAACAATAAATTAAAATAAAACAATAATAATATTTCCTCTGGCGTCAGTACACACGCTACCAAGCATGGTCACGCTTCGGCTAGTAGCAAATCTTTTGTCCAGCCAATAATCCAATTGGTGCTGTTTATTTTCTTTATATATCTGTAAAGTCTGATGCATTCGACTATAATCCTTAGCGATTAAGTTATTTTCTCCGAAGTTAGTCGTTGTTTCGTTTGTGAATTAGAGTGAGTGTATGATTTTTGTCCAGCCGCCATAGCAAAGTAATTTGAAAGAATTTGGAGAAATGTGCTTACCGTAAGGCCACTAATTAACTATATATGTACATTACAGCGTCGAAATTGTTTAATGCATACATAGTGAGCGTTATAAAACAATAATAATATTTCCTGTGGCATCGTGGCTTTTAATTCCTCAAACCCGCACAGCAATGTAGTTAAATAAAACAAAGTATTACGAATTTTGCTTTAAAACATTATATGTATTGTATATATATATTTTTGAATAAATTTTTTATATTTTTGTAGTTTGGTTTTTTACATTTTACGATATTTCATTATGCATAAAGTGTTTTCATTCACTAAACAAAATAATTAAATTCATTTACTAGCTTTTAACGCCTCATTTAATTCATTTATGTATTTAAAATTATTTTTGTTTTCATTTTAATTAACTTAAATAAATTTATTTGCATGTCTTTTTGATTTGCAAATCGTTAGCAATTTGCTCTTCATTGTTTAGTTGTGTAAATATATTCAATTTAAGTATAGTCTGTATTTACTAAATATGTAAATGTATGTATAATATGCACTTTTCATTGAAAAAAAAATTAAATAAAATATTATTTGTGTATACGCGTATATCAGGCAACAAACAAATACAGTACGTAAATATCGTAAAATTTTCATTTATTTAAATTACATTCTCTTGGCATTAAAAGTTTCTATCTCTTCACTTAAAAATATGGTTTTTGTTATTGTTGTTTTTTAATTGTATGCATACATTTATGTATATATGTATAAGTATATATTTTATATGGAAGTTGTGCCTCGTTTTTTGTCGTTAGTTGTTTTAAATATTTTAATAGTTTTATTTAATTTTTACGCTTTATTTTTGTTTTTCGTCACTTTTTTTCTATGCTCAACAAATTGTACTAAATACATTAGAATATTTGTATGTATGTATATATGCATATAGGTAAACGTTTACTTTTAATTTTAGGAGTATACTTATTTAATAGTAGTTAAATAATTATTTTTTGAATAAAATGAATTTAATATAAATTTCAGCTAAACAGCAAAATTGCACATTTCCACTTGCCAATTACAGATTTTGCAGAATTTTGTTGCACTTTTAAAACTTTTCATAATCTTTTAGTATATTTAATTTTTTTCTATGTAGTTTCTGTGCAATTTTTTTTCACATACACATATCTACGCTTCTTATACGCTATATGTATGTATGTATGTACAGTTCTGCTTTAAATGTAAATAAGTACATTGTATCGTAAGTATATTTAAATGTATGTATGTATATATTTGTGTACCACGAGCTTGCACTTTCTTGTAATAAAATAAGGCATTTTATTTAAATTCTATACGCTAATATTCAATATGCCCAGCTCACCACCTACATACACTCGCCGGTAACGGTAACTAGCTTATTTTTAACACTTTTTCTGTTATATATGTATGAATATGCTTCGCAGGCGTTTACAAGGCAACGTGTGCTTTGCCAAGCTTCACCAGAAACAAAATTATTTAACAATTTTATTTAGTTTTACGGCTAAATCAGAAACATACATAAATTTTGTGTTTACATGCGCTTAATTTTAAATGACTTCAATGTGGCTACATGTTACATACATTTTTTACAAAGAAATAATAATAAAAAAATTAAATACAAAATGAAATAAAAAAAATTTAAATAAAAATTACAATAATTATATGTAAAAAATATTTAAGTAAATATAAAACAAAAAAAATATTAAATAATTAAAAATTTAAAAAATTTAGTGCAAAGAAAAAAATTAATTACAAAATTAAATGAAAAAAATGAAAAAAAATTATAATAATTAAATGATAAAAAAATTAATTAAATATTAAACAAATAATATTAAATAATTAAAAAAATGTTTGATTTGTCAAAAAAAATTTAAAATACAAAAAAAATCTGCAAATAAAATAATTTCAGCAATAACTAAATTTCAATAAATAATATCACTAAATAAAATACATCATCAGCTGAAATTTAATTAATTACAATTTTTTTAAACGATTTAAAGTGTTTAAAGTCAAAAACTCATTATTTTCGTAAAAGAATAAACAATTTTATGAAAAATTAAAGCGCTTAAACTAATTATTTTTAATGACTAAGCTTTTAACATTTAATATGGACATTATTTGTAAGTGAACTTTAAAAAAAAAATTATAAAAATATTGCATTAAAGACTGCTTTCGTTTACACACTTTTTAGTCACAAAATTCATTTATTTGCGCAATTTTCCAACCATTAAATTTTTAATTATTTGATTTTGGTGTACTTTGCGTTATAATATTTGTATTTAGTTGTTAATTTTATTGTGTAGAATGTTTGAAAATACTTTTGATTTCTTTTTAAAAAGCAAAACTAAACTCACGGCCGCTGCAACATATTGGAACAGGCAGATTTGTACTCAATTTGCTTGGTTATACAAAAAGCAAATATTTTTGTTACTTTGAATTTTTTTCTGCTTCTGAAAAAATATTTTTGTTACTTTGAATTTTTGATTTTTTTCTGTTTTCGTTTGCAATTTTTTGCTCACAATTTGCTGGAAAATATTTTTTTCTACACATTGATTTTAAAAAATATATATGTTTGCCTTTAAATTGCCATTTATTAATACAAAAATATTTTTTTACAAATATAATTAGTTTTAATTTTTATCTCTTGACGAATAAAATCATAATTTCTTTTATTACAATATTTACAAATTTATTCATATGCTTGCATATATGTATGTATGTAATTTGAAAGTATTTTATTGCGTTTGTGCAATTTTTCGCAAAAAAGTACAGTCTTACTATTAAAATATGCTCTGTTTTTGAATGTCAAAAGCGTGTAATATTTTTTGCATTTAACAAATACAAAATAAATTATATGTATGTGCTGCAATGAAATAAAATTAAAAACTACAACAATTGTGACCTAAAACATTATGCAGAAAAAAAATTTAATTAAATTAAAAAAAATTGACCAACTTAATTATATTTATATATTACTTACATATGTACATATGTATGTGTACCGTTAAAATAATTTCTATTGGCTCGGAAAGTTTTTTCTAAACAACTACTAGTTATCAACGAAATGCTTTTAAAAGTATATTAATTTTATTTAAATACATATTTTTATATTACAGTTAAAAATTAATAGTTTAAAGTAGTCGATATACACAATTTAGTTTAAAAATAGTAATTAGGTCTTAATATTTACATGCATTTTTTAACTTTATATAGAAGTTCACACCACTTTAGTAAGTTTACGCTTCGAAAATACGCGCTTATAAACATTATATATGTATAGTATGATTTAAAATAAAATTAAAAAAACAGAAACGAAATTTTGTGAAAAAATTTTAGAAAAAAATGCAAAAATTAAAAAGAATAAGAAAAGTTTTTCTAAACATTTTGGGAAATGAAAAAATTTCGAAACAAAATTTTGAAAGAAAAACACGATTCAGCAAAGAAATCGAAACTATTTTTTAATAAAGCATATTATGAAACAAAAACGCAAAAGTTAAAAATTGTAGAAAATAAAAAAAAATTGGGATTTTAAAACTGAAAAATTTTTGAACCGAACTCTAGACAAATAAATTTAAAAAATAATTTTTCGAGACAAAATTTTTGAAAGAGTTTTAAAAACTCAAATTAAGAAAAAAAATTTCTAAAAATAAATTTTGAAAAAAATTTCGAAAAAAAACATTTTTTTTTAAATTTCCGAAATAAAATTTTTATAAACTTCAGGAAAGACAAAATTTTTGAAAGTATTTTAAAAAAGCAAATAAAAAAAATTGAAAAAATACTTCAGAAAAACTTTTTCAAATTGAATTTTTAATGCTGAAAATATTTAATAAAAAAGTACAAAAAGGCAGATAGTACCAAAGTCATACATATTTTTCTCAAAATCAAGCATTCACGATGACATATTTTCCAAAAACTTTGATAAGAAAAACTTTTTCTGTTATTGTTTCAAAAAACATGATCAAAACCGCGTTCTTTTCAAAGCCACTTGTAAAACATTAAAAAAAATGTCTTAAGAAGCTTTCAAAAGCTTATAAAAGCACAGCATTAAATAAAAATTTTTAATTTGAAATTAAATTGAACATGTAATTTCACATTTACTCCCAACCTTTTGCATATTCTTTGCATATTTCTTCAAGTAATCAACACTGCTTGCTATTGTCTAAGAATAAAGGAACAATATGCCAAACAAAACACGTTTAACATTCACCAAATAGCGGAAGTTTAGTAAGTTTATATTTTTTATCTATTTTTTGTTCACTATTAATAAATAAATTTAGTCGGAATTATTGCACATAACTTTTTACGAGGCTTGGTTTAGCGTTAGAAAGAAGCGTTTGAAAATGCCAAACAAATTGGTTTAATTTAAACCGTTAAATACCCATACTTTCCTAGCAGAAATTCAAAGACTAGAAAACGAGTCTTCCACACAGTAGCGATGGAAAGCGCGCACTCGGGAAAGGCGTCAAATTTATGTACATATAAAGAGACTTGAGCTGTTTCTTTTTTTATGAATTTTTATTTTTGAAAATTAACGCATAACTACAACAACAATTGCAAGAAATACACTCAGCAATGATTGCTTTATTTTCTGCAATTGCATTGGCGCGCTTTTGTGCACAAGAAAAGACCTAATGGGCTTTGGAATTTCCATAGGAAATTAAGGTAGTAGTAGACTATATAAACTTAATTGTGTTTAAGGCAGCAACATGTTTCCATACATATGCGTGTATGATTTTCGCAAAACAACAGGGCTTTTAAAACACGAAGCATTGTGAAAGCTTGAGAGCTCTGATTTTCACAAAACGAAAAAGCTTTTAAAACATAAAGCTTTGTGGAAGCTTGCGATCGTTAGTTTTCGAAAAACGACAGAGCTTTAAACATAAAGCTTTGTGAAAGCTTGCGCGTTTTGGTTTCCATAAAATGACAGGTCTTTTAAGACGTAAAGCTTTTCGTGAAAGCTTGCGAGCGTTGGTTTTTGAACAACTACAAAGCTTTTAAAATATAAAGCTTTGTGAAAGCTTTCACCTAAATTTTGCTTCCTACTTGCTTCGTCACTTGTGCTATGCTGCCTTACTATTGTTACAACTTAAAAAGTTTTTCTAAACCCAAAAAGCCTGAATGCTTACCTCATTAATCATGCTAAAAAATATATAAATTTTTAACACAAATTTGAAGTAGCAAATATTATTAAAACATAATATTCTTGCGATTTTTTGCTCTGACGATTTTTGTGCTGACTAAATTTTAACTAAAACTTTGATTTTTGCGAATGTTAAACGTGTGGCTTAAATATTTTATTGCATGTAGTTATGTATGTCTATTATATTGGCATAAAGCGAGGCAAAAATATTGTTTTTTAAACTAGCAAATGAAAGTTGTTGTTTGCTTATGAAATTGCTTAAATGAGAATTAAAGAGAAAATGAGACTTTTTATATTAAAATTAAAATTTATGCTTACATTTTGTTGTTGTTTTTTTGTAATTAAATGTAAAAATAACTGTTTATTTACATAACAAAGTAATTAAATTAATTAATTATAGTGGAAGTACGTAATATTGTTGTTGTGAGCTTTAAGCACAAAATGTCATGCGAGCGGAAAAAGTGCAATAAAAATATTTTTAAAATATATTGCAAAAAATGAATTAATTATATTTAAAAAATAATTATTTAATTAATTTTAATAAATTTAATTTAATTATTAATTAATTTAATTCAGTTAATTAAATTATTGTTTAATTATTATAAATTATTTTAAATTATTTTAACTCATATTTAATTTTATTGCAATTTTATACCAATACGTAAAAGAAAAATTTTATTATAGCCAAAGCTATTATTACAGAAAAAAATTAATTGCACTTAATATATAATTACTAAAAATTCACATGTGGCTGATTTATGTATGTATAATATATGTATGTGTATGCGTACTAAATTAGTAACTTAAAGGGAAGTTTTTGGAATATATGAAAGTAACGCTTTTTAAAAAACAAGTTTTTTGTTGTTGAGCATAAGTAAAAGCATATGTAGGTGAGCGCTAAAAAAATTTTACAAATAACTTTTTACACTAAACGCGTAATATTGTGCAAAAAAATTTTATATATAATTTTTAATTATATTTTTTTAATAAAAAAATATCATAATTACAATTCTATTATTTTATAATAATTAATTTTTAATTTTAATTTATAAAATTTTTTTTAATTAATGTTCATATAATTAATTCATAAAATGTTTAGTTAAAATAGTGGAATGTTGCTAATTTATTTTAATAACATTTATTATTTACAAATTATTTAAAATGTAAGTATATGTATGTATGTAATTGTTATAAAACTTGGACTTGCACTACACTACTAGATGGATTTCGAAATTGGCATGGACTGTGTGGCTGGACTTTTCTCCGATACACTTAATTAAATTATATAATGCCAACTATATGCATGCAATAAGTAAAGCACTTTAAGTGGCTTACATAATGGTACTTTGTAGTATGTATGTGTTATATATAAGTATATAATATATTAAATGTTGCATTAAGTAAGTTTTTTGGTCAAAATTCGTTTTCATGTAAATATAGTATTGATCTACAATACGAAATGCACATTGATTTATTTATTTTATTTATTCATACTTTTATAATACAGCAATTATGTATGTATACTTATATAAAATCTGTTTACAGCCTGTCCAGCCCGTTCACTTACACACTAAATACATGTAAATATATTTACTTTTTATATACGATAACTGTTATGTATAAAAAATGCTGCATACATTTAAATATATTCTCATAAAAAGCAAGTACATATATACTTATATACATATTACATAAAAAATGCTACCTTCAAACAGTGTAAATATCTCATAAAATATGTAAACTACCACTACTAGAAATTCTAACCGAAAAACGCACAGATTCACGCGCCTAACATTTAATTTTATAGAAAAATTAAAAAAAAAAAAGTTCTTATTTACCAATGCTGCTACATTTTTAGCAACTTTTTAGTTGGGCTGCTGCGCAATAAATTCATTTCCTTGTCAGCGGCGCGGAAAAAGCGTAGAATTTCTTGCGAAAATATTTCCACTGTGTTTTCCAAGCGCCTGCTCTCTCGCTCCCTTTATAGTCGCTTAAGCGTTCTTCTTGCTGTTCTGTTTGTTCAGCATCGCTTGCAATTTGTGCAATTGACTTAGTAGATTGGCGTTCGTGTGCTCCAGCGCGTCGCAACGTTTGCGCTGCTCATTATTCTCATTGACAAGTATTTCGACGCGACGCTCTAATTGATCCATATATTCCTTCTTTTTGCGTCGACTCTCTTGTGCAGAAATCTGAAATATAGCGTAAATACTGCGTTATTGGGCTGTTAAATGCAGAACCTAAGAGATCTCGACTTTACTATATTCGACAGAGAGATTACAAAACAATCGTTTATCGGTGAACGGCTATCACCTACAACTTTCGCGCTTCATCACTGCAATGAGCCTAAAACTTTATTCTGCCAAATCCTATAAAAGAACTGGACCTAGGAGTACGTGGGATAAGCGGTGATCGCCTGCCGCCTAGAATTTTCTCGCTTGTTTACTGCAAGGAACCTAAATATCTCCCATGCCAAATCTATGGCCACCTTTTTTACGAACTGGATCTCAAGTGTTACATTTAAGAGTCTGCACTCCTTCACTCTGCATACAACCACTGTTGTCACGAAAATATGGAGCCGCAACAAGATCCTCAAGATATCAGCACTTGGGACAATATACGTTGTTGCCAACATACAAGGCAATCTACCGGCTGCCGCGTGAAACAAGAGTGATCCAAGCGCAACTTCATTTTGTCTATTGAAGTAGGTTAAGCTCCTAATAATACAGAATACATCTTGACATATAAAATATTGTACATATATGTCCTACAATGAGTATTCGCATGACATTAATAAACCTCTTGCTATGGTCCGAACCTGTCGAAACCGCCTATCGTTTTAAATTCTGCTGTTTTACTTTTACCAAACAAGATAAGCCTAAAAAATTAAACTCTGAAAGAATTTCTTCCCAGCAACTAATGTTGCAACTGCGGAGAGAGAAACTTACATAGTTCTTTTTTAACACATCCCTCGCGGAAATAAGTTCTGTCAGAATTCTTTTTAATTTAGGCTTTAAAGGCTTGTGCGAGGCTTTTCCCTAACTAAACTATGATTTACTATGAGCTCACCTTATTTTTGATTTTTCTTCGTATCTTCTTGAGCGACTTCTCCTCAGCTTTGGTAAGTGGTAGCTTCTGCGGGATTGGATAACCTTCGGCTTGTAGCGTGCGCTTCTCTTCCTCGGTTAGGATTAGCACGCCAGTGGAACCTTTCTGTTTAGCAAACAATAATATTTAGCAAGAAATAATGTATTAGTATTGTAACTAAAAATCCAATTATAACCGCACAACTTACCGGCTGCGAGCTGATGAGCGGGGTGTGTATCGGCTGACGTGTGGAACCGCTAGTACCGCCTGACGCATGTCGACCGGCTGCATGCAGTGACGATGTCGACGACGAGGCGGATGATGGCGATGACGAGCTGCTGCTGCTGGCACTACGGCGCACATTCGCGGCGTGCAAGGCAACGGGGGTAATGACTGCAGGGTTGGCCACAGATATAGAAACTGAAGTGTTGGGCGAAAGTGGTGATAGTAAATGTTCCGGTGTTAAATTACCTTCGGAATCACCATCACTCGATGAGCAGGAGGGTGGCGTCAATGGCAGACCATATTGACCGTTATGCTTGACATTGGCACCAACACCATTGTAGCTAGACTCCGACTTAATATTCAATTTGGGCATTACAATGTTTTGACCATTATTGACGGTTGTTGCGAGTTGTTGCGCTTTGAGTAAGCTCTGTGAGGCGGGTGTGAGTTGCAGACAACCGTTCTGGTAGTGTGCATATGAAATATAAATATTAGCAACATTTTTCTTTAAAACAAATAGATGCTTCGGTACTGACCTTGTGCTCAAAGACGAGATCGGAGTTAGTGCGCGGGGTTAGCTTTGAGATTTTTGCCATTGTTATGCATTCCGGCGAATTAGGGCTGGGCGGGCAACTTGAATCCGGTGACATGGGCTCATCCTTGATGGCCGACTCATCGATTTCGATGTCCGAGCAGATGTCCGGCGAAGAGCTGCCTTCGCGTGCTGTTGACGGCGTACGACAGCTGCTCGTTTCAAAAACTGTGCTCACCGTCGCTGCCTGAGGTAGGTACTGTTGGAGATGTGACTGTTGCTGCAGTTGTTGTTGTTGCGTAGCGGCGGGTTTGCTAAGTGTAATTGTAGTGGTGTTGCTGCCGCCATAACCGGAACTACTGCTGCTGCTGCTGGTGCCACTGGACGTTTCAGCGGTGCGCAGATTGAATGTCATCGGTGCGGTGGTGTTGATCTTGCTGAGGCTCGCATAGATGCCGGCATGTGTGTAGCGTAATGGCAACGCTGTAGCAGATTGGCGGGTTGTGGTGCTCGCAGTGAGTGTACCACTGCCGGTTGCGGTGCTGGCGGATATGCTCAGTGTGCTATTTAGTGTGGGTGTGCTGGAGGTAGCGGCGGTGGTGAGCAATGTGTTTGTTGCTAACTTGCTGGAGCTGCTGGTTGTGTGAGTGCTGTGCTCTAGCGTAGCTAATTCCATGGGCGTATCATCGCAGTCCACCGATATGGCCAAGCACTTGGGGTCAACACTGTTGGTAATGTCGACATCGTGCCGTGAGCGTGCTGTGTTGCTGGTTGCGGTTTTCAGCGAAATTGCGGGATAGCATTCGTCTTCCATGTCTTTTTGTGGTGAGGGTGGACCGGAAAGAGAACGAATAGAAGTAAATGAGATTTTATTTAATCTTTCAATGTGAGTTTATTTTATTCGAGCGCAAATTGTATTTCCTTAATGAGACCACTGAACTTGGAATGTTGTCAGTCTATATTATTAATGCTGGTTTTAAGTCATTAACAAGCAATGCAATGAACTTTCAGTGGATTTTTGTTTTGGTACCAATTTTCATTAAATACATTATTGCTGTTTGAATGTACCATATTTGTCTGATTACTTTGACTCGCCACACTTGTCGTACGTTAGTTGTTAAAGTTGTATGGCGGCGGGTGGGGTGGACAACAAATTTATGTTAAGCCCAAAGCGCTTTGCCAATTTTTAGGGGTTTTATGACCCCATATATAGCAGTTTTCCGTTTTTAGCTACCACAATAAACCGACTTTCTAAGCTATCTAAGAGTGACTTCGTTTTAGTGTCGACCTCTTAGCTTAACCTAGCCTTGCCTTTGGTGAAGCTTATATTGTTAATATAAAGTGCAATTTTTTAGTATTTTTGTATCGTTTTGCTAGTTCGTATAATTTAAAAAAATAATTGTTGTTGTAAATTAAAACTTAACATTTTATTTTTTTATGGAAGCCTCAAGTTGATTTTCTTTAACCTTCAAGTTGATTTTATATAAATTTATAGAAACACTTCAGCAATTTTTGGCTAGCTAGCTTAGTAGTAGAGTCTAGAAACGGTGTAAATAACAACAATTAACTTTGTGTAATAAAGGATTATGTAAAATAACCTTAATAAAACTATGTGCGCCTGTGGTTATGCTTTAATGTTTGGTGTTTGTTTCAACGGAACATTTTTATTTATTTTTGTTAATTATATGCTTTTTATTTATGTGTGGCTTACTTTTGCTAATCTATTTTTAGAGATTTATTTGCAAAATATGTTAATTGTATTTCTTTGTGTAAGTATTTTTGATGCTTTTCTTGTATTGTTTTTGCAACTTTTTAAATATTTAACGTTCATAAATTTATAGATAAATGTTTTTTCCAAAAAAATTCACCAATATAGATACCTATATATGTATTTTACAATAAATAAATTTTGTGCATACAACGCCTGTGGCTATGCTTCATTGTTGGCCGTTGGTGGTCAAAAACTACCTCAATACTTGCTTTATGTCTGGATGTGGATATTATTTACTGATTTTATGCCATCTTGAATTCGTAAAGCTAATAATAATGCAATTTACAACCTCTATACAATATATACAAAAAATTAATAATAATTAAAAATACGAAAAGACTTTTTCGACTACCCAATATTTTACGCCTTTTTGGAGATAATTTATAGACATCTACTTTAGTGTTATAGAAAAAACCCCGCAAGTACCTTAAGGCCTATATTTTTATAGAAATAAAATAATATTTTTTATATTCTTAATAATTTTATAGAAATTTCTTTAAGTTCTCGCTTCTAACGCCCCGCGATATAGCACTGACGTAAATATTTGCCTTGAAATTAAAGAAAAACAGCTTAATTAAATAACTGCTATAAGCCTATGAGCCGCCAAAACAAATTTAGTGTTGAAAGCGAAGAACTATTGTACCATGCATTTGTGTAAATAATTAACTAAAAAATATCAAGAAAATATGGTAAATAATATTTATGTGTGAAGTGCTGTCACAACCAACTAAAATTGTGCTGCTGCACAGACAATGGTAACAGACATTGAAATATTGCTTATAAAAATCCAACTGCCAAGTGCTTATTAGACATTTCTTCATTAAAAATAGCATTTACTTATTTATTCTTTAACCTCGCAAACACCTCAATGTAATTTTATGCGCTCAAATGTACATTAACGTCAACGAAATTTATTTTCAAAAAGAAACGCAAATAGTTCACATTATTGAAAAACTCTGAGCGCAAAATAATATTTCAGATACACAAAGAGATAGTGTGGCGGTATTAAAAACACTGTTATTTCCACACATGAGTGACAGCTATTACCTAAGTTATTATATTTTTAATGCAGCTGTTTATACAATTTTACACACAAACAAATAATCTATCATATACATACACATATGTGTACATTAAAAAATTTACACAATTGTATATTTGTTTGCATTAAAATGCGCTTGGAGGACCACAAAATTTTAATATTTGCTTCAAAACCCATTTTCATATAACAAAAAAACATATTATTTAAACAAATGTCGCTTTGCTACTTCGTATTTATTATTTTCGTCAACGTACACTGAGAAAAAAACTGCATTTATGCCAACAGTACTCTGCTGTGCTTTAACAGTCTGTAAGTCAGTGAATCTGTCAAAAAATTTAACAGAGCGATGTCTGTTCTTTAAATAAAATTATATTTGGGGCATAATTTAATAGTGAAATTTAATAATAGGGTTAAGTTACAGAATTTTTTGGGTTGTAAATATTTTTCTGAGGGCAATCTCTTTTAGTGTTATTTTTTCTGATATTGGCAATATTTTTCTGTAGACCTAAGTTGCAATTTCAAAAAGAAATTGTGAAAAGGAAACGTATTGAAATCTCAGTTAGTGTGATTTTTGTGATATCGGAAATATTTTTCCACAATTCTATTCGTTGAAATTTCAAAAAACGCCTGATGTTGATTTTTCTGATATAAGAAATGTTTTTCTATAATCCGGAGTGATGTGTTGATATTTTAAAAATAGCCTCGAATAAATTCTACTCTCATTGATTTGCTTTTCAAATACTAAATATTCGAAAGCTCCAGTATGCAATGAAAGCTCAGTACTTTTACTTCTCAAGTATTCGAGAGCTCCAGTATGCAATGAGAGCTCAATAAATGCTCAGTATTTTTACTTTTAAGTATCTGAAAGCTCCAGTATGCAATGAAAGCTCTATGAAAGCTCAGTAATTTTACATTACCGTTGTTTTTCTTTATGTTATCAAAAATATTTTGTATAATATAATTACTTTAAACGTCAATCATTATATTTCACTACATAATATACAGTTTGCTATCTAGCTTCTATCTGCCCTATGTATAAAACTCAAAACTGTATATGTATTTAATTTAAACAACTTTATTATCATTGGCAATCTTCATAGTCATTTGACATGACATAAAACTCATAAGTTCCAATTTTAGCAATTGCATAATGAACTAAATACATCACTGACATCTTGTCACAACCTTCAAGTGTGGGTGGGGGCAACATGTTGTGCAAAAGCTTTTGTGATCTCCGAGAAAAATACCTTACATACCTAGATAGGGCATGACAAAAGGGTGAGGCATTAATGTTTTCTTTCTTGTAACAGTCTGGTATATGTAACCGGTACTGACCTGGTTTTTATCCGATTAATAGGCAGTAAAACTGGCAGCATACCTTCAAATTAAATTGATGCGACTACTCGGTAATCATCTAGCAAAGCCATTAGCTATTATGTAATTCTAGCGCCACTTTGGCACGTGCTGCAGCATAAAATATAATAATTTTTACAAAAAGTTTTTTTTAATATTTTCGTGCCAGACTATTTCCACACAACGGTGCCGCAATTAACCACATTCAAACAAATTCGTTACCGATAATTTGCTGCTTTTTAGTTTCGCCACAAAAATATTAATTTTGCGCTTAACACAAATTGTTACAGTTTTGAGTTTTTTTTTTAATTTTATTTTCAAGTGCTATTTTGTTGTTGTGCTTGTGCGCGTGTGTATCTGTTTTGTTTTTATCGAACGAAATGGAAAATTTAATTTATGTGCGGAAAATGGGAGAACTCATTTGTCACGATACTCGTGTAGTTGCATGTGTTTTCGTTACAATTACTAGGCAGTTAATGAGTAGTGCTGACTTGATTGAAATATTGCTTAGGTAATGGAGTTGTTGTCAGTTTTTTGTTGCTTTTTATTTTTAGTTATTGCCAATACTGTTGAGTTGACGACAATTTGCAAAAGAAAAGTATTAAAAACTATATTTGTTTTTAGGTTAAAGTACGACAGACACGCATTACCACACACACATGCAAATGAATTCACAGTGACTCGTAAAGTAAACACGCTTCTACGGAAAATAATTATTTTGACTAAAACAAATTACATATTTTGTTTTTAAATGTATAATTAATTATTAATGAAGTTTTTTTTGGGCAAGGGTACTGCTCTTATGTAAAAATGTTATATAAAATACAAATTTTTAGCTCCAAAATTAAAAAAAAATAAAAAAAATTTTAATTTGAATTTTTTTCAAAGATTTCGAAATACATATATATATAATTTAAATTATCAAATTAAAAAAAAAATTTGATTTAATTTCTGTTTTTTTAATTTCGAATTCATTAGTTCGGAAATTCATACCTATTAGAATTGATAACTTCTTGCAATTATGAACTTTTAAGTATTAAATCTCTAAAAACTGGAATTAGATATAATTTCTCACAACGCCTAATTGTAGGCAATATTTTATTCTAAGTATAAAATCTAAAAACTAGTATTAGATATAGTTTCGCCTAAGTGTAGGCAATATTTTTTATAGTAATAGATATATCGTTTTGCTTATGATCTCCTCTAAGGCTGTTTCTAACTAATTTTGGGTTGCTAAAATCGAAAATGAAAGCAAAAATTTCCTAACACGTAGAACTTTTTGTGTTGTAATCAAGTGGTATCAAACCACCACCATTTATAACAATAGCTGTAAGTGATGAAAAATTTTTGACTTTTTTTTAGGACACCTCAAATATTCCACAGGCCTTCTAGCACATCGTTCCCAATTTTTTTTTACATATTTTTTGAGTAATGTAATACTTCGAAAATTTCGGATTTGTTGACTAGTGTAATACTTTGAAAATTTCGAATTTGTTGACTAGTGTAATACTTTGAAAATTTCGAATTTGTTGACTAGTGTAATACTTTGAAAAAATCGGCTAAAGTCCAACAAAATTGCAACTAGTTTAATTTCCTTATATAATTAGCAACTTTTCGCTATAGTGAATTTACTAATTGACTAAATTAAGTAGTAGTTTGCACTTAGTAGTAACTTTCTCGGGAGATCAGAGTTCTATTTATATTAAAATATTTAAACAAAAAATCTGAGTAAAATTGAATTATTGCTTTTCTTGTACAACAGTTGACTACTTAGTAGTTCAGTTGCATTTAAATTGAGTTTCAATTGACCTTAACGCACACTTCGTGCCTTTTTCCACATGTAAGAATTTGTTTTTGTTTTTTTTAAGTAGACCAATAGGGACAGCAAATGACATTTGATTTTTTCCCGTTTCTTTGAGATTTTTCTTCAGTAAAGTTTGCCATTTCATCATGGAAAGATATACGATCCAACAACGATTTCAAGTTATTTAAATTTACTACCGAAATTCGGACTCTTTCATTCAAATTCAAACTCTCACTCCGTGCCTTTTTCTACACACGACTACTTATTCAACACCAAACTAATACTCACCATCCATTTTCGTCTGCAGGCTATGTGGTGAATCTGGCAATGAATCGCCATCACTATTTAAACTATATGAGTGTTCCGACTTAATTGGCTGCAAATTGAATAGCGCATCTGACATGAGTTTATCATTTAGTATCATAACAGCCGGATCTTTCATATCACGTTCCATGAACCAATCGTGTAGATCCGAATCTGTGGAGATTTTTAGAGATTCCGTCTAAAAAGAAAAAGAGAAAAAAAGCGAAAATATTTTATTAGTGGGGAATTCCTTGGCAAACAAACTTAATTTTATTGTATTATAAAATAAAGCAACAAATCATTTGTAAATATTGAAAGAATTCATATGATAGCTAACAGCAATCGCGTCAAAGCTATTAAATAATCCAAGATAAGTATTTTTTATAGGCAGTTAATGCCAAATAACTTATTGTATTTGCTTGCTGGCTATTGCGGGAAATTGAAAATTACTTTAAATTAAATATTTATCTATTACTTGTTGGCGCTTCTTGCACTTTGTAGATACCAGGTGCTGTGTAGTATTGATTTATTTTGTTTCCCTATTGGTATTGTGCTTTGCAATCCTGTTTTTCTCTATTTTTTCATACTTAAGTAAAATGTTTGTAAATATCTACATTTGGTTTATATGTCTTTACGAAAAAATTATCTTATCAGCTTTTCATAGTTATTTGACATGCTTGGAAAATTACTTTAGCATATGACAGCCAGACACACGCACACACACGCGCACATTGTTACAAACACTGTAAATATGATTGACACTTCTGTTACATTAACACGATTTGTGTTCAGTATTTTGTGCCGTTCTGTAACTACATACATGTGTGTGTATTATTTTTCTTACGTTTACACTCCCTCTTCTTCACTTCAGCCTTCAGCGAGAAAGTGATAATTTACCACTCTTACTCCTTATCTGCCTGCTGGTGTTGCTTCTGAGACCCTGCGCACTGATATAATATTTTAGGGCTCGTGCTATGTAGTTCGTCGCGGTCTCGCTGATAGCGCTTGCTCGTAAGTATGCACGATATGCATACTTTGTAGATACGCAGTCTGCCATTAGCAGTATTTCAATCATAGCAAATACAAAACAAATTTAATTTTACTAGGTGTTTTTTACAAATATTTTCTCTCATTTTTCATGTTTTTTGTTTTGTTGTTGTTTCGTGTTTTGGTTTTCGTTTTTATTTTGCCGTTAATTACTTACTTAAATGTCTCTTGTGGGATGGTGCTAATGACGAAATATATGAAATGAGAGCAGTCGTGGATTTTTCGATATTCGATTTTTTTTTATTTAATATACATTTCGTCCTTTCGATCTAAAACAAGTTTTTGTATCAAAATTTTTTTTTTGTTTATCAAGACATCTTAACAAAATTCGACAAAGTCAAAAAATGTCCAAACATATCGAATTGGAAAAGTAGCCTAAGCACTGGCCAGACATGGTGCCTGCTTTGCTTATATAGAGCCAGCTTCCCGCGAAGTCATCTCGTGACTTTTAAATCACATCACATCGCGACGGGAGAGTAGCCTAAGCACTAGCCAGGCACAGTGCCTGTTTTACTTCTATAGAGCCATCTGACAGTCAGCTTTCCGCAAAGTCTTCTCGTGACTTTCAATTTACATCACATCGCACTTTGCGCTGCAATGTGGTGTGAGAGTCTCCTGAGCACTGGCTAGGCACTGGTTTGCGTTACTTATATAGAGTTAGTTGGCAGCAGACAGTCACTGAGCATTCTGCCACCTTCCCATGAAGTCATCTCAAGACTTTCAAATCACATTACATCACGGCCTGAGAGTCACCTGAGCACTATCCAGACCCAGGTCAGCTATCAACTAGATATATGGTTCAGCTCAAACCACTGTAGTGAATAGCTTCCATACAAACTGACCGTTCAGCATCGAGATGAAGATCTTTTTATACCCTTTTATGCTATAAGAAATCCTTTTATGATATAAGAAATGCGTGTGTGCAGGTTATTACAGCTGCGTTGCAGCCGTAGTCTATAACTTTTTCTTGCTTTATAAAAAATCAGGTTCTCTTTAGGGCCTCTGGGCTTAAATCCTTAACATATACTCTACAATTTAATTTTTATGACTGACTATGCTACAGTATATGCCTCTAAATCTTTACTGGACTACTAATACATAAAGTCAATGCGTTGAACTTACTTGAGCGCACCGTTATTTTAACTATGTAACATTTTCTTCCAACCAAAGTCACACTTAACTGTAAATATTTGTATTATTTGAGCGGCTTGTATTATGCGCGCACCATTGACCTTGAAATGCTGCAAGTGCAGTTATATTATGTCTTACTTTTATAACCTCGCTGTTTACCTTACGCACATACATACATGTGTATGTAAATACGTGTGCTCATAAATATATGTAAACATACATACGCGACTTTCAATATTTATTTAACAGTTTCTCACCATTTTGATTGACAAGCACTCAAAATTCGAATTTAAATAAATAAATCAGAAAGTCTGAGAGATAAGAGAAATGCCGCAGGTACAGTTATATACTATATTACTATATGTATGAATAAAAAATCGTCCGTATATCGGCATTTGAAATCGCATGAATGAAACGCGCTGCTAGTCAGTATTATCTAATATACATACATATACACAGTAGTGTGTAAGGGAAAGAGGTTAATAAGGCGGGCGTCGATTTAATAATTTAATTATATTAAAATTCAAATACATGTATTATATATGTGTGTATAATCAACTACATCCGGCAAAAGGTCTGGCGTATTTCAAATCAATCTTTTTTGTTGCTTCTTTCTCATATTCGCCGGTGATAAGATCATTAGCTACAGCAATTGCTGAATAATCATATTAGATGTATAGTTAAATAAAACAAAATTAAAAAATATATGCAAAAACAATAAAAAAACACGTAAAATAGTTTTTTTTTTTAATATTTGTTATAATTTTGCTTTTAATCAGAAGGTAACCGTGTGCAAATTTACATTTATTATTGCATGTTGTTGTATTGTGTATATTTTAAATCACTTTTACTGATTGCCTTCTACATACACACATATATAAATGAATTTTAATTTTCTAGTGCCCTAGACATTGCGCTGATTTCATATTTTCATGCTGATAAGCGCTTACACTTTTGTTTTTATTTTAGTTTAGTGACAACTTTTGTGGTTCTGCTATTATTTTAAGTTGTTCCACTGCCAAGCAAGACACCTGTTTGCAAAAGTTCATTCAATATGATGTGATTCTATTTTGGTGTTGCTCATATCAGTTCATTTCTTAATTGTATTGCGCTGTCGCAGTCAATCTTATCAATTATTTCATTTGTTGTAATAGTTTTGCAAGAAAAGTGGCTGTGCCTGTTAGTTTCCTCAAACAAATTTTAGATAAAAAGTGATTTTTTTGTTTAAAATTTGTCTGAAGGTTGCAATTAGTGGCGACACAGCTCTAGTTATATAGGAAATAATGCTTAAAATCTGTGTGAGATAGTTCACTACACTTTCTTTTGTAATTCTCCAAATTTGTTTTTGCAACATTTGTAGTCACATAGCTGTAAGTTACATTTTCCAATTTCCGAATATTTTTAGTTTTTGCGTAGTTATGTCCTCCAATTTCGGAAGTTGTTTAAGTTTTGGATAGTTATGTAACAGATGGGTAACCGTTCGTTGATTTTCGGGTCTTTATCATGTTCTTTGCCCCAAATTCTTGCCGATTCTTAAATGTTACTGAGTTTATTTTTTAACATTATAAACTTTAAATGGCAACCTTTTATATACATATGAGATATGTCCTCCAATTTAGGAATTTTTTAAAGTTTTGGGTAGTTATGAAACTTATCGGTAATCGTTTGATTTTTTGGGTCTTTATTATATTTTTTGTCCCAAACACTTAGCGATCTCTAGCAGTTAGTGAAAATTCATTATATTTTATTTTCTAATTTCAGATAGATCGTTTGATCTATTCGGTTAAAAAAAATATTTCTTTACCAAACTCTCAACGCTCCTTAGAAGTTACCGATAGTCCAGTCATTATAGTAAGTTCACCTCGGAATTCGATATACCCATTTATATGTCGGTAAATACTTGTATATTGACACCCTAAAGTTGTCTCAAAACCTAGGGTAGGGTATACCGACCATATGTAGGTTTTGAGACAACTTATATAAACCTAGGGTAGGGTATACCTACCATATGTAGGTTTTGAGACAACTTTAGGGGGGTATTTACAGACATATAAACAGGTATATCGAATTCCGAGATTCTTACCTAATTTAAGCTTAAATGACTGGACTACGAAGCATTTGCTTAACATTAAATTTTAAATCAAAATATAGGTCTCTAAATTCACCATCATACCAATTCGTAGTTTCTGCGTTCTTGCTGTTTGAGCTCTTCTCTTCCTAGAAAAATTGATTTCATATGAAAACTAACGACTTTAATACCTGAAATTATAACTGATATCTTCTAAAAGTAGTACAACATCTATATATACAATTTGTATTCGACTTCAGCAGTGTATTTAATTTATATCAGTTGCTTATTCGATTAGTCATATTTTTATACCAAAACTATCGAAATAACTCGCTTCTCATATATACATAGTATGTATGTGTAGAACTTTTCTCTCTTAAAAGAAATTGTAGATGAAACCTCTATTTGTTTAATTTGTATTAAGCTGCATTAGTATATTTTATTTATACCAGTTGTTTGTTCGATTTAGCAACTCAACTCCATCTGGTATCGCAAAGGACCAAACTGGTCTATGCGCGGCTTATTGGCCTGCCAGATTAAACTAACCTAACCTAACCTATAAAGTAGTATAAATTCTTTAACAAGCTATCAAGCAGTTGTTTATTCGATTCGCCAAAATTTGAAGAGTTTATACCAAAACTACCGAAATACTTTGTTTGTTACAATTAAATGCAATTCATAGAATTATCTTAGTAAAGGTGTTTATACATATGTATATACCCTATATAAGTAGATTCAATAACCAAATACACCTCTTAGCTCAAGAGCAGGCATATCGCTTGTTCGATTTGCTATATAAAGTAAAGTAAAGATCGCGAGTAATTAATCTATTGAGTTATGATATTTACTCAAAAGTATGCTGATATTTTAGGGGGTTCCTGGTAAATAAATAATATCTTATCTTTAGTTAATTTCATTAGTTACTTCTAGATTCGACGTAAATTAAAACAAATAAGTTATAAAATTATCGTCTTCCGGCGTAAATTTAAGCCAAAATATGAATGAAAAGTGTTTGATTTGACATAAGGTTGCTTGCTTAAATTAAATATATGTATATATTTTTCTGATTATGTGCACCAAATACTTGAAAGATAATGTTTGTATATATAGTAAAAACAACACCAATTTGCTTATGCGGTATGCAACTAAAAATGCACATAGCCTTCACTTGCATTTTCTGCAGCTTTTTCCAATCATTTATATCAATTTTTTTCTTTAGAAATTTACAAACACACACACATACATACATAAGCATTCATAACGTGCCATTTGCGCTTTGCACAGCGAAAGGTGTGTTCTGGTTTTGCCAAAAATGCCTTTCGCAAATGCATATACAGTAGTGACTACCGCCTGCACGCAGCCAGACAAATTAACAGCTACACAAACACGTTCACATACACGCACACACACCAACGCAGCGTTTCAATTATGGTAAACAGTTTATTTACATTTCGAAAGTTGTTCTTTTGCGTTCCGTTCGCATTTTTTCACACTCAACCATGAACGATTGGTCATTGTTGCCGTTGTTGGTTGTGGGTGTGTTAGTGTTATGCGTCATACATACACACACGCACACAGCTTGCTATGCTTTGGCCTTTTTTTGCAAACGCGCTCCATACTAAATTGCCGCTTTGATTTCATATTTTTTTTTTTTTTATTCCTCTATTTTCTCGCGAAATTCCTTTCTCCACAAGTAGATAAACGCATCCTCTGACTCCACCGCCACCAACGCAATTTCTACTGAAGTTATGCGTTCTTAAGTATTTATGCAAATTTTGTTTTCGCACAATTGCTTCTTGCCGCTTGCCGCTCAATTTGGAATCGGTTTTTGGTACGCACCCAGGTGACTAATTGGCCATTGGCCCGCATGTGTTTCTTATAGCGGCATATGTGTGCGTGCGTGCGTGTGTTGCGGGGGAAATGTTGCGACGCAGCAAATATTGAGGTTACTGATTTTTAAATATGCATGGAATTTTCCTGCACAATAACCTAAATAACTATATAAAAACATAAACATATGTATATATTTATGTATGTATAATATATTGTTAATACTAAAAGCATTCACATACATGTACATATATGCCCGTATGTGCAAAGTACATATATGTAGTATGGAGTATGTCAGTGAGTTTTATTTTCTGTTTCATGCAGGTGAGCGAGTTTATATTGTTGTTAATACATGCTCTTATTTAATTAAAAATCTGTTAAAAAAAATTTTGTTTAGTATTTTCTTATACATTGGTCTGTTAAGTTATGTAATGTTATGGTAAGTTAAGGTTAGTAAAGCAAAGTAAAAGATAAGTAAAGTCAAGTTAAGTTTAGTTTAGTTAAGTTAAGTTATGTAAAGTTTAGTAAAGCTAAGTTAGGTTAACTTAAGTTAAGTCAAGTTAAGTTAAAGTTATGTAAAGGCTAAGTTAGGTTAACTTAAGTTAAGTCAAGTTAAGTAAAAGTTAGTAAAGTAAAAAAGTTGTGTTAACTTAAGTTTAGTTTAGTTAAGCCAAGCCAAGTCAAGTCAAGTCAAGTCAAGTCAAGTCAAGTCAAGTTAAGTTAAGTTTAGTTCATACTGTACAGCATTGTAAACAGCCAGTAGTTACTAGTATGAATACACGCCATAGCAGCTGTCTGAAAACTTGTCGATGTATGGTATATAATGCCAGCCACTTCTTCAGCAGCAGACTCATTGCAAATTAAGTCTGGGAAAATTTGCCACCTTTACAGCAACAATTTTCCCTTTAGCTTCTCGACTTTATTTTGGCAGTTTGGCTTTGCCTAGCAAACACTGATCGCTCTTGCTCTTTTATATAATATATTTTTCCAGAGCATAAACACATTTAATTTAATTAATCTAAAATAATTTTAAATCTACTGCCCGCCTGTTGCCAAGCACGCTGCCGTTATTCACCTACTCGTGTTCTTAAATACAAACGTTGACTTGTCTCCTACATGCGCTGCATGCATTATATTAATATTTTAATATTTGCCGGTTTGCAGCTTGTTTAATACAAATAAATGCACACCGCTACTGTTGTTGTATATTTTTTCCATTTTTAAGTGCTGATAACTCTGATAACACAAAGTTGCACTTGCGCCGATTTCATGCAATTCGGCATTAAAAGTCAGCCAGCAAGCGATAGCGTGTGCAAAGCAAGCAATTTAAATTAATTTTTTATTTTTCCTTTATTAAAATGTATCACACTGTGGTTGGAACACCATAATAGCTTTTTTTTTGCTTTTTGGCTTGCAACCTAATTTGCTTTGAAGAAGCTTCTATCAAGCCTAGATGTAGGTGCGAATGCGAGCGTAAGCACTATCTGCACAAATTATGCGGCAACGAAGCGTAAATAAAATATGTAGTTAAAAATAAAATTATAAATAAAATGTGAGAAACACGAAAGCATAGTTATAAACATATATACATATATACATACATTTATACAGTGCTTAAGCATTTGTTTGTATGTGCGTCTATATGTGCATATATAATTTGGTTAGTTAGCGGCGGCTGCGCAGCGGTTCAACGAACCCTTTTTTACGAAAATTGTTAAGAGTTAGCAATTTACACACGCATACACGCCCCTAGGCAACTGTATATATGTGTGTGTGTGTTTGTGCGTTTTGGCCATGTTACGAAAATGACAGTGAAGCGTACGCGGATAATCAGAATAACAAAATTTTCGAGGAATTATCAGCAAGAATGCTCACTAAGCTGTTAGTAAATGAATTTCATTGTCCACAAAAGAAAAATAAAAAGAAAGAAGAAAGCAATAAAAAGCCATTAAAACACAGCTAAAAGCTGTAATGCTGAAAGCATAGCCAGATACTTCCAATAAAAAGCGAAAAATGGAAAAAATGTATTCAACAAATTGAGTAAAATGAAAGGAAGTTCATAATGCATTTGTTCTTGCTGGAGTCAATGAAGCTCCATATCAGTATTTTTTGGGATTTGTAGCAAATCTTAAAATTGCTTGACTCTCAACTTTCTCTTCTCCAACATAATCTCAGCGTACGCCTCGTTCAATAATTATTGTTCTGTAAATGGAATTGAGAGTGGCTTTCAGGTGTTTTACTGTTTGGTTTAGGCTCAAGTAAAATCAGTAGGTGATCATAGCTGGTTTTTGTCAGTAAAAATATGACTGCCAAGGCCTCCAATAGTACTCAGACACGTTTTGTGAAGATCATCGAGCCGATCACCAATTTTATTGCTCCGATTTTCATTTTTTGTGTTCCTAAGTGAAGATTTGATGAACTTACAGCTGGTCGCTTTAACAGTAGTGGATAGAGATTTTGATTTTTTTTTGCTCTGAAGTGATGATCCGACGAGGATCTGGTGGTGATCTGATGATCTTACAGCTGTTCATTTAAGTGGGCAGAGATTTGAATTTTGTTGCTCCCCAGGGATTATCTGATGATCATACAGCTGATCGCCTTAAAAATAGCGAACAGTGTTGTTGATTAATAACTTAGAACTCTTCTTCAGCAACCCACACTTTTTATCGATGAATATGGAATATTCTTAAAAATTAAAATGTTGTTAAATATTATTACCCAGGTATCATCTATATGAATATCATCAATCATTATACTATAAGCTGAAGATCAAAGAAGCTGAAGGCTTTAACCAAAAAACTAAGCAATGGTTTTAAGTTAGATGTTGTAAGGTGAATCCATTCAAAATAATAAGAGTGTTTCTAAATTCTTATATACATATATAATACTATATAATCAAAAACGTAAAAAAAGCTGAAGTCCAGTTTTGAAAACTCTTTTAGCTCAACTTTCAAATTTCTTAAAAGCCTGATATATTATTTCTTCGCCAAACACCTGGCAAATGGTAAATGCATGACTCACGCAACTCAAGCGCTGAGTTCTGGCAGCAGAATGGAGCGCCACAATAAGATCACTTCATCAAAGGAATTTATTGAAATTTTTATTTGTTTGTATATTTAGATATTACCGAAATTTTAACGAGATTTTTTTCAATCTGCATACATGTAATGCACACATACACAGCAGATTAGATCATTTTCGAAATGAAATAATTTTGACTCTATGTATGAGTTCAAACCAGCTTTCATTATATACCATATCACATATTGGTAGCATTAAGTATGCATAATGTGGCGATTAGTTAATTCGACAGACTAAATAATTTGTTGTTTTCGAATATTTTAAAATCTTTTTTTTTGGCGTATAGCTTTCAACGTCTTCGTTTTCTCCTTATTATATTTGCATATAGTTAGGTATTTCCTAAGTGAATGGCTAAAAAGGTTGACCAACAAAAGTTGAAAGGTAAACTGGCTTGCAGGTAGCCGGCTTACCGGCCATGATATGCCACTGAAGTGTGACTGGCTGCTGCCGTCTTATAGCCTTTTCACGTTTTTTTCTCATTGTTGTTGTTTGTGTTTTTTCGATTTTTCTCCAGCACATTGCTGCAGGTGCCGCACTTTCGGCGCTCGCTGCGCCACCTGAGCCGTTTGCTTAATACAACTCGCTTACTAAATGATCTTCAATATTCTATGTACAAGGCGAAGATCGCCAACCAAAACTTGTATATATTTGTACAGCTTAGCATCTCTATGCTTGCATGTTGGCATGTGTGTATGTGTACTCTTGCACGCTGCTTGCTTCCTCTTTGATCACATGAGGGATCGTGATTTCAAGTTTGTTGTTAAACACAACTGACCGTTCATTTGTTTGTACATTTATCTCACTGTCCGTCCGACACAACCATCGAAGCATTCCTACATTTCCCGGGCGCAACGCAACTGCTAATGCCGCTCTCGGTGCTGGTGGTGGTCGACGCGACGATTTATGGTAAAAGCCGCTGCTCATATTTATCTCACAACCATAAAGAGCATATGAGCTGAATGTTTGTTTTTGTTGTCGCGCTGCTCGTGCCGCCGCATTACGGTGTGTGTAACAGGTGAATAACCTTTTTGCCATTTTCGTGTTTATTATTTATTTGTATTTACGTTAATGATGAGCGCATCCCAAATACAACAATAGCAATAAAAAAAAAACACTAGTCGCTATACTTGGTATATGAAAACGCAATCGGTTCGGGTCCGATCAGGTTCCCCTAATCGATCGGCTTACCAGAAAATTTGTTATGCTCATCTGCAGGTATTGTGCGGTGTGGTGTATTTATAGTGTTTACGCTGTCATTAATGACATTTCATTACATAGCGATTTATAGTTACTTATATGTAGGTTCATTTTGTTTAGTGATTTGTTAAATTTCGAAATTAATCGCCTGATTGTTGGGGAAGGACTAAAAGTGTCTATATTGAAAGCTTAGGAGATTAGTTCGGTTTCGGTTTTTGAAAGAAATCGCAATCTAAAAACCTTAAATCAGGGTATATTAAGTTTGCCCCGCAGCACGTAATACAGAAAGAAACGTTGTTTTAGAGATATCCAGCTGAAATTGTGTACACGAGCTTTTCGCTTCGAGAAACTACTTATTTGAGAAAATATCCGATGTCGGAACGGTATAAGATATAACTGCAACACAAACTGATCGTTCAAAATCAAATTCTTGTATGGAAAACTTTTTTATTTGTCCAAATATCTTCAGAAAATTTGACAGAGATTAATGTCAAAAACAATGCTATAATACCTGAACAATTATTTAAATCGGATCACTATAGCTTATAGCTGCCATACAAACTGACCGACCCAAATAGTGTTCTAGTATGGAAAATCTTTTCAATTAGCGAGATATCTACACAAAACTCGGCACAGATTATTTTTGTAGGCAAGCAATACAATTTCTGAATAAATTTTCGAAAACGGATTATCATATCTTATAGTTGCCATACAAACTGATCGGTCAAAATCGAGTTGTTGTATGGAAAACTTTTTCATTTGATAAGACATTTATCCATAAATTCGCACAGCAGTTTGTACAAAACAAAGCTATAATCTTCGCACAAATTATAGAGATCGGATCACTATAACATATAGCTACCATACAAACTGTTCGATCAAAATCGAATTCTTTAATGGAAAACTTTTTTATTTGTCAAAATATCTTCAAGAAATTTGGTTCAAAATAATGTCAAAAGCAACGTTATAATATCTGAGCAAATTATTCATATCTGACTACTATAGCATATAGCTACCATACAAACTGTTCGATCAAAATCAAATTCTTAAATGGAAAACTTTTTTATTTGGCAATTTAACTTCAATATAAATGCCATATAACCAATATTAGTTCAGCTTCCGTACCATTACTATTACCTATTACATAGCGGCAGCATTTACACCAATTTTATTGTACAATATAAAAAAGTGTTATAAAAACCACAGCCAACTTCCTCATACCTAAATAATATTTCCATAATTATTTTTACCAACGCTTCACTGCACAATTTTATAACTATAACAGCATAAGTATTACGAGCGCTCACCCCAACGTCTCACCTAAACTCACCTTTGCCTGCGCCATAGCCTGCAAAGCACCCAACATTTCACAATACCTACAACAATACAATCTCATTCCTCCACTCAAGCACAGCTTGCCTCAACCATTTCTCATAGCCACTTTTGTCGCTCCTTTTTCAGATGACTTTCTTGGCTTTTCCCACCGTTAAGCTGTGTGCTTGTCTTTTCTACTTCTTTTGACACAAATAATTTTTGACGCTTTCTGCTTGAATGCTTAGTTGCTTGGCAGGTTGCTGGAATGTGCTTAACTTATTTACATAAAATTGTATGCATATTTGCATAAGTATGCGTGTTTGTGTCTCAATATTGTGTGTGTGTGTGTGCGTGTTTAGTACCGTTGCTACATACATGTAGATACACAAATAACTAACTTACCGGTATTCAAATTGACGTAATTATTAGGGTTTAAATATTTGAATATGTGTAGAATATTACGCTAGTCGCTTAAGCCATATTATTGGTCGAGTAAAAGTATTGGAAGTAGAAGGTAGAAAAATGGTAAGAAAATAGTATTTTTCTGGCTTGATCAAGTTTTTTTAGTAAGTTATTTATTTTGCTAACAAATTTGGCTATCAATTTTCTAAACTTTTATGCCCTGACCTGTGACTCTTACTAACCTTTGCTGTAGAACGACACCGACTCAAAATATTGTCCTTCTCAATATTTCATTTCAGTACTGTCAGGTGTTTCTCTCAGCACTGATGGTTTCTCATTTGCTGTTATTAGGTTATTTCAACAGCCTATAAAACACAGCTTAACTTAAACAAATCGTTTTTCATGCTAAATCACACTGATTTGATTCGGGCTATGACCCTAATATTAAACGCCAAAATAAGGATGTCGCAACATAGGCCAACTAACACTAAACAAATGTAAAAGTTATGTAAATTATTTGCCGAAAAATGACAAAAGTTTTATTTGTATTTATCCATAATGTGGGACACATGCAGCTTTGGTAGAAAGTATTAACAATTAAATCAAGTTTTTTGTACAAAGTTTTAAAATATATAAACAGGAGTATGTCAAAGCTTTATGACGGCAGCTAGTAATTATTATAATACATATTTACATAAATATTTATACCGAAACTAGTTTTCGTGCATAAATTGTACGCGCTGTGACGTCAATGCATAAAGTGCGGCTTCTCGAAAAAGCCTAAAACCATTTACATAAACTTGTGATGCATAAAAACACGTTTCGTGGTCGGGTATTTTCACAATTATTGGGGTAGCAACAGCATGAACTGCATTATTTCTAAATACAACAATAAATGTGTTGTGACATTATAGCAACCCTGTAAACCATGTATTTTAGATAAGAAATAGTTAATCACATACATGCCTTATTTGCAATTAGTGGGTTATAATTTTGAATAATAATGCATAGAATTTATTATCGTTTAATCTTCAAGCGCTGATTTTTAGATGGAGAGCACATGTAAGTTTAGAATAACACAATATATAGTTTATAATTGTATATACACAAAATATCGGTAGCGGGGCAACAAAGTAGTTACGAAAAATTATATTTTACAGCTACAGGTATTTGTTTGTTAAAGCCGAACTAGACGGGAAGTTTTACGAACTCAATTCTACCCACACCATCTATAACATTGGTTTTTGATGGAGCTGTGCAGCCAAAAATTTAGTTATGTTCATCCATGCACTGTTGCTGAGTTAATTCACGAAGAAAGTTGGAAAAACTAAACGCACGAAAAAGTTCGCGATTTAATTCCATTTTTTTGGCCGAGATGAATATTTTAAGTTACTGTATTTTCATTGTTTACAGTAACTTAAAATATTCGCTCGTATGTCTAAACGTTATGAATATCTATAAAATCAAAAATCTCAAAGTTTACGATAAAATTGTGAGTTGCCAGATTGCAACACTGCCAAATCCCAAAATACTAAAGCCTAACCTATGTTTGCAGGTTTTTAGCAAGTTGGTGCATAGAGAACCTGCTAACCAATATTTTTATTTTATTTTCTCAATAAAAGCTATGTAAATCTGAGCAAATTTCAAATTAAAATATCTGTCCTGAATTTCAATTAAACTAAGCATTACTGATTAGCTACTGGAACTAGCCTAAAAGTGGTGTATTTTTTAACGAAATCTGTCAAAAAACTTATTAGTTTCTAGTATGGAGAAAAAGCAGTTGGTGGACTAGTCTAGCAAGTGGTTAACATTAGTTTGATATATATATGAATACTATGACTTCTTTTTAGGGTAGCTTATTACATTTTTAGCATCTTTAAGGCGCAAAATATAAATTGCATGAATTTTACCACTATTAGCTATATGATTTCAAATTTTAAAAGTGCATATGAATTTCAAACAAGAAATTAAATATTGATATCTAAAATATTTCTTCTATAAAAGTCGGACATCTTATATTTTGTAGCATATTTTAGGCGCAAAATAAAATCTACAAGAATTTGCAACAATTACTATATTATTTCATATTTCAAATGTCCTGAGGTGTCTCAAACAAGAAATTAAATATTAATATCTAAAATATTTCTTCTTAAAAGTCGGACATCTTATATTTTGTTAGCATATTTTAGGCGCAAAATAAAAACTACTAGAATTTTCTTTATTTATTTAAACAAGAAGTTCAATGTTAATAACTAAAATATTTTTCCATAACAATTGGAATTCTTATAATTGTTAGCATCTTTTAGGCGAACAATATAAACTACAGGAAAGTTACTATTTTAAATGTCCTCAGGTTTTTTAAAAAAAGAAATTAGCTATTAATTTTCAAAATACTTCTCCATAACAGTTGGAGTTTTTATATTTGTTAGCATCTTTTAGGCGCAATATATGAACTACAAGAAATTTGCAACAATTAGCTATATTATTTCATAAATACTTAAAATTTACGGTATTTTCCTATATATCCTACATATGAATATTGTCATATTTTAAGTGTTCTCATGAATCTCAAACCAAAAGTTGAAGATTTATATCAAAAATATTACTTCATAAAAGCTTGATAATAACAATTTTATAATGAAAATTTTCATCATTTCTTCATCAGTCTTAAACATATTGCAAAAAACTACAAAAAATATATATTCAGAAACCATTTCTTCATTAAAGTTTGGTCAAAGGAATATTTATTTCAAAAACTTGCTTCTTTTAGGCGCAAAATTCAAAATTATGTAGAAATTTAAAAAATACGTCTAAAATATGATATATGACGATAAAAAATATATTCGAAAAATATTTCTTCAGTAAAGTTTTGTAAAATCAATATTTATTCTAAAAATGTGCATCTTTTAGGCGCAAAATTCAAAATTATGTAGAAATTTAAAAGACTATGCTTAAAATATGACGAATTCGAAAACCATTTTATGGTTAAATTTTGGTAAAATTAATATTTATTATAAAGATTGCATCTTTTAGGCGCAACATACAAAAATTTGTACAAATTAAAAAAAATGTGCTCACCAGTCTTAAAAATATAAAGATAAAAGTAAAAAAATATATTCAAAAACCATTTCTTCATGAAAGTTTGCTAAAATAAATATTTATTAAAAATATTACTCTATTAACACTTATCATGAGTCATTGCCACACTTTTACCACGTTTCTCAGAAATTCATTTAACATTTTGTTTGCTTATTTTTTCAGCCTCCAAAATGCAATAAAATCTCATAATGCTTGCATAAGCGATTTTCAACTATCGATGAATAACAATTATTCAGCATATCAGTAGCATATATGTATGTAGATCGTTTAACAACAACAAACAAATGCTGAATAGAGAAGGTGAATTGCTGGATTTTTTGGTAAGTAACCCAAATATGTCACTCTCAAGTCGAAATCTTTTCAAATATAACACAACAATAAGCGTATAAAAAGTGAAAAAAGATGGAAGTAAAATAAAATGAAAACGGAAAACACAAGAAAATAAAATAAATATGCTTAAATTATAAGCATAGCGAAACACAATTAAAAATTGAAATCGCAAAAGTAAGTGGTTATTTGTTATACAACTGCAGTTAAACATTAAGCGTAATGTAGTTTAAAAAATGCTGCGGGTCACTGTTATTATTATATACTGATATTATATACGCAAAAAAATGGTTTCAAAGCGCCGACTATTGATTGTAAATGCGTGATTTTGTGTTGTTGTTTGTTTTTTTTGTTATTATTATTTTGTTGTAATTTTTTTATTTTTTGTAAAAAAGTAATTATTTACACAACCAAATTATGTTTGTTATGTGCCGCTTATTTAATTCAATAATAGACAGCGCCAAAAAAATTAATATAATAGTTCCAAATTACAATGAAAATGAAATTTTGAAGTCACAAAGCTGTTAAAAGCGCCACTTCTTTTTTTTAGAAAAGTTAAAGCCTTTTAATGATGGAAATTAAAATAAATTATAACGCTAATAACTAAATTTAAATTAAATGCTTGTAGTAAAAGTAGTTTTTAACCGTATATATTTACAATAAATATATGTAATTGTGTATTGTGACTAGGGTTAGGGTGATAATAAGCAAAAAATAGAAAACTACAAGGCGGAAGAACTTCCCGTTACAAATAATTGCGGAAACTTTCATAGAGGTGTCTAAGCACATAGTTTTCAGAGTACCAAGTGAAAAGAAAATTTCGGGTTTTTGACCGACCCTAATGTATGCATACATATGTATGTATATAGAATTATATTAATACTTGGAACGGCTTTCTTAGAGGTGTTTAAGAACCTATTTTTTAGAGTATCAAGCGGATTTGTGTTGGTTTTTTGACCCGCCCTAGTAATCAAGTTTTTGTATGGAAAACTTTTTTATTTGACAAAATATCTTCACGAAATTTATCACGGATTATTACCAAAAGCAATAATATAATCTGGAAAAAAATTGTTCATATCGAACCTCCATAGCACTTAGCTGTCATACATAGTGGCCTGTCAAAATCAAGTTTTTGTATGACAAACTCTTTCATTTGTAAATGTATCTTCACGAAATTTTGCACAGCTCATTTTTTAAATCAAAGCTATAATCACCGAAGAAATTTCCCAAATCGGATTACTATAGCATATAGCTGCCATGCAAACTGACCGATCCAAATCTAGTTCTTGTGTGGAAAACTTTTTCATTTGTCAAAATATCTGCACGAAATTTGGCATGTAATATTGTAAAAAGCATTGGTATAATCTACGAATAAATTGTTCAGATCGGCCTACTAAAACATACATATAACTGCCATACAAACAGACCTTTCCAGATCAAGATACAAATCTCTATATACATATGTGCTATAAGAAGCTCACATATGTAGGGTATTATAGCTGCGGGGCAGCTTATTTCAGTTGTTTTTTTCTTAATTTATATAATATATGTATATAAATCACGGTAAATTAGCATGATGCCATGCGAGACACCCACCATACTGTAATCATTGCAAAAGAGCTATTTCCGCTGCATTTTTAGGCAGCATATCCTTTCATTCATACTAATAAGCTGCGTGTTTAGCTTGAGCGCATGACACACATGCATAAATGTGCACACTCATACACACACATATGCATACAAAAGCACGATTAAAGTGAAAGGTGCTCCCACAATTCACAGTTTGTAACTTCATTATAAATTTTTTGCCCGTTGTCGCTTTGATTACCATTCAGAATGTTGTTGCTTTAATTTTTTGTTGTTGTTGGTTTTTTCGCTATACGGTTTTACCAGTCAGCCAGCCAACCGAGTTATTTATACGCACACAACATGCTTGCAGCAGTTTTACACACACACACATGCATACAAGTAGTTATGTATCAAAAGCCACGCTACAATAAACGCTACACTATTTGTGTGTATGTGTGTGTTTATATAAAAAACTAAACAAAAAGTAATGAAATGAAATGCCTTGAACGAGAAAGTTGCTAAGTTGTTGGCGCGACAGTGGCAGCACCACCAGCAGTAGCAGCAGCAGCCGTCTGTAAAAGCAGCGCAAATTCAAAAGCACTGCTGTGCGCTACAAACGCTCGCTGCTTCGCACCACTCGTCTGACGCTTGCCGTTATTCCTGCTGATCATTACGTGCAACATTATCGTCAACGTGTTGGCCAATATTACCAACATTACCATTAACATCAGCGCCAACATCCATCAACTTCAGCAGCAAACACCATGCGCGCAGCTTTTGCCTTTATCACGAAGCCGCCAGCAACTAGTTGCGGTTGTTGTTGTGTGCCGCTTTTATATTAAAAATAAAACAAAATTGTAAATACATTAAATCAAAGAAGTGCTTCACAATCAACTTTTGCTCGAATTTACTGGCAACACACACACAGATGTGTGTATGCGTTCGTGCCCCGCAGACATAAACCATCACCCACCAGCAGACAGTCGCCGCTGCCAACGACACGCTGTACATACATACATATAAGCGCATTTTCCATTTAACATTATTTTTAAATACTTTTTAATTTGAGCGAAAAGTGCGGCAGCAACACCTAATATATAATAGGAACTCAGCGTGCTGTAAAAAACTACCATGTATGGCTTATGGGCACCCTGTGAGGAGCTTTAAAGGGTTGTAACCAATTGTAAGGAGAAAAGAACGCATTTTTCGCGTATCGGTTTTTGAAGTGGCGTTGTATTTAATAAAAAAAAAATAATTTAAAAAAATATTCATTATCAAAATTTTTAAGATTCCCTTCATCCCGTTGTCAATCTCCAGCAGGATCTCCGAAAAAAGGTGGAAAAGATTTTACTGCTTGATATTGCTTATTTCAAATTCAAAAACCAAAAAAATTAATATTACTATATTTATATACTATATATAAATACTAGTAATGATCGAGGGACTATTCAAAATTTCGATTTTTTTCTTAAATGGCGACTTCTCAAAAAAAGCCGTTTATTGTTAAAAAATTTACGCTTTAAAGTGGCTCAAGAAATCAAAATTATTATCAAAATCTTATTTCTTCGAACATTACCTGACCAATATAGCTACGAAAGTTGTGTGTATAAGTCGATCGGGATTCAGAGTGTCTCAAAAACTTGAAATTATGATCAAAAATCGTATGCTTTCTAACACTATCTGACCAATACAGCTAAGAAAGTCGTGTGTTCAAAGCGATCCCTTCAGAAGTTTCTTAAAAACGGTTCCTCACGGGCGCTGAAGTCAGCGTTTCGAGTTTAAAGTTTTTAGCACCGATACCGCTAAGTTTTAAAATTCTTCCTAATATCCTCCCGCTCTGAAACTATTTTCCGAATCAACTTCAAATTTTCAAGAATATTTTCAAAAATATCTACATTTAATACAAGATGTTTTGATATCTAAGTAGACCCTTCAGCCTTACAAAAAAAATGTTAAGAGTTGAGCGCTTGTATAACTGTAAATTTATTTCACTCGCATTACTTACATTGCTGCAGTTCTCCACAGCTTAAGGAAGTCAAATCTAGAAGTTTATTGACTTGGGAAACACTTCTTTTTTCAGAAGTTCAGATTTTAAAATTTTCAATATTAC
This sequence comes from Bactrocera neohumeralis, assembly GCF_024586455.1. Lineage (NCBI taxonomy): Eukaryota > Metazoa > Arthropoda > Insecta > Diptera > Tephritidae > Bactrocera > Bactrocera neohumeralis. Next base: position 78,038,947 of record NC_065923.1, on the reverse strand, counting down.
ATTTTGCTAAAAACTTAATGTTTCACTCGCATGGCTTGGAGTGCTAGAATTCTCGACAACTTTATGACATGAAGTCTACTTGTTTCGTGGTTGTATTCGATATCCGATAACTTTTTATACAAAACTCTTGCTTGACACAAATAAAAAATTATGTCTGATAATTTTTAATGAGGAGAGAAAATTATTCGTTATATTAAAATAATAATGAATTTTATTAATATAAATATTTTTTGATTTTTTCTTTAACGAATCTAAACCAAAACTCACAAAGTGTTAGTGTAGAAGTAGGCGCATAGAACGCTAATTCAGGTTAAGCAACATAATCATATGTTTAACCAAATTTTTCCTACAGGGCAATGCTTAAACTTTTAATATATACAAATTCATCGAAATGTAGATCACATAAGCAGACATAGCAGAGCAAAAGGCACGATCAAAAAATAAAATAAAATAAAATAAAAGCAAGTTCCTGAAACAAAATAAATGTAATAAAATAGTTCATAGCTGCTGGCGTGCATTATTATTAAAAGCGTTTACCGCGTTGGCAGCGCTTCCGATCAACTGCCGCAGCGCATACAGCAAGCACCGTTGCTTGCGTTGAGGCAGCAACGTGCTACATTGATCACAGTCAAGTATGCCACACACACATACAAGCCTTTTGTTGTATGTATGCATTAATCAACTCAAGTGCGTGTGAGTACACTCGTAGTCTTATTTTGCCGTGGTGCGCATGCGTAGCGCGTGCAACTCATTTTAACTGTTCATTAATTGTGCTGACTCTTCAAGAGTAGACACATTAAAGGCACACACACACAACTATGCATTTCAGCCAACACATGACACATATAAAAGTCCAAAAATAACAGCAACAAGCACACTCATACTACAATGCACACTCAGCATTGCAAGCACAACCAAGGCGAATCGTAAAAACATTTTAAACACACATAAAACGAAATTATAGAAATTTGTGGCTGTAAAAAAGTAAAAAAAAGAAATATAATAAATAAAAGACAGCAAGCATCGAAACCGTGTTGGGCGTAAAGAAGTTGGCTAATGAGCCGCCAGCGATCAAACTAAACCGAAAAACGTCAATTAACCAAAACCGTAGTCAATTGCCAAATCTCCAATCGATACGCTCGCATAACTGTTGGGTGGGTTCAAATGTTGATTTGACGATTTATGAATTGATGGATAACACAGTTATACATTCAAGTTTGCGCATGTGCATGTAGTTATCTGTGTGTATTCATCCATTGAAACCTCTAATTATATCAGGTTTCGTTGCGGTTTGATCCCTATTACGATTGGTTGCGGTTGAATGGGCGCCTGATGACGAAAAGCGCGGCTAGGAGATTTCATAAATGCTATTACAATACTGTTTGTGGAAAGGTAATTAGGGAAAAAATGTTATTAACATGAAATGAAAATATTTCAAAAAACATTTTTGGTGCAGTTAGCAAAAATATTTGGCGTTAATTTTTTTTAAATATAAAAATATTAATTATTTACAACATTAACTTTATTTGTTTGGTACAGAATATTGCATTTTAATTTTTAGAAGAAAAAAATATGAGGCAACCCTGTTAAATTTTTTTTTCTGATATCCGTCTTTTCTGCCGCGGATTATTGCTACTATTTAGGGAGAAATGTTATTAAATTAAAATAAAAATATTAAAATAAAATAAAATACTTCAAAAATTGTGTTTGGTGCCGTTAGCAAAAATTTTGAAAATTTTAAGTAAATGATTCGCATAAATTTTTTTTAAATATAAAAATATTATTTATTTAGACGATTATCTTTATTTTGCTTAGTATAGAATATTTTATTTTTTCTTTTGCGTAAAAAAAATATTAGGGTTGCCACATATTTTTTTTTATATTTTTACCGAAATCCGTTTTGTTGCTACTACAAGTATGTTTTTCAGGGTAAAATTTTTTCGAAATACCAAAATATTATTTATTTACGCTATTGTCTTTATTTTGCTTGGTACGGAATATTTCATTTTAATTTTCTTGAAAAAAAATATATGGGGCTAACCCGTTATAGTTTTTTCTGCTGTCGATATTTGTACTATTATTTTGATGTCAGGCCATGCTAAACTGCGAAAAATATTAGTTTTTTTTACCCACCCTAATGTACATATATGTATGCGTGTACATTAGTGCGGGTCGTCTTTTCTTTCTATGAAACCACGTATGCGGGGAAATCGTCGGAACGTTCTGAACATCTTTGCTAAAGAGACCTTTAGATCCATGGTCTCTTTGGTTTCTCCGGTTTCGAGCCAGCGTTTTTTAATGGAAATTCAGAAAATGATAGCGATGATGAGATATCTCAAAAACTGACGAAAATTTTTTTGATCCTTAAAAAAACTTCGCCTTAAAAATCGCTAGTTCGGAACTGTTTTTAGACCCATAGTCTCTTAGGTAAAGTTGTTCAGTATGATCCGTGCAACATTTCCTGCATACGCGATTTTTTCGTTTTCTTGGCTCCCGGTAACTATGGTCTTTAATATTTTTGTTCTAAAAAATAATGAACTATTTTTGAACAAAACAAAATATGGCTTTAACTACGACGTAATATCAATACATATATGTGACCTGGTCTACGGAAAGGGGGCTTAGGTGTAAAAAAAGGAGAACAATTAATGAGATAACGAGAAACTGACGATTATTTTTATCAGCTTTTCCCAGAAAACTAGTTTTCGCACGTTAGCTCCCTTTTCGTAGACCAGGTCACATATATTAAGTTTCTGTTGTAGAATATCTCATATATTATATTATATGTATTAAGTTTCTGTTCTAGGATTTCTTTCTAGATTTCTATAAAAGGCCAAGAAATTCAAAACAATTAAAGATTTTTTTTTTTCAGTTTCTTGGAGTGATTTTTAATTGAATTTATTTTTTTATGTGGTTTAGTTGATTTTACTTTTAATCTATCTTTATCTCTTTAAATAATAATAACTACGATAAAAGCCGCACCTTTTTTATCTGCTGGCAACTGATTGAGTTCTAAGAAATGCGGGAAACCGCGCACTCGCCAATCATAAATTAAAAAAATTACAAGTTATCTGCAGAAATCCGGCACGTGGTCGCGCGCCGTTCGAGTCATGCTCTTGATACTGTATTAATTATAAGTTGTTCTTGCTTTTTTATTCCACAACAAAACTTGTTTACTTAAATATGCAAAAAATATTACAAAAGCATTACGAAGCAACAAAAAATATGAAAAGAGAACGGAACTAGAAGTACATATGTAACCGCAGTTTGCCGGCATTCACACACACACACACGCACTTTTCAAATGCATACACAGGCAAACAAACAGCTGGGCAGTCGCCAAGCGTTAGCATTATCATAATTTATTATCAAACCTATGACGGCTATAGCCGCTGGGTGGAAAAGCCGGTTGCGAAATATCGTCAACGCACGCGCACACATACAATGTGCAGTAGCTGCACGCCGTGCGTTGCGATAACCCACCAACAACGCCTTTGACGCACGGCAGCAGCGCCAAACAAACACCAACGCATTTGAGGCGTTAAGCAGCCGCGAAGGCGCTCAACTGGGCTAAAGGATGTGTGCGCGCCATTTGAAAGCTGATAAGTTAAAGCGAGTGATGAGCTTGCTGCTGATTGCGGCGCTAGTCACCCACAAACGCCTACGCCTACGCGTTGCACGCAGGAAGGCACAAAAAGTTGAAGAAAATGCGCGGCAGCGTAGATACACACTTCCAAATGGACAGTTGGTGGCTGGCGCTATGACGCGCACGTTTTCGCTATGCTTGTTGTTGCTAGCGTTGTGTGTGCGCGTCAGTTCCGCAAAATCCATGCCGTAAAAACAGCTGGTTGTTATAAAAATAGCGACACATACAATAAAACTGTATGTGCGTGTGTGTGGTATATATGTAAGTATAGTTGACTTGTAATGCCTGTTGCTGCACGCTTTATTTGCCGTTCGCACACTCACCCACACGCGCTCACGCCGCACATTAAAACGCGTGGGCGACTTGAGCGCTAACTGGAAGTGAATGCCAGTGAGTTGCTGGCTTTAGCTTAACGACATACATACATGTAATAAGCGACGCCAATAGAACGCGACATTGAAACGTCATTGCATCAGCTTATCGCCACCAGCGGCAGCGGCTGTGGCAGCACTCATATCCGCAATGTGCCAGCATATGAACTAATTTCATTTGGTACTTGCTTTGACACAATTAAACAGCGAGTCTTGATTGTTGCGCGTGTGTCTGTGTGTGTGTATAACATGGAAGTTGTTCACTCAGCAACATCATCCGTTTGCCATTTACAACAATCGCCATTAGTTCTAATGGTTATATATATTTATATGCGAGGCATATGCTTATATGTTACCCACACTCCAGCACTCCAGCCTAAACTTTTTTTATACTCCTTCCTGCGCCAGCACTCGTTAAGTAAATTTTTTTCTTTATAGCCCTACAAGTCTTTGCCTTAGCTTCCTGTTGTAGCTCACGTATTCTTTTGCCACTTCATGTATTTGCTGGAGATAAAAGTCCAGCCACCACAAAGGCGCAAATTGGATTTATTTGTACTTATTAAACATGCTGAATGGATTAAGATTTGCTCCACACACATACATGTATATACATATATATTATAGTATATACATATTTACAACTATAATCCTAATGACTTGAATATGCTTAAAGAGCAAAGAAAACAACTTGAGTTTGCTGTAAAAGTTCTTTATGAATGACCGTAACTGACATGTGGGCAGTTATGCAGTGAAGAGCAAAATATTTGCAACGCTTTATAAAATCATGTTTATGGAGAACAATTATCTGAAGAATATTGGCTTCGGAAATTTTTTTTCAGTTGCTGAATTGTGAGTTATCTTAAAGGTTTCTACCTTAAAATGCTTCTAATATCACTTTATACGGTTCAAATAAGGTTTAGAGTGTAGACAGTTACAATACAGATTACAGCTAAAGCTAAGGTGCTCATAATATCTTTCAATATTTGTAGATGTTCTATGCGATCACTGAAGTCATAGAACAAGTGAAGCTTCAACTGTAATACCTTTCACGGGTGCATTTTTTATAGCATAAAAAATTTTGATTTTGACCGATCACTTTGTATGGCAGCTATATGCTATAGTGGTCCGATTTAAACAATATATTTGGAGATTATAGCCTTGTTTCAGAAATTAGTCTATACCAAATTTTGTGAAGATATTTCGTCAAATAAAAAAGTTTTCCATATAAGAACTTGACTTCGATCGTTCAGTTCGTATGGCAGCTATATGCTAAAGTGGTCCAATTTGAACAATATATTCGAATATTGTAGCGTTTGTCTGGCAATAATTTTTGCCAAATTTCGTGAAGATCTACTTATAGTTTAGCACAGATCCTTCACTTTCTTTTTCACACACACAGCTGTAGGCAGCTACGTTACTATTCTAACAACATGTAAATGACAGATTTGCTATAATCCTCAGAGCGTGTTCTAAGCATTAGCTGTGGAATGTTATCTGCGTTCGCTCGCTAAAAAAACAAGCAAAAGCACGAAACGAAAGGTTTCATTCAACGCTGCGTACGTTCGCCCCAACGATGGCGCATTTGAGCTGGGTTCAAGCCGCTTTTTTTAACTTTTGAAACGAGTAAGAGGCTAGGGTGACTGTCATGTGGTTCCGGTTTCGCCACTATACTCACGCTGCTGCGCCAAGCAGTTCCACCTTTTTTATGTAAGATTTTTGCGCTCTGTTGTGTAGTTTTTGTTGCTTTAATCGCCCGCCAAGTTTTATTTTCACTTTTAAGCTGTTGCGCTATTTCGATTCAGCTATGGAACTAATTACTTTATGCAGTGAATGGGAAATGGCTTTTGTGTAACCACAAACAGAATTATAAATATATATGCGTTTATATGTAAATAAATGAATGCTCTGAAAAATATGCTCTAACATAGTGTTGGACACAAACAAAAGCAATGCATAGCTAATCGCTTTTGAAAATTATTCATTATACAAAGCCGACTTGCGAGAATCGTGTGCATAATGAAAACGAAATTTGAAATTGTGACCTCAGCGTTGCTTAGCTCTTTGGCTTCTAATTTATTAACAGTTATTTTTTACGCCACTTTCCGCTTTTCAATGGCCAACAATATGTTTCTTTTTTCTAACTTTTTGTTTCTCATTTCGAAATTATTTTGGTCAAGTATATTTATGGCCACGGCTAGACGACTACTGTGAGAAAATCTGCTTCGCCAGTCATGTGGCTACATTTTTAGGTCATTGGTACAGTTATCATATATTTGAATTTTTATATTAATGCAAAAAGAAGTTTATAACCACTGCAATTGCTGCTGGTTTTCATGTTTTAGTACACATTGGTATAATTATGGTGTGTCTGTCTTTTAAGCCATTTGTAATTTTTGTAACAAAAATCATAAAAGTTTGTTATTAATTGCTTCTATAATACAGATAAATTAGCTGTATTTTAAGTGTTATTTCGAAATCTAAAAATATTATTATTTTTGCTATAAAATGCAAAATAACGGGGTTTTCAATAAGCGCGCTACATTTTTTTTTTTTAAATAGAACAAAAACAGTTTGGGATATTAATGAAATTCTTTATAACTGTGAAAGTACATTCGATGCCGTTAGTATGGAACTCGATTTCTGTTGCATGACCACCACGGGCACGCTTGCAGAAGTCCAGATGCTGAACCCAATTTTCGACGGTTGTCAAGCATAAATCGGCCGATACCAAAGTAAACTCTCAACTCCAATTTTTTTTTTAGTTTTCTAAATAATTTCTCTTTAATGTTAAAATATTAAATTTTAATAAATGTAAAAATCTAAACACAAAAAATATATCTCAACACAAATTTTTGATTTATCGATAACAAAAAAAATATATCTCAACACATTTTTTTAGTTTAACGATAACACGCACAATAAATCTCAACACAATTTTTTATTTATCGATAACACAAACGATAATTCTTAACACTTTTTTAGTTTACCGATAACACGCATCATAAATCTCAACACCATTTTTTATTTATCGATAACACAAACGATAATTCTCAACACTTTTTTTAATTTATCGATAACGCAACCAATAATTATTTTTATATACTTTTAAATTTATCATTAATACAAACGTAAATTTTCAACACATTTTTTTACATTTACCGATAACAAAAACGATAATTATCAACTCGTTTTTTTAAATTTATCGATAACACAAAATATATTCTCTACAAATTTTTATTTACTTATCGACAACGCAAACGATAATTCTAAACACATTTTTTAATTTATCGATAGCACGAACATAGTTCTCAACACATTTTTTAAATTTATTGATAAAACAAGCGATAATTCCCAAAAAAATTTTTAAATTTATCGATAACACTAACGATAATTTTGAACATATATTTTAAAATTTATCGATAACACAAACAATAATCCTTAACTTAATTTTTTTTAATTTTTTCTTATCAAGTTTTAATCTTAATTTTCAAAATATATAATTTTTAAGATTTTTTTTAAATTGCTTAAACAAGTAGTTTCTTACGTGAATTTCCAACATACATAATTCTTCCATTCAATCGGAATAATAATTGATATGCGTATAATTAGCAACTTACGCAAATAAACATTTTCAAGCCATTTGCTTTTAGGCTCATAAATCAACCCTTAAAGTGTTGCGCTCACCGAATTTCATTAAAATTTTTTACATTCACCAAAATGCCACAAGGAAGTTGTTAATCAACGGCAAATCGTTAATAAAACAAAAAAAAGCTGCAACATCTATGGAATTTCGCCCATCACGTGCAACATGTTGCAGTAACTATAATTACCAAATGCATTGGCTTAAAAGTAGAAAGTCCAGAGGCACTGACACACACACAAACACACAAAATATTGCTAATTATCCGCAGCCACCAACATTCCAGGCGGGATGAGCGCCACCACAAACAAAGCAACTACAACAACAAACATAGCGAAACAAACGAGCGAGTATAAAACAATGAAGCCGAGTAAAATAAATTAAATTGCGGCAATGAAAGCCGTTGAAAAGTGACTGCAACACAACAACACCGCACAGGCCAAGGCAGCCATTGTACGGAGTATTGCGATTTGAGTGATGTGTGTTTTGAGGCGATACCTATACATGCATATAATCGCGTGTTTGTGTGTTGGGTGAGAGCTCAGCTTGAGTTGTTTGACTGATTGCTGATTTGTTGTTGTAATGAGTTTTTTTCAACTCCGTACGGGCATTTCATTAATGCGTTCGCTTGATTAGCTACACGAATGCTGATTAACATGGAGTTTATTATTAAGCGGATTATGCAACTTTCCAATTGGCTTGCAGATGTTAGTGTGTGTGAGAGTGTTGAGTGAGTGTGTATGTTGTGTTGTTGCTGGCTAAGTTTATGCAAAACACAACAAATGTGAAGAAATTGGAAAAAATATGCAGTAAAGGTAGTGTGTGGTCTGCTGGGTTAGTGATGAGCGCAGCGGCTATAAAAATTTGCTAACTAATTGCCGCCGAAATAAGTGAGAGGTCGGTGCCTATTTTTATTATTTGTATTGCAAAGTTAAAAATACAGGATTTCAAAACTATGAAACTTTGTTTTTTATAGGAGATTTATAAAATATATACATAAATGAAAAGCGTGACGAGCTGCGTCCTTGCGATTTAGTCATGTCTCTCCGTCTTCTGCCTGTATACAAGTAAACTAACCCTTCAGTTTTTGAGATATCGCTCTCAAATTTTGTACACATTTTTTTCTCCCCAAAAAATTGCCTATTTGTCGAAGTCGCTGATATGGTACTACTATAGCATATAGCTGCCATACAAACTGGCCGATCGGCAGCAAGTGTTTGTATTGGCCACTTTTTCATTTGACAATATATCTTCACGAAATTCGGTAGAGATTATTGCCCAAGGCAATGCAGCTATATTGCAAGAAATTGTTCAGATTGGATTACTATAGCATATAGCTGCCATACAAACTGTCTGATGCTTGTATGGAAACTCTTTCAATTGACGATGTATCTTGAAGAAATTTGGTGGTGGTTATTTTCTTAAGTAACGAAGCTATCTCCGAAGAAATCGTTCATATCGTACCAATATAGCATATAGTTGCCATACAAACTGACCGCTCTTGAGCAATGTGGCCGTAATTAACATTATTTTTGTTTTTACTTTCGTCATTAAACCAAAATCTTTTATTTTTTATTATTGTTGTTGTTATTATTGCTCTTATTTCTACGAATTATTAAATAAAGTAAAATCCTTAACAAATAACACCGCTTCGCCAATAGTCCCACTGAAAAAGATTCGCAGAAATTGTTAATGAAGTTGCAACTGCCAATAACGCAAATAACTTTTATGTTTATTTAATATTTTTAACAACTTATTTTGCAATCATTTGTGTGCATCATTGCCGTGTTTATTAGCTTCGTTGCTCATTTTTTTGCATAGCTCAATAACACAATGCAGTGATGCAATCACCCAATAGCACAATTCGCAATTATAATAAAAATTACTTGCAATTCATGGCATTTGTACAACTTAGATAGTGTATTTTTTTCATAAAATTACAAAAAAAAAATATTTTTTAAATTGTGCAATATACAAAAAATTGATAGCTCATAAATAAAAATTATATAAAAATTAATAAAAATATAAAAAAATATATACAAATATATAAAAATATATAAAAAAATAAAAAAAAAATTAAATATATAAAAAAATAAAAAAATGACTTCCGTCACTTAAATGTTACATATTTGAAGGAAATATATACATAGATATGTTCAAATAGCTCATGCAACAACAGTCACCGTCAAAAAGTGAGGTGCAAAAACGCTGCAAAAATGGCAAAAAATGCAAAAACCCATGAAATGACAAACGTTTTGCAATTATTGCAATCACGCTACAACAATAGCAGCAATAGCAGCTGCAGTTTGCGACTATTCATGCATATACAAAGTATGTATATAATAGCCATACATATGTATATAAAATAAAAGTAAGCGTGTTGTATGCCAGCAGCAACACTAAACCGGTGAAGAAAATTAAAACGAAGGTCGTTCGAGCTGCAAAATTGATAGTCAATAGATGGTGTATGAAAAAACCAATGAATGAGCAGCAAAAATAAACCAACAAATACATAAAAGGAGTATTTATGCACAATAGTAAAAAAACAAAAAATAAAAAAGTGGCATCAAAAGTGAAAGATAAAGTAATGACAAATAAAAAAAATAAAAAAATAATAAAAATAAATAAATAAATGCTTAAATTTATGTGTATGTGTGTGCATTGTTAAAAAAAAACATATCGTTTATTTTTAAACATATTTCTTCATATTATTTGGAGGCGAATATTTTATAGCAAAGCAATATTCAACGGCGAAAAATGCAGAATTCGCAAACATAGACCGACTTTGCAAAGAAAAACGTTCCAATCAAACAAAATACATGCCTAACTGTGTTTGCAACTGCATGTGACATATGTACATATGTATATATCTGTGTGTGTGTGAATGCATGCGCTCATATCACGTCGAAAATACAGACATGCTGCTTAAACACGCGCTAGACCGTCAGCCTCTCACTGCTGCTGAATCAAAAGCAAGCCAAATAATCAGCGTTTGATCATATGCATGCATATGTATGTATAATTATGTTTCTATATATGTGTATGTATGTATATGTTATGCATGTCGCTGTGATCGCTTGAGACCGCCTAAGAGTCATCCGTATCTGCTGCATGCGGTGTCAAGGTGAAAAACCCGCTAGCAACAGCAAACAAAAATTGCATGAATTTGCAGCGAAAAAAAGATTGGCTGCAGTCATAGCCATTATACTAGACAGCGCAGTCAACGTGTCATACATATTTACATGTATGTATATATGTATATAGTGAGAAAACAAAATCCGCTAGCTAAGAAATATGTGACAAAAAAAAACAAAAACCACCAATGGCATAATCGCTCATCTACCATAAATGCTGCTGAAACAACGTGTAACGGTTATACGAGTAAATTTGTTTGTGCAGCTTGATTAGTTGAAGCAGTGGCGGCGGTAAGGTCGCATGTGTGGACTAATGGGGGTATGTGTTTAGGTAGGCTAACTAATTTTTAATTCAGCGGAAGTTAGAAGCTGCCAGGAAAAACGAAACGAATTTTTGAGGCGCGAAAAATTGGCTAGGCAAAATGCATTCAAAAAAATTCAAAAGAGCATAAGTAGATATTTGTCAAATTGTATTTTATGCATAAATTAATATTTCTATGAAAAATAGTCTAAAATATTATTTTTCTTAAAACTAAAAATTTTATTTTTAATTTTTATTCCAAAAATTGGCTTTCTTATATTCAAAATTATAATGTTAGTTTTTAATTTTTCATAATTTAAATTTCATATAATTTAAATAATTTCAAGCCTCATTAAAAATTAACACCATAATTATAGTTCATTTTTTTCTTACTTTTATAATTTCTGCTCATCGCCATTTAACGGCTTTGTTCAACATCACTTAAATACTTCAACATTTGTCTTTATTGTTTTGCTTTTCAATTTGTTTTTGTTTTTTTGTAGTGCATTTCGCAACAAGCCTTTTGCAAATTCTACGAATTCGCCTTTCTATTACACTTTCACCAAAATGCCAAAATGAAAATTTGCAGTTTGGCATAAATGAATGATTAAGTGTGGAGTGAGTAAGTGAGTGAGTGGTCGGTCGATCGGTTGGTTTTTTTAAATGGTTTTGTTGGCTCTAACAAGCGTAGTCGTAATGTTGCCGAAAGACACAAAGCAAATAATATGGGCATAGATATAATAGAAGCAAAAAAATATAAATTTTGAAGAGAAACAGAAAACCAAAAAAAAAAAAACACAGAAAAAAAATTAAAAAATTTAAATAACAAAAATTGAAAAAATAAAATTTTTTTCAAAATTTAAAATTTAATAGAAAATTAATAAAAAAATTTAAAAAATATATTTAAAAAAGTTTTAAATTTATATAAAAAATTAAAAATAAAAATTATTTCACAATTAAAAAATTAAATAAAAAAAGAAGAACTTTAAAATATATATAATTAAATAATATTAATTTAAAAATAAAACAAAAATATATTAAAAATAATAAAATAAAAAATAAAAAATGAAATTAAAAATTATTTCATAATTAAAAGTTTAATAAAAACTAAAAAATTAAGAAAAAAATTTAAAATGAAATTAAAAAAATAAGAAAAAATTAAAAATAAAATTAAATAATATTAATTTAAAAATAAAACAAAAATATATTAAAAATAATAAAATAAAAAATAAAAAATGAAATTAAAAATTATTTCATAATTAAAAGTTTAATAAAAACTAAAAAATTAAAAATAAAATTAAATAATATTAATTTAAAAATAAAACAAAAATCAAAAAATAATATTATTAAAATAACCAAAATGATTTAAAAGTTAAGTTGCGCCTTAAATTATAAAAAATAAAAATAGTAACTGTATAATAGTAATCTGTTTGTGTGTCTACCATATGTCGAATAGTTATAGCGTTTTATGTATTTCGTTTTTGTTTGTATTTGGTATCCCAAAATTGCTACTCAATTACACGCGCTTATTTTACTATTATTGCAAATTATTTATTTTCGTTTGATGCTGTCAATGAATCATGTGTTTTCACTACTATTTTCGATTACAAAACTTTTTAGGTAAAATAGATTTTTTTATTTGCTTTTTGGCATAATTTTTATTTTAATTTTCTTTATTGTACTGTTGCTATATATTGGTATTTAGGTATTAAGAGCAAGCGCTATAAAACGGTGTACCGATTTTTTACGCCAATTAGTTTGATTTTATTTTTATTTTTATTTTTTTTATTTTCGAATATTTTTTTTAAATTTTGTTTTCTAATTTAGTTTTTATTTTTAAACTCAGAAAAATGAAAAAAAAAAGAATTACGTTAAGGCTGAAGAGTTAATTATTCTTCCATAAATTATTTAGTAATATAAAAATGGCTATCAGTGGCGTTATTTTGGAGTTTATGCGATTATTTTACATTACTAAGCAAGCGAGTGTTCTTTTCGTCCTCTGGGTTAAACTAAAAGTATATGAAATTGCACTCATAAATACAGTGGCTCTTAAACCGTCTGCAAAATTAAGCGAGACGTAGTTAAAACACAATAATGCGGTTGATTGCAAACGAAAAGAATTACTCATGAACTGTTTAGTCTCGAAATAATGATTTATTTATGTGTGGGAAACCCAAAAAGCATTAAGAGCAGGTTGTTTTCAAAAGAGTAGAAGGAATAATGAAATAAAAATAAGTAATAGTAAAGTAATCTATTATATTATTTGATTGCTTTGAGCTACTCAATAACGGTATATAGCTCGAACGCAATTCACTCAATTGCAATCATTCCTTTAAGCAGCGATTTATCTGGCGCTTGGTTGATAATTGCTAAAGCAGCCGACTTTCGTTACTTTCCTTGTGCTGCTGTCGTAAAATATCGTATTTGTACTTTTGTTATTTTTGCTTGTAATTTCATAGGTTGAACTCATTAAATTTTGCTAATTGTTGCAAGTGAAACCGAAATTACCGACAAACAATGGATTTGGGATCGTGTGTTCCCATTAATTTTTTTTATGACTTTTCAATGACGCTTGTTAGTAGCACGCGTAACCGTTAAGTGATGCTGTAATAATTTGGTGATTGTTATTAATATTTTTTTTCTTCAAAATGCCTTTTTTATTTTTCTTTGCATTTTTTTTTTTTTGCAAATTAAATTTTTGTTCAAAGCTATGGCATCCACATCATTGCAATTTTTCATTTACTCATCTCATTTGATGTTTCTGCGCAATTTAGTTCAAAAGCTATCGGATTGAGCATTCCTCATACTTTTCCAGTTATATATCGATACATATTCATAGATACAATGATGCTTGTTGCCAATCAGTAATTAAGCGCAAGCTCGTGGCAAAAGTAATTTAGGTTATGCCGGCGTCAATGCGATACACTTCGCTGATGATTGGTAATGCTGATGCGCCGTATAACTTTACATATTAAATACTTGCGCAGATGCAACAAGCAACGAACAAAAACAACAAACAACAAACAACATATGTATAACAAGCAGAAGTGTGCAAAAACATAACATCAAACAAAACCAATACATGCATGAATAAATATTAATAACAATAAATGGCAAAACAGCTGTGAAGTGACATCGTCAAGTGAAGGCAGTTTGCGATATTTTGCAAGCATACACATGTATTTATATGAATTTATTTGTAGCAAACGGATGAGTGATGGTAAAATCGGTAATAAATGCATAAATATATATAAAACTAAATATGTATGTAGAGCCATTTAGCGACAGAAGTTACAGATATAGTATCCGTTGACGTCAGACAGCCAGCAATGGCAGAAACCATTTTGTGCTCATATATGTATATGTACATACATATAAATATATATGCACTTTATATGCCGAAAAAGCAAAAAATATCTACATATATATGTACGTTTGTAGATATAATTGTAGTTGTTGCGTTTTTGCGCTAGAGTTTCGCAGGAATTCTCTTGATTGAAGAGCTCACTGTCAAAGCGTCATTGAAGAGCATGCGTGGGAGAACTGGTAATTTGCAAGAGCGAAGTTTAGAAAGTAAAAAATGGGAAAAAACTCTTAAGATTGCAAAAAAAGTCAAAGGTAGTTTGAGAGGAAGCAAGAAAAAACAGAGAGTTAAGTAAAAAATTGTTGCAAATATGTGGAGAAGATAAACTGTAATAAATAGAATACTAAATATATATAATAATGAATAAACATTAATTTTCTGGATCGGTTTTAGGTAAAAAAATAAATTTCTATAAAATTATTGAAATTAATTATAAAAATATACATAAAAATAAGAAAGAAAATAAAAAATAATTGAACTAACATTTGAATTAATTTTTTTATATTATTTTGTGTTTCTGTTTTAAAATACCAATATCGAGATTAAAAATTAGATTTTCTTTTACGGGAAAAAAATATAAATTAATTTGAAATTAAAAAATTAAAAAAAAAATAAAATGTTAAAATAGATTTTTATTTCAAAATAAAATAAAAAAAATATTTTTTTTTATGGGTTAAACATTTTTCATTAAAAAATAATTGAATTAACATTAATTAACTTTTTTTATTTTATTTTGTGTTTTTGTTTTCAAATCGCAACATTGATATTAAAAATTAGATTTGTGCTTTCGGGATAAAAATAAAATTTTGAAATTGATATTAAAAAAGTATAAAAAAATAAAAATAAACATTAAAAATATTAATTATAACATAAAACAAAAAAATTTAATTTTTTGCGGCTTTGCAAATTACGCCTACAAAATATTCGAATTAACAATTGAATTAATTTTTTATGTTAATTTGTGTTTTTGCTTTCAAATCCCCACATTGGGATTAAAAATTAGATTTTCATTTACAAGAAAAAGATTAAAAATTTTAAATTTAATATAAAAAAAATAAAATATCTTTTAATTTTTGTGTTTAATTTTAAAATAAAATAATAAAATAAGAATATTTCACATTTTTTTAAATATAATTTTTAATTAAAAATTGTTTAATGTTAGTAAATTCGCAACCCTTTTCAAGCATAAAGACGCCCGAATCTAAAAGAGAATATTTTTTTCTGAGCAATAAGCAATATCAAAAATATTATAACACATATTATTGACTATTTTCATTTAAAAACAGCAATAACATATAGATAATATGTAAATTATTATTTTTTTTTTTGGTTAAAAAAAAATGTACTTTGAATCTAATGGCAGCACGCTCAATAATCTAAAGTTGAAAGCATTATGAAAAAAACTCTCTACAGAAGCAGCGTTTTTGCACAAGTTCATATTTTCGACTACCAAATATAAGTATATTTTGAAAAATATTAATTTTCAACAAATCATGATTTCTTGTGCTTCCTTTCAATTGTACCCACCCACAGTCCGCCGATTTTGCTTTAATTACGTTGACCAAACACTAAAATTTGCGACACATATGGTAGAAAAGCGCTGCTTCTTTGTCTTGCTGACAGCTAGTGACGCAGTTATGCGCGCAAATTGCCAACTATATACACACACCCACTCATAACAGCTGCTGTATACAGTATCTGTGAGTACGCCTTATAGCGTCATCACTACACCTAGTCGTACGTAGTACCTATGGCACCACCCACTCAACAGCACCAACTTGCACCGCACACTTCATGCCACACGCAACCGTTCGCACCACATGCTTGTGCCTTTGAGAGCTGTCTAAGAGCGTAAAAAGCTGGCTTTATGCCGCTATACTACAAATGTAAGCCGATACTTAAGTACCAATGAGTACACTCCTCATATATATATTTACATGTACTCGTCATAGTACACAAACGCATTCATTGAAGGGAGAAAGCAGCCTTGTCGGCGCTCTGACATGGTTTTTGCGCATACGCCATGGCGCACCGCGTGGTCGCTGACCATAAAAACAAAAGCGCAAAAAAAGCAAAAATAATGTAATAGTACAATAACAATGTTACAACTGTTGACTGAATATATGAATGAAAACGCACAACGGCACACGCACATAGCTAACACACTACAAATTTATGTGTGTGTATGTGTGCGCTGAAGAATTTTTGCTCCATACGGCACAATAATTTTACGATGTACATTGTAATACTCTGCTCTACTCGTTACTATGCGTACGTTGTTGAGGTGCAGAGGTGTATGCATGTATGTTTTTAAGTATATCTGCAACATGTTGCTTATTTGCAGCCATCAATGTCTGTCTGTGTATTTGAACTCTGTGTCCAAGCATGCGTATCTGCTTTTTATGCTTGTTTTACTTTTCTCTTACTTTTTTCTTCTGTTTTCCGCTGCTTTATTATATGCACATAATGACGCTTTTTCGCAACCATATGTTAGCTTTTCACATCATCGCTGAAATTAAATTTTGACGACTTTGTGTGGACGAATCTGCGTAAACAGAAAATATTACCGCAAACAATGATTCCTTTTGATTATTTGCTTGGGATACTTCGGTTTTCTGATTTTTGCTTACAGTAGTGCGCGCATATGTTCCTCAAGTTTTGTGCCACTAATGTCTTTGGCGACATTTTTCATGCGTGTTTACAAGCTTTAAAAAGTTTTTGCGACAAAAAAAATATCCTTTTTGCTTTCGTTTGAAAAATATGTAGATAACTTTTTCCTATACCCAGCGTACGAGTTAGTCATCAAATGAATTCATTAGCCGGCTCGCAGATGTTTATTTAGATTAGTGAAATTGCAATAAAAATCCGATAAATATTAGCTTATATATTTGCGGAATTTTCGAGAACACTGAAGTAGCTTTCTGTTTTTTAGTATTTTAGTAATTTCAAAACACAAAATTTATGCGGTTTTCAAACGTTGGCGGAGCATATTCTGATAATTATTATTTTTGCGTTTGTAATCTGAATTATTAACATTCTAGTGAGAGTTGACTATAAAAAAAATATTTTCAATATTGAAATATTTTCGAGTAAGGTAATACATCGGTATTTCAAAAACCTTTATCCGAAGAATACGCAGCTCTTAAAAAAAGCAATTTTGTAGTAGAATACGCAGCGAGAATATGAATTTCCAAATTTTGCTGTTTGTAGGAGTCATTCAGAAAGTCTTCACTTATCTGAACTTTCTAAGCTTAACTTTCGAAAGATGTTTTTAGCGAGCATTGATATTGTACAACAATTTAGATCAGAGACCTTAAAAATATAAATCTTTATGTCGAAAGATATTTTTAACGCGCATAAAAATGTAGATCTATTCCAGTCAGAGGCCTTATAAAACGACTCAAAACACTAAAAAGCTTTCGAAGCTTTTTAAAGAGCTTTTATAGATTTCATAGATCACTGAAGCAAATGCACTCTTCATAAAGTTTTCAGAGCTTTTGAAAAAGCTTTTTTGGATTCCTTCATAATTATAATCAAACAAATAAATGTATTTAAGCCAGTGGCCTTATGCAACTTCTTATACTTTGAGAATTTTTTGCTGCTCAAAAACAATAGCAAACTTTTATAAAGCTTTCAGAGCTTTTAAAAGCACTTTTGTAGAATGTTTCAAATATCACTAAAACATTTAAAGCTTTCAGAGCTTTTTTAGATCCTTAAATAATCATAACCCAACTTCTGTCTAAAGTACAGTACTATTTTATTATTATGAAAGTGAAAATAATATAGCTCAATTAAATCTAACCATTTATAGAATATCTGTATATTAAAATAAGGAACTGCTTTCACTTAAAATTCAATTTTTTGCTTTTTCCATAGCGAAATTTCTATCATTCGCCGTAGCTCCCAGTCAAAGTTTATAGAAGTATATACATTCCAGTATATTTATACAAAATATACCACATAGTTAGAATTTTCATTCATGCACTTAGTATAATCTTCATTTCTATTTTTGTGCCCTCCAAAATTATTACATGAGCTCACACTCTACAAACAACTTCCTGTCAAATACTTAAGATTTGATTTCCGCAAACTTTCCATCACAATTTTACAAACAAAATTATAAGTTGTTTCATCTTATCTTTAAAGTGACAAACAGACAGTAAGTAATTCAAGCTGCTGCTATTTGTTATCTACTGTTTTTTTCATTTCTAAGAAAGTACAAAATATTTGCACAAAACAACGCGGGAAGTACACCGCATTACTCCACCATGTAACTACTTATATTATATACAAGTATATACATACGTACAAACATATATATGTATAAGTACTGAAATTTCACTATCATATTCCGCGACTGCTTATCACCACTGTTAGTCTGTGATATGAAATTATTTTGAGAATCACTAGTTAATGGTCTATAGCGAAAACAGGAAGTACGTTTTTTATATCTTCGATACTGTTTAATTAAATACGTCATAAATTCGGAAGTTCCAATAAAAGTATAGACATTTGTATATGAAAGTTGTTTTTGTGTTCTATATAAATATATAAAAATATTTTTATATACATACATACTATATGATCTCATATTTGATATGGCACACCTGGCCAGTGATTTCTGAACTAGCGAAGTACGTTAACAGCGAACTGAAAACAATTATTTATGGAAAATTTAGGTTTTCTAAGAATTTGTTTTCTATCAAAAAATTTGAGGACTCAAGTTATCATATCTTAAAGTGCGGAACATAAAAACAAGCATAAATAATACAAAGATATCTGTAATACGAAAGATCAGGGCTTTGTAGAGCATGTTTTCATGATAAGTACTTTATATTCTACCTAAAACAATTTCGGCCGAAACAGCTGTTCAAAGCTTACCGGCGTAACTGGCACATTCGGGTAGCTTTTGTATATATTCTTACCTAAAATCTATGTTTATACAAACGCTGGCTTAAACAAAGCTCAATGTAGCATGGCACAGGCAAAAGTATATTTGTCGGAACATTCATAAGTACATATCGTCACCTAAAATGCAAAATAACGTAACAACGTTTTCGAAAATTTACAGTGGCGTGAATGAAACACAAAATAAAATGGAACAAGAGTAAAAAAAATTTTAATATTGGCTAAAACTGGTTCATATATGCGCGCAGAACCTGAAAATGTTGGACATATGTAATACATATTATGTAAATAATTTGAAGTAGTGAATCGTAATCAATAAGATACTGAATTTCGAATTTCTTGATGATACGTTATTTTGCATTTTAGGTGACTATATATAGATCTCATGTTTATGTAATATTAGTATAATATAAAATATAAAACTCCAATACACTGGACACAACTGTACCACTACTTCTTGAGCTATTTGTCTGCGCATAATATTTGCTTTGTGGTTTTGTTATTCAAAAAATGGGCCTGAATGAAACACATTTTGATACCACATATATGTACATATGTATATATTTTTATTTGAACAACTGCAGAGTTATAAAATCTAAAAACGCTATGTTATATTGTAGGCTATGTAAGTGACGTAAATTGCTCAAAATAATCCACTTTATATTGAATATACATACATTGTATAATGATAGACGACAGCTCTGATAGTAGAACATAGAACATATGTATGTATGTTTCAAATTTTTTTGAAAGGAGTGTGTCTTAAATTTCGGTTAATGACTATAATACGTGGAAATTAGTTTCTAGTTCCAATTGATGGATACAAGATTTTGATTTGATCATGCTCCTGACAAAGTTTTGAAACTGATCTGGCGACTTCTACTAAACGGGTTGATCGATATCGGCTTATTTTGGCTAATTTTGGAATACCTAGATCTACGGGGCTGCATGTTTTCGTGGTCTAGTATTGAGAACACGGAAGAAAATGGTTTAGCTTGGTTTATGGTATTATTCCTTTTTATTTTATTAAAAAACGATTTATGGTTAACTGCTTTTCATAAACAATACTTCTTTAGACCTTTGTGTATTGAAGAGACGTGGTTTTTAGGCGTAATACTAATAATGCCAGTTTAAAAATCTCTCTTCAAAAGTACCGAACATCAATTTCGACTTTGTAAGGCATGTAAGCTGTATAAAATGTCTCAAACTGTGTTCTTCGCAAGCGATCTTATGTTTCAAGTGTTTTTTATGATTAACCTATGAGGCTTATTTAAAATTATAAGAAACCTAAGGACAGAAAGTCACCTTTCGATTTCCAGCGGCATTGTAATTATTGTTCCCAATTTACATCTGACGATTAGCTGTTCAAATTGTAGACGAAAACATCTATGGCGACAATTGCGTCTGCAGCTTTCTATGAATATATTATTGCATATATTTTCTTATTTCTATAATAACAAATAATCATTCGAAAGCGTAATGCATATATTGCATTACCATTTCATCGGCGAGAAATGCAAAAAGTCACGAACTTACTACCACGCTAGAATTCTTCGAACAAATGTGCCGTGAAAATAGAAATTTAGCGCATTAAAATACAATTTAAATTAGAATTTATTACTGTCTATGTATATAATATATACATATATGTATGTAAATATATTTTTTTTTTGTATTTGTGAACTTGTTGCTTCATAGCTCCCATTGTGTACCACATCTATGTGTATAATTCACTTGAAAACTTGCGAAAATCTCCATATAACTGTTTCACATGAAAAGGGCGTGCATGCTCGCCAATTTTCTCCAGACAACACGTTTCCAAACGCCAATTTGAAATCAAGTTTTTTATCCACATTTATCCACAGACATTTCAAGTAAGCAACTAGACCGGGAAGCAATAACCAGATATTATATAATCCAATTGACAAATGGCGTAATTTTAATCAGATTTGTTTCAAGTAGATCTCAATGCAGTCAGCGCTCAACGAACTGGTTTCTCACTGCTTATCTCAAAACCAATTAGACATATTTAAACACTTGTAGGTATATTGGTATTTGGTCAGCCCACAAAGGTGCACAATTATAAATGCATTTAATTTTTTATTTTATAAACGAGATTTAGTATCCCGTTAAGGCAGTAATTTCGAAAATGTTTCTAATACAAAATGACACTTATTTGCATATAGGCAAATTGAGTTGTTTGTGGCTGATTGAAAAGAAAGGGAGAGTGATGCGAATTTAGACTAAAAGCAGTTTCTGAATTAAATATTTAATGTATTTGGTATGAGGTAATATGACAATAGACTTATTCTCTTTTTTTAGTTCAGAGCAACTTGAAATTAATATCACAGATACAGGCATAGTAGTGCTGTGAGCCACATAAATACTATTTTTCTATTAAATGAGAACTTATGAAATAAATTGCCGCAAATATTTGCACAAGTTGTATGTAAATCTATTCGTGTTTTAGCTACGATATTTTCACATGAATATTAAAAAAGTAGCAATATTTAATAGCAAGTACTTTGTCAGCCCAGCAAATAAATAGCAAAATCGTGAGTAGCAACAGCGCCACCACCATATATATGTACATATGTACAGACATAATACATATATAGTAAATAATTGCTAAACTAATACTACCAAATATACTATATAGTAAATAATTACTAAATTACAATATGTTAGCGGATATTAAAAATGAAATTTTCGAAACAAAAAAACCTCGACAGAAACACTACGAAAACGTAAAAAACATGGTAACAATATAAAGTAATATAGAAAAGTACTGAAAATCATGTGCCTCTCTATAATCCAATATTAAGTTATTCTAATCTCTAATTCCATTTTCCCATCAGCTGAAAATGCAGCGCTGTTTAGGTTGCAGTCGCAATCACCATGCAGAGTATTATAAATAAATATGTTTGTGGCCTATAAGGTTATCGTTGCGTTCAAAAAATAATGAAAATGTGTACATCTGCCGTTCCATAAGTTATTTCTAGCAGTAACCTTCAGCAGGTTATTGAGCCGTGTTTAAGTTGTTTGATTTACTATATTTAAAGATTGTGGCAGACTATTTAAAAACAAAAGTTGATTGGTTTTAAGAACTTTTTTGAAATGAAAAAACAACTTTTATTTCGACATTTTAAGACACAGCTGCGATGAAGATAAATAATTGTAACATATTTAGAAGTACAAAAAAAAAAAAAAAAAAACAAAATAAAAAAATGTTTATTTTTAAAAAAAAATATCTAAGAATAAGATTGTACCTTATACGAAGACTTGATAGGTGGCAGAATATATGTGACAGAGGTCAGATAAAAAAAACATGTTCATTCTGTTTACGTGAATGCTTAGAAAATTTTTAGGATGAAAGTTTTAAGTCAACGTTCTAGAATAAGATAAGACGAACGAATCTGATAGAAATTCTGACAGAAGTTCTATCGACAAAAAGAATATCAGATTCAAGTGGTCTATTGTACTTCTTGTATCGAAGTGTTTAAGTTAACGTTTAGAATAAAATTTGCCATGTACGAAGAGTTGATAGATGACAGAATGAAGCTGACAGGAGTTGTATTGATAAAGAAAAAATCAGCGGGTATCTACCGCCTAAACTTGTATGTATGTCCATTACAATGAGCAGCAGAGGAGGAAATCTGGCACTTCCTAGTCTTTATACTACCAGGTGCTAATTTATCACTTTATATTATTTCAGAAGTGGTTCTAATTAATTTTAACTCACTCGTGCATATAGGAAATATTAAACTAAACTTCCGCTTCATGAGCTACACAACGTAGTTTTTCTCTTGCTTAATAGAGAAGTGATAATTTACTGCAAATAAAAGTAGTCCCACCAAATTGATTATTGCTTTTATAAATATTGCCAGCACATAATTTTTTCATTAAGAATTATGGACAAGTGCAATTAATTGCAACAAAGTATTTTGCATATGATTGTTTTTTATAAAATAAATCACGTGTATACAATTTTTGCGCTCACTAACACAATATTGAGCATACTCTTGCGTTGTTGTTGGCTGTTGACAACTTGTTATTATCCGTCTCTTAGCGGTAGCAGCAACAGGCTGTCTACTACTGCTCACACCACTTGCTCGTGCTCCTGCTGCCGTCACTTCGGCTGACAGTGTTGTGCTTTGACTATTTGACAGCTTTGGCGCTTGGCAACAGTTAGTCGATTTGCTTGAAATTGGTAATACCAAAGCAACGGTCAATGGTTGTCACTATACTATACGCTGCTATAATGTGTTGCTCAACTTATTCTATTTGAAATTGCTTCACTACATTTTTGTGCATAAATTAAATGCTTTACGAGTAATGCTGCGCGCCGCACAATTATCAATATTTGTTGCTTTGATACTTGTCTGCTGGTGGCGTGTGGTTTTCAAGATTCAACTTTCTTATTTTACTTCATCTAGTTCTTTAATTTTTTTATAAGGCATTAACTGGTTTTTTATGTTATTTTTATATGTACTTATCTGCTTTGTTTTCAACATTTTCGCTTTCAACTTGTTTGCTATAGTTTATTTAGTGAATTTATATCCCGAAACTCGAAATTTCTAAAACTTGTTTGTTATTAATTCAAATGTGCTGGAGACATGTTTTTTGGCTGAGGAAACTAGTCGTCAAAATGTTGACTTTTTATTGTCTCGTATATTCATGTTATATTTGTATGTTTTTTTTTTGGTGGTTTTTAATTTTTTGATTGTGCAACATAATAAATTTCACTACTTGAAAATTGGCACAGAACTATTGATTGTATTTCCAGTTTGCCGATTGGCATTAAGGTGGAAGTGAAAGACAACCAATTTTATTATTTATATAACTTACGCTCATAAAAATTGCAGGTAAATAAATTTTGAAGGCAACTTACCTGAAATGAAAAGAAGAAAATATAATAATTATTAGTCAATTTTCAAAAATTATTTTTTTTTAATATTTAAATAAGTAAATCTTCAAATAATAAAAATTCCTTAAACATTTCTACCATATATTATATTTATACATATTTTTATTATTATATTTTTCTAGTCTAACTTTTATTTGCGCTTTAACTTTACCCTGTTAATATTTTTTCTATCTATGAAACTCAAAAGCAGTCTTTCTACGAATTTTGTTATCAACAGACACCACAACTGACAGCTAGCTTTAAGCTAAGCGTTGATAGAATATCTGTGTTAGTATTTCAAGCAATAAATTGTACAACCAATAATGAAAGTTATCATATTTCAGTGGCATATCAAACCCTCAACTTATTGTTAACTTAACCAGCAGCTTAACCGGCGGTTAAGTTTTGGTACATATTTCGCATGGCAAACACAATTTGATACTCATATTATCACATATTAAATTATTTCCGAAATATTCTTTTAAACTAACCAACACTTTAACCGTCAGTTAACTTTTTATACATGAAGTAAAGTGTTCAAAGTTATGAGTTTCCATAGTAAATGCAAAATAGTACTTGTATTGCCATCGTTAACTTAACCGGCACCTTAACCGTCGGTTAAGCTTTACTACACAATGTATACAGGCATTAAAAATACAAGTTATTATGGCAACTCACTCAGTTAGTGATTAATATTCCCATATGTCAATGGCAATTCAAACCTGAAACTTATTGTTAATTTAACCAGCACTTTTACCGCCGGTTAAGTTTTGCTACATATTTTTCATGACAAACACAAACTAACACTCATTATTTTTTACATTTTTTATTGCTGAAACATAGTGTTAACTTAACCAGCACCCTAACCGCCGGTTAAGTTTAGTTAATTTGTCTTATACAGTTGTCAAAAATACGAGTTCCCTTAGCTAATACCTGCTAATATTTATATTATTATTATTATTGTTGTGCATTTAATGACTTCTTTTAGTTTTAACACCACTCACACTCGCACAGCTGCATTTATTGACACTTCGTCTGCTTTAGGATTACAAACAAGTGTCAGCTTTGTCAATTGCCTTTCCTAAGTGTCCATTCTTACACCTAACGGTTTGTAATGTTTACATTCATTCTAACGGTGAATGAGTCATAAATTTCGCACTTTATGTTGTTAAAACACTAACGCCGACCTGCAATAATGTCTGTAATACCAACAATGGGCTGTCAAAACCCAAAGTTGTCTACAAATATATACATATACATAAATCAAAGTAGTGTGCCCACGCAGACATGACACTTAGGTCTATTTACAAAAAAGCTCACACATGACACTTTACATATAAACACATACTTATACTTATACTTATACATACATACATGTGGTAATTATGGCAAATGCATTAGAAATAATAACAATTAGTACAGTGTAATACATATTGCCGAAATAAATTAAAAAAATAGCAGTTAGATTATCAAATTGAAAATTCGAAATTTCTGTTTCATGTATTTGTTAAAAAAAAAATTCAAAGCTTTATTAAAAAAAAATATTTAATGTTTTTGTTTTTAAACAAAATTTGTGTACTCGATATGCAATTGAAAACCTTACATTAAAGATGCTTTGCATTTATTAATAACCTGTTTTTATAATTCAACTGAAACTTTGCATTTTAAGTTGAAAATCGTTATAAGAAAATAGCCGTAATTTACGAGTATATTAACTTTATTAGTCTTACTTGTATGTATGTACGTAGCAGAACTCGTTGGATTACAAATCCAAATTAATTCAGAAAACAGTACAAACAATTGTCAGAGGACTCAGTAGTAATTTTAAAAAATTCCTTATAAATATGATCATCTAATCTAATCATCTCTAAAGCCTGTTAAGTAGCAAAGAGACTAGTTTGAGAGAGGCAGCATTAAAGTAAAGTGTTTGACTTGTAAAACTTGATTTGTATGATCAAACGTTAAAACTTAAATAAGATTCTTTAGATCCTTACCGCTGGTGGGGGGAAAACAAAAACCTTGTTCAAGCTGAGAAATATTTCATTCTTATTTAATATTTGTAAAGAATATAAACATGTCTAAATACAGGTGTATTGGTACATTCCGCCTTTTTGAAACAATGAACATGTTCAATTTTGAACATAAAGAGACTGTATATATGTATATTTTAGGTTAATTTTTTAACTAAAGAAAAGTTTTTTATTAATGATTTTACTTTTTTTTAAGAAAATTTTTTTTCTTAACGAAAATATATTTTTTTTTTGGTTTTTTCTTAACGAAAAAATATTTTTTTTCTTAGCGAAACTTATTCATATAAAAAATATTTTTTTTCTTAACAAAATATATTTTTTTGTCTTACGAGAAAGTATTTCTTCATAATGAAAAAATATTTTTCATTTATATACAAAGTTGTATAATTTCTAAATGACTAATTCAGGTCCTTAAATAAATATTTCAAACTTTCTGCTTCGCTAGACTTATTTTCTCCACTTTCTGCTCTCCTCTGTTGCGCTCCTCTTTTCATACGCATTACTTAGTCCCAATACGTGACTCATTTCCTTCCTATAACGCTTTCGTTTTCAATTCTCAACTAATTTATGAGAAAGTATAAACCGAGACATAGGCACCTTTGCATCTTTTAATAAAACGCATATTAACCCTGTCTCTATTTTCTATGAAATCAAGTATTTCTAGTCTGTATGCCATACAATTTCTTGTCATACTCAGAATAGCATACATATATTACCTTGCAACGAAGTTTGTAACAGCCAGAAGAAAACGTTGGAGACTATATAAGAACTTGTATCAATAAACAGTTGAGTCGGTTTAGTCATATGCGTTTGAATATCCTTCTATCCGTTATTATATATGCGAACAAGTCCTTCTGTTTTTGAGTTATCGATCTGAAATTACGCTTTGGTGCTTTTCTCTTAAAGAAGCTGCTTATTTGTCAGAACCGCTGATAGCGGGTAACTATAGCATATAGCCACCATACAAACTGAACGATCGGAGTAAAGTGATTGTATGGAAAGCTTTTTCGTTTGATAATATATCTTCAAGAAATTTGGCGTTGGTTGTTACCTAAAGAAGTGGTGTAATCTCCAAAGAAATTGTACAGATCGGTTCACTATAGCATATAGCTGTCATATAGACTGAACCACCGAAATCAAGTGCTTGTGTGGTAAACTTGTTTATTTGAGAAGAGATCTTCACCAATTTTGGTGTGTGGTAGTGCCCAAGGTAATGGCGTAATCATCAAAGAAATTGTGCAGATCGGTGCACTATACCATATATATAGCTGCCATACAAACCTCAATCGGTATCAAGTGCTTGTATGGAATATTTTGTATTTGTGAAGTGCCATATAGTTTCGGTTCTTGTTTAAACTAAAAATTTTGTGTCTGCTACTTTCAGGATAAGCTAAGTTGCAAACATTTCCGTTCTACTACAGTATTGGCCATATAAATACGTACATGCAATTTTCATGCAGTACAATATATATTTTTCCTATATTTTGACATCATAATTTACGTTTAATTTTTGCAGTAATCACTTGATTTATGCCTTTTGAAAAGTTTTACATTTATAAACGTTGTAAAACAACAATAAAAATAATTTCTATTGCATTTATGCATATAAAATACTACTATACATACTATAAGTACGCTAAGTATGCCTTTGTTGAAATTTACTTGATAATTAGAAGTGAGCGTTCATCATTAAACTACAACTATTGCATGTGCTAACTGTGTGTCAGTCAAGTAAATGAAAAATTTATTAGCCATGTGCTTGTGAGTTATTAAAACACTGTCGCTTCTGCTGATAGTTGTTTGTTGTTGAATGCAAAGGGTTGTGATTTCCACTTGCGCCACATTTATTTCTACATTATTTGTGTATTTTTTTACAATTTTGTTTTAGCACAGTTTAATAGTAATATTTTTAGATTGTTTCCCAGAAACGTACATCAAGCGCAACGATAAGATGCCACTATATTATTGATAAGTAAGCTTGTAATGTGGAAATATTATTATTATTTAAGTGTGTATGTGTGCAATAAGCTGTGTGAATAGTTTAATTCATTGGAATTACTAAGGAATATAGTGGTTTCACATATACATTTATAAGTTGATGTTGTGTGTCAGTTAAATATGGCAACTCTAGCACTAAATATGTATGACTTGCAGCTAGTGAACGAAAGAGGCGTGGAGATAGGGGTAATTCCAAGCGAATCCGCAATTCTGCGTTCTCAGGGGGATTTGCAACATTTTTGATAGATTTTTTTTAGCTTGCAATTTTGCTCTTCAAATATTTGCAACATTTGTTAAAACGCTGAATAATTTATTAATTTTTTTTCAAAAATTTTGCTGTTGGAAATATAAAAATAAATATTATTAAATATAAATGCATTCTTTCACGCGATGCCAACTTTGTTATTGTTGTTTTTCGTGGTTGCTGACTTTGCAAAAGTAAAAAATGACAAGGTTAGACCATCACCATCGCCATCACCATTACCAACGCCATCGTCGTCACCAGCAGCGCCACCAAACAGCCGTCTGACTAGCTTACTCACTGGCATGCCGACTGGCTTTGGTTTGATGGTCTGCTGCGCTGTTGTCTATTGTTTCACCTTGCAAGGTTGCGAAAAGAATGCGTACATGTGTTTGTGTGCATGTATTACATATACTTAAATATACATATATAATTTAGCATAAAAAGTTAATTTAAAATATATATAATTAAATGTAACAACAAAACACCCGCAACTTTAAGCATAAACAATTTGTTTTGCTCCCTTTTTCACACATTTTTCGTTAGCATTCTATAGCAATTTGCAGTCGTCATGCTTCACTAGGCAGTTGCTTTAAATTTCAGTGGAAAGATAAATAAAAAATTAAATATAAATAAATAAATAAGCACTTTTTATGGTGTATAATAAAACTGGCGACTAAACACTGGATTAAGCGCACTTGTTGTTGTTGTTGTTGTTAAAGAGTAACAGTTACATAAATATTTTAGCGATGACGCTTAGAAATTTATTTGACCTACAAAAACACAAGGTTTATATGGTTGTTGCTTGTAAATATGTGGTTTGGCTTTTCAACATGCACTTGAGGCGCATGCGAGAACGAATTTTTTCTTGGGGTTTTCTGCTTGAACAAGAAAAAATATTAACTTCAACTACACCAAAGCTATAATTCCCTTTTCAAGTGCATTTCTTATAGCATTAAATAAAAAAAAAATAAATAAAAAGTTCTTGATATTGATCGGCCAGTTTGTATGACAGCTATATGCTAAAGTACACCGATCTGAGCAGTTTCTTCTAAGATAATAGCCTTGCCTTGAACAATAATCTGTGTCAAATTTTGTGTAGATATCTTGTCAAATAAAAAAGTTTTCCATACAAGAGCTCGTTTTGGACCGGTCAGTTTGTATGGCAGCTATATGCTATGGTGGTTCGATATCAGCGATATCGCCAAATGAGCAGCTGATTAAGGACAGAAGGATATGTGCAAAATTTCAGTTCGATATCTCATAATCTGAAGAATATACAGGAAGACTGACGGTCGAACATGGCTGAATCGTCTCAGCTCCTCTAGTTGATCGCATATAGAAGTATAGTATATACTATACAGGATCTCTGACATTTCTTTCTGGCTATTAAAAACCCGTTGGAAACTTAATATTACCATATTCGATTTATTTGTGAACCATTTGGAAACCATTTGAACCATTTTTGGACAATCATTCTGACCGGTCTGAAGACAAGTCGAGTTTTATTGAAAAACGTTAAACTGAAGTTTAACAAAGATTCTTTTTATTCGTATAGTTGCTGAACCGAAGTTTATTATAAACAAATATAAATTTGCATACCTTTTCCTTTAGCACCTCACTTCGGCAGCTTATTAAAGACAATCCTAACAACGCAGTTGTTGTAAATAAAGCAAAAACTACTTTCTATAAGCTTTCTATTTCGGTTTCTATGACGAATTTCAAAGCATGTTCATTCATCAATTAGATTATGATTGTTTTGACAAACTGCATGCTATTTTTAAACGCCTATTTGCCCAAGAAACCTTATAGGGCATACAAAATTATAGATAGGCGGTAAATTCCAAGAAGAAGGCGTTTAATCAACAAGCTAAAAATACTAGGCAATCTTTATTGATTATAAATTGTGAGAATTGAATATACACAAATAGAAATGAATTAGTGAGCGCATAATTTATCAAAAATTTAATACCACTAGGGCTCGCTCTGAATGCTTGCTACAAAACAGAAACAAAAACTAAAGTAAAAAGGTTGGTTAAGGCTTATCTGCTTTCAAATATTTTAGTTCATTTGTATTTGTGCACAACTTTCCACAACAACGCCACTTTCGCGCGAAATCTTGCCTATATTTAGCACCTATTCCCTTCCGGCTACCTTAACCCATTTTCAGGGCGACAATCAACATTCTTAGTAATTGTGCTGATTTTTTGCCATTTAATGCTAATAAATCTGCTAATTGCTGACTAACTTTTACGCATTAGACCTGCCGCATCATGCAGTCAACAAAGCGATTAAGTTGATAGTAGCAACACAGCAACAAAAAAAAAATACTTAAAGCGTATTGTAGCAGTGAGAAAATGTGCGCAACTACAAGTCATAGGCAGAGCAGACGCCAAGCTCTATTAACGCTCATGAACAAATATGGTATCTATGTACTTAAATACAGCAAATATGCATGTATTTATATATATTTTATGTGTGGGTATATAATTGTGTTAAAAAGAAATAGAATATGCATGCACTGCCGTCCATAAGGGGGATATACATATGTATAAAGAAAAATGCAGTTATCATGAGCGAGCGCAGCAGTGACTCAAGTAGCAAATTCGACTCCATAATAAAAATTCAAAAATTCGTCTCTATTAGAAATAATCTGTCAGCTGATGTGTACTAGTACACTACACATTTCATTAAGCTGTGCAACACGTGCTGGTTATACACATATCATCTCCATACAATAACCTAAAAACAAATATGCGCACAACTGTATGCGAACCCGTTATGATGACAAGCCTTTCAACGCAAATAGCGTTTAGCAAATAATAACAATCTTTTGATAACTGACAAACATGGTAATGCGCCTACATGAATACAAAAGCCCCGGCTTTTCTTTGCGCTCATATACTTGCTTACATATATATGTAACTAGTCATGACTGAGCAATTTTTCTCGCAAAAAAGCTAACCTAGTTAAACGAAGATATTCACTACATTTTCGTAAAGAGTACACACAATAGGTCTTTATACATATGTATGTACAGTATGCCATAGTACCATATGTGTGCACAGCTGTAGAAAAGTGCCAATTTATGTGTATTAGTACCTTGAAATTGTAACAGTTAAAGATTCAAAGCTTTAACTAGTATTTTGTGGACTTGTCACATCTTGAACTCTGTTCGATTTTTATAACAAAGAATGCGCTTGCACAGCTTGAGTTAACTAAGCGCATCAAAATTGTTTAAAAAATACAATTTTTATAGTTAATTTAAATAAACTGGCAAAAACTTGTTTTAACTAGTTTTTGTGAATTAGTTCGTAACTAGTTACTTTTGGTTGAGTTATTTTTACTACTTATTTTAATGTAGAAATACCAAATTTATGTATAAAGAACAAATATAAAAAAAATTGTACTAGTTTCAAGCTAGCTAATTTTGGTTGAGTTATTTTTACTCTTTATTTTGCTGTTGAAATACTAAATTTATATATAAATTACAAATATAACTACTACTGCCAATAAATCTTAGTACTAGTCATAAACTAGTTATTTTTGGTTGAGTTCTGTTTTAGTCCCAAACTAGCTATTTTTGGTTGAGTTATTTTTATTCCTTCATGTATTTTAAAGTAACAAAATTCGGTATAAAGAACAAAAATAAGTAACTCTGCAAAAAATATTTTAGAACTAGTCCTCAACTAGTTATTTCTGGTTGAGTTAATTTTATTTCCTATTTTTATTTTAAAATAACCAATTTCTGTTTAAAAAACAAAAATACCTACTTCTGTCATTAAATTTTAGAACTAGTCTCCAACTAGTTATTTTCAGTCCAATTATTAAAACTATTTTTTTTTACTACATGTACGAAATTAATCACTTATTTGTTATAAAATTTGTTTCACCTTCCCAAAGTCTAGTTTTGAAAGTAGTACACATTGCTTGCATAATAACTTACACTTGGTTATAAATGCATTGCATCGAACTACATGCACTAAATATGAGAATGAGCGCAACACAAGATCGAAACTATTTCTTTTGTTCCGCATGCAACATTTCTGCAACAAAGTGCAACTGGTAACCGGTTATACGTCGTGGGGTGGGTGAGTGCATTGAAGCATATTCATTTAATCATGTGTAGTGTAAAAGAAAATAAAAAGTGTAGTGCAAACTTTTACTTATAAAAATACATTTATGTATTACCATAATTTGTAATACATAAAAGCAAACTGTTAGAAATATGTTTAATGTTAACTGCTGTAAAACCCAGCAAACAATTTTGTTGAGGGTGTAGCTGGTTGCAGTTGAGGGCTTAAAATTTCAAATGCAGTTTTTAGATATTTTAAATATATAATTATAAGGAACTTTAATATTAATTAGGAAATTTTAATATTTTAATATTTTTTGTTTTTTTTTTAGTTTTTCTTAGTCGAATCTAAAAAAATAGTTAATGATTAAAAAAAAATGATGTAAACTGTTTAATAAGTTTTTATTCTTTTATTTATCTATCTTGTACTTTTTTTAATTTTTGCTGACTGCACCTTGGCATTTGTATATTAAAATACTTGTACTTGTGAAAACGCCTGCTTTAGGACGCCTGGGGCGTATACGTTACATTGTTATGGCTTCTTTTGCAAATATTTCCTATATTAGTTTCAGTTGCTTGCATGCTAACCAACGGCAACGGCGTTTCTGCTGCTTTCGCGCTACAGTTATTAGCTTTACTAGCTGCTTATTATAATTTTCGCTTATATTGTGTTGGTAATTTTCG
Organism: Bactrocera neohumeralis; assembly: GCF_024586455.1. Taxonomy (NCBI): domain Eukaryota; kingdom Metazoa; phylum Arthropoda; class Insecta; order Diptera; family Tephritidae; genus Bactrocera; species Bactrocera neohumeralis. The sequence goes on along the minus strand of NC_065923.1, from coordinate 78,005,649 downwards.
AAAAATTGCTGTTTAATTGGCGCCATGAGCCTAACACCAAGCCATTGCTAAAAATATATCAACGTTGGTTCATGTGTGCGCATACATAATGTATATGTATATATGCATATGTGTATGTGGTAGTATTTAGTTGTAATTAAGCAAATAGCTGAAATGATATTTTGGCTGAGTTAATTACATTTGAGCAACTTTACACATGCATACATATGAGTATATAAGTATACTTAAATTGTATTTAGGCATTTTAGGCTTAATTTATTTTTAATTTTTTTAAGTCAAATTAATTTTTTTTGTATTACTGTTATCACAACAAAACTTTTTTTGTTTTGTTTTTTTTTTATCTCTTCTCTTATTTTTTGCTTCTGCTTCTTAAAGTTCCTATACTTTATATTGAATACTATTATTACCAGGAACCTTAAAAATTAAAACTTCCAATTAGTCTCACAGCTTAACGGCCAACCAACACACCTACCACTTATCAATTAAGGTCTACAGCACCCTTATCAGCTTAAAAATTTTAATTATAAAACATCAGATAAGATTTAAGAATTTAATTTAATTGTTATATTTTGCTTATCATTTTTAACTATTTATTGTGATTTAATTTTCAGCAGCATTTTATGCAATATCTCAGAAACCTACAGTACAGTTGAAGGTTTATATGTATAAAATGTATATGCGATTTCATTCAGAATCGATTAAGTAACTTTGTGTTGAAGAAAATAAATTAAAGCAAAATCAAAATATACAATTTATGTATGTGCATATGCCTGTAATGTCAACTATGATAAGTGCTTGGCAGAAGAAATGCTGATAAGCGCCTACTCTTCAGTATTTTTAGCACATTTACATACATATACTATAGTATATATTGTTATATATATGTGTAAACATGTTATCAGAAGTACTTCAGGTCTATGCTATACATACATACAGCTAGTAGTAGGGTATATTCGATTTATTTTAACTAAAAATTTAATCTCTGTCGCGCAATGGCAACTGATAGCAAGTAAAGCTTTGGCGATAACAGCAAAAATTACATAATTTTATACTGTGGGATTTCCTCATTTGGGGTTTTTAGCGCAAGTTCGCGTACAAGTAAACAAAAAAAAATTTCCCAAACTATATTTTACAATGAAAGTTAAGACTTTGCTTTCGAGATTTATCACTTTCGTGAACTTTCGATTTCAGTTTTCAAGCTCATTTGTGTGTTTGAACGTTTTTGTTTTTAAGTTCGAAATTAAATACAGAAATTGTTGATAATGCATTTGCTTGGAGTGGTAATTGCTTGTGCAGCTAGCTTCTTGGAGTTGACTCGACTTGGACCTGATATTGATAGGTCAGTTGTCCGATCTGAGCATTTTCTTCGGTGATTCCGCGCTTGCCTCAGACAATAAGCCAACCCAAGTTTCTTGAAGATATCTCGTCAACTGAAAAAGTTTTCTATACAAGCACTTCATTCCGATGGTTCGATTTGTATGACAGTTATGTATATGATAGTGACAATTTCTTCGGCATTTCCTTCAGGTTGCTAGAAACATCGTGGCAAACTTAATATATTCAGTGTATAAATATAACAATATTATATAACGATAATGAAAAATAAAATAATAATAGTAATGAATAAAACCATAAAACACTAACACATAGCATTCCTACCTGTCAAGAAATTCAAATTTGCTAAAAATCAAATATTTTTTTACAATCACCAAAAAAAATCTTACTCAATGACTTTCTAGTTTGAACCTTTATTTAATATTACCTGGCTCTTATCACGAATTTTATTTATATTATATTTAAAAATATCGTTATTATTGTTGTTATTTTGGCTATTTTCATAACATTTCAATGTCAAATTTTAATACTTGTTTCATTTTATAAGATTATTATGCAGAATTTATTGCAGCGTCTCTAAAGTGACGTGCGCAGAAAGTCGGTATGTGATATATGAGTGCATATAAAGACAATTCCACATACATACATGAACATACATACATATATATTTACATTTGTACATATATACATATGAATGTATGTACATAGAAGTATACGTAACTATTTTTAATCAAAATTTTAAGTGTTTTCCAAGTCGCCATAGCATTTGATGCCATATATCATTTCCAACACGTACATAGTGCAAAGTCGTATGTGATATGTATGTATAGATATTGTTTTTGTTGCTCGTTAGAATTATCACGAAAAATTAGTCTTTAGTAGTCATTACTCAATTTCAAACATTTTTATTTACGCATATCATTTTTGATATTGACTTTTAAGTGGCTTGGTTAAAGTAAAATTACGCGGCTACAAGCTGCTTACATTGTTATCAGATTATCTTAGTTCATTTCTCATTCTTCATATCAATTTAGGGCCGAAATTTCCATACAGCGCTAAAGTAGCACATATATTGTAGATTTTACCGGAACAAACATCGTTGACTTAAATAAGTTTTAGGTGATTCATCATATACTTGTAATATAGGGACAGCTCAATTAAACTGACGGTCAGTTTAACTGATGGTTATGAGTTGAAAATTAAGCGAGAAAATGTTGCTTAGAATAATTGAAACAAGCATCGCCTATATGAGCATTAGTTTTCACAACCAACTTTTACGCTAACCGTTGATTAAACTGTCGGTTAGCAGTTGAAAAAGTATTGAGAAAAATTTTCCCAGAATAACGAACAAAATTATGTATATCGTATATGACCAATAGTGGTAACTATGAACTTTTGTGTTAACCGTTGATTAAAATCACGGTTAAGAGTTGAAAAACTATTTCCTAGAATAAATAACATAATAAGGTACTTTATATGAATAAAACACCAGCGTTTGCAAGTACAATGCGTATATTTCGAGTATGATTTGATACATACAAGTATAGTACGCTGTGCAAATAAATAAGAGCATCTTATCGCTTATTGACTGATGTGTAATTCTAAAGGTGAATTATACGTAATGACCTTATTTGTAATTTTGCGACAGGGTACATCCCAGTTATACATACATACTAGCTAAGGTGTTCATATGTTTGCCAGCAGTTCACGGAGTTTTCCCTTGCCTATTTGCCAGGGGAAATACAATTTTGCTATCTTTCTTCGGATTATTAGTTTACTAGTATATTTCTGGGAAGAAGATGGTTTCGCTTTGCGTTTTAATACTTAATTGTTGTTTGTTGTTGTTATTATGCTTTTTTTTTTTGAATTTCCTGCAGAAATGTGCAATGTTTAAATAAAAGTCTGCCATATTTTCTTGTTACTATAACACTTATTCATCTCTGCTCAAAAATACATAGCGTCCTGATTTTACTTGAAGAACTTCTGAATCACAATTAAAACTGAAAATGCAGGCAGTTTACTTGTAGAAAAAATTTGTGTGTCATAAACCACAGCGTAGTATATTTTTGATACTTACCACAAATTTATTTTTTTTACCAAACCATGCAATGTAACTTAGTATTAGCCAAACAGAGTTGCATTTCGCGCAACAGCTGAGTCATGAAGTTCTATGTATATTAGTTTTTTAGTGTTAAAAAATTGTATTTTTGGATATAGCATATTTATGCGTCTACAGCCTGACTACCGGTCACAAGAGTACCGCAATATTTCCTTATTCATTTGTACTTGAATATATGAGCAATTTGATCAAATTGGAAAGCACAGTCAAGTTGCACAAAATTCCAAAAAAATATATCATATACAAGTATGTGTGTGTGAGTATTAAAATTAAAAAGCAAACCTTTCCGATATTTTCCTCAAACACCATTTTTGGTTGTAATTCCTTCCGGCTAAAGTGGGAAAAATCACCAAAAGTAACAATCGATTGAGCACATCATAAAAAGGTTGCATAATGCCAAATGGCTCAATAAATAAGCGAAGACGACTTGAATGGCATACGCAGTACATACATATATACATATGTGTGCATATTAATATGACTGTAAGAGTACACATACCGTATATATACATACATATGTATATGACCATGCGTTCCTTTGTGCATTTGCAGACATATGCAACGGTATCAGCCGTAGATTTATGACCGAAACAAAACGTCTCGTAAATTTATTATATTGCAACAAATTGACAAATCAACACACATACACATATACACATACAAATTTGCATAGAGTATAAAGTTTACGAAAATCGTCACACACAAATTAAATTTGCGCGCAGAATTGCTTAACGAACGCGGTTAGCCGAGTGGCTAAAGACGGCAAAGAACCGTTGTAAAATGCCGAACCTGCAACACAATGAACCCGAAATATGTTAAAGCTAAAAATACAATAACAAATCGACATATACCCACAAGCTAATACATAAAAACTATACATATATGTGTGTGTGTGTGTATGTGTGCTTAAAAACCAGTAGAGAAACCTACAAAAGCAGCACAATGAATTACTATGACTCTGCGGATACTCGTGATGAGAATTGGAAATTTCGTGGTTTCACAAATGAAGAAATCAAGAATTCTTCACATACCATATACGTGTGCGCACACACACACACACAGATGCACGGCGGCAAAACAATTCACTAAAAATTAATGAAAAATCAAAATCGAAATTGAAGTAAAGTGAATGGCGCAAAAACAACTGAAACAAGCAATGGAAAAAATATCAGCGTATACACTAACAAATCACATAATCGAACGCATAGAGAATGAAGAAATGTGGAGAAGAAAGTCGAGCGGCAATAAAAGAAATGTAAGCACACACACACGAACATATATATGTACATGCATACAATAAACATATGTTTAAGAAAGAAAGCAAGCAATCAAGCAACTTGTTTAGAGCAAACGCTCACACACATACGCATAAATGTATTTACAAGTACATGCAGCTAGCTGAACCAGATGTGTGGACGGAATCAGCCAGCCAACGAGCGTCAGTTGGTGAAAGACAATAACGCAAAGATATATAGTTAAAAGTAAAAAGCAATCAAAAGGCAGAACACACCGTGAATTAAAAGAAATCAGAGTGTGTATATGTGAGTGTGTTTGAAAAATAGAACTACAAAAACAAGAACAAACGGCAACTTCGGTCGCACCGAAGCTATAATATCCTACACAAATAGAAGTTTTCATCCAAGAATGTGATATTGATCGAGCAGTTTGTAAGGCAGCTATATGCTATAGTTAACCGATTTGAACAATTTTATCGGAGTTTGTAGCGTTGCATTGCAAGATAATGGGTGTAAAATTTCTTGAAGATATCTCATCAAATAAAAAAGTTTTCTATACAAAGACTTAATTTTGATAGATCAGTTTGTATGGCAGCTATATGCTATAGTGGTCAGATCCTAACAAAATGCGCAGAGATTGTACCATTACTGTAGGAAATAGCCCACGCCAAATTTCGTGAAGATATCTGATCAAATGAAAAAGCTTTCCTTACAAAAACTTGATTTTGAATGATCAGTTTGTATGGCAGCTACATATATGCTATAGTGATCAGATCTGAAGAAATTCTGTGGAGATTGCAATATTGCCTTAGACAATAATACGTGCCAAATTTCGTGAAGATAGCTCGTCAAAAAAAAAGTTTTCAATATAAGAACTTCAACATCAAATTAAATGAAAGCAATAAGAATAACAAGCGTAAAAGAATGGCGTAAGCAATTGCTGCAGCAATACACCAACACATACAAAATCTCTATATACAAAGTTTTTGTTGTTGTTGTTGCAGCATCATCACATTTGTTTTTTTTTTTTTTGTTTACTTTTGACGCACTTTAAGCCATAAATGACTGATGTTGACTTACGAACTTGCTTGCGAGGGCTAAAGTACAAGTACAATATATATTGTACGAGTACATACACACACATGTGTATCAACTAAAGTGTGTCTATGTATGTGCGTTAAGTACAGGCATGCACGTGTGAATCGTTGTCAAGTTGAAGAAGATCAACCGTAAACGGGCAAATGAGATTTGTAATGCTCGCAAGCGCTCGCTTACAACACGCTTACAACATTTTTTCACACACACACACACGTATTTCTGCTCTACATTTTGTAGACACATAAATACAAGAATAATAAATACATATTCAAAGCAATGCTTGTTGTGACAGTCTGTAAGCAGAGCTACGCGATTCTTTATCTGCAGTCATATCGTAAAAAGAATTATGACAATAATTGGGTTAATTGGGCAATAGTAAAAGGCGTCAAAAGTCGCGAATGTTGCAGATTTTTGCAGCTTGGTGTGTATATGTGTGTTTGTATGTGTATCTGGCGCTGTTTCAGACACTTTTGCAGCGTAGTTACAACAGCGCTGATGGATCACGTGTGAGGCAGTGGCACACAAAAGCTGCTCGATGGAATATTGTTGATGTTAAATTTGATAAAAAGGCTTTTGGTTATATTCCGGATAACTACCCAGAATACTAACGAAATAAGTGGATTTAATTTTTTTTTTTTTGAAACTTCCGATAATCGCGATTTGTTTACAATTAAGCGGTGTAGAGTTGAGTTTTGATAGCACTGGCTTGTACTTGAGTATGAGTAACTTCTTCCCTTCTTTCCTCTACATACATTACTCTTCGTGGATTCAGTGCCGAGCCCTTTTTGGAATCAATGACCTATCCATAGTAGTATTTTATGAGAACTTTTCAACTAGAAATACACTCGAAGGACTAAAAAGAACTCATTTGAACACACGATCTCTAAAGTACGATCTATGATCTATAAATTAGTATCGCCGGTTCGAGACTTACAATAGACAAAAGACGAAAAGTAAAGTTCTAAGACGTTAAAAGAACAAAAAAAAATTAATTAAATGAACAAAACTGTACTGAAACAGTAAAATCTTACCTAAGACCTCTAAAAGTTATCTTCTTCTGCTATTTTTTTGTACCAAAAATCACTTGCCACACTGTGCTTCTCGGCTGGAATTCCAAAAAACACAAACTGTACCAACAAGAAAATATGAAAACTAAAAGAAACAAAAGCAATCAGACGAAAGCAAAATGGTGAAAAAATGTGTTGCTAAAAATGCCAGCAAAAATAATAGCAACACAATAAAAAATGCAAAAGAAACCACCGGCGACGGTCTAACTGTTCCAAAGCGCACCTTCAATGGATTGCTTTCAATAGCAGACCAAACAGACGCAACAACATTACAGGAAATACAACAACAATAACTGCTACAATAATAACAAAAACAAAAACTACAACAAGAAAAACAACAAGACAGCAAAACTCAATTACAACAAGCAAACCGCATACAACAACTAATAAATGTATACTTATAACAAATCGACACTGTAATAATAATGTAATAATAATAACAACAACAACAACCATAACGCGTATGCACAACGAGTTTATTCGAAAACTAGTACAACCGTCACAGCAAAAGTCAAAGCAAGCCATAGGCGACAACAACAACAACCACAGCAGGCATAAATACTTGCATATATAAATAATAACACTAACAACAGCAACAACGTTACGCCGTAAAAGCAGCAACGAACCCGGCAGCAACAACGAACCGGCAATGGCGCACCAGCAGGTTTGCTTGGTTTTCTTAGGTGAATTAGAGACATTCACTTTTTGCATACCACAACGCAGCAACAACGACAACAACCGCAACAATTGAAATAACCAAACCGAAAACTCACTATTACAATGTCGGCAGCGCTGCATAAAATTGCTGGCTGTCTGCAATGCTTGCAGGCATACAAAAGACCACAGCATTAAACACACAAACACACACACCACTGATGCAGGCATGAATGCGCGTGCGCGCAGCTTCTCAACCTCAACTTCGAAACTTCAGGTGCGCAAACGGGTGGGGAGCGGAGTGTGTTTGCGGTACGGGTGGCAATTAAATGGCGTTGCAGCAACAGGCTGACTAACTGACAGACACTGGTTGCGGTGGGAGAGGCATTTGGCTTAAGCTCTTGGCTGGCTGGCTTGCTGGCTGGTTGGTTGCATTTGTGAATTGGCTTGCCTCGCCTCGATTTGGCTTGGTAACAGCAGCAGCAGCAGCAGCGCATGGCGGCCAGGCCACTCTTTTGCCGCTCACAACATTCTTTGAAGGTTTGGCAGTGAATGTTGTAATGTCGGCGATGTAGGTAGGCGCAAGCAATGCAGCACAGGCTGTTGTAGTAAAGGGAAATGAGTAGCATTTCCAGCGTATGAGAGGGTGTGCGTGCAAACGAACGGTATTTTGCGTTACTTGCGATTGGCAAAATAGCGAGATGAATATTTAAAAATATCAAAAATACAAGAAAAAATAAAAATAAATAAATGGACATAAAGGTTGGGGGAAGGTAACGAAAAAAAGCGAAAAATAAAAATAAAAAATTTGCCATAAAGGTTGAGGCAAGGAAACGAAAAAAATGGCATTCACTGCCTGGCATACATACAAAAATGCAATCTTTCATTGAACTCTTTGAACCAAACCTAAAAAGTGTATATGAAGGCGAAGTAAATAATTTAACTGTACATTTTTTCCGCCTTGTACTACAATACTGCCTCATGACTCATTTTCTTTTTTTAAATTTGCTTCACTTATAAATTTTTACTTTTCTGTTTTAACTTTAATTTCATTATTATTATTTTTTTTTGGATTTTACGCTATCTTCTTCAACTCTTCAACTTAAATTAATATTTTAGACATATTGGGGTCAAGCAACATCACCACCTCTACCACCATCACCGCACACAATTCGTTGTGCTGTATGCATACAACTGTGCTTGTCAGTTGTGGGGCTGCGTCGGCATTGCCGATAAGTCTTTCAGATGTGCCAACGTCGTCGTCGTCATCACCGACTGATGTCAGTTGCAATATTGGTGGTATAATCACCACCAACTGTGGCAACAAATACATTAAATAAATTGCTTAGCAAAAATACTGTATCTATTGTAAATACATACATACAAACCAACAAACAACTGTGAAGGCAATGTGGGAAATATAAAATTTTTAATTAATAACCGTTAAGCGCACATTGTGTGTTAATTAAGTAACATTCACCAAAATGTAAAATGCGAAAAAGAATGCCTGAAGATGATTGACTGTCTGGAGGAAGGCTATTTACATAGTTGTAGCCAAGCGAGTTAAGGGAGCAAACTCGCAAAAATTTTTAATAGAAAAGATGAAGGAGAAAACAAATTTTGACAATTTCCAAACAATTCATTTCTTGCTAAAAATAATGGTTAAGAAAGATAGGGGATGTTTTAGAAGATATACAATATTATTAAAATTGATTCGTTCCCACGACAGTCAGGTCTATATATGTTTCCGTTATTATATTATCAATTAAATCGATCGCTTCCCAAATCAGTCGGGGTTTATGTGACCGAAACCGTTCTTCTCCAAATTTCTGCAGAGATATTTTCATTAAAATCGATCATAAATCTATTAATAAAATCGAAATATACATTGTTTAAACTAATATATAAAATATACATGCACTCAACACTTTAATGGGCTTAAGGCATTCACATTTTAACCTAACCTCACATTTCAAAATAGAGTTTTCGTATATTCAGCTACTCATTTCACTGCTGAAGCTTATAAATCTATATTAAGTGATAATAATATGGTTTATAATCTCTCTTTTATATACATATTTCTGCTATATAAGCTCATACCATTCCCCTTCATTCACTTACGCATCGTGAACTTCTCAACTGGTTTACAAAAAAACCAAAAACGCCTCAACTTTGTAATTCAAATAAAGCAAGCATAGCCTAAAATAACCGGTAGTAATATAATATGCCACTATTTCATTCATTGCATAGACGCAGTTAAGGAATTCTCAAATGGTTTATAAAAAACCAAACACACCTAAATTTGTAGTTTTGAGCAACTTAAAGCCTCAAATCCCGCGCAATAGTGATAGATCCCATGTTGTGCGTTAACGAAAACGCCTGCTAAGCAATTTTAATTATTTAGATAATCGTTATTTTTTACTTTGGGTCCATCGTTTTTTTTTTACTATCCCATCTAATCTCGTGGTATTGACTTTAGGCTGTGTGCCACCTCAAATTTTAATTTTTTCAGTAGCTCTTAGCTCTGAAATATATACTTATAATTATGAAAAACTTTCTCGTCTGTGTTTTGTATATACCATATAAGGCCTTATGCTAATTTTGATTTTAGCCTTTTTATATTAGCTTTGTTTTTGTATGATTATTGCGTGCCTATAAAAGCTGTTTTCACTTTTGATTTTTTATTAGTTCCACTAATGGACCTTTCACCGCTATCAAAACAAATTATTTTGGCTCAATATATTACAGTAAATGTTTATGGATACTGTTAATTGAGATTACATCAGCGAATATTTTTTTTGTGTAATTTCACTTGTCAAAAGTAAAAGGTAAATAATGAAAAATTAGTAATCAAACCAAAATAATTCACAGGAAAATATTTAAAAAAGTCAAGCTAAGAAATTAATTAATCTCAGCGCTTGAACTAATTTATAGAAAGTTATTAGTCTTTTAGGGGGCTAAAATACTTCTTCACGCACACACATACACAAATCGGTTACTAAATTTATTAACAGGCTTTACTCTTTCTGCTCGACTTTTACGGCATATACTTGCTCGCTTTGTTTTACTAATTTCAGCGCCTAATCTTTATGGCAGATAAACATATATAACATACATACATACATATGTATATCCCAATTTGTTTGTTTGTGCTGACAAATTACGAAAAATTGCGTATAAAGTCTAAAGACCTGTTGCTGTCTGTCTGCTCGCAATTTGTTTGATTCGTTTGTTTTTCTTGTTACTGTTTTTTCTATTTTTTTATTATTGTTTTTATTTTTTTTTAATTATTTTTAATTAAAAAAAGTTTTTTTTTAATAATTTTAAAATTTTTTAAATTTTTTTTTTTTAATATTTTTAAAATTTTGTTCTATTATTATTATTTTTTGTTTATTTTGTTTTTGTTTCCTTTTTTGCATATACATATGTATGTACTATGTATTACATTTTTGCTTACATAAGAAAAATATAAGAATGTCTTAGATATGCATTATCTAAAGGTCATTTTGATATGTCGTCAGCAATAAAAGCTATGCATTAACTAAAAACAAAATTGTACAAATACATGCATATTAACATACATATGTTTATGAATACAAAATTTTACAAATGTGTACGTTTTTATATAAAGCAGACTTGTTTATTTCGAAAATAAGCCGGTGTCGTCGAACGCTGATGTAAGCGCGGCGGCACGAACCAATTGCAAGACAATCAAAAAATGCAGGCCTTTTAACTAATGCGCATATATGTACATATGTACATATGTATATGTTGATGTGTATGCGTGTATTTGGTGCTTATTAAAAACATTTTTTTTATAAAGCTGCTTCAACTTACTAGCAACCTGCGAAAAACAAAATATTTTTTTGGAAAGTTTTTTTTCTTTTTTCGAAAAAAAATATATATTTTTAAATTAAAAAAAATTAAAAAAATATGCATATATATTTTGATTTTATTTTTTTTTCTGACAAAACATTCTTCTTTCGAAAAAAAAATATTTTTTTCTTTTTTCAAAAAAAAACTTTTTTCGTTTAAAAAAATATTTTTTGATTTTGTTTGTTTTGTCTTTTTTTATGACAAAAATTTGTTGTTGCGTTTCGCGCCTCTGTCGCTTTGCGTTCGTTACTCAAATTTCAGTTTAATTTGCATTTATTACCATATCATTTCCAAATAATCGCGTTTAAAACGCGTAAGAAACAAAAAAACCAACATTTTTTGCATTAAACCGAATTGGCAACAAAATGAAAGAAATCAGCTACAAAAATAGCAACAACGGATATACTTAATTTATAGCAAATATTATAAATGAATATATTTGTAAACGTACACATGAAAGCGCCGTCAAGTAGCAGACGACACAGCTTGAAACAACAACACGTGTAGAGGGGGTTCAAACATATTACTATATGTACATATGTATATATATGTACATATAAAAATATATATAAATACACCATAGTCCATATGAAAACACGAAACACATAGATTAATTTGTATTGATACACTCGTACCGGCAGTGAACCGCAACGAAAGCGTGAAATGTGATCAAGTGAATGTCTCCTGTGTATTGCTTGATTTAACAGCGACTTATATTCGTAGCTGTATAACTAACTATACCATATACATATATGTATGTACATTATATCATGTATAGGCATACAACCAAATTGCTCGTTGTGCTGTTGAGCGTCATTTGACTACAGTGTCACCAACAGATGAATGGTACTGGCTGCGACACGCTGCCTTATCAATATTCATAAATTATGCATTCGGCGAAAAAAGTCACATTTCTCGTATAGAAACTTGATTAACGTAGAAAAATGTTTTTAATTGAAGTGTGGTTATGCGCTAAAATGAAGAGGAATTGCTGTCCATATTGCTATAAATGTATAAAGTTCATAAAACCAAAATTAATTATTTTTCAATGCTACAGATTTCCTGTTGAAGGCAAAGTCGAGAGGGACTGTGCGAAATTTCCATATAAAAATTCTATAAATTATTAATGCATGAAATAATTATTTACTGATGTCATTGTGAAATTGTTCTTTCCAGTTTTGCTGCTTTCGCCGCTCTTTCAATTATTCAATTACTCATATTTTCCCCACAATATTGAAATTTGGAATTCTTGAGATTAGTTTCTCATTATAATTTTTTTTTTTAAAGAAAACAATTTCCGAATTTTGAAAATTAGTTTCATTTTACTGCTGCTGGTAATATCGAAAATCTTTAACAACGGAGCTGGTTGCTCTCAAAAATCATAATTAAGTGCTTAACTGAAGATATTCCTTCTTTTAGAGACAGAAAAGTTTTCAGAGTGAAAATCTAGTGTTTCTGAGACGATATATAGTACATATGTATTTAGTAGTTCATTTTTCTACTAGGTTTTTGGACATGTTCGGAGCTAGCTTATACCATCTCTTATCATCTTACCTTCGATTGAATATTTTAAAACTTTCTAGAAACCATTCATATTGAAAAAAAGTTGAGTTTTGTGTATAAATCAATAGTTTTAGCGCCAAAGTCTCATAGCCACAGTTTCTCCATAGAACATTTTACGCATACGCGATTTTATAGAAAAAAATCGATCCACTCTACTTTGTACCCTTCCAAATATGTAATTCTTCAAACATTCCTCGAAATTTGTAACAAAACCTCTCGGGCGGCAATTAAAGCCGCACCTATTTTATTAACCAATATTAAGTTTTAAGAATTTTCATGTCAACAACAACTTGCTTATCACAAGCATGTTTTTTCTCACTTTGCCGCAAACAGCCGAATGCCAAGTGGATGCTTTGTTGTAATGTTGTTTTTGTAAAATACTACAAATATACAAATAATATGAGTGTTATGAAACATTTTGGGAAGAGCTTGGAATTCTTGAAACATTAAAATAACATTTCCGCCGCGATAAGCTAAAAGTAGGGATATCAAGCAGTGCCGGGGCACAGCATTTGCTTTATATGAGTATAAAGAGACACAAAATCATGAAATTAAAGTGCCGACAGCATATTGGCATAACAACACACAAACATACATTCTTACATTGCTATTAGACGCAGCACTTCCTCACTCACTGACGAAAGCGTACTTTAGAGGCGCTGTCATGGCGGCGCGGCAACTTATCTAAGAACATGCTTGTTTAGTTTCAATTCCAATTGCTCGCAGTTTCCAAGTATGTATGTAAGTGTGCGTATTGCTATCACAAACGCTTATCAATAACAACTAAATTTGTGGGAGAAAAAAGTAGCATGAAAGTAAGATTGGAAAAAAAGCAAAATGTAAAAAATGCTGCTAGTTAGTTCTTTTACTAGTTAGAACTCGAAATTTCATTGCTTCAGTGTACCTTACTTGTTATTCTTATACTGGTGTGAGGAGTGGCGGCTCGTTGATATTTTGTCAAAAATATTGTATTTGGTTAACACTCGTCATTACATACTTGCGATAACTCAGCGAAGGTGATACTATATGTATTTGATTAAATACTTCAAATATGACAGTAGTTTGCAATTTTCTGTTCCAAGAAATATCGTAACATCACTACGAAACTTTCGAAAATTCAATACAACTTCAAAAACACACACTTTCAACCACATTTTCCTGCCTTTGGGCTGCAAAGATGTTAAGGCAATACTTAATTTATCGATAATTCAATATACAACATTTAATTCTCTACCAATTTCTACAACTTCTTGCTTGCTTTCGGGGTGTTTCCCAATACACACGCAAGCCTGCCTATTTATTTCCCTTTTCTTTTTGTTGTGTGCGAACAAACGCATTATTAATGTGTGTAACCGTAACGTTAAATGTGTGTTATTTGATTATAATGTCTGATTTATCGGGGTTGGCATCATTTAATGTTGCTTGTAACTTGTTGAATTGCCTGCGTTATTTTTTTTTTTGTATATACGTATGAATGTCATATTGGTGGTTTGATGACCTGTTGACTTGAGTGTAATGTTTGGTGGTAGTTGAGGGAGATTCTTTCATAGAGGAATTGCTTGCGGCATTTCATATGAATGCACATATGAAGACTTTTGGTGGTGGAAATCTTTAAATTGTTGAACTGTGGTTTTTGTGAAATAGCAGGCATTGTAATAGCTTCGCTGTACGTATTTGTAGTTTATAAAAGTTTTATGTTTTGCTATAGATTTGCAAATTGTTTCTAAATGGTGAGAAAGTGTATTTTTGTGCCAAAAATATGCTAACTTCCTGATAGTTGGACCATATATCCTGATAAGCTGGCCAATCATGCTCTCAAAGAATGTTATTCCAAATTTTTGTCTCTAAAATAGAAGCTCTTAGCCTTCAAATTCCCAAACGTTAGATAATTTAAGTTTACTGTCTTAGAAAAAAAAAATTTCGGGCTTCGATAAATAATTACACTAAATTTCATTTGAATTCTGATGAAAAACACTATATTATTTTATATTATTTTTTTAATATTGTTTTATAATTTTTTTTAATAATTTTTTTTATAATTTTTTTTTATAATTTTTTTTTCATATGTAGCAGCTTTACATTTTTTTAAATATGCAGCAATCAAGCTCCAATCTTTATTAGAACTGAATGCTAAATTCGAATTGGAGTCTCGTAAGCGAACTAGCTTAATATTTTGTGGTTTACTTTTTCCGAATTTAACTGCATCTCAAATGATAAATTGTTTTAAATCCGTTTTATGAAAGCGAAACTAGCCTAAAACTTCTCATATGCTTATATCAGAACAAACGTATATACATATTCTTATATGAAAACCTTTATACACATTAGGGTAGGCCCAAAAAAACCGAAAATTTTTTAGCTTGGTACTCTGAAAAGCTAGTTGGTGGCCGCCTCTAAGAAAGTCTCTCCAAATATAAGTCTCACAAATGATAAACAGTCTTTAACATTAATTTCTTGTTGCCAAGTCTTAACGATGTGTTGCTGCAATTAATTACACATTGTTGCCACATTTTCAATTTATTTTATTTAAAATAAAAAACAATAATGTGCTCTTAGCAAATACAAAAAATCAGAAAATATATATGTAGCTATGAATAAAAATAATTGGCGAGCACAAAGAAATCATGTGCGCCATGCGACCATTCATTCAGACAATCGAGCATTCGTCATACGCAGCAAGCGCACATCACTACACAGACAAACGCACAATTGCGCACAGTTTGCAGAACAAAACATAAATAAATATAACACTATAATGCAGTGAGTTTCGCTCATTGCAAATCATGCTGTAATCAAGTTAAAAATAGCTGCAAATATTATGAAGAGGAGGCCAGCGTGCGCGACTCATTCTAAAAAGCAGCAACAAATGCATGTTTGAATGCAACACGCCATAAATATGAATTGTACACACACACAATGCAAGCATGCGCGTGCTGCGACGGCAACAAATTCATATAAAACATAATTTGTTGTGCCACTAAACATTCCGCAAAAATAGCAAATAGCAATTAGGCAATCATTTAGCCAATGTCTGTGACGAATATGCATATGTGTGTGTGTTCTTGCAAATTAATGATTGAATGAGTGTCTTTGCAGCAGCCAGCGTTTGTTCCTGTTGATGTAGTCATTTGTGTAAATTTACGGTATTATTTTATGTGCAAAACTTTTTCATATATTTGTTCACACTTCAACAAGAATTCAGCGTAATTTGCCGCATATGCATGTAATTTTTACAACTCAAATGCAATAGCGGAAAAATTTCGTATTTAATGTTTGCATGCAAGCAAATTCATATGCCGTTTATGCTTTTGGCATTGGCGCAGAACTTAAATTTGCGCCTAGAAAATGTGAGGTTATGTCGAAACGCGATTTATAACCGGAAAATGCAAGTAAAATATCTAGTTTGAAGGCACATAAAAAATGCCTTGATTTATAGTTGGTTTTTGGAGGATGTGCATATTTGTTTTTAAAATTATATAATATTATTTTAACACTGTTTTCTATATAGACCAGGGTAGATAATTTTTGAAAACATAAAAATCATAATACACTGAAACCCAATGATTTTCGACAAAACTACAGATCCAGTAGAAAAAAGTTGTATGGCAATGTTGTAGGCAAAGAAGAAATCTATAACTTTTATATACAAACTTTTTTCACATAACCTCGAAATTTATGTGAAAAATTCATATAACCAATTTTTGGACTTTTTTATTTTTAACTTGTACAAATTTTTTAAAATAGTTCTCCTCAATAGCGTCATTTCGCCATAAAATCGAAGCTTGCTTTAAAATCTAAAACACTTTTGTTTGCAATTCGCAGCACTACATATGTACACACACTTAGTGCTATACAAGACTTATAGCTACCTAGTAACTTGTTCACTAGAAATTTTATCAAACTCACCGGATCTAGATCGGAATCCCATATATCTTTCAAATCGCCGTCATAAAATCCTTCCATTTTTTTTTTGTTTTTATAGTTGTTTTTGTGTCGTTTGCTTGACTTTTATGTAAGTTGGTGCTTCTAGCGCCGAACTTGACGTTTATTGGCACAGAGTTTAACCGTGGTACGTTATCAGGGGTCGTCAAGCGGGCGTTGGTTCTCTTTGAACCGCCTATTTAGCACTTATTTTGGTATTTTAGTTTACACTTCTGATATAATATTTATTTAAATTTTTATTTGTCTGCTTTAATAGAAAGGGGAAGAAAGAGAGCACATTATGTTAATTTTATGATTTTTTTTTTTTAATTTTTAATGCATTTTTTTACTTTTTGTATATAGTAATGATAATTTTTTAATTTTTTTCTTTTTTCTCTAGTTATTAACGGTACAAATTGGCCATTTATAAGCAGTTTAGGATTTTTCTGCTATTAATTCGCATTTGTTGCGATTGAAATCTTTTTGTTTGTATGCATTTATGTTTATACACATTTCGAATTTTATGTTTTAATTTCTGATAACCATGTCCGGTACGTGATTTTGTTTTACTGCTGCAATATATTTTTTATTTGTTATGTTTTTTTTTTCATTTTTGTTTTTTTACTTTTATTTTTTTAACTTGAACTTCGTACGTGTGAGGTCGTAGGGGCCGGTTTTTTGTTACCTCACCGATTGATGCTGTTTTTCTGTGTAGTTGTGCTTATTTTAGTTTTGTTGTGAGTTCAAGAGTTTAACCTACTTTTTGAGCGTGGCTTTTTTCGTTTTTTGTTTTGCTGAGGTTTAAATTGAACAATTCGTCGTTTTAACCGTTTGTTTGCAGCATTTGCTGTTCTAAATTGTATTTGTTTATTGCTTAATGTTTCAACTTAGAGTAGTACAGCTTAAATTCAACTTTTTTCGAGCTTTGAAACCGTTAAAGCGCGTTCGCTGGAAAAGTAATTACATGCATTTGAGTTGTAGATTTCTTTGACTGTTTAATGTTTATTTCATTCTTTATTGAAAATGTTTGATTATTATCAGCTGCTTCGCAAGAAGTGCTGTTAATTTTTAACCTGTGGCCAAATTAAATTTTTTTGCATATGTTAATTGCAATTAACTTGTGACACATATTTTTTTACAATTTTTGAAATTCAGTAAAAAACGAAATGAAAATCAAATTTCTTGCTATAATTTTGACTTGTTTTGTGTTATACCTTTGTCCAAAATTTTTTTTAATAATTTCTTTATATTTTTTTCTTTATTTGTTTACTTCATTTTTTCCTATAATTTTGTGCTATAATTTTTCCTATAGTTTTCTGTATAATTTCACTATAATATTTTTCTATATATGTTCGCTTTGGTTTTTTTGGCTATAATTTTGACTATAGTCTGTTGCTGTAATTTTTTCGTTCTAAAATTGCACTCTATTATTTTGCAATAATTTTTCTATAATGTTTTCTATAATTGTTTGCAATAATTTTTCTATAATTGTTTGCTGTAATTTTTTTACTATAATTTTTTCTCTAATTTTGCGCTATGATTTCTTTATAATTTTTCCAAAATCTTTTGGATATAACTATAACTACTATATTTTAAGCTACATTTTTATATATTTTTTTCTAGTTTTTGCTATTTTTCTTCTTCTTTATTGGCGTAGGCACCGCTTACGCGGTTATCGCCGAGTCTTTACTATTATTACGTCTATATTTTTTCATACTTCTTTTCAATAAATTTTTCTTATAACTTATTGTTATAATTTCGTGCCATAATTTTTGATATTAATTTTTATTATGTCTAAATTATTTGCTACACTTTTTGCTTTAATTATTTTCCTATAATTTTTCTTTAATTTTACCGTAATTTTTTCGATAATTCTTTCCACAATTTAATTTTTCTATATTTTCTTTATAAATCCTTTTATACAATTTTTGCAACCATTCCGCATCAAAATCACTATTCGTTGCACATTTGCGCTTGCCTTTTACACACAGTTTCTTCTGCTACTCTCAATAACCACCACCCAGAAATTCCACAAATTCTTCTTACGCATAACCCGTTTACTCTTTCTGGCTGCGGCATGCAAGCTTGTTGCGTAAACTAATATATTGCTGCTGCTGCGGCCGGCCACTTGCCGCTCACTGCTGCCAATGCTAGCACTTTTCTTGCTTCAACAATAACTGATTTTTCTTGAAAATCTCTTTCTTTTTTTTACTCAACTTGCACTGTTGCATCAACGCAGCAAACAATGCAACCACAGTCCTTGCTTGGTCGTTTCCATGCAACAGCTATGGGTACTTGCTGCCAGTTGCTGCTTGTTGGCCGAGAGCAACCTGTTGCTTCTGCAGCAAACGCTAAAATTGTGTGTTTGCATATGTATGGGCCACTTGTTGCCAGTTGTCACGGTCGTGCAACTTGTTGCTCACACCAAACTACTTGCATATACACGCATACACACATATATTGCATTTACTGTTGATTGCATTTTGTATGCTTTTTTTTGTACGGTTGCATTTTGTTTTTGGTTTTGTGTCTCATTTTGCTGCACTCGCGTTGTTTGCCAACTTTTCACGCCACTTACCAGCTCGCCGTCGGCCTGCGCCTGCCTGTTGCAACTGCCGCTGCTTTCTTCGCTCACTTTTTACCACACATACATGCATATATTTGTTTTTCTAACTGCATAGCTTTTGCTTGTATAACCACATACACAGATATAGATATAAATATGTATACATATATGTATGTATGTTTGTTTGTGTGTCAGAAATTCTTATTAGCTTTGCTAGTGGCTATTCCTGCGCCGTTGTTAGCCAGCAATTGGCATATGGATGACTTCTTTTGCACCATAAACGCTGGCCACTTGCCCGACAGCCAGTCAATCAGTCAGCGCGTCAATAGTTGACTTTGCCTTTGACTTTGATGCTCTAGGCAAAGCAGCAGTGTCTCTGCGGTAGACTTACGGTACGTATGTAGGTACTCTATGCTTGTATGTATGTATGCATTTGGCTTTTCGGTTATATTTATTTGGTTAGCAGCGCGCTTAACGGCCACTTGGATTTTATGTTGATTGCGGCAGCGCGTCGTTGTCAGTTCTTCTTTCACATTTGCAAAATTTCCCTATTTCATTTGCCTGTCATATAGCGCACGTATACATGTGTATGTGTGTGTGTCTGTGTATTTTCCTTACTTTTGCACTGCACTTTTTTTGTTTTGGCTGTTATTAGTTTTTCTCGGTTGCTTGCTTATTTATTGGTTTTTACAGTTGATTGTTGGTTAGCTTGTTGAGAAATTGGCTTTTAGCTGGCGTAATAACTTTTGCTGCTTCTGTTGGTTTTTGCGCCTCAGTCATGCTTATTCTGTTATTTTTGCTTCTAATTTCTTATTTACTTTTGCCTGCCGTTCGCTGTACGCCACTTGTTGCCCACTGCTTGAGTATTGTTTGCTGATAATGCTGGATAAATTCATATACATATTCATATGTATTTGATATTCATGGGCGTGCGCCGTGTATTGGGTAGGGGGCGTTTGGCAAATAATCTATCAGCTGCTTGTGCAATTTATTGCCAGTATGATTGTTGTTTTCTGTTTTTTTTTTGTTTTTGCAATATCATGGCATTGAGGAATCTGTGTTGCTGTTGCTTACCGTATAATCAATTACTCGTCCGTTATTGTTGTTGCTTTTTGTTTCTTTTTTTCTAGAGTAGCGCGCTCAAAGTGCAATAAATATGTGTGTGTTTCTATTTGTTGCTTAGTATTAGTATTATTGTTGCTTTTCTTTGCTTTTATTATTTGTTGATTTATAGCTTGGCATGTTTTGAATTGTAAAATGCGAAGTTTTTCAAAGAAAAATTGCATGCTTACAATGCAGGCGTAAATATTGTTTTTCAATAGAAAGCTTGGTTTGAATATTTTAATTAAAATTGTAAGTTTTTTGACACGAATTATGAAATAATTTTTTTTTTAGCAAATCCTGCACAAAATTTTACAGTTTTAAACACAAACAAAATATATCGAATTTATTTCGGTTAACTTTTGGTTGGTTTCAAGCACAAAAAAAACTTTAAATTTATTTTGGTTAAAAGGAAGTTAAAAAATTAAAATTATTTATTAATTTTTTTAATTATTGTTGTTAAATTGACTTTATTTTTATGAACGTTGAAATTAAAAAAGATTTACTTAATCCAATTAAAAAAATTTTTATGAAACTGCATTCAAATTTGAAAAATTAAATTTTTTAACAATTTATTTGAATTAAAACGATTTTTATGGAATTGTACTGAAATTAAAAAGCATAATTTCCTTTTATTAATTTTAGTAATCTTAAGTTTTATGAAATTGTGGTATAATTCTACAAAAAATATTTAATAATTTTATTTTTAATTAAAACGATTTTTATGAATTTTTGTTGAAATTTAAAAATAACATGATTTCTTTTTATTAATTTGATTAAATATTAGTTTTTGGAAAATGTGATTTAATTCTAAAAATTAAATTTATTTAATAATTTTATTTTAAATTAAATTGAATTTTGTGAAATTATAAGAATTTTTAAAAGACTAAATTAATTTTAATTACATCGATTATTATTAGTTTTTAAAAAATTAAATTAATATTAAAAATTAATATGAAGTTAGAAAACATAATTATTTTTAATTAAATTTATTAAACAGATTTTTATGAAATATTATTTAAACTTCAAAAAGAAAATTTATTTAATTATTTTATTTTAAATTAAATTTAATGAAATTGCGTTAACAGTTTTAACAGTTAAACATTAAATTAATTTTAATGAAAACGTTTTTTAGAAAATTCTCTTGAAGAAAATTTTATTGCATTTAGAAAACTCTGTTAGTTTTTTTAAATTAAAAAATTGATTTTTTATGAAATTGCATTGAAATTTAAAAACTATATATTTGTTAAATAATTGTTGTTTTTTAAATGAATTGATTTTTATTAAAAATTATATTGAAGTGAAAAAAAAATTTATTTCAAAATTAAATTTTATGTACTTATTTTAATTTAAAATTGTATAGTTTAATTAAATTAATTGATTTTTATGAAGTTGTAATGAACTTTTATTTTATGATTCATTTATTTTTATAAAATTGGCTAAATTAACTCATTTAATAATTCACTTTTACATATTTATTTCAATTATATATTTAAAAGTTAATTTAAATTTAACTGTTTAATTAATTAAATTAAAATCGATAATAAAAATTTTTAATAATAATTTAATTCTTAATTTTAATTTAATTAAAAAATTATTTTAATTTAATTAAAAAAATTAATTTTTATTTCATTAAATTTTTAATTAATTTTTAAATTAAATTACATAATATTTTATAAATTAAATTTAATTAACTTTTTTTTTTATGAAAACAAAATTAAGAAAAAATATTTACACGAAAATTTTATTTCATTTTCAGCTATCTTACAAAAGAAAACAATTATCTCTTTTTGCTTATCTTGTATATATGTATATATGTTTTGCGGATAAATTTGCATAAAATAATTGGATTTTCTATTACAAATTACATGTTTTACGATTTCACGCCAAATATAGCTTTTGAATATATTTAATATTTTATTTAAGCACTCATTTGACCATGTATGCATTACTTTTCCGGCTACAATATGCTTCGAAATGCAAATTTTCTGCCGTGGTTTTATTTAATAATTTTCTTCACATTTTTATTTTTGTTTTTGATTTCTTTATTCTTTATAATTTTTTTGTTTTTTAAGTTTTTTATTAGAATAAAGTTTTGCAATCCGCTTGTGTTTGTTGCCTTACTCAATTGCCTTCATATATTATTTAGAACGCTAATTTGTTATATTTTACGAAGATTCTCTTCTTTCGCTCAATTCCGTTTTGTGTTTTACTTTCTACTACAGTTTTGCTTGTTTTTTTCACCACTACTAAATCACACTTAGTTTCCATATAATTTCACTTATTATTTAATTAAAAATTTCACTGCAATTAGCGTATAGGGTTTCGCCTTAATTAGTAGCTTTTTTGCTGTTGTTGCACAAACCGTAAAGGGCAAAATGCCAGCCTGCAAACACACACACTCGCATTCGTGCTAAATGTGTCACGCTTGTAATTTTTATCAGCACAAAAAATCTTAGTAATAATTTATAACAAAAAAAAAACAACAAAACCAAAAACAATAAAAATATGATTATACTTTTATAATACAGCGCTCTACTGCTGACCGCTATCCACAATTACATATAATTTATATTATATATGTACATATATCTTCGGTTGTTGATAGCCGGCGAAACTAAATGTCGTCAAACTGCAGCTTGAAGCGGCGATAATAATTAACTGTGCACAATTGTAACGTACTGCGTATTGATTTAAGAACTTTTCTGCGTTAAAATTAAACGTTTAATTAATTTGCTTTTACTTTTAGACTTTAGTTAAATTTAATTAAAACTTGTAACGCTTTCATGTGTGTTAATTTTGTTGTTTTGCTCTCTCAATTGAAATTTTCAATATACAAAATTCTTTTTTCCGGTGACTGTCCGTCGCACGACTGCAACCAAAAACGGCACTAGACTAAATGTCAGTCAGTGAAATTCTTTTCAATGTGAACCAGCCCCAGCGGCAAGCGGCAAAAGCAACAGAGCAAGAAAATACGCACACACACATACACATATAGTTAAGCGAAGCGTGCGCTCACCGCTGTCAGTGACTCCATCGCAAAGCCAACGCGCGCCTACCTTTGAGTGCTCGTGTGCCACCACCACCACATACATACATATGTCATGTCCGAACAAATGGATATACACACACTTACAAATGCGCGCACACACCCATACAAACAAGCGCGCATGCAAGTCACATAGCGGCCTGACGGCGCTCAGTGAACCCATTGCGGCTGCTGAGCGCGTGTGTAGTGGTGAGTTGGCGCTGGCGGTCGTTGGCGGTGTTGGCTGGCTCGCAGCGCTTTGTGGCCACAGCTGTTGTGAGCAACAAGTGAGCGGCGGCGCGCTCTCAATGCAATCGAAAAAATCGCCACAATAAAAGCAAGGAAAAGTGGAAAGTGTGGAGTAAGAGCATTGCTGCGTTGGTGGTGGTGCTCATGTACATATGTATATTTATGTATGGGCAGTGCGACCATTGTAGTGGAGAGAGCGCGCTCTTAACTTTGACTTTTGCATTTTATACGTGAAAAACTCCGGCTGGAATGGGTTTGGCAATGCTTACGGGAAAGGCCGTTTCAAGGCGTTTGATGGCGCGTTGTAGCGCGCTGTGTGCGTGTGGTTGTGTGCTACACTCAGCGTCCGCAGTTGGACGTAATTGTACTATTTAATTGGTAATTTGTGTAGTGAGTGCGGAAATCGCTCTCTTTCTTAACAGAAACCGCTACCCTTTTATTGTGAAAGATATTTTTTGACTTAGTTAAAATATACCTACATACATATATAAAACTTTGGGCGTGAGTTGTGTGGAGTTGCACGCTTGTTTGAAGTTGTAAAAGCTGGTATTAATGATTATTAATATTTATACCTTGAATAAGACACGTTCTTTTCTCCATCATTTCTTGGGATCACTGATATGGCATATAGTTTACAGGCAAACTGATGAATCAAAGCAAGTTTTGGTAAGGAAATTTTTTTTTCGACACGATATCTTGACAAATAATTTTTCAAAGCAACGCTGCAACCTTCGTAAAAACAATTATACATACTTGTAGTATATAGCTGCCATGCAAGCTGACCGCTCAAAATCGAGTTCAAAATCCTTGTATAATCTTTTTTGCTATAAGAAATGAAACTCTGAAGATTTTTTTTCTTTTTAATTTTTTTCTTTTAACTTCGAAGAGATTCTCTCTAGTCGCTGCTATTTTTAATTCCCTTCTTAATTTATAGAAAGTTATCATTGCATTGAAACTATATGTACGTTTTCTAAAGTAGCAGACGCTCTGAGTCAGCTTAATGATGAACTACAAATAGTACAGCTCATACCTTCCCAATGGGTTCACGATCGTTTTAAGTTACACAAAGTGGCTGCAGTTAGTGAACTCTCTCCAAGTCCTTACTCACTCCAACATCTGATATCACAAATATCTTAAACATTCTTACTAATAACTACTGCACACGCATGTTTACATCTATTATCAGCGCCTAAACGCCTCCTTTTTGAATTCTTTTTGTAACTACCAACAACTGTAATCCCTTCATATTTCTCATTGCATTTAAAGAAAATTAATGTGATTTCTTTGTAGCCCGCTGTATTTGTTATTATTGCTTGCTCGTCAATCGCTTATCGCTTATCACTTGCACTTATCAGCGTCGCTCGCCACTCATTTGCATTTCATTAACATCATAGCATTATCAGCACATAAGGGAAAACACTTACGTGCATACCAAATACAACAAACACTTGCTGACGGCATGCAGTTGGACCGACAGACCGCTGTATGCGAGTATCACATGCAAGCATCTCATGCCTTTGATAAAATGAAAAGTTTGCGTTGTAAATTTAAGAGCAATGGGTTTGAATTTGTCGTTTGGCTCTTAGCTTTTAAGAGCGCAATTTGTTATGCATTTTTTTGCTTGTTTGTCTTTTTATATGTATTTGTATTTAACCTGTTGTTAACAGTTTTTGCCGGTCTCATACCGGCAATTGTGGCATATACACACCACTACATGCATATAAGTATGTAGGCATGTACTTCAATGAAATATTTCTGTGTGCTTTTCGGACTGGCTTCAGAAGAGAAGGGTGGCCAACGCTCAATGAATATTGATATATTTAATTAAAAACAAGAAAAAACGTTAACTTTTGCTTGTTTGTCTTTTTATATGCATTTCTCTTAGTAACTATGTATTTTTATGGACCTGCTAAAGTAATTCGTTGTGAACAATTTTTTTGGAGATTATATTGTTACCTTAAGCAGTAATAATGCCAAATTTCGTCGTCAAACGCAAAAGTTTTCTATCGGCACCATTGTTTGGCATATACACACCACTACATGCATATAAGTATGTAAAGTTTTCCATACAAGAACTTGATTCATCGTTCAGTACTTCAATGTGATATTTCTGTTCTTGTGCTTTTCAAAATTTCAAAACGATAACACTGGCTTCAGAATACAGACAGACGGACGGACGGACAGACGGACATGGCTAAATCGACTCTGCTCAACGTGAATTTATATATATACTTTATAGGGTCTCCGACGCTTTCCTCTGACAAATATTTAATATACCCTGTTCAAAAAAATATACATATGTTCATAAATAATAGTAGACACAAAAAACCCCAGAAAGCTGTTATGGGTACCATGAATTAGTTTAGGATAGCATTTTAGCCCCTTCTTTGAAATAAAAGATAGATTAGAGCGGGAAGTTTATACGGCCAGCTGGATAGAGGCTTCTCATGTGTTTGCCGAAACTAACAAAAATAACCTTAAGGGGGTATTCTGAGCTAGACGCTAAGTTTTAGGTATTTTTCAAACTCTATTTTTTATACGATTTGTAATTATATTTAAGAAATATAAAAATATCAGGTTGACCTTCTTCTTTACTGGCGGATGAACCTTTGCCAAAGAAAAAAATTCACCAAATGTGGTCGACTTGAAAAAAAATGTTTGTTCCCTTCTTTTATGATTTCGAAATTTTTAAAAATACTTAAAATTAAAATTTTCCGAAATTGGAAGCAGGCGCGATAGAGGATGTATAACAAACATCTTTATCTAATTGCAAAGGAATCGATTAAGTAGGACCACCTCAAAAATGTTCTTTCGAGTTTGCGTTAACATTTATCGACCATAACTTCGGAAATAATTTAAATTTTGAAAACGATTTCAGCGAGTTATATTTGAATAGCTAAACTATCTGGCAACCCCTTGTTATTGCTTACACCGATTTACAAGCAGTTATTCAACTTAACTAGTGTAGCTAGTGTAACATAGCCTACTTGACGTTGGCTTTTATCCATTTTAGGACAAGTTAACACTCCCAGCAGCAATTGTTTTAGCCACTGAAGTAGCACAAAAGCGGTAGTATAACCATTGCGCTGTGGGAGCGGGCGTGATTTCGAGACATTTTTCACAATGCGCTTTGCTAGCCAAACGGCCTTCAGTGAGCTCATGAGCTCTCAGCAATTCGTATGCGCGCTCATTATTGCCTCTTAGTAGCAGGCTTCATGCAAGAGCTTGTTGATGAAAATGCATTGCGCTCTGTTAACAACATTTGTTAATTATATATATATATACATATGTGTGTGTGTGTGTGTTTAATTTTAATTGGTATGTGTATGAAAAAGTAGTTTCTGCCAAAAATTTGCAACGCTTGTAATTTGATTTTTTTACTTTTCTCTTTTTTTGCAGCTAGACACATAAATGCTGAGAAATCAAGAAAATATGCGTGTTTTTGTTGGTGTGTCTGTAATCGAGTATCCGCATTCACAATACCACATTCTTGCCACTTAAGCGCGATCAGCTAGCTGGCAGCAGTACCCTCCGTTGTTATATGCAGGTATGTATGTGAAAATGCATGTATTTGTGTTATGCATGCAGTTTTAGTTGCTGCATTCAGTAATTTTTTTGCACGCTCGCCACTCATAACTTTTGTAAATATTAGGGTTGTCCCGTGAATGTTTATTTTGTTCAATTTTGGTCGCAAGATTCTCTTCGAAAACTGCGTTAAAGTTTAGTAAAGTTAGGTTAGACTTAAAGGTCGATCTTAACAGGTATATCACTTGGGCAGATTAGAACGCCGGTCCGCTGTGTTAACTAAAAATCCTATAAAATAGATCATGAAAGCCTTACAAATTGACAAAGTGCTTTGAGACTATCACACAAATTTGTAGAGACGGCTAATATTAGGCGCTTAACCTAAGACTGACGAGTTGTTTCTTCCTCAGCTTTGCAAAAGCTGGACAATGGAGCAGAAAGCGCCAGGTTTTTTCCCCCTCACCCTACTCCATACAAATTTGACAACTTGCATCCGTTAAGATTTTAGCCTTATCGTATGAATGTCAACTATCTAATGTCCAGTAAGAACACTTACTATTGCGACGAGATGAACTTTGCTTATGACAAGTAGTTCAGAAAATCTCTCTGGGCCAAAACGATCATGCAATTGAACAGAAGTGAGTCGTTGACCAGCGGCTGCTGAGCGCACGCGAGGTCTATATGTTCAGTGCTAGAACAAAAGCCGTCAATGGAAATCCAACTCAGAAATCTGGAAGGAAAGTATATAAATAAATGATCAGCGTAACAAACTGAGTCGGTTTAGCTAGATTGGTCTGGCAGTATATGCGCGAACTAGTCATTGGGTTTTTGAGATATCGAACTGAAATTTTGCAAACGTACTTCTCTCCTTAAGCAGCTGCTCATTTGACAATACCGCTGTTATTGGACCACTATAGCATATAGCTGTCATACAAACTGACCGATCCAATTTAAGTTTGTGTGTGGAAAACTCCTTTATTTGATAAGATATCTTGACAAAATTTGGCACACAGTATGTATTATCTAAAACAGCGCTATAATCTCTGTAGAAATTGTTCAGATTGGTTCACTACACAATATAGCTGTCATAAAAACTGACTGCTCAAAATCAAGATAAAGATTTATATACCCTTTTTTCTATAAGAAATGCAGCTTTGTAGCGTATAATAGCTTCGGTGTAGTGCAAAAAAGTTCAGGTCTCCTTTTTGAAGTTTTTATGTAGTATTTCATTTGCTCTCCAAAGCGTTACAATGCTCTAAACCAGTAATCTCACAATTTTATTTATTACTTAACCCAAGAAATCGAAGTGGTAATATAATATAATAAGCATTTTCCATACTTAAAAACATTCATTTATCCATTTTGTATGTATGTAGGGAAGGTTCAGAAATCTCCACACCAATATCAATGATTTGCCTTGTATTAACTACCAACAAACAACTCGCAATGACTGGTTAAACCCTATTGCTCGCACATTACTCATAATTCCAAAACAGTTTGTGGAAAGATCCAGTACAGTTTAAGCCTCTAATCAATTAGTTTTCGAGCGCTTCGTTTTTATTACACAAATTAAATGAAAAGTAATTAAATTTGCTTTAATTATTGCTATATGCGCACAACTTTTTTCTAGCATTCTTTCGGCAACAAATTTTCTATGCTAATATTCGACTCGCGTAGCATACATAAAATACCGCAATTTTCGTATGCGTATTTGTGCCGCCGGTTAACCTGTTTTTGTCACACCAACAAGACAATTGAACAGCCAAGTTCACCACTGCCATATGTCTGTATGTATGTATGAGCACTCGTGGTTATACATACTCGTACTCGCACATATTTAGTATTTCACGCGAGTTCTACTTCGGTCGCGCCGTCAATTCGTGCGACAATTTTTTATACATTTTTTATTCTAATTTTTCTAGCTGTTAGCGCAATTCTTAAAACGTCTGCAGCCCTCGCAACACCTCATTCGGTGGCAGCGGCTGCCGCTGACGCTCGTCTTTTAAGCCATAAACTGGCTTTGCTCATTTTGGCCAACTTTTTCGAGCTACTTACTGTCAAAGTAGACACACACACATACGCACATACATGCGCAAAGCTAGCAACAGTGGAGTAGCGGCATTTTTTGTTCGCTTCTCTTTCGGCCGGCATATTAGTTAGCTGTCGTCACTGTCGTGATTTTCAGGTGTTTGGCATGTTGGTGGAGTGCTCGCTGAAACACGACTTTTTCTGGCGTCTAACTATACAACTTACTATTTTCGTTGGCATTACTATATTCAGTAAACCGTTTCCGAGTAGCCACTGTCTAACGTTTGAAGTTAGAATGTAACATTTTGTGTTTTTCCGTGTGATTTTGGCAACTCATTTTCATTAATGCTGCTTACTGCTTGCGCTTCTCTCCAATTTTAAGCATTTATGGCTAGAAAGCAGCTGTTAATTTTGTGTTTCTATTACATTTTATTAGTGGATTTTGTTTTGCATTTTTTTCGGGGAAGCGGAACTGGCTGTGCAGTCGCTCTCATTCGGCAAATTTTCACTATACGCGAAATGTTCGTGCTTTTTGGTATTACCCAAAGCGCTGCCGCTTCTCATTACCGGATTCGTTTAGTGCTTTTTAATTTAATTCACATTTTTTGTTGCGCTTGTTTGCGCTTTTCAGTTATTTGAAATTAAATTGTATTCAGTTTGTGGTATTAAGTGCATGTGAAGTGGTTGTTCCAAAATTAAAATGCCAAAAATTTCAAATGTATCTCACACACATTTTCAACATTTTACTATAAAAGTTACCATTAAGTATGTCTGGGTAACTGAAAGTATTTGAATTTCATTTAGATCCGGTTTTGAATTGCATTTATGCAGAATATAAGCTTGCATGAATCAGTTGCTAAGCAATATTGCCAATAAAATTTGTATTTTATTAATGTATGTATGTGCATATATGTGTGTATGGAAAAATATTGAAAAAATATGCAGAGAAAGTGAGAATTTTAAAGAAAAATTACGTCAGACTATAGGTATCCGCTTTTTCCCACTTCTTTCGCTGTTCTGCGCTTAGAATTTAGTTATTTTAAATATAACTCGGTGAAATATTTCTACTGGCAAACATCTACAGTTCTCTGCTTTGAACCCTATTATTTACTTTAACTAAATAACAGACCTTGGTATCGCTGACAATGAGATCATAGCTAGTCAATCAGTGCTATATACTTCCATATTAAACTTGTTTGGGTGCCTGGCCACAGCGGAAACGTCGGAAACTGTAAATCTGATGAAATTGCGGGAAAATGCACCCATACCTGTACTTCCATAGGTTGGAAACGAGCAGGGGCTCTTTTGTCTTTGTGTTTTCGTGCTGGATCTATGGACTTCGCGCGAGATCAGCAAGCGATGGTCAGCAAACTTCATTTGTATAGTTGAGAAAGCCATCTGGAACGGGAAAGGTCATTTGAAGTAGCCTCAAAACTCACATCGATACACTGATAGACGTTCATACTGGGGCACTGTTCCATTGACACACACGCTGTGAGGCAAAATTTTTTGGAAGACGCAACTAGACAAAGTTGCAATGAGGAAGGTGAGTTGGAAACATCTAGACACTTTCTCCGCCAATGTCCAGCATGCACTGGACTATGTTAAGGTTGAAGAATCCCGCGTTCCATGCTTTTTACGAAACTGGCGATTTGGTTGGAATTTATGTTTATAAGCCGCCTCAATAAATTTTTGGCAGAGTCTAGGTGGGATTATTTGTGGTCTCACGAGTAATTAGCTTATTTCCCTAACTTAACCTAACCTAAAAAGCAGCTCTACAAAATATATAGTAAAAGTGTAATAGACCGTTAAATATTCCCGTTCTGTTAACAAGTTGTAAGCAGGACAACGTCGCTATGTCGAAAAAACTGTTTTGAATCTCTCTCTCTGTCTCTCTCACGTTCTGATTTTATGCCATTATAATTTATTTTCGATGCGATCTAATGTTAAATAAGTGCCTAGAGGCACAATAAAACCCCGATTGAGTTAAAATATAGGCACACATATGTAAATATATACATACATACATAGAGTGAGAATACGAATAAATATCACACGTAATTTTCGGGAATGAAAATGAAAAAAAAAATCAAAACGCAAATTAACACGCGCAATCGAGTAGGCCAACATCAAACGGAAACCGGTCTATCTGGAATAAATTTCATTGCGAAATTGAAAAATTGGACGAAAGTAGTAAAAAAACATTAAGGAACACAGAAAAACAAGAACAAATAACAAATTTTGCTGCGCACGCTGTGTACTTGAGAAAGTCAGAAGTTTGTAAAATCGGTGTGGTCGACAAAAAAGGGGGAGGATATAAATTACAACAAACGCCAGCAGCATTTAAAAGTTTCTGTAGGCTTTTTTGTATAATTTTTTGCTTTTGTGCCTTATTTGCGGTCATTGGCCAACAGCGAAAATCTGGGAATTTATATGTGGATTTCTAAATAGAGTTTTATAAATTCCATATCAGATCTTAGCCGAATTCATGATATCAGTTAAAGGATTGCTTTTATTAAAGTGTTATGGGTTTTTTTGGCATTCATTTCGCTTTGTCTCAAAGGTGCTTCATAGAATATATGTATGTATGTATGTACCTTCGCTAAGATTAAACAGTCTAAATTTGAGGTTCTATGGGGGAGTCTATACCTCAATACATATACATATAAAGGCTTGTTTTCCAATACAGCTTTCATCTGTCCACTATATAATCTAGCTTTCAGTGCAGTGACTCGACAAAACCTCAAGTACCAGCGTCATGTGAAAGGCTTCTACTTATACAAACACATACACACACACATGTGTATATGTGTTTACTTGAATGCAGAGTTTCGGCATAAACGCATTACTACAATATCTTCAACGGTGATCGTGAAATGACCAGCGTCCATTCAAGAGTCGTAATTCATAGAATTCCTCACACAATTGTTGGTATGTGCGCATGTATCTGCAGGCACAAGTACCGCTGGTCATAAGAATAGAAGTGATTAAGAAGAAAACATTATTGCGGAGTGGTGTGCGCGGTAAGCAGTGATTGCTATGTGATGCCATCAGAAACTTGTTTCAACTGGGACTTTCTTCTTTTGCGAAAAAAATGCAGAGTCCAATACAAACACATGCACAAACATGCTAGTACATGAGCGCACCATTTTTCACACGACTGTGGTGTTGGTGTTACGTGCCAGTCCGCCAAGCAACAAAATACGTGCTTATGTACGTATGTACGCATGTAGCTATAAGCCAAACAATAAAATTAATACGCGAAAAATGGAAAAACATATTGGCAACAAATGCCAAAAACGCCAAAAGGGAATTGTAAAACTTCATTCAGCGTTTTTCTCTCTTTATTGTCACTGACTTACCGCCTGCTTAACTTTCTCGTCTGCTTTTTCGTTAATATGTATGAATTTTCAATGGTTGTTATTGTTGTTTCTTTCACTGACTGTTCGTTGCTGCTTAACAATCTTAACTGTAGCATATTTTGTACGGTATCATTTGAAAATCAGCGTACTTTCAAGTACCCTCCATTGTACTTTATGAGTATACTTGTGTGCTTTTATTTCTATTTTTTTATTTTTGTGACGTTTTTGTTTTCTACAAAAATAAATAAATCCACTACCAAAGGTTTGCAGGTTTGCATATTTGTTAGCTTACACTTATGTCGGCTACACATGCCATTTTATAGCGCCTGCAGCGATTTGGTACCATAAATTAAAGAGCACAGTAATCAGCAACAGCATGCCGAATTCAAAGGAAATGCCCATAATTTTTATAAAATTTAATCACAATTCAGTAGTCGTAGCCTTATTGTTGCATTCTACTAATAATAAATGCTGATAATATTTTGTTAATAAACAGCTTCATATATTTAGTTATTTCAACAAAATATCTTTCTAGTAGCACCTGCAATTTATGGTAGAAAATTTGAAAAGGTCACACACGTGATTATTTTATCGAAAAAATAGTGCTGGAAATTTTATCAAAATTTTTGAAAGAAAATTGCTCGAAACTTGCCATCCTTAGTGACCAGGACTTTCGCTGCCGTTTCTCCTTGTTTAGTGTTTCAAGCGGAATTAGATAAACTTCCAACAGATCCTTCCCCAACATATATACATATCTATGTATATTAAAGCTTTCCAATTATCGTTTTGCATAAAAAATATCTTCCGAATTTAAAAAAGCTAACTCAATCTCTAACAAAATATCGTGTTTATTTTCCATTTATACTCCTTTTTTTCTCATCTACTGTTTGGTGTCGTTCACCAGATGGAAGAGAACTGGAATTTGTTAGATTCGCAGTCCGTTTATGTATACTACTATGACCAAAAAATAGTAGGACTTTGTTCATAGTTTCAAAATTCTTAATTTATTCTTCAGAATCTGTGTCTTCCCCCTCAAAGTAACCCCCTTTGCTTCAATACATTTGTGCCAACGTTTTGCCAATTCTCGAAGCAGTTGTTAAAGTAAATTTCCGGAAGAGCCTTCAATGCGCGTAGTCATTCATGTTTAATGTCTTTAATTGAGTCAAAACGGTTTCCCCGGAGTGGTCGTTTGAGTTCGCTGAAAAGCTAAAAGTTACACAAAGCTAAATCAGACGAATACGGTGCTTGCGGCAGGATATTGGTTGAAAATTTGGCGAAAGACTCACGATGATTTAATACAGTATGTGACGGTGCATTATCGTGGTGCAAAAACCAAGAGTTGTCGGTCCATAATTTCGGCATCTTTTGACGAATAGCTTCGCACTAACGATGCATAACACTCAAATAGTATTCCTTGTTGACAGTTCGGCCGGTCGAAAGGAATACCGAGTGCACCACATATCGATAATCGAAGAAAACTGTCAACATAACCTTGATTTTTGACCTGCTTTGACGTGTTTTTTTCGACTTCGACTCACCTTTGCCACAATTTTCAGCCGATTGATAGTTTCCAGATCGTAAGCATAGATGCAAGACTCATCGCCACTAATAATACGTTTCATGACATCCTAGTAGTCGGAAAGTATTGTTTTACAGACTTTAACTCCATGTTGTTTTTCAAAAATATTAAGCGATTTTGAAACCAATCGTGCTTTCAATTTTCTTAGGCCCAAAGGATCTTTCAAAATCGTTTTCACTGATCCCTCCGATATTTCAACGAAGCCAGGAAGATCTCTGACTGTTAATTCCTTAAGATAGTCAGTTGCTGTTTTAAAAATTGTTACAATGCTTAGAAAATTCTGTTTTTTCTGTTCGCTGGGAATGCTGATTTGATTTGGTTTTTCCGAAATACGAGTCTGCCTGTTTCCGAATAAGAACAATCGTTTAAGAACCGTCCAACCATTATGTAATTTTTGAGTCCTTGCGGTATCTTTCCACTGCGGTTTTGCTACGAAATCTCAGAGCTATATTTCTAAATATGTAAATATTGAACATAACTTATTTATGGTAGCTAGAGTGGTTGTCTTACGACGCACCTAGATCGCCCATTGTAATATATTTTTGGTTATGAATATTTATTTAATTTTTTTTTTCGAATTATACTTAAGCCATTATTGTAGCATGGAAATTTTTTGAATTGTATAGATGAATCAATAAGTCCATATTTTATTAGTCCCGCTCAAGCGTTTGAATTAAATATCAAAACAATATTTTTTTGTCCACATATGCACGCGTTGCGACCCACTGTACTTCAAATAACAAACCTCTTGTAATGAATGAATAATGTAAAAGGTACTTGCACTCACTTCAACAAATAAAGTAACTGGCAAACATTCAATCAAACACGTTTCCTCACACATACACACAAACACAAGCACGTCTTATACGAAGAAATGCTTCAAAATATGCATATGTATGTAGTATATACATATATTTGCACGGTTGTGTATAAGTAATATATAACAATCTAAAAATAAATGTTATACGTGTGTGCAGAGTGTAGAGTACCGCAATTTTAGCCCATAAGCAAGAAACCACTTGTTGATTTTTAATCTGCACACAAACGAAATTTCAGCCCAAAAAAAGGCAAAACATTGCTAAAAGTAATGCTAAGGGAGACAAGCTAAGCAAATGAGCACAAAAGCAAGAGAAACAACGAAAACGTGCTCTTAAGAAAACTTATACAAGACTGCTATATGCTATTGTCACTCTTAGCTGCTGAAGTGACAGTACTTGGGGCGTGCCGCGCCCACATTATTCGAGCGCTCGAGTGAGCTTTCTCGGCGTGCGGCATACCGGGAGTAATCACTCACCAAACTGTCCACAAGTTGATGGATCTTTTGACATTTGCTGCTGCTTGATTATGTGATTGCTGTTGGCTTTACTGGCTTAGTTTGTTGTTGTTTTTTTTAGTTAATCTTGTGTCATCAGCGTATTGTTATTGCTGTTGTATGTTGTGTTCTTGTTGATTTTTGTTTATGTACCTATTCGTTGAAAAACTACAGTTAGCCCATGTGACGACTTTGAGCAAACAAATGATTCATTCATTATCATCATTTGATGAGGCACCGGCACAGTGACGACGCTTAGTCGTTTATGCAATTTATGCATATTCGCAATATGCGTGTGTATATGCTTGTATTAGTGCATTTCTTAGAAATTTATTTAACTTTTAAAGTCTAAGGCATAGCGTCTGCAATAAATTAGCCGTTGAAAAGTAAATGTTGCACTGTCATTCTTCCAAAGTGGACATACATACATACATATGTACATAAGTATGTACATTCAAGTATCACAGAAAAATTTCACAAAATTTTGGATGTCCAAGGCAACAGTGCAATCTTCGAAAATATTGTCCAGATTGAGTCACCACAACATACAGCTGCCATGCAAACTGAAGAATCAAAGTTTTTGTAAGAGATTTATTTTAAATTTATTATATTTGCTAACATTATATTCTTCATTTTAATTTCTTTGATTTTTTAGTTATTCGTATTTTTTAAAGTATTTCTTAATTAAGCTGGCAACTTTAAATGCGAAAACGAACTGCTAAAAGCCATAAAATACATTTAACAATATACACCTCCAGTCATTGACTGATATAATCTGCTTTCTGTCTGCCATTCCAATTGTTGCAAACTTATTTATCGAAACGTATTGTATGTATGTGCATTCGCAAATTTTGTGGGAATTTATTGAACTTTTACAGTCAAAGTTCATTAAAATAAAGTACAAGCTATGCATTTGTACATATTATTCTTTTTACGCTGACGTCATTGAGTTTCATAAGTATGTTTTCTTTGGGAATTTATATTTTTTTTATTATATTAATTTTTTTTTTATTTTTTCTGAATAAAAAAATTGGTTTAATCATAATCTATTACTGCTATATAGTGTTAAGTGAGAAGCAATTACACATTTTTTATTTTCCAGCATAAAACTTAAATATTTTTTACTTTAATTAAACAGCACTTTCAATCTTTTTATCACAAATCTACATACATATGCATATTTTCAATACGAAGTTTTTAAGAATTCTTTATTCGTTTTTTTTTGTTTTAAATTTTTATTGAAAATTCGTGCTGCCGATTTATTTGCCTCTTTTCTTCGTCATACAGCAACAGCGTCAACAATTTACGACATCCCAAAAAAATGAGTCAAACCAACCCATACAGGTTTGCTCAATCATTAAACGTGAAAACAATAACAAATTGCAGCAAAACAAAAACAAACTGACGCATTAGAGGGTTGCATTCAAAAACAAAAAATATCAATCAAAGGTAAAGAACTGGATATTTCATGTAATTGTATTTTTTCCTTCCTTTTGACGCCAAATAATTAGAAAGACAAAAATATAAACAGCATACAATAAAATAATTTAAACAATACAAAGTAATTGAGGGTGAAAGATTAATGAGCAAAATCGACATATGCTCTTTTTACTGCATTTATAAAATTTATTTATTGACAGTTCGAATTAGGCGCATAATATTTGGTTATATATTTTTAATTATTATTCAATTACGCATCAATATTCAAAATATTTTTTCCATAATGCATATAAATTTAAATAATATATTAGAGATTACAAATGTTATTTTTCTACATTTCAGTGAAATTACTTGGAAAATATTTTAAATGAAACTCCAGAAAAAATCAGCCACAATTGGAATGAAAAATAGGTGAGTAGCATACATCAATACTATTAATTATATATTTACATATGTATGTGTATGCATAATTTGTATTTATCAGCATTCAATATTTTAAAATTTATGTATGTACTTAACATATACATATACATATATACACATATTTAATTGCTTGTCTACTGTACTTTAATTTGACCCAGAATTTCCACTGAAAAACCCATCTCATTTAGGTTACATTCAGTTTAAAGCTAATAACTACTAGAGCATTCAAATTATAGACAATAAACAATTGCATGTATGTAGTATGTATATATGTATGTATTTACTTAGAAAACCCCCGTAATCAACAAAATATTTACATATTAAAGCGGCTGCCTCACATATGCTATTACTTATACTTTACTACCAAAGCAATTCGTAGGCTTGTAATATACTTATGTATGTATAGCACAAAGGCGCGCACAAAGTGATAAGTCAATGAAAACTGTATGTTTGTATGTTGTATGTATGTACAACATTGCATTATACATATAATATATGCACAACAGTAATAATAATTTCATTAACAATCATTAGTGACTTGGGGAATGCACAATCATGTGTCAACCTTTCGACGTTTTACTACTAAGATAAGGCAGAGACCCTTGCAAAATTCTGAGAACGTAACTACGGTTCAAGGCTTCTACGTAATAAACATTTATTCGCATTTAAGATTTTTTTTATCCATAAACTGATTATTTCTACAATGCGAGGTGTATCCCTTCAATAACCATGTCATACGATAATTAGAGCTCCGAGGCGTAATCCTTAGGTTAACTGTTAGAGCTTGTATGTAGCTGTATAGGAGGTTTTTTATGTCAGAAATATGCTTGGGGCTTTAATATTTCTATACACAGCTTCTCTTAGTTTCGATATAAGCACATA
This sequence comes from Bactrocera neohumeralis, assembly GCF_024586455.1. Classification (NCBI taxonomy): domain Eukaryota; kingdom Metazoa; phylum Arthropoda; class Insecta; order Diptera; family Tephritidae; genus Bactrocera; species Bactrocera neohumeralis. The sequence goes on along the minus strand of NC_065923.1, from coordinate 77,967,286 downwards.
TACGTGGGTTGCCTTTCATATTTCGGGTTTTGGTGACCCTAATGTTGCAATCTCGACTTTATTGTAGCATCTGCAACTTTTCGCATAGTTTGCCATTTTTGTTGTTATTCATGCTGTTCTTTACAGTAAATTAAATTATACAACTTAGCCGAAAAATACCATAGCGTTTTTGAGTTCTTTACAGTAATTTAAAATATTCATCTTGGCAAAAAAATACGATAGCAGTGTTTCGAAACACGTCATTGGTGATGAATCCTGGACTTACGCTTATGAGTCCGAGAATCGACTGTAATTGTATGGTTTCAAAATGAGTCGCATCCAACAAAAGTTGTTCGCTCACGAACACTTCCAAGGAAATGGTTGCAGGGATTTTTTGTAAAAACCGGACACCTCGCCTAAACTAGACTAAAACAACGCAAACAGTAAATTCTGAGTGGTGCACTACCATTTGTTTTTTTTTTTTCAAGAAACGACAGTTTTTTAAGAAATCAAGAAATCAAGAAAACCAACTTCACCACGACAACGCGAGCTCTCACAACTGAAACCACAGCATTTTTGAGCGCTCAAAACAGTGGGTCATCCATTGTTTACTCCACAATTGGCATCGAATGACTTCTTTTTATACCAGTACGTAGAAAATAAACTAAGAGGTCAACGTTCTTGCATTCAGAACGCCTGTTTTGAAGATAACCTCAATCAGAGTGCCAAAAGTGCTTCGACAATTGCTTTAAACGAATTTCGTTGATTAATATTTTTTTGTTCTCTAAATCCGAAATATTAAATGCAACCTTCGTACCTATCAAAACCTATAAGTTGCTTCTTGCGTGAGACTATTTTATTATGATGAATCCCGGGCATTGTTGACTACTAATTCAATTCAGTCTTGTGGCTATATTTGTAGATTAGAGCCATCCTTTTTTCAAGAAAAAATTACTCAAATGAATATTGTGAATTCACAATAAATTCCCAAAAAGCATTTCCGCATTTCACTCGAAATATTTTTAACCTCTGACATCAACGTTATAAAATGCGACGTTTCTGATTAAAGTTTCACAAAAATTGGATTATGATCGAAAAAACATTTTTTTATTTTAGAAACACTTACAATTGTACTTCATGCCTACAATGCCACTGTGCGGAAGCTATATGTATGTATGTATGCTTGTGAGCACGCTCTTCCAAATATTGCCAGCAATTTGTTTACATGCTCTTTATAGTATTGACGATCTGATCTTTGGCACCTGTGATTCCCCAGAAAGCGCTGCACCACTACCACAACGCACAACGTCGATGACAACTTCTCCGCTTGTGTGCCTCGTTTTATTTTCGCAATTAAGTGCAATGTATGTGCGTATGTATGTATGCAGGCAATGATCTGCAGTACCTTTAGCATCCCCCTGATTGTGTTCTGTGCCGCAATTTACATTGTGCTTGATAGTGTAAATACAATGGCTACGACAGACTGCAGCGGCACGACAGTGAACTGAAAACGTCGTTGTTCATATTACTACATGTACATTTTGAGAAGCAACAACAACACAATGGCCGGCATGTACACAAAACAACGCAGTTGTCCATTTTGTATGTACACAATTTCGTTGTGGCCATACTAATGACTTTCACTTCAATGAAATTTTAATATTTTGTTCAAAGTGAAATTTTTTATGCAAAAAATAAGTAAATAGGTCAATATTTTTGCTTTAAATTATCAATTGTTATTACAAATGATATAATAGAGCTATAATATAGCTATTTTATGCTTTTATTTGTAAGATAACGTCAAGTTTGTTGTAGCTGTGAATAATATTACATTTTACATATTAGTGGCATCACCACTCTACCTCCTCTTTCTATCTTCCATTCTACTGTCAACTCTACTGTCGTCCTACTGTCGTTGGCAAAAATAGGAGCAAATTGAAGTTAGCGAGAACGACAACTGTCGGCCTGCAGTCGTGTAGTTGTGCAGCTGTCAAAATAACACTGCCCATAAGAACGTGTGTATTTTAATATTTGACAGATGTAGTTTGCAGTCTGTCGTAGCCATTGTGTTTACACTATGAGCTTAAATGCTTGTAAGTGGATATGTACATATGTTGGTACAGATCATAACATACATACATATATTATTACGTATATTTGTTTGGGGAATTTTTGCGTTGTCTTATCACTTGGTGCCGGGTAAATACATACGACTGTGAGATCATCAGCGAGCTGCATGATTTAAGTTGTAGATACATATACATATGTATCTATGTATATGTACGTATGCATCTGTATTGTGAGTTTTCCAATTCCTTTGGTCGGGCATGTGCTCATCTCCCCAATATAGGTAGTGGCCTAAGTGAGAGTTCTGTTTTGTCTGTATAAAATTGAGAATGAACAAATTTTCAAATAAAGAGAAATTTAGGTTGTTTCTGCTTTAACTTGAGCTGTTGATGTTTCTCTAAATAAAATATAAACATTATATTCTCTATATGTAGATTTCTTTACTGATATAGTTACATTTGAATCTGTGTTGGTGTTGGTATACCGTGGAGTCTTCCGTATCAATTGTGTTTATTTGTTGAATAAAGGCAGAATCTTAAAGTGGTTTTATTGCTGCATGCTCTTTGTGATTTTCCCCATTGCACGTGAGCTTTAAGTAAATAAAAACATGTTTTACTTGATTTGCAAACAATTAATATTTCCAAAGAAATTCATTCAAGTTATCGCGTATGTATACACAATATATTCTTTTGAAGGCTTTTATACACGATCGGACCTAAGCGTTACATATACAAATGAACATATGTAACATATGTATATAGCAAGTATCTAAAAATTTAATGCCTGCATGTTGTTTACTTGTGTTTTTCCCGCTATTCAGTTATTAATCAGTCCCTTATGACAACATTTTTAATTAAATATTTTTTTACAAATTGATTTTTTGTGAAATTGTTCACTATTTTTACTCGTAAACTTTAAGTTTCGAATTTCATCTTTCGATAAAAGAGCATGAACTTCACTCAATACATCATCCACACCGTTTGGCGCCTGTGGCTAAATCTAAATTTATAAAAAAATATACTTATGTATATACATATATTTTATTTGTAAAATGACTGCCTCTTGCCTTGCATTTTCACTTCTACCCCACACGACCGGAGCATAGCTTTAGGGGCATAAACTTTTCCTCGATATTTTGTGAAGACTTTCACATCTGGAATAGACATAAGTTAAATACAAGTAGAAACAAGTAAGGAAGCGCCAAATTCGGGTGTAACCGAACATTTTATACTCTCGCAACTTGCCTGGATTAAAGCAGTGAAAAGTTCCTTTTGAATATCAATAATATATTTGACAGCTTGATCGATATTTTCGCTTAAAATTCGCAATAAGAACAGCCATCCACATATTCGGTATCTGGGAGCTTGAATAGTTTCAGTCCAACTTGGACAATTTTTGGTCAAAAATTGGCACAGCTCAAAAACAAGAATAGCTTTATCTTGATTTTCTTGCGCCAGTTTGATTGGCACCGACTCATATGCTGTATTAAATCGATCTGAACAGTTTATTCGGAGATTTTAGCGCTGTCTTGGTTCTTAAACTATACCAAATTTCGTTTTGATATCTGCTCAAATAAAAATATAAAATAATAAGCATTCTGCAGTCAGATGACGAAGCAGTTAACGTACGTAATTGATCTGTACACAAGATAACTATTGAGAAAATCTCGACATCGACAGTTAGTTCATCAAATATGCTAATTATTTTCATGTTTCTTGATCATATATGTATGCAAACAAGGTATGTATATATGTGCATGTACGCACCTTGATACATTTATCAAAAGATTCAAATCTTACAAATTTTCTGTCGTAAAGACAGTTTTTTAATTATCGATCGATAATGGCTGTTGGAATTATGCCAACAGAGCATCATATATGTTTCTATTTAATTTACACACATATCGTCATCTAAAATACAAAACAACGTACCATTAAAAAAAAATTGAAAATCGCTGTCAGTTGTAAAAAGTAATATATAACCATTTTATAATCCAAACTCAAATTTTGTTTCAATATGAGTGGTTTCAATTACAACGTTTTTCCTTCACCTGTAAACTTATAAAAAGTGATGTTACGTTATTTTGCATTTTAGGTGACGATATACTATACATGTACATATATTTCCATACAAAACTTTCCTAGAATTTCTTCAAAATGCATATACCTTGCGCCGAATCCAGATGAAAGCTATATAAACAACCGATACATCTACATTATGACGAATCAATAAAAGCGCTATAGTACAATGAACTACTTGAATTCATGTGCGTACAATATGTACATACATATGTATGTTTGTATGTATTTTGACAACACCTGTGTGTACACGCGTTTGTTTATTAAATAAACATTAAAAGAAGAATTCATAATTTTCGAATGATATACTATATAGACAGGGAAGTAGTGCCTTGCCAATAAGCATACTTTTGTTTACTTTCAATATGCAAAAAGTACATGAATAATAATTTTTACACTAAACTATTATTAATTATATACAATCATGATTCAATGTGAAAAATGAGTACACTACTCTATTTATATTTGTATATTTATAAAGAAAAAGTATATATATATACTATATATACATATGTACATATAAAGTCATAGTCATAAAGTATACGTATGCCTTATATTGATTGTGCGAATCACAGGTAAATGACTTTAAATACATAATATGCTTGCAAATATACATATGCATGTATATTTATACAGACATATGTACATACGTATATACTTATACCCAGTAGAAACTTTTTGGGGCACTCCTAGTGCGACAGCCAAAAGTAGCGTTTTTCGGACATCAAAAAACTATGCTATCAATTTTTTTTAAATTTTAAGGATATGCTTACACATATTTTCATTTAAAAAATAAAATTTTTGAAGAGGGAAAAAATAAATATTTTTTGAGTTAACGCAAGAACTATTTGAGAAATCGATTTTAGAATTTTGTTATAAAGCTAGTACAACCTATTGAAGGGTGAAAATATCAATTTTTGTTTATTTATTTATTTTTTTGGTTACAGGCTAAGTTTTTCGTACTTTAAAAATATTGAATGTGCTACTTCCAAACTAACTTTGGGGGACTTTTAATTTAATTTAACATAATTCTAAGGAGTTACATGGATTGCCATGAGCAAAAAAATGCCTATCAATAATTCTTTTTATGTAATAAAAATAAAATATTTTTTCCAAAATGTTTATTATTCCAAGATAAATATTTAACAAAGATCTTGTGAAAGTTTCAAAAGAAATTATTAAAACTCGGCCACTACGGCGACATTTCCGTAGGTCTCTCGGTAAAAATTTTCCACCGCGTTGACAGCAGAACTTCTTATAGGCTCATGCGAAGTAAAAAAAAATTAATTTGATTTCCACAATGTTTTTTTTTCAAACCAGTTCATGTTGCACGCAAATTTCCAGTTGGGAAGTGATTTCATTTGTATGTCTTTACAGAAGTCAGCATGTAATTCTAAGAATACAGCCGTGAAATTTGGCTTCTATTAATTCTCGCATTAGTCAATTTCATGCCTAACACGCGGTTTAACATCAAAAGTCTTGTTGTTGGAATTATTTCACATTTTATTTTGTGTTTATTTTGATAAATTCTACTCTACGAAGAATCACAATACACTTACTTAACCAATATACACGTTTTTTTTTAGTTTTACATTAATTACCGTTAGCTATTTGGGTTAGCTTATACCCTCTAGCATTCAATTTTAGCTGTGTTGTGCATGCTATATATAATATTAAGCTGAAATCATGATTTCTGAGATTTTTTTACAAGAGCAGGCCTTATCGGACTTGTTAGTGGTATCTATGTAAAAAAATATAATTAAAAAAATTAAAGAGATTGAATGACTAACTTCCCGTTTCCTCTTAATCGAGGTTTATAGTGCAATATTTGCTTAAAATTTTAAGCTTTTACCAAACCATATTCACGATAACCTTTACTCAAGTTTAGTAGCCTCAACCTCCATATTTTTGTCGCGCCAAATTTTTGTTCTCTAAAAATTGATCTGCTGCATTTAGAAACAATTTCTGCCATAGATTTTTGTAAAATCGACAAATTCATAAAAAATCATAAGTTTGAGCATTGTTTTTTTGTAATTATTTCGTACCTTCTGTTATGCTGATATGCTCACAGATCAGCACTCAGTAAACGTCTGCGTCAGCGATTTCGAGTTAGGTTTATTACTTGCTAAGTCTTGTTGAAGCGAAGACGGTTTGACTTATTTTACACTTTGGATGAAATATCTTGAATTTTGAGAGTATTCTAATCACTGCTACTTTTGAATAAGAATATAGTTGTGTATGAGTTGGTCAGGTCAAGGAATATTAGTCACTTGGCATAAATACAACCAACAATGACCGTCGTCGTTACTAGAACGATTCTAAAGTTATTATTGATAAAATAAAAGCCAATATGTTCGACCAGTTTAAGTTTATGCCAGTTTTTTCAATAATTCTTGGGGAACCCAGACCAACATAAATATTTTAATTGTTCAGATGAAAAAAGTTCTTGCTTTCCTAAAATTTGTTTTTTTTTATAGTTTTTCTATATATATTTTACTCATAAACTAGTGTTGATGCCATTGAAAATGGTAAAAATGAAAGCATTTTTTAATAAGTTGAAACTCAATGGCAAACATTATGTAGATAAGTATGTGATAAAAATAAAAACTTGGATATTTGAATTTTTCACAAAAAATTTGAGGTTAAGTGAAAAAGTCTGTATACAAAAGTTATAGATGAAAAACCTCAAAATTTATGTGAAAATGCATATATACATAAATATATGTATAAAAGTTATAGATTCTTTTATTAACTACAACATTGCCATATAACTTTTTCTATGTACATATATGACGTAGTGTTGCCGGAAATCGCGGTAAACCATTTTTCGTCCTTAAAAACTCAAAAAAACGCTCTTTCCTTTTCCCGACCTCAGATCGCCCGTCAATTAGTTTTGCTTTAATGTTTGTTATTTTTTTATCTTTCTTTTCCGATGGGTTTGATTTCATTATTTACCTGATCTGTCAAAAATATAATATTATATGGAAAATATAGAAAATCGCACCTGATACTTTTTTGCAGTCACTGTAACATAACAACTTTAATTACCTTGAAGCACTTATGTTCAAAGCCTCAAAATTTCGCGAACACTTACAAAGTACCGTTAGAGATAAAGTGTCATTCAACTGCAAATTTTTGAACTCGCTGAAATATGTACATATGTAGTAGGTTCCCGACTTGCTTATTCAATACACTTCAGTTGCTTGAGTTTTACCTACGGACGGCCACCCACAACAAAAAAGTAACAAATTCGCAACGCGTTCTGCAACAATAAATCTGCTTATTAGCCAAAATAATGCTAATGAAAACCTGGAAAATAGTTAATGCACGCAAGCACTAAACACACGCCTAAAATACTCGGCATTTTCACTCACACTTCCTTTACAAAACATTACACTCTTCGTACTAAATTAATTACTGTAAATTTCAGGCGAAGCGTGTGTGTTGCAAAAATAGTCATAAAAGAACACAATTCCTGCGATATTTCCTTGAAGTTTCAGTAAACGGCTAATTGGCTGTTTTTTACAAGCAATGACCAAATAATTTGCCAGCAAAATTTTTTTAGAAAGCAACAAAAAATCTAAAGCACCAAACTTACCTAAAACGCAGGTGCAACTTTCCAAATATAAAAATTTCGTGAAAAAAGCGTATAAAAAATTTAAAAATTTTAAATAAAAAAAACGAAAATTTGATAGCATAAATACATACACACACAAACAGAGTTACGAACGGTACGACGCAGGCGCACAAACTTAACGCCACATACATTATGCATGTACTGTAAGTGGCAGTAGAGTGCATTTTTGATAGAAGAAAGGCAACATTGGCGTCAATGACCATGAAATTCATTAAATTATATCAGCCACTACGAATTGGTTAACTCGCCGGAGTTTTTGATATTGGCTGCTGAATACGATTTTAATGCGAACGAAATTTCCAAATTTACACCCAAAATTTCCAGCGCAATAACAGTTATAAGACATACTAACATACCTACATACATACAAACCTGTGCAGTGTGTTGGTGTGGTGCGCCCAGCCAGAGTTGTGGCGCATAGATAAAATGTCTGCTGGTGATTATCAGCTTCGTGACATGCCATCCATGTCGATGTGATGCGCCGCCGCGGCGTTGATCGGCAAGTAACGGCAAGTGGAGACAAGGCAAGATAAGGGATTTGTTGGAATGTTGGCATGCATTCTAGTCAGGCTTTCGTTGGCTGCGCGCCGTTACAGTTACATACCGATTCATTTGAAATTTGCATATTTTTTCTTAAATTTTTGACCAAAGTTTTTTTCAGTGTGTTTTACTCTGCTCACGCGGAATTAAGCTGTGTTCAAAGCTTCTAATTTAGATCGCAGTGTTTGGTTGTTATTTTCCAGTACACAATTCCTTTTTTGAGTTAATGAATTGTATCTTCTTCTTCTTTATTGGCGTAGACACCCCTTACGCGGTTATAGCCGAGTTAACAACAGAGTGAGTAACGAATTATATACGTTATAGAAAAAACATTAGGTGCATAACACTAAGAGCCGTTTTCTCAATGTTTGGTTAGCAGCCACCCGTCAGTTAAGTTCTGGTTAACTTAACCAAGAATTCTTCTTTCGATAAAGAACCGTTTTTTAACCAAAACTTAACTGACAGATGGCTGCTAATCAGATTTTGTGGAAACTGACTGATCCCAACGCTTCGACACTGCAACGAATTGGCAGGAAAAAACTTTTATTTCACTGTTCTAAAAATTTTATAATATTTTTATTGTTGTTTTTTATTTATAATATTTTAAAATATTTTTAGTACTCTAGATGTTACTTTATGCGGAAAAAAAATTTATTTGTTAAAAAATTTTACACCAACCCAACGCCTTAAACAAAAAGGTATACGCTTGAAGTGCATATTTTACCGTTATAGTAGTATGAAAGACATCCCAGATTGTTCTCAAATTTTCAAGATTCTTTTCGGATGCCAGTAGCAGCCACAAATCCACTATATCTGTATAGGTTAGCAAGATATTTCAAACTAACCTAAACTTTATCGAACAGGAACAGCAGTAAGCCTTTGGTGAGAGATCTTCTCCATTTAAAGCAATGGCTTTTATACCTTATATTCGAAATTTTTTTATTCAAAATGCAACATTTTTTCATGAGCAAAAAATTGCTCAGAGTATTATTATTTTTTTTTTTTTTTCAAATTATGCAGATAAGTTATTTTCTATCACCGCATGAAAATATGATGTTGAAAATGTTATTTTTTCAACAGTCTTATTTGAATTTATATATCCAAAAACGCTCATAAATGTATAGCATATATATACATACATACATATGTATGTACTTATTAGGGTGAGTCGAAAGAACGTGAATCTTTTTTCATTTGGTACTCTAACAGTAAGTTCTTAGCAAATCCCTCCAAATATGAGCTCTTTATTGTAACGGGAAGGTCCTCCGCCTTACTGATTTTCGGTTTTGGCTTTGGAAAAACAAACAAACATTTTCGGTTTTCTGCTCCACCCTAGTGTCTATAACATATAGTATATATGATAATCTCCATTTTGGTTCAATGGTTTGTAGGGCCATTGGGTTGCTTAACCCCACTTCAACGAAAGAAATATGTGCACAAACACACACACACTTATGCATATCAGAGGCTGCCGCAGGCGAATTGGCTCATTGACCATTTGAGATTTTTGAATATATTGTAATTTGGCAGGTTGTTGCTTTTTCCTATGTTAATGAATTGAACATCGCTCGTCCACTCTCGCATGCGTGCGTTTATTTGCTGTTGTTGTTGTTAAAGTTGTTGTGATAGTGTCGCCAAGTGTTGCTTTAACTCTACTAAAAATACAAAACACCAATACAGCGTGATATGTGTAAGATATACATACATATACATATGTACAACAAAAACCCAAAGCAACAACAGCAAGTCCGCAGTTAGCAGTGAAAAGGCTAAAACGCATTAACTTTTAGCTATTATCGGCATTTATTTTTTGTATCTATTTAATTTTATTTTATTCGCTTTTGTTGTTGTTGTTGCTTTTTTTTATAATTTCGTCCATTGCCTGCTGTCTTGGGCGCGTTCTTAGGTGAGTGCGCCATGGCAAAGAAACGCAGTCGAAAGCAGAAATTCCGAATTTACAATAACAATACGGTTTTTTTGATTTCCAAAGAATTCATTGACCTTTCTCTTTTTCTATGGCGCTCTCACGCACACAGCGTTTGTACATTTGTATGTTTTTTGGGTGTTTTTGTGAGCCAAGTTAACCCATAACAACAAGGCAAGCAATCGATCGCTGACGATAGGTATTGAAAAGGGAGACGGTTCGGCGGGTGCGCCGGCTTAAGCAACAACTAAACAAGCGCCCAAAAAGTGTCCGCACGCTAGCGCGTACTATATACAAAAACTACATCAACAACAACATGTAGGCATAACGCAATCAGAATCCAAGTCAGCTGTGCGGCGTAGAGTGTAACGCACGAACAAGTGGCTGGGCTTCACTTCTGGCCGAAACCGCCGTCTCAGCGGCTTAAATGAAGAATAGACTCTTAGCACCGTTCTTGCTCGCGTTTGTAGTTTCTTTTTTTTATGTTTTTTATATTGTGCTTACCGTTGCCAATATTTTTTATATTTTTTTATAGCTGCGCTTTGTGTTGTTCTTTTGATAGGCGTTGTTTTTCGGCAGCTAGGTTGTTGCTTCCTTTTAAAATTTTTGTTTTTATTTTTTCTTCATTAATTGCATTAATTTGTTTATATAATTAATTGATTTTTGTTCACTCAAAAAAGCATTGACCACATGAGCTCACTTGGCTATATTTTTATTGTGATTATATACTAAAGTGGGCAAAAAATAGTAAGACTTTTTAATTTTTATTTCGAAATCGCGAAAACGCATGCGTCGCTATATATTCTTTCTAAGTTGGTATGACTGTCAGTGACATCTGTGCCAAATGTCACATCGAAATAATAATTAGTATTTAGTATACGCTGGTCTTGACGACGAACCACGTCCAGGACGGCCACCAACATCAACTGATGAACAACAATCGACGATCAATTCAGAGATCTTACTTGTTGGAATATCGGAAGGATCAGTGAAAACCATTTTGAAAGATAATTTGGTCCTAAGAAAAGTAAAAGCACGATTGCTTCCAAAATCACTACATTTTTCGAAAAACAGCGTCACTTCAACGTCTGTGAAACAATGCTGTCCGATTGCCAGGATGTCATGAAACGTATTATTACTGGCGAAAAGTGTTGGATCTATGCTTACAACCTGGATACAAACGATGCCTTAGACATTAATTCATGCAAAATTTCATCGAGATATCTTCTGAAATGAAGAATTTTCCCTGCAAGCCCTTGACTCCGATCGTTCAGTTTGTATGGCAGCTATATGCTATTGTGGTTCGATATCGGCCATTACGACATATGTATGAGCAGCTTCTTGTTGAGAAAAGAACATGTGCAAAATTTCAGATCGATATCTCAAAAACTGAGGGACTCGTTCGCATAAATACAGACAGACGGATCGGAAAGAATGACATGGTTAAATCGACTCTTTTATATATACATTAGGGTGCTTTTTTTTGGAACTATTAATTGTTTTCAGTCCCGTCACGAAATTTCCTTGGAAATACCCTAAAAAAAATTCTCTGAAAATTTTAGCTCTTAACTTTAGCAACATTAAGAACTGGACCAGGGCATGTGAAAATGTATGTAAAAAAAACTATGAAAATTCCATACAGCCTTACTTAAAAAGCCGAATATCTCGAGAAGTATTAATGATAGCGATTTTGACCTTGGACTTTTTTTTAAATTTCCTACAGGTTTGTCATGAACATTTTTTCTATAGCTCTTGTCATTTACGAGATATATACAAAAAAATGCGAATTTCATGGAAAAATCAGGTTTAGAGCCCCGTACTACCTCGCCGGTGTGAGTTACGACTTTGTTGCACTGCGCACTTTTGTAGAGTGAACAATTCTGAGAAATATGCGTCTAAAGTCAAAGCGATGCCAAAAAATACCTCTGATCTGTAGGAATTTAAAGATAAAAAATCATGATTGTAGTGTATTTTCTATGGATCCATCTATGGACTGGTCCAGTTCTTAATGTTAATATTAAGGGCTAAAATTTTCAGGGAATTTTTTTTAGGGTATTTCCAAGGAAATTTCGTGACGGGACTGAAAACAATTAATAGTTAAAAAAACACCCTAATGTATGTACATATATGCTTCATAGGTCTTCTGACTTTTAACTTGACGGTCTAAGCTTCTCACTGTCCAAACAATGACTCATGGTCAAAAAAATATTTAAAAAATAATAAAAAAAGATGCCGTTTTAGTGATATTTCTAAAAACTACTAACAGTTCTAGCTGTAAGGCGCTATCTTTAATGCCTATATGCTACAATTTCTCCCTTAATAAGAAAAAATAATATTTTTTATTTTAAACACACACACACACAAAAGTAGTATCCTACTCACTTTTTAATTGTAAACGCTTCCCACAATGAGGCATCCATTCTTGCTGGGCTTTACAAAGTCAGTTTCACTGGCGCATTGTGCTTTTGTAATCCGCACATTGGCGTACAGTAAGTAAGACTTACAATAATAAGGCGTTGCTGCTGCACTGTTTCTTACAATTTTTAACAAATATTTACAAAAGTGTTTTATACGAAAGTCTATGTTTAAACACGTGTTTCGACATTTTTGTGTAAATATATGCTTTCTTTCTACATTTCTACATTTTAACGCAATCATTTCCTTTCCGCGTGCATAACTGTCTTTTGAGTTTTATTTCTATGTATATCTGTATGTAGATATGTATATACATTTATTGTACACATATGTATGTGCATATGCGTTTGTGTATTTAGTTGTGATCCATTTTATAAAACTTGCATAGCTGCTCTATATTTTTCTACTAATGTCCCGGCATTTTAGTTGCTCTCCTCCATATTTTTATGGTTTTTTTTTTGTTTGGTAAATAATTACACACTTTCGTTGAAAACTGCGCTGTGTCCTAAATAACATAAATTACTCCAACTGAGTATAGTAGACTCAGCTGTGGCATAGTATTGTTTCTTTAAATTAATGGCTTTTTAAATAACTATTTCCACCATTTCGTTTACTGTACTAATTTCGACAAAATCGAAGACAAATTGCCTCAATTTTTAACAGCTTAAACATTTCTGAGAAACACTTTCATTAAGTAATTTATTCAAAGTGTTAGATACATACATATATTTGCGAAAGGTAGTACGCAATCACGATTACTGAATGGAAATGACTTTTTTCCTCCCTGGCTTGCAAGCATCTCCACCTCGGTACCCCATATAATATAATAGTATTTTTTATTCTTACTTTTTCATAAAGTGTCGACTTTTTCCGAAATATTTTCACCAGCCAAAAAATATGTATTTAAAATATGCGAAAAGCATTTAAATTGCGTTAAATTTACCAAAAGTTTATTATTTGCTTGCTAAAAGAAAAAAATCATTAAATTCAACTTAAATATTTATTGACTTAAAAGTTTTTTGCATCATTTCAAATATTTACATATTTCTGATATTCTGCATTTCTCTACTTTCAGCTCTTCCTATTGCACATTTCTATCCAGTTTCCGGCGCCAATGAATGCATTTACATGGACAACAAACTATTAAGAATACAAACATGTTTCATTTTAGCTTATTTGTAATAGCTATTATATTATATTAAGTTTTTCTCAAATAAAATGCAATTAAATTTAAGAAAATTTTGTAATAAATAATTTAATTTTATGTAATATTAATTATTTTAAAATTTTTTTACAAATAAAATACAATAAAATTAAAAAAAAAAATAAATCAGTGCATTCTGTTATTTCGCTTTGGCACAGTAGTAAATAGTTCTGCAGCTAACATGTTAATATAGCAACATTATGCTACTTTACCGGCCCTGTTGATTACAGCGCTTCTGCCTGAATTTCATTGCATACCCCAGAGGCGCTATGTTTCGCCATGTAACAGCGACACTGTCTTACCGACTCTGTATTACCGACTCTGTTGATTACAGCGCTTCCGCGCGAAAATCGTTGCATACCCTAGAGGCGCACTGTTTTGCCGGCAACAGTTTGGCGGCCACTGTAGCTGCAAAATAGCACCCACCTACTGTGCCGTTCTGGGCGCCTAGTACAATTTGCCAAATTCAGGAAAAGCATTTCTGTCGATTCACGGCGTCGCTGCCGGCGTTGCGCAGCAGCGGGTTGAAGATTTAAAATGCTTGTAAAAAGAGTAGGAATGGGCCGATTTTAATCAAATTTGGTGGAATTTTATAAAAAATTATTTAGAAAAAAATGGCATTAAAATTTTTTTAATAAAAATTTTTTTAAAAAAGTTTTTTGATAAAAATCTTTTAAAATTTAATAATATGCACTTTTTTATTATAATATTGGTTTTGACAAAATTGTTTTTAATAAAATTGTTTTTAATAAAAATTTTTTATAATAAAAATTTTGTATTAAAATTTTTTTTTGTTTCTTTTTGAAATACTTCTATAATTTCCTGCTCTTAAATGAAATGGGCGATTTTTATCAAAATTGCTGGAATTTTGTAGAAAATTAGTTTAATAAAAATGGAATTGGCTTTTTTTAATAAAAATGTTTTTAATAAAAATATTTTTAATAAAAAACTTTTAATAAAAATTTTTTAATAAAAATTTTTTAACACACTTTTTTTTAAATAAATCTTTTTCAATAAAAACTTTTTATAATAAAAATTTTTTATAATAAAAATTTTTTAAATAAAAATGTTTTTGCATAATAAATATTTTTTATAATAAATGGGCGATTTTTTATAATTTTTTTATAATAAAATTTTTTTATTAATAAAAATTTTTTAATAAATTTTTAAAAATTTTTTTGCAAAATTTTTTTTTTGTTATAAATTTTTTATAATTTGCGAAATCGGCGATTTTTATCAAAATTGCTGGAATTTTGTAGAAAATTTGTTTAAAAAAATGGAATTGGCTTTTTTTAATAAAAATGTTTTTAATAAAAATATTTTTAATAAAAAACTTTTAATACAAATTTTTTAATACACACTTTTTTAAATAAAACTTTTTCAATAAAAATTTTTTGTAATAAAAATGTTTTATAATAAAAATGTTTTATAATAAAAATTTTTATAATAATAAATAATTTTTTATAATAAAAATTTTTTTTTAATAAATTTTTTTTTTATAATAAAAAACTTTTAATAAATTTTTTTACACACATTTTTTTTTTAATAAATGTTTTTGCAAAATTTTTTTTTTGTTATAAATTTTTTATAATTTGCGAAATGGGCGATTTTTATCAAAATTGCTGGAATTTTGTAAAAAATTAGTTTAATAAAAATGGAATTGGCTTTTTTTAATAAAAATGTTTTTAATAAAAATATTTTTAATAAAAAACTTTTAATACAAATTTTTTAACACACATTTTTTTAAATAAAAATTTTTCAATAAAAACCTTTTATAATAAAAATGTTTTATAATAAAAATGTTTTATAATAAAAATTTTTTATAATAAAAATTTTTTATAATAAAAATTTTTTATAATAAAATTTTTTTATTAAATTTTTTTTTTATTTTTTTTTTAATAAATGTTTTTGCAAAATTTTTTTTTTGTTATAAATTTTTTATAATTTGCGAAATGGGCGATTTTTATCAAAATTGCTGGAATTTTGTAAAAAATTAGTTTAATAAAAATGGAATTGGCTTTTTTAATAAAAATGTTTTTAATAAAAATATTTTTAATAAAAAACTTTTAATAAAAATTTTTTAATACAAACTTTTTTAAATAAAACTTTTTCAATAAAAACTTTTTATAATAAAAATTTTTTATAATAAAAATTTTTTTTTTAATAAATGTTTTTGCAAAATTTTTTTTTGTTATAAATTTTTTATAATTTGCGAAATGGGCGATTTTTATCAAAATTGCTGGAATTTTGTAAAAAATTAGTTTAATAAAAATGGAATTGGCTTTTTTTAATAAAAATGTTTTTAATAAAAATATTTTTAATAAAAAACTTTTAATAAAAATTTTCTAATACACATTTTTTTAAATAACACTTTTTTAATAAAAGCTTTTTATAATAAAAATTTTTTATAAAACAAATTTTTTGTGATAAAATTTTTTTTTATTTTTTTTAAATAAATGTTTTTGAATTTTTTTTTTGTTATAAATTTTTTATAATTAGTGTTGGGTTTGGTAGTGAAATTTACTCTTTACTGAAATGGGCGATTTTAATCAAAATTTTGTGAGCAAATAAAACACATATTTCTGTTAGTGACATTAAAATATTTTTATTATATATTTTTTTTAATTCAACTTAAAGTAAATTAATTAAACAAATTATATGATATTTTATATACACAATTTTTAAATAAAATAACTATAATATAGATTATAATTAAATTTAGTCAACAATTTCAGCTGCTTTTGATCAATTACATTCATACATTTACTATTTTTTTCCTGAACATGGAAAATAAAGTATTTAAAAGAAAGTTAGGGTTGAAGAGTTGCGGCTTCTATTTTGCACACTAACTAAAATTAAAATTTAATTAGCACAAATTTTTAAAGAAATTTATTAATTTGGTTATAAATTGAGTGCCAACAATTTAGTCCAAAAAATAATAGAAAGAACAAGCGCAAAGGCATAAGAACAAAAACGAAAAAACAGTTATTAATTGAAAAATGCGCTATAAACATAAAAACTGAAAAACTTATAAAGTGTATGAATTCATAAATAAAATTTTGTTAAAGAATTATTTTTTTTTAAGAAAAAAAAATATTCAAATAAATGGAAATGAATTAACACACAACTTGTAATGGACATAGCCATTCGTAAATAAATAGTAACCGAAAATTTTGTGATATTTTGTACTGGAGTTTCCAAATATAAAAAATAAAAAAAAATCGAAATTGGCAGCTAAAATTGTTTCCTAGACAATATCGTTGCGTAGCAAGATATAATTAAATTGAACGTACTTAAAACTGACAGCTTAACTACTTGATAAATACATACACATACACATAATTAATTATATGCTAATTATAAAAATATAGGCACTCAATATGAGTCAATACTGGCTTAACCGCTAAATGCACTTCACTGCACGAAATTGAAGTTAGCAAAGCACTTACAACAACAATTGTAAAAAAAATATATTACTTTACTGTAGATCAATGTTCTAATCAACATATTCGAGTTGAATATGCTACTTGAATTACTATTTTTAATTTTTGCTTTAAATTACTATCCTTTACTGTTTTGTGGCAGACTTAGCGCTCTGATGGCACACAAAATGATACTATGCAATGTTCCCCGATGAGTCTCATGTTCACAAGAACTACTTTAGTTATATAATTAAAGCACATACAAATGCATGTGTAGCTTAAGACGCGTCTTAATTAGCTGCCAGGCAGCGTAGAGCACATTTGAGCGACCAAAGGTACGAGTTTACTTAATTTCATATGAAAGGCACACAAGCTTACCAAGCTCCAGAGCCCACAGCGCCCACTAGGCAACAGCACGGGCATGTATTTGCAGCTGCTGCTTCTTCACGCTCCACGCAAGTTCCGCTTGTCACCACTAGAACTTCTCATCGTCGATATTCGAGCGATAGTTATTCAGCTGATGCGAGTTTCGCTTCAACGTACCCGTCTCGCAGTCATTGTAGGTCTTCGCCAGCACTTTGGGCGTATGATTGTGCGCCATATTGTTGCGCGTCAGCGTGCCAGTGTTGCAGCTCTTCGATGGCGATGGTGAGCACATGTTGAAACTGGACTGTCGCTTCACTTTCGGGCGCACCTCGTAGATCTGCAAATTGAGAGACTGCTGATATTTAGAAATTATTTTTGTTGTGTTTGATTTGAGCGTATGTATGGTAACTTACATCTTTTGTGGGTAGACTGGAATACTGATTGGCATAGGAATCATAGCTGGGCGCTGCCGGCGTGTTATTCTTATTCAACGCCAAATCGACGGGCTTTATGAAACGCTTTGTCAGATAGAATGTGGCAATTATGGTGATGATGTAGATTATGGAACAGAGTAATATGATCCATGGCCAGGAGGTGCTGGAGCTAAGACGCAAGGCTGCAAGAGAGACGGAAGTGTAATTAAAACATGAGCGATTCGAGTAACTTTGGAAAGACAATTTTAACAGCACAGTATAACAAATTATTTTATTAAGTAGAAGCTGCTTAAAGGCGTCTACTTTACTGTTTTGAAACGCACCTTCATATTCGCTCGGCACGCAAGCGGTCTTCTCGAATTCTGCACCACGGCACTCGGCCGCTGTTGGTACATCCACCATACACTTACGATGTCTGATGCGTATGCCCTCACTTGAGCATTCCGACCAGGGGCTCCACGTGCTCCAGCCAATAAAGTCTGTAAGCAATAGAAAGTTTGTCAAACTACTAAGCAAAACGAAACTGATAACAGTGCTGCACTTACCAGTACAAGGCGCCATGGCGCACTTTTCCTCCTCGATCGCTTTGCCGCTGCACAGTTTGTCGTGTCCGCCTAAGCAACGACGCGTACGTCGCCTTAAACCCATGCCGCATGTAACCGAACAAGGCGACCAATCCGTCCAGCAACTCCATTCATGTGTCTGCACCACTTCATTGAGGTTCGTCGCTGGCACCACCGCCGCCTCTTCACACGCTTGTATATTACAGACGCGCGCTTGTGTGGCATGACGTCCACGATGCTTGCCACTGCCGGCGCCATCGTGCAAACGATATTGCATTCCGCCGCCACAGCTAGCGCTGCAAGGACCCCACTCACTATGCTCTTCACGTTCCTCGAATACTGCAGATGAGCCCGCTGACGCTACCGTTGCGCCATAAACTTCATGATGACGCTGACAACTACCATCCGCATGACAAGTGCGCGTCTCTTCCTTAGCCAGTGTTATGCGCAAACTATTCACATCTGTGCTGCTGCCACGACAGGCGTATCTAAAGCGGCGCTCAACAAATGTGCCACTTGTTTCGGTGCTCTTGCGGCTGTCATTGTATTCCACCAACCAAGGTGTCCATGAACTCAACTTCTTCACTTCGGGGCAGGCATGCACATTGCAGACTTCATAGTCGATAGCGCAGCCAGGACACTCCTGTCCATCGTTTTGTGGCACCGGGTCATTGCATTCACGGCGTCGTATACGAAAACCGCCACCGCATTGTGTGCTGCATTCGCTCCACACGCCCCATGGACCCCAGCCGCCGTCGATGGCTTGTAGCTTGGGCGTGGGACAAGGTGGCAAATGGCGGCAATACATTTCCTGATGATCATCACCCACACAAGTGCGTCCACCGTGCGCTGGCTTTGGATTGCCGCACGTGCGTCGACGTGTTTTCACCGCGATACCACAAGTTTGTGAGCATGCAGACCATTCCGACCAGTTGGTCCAATCACCATGCACGGTGCAGTTTGTTACTTCCGTGGTGATGCCATCACAGCTGCGTCCGCCATTTTGCGGTTGTGGATTGTTGCATTCACGCGTGCGGCACATACAGTTACCATCATCATCGCCGTGCTTCTTGCAATTGTACCACTCCGACCAGGTGGACCAAGCACCATCGATGGGCGCATTCAAAATGGGGCACTGCAAAGTGTCCGGTTGCAGCCAGAATTTATTCAATTGTTGTACCAGCTCTTGTGGCGTGCAACGCTCAATCAACTCATTCCAGCCACAATACGGATCCATAGCGTTTAAGCAGCTGCTCTGCGACACATGACGACTGCAACGTTGCGCCGGTATGCGTATTAGCGCCTGCTCAGTGCCAAGATAGAGCGACTCTGTAACTTTCAAGTACTCCATTTTCAAAATATCACCGTCCGCACCATTATACTCCGCCGACTGCCAGACTTCAATCAGACAAGTTTGCGCGCGTCGCTCCTCGAGCTGATGCTTCACGGAAAGCTTCTTAATACGCTTGTCATCGGTCGACACGAACAGCACATGCACCTTTTCGGTTTTCGTTTGTAGTGTGTCCAAAGAAATGTGCTGGAAGCGTTCCCATTTGGAATAATACAATGGTTGTTCTGTCATCGGTTGCACGGCGTGTGCCATAAGTTGGAATTTCGAAGACTCGAGCAGACGTTTGTAGCGCATGTCCGGCGCTGGCGTTTCGCACTGGAACTGGCTGCGATGTGGCATATCTACGATGCGCCAATCGGAATCGGCGGAGTCCTGATAACGGAACGGACCATCGAATGCGGCATTTATAGAGGTGAGATTGTAGGAACAGACTGCTGAACCGTGTATGCTATTGCTGCGTGAGGAAATTTAAGGACAAATTTATTGAATTAATTGTTAATTATAAAGAAGGTTTTTTGTTGGGGGTATAACCCAAATTAGGTTAGGGGTGAGTTAGAAATTTTTATCAACATTATCTAAAAGTAGACGCAAGAAATGGTCTTTCGATGAAGTAGGGTAAGAATGAAAGCGACAAATGTCTGTATGGAATATGTTGATTCAAGAATGTTTGATATCTTGATAAAGCATCTCAAGAGCGCAATTAAACCAAGATTATATTAAGCTGTTGAGCTCTTCTATTGATATCGGAAGAATTGTTCTTCCAGATCATCATCTCTCATTAATAAAAATGGACTATATAGATGGCAGAGTCTTCGCGAAAGAACAGGCTGGTGTAGGACAACGCAACTGGCGTGTGTTAGGTTAGATAATGTTAACGTTTATTGAAGACACCTTGTAATCATTCATCGGTAAAAAACACATTTCATAGAAGGTTTCATAAAGGAAAACGCTAAACGCCAACAAAATGTCAAGAACTTAAGAAATTGTAACTGTACTTACGCTGGTGTCGCAAAGGTCGCATATAGCACATCCTCATCGGCCGAGTACGTCATGCCCTGTATTTCATCGAAGTAAAATGGATATTCACCGGGTAGCGAGCAATTCAAACGCGCCTTAACAAAGGAGGTCCAACTATTCTTCAAAATTTGATCGCCACCTGCATCATTTTTGCAAACTCTGGCAATGCGCGAGTAGATAATCTGCAGACAAAAGACAGAAAAAAAGTTAATTTTATTGAAGATATGCCACTTTATAGGTTTCGACTTCAGCACTCACCTTGCCCCAGCTACTATACTCCACAGCCGGCTCGCGGAAGAGGAAATAAACGAAGTTGCCCGCCTCAAAGCTGCCCACAAAATGTGGATTATTCAGCCAATTGTTGTTGTACTGTTGTGTGCGCACAATGTGTCGATAGCCGAACTGCAAGCAAATTGAGAGAAAAGTAATAATTATTAAGAATACTCTTTAAGCATTCGTCTAGCTCAACGAACTTACGATTTTCTTCGGCTGCACTTCGGTGCGCAAAATCGCCGGATCGCCACCTGAGAAATCTGTTGCGGTGGCCACAAACATTTTATCCGTGCTGGACATTAGACTCGTGATGCTTGATTGCGGATTGAAGGGACACTTTCCCACACCGTTATCATAGGCCACAATGGTAAGGTTCTCCATCTAATGCCAAACGTAAACAAAGTAAATGAAATAAAGCATGCAAAGTGACAGCACAAGACAAGCAAAGTGCTTACGAAATGCAATGAGTTATTGATTGCCGCGTGAATTAAGCAAATACAGCTAATACAGCGCGCGCAACCAGCAATCAAGCATGTAAAGCGCAACAACAAAACGACAAGCCAAAGCAGCAAGCAACAACTAGTAAACCCACCAGCTTACATGCAACTTGCAACTTGCTAATATTTGCTGTTAATGTTTATTACACAGGTTATTCATTTCGAATTGTTTTTGTTTTTTATGCGATTTTTTTATATTTTATTAGATTTTGCTGTTGTGCACTTATGCCAACGCTGCTTGATTGCTGGTTGCGTTGATTGTTGTTGATTGTCGTTAGCTTGTGCGCTTGTTTTGTGTTTTTTTTTTTGGTGTGAATATGTTGTGGTTTTTCGCTTATTGCTTAAGACACATATGTGTCTGAGTACCAACCTGGCGCCATGAACATTGCGGCTGAAAGGCGTTCGTCCCACACGCGTACAATTGATTCTCACCGTAGCTCTGCAGTACGCGCACATAGTTGCGACACAAACGCTCCGACTGGCCTTTTACCTGACAAATGCCGATCTGTTCGGGCGGCGCTGCCCAAACGGCACGTTCCAGTGGCTCCAAATCGAAGGACATGCGATAAATTGAGTCGCTGTAAATATGTCGCAGAGAAAAAGCGTAAAAAAATAATTGGTTATTTTTGGATTTCATGCGAAATAGTCAACGTAAAGTGTGTGGTTGTTAGGTTTCGTGCAATAGAAAATATGTTGGAAAAAAATTAATGTGTTTATATGGACATGCTTGAGGGATTTATGCGTTTTAAGAGTGGCTGTGATGGCTTTTGGGCACTTTTAATTTTATGTCTTTTAATTCTAATCAGGTGTTGTTGAAGTGAACAAGTTTATAAACGAATCAAAGCAAATATTACCATGAATATAACTGTGCGTATGTACACTTGTATGTTGTAGATTTGGGAAAGTAGAGCAAATGTGCATAAAAATACCAAATTATTACCACAAAAAGCTGGATTTGCAAGGCATACAAATTTTTACTGATCTCTATTTTTTTTCTATTATATAAAAACCAATTTACGAGACTAATTTGATTATAAATTATTGATTGCATAATTTCCAAAGTTTTTCGGCTAGTTGGTGAAGATATAAATTATAAAAAAAAAGTTAGAAGAAAACAAGAAGAAACCTTAACTTCAGGCACTGAGGCTTCACAAATACAAAATACTCCTTACAAGAACTTGATACCGATCTGATTTTTTACTTCGGAGATTGCACCACTATTTTAAGTAACAACTCATGCCGAATTTCGTGGAGATATAAATGAAAAAGTTTTCCATACTAGCGCTTGATTCCGATCATTCAGCTTGTATGACAGCCATATGTTAGAGTAAACCATTTCCTCGGAGATTACCCGGTTATCTTAGACAATAACTCGTACCAAATTTCGTGAAGATATTTCGTCACATACAAAAGTTGTCCATACAAGCGTTTGATTCCGATCGTTCAGCTTGTATGGCAGCTATATACTATAGTGATTCGATTTCTGCGACTCCAACAAATGAGCGGCGTGTGCAAAATTTCAGATCGATATCTCAAAAAGGAAGCGACTAGTTCGCATGTATACGGACGAACAGAGAGAAAGACGGTCATGACGGTATACCTATATACCTTAAAAGTTATGTATATGAGGTTCCCTTTTGTATGTTACAACATCGTGACAAACTTAATTTATCTTGTTCAGGGCATAAAAAAGACAAGAAAGCATCGCTGAGTTTGAAAAGCACCCTATTTTCGAAAATACTTTCTAGATCCTCTTGCTTTGTCTTCCTTTAAGATGTTCGCCCTTCTGCCTCAAGCACTAAAACTCTCATCTCTAAGCTCTCCATATTAGCAATATTTTATCATCTGTAGTTCTTTACCTTGTAAATATGTACCATAATTTTGCTCGACGAATTTGAGATTCATACAGTTCTCATGTCTTTCACTTATATGTCTTATGTGTGTCACTTGCAAGCCAGATTTATTATCAACCAATAAAAATTAAAAAAATTTATAGTACCTCAAGTTCAATTTTGAAGAATTTTGTCGACTTAGTAGTCATTTCTGGGGAAAAATCTGAATTTATTTAAATTTTCTAGACCCGGCTGTCATGACATACAACTATATTATACATACATATATCACGGTACAAAACAGGCACGAGTAATGAAAGCAGAACACGAGAAGCTACTTAGAGCATTGGAAAAAAGTTTTGTACATTTTTAGCAATGGCAATTCTTACTTAGAGTATTGGAGAAAGAGTTTTGTACACTTTTAGCAATGGCAATTCCGCAGAAAATGAAACCATTAGTTGTACGAGCTCTATGACGAAGTCAACGCGGTTCGGTGAGCTAAAACATGATTGAGTTTGCTAAAAATGCTCTATGAAAAAGTATGATAAAAGCATGAAAAAAACATGTGAAAGTATACGAATATTTTAAGGCTATCAGCGGTGGTAATAGGGCAAAGAAAGTGCGTGTTATAAAAAATAATTGATGTAAAGTAAAATATTTAGTACTGATAGCTTAGACATGTCATTTAAAAATAATTATTATTTTTAGTATTCGCAAAGTATTTTCTCATTCAGAGTAATATTTAAGACTCAATTCAACTTAGCGTATCGAAGGCCGAATTTTTATTCGCTGATATCTACTTATCTGCTGCCCGCATCAATATTTTAAAGTAATTTAACACTAATCCTGCCAACGGCTTGGCAAAATTTTGCCATTCAAAGTTGAACAATGTGTCTGACCTTAATTCGTTACAAATCGAATTGCTTATTTAAAGGTGTTGCCACACCAGCAAATTACAAATTAAATTTGCTGTTTAAATAAATATAAATATACATATGTATGTAGCTGAGCACAGATTAACGCCTTCAAGGTGCCGTACAAATATTTATTGCATTGCACAAAAAAAAATTAAAATTTAATAACATAACTCATAGCGTAACGCCGTTAATACGGCATTAAGGTGGGTGGCATGCGCCAAACCTAACCAATTGGAATTAACGAACGCATTGAGAATGTGGCGTTTTTAGCCAAAAAGCTAAGACAAGCTAATCCTTTTGTTAATATTTATAAAGAGTGTAATTCATATATGTACATTAGAGCGGGTCGATTTTTTTCTATAGAATAATAAATGCATAAAATGTGTTACGGATCAAACTGAACAACTTTGCCTAAAAGAAAATTAGTCTAAAACTAAACGATTTTAAGGCGAAATTTAAAAAATCTGACTGATTGGTTGTATGGGAGATATTTGATATAGTTGTCAGAGCTGACTGATTCCGAAAAATGATTATTAGCATATCAAAGTGCATCTATGTAATAAATTTCATTCGGATTTCTCAAATACTGACGAACGAAGTTTTATGAACTCCAAAAAATTTCGCCCTTAAAATTGTTGGTTCGAAACCGAGTTTAGACTTATAGTCCCTTAGGACAAGTTGTTCAGAATAATTCGTAGAACATTTACCGCAAACATCGCCTTAAAAATCGCGGGCTCGAAACTGGCTTTAGAACTATAGTCTCTTAGGAAAAGTTGTTCAAAATGATACGAAAACATTCGCATACACGATTTTCCGTATTTTTTCCTCACTGTAATTCAAGCCGCTCTAATACATATATTTCATATAATATAGCAAGTATATTTGCCCAACCGAACAGCATGTTTGGCTAAGCATTAAAAATAATCATAATATTCCAGAGAAATGCAATTGCGCAGGCGTCAACAAGTGTGTCACGCGCCGCCGTGCATTTGCAGCCGACCAAATATGCAAAATAACAGAAAACGAAAACAGCTTACCAGAACGCTTAACGCAAAAATGCGCTTGTGTGTGCGCGCATATGTGTGGCGACCAACTGCCACACTTAATGTTTGTGCCACACATTTTTAATAACCCGAAATTAAGTAGTTTTTTCGCCGAAAACTTAATAAAACCGAAAATATGCAAGGCAAATATTGCAAAGCAAAGAAGTACGCCAAGTGTTGTTATTGTTTTTGTGCGCCGCAAACGCTGGCTTACTAACTGACTGACACGCACGCTCACTGCTTGACCAACCGGCAGTCAACCTTTCCGCACCTGCTGCAACGTCTTAATAGCCGCGCATGCCTGTCTGGCTGTTTGTATGTATGTGTGTATGCGTGCGCGCGCCTGTATGACAGTTCGCTTACGCTGGCAGCCGCCGTTTAATTACGAATGCGAATGCAAAATTTATGCGTAAGAGTGCGCGTGCATGCGGCAACCTGCAACATGCGGAACACGAGCTACAAAACAGCAATAACAAGCACACACTAATAACAGCTGCTTTGTTGCTTGTTAAGTTGGCTGCAAACGCCAGCAAATCTGCAAATCAACAACGATCAAGCAGCTAACAAATAGCGCCTGCGGCCAAATTGCAATGCTACATGTTGCAAGCGGTTGATTTGGCAGCACGCGGTTGCTGTGAGAGGCGGCAACGGTGGCGGCGGTGACGATGGCGTTGCGATTGGTTGACGCAACAGTTAAGGCCAGCCAAATAGTGGCAGGTCGCTGGGGCGCAACAACAATAGTTAGCAACTGCAGTCGGTGTTTTACGGCAGCGGTAGTAATGAAAGAATGCCGCCATCAAGGCGCTAGGCAAACGCCTACACGTGGCGGCCAAAGTGAACCGTTTCATATTGCATGGCACCACAAGTGAAATATATATGTATTTACAAAATAAAAGAAAAATTAAAAATAATAATAAAAAAATAACTAAAAATATGTTAAAAAAAAAAAATATAAAAAATATATAAAAAAAAATAAAAAAAAAATATATATATACAAAAAAATATCGTAGTTTCAAAATATAGCCGGCGTCTTGAGGTCGCCAGCGCACAATTTTAAACAAGTAGTGCTGCTTGTCAGCTCTTTCCTAGTCTGTCAATGTTGTTGACTACTGTTGTTGTAACTGTAACTGTTACTTTTACACGCTATGCACTATGTTTGCTAACTATATTTTACAGTCAATTCATTTTGCTATTGAACCGAATGCTGTTGTAAGACGCATTGCGCTTATTATGCTGCAGCTATTAAAAGCAATGGTCGCGCATGCGCAGCAATCACAGCGAAGTGCATTGGTACGCTTTGCATACATCGCTGGCGGCTAAAAAACTAGCAGAAATGACAATTACAGGTAACAAAGTGCGCGAAAAGAATGGAAATGTTTTAAATTTACTTTTTAATGGAATCTAACTAAATGTAAAAAAAAGTTCAAAGAGAATGTTTTAAAAGAAAAATAAAGTAAATATTTTTTTATAATAGTTTAATACAAAAAAAACTTTTATAATTTGTCGAATTTTAACTTATTATTTTTTAAATTAATTTTATATGAAATTTGCTTTCAGACTTTAAGTCTGATTGTTATCACCCAAACTATTTCGGATATGCGAGTGGTCTAAGTTATCAAAGAGAGAGAGAATTTCGGAATGTCACTTTTAGGGACCCTTAATGTATGCAGCCGCTCAGAGTCTGAGCAACTTTCACAGCACTGGTTTTGCCAGCTATGTTCACGGCTACTTCCCAATAGCACCGCTTTCCAATAGCTCTTTAGCAGCAATGTTTGGCAAACAATGCCTTCCTCATATTCTCCTGAACATTGGGCTTCAATTATAGCCTTCTATCAAGAATGAGACCAAAGTATTTCACCTGTTCGACAGTGTGAGGCAAAGAACCCCCAATGAGGGAAGGGTTCAGGTTTATTTGGATTGGCAACTAGGCCGCTCTTTTCCGCCCAGATTGCTTCCACATTGAGGTAGCCTTTTGTCAACTCGTAAATGGTATCTAGAAATTTTTCTTTAAACTTGAGAGCAACATCATTTGCATTGCTATCACCCGACAGCTCAAGAACTTTGTGAGTTAACTATCAAAGGCTCGCCACAAAATTATATGAAGCGTACAAACTAGACAAAAATGCAGCCTCAGTTGGGATAAGTAAATACACTTTTCAAATTTCGCGATCAGTTGAAGGAAATTTGCTATTTTGTATATAAAATTAAGTAATTTAAATAAAAAACCTCGAAAACATCGTTCAATGCAACGCTTTTGATACATGATTCAATTATTTGAGGTTGAGCTGATAGCCCAAAAACACCAATTTATAAAAATTGATGGGACCCATAATGTCAAAATCTGTGGTTTTCTTTTGTATTGATTTATTTTTATGAATCAAAAATAATTTTTTCAAATATTTCAACCAATGAAAATACGTTATTTGAATGATAACTGAATCCGAATAGATTGTAAATTTCACAAAATCATCAAAATGTAAACAGAAAATTCCTAAAAAAAAACAAAAAAACACGAATTTTGACATAATGGATACAATCACTTTTTTCGTAAGAGAAATAACGCTTCATATCGACACAAAATACTGTGGACACAACCTTTTAAATTGAAACATGATCCGAAATTTTTTCAAAACTCTAAAATTATATGAAAGGATATTTTCCTAAATGGATGTAAATTTCTCATCCATACTTTTCACTTATTTAAGTAACCTAAATATTAATTGTAATTCACAAAAGTGCAACATGCAACGAAAATTGTTATATTATTATTTTCTTGTTCTACAGTCGCCATAAATTTTCGTAAATTTTTTTTTTGTCTGATTTTCTTTTTACAAGAAACCAACCAACTCAAATATTTTGCTTGAATGTGTAACGCCAGACATTTATGCTTATAATTAAGGCAAATTATTGTGGCAAATTAATCAAAAAAATTTCGAAACAAAAAAGTATTGATTAAACAGATCAATGCAACCGCCAGCTAACCATTCAACACTGAAGACAACTGCTCAGCAATTGAGCTTTACGAACAACTACCGTGTGGCTAGTAAGCAGGCACTTGAGTAAGAGCTCAAAAAATGATCGATTTCAATTGTCAATATGTTCGTAGCAACAGCGAAGTCGTGCGCGTGCGCCACACGACAGCAAATACAACAGTTACAACAATGAGCTGGCATATCTACATGTTTGTATGTTTGTATATTGCAGCAACAAATCAAAATGTGAAATATTTTGTGACAACAACAAAAATATAGTAATCATTGCTGCAAGTTGGCGCTAGGTGATTGCAACAAAAAAGTGAACTAGAAAAAAATATATGCACGTAATGTAAAAAAAACATAATAGAAAAAAAATTAATGAAATGTGTGAATTAGGAAAAAATGCTGTAAATTGAAAACAAAAATACAATTTAAAGCAAATATTGCAGTGTTATGTGTATATAAATCTACTGTGGCCACAGCAAAACTGCTACAAAAATAATAACAACGAAATCGCGCTGCAGCTTAACGTTGAGTTGGCGGCATTTCAA
This sequence comes from Bactrocera neohumeralis, assembly GCF_024586455.1. Lineage (NCBI taxonomy): Eukaryota > Metazoa > Arthropoda > Insecta > Diptera > Tephritidae > Bactrocera > Bactrocera neohumeralis. The sequence goes on along the minus strand of NC_065923.1, from coordinate 77,938,201 downwards.
AGAGCGCTGGTGTAGTTGCTGGCGCATAGCGGCCACAGCGCGCTTTAAAAGAATTTATTTTCCGCTTTGTTTTTGTATTATGCGCTAGTGGAGCAACGTATTTTATATATTTTTGTTATTTCCGCCCTTTAAATGCGTTTTATTGTTGTTGTTGTGTCGAAAATTGTTAACTCATTACAGTTTAATAAGTTTATAATGATTTTTTATTGTTATTACCGCACTTGTCTTTTTTTGATTGATAATCGCAATGAAATATTTAAAAAATTTTCGACAAAAAACACAAAAAAAATTTTAACATGCACTTTATTATTATTTTTTCGTATTGCATGGCATTGCACTGCTATCGCCACTATAACCGCAGCCATCAGTCAAGTTTTGCGCGGTGTTTTGCTATGATAATTACACGCAGCAAGCATGTGGCGCAATGACAACCGAACGACAACGGTAGCAGCCACAGAAACTAATACGTGTATGTATGTATGTCTCATGACCTATATTCTGCGTTTTGTTGATAGCAGGTGTAGCAAATGGAATTTAAAATTTTTAAAACAAAAACAACAGAAATGAAGGTGCAGAGTTATTGGTTAGTACGAAAGTGCTCAGTGTTGATATTGACACAGTTCGGAGGTGTGAAGTTGTTGTGCTATATTGTACTATAGAATTGTGTTACGTTTTTATTTGCTAATTTGAAGTTTCGGTTATGTTCGTTGCAAGTTTTTACAGACACATAGAAAAATCTTTGATCTAACTTAAAGCTCGATTTTCTAACGATGCAATAACGCACAACAACACTGTTTCTGTAATGTTTTGCCATATTCGAGGCGTCTAAGAAAATAATTTTGCAAAAAAAAAAATAAAAAAAAACTGTCTAAAACCTTGCCCATTCACTACTGTGCTTTCGAAGGCTATGCGACTAGGATATTTATAATATTTTTATTGTATAGCGTTTTCTGGATCAGATCAAAGATTTTTACGCCCATTTTTAAAAATAATACAGATTGAATATCGTATTTTCCACTTCCAATGCGTCTTTGCGCACTAGCCTGGGTTCCTTCAGAACGCTACCAGAACATATAAAGGAAATGTTTCCTTACTGCAATCCGTCGACTGAGTCTGCCTTCAATCTCGAGCGGTTATTGGAGGAGAACCGGCTCGAGAGTATTGCTAATAAACTCGCACTTCTGGCGAGAAATCTGGAGGATGGAGATTTTTCAGATTAATTTCTAGCACGGGAAGACGGAACTCGCCAGTCTTTTTACATCGTCTCGGAAGGAACAGAACTGGTGTTGTCCTAATCCAAGTGCCGTAGCTGAACATTTGCAGCATCGCTGAACTAAAGACCAGGAGCTTCTGTCGGCCAATAGTACACGTAGAATCAGAGCTTATGTGCTGGTCTACAACGAACGAATTTAGGCAATGAGAACATTGTGACAGCTTGGCTCAAGGGCGATGCAAGAGAACTCTGGCTAGTCTCGGCCTACATGCCTCACGATGAAGAAGTGGAGCCACTTCCAGTGATGTTGAGGAAGATTCTAGCGGAGGCGCGACACAGAAAGTCCGCAATATTATTGGTTCGGACGCTGACTCAAGACATACGGGCATTTTCTGATTTTATTTGTAGCAAAGATCTTTATATTAAGAATACTTTTTGTATTTGATCGGAAAGGAAAGCGGAAGCCGTCTTGGTGGATATTTGAGATATCGAAAATAAGATTTTTAAACATAAGACTGCTCAATAAGAATGGACAGTGCAGTTTATGCATAAAACTAGATTAGAAAGGTCAATAGATCCAATGCTCCAAGAGGGTTTTCCTGAATAATGTAGATTTAGGCGTATTCTCGCAAAGACTCACTGTGGTATCTGAGATATGGGTCTGGAAGATGAGTCGTACCCCTGAAGAGGAATGTGGTTATAATTAAAAAAGAGGTAAATCTTATGAAAACATTATTTTACTGATCTGTTTATTACTACCGATCCAAATTAAATCGCAAACACATAAATACCACTACATTTGCACTACTTTAATTGCAATACAGAAAGTAATTGCCAGCATTCCTTTTAACGATCGTGCGCCATCGTTCACAATTTAGAGCGAATTTCAAGTGCAAAATTTATAATTCCATATCCGGAATGGGATGCTTGCAGCGACTGCATACCAACTACTATATGGCGACTATAACTGTTTTGCTGTGGCTGCTACTTACAGTAACTGCAGCTTAAAGTAACTGCCAAGTCCGGCTAATGTTGAAGGTGAAGTGAGCAGCCGATTGGCATTTGAAAGCAACACACGACGTGCAAACACAACGCGAACTCATTGAGCAACAATAAAAATGTGAAATTTATATGACTGACAGTGAGCGAGTGAATGCAGCAGGTGAAAGAAGGAGAGCAGGCAGCGCGTGCGCAGCTGAGCAAAATTTATTTACAGCAAAAAAAGCAAAAAGAAAAACCAGAAATCGTTAGAAGAAGGATCGTTGCTTGTTGTGAGTATGACAAGTGCATTTCATAGGCGGATATAATGTGAGCTAACCATTTGTAGAACTGAACATGTATGTATGTATATAAGCATATATGTATGTGAATGTATGTTTTTAGAAAGATATATATACAAACAGCAAAGTCGTATCCCCTAATGTATTGAATACCAGTGAAAGACGCATACAACTTGTTGCTTACACCTCACTCATTTGTCTGTATGTATGCATATGTATATTTGGTTGTCTGTGGCATAAGACGGTCATTCAACTGCAAGGCAAACAGGTACATTACACCAACACGCTGCTTGTATTGTATTGTATATACATATATGTATGCTTTACGCCAAATAGTAATTTAACATAAATAACAACAACAAAAACAACAAAAAGTGTGGTCACTATTGCGTTCGTAAGACTTGACGCGACGTTTGCCTCCAATTTTCATTTGTTTTTATTATATTTTGGCGCTTGTGGTAAACAAACAGAGGCGTTGCAACCCACTGATAGCGCAGCTCGCTACTTTTAATGTGCATATCTAAATCAAGTATAAAAATGTATAATATATATAGTGTCTATGTTGTCCACCGATCAGGCAATCGTCTTGTGTGATTTCACATTAGACGCTTGCGGTTTAGCTATGCAGCGTTTGTGGTCAAGTAGAAAGCAGTCATGTGTCGTTAAACGTCGAAAAACGTATAATTTGTTTGTTGTTGTTGAAAAATCTCGGCTATGTGCCCTTTCTATTGTACAAATATTTCAGTTGTTGCGTTTGCCAATGCCAAGCAGCCGCAAATTGTTGCACGATTGCTGCAATGTTAAAATTGAAAAGCAATAGCAATAAAATGAAACAGTGGCAAGGCCGTTGTAGAGGTGTTAGAAAATGTGTTGCAATAAAAAGCGAAATGCATGGCGATGGAATTGAGCGCATGCGCGAAGCGAGTGAGTGAAGTGTATGCAAATATGAAAATACAGCAGGCATAGCTGCTTGAAAAAAATTAAAATTTTGACCCGTAATTGTAGATGAGCTGAAGTAGCTTTGACTTTCTTTATTTCTTATTGATGATCGAAATGAAATTTTTTCCTGTGACATGAACTTTTCTGCTTTTGGAATGAACTTTTTTGTATTCGAAATAAACTTTTTTGTCTTTAACATGAGTTTTTTAGCCTTCGAAATGTGCTTTTCTGCCTACTAAATGAACTTTTTTGCTTAAAAATGAGCTTTTCTCCTATTGTAATGAGCTTTTTGCCTTCAATGTCAGCTTTTCTGCTGTTGTAATGAAATTTTTGGGGTCAACATTCTATATATTTTTAAAAGAACTCAAACTGGTAGGCTTAAAATATTTCCACAAACCTCTTTGAACAGTCTAAATTGATTTACCGCGGTTTTCGCGGAGACACTACCAGAGATGCGGATACAAAAAAAACTTAGGATGTCTAAATGGGTATAAATATGAAGCCCCAGATAGTATTTCACTGGTTAGCAACTATTTTATCGCTACTTCTCAGCGATAATCTTAAAAATTTCAGCTATTTTCACACACACAAAAATTTGGCTATACTATACTTCGTACCCAAAAAACTAAACGAGATGTTTTTTGTTTGTAAAAAGAGATTTGTTTTCTCTCTAATGCTGACGCGACGACTTGCGAGCTCAAATTAATTCAATTAAAAGACTCTTTCTGTTAAAAGGTGTGGTGGAGTCATGAAGAAAGTTCTCACGATTTTACCTCAAGAGGTTATACATATGTATTCACTTCTGAGTTTCTAAAAATCGATTTTTTCGGAATATTTTTCCAATGTACATGTATTTGAAAATATGCTCCAAAGTTTAAGTTGATCTGGCAAAATTTAAAAAAATTGACTTTTTTGGAACATTTATTCAATGTACATACATACATATATCTGAAAATGTGCTCTTAATTTTAGCTTAGTCTAATTGGTTCTCAAAATTTTACAAGTTTTTACTCAAGAAACGCTTTAAGGAATTTTTTTCCGAAATTTGAAACTTTTAGACAACCTTCTTAGATATACGAGTATTTTTCAGGTAATATCCTTTCGATCAGATATTTGAAAATAATTTCGATTTTTTTATTACACTCTGAAGTGTAATTTTTTTATGCTCAAAAAGCGAACTTTATTCTTAAAAAAATTTAAAAAGCGCGTTTTTTTCTGACTTGCAAGTGAATATAGCCCTTTAATAGTGGACGCTTACTTTCTTAACAAAAAGGAATTGCTACCTATTACATAACATATTTCGGCCGAAGTGATATTGTAATTTCACCTCTACCAATCTGAGAACACACTCTGAACCATGTGATAACTCTGTGACGAAGGAAAGGAAATAATGACTAGCAACTTTGAAGTGGTTAATAATGTGTCTAAATAAGGAAATCATTGCAAATTATACAGCAAAGGGAAGATAAAATTGTATATTTTATATATTTCCCATATCACTGTTAATTTCATAACTTTTTTGGCAAGTACGAGTAGCGCGTAGTTTTATTCTGTAGATATACACGCTGTTGTAAACCAACTGTCTCTAGCACGCTTATCAACGACCTTGCCTCTCTTCAAACCTGTTGATTAAATTTGAATGTACAAGAAATTGACGCAGCACACACGCACTCACTCAAGCAACTGTTTATGTATGTTTGTATGAAATCACCTGATTCTTTTCAATTTATTTGTTTACTTGTATTTGGGTTGGTTCCAAACGCTACGCGCATTCAAGCACACAGTCAACGCCATTGTCAAATAATCAGAAGCAACAAAACAACAACAACAACAATTATGAAAGCCACTTGTGCAAATATACTAATATACTCAATATTCATATTTAATGCAAACACACACAGAAATGTCAATATTAATGTGTGTAAGTATGTATGTATGCATTTAAAAAAACTCGTATAAGCACAAATTAAGGTGTTCATATGCAGTTTGGATAACAATTTTATTGCTGTTGTTGGCAAAATTTTATCACACTGCTTGATAGCAACGACGAGTGCGAATACACAAAGTTATTAGTTGCTTGACATATGTCAACAATGAAACTAACTCAACAGGTGAATAAGCAGCGTTAGCAAGTTTTGAATGCAGAAAACTTACGAAAACAAGAAAACACAAAAAACGAAGCTAAATATATACAATAATACCCTACACAGCTACAATTCTTATAGCATAAAAAGATATACTATAAATAGATCTTTATTTTTATTTTGTGCGTTCAGTTTGTTTAGCAGCTATATGCTAAAGTCAGCCGATCAGAATAATATCTGCAGAGTTTAAAGCATTGTGTTCGGAAGTCGTCTCTGCCAAATTTGGTGAAGATAGCTTGCCAAATCAAAAAAGTTTTCTATACTACAACTTGATTTCGATCGGTCAGTTTGTATGACAGTTATATGCTATAGTGAACAGATATCGGTGGTTCCGACATATGAGAAGTTTCTTGTAAAGAAAAGTACTTGTACAAAATTTCAAATCGATAACTCAAAAATTTAGAGACTAGTTCGCGTATATGCAGGCAGCTAGACGGACATGTCTAAATCGACTCAGTTCATCACGTTTATCATTTATAATATACATTTTACAAGACCTCCAACTTTTCGATCTGGGTGTTTCAAACTTCATGGCAAACTTATTATACACTATTCAGGGTATTCAGCAAGTGTGCAGTCAGCGAAAAGCTACGTTGATATTTTAAAATATTTTATTTTATTTTGAAACTTGTATGTATTTTTAAACGTACTTGTATATACATACATACATACGTATGCAAAAAGTAACTGTAAAAGTTGTGCGAAATTTAGCGAACATTTTTTGCAGCCTATAGCAACTCTGTTTTGAAACTTTTTCTCAATGTTGACTCAAGCTCCACCTTACATCTTTATTCCTCTTCAAGCTACACAAGAAATGAGAGGATTATACATGTAAGCAGCCTCAAAACGGCTTACGAACTTGATTAAACATGAATTTATGTCAAAAATTTGCACGAAATTCTAAGTCAACATAGGACGGTCGCCATACATGATATGTACTTTTTATAATTTGGAACCCTGAACCCTCCAATTGTACTTTAAACTGTTCCACTAAGGCCGCCAAATCCTCATCTTTGCATAATTGTATACCCTATTTTTGCTTAATAAACACACATTTTCTCTGTTAAATTAATAAACTATTTCCTTATTTGATTACACCCATATTTGTTTACATACACACTTGTTTGTTCAAGAAATTATCATAGAGGCATAACGTGGAAAGCATCGGAGTCAATAAGTCATAAGATTTTTCGTACAAAATATCTTTAATTATTATGATTGTGTTATAACTTGTGCGTTTATGTTTATCGACACGCATAAATTCGTTAGTAAATACAGTTATTTGCATAGGCAACCACGTGATAACTCATTACTTATGCAGCCATACATAACTGTGTACACAAAATACGTAATAGTTGATTATACTGTAGGAAAAATTTACAAACTTATTTGCAGAATAAGCTACAAATCGAATGCTCTTCAAACTGGCATTAACAGCTATGATTTTTCACTCGAAAGCTCTGTCTTTGTACTTCAATGCTGGCTAGTTACTTGCAGTAAGTGCTTTTATTAATTGAAAATACTCAAACTAAACTTAACAGCGAAGTTAAAATTACAAATAAAGCACCTAATTTCTTCAAGATGTACATAGTTGCCACGGAAAACAAGACTATATTTTTAATCAAACAGCATTTTGCACAGCTTTTATACATTTTCTTAGGAAGTGAGCTTTTAAAACTTTGTATATAATTTACACAAGTTATTAAATTGTTTTTAAAATATACATGTGTATTTAGCAACGAGCTTTCACAGTTTATTGAAGCTTTTGCGAGCTTTTATTCGTTCCGTACTGTTTCAGCTTAGTTTGCGATTTTGAGGAAATCTTACGTAAATTTTGGCACTACTCCAATAAATAATGTATGTAGCCAAAAAAAAAAGGAATTAGGTTTCACAAGTTATCAAATATAGTTTTCTAGTTTAAAGTGAACATCTACAGTTTAATTAAGCTATTATAAAAATGTGAAGTGTTTTAACGATTTTATGAGCTTTTTCTGCATTTATTAAGTTCTTTTGTAAATATATTAGAAAGTGAGCTTTCACAGCTTATTCAAACATTTATGAGCTTTTAGGTGTTTGCACATTTCAGAAAGACTTCGAAGCAGCTTAAGTAAATTAAGACATACTAAAACATGATTTCAACCCAAAAATTAAAAAAATAAGCCTTGAAAAGCTTTCAAGTGTGCTTTCACAGTTTAATGAAGACTTTAATGTAATCATAATAATGAGCTTTCGCCATTTTATGAGCATAGCATGCCTCTTTTAGCGAAAAAATTATTAAAAATTATACAGATCAAAGTTCGCTTATTGAAATAGAAGACAATAGCATTATTCTTATGCCAATTGAGCAGCTCCTAAACGCAGTTCGCTGACATGTGTTGTTGCTTATCAAGCTAGTTCTGCATATATACGCGAAAGCGGGAAATAAAACTCATTAAGCAAAACACCAATGAAGTACAAACTGCGATGACTGCATTTCTATAAAAGCTTAAATATGGAATATTCGCGCTAGCAACAAAAAATACTGTTTTCATATACATATATACACAAGGCATACTTATATAGATAGAGTACGAAAGTCGGCATGTGATAGCGTCATGCCCGTATGTAAACGAAGAGCACCGCTCACGACTTTGCGCAATCAGCACTTGACTGGAGTTGGTGGAGTCAGCGGATTTTTTGCTGCCACACAGTCTACTCAGTCCGAGTATTGAATTGTTTGAACAAAACATATTTGCATTAACTTATATATTTTATGTAAATATGTAAGTAGTATATGAATAAATATGTACATATTTTTGCGCATACATTTGTATAGAATGTAAACATTAGCACTTCACAAAAAGAGTGCGCTGAGAATTTTATTATGGCAGCTGTTTGACAAAGTGCAATAGTCAGCGTTATATGTGGCATTTGTCACGTTAGCGCGGCCGCGGTGACGCTCGGCCGTCCTTTAACACTTGTGATAAAAATTATCAGGCGTATCTTTGCACATTTTCAAGTGTAAATTGAGTTATATAAATTCAGGTGATTATTGAGAGAGCTTATTTTTGTTATTACTTCCATAAATTTTCATATATTTTATGTGGAATATTAAATTTTCCGAGAATTGTGTGATATTTTTAGTAAAACATACACAATGGTTTGTATTATGCGAATTTTGGATAGAATGATCCATATAGACTTTATAGGAGCTCCGAAGTTTCTCGTTGGATTTTACAAATTTCGGTGCAAACTTCATATACCCTCTTCAGGATATAACAAAAAAAGTTTAAAAAAATATGTTTCCGTAATTTATTTGCGAGTCCGTTACATACAAACTTTCTGCAGCTCTTGACATTTCCTTGACACTTAATTAGCCGTGGAAAAATTTATGACAATTTTTTAGCATCTAATCCCATTAAAATGTCGCACAACTGTCTAAAACGTACCGAAAAGAATTTCAAAAATTATTAACGTAACATAAGGGAACACTTACAGCAAACGCTCGAATTACCGAAGTTCAATAAATAAACAAAAAGAAAAGTATGTAAAACCATACGATAAACGAAGAAACCAAACGAATTAGGTTATAAAATATGGGTTTGACCGCAGTAAATGCACTTGCATTACTTACATTGAGAGGTCTCAGGTCATACGAGTACGTGCTGAATGTGTAGCGCTCAATTTTCACAAAAGTGTATTAAAGGTCTTCGTAAAACCCGATAAGCCGCAGCGAGGGTGCATCATTAGCGAGCGCCTAAAGTGCCTGGCAAAGGATCGAATTTCCTTATTGCTACGGTGCAAAGTGCAGGGCAAGTGTACTTAAGTACATAAAAAATGCTTGAGCTGTATTTAAATATCAGCATAAGTAAGTTGTTTTTTACTGTTGCACAAAGAAAGTGACACATAGCGGTTGAGTAATTAACTTTCGACCAAACAATGTGCTGCACTATCTGTCTGTCAGTCAGGCACTGTGCGCTGCCGGCAAGATTAAGCAGAGAACTTGTTATTGGTAATGTGATATATTTGAAGTATAAATTCCTTCTGAAGTACACACAGTTTGCAAGTAAGGTATGCGAAAATAAAAGGCATGCAGGTTGTAAATAAGTGCCAAGAAAGTGGTCACTTAATTCCCTTTTAGCAGTATTTATGCACACTGCAGAAAGTGAAAATTATTTAATGGCGTTAATTGGGGTGACAATGTAGCAATATTTGATACTTTTAAACTTACAAAAAAATTAACTAAAGTAACAAGAATTGGCGCTGAATTGTAAGGGCATGATATTTCAGAGAAGTGTACATTTAGGCGGATTTAACATATGGGAAATAGAGAAGCCAAACATATAAGAATTTATATTTAAATGAGCAGTTTTGTAGGTTGTGTTTATGAAAATACTTCCAGCTTATAATACAAAAATTGTTTTCTGAACTTTACTCGACACTTGCTACCGAGTTGGCACGATTTAGGCACGTTGGTTTGTCTATATATACGCGAAGTAGTCCCTTAGTTTTCGAGATATTGAACTGATATTTTTCACACTTCTTTTCTTCTCAAAGAGCTGTGTGTTTTGTAAAAAATTGCCGAGATCGGACCACTATAGCATATAGCTGCCATATTAACTGAACGTTCGGAATCAAGTGCTTGTATGGAAACATTGCCATTTGACGAGATATCTCCACAAAATTTGGCATAGATTTTTTTCAAGGACAATAATGTAATATTCAAAGAAATTGTTCATATTGGACTGCTATAGCATATAGCTGCCATACAAACTGACCAATCGGATTCAAGTTCTTGTATGAAAAACTTTTTTATTTGACAAGACAACTTCACAAAAAATTTTCATGGACTATTTTCCAAAGCTATGGTACAATTTCCGAAGAAATTGTTCAGATCGAGTCACTCTAGCATATTGCTGCCATACAAACTCAACGCTCAAAATCAGATGCTTGTTTGGAAACTTTTTGTGTGAAGGTTATTATAGTTTCGAAGCAGCCGAGATTAACTTTTCTCTTGCTTTGCTGTAAATGTTTTGAAATTTTGTATTAAATAATTTCAAATCAAGTCAATTGTCAGCAATACAGTGTTGTAATATGCTGTATTATATTGGTTTATGATTACCATTATCAAACAATTGAGCAAAAACACCTAGTTATCTGCTAATAAAAAGTATCGCCATATTTTTACAACAAAAAATAATAGTATTAAATTAAAATTTTGTAATAAGAAGTTTTTGAGTACAGAAAGCGTTGATATATGGGTTGAGGCCGCCAAAAAGATTATAAACAGTAAAGCATATCAAAAGTAGTAGGCACTAAAAGTAATCGCTGATAAATATTGATATGTATATGTAAGGGTGAATATGTCGCTGAACAAAAAGCATATAACAAACATACATACATACATGCATATACATACATATTTACTATTGAGCATACAAGCAAGTAATTTTACTACAGCAAATCAAGTTAAGATAAAAAATGTGTCAACTGCCAAGCAGCGACGTTTTTTGAGACTGATTGTTGACGCTAAAGCATGACTAGTTAAAGAGATACGAATTGAAGAAGTGTTGAAATGGTTAGATACCCGTAAAGGTACTTGACAAATTGAGCACAGTGTAGTAAGGCAGTAGTAGGTATACAAATATACAATATATATTTGTAAATATATGTACCTTAAAGGTATACTAAATAAAACTTAGTACACATACCGACAAGAAAGTTCAAGCAGTGGCAGCATGGTAATGTAAATATTTGAGTATGCATGTATGTATATATATAACTTAGCCTTATTTACCTATAAACGGTACATATTCATATTTATTTGTATAGTAAGCATGCAAGAGTTTTCTTATCGCTAGCGCACAAGTATTAGGGAAGTATTAGTTCACACTGTCTTCTTCGTACTTTTTTTAATTTTAATTCTATTACTATCTGCGCTAGTACTGTAGTATTATTGTGCGTATTTGTTTTCTTCAAATAAACAGTTGTATGTTTTTGTTGTATTTTCGTTTTTTTAGAACTTTGCGCGCGCTTTTGTTGTGCCTTCGTAACAATCGAAACACTTGTCTGTCTCGCAAAAGACTTTTCTGTTTATTTGCCTGAGTGATTTGATTGCACTAGGCCATTTAAAGTTAGTATTTCCTCATAGTCCAATAGTACAATATAAACGCTATAGATTTGCTTATCATTTTACACAATAAGTAAAGTATATTGCAAGAACAAAAAAAAAAAATATTTAAAATACAGAAACACATAAATCTTAAGCAATGATCGATGGTATGTTATGGCAGACATGCATACAAATATACATACATATATAAGTACATATATATATATATTGCTGGTTGCATGAAAAACGTTTTTTAAGGTTTATAGTCTACAATAGGGGCATAAAATCAGCAGATATGCAACTTTCAGCAAGCTGAAGTTACGAAAAAATGTTGCAAGCATGAATTTTGCAATCGAATGATTTTAAGATTAACAAAGAGTTGAAGGAATATATTTTAGAAGCATAATACTTAGTGAGAATAATATAAATAAAACTTATTTTTAAAAGGCTTATTTAAAAGGTATATTTCACTTTTAGGCAAGAATTGTACCCATTTTTTTACAGTTTGATGGTTTTCTATCTTCTAAAATTTTCTAAAATATAATTATACAGCAATTTTTAAAGCATTTTTGCTACCTCACATAGTACAGAAGATTGTTTTAGCGATAGATCACTCAGGTACAATATCATTTTCTTGAATTCCCACTTTTTAGAGACGTAAATACGAGCATACTCGACTGTTGCAAATATGAGCAAGCACACGAATGCTATATACTTGATTTAAGGCGAGATTCGAGTTTAGTAATTTGAAAATATCGAAAACTTTTTTTATAACTAAGTTTCGCATACAGCTTAAACCGGTCCACTAAAATGGCTATAACCTCGAAAATAATTTAATCCCTTTAAGGGATATATATTTTTGTATAACTAAACTATCGAATTAAGAGAAATTTAGATTTTTTCAAATATCCAGACTAGAATAGCCCCATAAAGCAACCTTCCATCAACCTACCTGCCAACAATACTCAACTAATCTATAGATTTTGCCTTTCGATTACGGCGATAACTCGTAGCGATCATAATATATTACGTTTATATATGGGTTTATAATATTTTATAAGCACACTATCTTAAAGCGGTTTATTTATTTACACTCCATATCTGCCGGGGTCTCTACTTAAGATATGGTTTATTTGCCTTTCTTATATGCTTCAGTTTAATCAACCGGCTTGTGGGGTTTCCAATGACCGTTGAAAGTGTTTGTGATGGTGTCACATATAAGCTGATATGTATGTGTTGTTATGCAAACAAAATTTCATATACACGTACATTTGTTTGTTAAATTATTTAAACACTTACTGTGCTGTAATAAGCGATATGCTGCATGAAAAGTATATACTATATACTTGTATATCATAAGCAAGCATATATTGAGCATAAGCATATAGAAAAGCATATAAAAAATACCTACATCTGTATTTTTATTTACCAAGAAACTGAAAACGAAGTGAAAATTGCTATTTGCTGCGCTCGTATCAATATTTTTTCAAAATTAATTTGGTGGAAAGATTAACACATGGTGTGTTGATAAGCGTAAAGTGGCTTCTGTGTAATTTTTTCTAATATATGACAGCTAAATTTTGAGAATTTATGTAGGAAAATGGGCTAAGATAATTTATTAACATACATACATACGTACATACGTGCGTACATGTTATATAAATATTCAAAGCGTCCCATAAGAAAATTGACTGCTGATAAACTTCAGCTTGAGGTCAAGCTTATTAGAATTAATTGTACTACAAATGTATAGTGAATATATTGAATCTCGAAACTGAATTTTTTTCATAGATGCCCGATAGTTAAAGCAATATTTCAAACTGTATATAGTTCTTAGAAGTAAGGGCTTTGATTAACAAATTTTTAAACTTTAATCTCTCAAATTTCAATCATAGCTTTGCCTAAATCTCCCTTCTAAGAATTCTCTCCTATAACGTAAGAAGTTATACAATTGATGAAGCACCAAGTACAGTCCACATATGTATATGTACTATATAATACTTCAAAGACTACCTACGATCACAGCACAGAATTCTAGATTGCTTGCAATAATAGTACGGAGCATATAAACGAACTATGATTCGGCTTTTATTTAATAACGACAAGCACAGTTTTAACTCTCTGTAAACCTTAAGTAGAATCAAACTGAATAAGTTTTGCACAAAATCACTTCTGTTTATGGGTATTTAAAGCCAATTTTAGCATGCTATCGGCTTTTTAAAAGCTATTTCTAAATTGGATATAGTTAATAAAAATTTTAAAGACTCTCACACGCTCAAATGCATATCTGTATGCTTGCATGAAATCACATAAAAGTCAGTACTAATTGTTACACTATGTTTGTTTATGAAATTATATGCTCATTCTCATATTCATATACTTATGTATCTCATATTTCTCAAGTGATATATAAGTTTATGCTGAAACTTACCGTGCACCGACGATAACTTGATTTCGCGCCACATCAAATAACATTTGCGAATAATAAGTCGTATTTGGATCGTTGAAACGTTTCGAAGTCGACATTAAATCTAAAAGAAATTATGTGAGGAATTATTAACGGACAATTAGCGAGAAAAAAAACAGTTAATTGTTAGAGTGAAAAGTGCGGAAAAATGTAATAATAAAATATAATTAAGAAACTAGCGAGGTTGTGAACTTTTATTTTTTATATAACTGAACAAATTCATGGCGAATATAATTACTACTAAGCTGAAAGTGTTTCATATCAAAATATGTATGCATATATACATTAAAAAATAATTTAAAAAAATTACAAATGCACTTATCTGAATTTTTGTGGCATTTTTATCAGCATGAAAATATTTAATTAGTCTGAATGCGGTATTTTTTACCGCGTAACTCAAATAAATATTTTGCAAATCCAATGAAAAAATATTTGCATGCACTTACTTGCATAAACAAACTGCAAAAAGATAATTTTTAAATTTAAAAAGATACCAAGTAAACGAAAGTGCTTTCCAAATATTTAAAAAGCATGCGGAAATTGAGAAAATACCTGTATAATAAAAAAAAAAAAAACAAACAAAATAAAGTCAATAAATGAAAGTGGTTGTTGCTTTCGTAGTTACTTTCCGCATTTTTGCATTTATTGCTTACTTCGCTAATTTTCCATTAAATTTTTTATTACTTTCTTGCCAACTAAAATTTCAACTGCTTGCATGCATATATGACATGCGTGTTATAAAGTGTTATGTAAACAATTATATTTACCTTGATATGATATAAAACGGGAGTCATTGTCCAAAAGTTCGTAGTTGGCCGCCTTATGGCGGTAAGCGTTGACGCACTGTTGCCGACAGAGCAGAGCTGTCAGCAACAGCAATGTTAATAAATGCGTTAACATTTTATGGAATTTCAGGATTAGCATGCTGCAAGGTAGAAGAGAGAGGAAATTATGTATAAATTAATTACGTAAAATTATAATTTAAAAAAATATAAATTTAACAAAAAAGCAAATAAAAAATTAAAATAATAAATATATTTTAAGTTGACATAAATAAATTAGTTATAAATAAATAAATTGAATAAAAAAATATTAACATATGTAGACAGTAGCAATAAAATTCTTACAAATCTATGATTTACGAAATATAAAATATTTTTTTCATTAAGTTGTAAGATTCCTAAGGAAAAAAATGCCTTAAAATAATCAAACTTCAACCCTTAATATCATTTAAAAGGTTAGGTCAGAGTCAAAGACCATTTTATAGACTATACAAAATACTATAAAATCAATGAAACGAGATATTTTTTCAAATAGTTGGAAGCGAGATATGAATTTGTCTAGCTGACAATAAGAAAGAAACAAAAAATAGTTAGGCGTAAGACCTGCCCGTTGCAATTAACAGCACATACTTTGAAAGATTTTTTTAGAGGTGACTAAGAACCTATTTTTCAGAGTATCAAGCGAACAAAAAATTTTTCAGTATTTTTATTTTTTTACACACCCTAATATACAGCTTTTATGCCGACATGTAAATATTGAATATCTTAACAAAAACAACCGACCTTTTTAATATTTTGACTTTTTTTTTCTTTTTTTATTACTTATTTGGACAATAATCTCAGTAAAATATCAATCATGTGGCTGTATTTTATGGGTAATAGCATAATAATTTTGCAGGTCGAATAAGAATGATTTCGACAGGAAGATTTGCATAGAATTCGAGGATTACGATCCTACACTTTACTTTTCAAACTACGCCACAAAAATATTTTAAGGCGAGTCAAATCTGAAGATATGGGAGCCAGTCAATGTCAGCTCTGTTTGATATCAGACAATAAAAGTTGAAATGGAAGATCTCGAAACTTAGTACACATATTTTTAACCTTTTTTTATTCAAGCAAAAAATAGTATTTTCTTATATTTCAACTTCGTCACTTCGAAATATTCAAATGTCTACTTTTGAATTCACCAAAAATTTATTAAAAATAAAAAAATAAAATATTTGATTCACTAAAATTTTATTAAAAATTATAAAAAAAAATTAATATCACTAAAATTTTATAAAAAATATTAAAAAAAACACTTACTTATATTTTTCTGTCTTAGCACATTCAGCTTTTTAACAATAAATTTCTTCACAAAAAATAGTTAATTACTATTACTCCTTGGTTAGCTAGACACTTTAGTATTTATCAATTAATTGATGTTATTAAACATAATATCACGAAGTATTTGTTTGAATCTCCACTTAGATATTATATTCCACTCTTTTAAATATTTCTTACTTTGCTGTTTTTTTCACAACTTCACTTTAATTCATTTCAAATTGTATATTTGCTGCTATCACTTTTCACTTTTTGGTATAAATATTTTTTCTGAACACTTTTGTACATTCAATTTCTCGCAAATATACGCACTAATGACAATAAAAATGCATAGCAAATTAAACAAAGCTCAACTTCATAGAAAACTAGCTTTTCGCGCAATACACTTCTAAATGCTGTGCTCACACGTTCATTCGCTTCGTATCGATACATGCGCGCGCATTATTTCACCGCCGACCGCTGATGGAACGAAACTGACAACTCTAACCAAAACGAACAACTCAACAACCAACCAACAGTTCGGTGGTGCTAGCGATTTGTAAGTGTGCGTGAGTAAATGTTTTCTCAGTGTGTGCATTGTTTACTGTTGCCCGCTAGGAATGTTGGTACGACAAATGAACTTTTTACGAAAACGAAATTTTGGTGGAAAGAAAAATGTTTACTTCAAAAATTATTTTTTAGTATTCAGTTGCATTTAATAAGTTAATCACTCTTTTATGATGATGAATCACTTTATACCTCTTTTTTATTATTTCAATATATATGTATACTTTATATTAATTGTCTCTTCGATTCGCCACTTTCTTATTGAAGTTCTTCTTATTGAAAACATCAACTATTTAATAATAATTTCCTACAGGGCATCGTAAACGATGCGTTTTCAAGTACATCCACAAACGTATGGGTAGACGACTTGTCAAGCCGACAGCCAAGCATTCATATGTATACACCCGCCTGAGAGAGCAGCCTAACCGGCTTTTGAAACGGGGGAGATGTTTACAATGTGTAGAGGCAATGCAACGGATGGTTTTGTTTACGTTTCTGCTGCATTTCTTCCACTTATAATGCATTTTGAGTATCACATTTCAAAGGCTCGAATTCTCACTCATCATATACATTTGTATTTCGTCGAGTCCAGCTTAAGCCCAAGCGGCTGCTAAGTGCAGTTCAGACGTTGCCATATCACTAAAGTTATTGAGTAGAGTTCAGGGGTGATATATAAAATAGAGTTGTTGAGTTCCGAGCGAAATTTCGAAAGTGTCAGCTTAAATAATTTTTACATATTGATAGAAAAAAACAGGGCTTTCAAAAAATTTAGTAACATCAAGGCCTCGGAAAGTCAGGCCCAAAGGAACCGAATCGAATTAAGACATTTAACATAGCTATCAGAGTAATCGTTGCTACTTGTTGCCAGACCTACTGCACATTCTCGATCACATAGCTAGCATACACATATTAGACGTGGAAAGACACATATATGACTTGAAAACACTTTTATTAGGGAATCTGACATCGCTGATATTCTCATATTAGACTTGGGAAGATATTAGACTTGGAAGCAGTTTAATCAGGGAATCTGGTAATTCTGGTAGTCACGATCACATAGTGGTAAATTAGTCTTTGGTCATGGAAGCACTTTTATCAGAGAATCTGGTAATGCCGGCGGTCTTAATATATTCCCGATCCGATATTCCCGATCATTTGCCGTCTAGTATATTAGTCTTTGGTTATTGGAAACAGTTTTATCAAGGAATCTGGTAATCTTACATTAAACTCACACGTGTGCTTCTTCGAGTCGTAAAAACACTGCATGTGTTCGTACACATAGAGAAACGTGAGGAGAGAGAATAGCAATTGTTGACTAGAACCTATCCTAAGCCACTCTTTACATATTACGTATATACACACACGGATGTTTATCCTAAATGTATATTGCAGTGTTGTTAGACTCTGATTGTCCGTGCTATGTACACA
Source organism: Bactrocera neohumeralis (assembly GCF_024586455.1). NCBI lineage: Eukaryota > Metazoa > Arthropoda > Insecta > Diptera > Tephritidae > Bactrocera > Bactrocera neohumeralis. The sequence goes on along the minus strand of NC_065923.1, from coordinate 77,919,985 downwards.
GTAGGTACCCATTTTTAGGCATTGGTCTACACACGTTTGTATTTACTCCACTCACACATTTATGCATGTGTTTGTGTATGTATGTTCGTGTCAAACAGAGTGCGCAGGCGCGTTGACGTGCCTCCAGAAAAAAGAAAAAGAAATCAGAATAAACAACATTTGCTGATTGCTGATGCCTAACCGGATTAGGGACGTGCATGCGGACAAAGGTCATACACACACGGACTTGAAAGTGATGGAGTAGCATATACATATGTACATATGTATATGGATGTAGTTGTCTGTATGTATACGAGCCTTGCATTCAAAAATCACGCTTGTATGCTTATGCGGAGACACATTAGCCAATTTTTGTGAAAAGGACTTCGAATAATCAATGTATGGTATATAAATTTACTTACATAACTAATACGATATGTGATCGGAATTACGGAAACAATAAAGTAAAATAATTTCGTTTCGTAAATTATGTGGAATAAAAGGTAAGTAGTAAAACAATGCTCGTGTGCGATGTGTGGATAAGTTTTCAATGTGTTGGCACGTGTGCGGAAAGTTGAATCGATAGGGTCATTTGTACATCCTGGCCGAGGGTGGAAAGCATTAAATTGGAACAACGATATATATAAATGCATATGTATGTATATATAATACATACATAAATTCTCATATGTACCTATGTATATATTATATATGCATAAATTTGAAGCAAGTTCAGTACACTCAAATAATATGCAGTCAAAAGTTCTTAAATTTCAATTTCAACGCGCTGCAATACAAATAAATAAGAATGACATATTATGTGTCTCGCCCTGCAGACATACATATACATACATGCATATGTATATTTATATATTTCTACATACACACACCTAACGCAAATGCATATCTATCAAATTTAATGGTCTGCTGACTGCCCCTTTGTGGTTTCGTTGATGATCGAATTCATGCCACATCACCCACACACAGCAGGAGTGGCGATCCTGTCGCGAGATCAAGACGATCAACTGTCAGATACCAAAGCAGCACTCGAAATAGCCTCACATACAAACAAATGTACGAGTACCAGAGTTATACAAAGTCTAAGCGCAGACCAGACGACACCATGGCATAGAGACTAACACACCAGTCGGCTATAAGATATTACGAGGCTAGATATTGACCGTGACAATGACTCGCCAGCGTACAAAACGCACGACGCGACGATTGCAGATGACATTGACAAATATTAAAATGCTGGCTACACACTTGAGGCACTGTGCGTGCAGGAGCCGAAGGTATACAATTGTATTTACAGTGCGAGTGCGTAGAGAAACCCAAACAATACAGTAGCTGTCTAACAAACAAAGACGCGGCTTATAGGCACAACACAAGCTAAAGAGCCGGCTGAGCGGTGTTCAGCGTTTCTACACTTTCCTTTCGTTCTTCCTGTGAAAGTCAAATTGCTTTATGTTTTTTGGTGGCAATGAATGTGCTATGTAAATACATATACATATATGAGTGTGTACGAATGTCGAGTGAAAAATAAACTAAGAATAATGTTCGAAAAATGCTAATTTAGAAACTACTGTCAAGGTAATAAACTTGCTTTCGAAACACTTGTGCAGCAGTTGAAAGCGGAGGGCAGTATGACCTGTTACTTGCTGCTGCACATATGACTAGACTCACCATTTCATGGTCTTTTGACTGCTTAGTCTAGCCTAGTCTACCTGTCGCTGTCCGACAGACAATCGTCCGCGTTGTCTGCTACCTTTTTATTGATCTCCTGAAGTACTGCAACTGTATGCATGCATACATAGACATACGAGCAGGCCATGTACATTGATGTCTGTCTGCTTCACTTTTATTGCCTCGCTTGGCTGAGCAATAATCGTAATTGCGGCGCTTTTCGTACGATTTTCTCACACTTGCATGATAATGACCGTCCGGCGAACGTCTCCAGTCGGCAAGTCCGCTACCAAACTGTAATTTTAATTTCCTGCGCAACTAAATGACGCGCCTAATAGCTTTGCGGTTAGTTAAAGGTACCAAAAAGAGGCTATGAAGCGCAGCTAACCGTCGATGATCGTAGAAATCTCAAGTTAATAAGAAATTTAGTACCCTTTTCCTTTTGCGCTGCCACATGCATGCTAGCGGCGCAAAGCCTTGCTTTCTACCACCTTCGAACCGAGTTTAGCGAAACCGAGTTTATTCGAAACCATTTTATTGCTTCAATAAATGTTCATTGTGCGGCAGTAAGTGCCACATTCGACACAATCCTTTCTCTTCTACATCTATGTCTAATGTATGTGCATTTACACATTTCTCTCTTGTTGCATTGTATTTCAGTAAGTAGTGTTAATATTGCAATTCTTGTACAAATCACGAACATTTTCATACAATTTTCTTCGCGCATTCTAAAAACAAGTATTTTTGAGTTACTTAACACCTTTCTTATTCTTCTTTGCATTGTGTTTTGCCTTTCTTTTGCTATTTATCTTTTGTTTACTCCTTTATCGAAAAAAAGGAAACGGAAGTGCTTCATAGAGTGGTTAATATTTATTTTTATATGCGGACATAAATATATTTATATATAGTATGTCAATAAATGTCACTACTGGCAGACAAAATGTTTTGTGTCTCGCATGAGCAGCGAATGTGGTCTGGCAAATAAATAAATCTGGTAAAAAAGTCATAAATAAGTCTAATAAAAGTCAGAAGAGACAGAAATTAATTACAAATCAGGAAAATGAGATATAAACTTCATAAAAGTTTTAATGTGAAATAGGTATCAAGAATATGCAATATTAACCGTAGTTATAATGACAGTAATTAAAGGGTACAGTCCGGTCGTTTAATAGTCAACTCAAAATTAGTGGAAGTACGTCAAACTCAGTAAAGTGTATTACAAAAGAGAGCATTTTAAACAAAAATATAAATAAATATTTTCATAAAGTTACTCTGTACATTGCTAGAAGATCCAGAGTATGGATCCTCGTCGTAAACGATTCACCAAACTTTGGAAAGATTGGCGAATCGTACAAACAAATGGCATAAATAAAAAACTGGTATAATGAAGTAAAGATTACAAGCGCTTATAATGCTTTAATGGTATATCATAATATGCAGGTTAGGTCGTAAGATTGATCTAAAATCGTTGGATCTCACTTGAACGGATAATATTCATTTTTTATGTTACCCGTAATCTCCTAAAAATGTATAACCAGATCCTAATATATCCACGAACCGTTTTAAGCATATTACAAATTTCTTAAAGCGGTTCATCATCGCAGCAACTTCACTAGGTTCGGCAAATTTTTGTTCACCAAGATTGTTCAATTTCAATCTTGCAAAAGCCTGGCAATTAAAGAGGAAGTTACAAGATGATTCCACCTCGCCTTCCTTCATACAGCTCTGGCAAAGAGCGTTCTGCAGAATATTTAGCTGCCTATTAGACAAGGTATAGTCAGAGTATCTACAATTCTGGCGAGGTAGATTTGCTAAGAGCCGGTAGTTCAAAGGACCTCTTACGGTTCAACTTGAGCCAGATGGTTCCGCAGACCCACAAGTTCTAGTTGCTGACCAACGCAACACACTAGTCAAAGACGGCAATTATATAAAGAACGTGAAACTAAAAGTTTCAGTTTTTGAATTTCTCAATGACTGATGGATTCGTTCAGATCTATCTCATGCCAGGAATACTTAAAAAAGTTAATATTGCTGTGTGAAAATTGAGCTTTTTTGAAACCAAAAAAAATATACAGTTATGAAAAGATCTTTATCTATAATTATATATACATATAGTATATATAAATGAGAAAATCTAAATATACATATATATAATACATCTCTTGGAATGCCATAAACGCAAACACTCTGATGTACTGCTCTAGTTTCCTCTGATCACTGTGCGCTTTCAATAAAAAAAAACTGTTTAAATTATACGCTTATTATTGCCAGAAGCTTTATGGCATTTTTATCAATTCCTTCTAATCTATTCAAATTAATAAGTGCATTCTAAGGAAAACTTGTATACACCGAAAACTAGTTCAGTTGCGTTCATAAATAAACAAAGCTGCACATGCTGCACATAAAATTGTTAAACTGTAAAATAGTTTAAAAATTTATACGGCCTTTGACACTTAAAATAACACAGCCTTAACTCTCTTTAAGCTCCAGCCATAAATTCACTGAACCACTTAATTATGAAATCATTTTATGAACAGCAAATTAAACAGATCTTCAAAAACAAATAAATTTTTAAAATCCTATCATTAATATGTACGCCCATTTGGAAGCACTATTGCAATGCCAACTTCGGGTAGTCGAAATCTGAAACGAAGACTGGGTACAAGTACGAGTATATGATTGCGCGTGGCTTTGGAAGCCAGATGCTCATAAATTTTTAAGGCTTTTAATTATAAAGAGCTCAAAGCTTTTGCTATAAGTTATCAATAGGCAAGTGCATATTTTATTGTTATTGATTTGGAATTTTGGAAGATAAGGCTCTATGAAAATTTGGCTGATGAAAAACGAATTTAAATACTGCAATATTTTAAGACATCTGGTGTAGTTTGCCGATTGTATTTATTTGAGTCTTCGGCCTGCTGACACAGTTAAGTAGTTAGGGCTCTTGCCAAATAGAAAGCTCTCTTGAAAACCCAACATAGAAGAAAGAGCAAGGCATCGGTTGCACTGCATTGCTACAGTGGAGCCTTTGGCAAAATGTAGGGACCAGAGATAAAGAGATGCCCAACTCAACTCTCATTGGGTAAGAGATCAATTGCTCAATGTCAATATCTCCTGAAGTTTGACGGTTGACGCGCTCTTTCACTGGAATAAGTTGGACATCCGTTGATCCCCTGGTAGGGACTCACACCAAAGATAGTAGTAGAATAAATTACAGAGTGGAAAAGGGGCTAGTCTCATCAGTATTTGTGGTGCCCTGCAAATCTGGTGTTGAACGCCTTGCAGTACCATCGGGAGCTTAGCAGTGGATCTACTACTCCGCATTTAGGTTTAGGCTGATTTGGGTACCTGACCACAGGCTGATGAGCTTGCTAGGACAGGTACTTCAGCATCAATAACTGCGGAATGAAACCGGGTAGGAGTTTCTTTGGCTTCTTGTGCTTTACTACTGGGCTGCTGGGTCTCAGATCAGCTCAGCAGGCGATGATCAACTATTAGCAGCTGTACAGTCGCTAGGTGCTTCGGGCTCGAGGTAAATCCGAAAAGATCTATGGAGCTCCTCGTTCTCAGCATGGTCCACTTTTCAACGGTTGTAAGATTTCTAACTGGACATAACAGCATAGATGCCTAAGCGAAGCCAACCTAACATATATGTACATATGTACACTAAAGAAACCAAAGAAATATTGCAAACCTTTGACTGAAGCCGGTACCGGACGATCTTATAATCGAAAACGAAAATCACGAATTGCTATTATTGAACAGTATTGGAAGCATATTTGCGTTGGAAAGTTCGGATGGTAAGAGGGTTTCAAAAATTCGAAGACAATATAATGTAGTCGGTATATAATAATGTATTTTCCTTTCGAGAACTCTTCAGCTTATCTCGGAGAATGTATATTTTTAATGAACTCAAAACAACTCATAACACTTTCAAAATTTCTAAACCTTTCAGAGCCGACAGCCGCGAATAATATTTCTCGCGCTGTATTTCGAAAAAGTAATCTTAAAGTCATCATCTTACTGCTGTCATCAGCTAATTGTGTATTTAATGCGATATAATTTTATTACAAAATTATTTTCAAAAGCTTATTTTCCAGCAAATTTTTTGTACTAATGATAGCTAATTGTACCGGTTAGAAGTGGGTAAAAAAATTTGTACGCAAAAAGGTTTGTTACTTTTATTTAGATATTACCCACTTATCTGCTTATGACACATATGTATGTATGTATATATATCAAAATTGTTTACTTGCATTAACTTAGTTAGCATTTATCAGCCTAAAAACATACTAACCTTGAAGATTTGCAAAAACAAGCTTAAGAAATAACAAAGTAAGTCGTAAGCAGTTCCAAGTGAAGTGCGTCGCATTTCATATGCAAAGTCTTTAATTGTTTATATATTATAATTTTCAACACAACGCTTGGCCACGCTAACTTGGGCGTACCCACACATGCCTTGAATACTACTTGAGTATATATTTATGCATAAATTTTTAAAATTTTGTTTGCAAAATTGCCAGATAATTAGTATGCAGCAGAGATAACTTGGCGACAAATTTGTAAAATGTCAACAAAAATCAGAATCGCTGATTTCAGATGAGATAAGGTTTTAATAAACAGGATTAGAAACATATACAAGTGAGCATATAAATATGAAAGCGTATTATATGTGAAGAAGGTGGTTTCAATATTTTTTAAAGCATAAAATATAAGGAAATTTGTAAAAGGTTATATCTGTATAAAATTAGAGATATAATGGATTATAACTGTATATAAAGTAATAGTATTTAGTAAGAGAAATGTAGTTAGATATATAATGTTGAATTTTATAATGATGTGAAATTCGCAAAAGAGAACTTTAAGATAAATAAATGGATAGTGCCGTGACCTTTGGTCTATTGTGTGAACTTTAGAATAAAATTCCAAAAAATAAATTTAAATTACTAATTTATTGAAATGTTATTAGTACCTCAAAAACCTCGAGTTCCCTCAATAAAAGCTTTAACCCTTCATTTTCTCATAATTCCAATTCTCAGCCAACTTTTACTTTGCAAAAAATAGTAATTAACATTTGACCGCCACTGTAGTAATCTCACCTTGACACAAAACCTTCAGAACGTCAAAGAACCATAATAAAGCTACGACTAGTATTCTATAAACACCAAAACTTGAATGAATTTATTTGGCATTTACTATGCATACGCGTTCAGTTAATGGCCAGTGCCATTCATCAATGAATGAAAATTTCGCTCGAACGACACACTTCAATTAAGGCATTCACTAATTTATCAAAACGACTAAGCAAAATCCCACATTTGATTTTGATTTTCAATTAAAATGAGTGTACAAATATATACATGAGAGCGCTGCAACTCAATTCGTATCAAATCAAATCACCGAGCAAGCGAATCACGTGATGCCGACAAACAACCGAGACCGCCGACAGCCACTTGAACGCGTTTTCGGTGCATTTTCAGCGTATACGCGCGGCTTTGGCGCTGTGTGGGTACAATGCTGCCTTGACGACGCCTGCATGGCGCAGAAATCTGTTTATATATAGCGGCATATGTGCAAAATTTATGCGCTAAATTGACAACTGGACCTGACCAAAAATGGCTGTATGAAAAGACTGGTGGTGCTTGAAGAAAAATCAAAAACTTAAAATGCATGAAAATGAAAAAAAAACACATAAGAGTGTATATTTAAAAAATAGTATTAAAAAATAAAAATAAAAATTATATGTATTATATTTCTCCTTAAATTCATTATATACATATATATATATATATTTATACTATATATTCAATATCTAATAAACATTTATGACAAGAGTTCGCATTTTAGTTGCACCAAAGCTACAAGTTGTTAATTAAATTGCAACCAAATATGGCAACGCTACTCAAACGTATTTTTCAAAACGTAATGCATATGACAGCAAAAGCAAACTGTCAAACGGCGAAATCTACGACTTTTATACTGCTCATTAAATGAACAAAATTCCTGTTGAAAAAGTTAATAAAAAAAGAAAAAACGTTAACTTCGGCTGCACCGAAGCTATAATACCCTACACAAATAACTAAGTTTCCATACCAGATCCTACAGTTTGTATGACAGCTATGTACATATATGATAAAGTATTTCGATCAAGAAAATTTCTTCAGATATTGTGGCGCTGTTTTAGAATATAATCTTTACCAAATTTCGTAACGATATCTCGTCAAATACAAAAGTCTTCCATACTAGCACTTGATTTCAATCGTGCAGTTTGTATGGCAGCTGAATGCTATAGTGAACCGCTCGGCACAATTTTTTGGTATATTGCACCATTGCTTTAGACAATAACCCAAGCCAAATTTCTTGTAGATCTCACGTCAAATGAAAAAGATTTTTATACATGCGCTTGTATTCGATCGTACAATTAGTATGGCAGCTATATGCTATAGTGGTCTAATCGGAACAATTTTTTGCGAGATTGTAGCGAAGTCTCAGGAAACAATCTATACTAACTTTGGTGAAGATATCATGTCAAGTACAAAAGATTTCCATACTTGGACTTGATTCCGATCGTTCAGTTTGTATGGCAGCCATATGCTATAGGCATTCAATATCTGTGGTTCCGACTAATGAGTAACTGCTTCAGAAGAAAAGAACGTGTGCAAAATTTCATATTGATATCTCAAAAACTGAGATCGTATTTCGCGCATATACAGACAGAGCGACACACGGACATGGCTAAATCGACTCAGCTCATTACACTGATATTTTATATACCAATATACTATACATATATACTTTATACGATCTCCGACATTTCCTTCTTCGTCTCACAAACAACATGACAAACTTAATGTACCCTGTTGAGGGTATACAAAAAATTTACGAATTTCAAAAGCAATACAACTGGCTGGCGATCACTTGCTTCGCCTGCTTGTATTTTAAAAAATTTTTCTTAAACTCTTTCTTTGGCTTTTGTGAGCTGTACGCTTGTTTTTTGGCTGCTCAACGCGCCAATAAATCTGTGCAGATTTATGTCAATTTTTAAATAACTTTTTAAGTTGATTTCTGTGTTTGCGGCGTGTCCATACACACACGACGACGAGCGCTGTACGTCTTATCGACTGTCTTTATTACTTTGACGTTTTGTGGCGTTGAACTCATTAATAATGCCGCTAACGTATAAATATAACAACAGGTGGCATTACGAAAACCCTTATAACAACAACAAAAAACATAATTCATCTCATTACCTACACACTTGCATAAGAAATGTAATGTGTTTGTATTGGTGGGAAATATATCTTATCATTTAAATTAAAACTTACATTTTGACAGTAAGGCGCAAGCTTTTGGAATAAAATTTCCATAAATTTTCATAAACAAAAGCACAGCTCTAACAAAAATGCTAACTAAATGGCATTAAAAAACCATAAAAAAAAATTTAGGTCCGACTGCATTCGTCTCGCCAAAACGGCAGAAAATAGTCAACATAAAATTTACATATGTATGTACACTGTTTTATAATGAAAAAAAAACGCATAAATAAAATCTTAAATATGCGAAGGTTTCATTATTATTTTCTTCAACTTTTTTGTAATAAATTTTTTAATTTTTTTTAATTAAAAAAAAATTGTTATTTTTTGTTGTTTTAACATTTTTTTCAACTTTTTTAAATTTCATTTTTTTTTCTTTCATTTCTCAAAACAATACAACCCTGTTTCCCGCACAGTTGCTTGTTTCCCGCACATTAATGCGTCTGCTTACAAAGTTGTCGCCAACTCTGTACAAAAATCAATAAATAATTTTAATACACGCATAAATATGCAATAAATTTTTATTGTAAATAAAATTATTCAAATTAAAGCGCATAAATGTCCAGTTGCATGAACGACTTTTAACGCGTCAATATGTTATGCAGATGCCACGTACGTCTCTGTCAAATAGTTGTAACGACTGCTTACTACTTGGCTCGTGCATAGCTTTACAAATCAGTTTTTAATGCATTTAAATGACGCTTTATGCACAATGGGAGGTGTTGATTAGCATTGGCGCATTTCTGCTGCTTGCAGATACATACATATGTATGTATTTTTAAGGCGCGCCTGCGCCTTTGTAGTCTACACGTTGCTTGTTACCGCTTTGTTTGCAACATTTGTTATGCATTTGATTTGTTCGTCTGCTTAAGTGGCAATTAATTGACTGTCTTGTTTAACAAACACTGATGGCACAATAAAAATGTTAATTAGATTATTTCAAGGACACAATTGTAACTTGAAACGTGCATTTATAAGTTTACAAGCCACCGCCTTGACTACCTTTTAATTGTTGAAATTTTTAGATGAAAATAAATTATTAATTGAAAAAGTTTTTCTATTTGACAATCTGAAAATGTTTTCAAGAATAGTGGGCACCTATCAATTTGAGAAAATAATAATAATTTTAATTAAAACCAAATAACAAAACACGTTAGCTTTAACAGCCTTCACTACTGCATTTTTTATAGCATAAAAGGTATAAAAAGATTTTTACTCTGATTTTGATCGGCCAGTTTGTCTGACAGCTATTTCCTATAGTAATCCGAACTAAACAATACATTTTGAGATTATAACATTGCTCACATTGAAAGACGAATAAATACGGCGTATATGCCCTATTGCACCTGAAAAAGATTACTTAACATAAACTGGGGCGTTAAGTCAAATATAATTATCAGAATATACTATATATGGTCGTTCTTAGACCAATTTCAACATAAGTAGCACTGGGTTTGAGGCCAGGGCTGAAGAAACAACAGAAAACTAAAGGAGTACAAAGAGCAGGCTGTGCAGGGGTAACCAGGGCTATTAAGTCATGTCCGAACGAGGCGCTTAACATGCTCCGGCATCTACTAAACATAAATTTGTTTATTCGGAAAGTAGCAGCAAGTTCTGCTATCAGAATAATGCAATTAAAAGGTCAAAACCAGAAAGAATATGGAGCCATGCCGAACCAGCTAAGCCTAACTAAATCAAACTATACCTTTCAAAGGTAAAATTTCAATAGAGGATACTATCTCTATCTATACCGATGGCTTAAAAATGAATCCAATTATCTTGACATCTCTCTTTCTAACCGTCTACCAAATTTAGGCATCAACCTCCAAGCGCAAGTACTAAGTACAGAAAAGGTCTGTGGAGTTCTATTGAATAACTAGAGGATGCAGAAAGCAACCACACACACGGATAGTCAGGCGCATTGCTGGCCTTGATGACGCCAAGGATTAATTCCAACATAGTCAACAACCTTTTACCTCAGGCAGGTCAACTCCCCTTGTCCATAATTTGCGTTCCCGGTCACAGGAGCATTTACGGCAACGAAAAGGCGCAAGTTAGCAATGCTAAGAGGCTCTTTAGTCGAATCCGGGCGGAGTTAATTCCATGTCCCTGTGAACGATCATAATAAGGCTTTGTGTGCATTTTGAACAAATAGCTCGGAGGATGAATGGAGGATGAAAATCAATAAGAAGCCTGAAGATAACAAAGTGAATATATCCAAAATATGGCAGAAATAGCACCTAGGTCTTTTTCAATAGATCCAGAAATAGTTTATACGGCCTTACAGCCACTCTAACACTGGTCTTTTAGAGCACGCGATAAAAATTAGCCTGCCTTATGAGAATATTTGTCGCAATTACAAGCTAGAAGGGAATACTGAAACTGTTTTCCAATTCCTGAGTGAATACCCAGCTTTTTCACAAGCTTAACACAAAATGATTGCAACCTTTCAGTCAGGAAACCTTGAATGGTTGTTACAAAATTCATTACGGATATAAATATTTTTATTGAGAGCACCAAATGGCTTGAGATACGTAAGGAAATGGGATAACAAGCATTGGAAACGACTTCGGACCGAATTTCGTAAAAATATATTGTCAGATAAAAAAGTATAAAGGCTAAAGTTTGTATGAGAGCTATATGGTGTAATGTTCCCATATCGCTGATTTCGACAAACGATGAGCTTCTTGGAAGAAAAGGTCACGTACCAAAGACTAAAGTTGTATACAAACGAGCGGACGGACAACAGCCGACATTAAAAAGTTAATATACAGTTAGAAAACTTTTTTGAAGTGAAGTGAGATCCGAACCAAAAAGAGTTGCGGACATTAAAAGAATAATTTTGGTTATTGAATCTTTTTTTCGGGAGCTCACTAACTCTCTGAAGATGGCTGTTATACATTCTGCTCAATTGCACATAAGAACTTTTGTCGAAGAGCTATTGGCCTCTCTGGAATAACTAGTCATAAGGAAGCTTAGAAAACAACTCTTATGGCATTTACATATAGTATATACATATATGAAAACGGGCCTCTACAGTCCTTTTATAACAATAATAAATTTCTCTAACCGAAATAATAATTAAAAAGAGTTCGAAACTTTGTAAATTATTTATTTTCGGTGGAAAAAACGTGTTAATCTATAAATAATTTTGGAGCCGAGTAATAATTAATTATATACATATGTATATAAATGTATATTTGGTGTTATTCAAATGTACACTTATCGTATATTATTTGATTCTTATGTAATTAAAACAACAACAATAAAGTTTTAGGCATGTGAAGAACAAATTAAAGAAATTCATGTCACAATTAAGCGCCATAAGCGCGCGCGCATGCGCACAAGCACAGTTCTCGAAAACGTGTTCTAAAGCGCTTGCGCGTCGTTACATAACAATAAAAAATATTATTTTTAACTAATTAATATGCACGACAATGGATTAAACCAACATCCAATTAATTCTCAGCTAGCTATACAAGTGTAAACTGTTTTTTTTTGTTTTTTGTTGCTTTTTGGCGCTCTTAATTTAGGCATAAAATATTATGGCGCCTATGAAATTTGAGTTGTCTTTTTGTGGTTTGCACTTTGCTTCACAAAAAAATTTCGGGATTCAAATCGAATTTTAGGAATTTTACGACTATGTTTCATTACTGCTTAACTGTTATGCCGCTTTTATGAATATTTCATAAACACTTCTTATATTTTTACTGTTTTATATGAGAAATTAATTTGAGTCTTTAATTTAAACGCGAGAAATAATATTTTTAGTGCTTTAAGTAAGCGAGCTATAGAGTTATTCTCAAAGAAAACTTTATGTAAGCTATAATTAGACGCTAATTTTCTATGGCCATAATAATTAGTTTTTAATTTTTTATTGCAAGTATGCATATACACGCTGTGAAAGCATTAGGGGTGTAGCATTTTGTATGGAACATGGAATACATACTTTGTAAACAGTTTTGAAGCTGTTTCGGGCTGGTAAAATGTTAGATTACAAGTTAAAAATAAAAAATAATAATATTGGGTGAAACATTTTTAAAATTAAATGAAAAAAATAAATAAAATTTTGAAAAAAGAAATAAGATTTTGATTTTGAAAATAAGAAGAGCGTTTCCTTAAGAAATTTGCTCAAAAGTATTTTTTATTGAACAAATGTTTCACAAAATATAGGATTAATCAAATATTTTTTAATAAAAAGGCAAATTTTTAAACAAAATTAAAGCAAAAAAAAACGTTAGCTTGGGTTGCTTCGAGGCTGTAATACGCTCCATAAAAATAAAAGATCTCTCACAAGAACATTGGGCAGTTTGTTGGCAGCTATGGTCACTCAGTCTGAACAATTGCCTATTTGTCGGCGGCTTCTTGGTGGAAAAAAGACAGGTGCAAAAGACGGACATGGCTACCGTTCCCACGACAGTCGGGTTTACGTAACCGGAACGGACCCAGATTGTTATCCAGCCAAGTACTATCAACTCGGCAGATTTCTGACGCTACAACAACAACGGATATGGCTAAGTCGAATCAGCTGATCACGCTGATCATGTATGAGCCTATCAACTTTATAAGGTCTCTGCTGTACCCTTTTGATTGTTATAAACTTTGTTAGAAACTTAATATACCTGATTAAAGTATTAATATAAGATTTTAGTTTTGCCAATAAGAAGAGAGTGTGCTTAAGAATTTTTTAAGCTTTTATCAACTACAATTCGATTTTTTCGCTTATTTCGAATATACTCCACAAATTACAGTTGATACGGCAATAATTTCGGGAATATGAGCTTATTTGTAAGTATTTTTCTAATTAAGCACTAACACTTGAGACGCATTTTTCTCGCAACGCTGTTTTCAGAGTCGGTAAGTAAAATGCCCGAAATTCACATGAATTAAAATTCGGCAGTTAATAATATTTTAGATAATAATTTCGATTTTTAAGTCAATTGAGATCCATAGATTTTGTATCAAGCCCACGACCGAACATAACCTTCCCTAGATTTTCAAACCGCCCTGAAGTGAAATTGTTTTGTTTTTTTTTTTCTTGTGAAAAAATATTATTGATTGTAATTAATTAACTTTTGAATATTAAAAAAATATTATTTTAATTTTATTATTATTATTTTGAAGTTAACAAAAGAATTTTATCAAAAATTAACTTTAATTTAAATTTTTTTACATTCTTGCCACAGTTCAATTAAAGGTAAGAGCACAAGGACAACCTTACTTCTTCGTATTTTGCTTTGCGCAGCTCGTTTAGCTCAATTGAAATTTTATTACTTGAGCAACAATAAAGAATGGTTTCATTGTTCGTTTGTAGAATAGTTATTGCTGTTGTTATTATATGGCGCATATGCATATATATACACATGTACATATGTATATGTATGTATGTATATTAGTATTCTTGTATTTGTATTTTCCTTTGGTTGATTGTCATTTGTGTCTTATTATTTATTATTGCTCTAATTTTTATTATACACACACAAGCGCACACACCAACACACATGTAGTTTGTGAAGAAAATCATAAATTGGCACAACGCGCCGCTTAAGGTCTTTTCAATTTGCATACAAATTGATCGAGATTCACTAAAGATAACTAATTGAGAGTAAAAGCTGCATTGCAACCATACTAAGGGTATGTGAAGAAGAAAACAACGCAAATATTTCAGTTTCTATAAATAAATTGTGTACATGTGCGTGTGTACAGTAGTAGTAGTAAGCAGCGTCTGTACAAAATATGTTTATCTTAATTTAAGCAATCATATATGAAATTTATTTCAGGCATAACAGATTTTATAATTTATGCAGTTGCGTTGATTAATTTATCAATAAATCGCTTGATTAGTCGCCGCTAATTAAACTAGGTCAACGGCACACGAACCAACTTTACACATACATACATATAGGTATATGTTTACAAATAAATGTACGTGTGTGCATATATGTGTGCATGTGTATATCTGTATGTATGTGTTTAAACCCGCACTACTACTATTTTAATTTACTTCCTCTTCTAGGCGCGATTTCTAGTGAGAAAATCAAAACTCATCCGAATATCAACCGCGAAGTTCACTTCATCAATATGCGTCAGAATAATTAATTAAACGCACAAGTGCACACACGCAAATATACATACATATGTAAATGCGTATATCTATGAGTGCACAAATTAAGCAAATAATGATTGGACATAGTCGTTTATCTAAGCGTTATTCTAATAAAATTTACATAAAATTCTTGTAAACGAAAATGGTTTCTAAATTTAAATTTTTGTTTTATTTATTTGCATAATAAAGGGCTTAGGCCTGATTAGGCGCAAGCTGTAGCAGCTAGCGCATCCGCATGGTGGGCTTTGACACATGATTAATCTGCAGAAACAGAATTAAGTTCCATTTACTGGATAAACGTGGCTAAAGCTGTTTCTTAAAAGGTCTTAATTTATGCGCTCTCGCAGCTAAACAAATCAGTCATAGCTTTGTCAAGCCTAATTTATTTATGTTGGCTGTTTTTTTTTTGTTTTGAAAAATAAATTTTTGCATAAATTAAAATTTTAACAATAAAATCTTTGTATGATATATAAATAAATTACCTTTACGAATACAAAGGTTGTTAGAGTTTTGTACAAACAAAAATAGTTTTCCACCATTTCTTTAAAATATTTTGCCTAGATACATATATACGAGTATATATGTATGAATGAATATATATTAACCCTTTTCCCTTTCCTCATTCATTTATATGTAAGTATGTGATAGTGGTAGATATTCTCAAAACCCTTATAAAATTCTGTAGTTACAAGGAGTTAGGGCTCTCGTCCATTTACCTTCATCGGATGTAAAAACACAGCTTTGAATCGTTGAGTGGATTCTTTTGTTGGATTTTTGAGAAAACTTACAATACTAATGTATACATTTTTAATACGATCAAAAAGTAGATAATTCAACGAACATAAAGCCTACTGACTATATAAAAAAATCTGATATATTGACGTGAGAATTTTTTTTTTTTTTGATTGAAAAGTGACGCCTTTTTCGGCATTAAGTCAAAGTAAAGATACAAAAATATTATAGAAAACAAAATACATGTTTTAGAGTCATAAGAAGATAAGTTTACACTAATTTTCGTGAAAAAAAAATATTTGTAGAGGACAAAAATAAAAAATCCAAAAACTTGGTTATTTGAGTTTTTCACATCAATTTTGAGGTTATGTGAAAATGGTCTATATACAAAAGTTATAGAGCGTTTCATTTTCTACAACTTCGCCATGTAACTTTTTCCTTTAGGACTCCTAGTTTGACTGAAAATTGAGATCAACTGTTTTTTTTTTTTGTGATCCAAGTAAAGGCAGGCCGGCGGTATCTTGTCTTCACAGTAAAAGTCCATAAATAAAATCTAAAACGCAAATGAAAAATAGTTTCTTAATTTGTGGCTTTTTTGTATCCCTGGTACTAGAACATAGAAAAAACATGAAAAAATCATGTTCGTATCCCTGGTACTAGACGAAGGAAAAAATATGAAAAATGCAAAAAAAAAAAAATCTCTCTTTTTTCTGTTTTGACTTTTGCCTTTGTAAAACTGGTCCAAGCACGGTGAAACAAAAATTGGCAGCATTCAAGACAGCGATTACACGACTTTAATGAGGTTTTCGCTTACTCTCTTGTATCGAATTCAATTCGCTAACTTTGTTGGTGCTTACACACGTCAATTTTTTTCTAAAGAGAGCAGAGCTTGAATTTAGCCAACGAAGAAAAGGTGAAACGAAAACAGCTAATATTATCTTATTAGCGTTTGAGAGTTTCGCTCAAAAAAATGGTGAATCGAAGACGGCTATAAACTGCCAAGAAATAAAGTCTGTGATCATTGTTCGCTTTTGGAAAGCTTTCAAACCCCGACCTATAGCAATAGCGCAATCGCATTACCCACAAATTTGGCGATGAATTTTTATAACTAAAACTAATAATATCAAACACTTGCAATCAATTAGAATAAGTTACTTGATAACAATCGAATAGCAACTGTAAATTGACATTATCAAGTTCATTGCACCCACTAATAGAGCATTGAAAATTTGTAATATAAATATTAGTTATACATATGTATATCTCATATGCTATTTGGAAACTCGACACACTCGAAATGAGAATTGTGACTTATCAGCTGCTTGAAGAATGCGAATTTTAAACAAATTTGAGACTTGAGAGCTTTGAAATCTTAAACCAGCTACCGCTTCCAGCTAAAAAGGGTGTGTTTATCACAGGATTAGGTAACTATAAAAGTAGCAATATCTTTTTACCGACAAATAATCCGCTCAGTTTGTTGTGTGGTCTCGACTTGGAGCAAAGACAACAACTAAAAACATATACAACTACAATACAAGCAAATTGATAGGGGAAAAAGTCACTGACACGGGGAATACTAAAAGCTACTACAAGTATGTGATGACCAGCAAAACAAACGCGCTGCTATACAAATTGAGCAAAACACAGCATGAGGGAG
This sequence comes from Bactrocera neohumeralis, assembly GCF_024586455.1. Taxonomy (NCBI): domain Eukaryota; kingdom Metazoa; phylum Arthropoda; class Insecta; order Diptera; family Tephritidae; genus Bactrocera; species Bactrocera neohumeralis. Next base: position 77,902,512 of record NC_065923.1, on the reverse strand, counting down.
ATGAATAAATATATATGCGTATGTGTGTATAAATATGTATGCCTTATGAAACAACAAATTATTATAAAACTACAAGCAAAATATATTTTTATTGTTTAACCGAAAACCACACACACACGCACATACAACGAGCTAAAATTCTTGGGAAAAGGTGCAAGTTGAAACCAGAAAAATAACATCAATATAAATTTATTAAAACAACAAAAGTAACAAACCAATACTTAACTGTTAGAACAACATAAAATACAATATTATGGCTTTGCAGTGAAAAAGTGTTGAAGACGATTGATGATTGTGATTAACAACAAAAACACATTAATGGCAGAAATATGTTGTAGAAAAGCTAGAAACTTGTAGTATAACAATAACAATAATAATCAATTGTGAGCCAACAAATTGACTAGCTTTTATTGTACAACAACTTTATAATAACAACAAAAGTTATATCGAAAAAAATACAATTAAAAAAAATAGCAGTGTGTTATAAAAAATTGAGAATACATACGAACAAGCGCCTAAAACGAACAATCAATTTTACTACTTAACAGTTTATTATGATTAAATCATCATACGGATGAAGTGATGAAGAGTGTTTCATGTGAAAAGTAGTGTTTTACCACATAGAGGATGATCACTGTGATTTTGAGTTGAGATATATAAAGCTAGACAGTCGCGACGCTCTCTGTAAGTACTAATGATGCTGAGTTATCGCATTGTAGAATATAGTTAAAACAGATTTAGATATTTTTACATGTGTATTCAGGAACAAATTGCTTGCAATTTGAGTTCTTATCTCTAATGCGAAATTAAAAAAAAGATGTCTCTAGTTTTTAGTGCGAAATTACAAAAATAATCAATTTTTGTATTTTCAATAGTTTATGCCTTAAAAAGTCACATATTTCAATGTTAAACCGATATCTCTAGTTTATGTTTTTTACAGCCTTGAAAAGTGTAACCGCTCAATCCAATCAGGTCGACGAGTTTACTAAGATTAATTTCGATTGGTAAATCAGTCATTACTTCAAAAATATACTATATTCTTACAAAATTGTTAAAAATCATGAAAATGTTTGGGCTACTCTGCTCTGGACTTTATTTCTGTTAGATGGTCTATGTACATATACAAAAAACCTTTTTATGAATTTTCCTTTTGTTAATAGTAATTGGTGACCTATGGTAAATACACTTATGAGAACCTATATGACTACATACATATAAACTGACTATAAAACCAATTCAACATTTGTAAGTACTGTACCAAAGTTGTACTGAAGTATTCCAAGAAACCACTTCAATATGTTGAAATGACCTGTTTAACAAGTCAATCACTGAAGTGGGCACACTTCACGGACAATAAAAAGCAATAAAATTATGATTACAGATCAATAGAACAAAGGAAATGAGCTATGTGCTTGATGTTAAACACAACTGTAGGCTTATAGTACCACTATGAACTAAAAAATAACTTTAAAAATTTTAATAAAAATCATATACACATTTGAATATACTTTGAAGTCTTTCTGCGGAAACAAAAACTATACTTAATGATTATTAAATTTAATTGCATATTTGGAGAATGCAAAACTACTCTTTATTGGAACCCACAAGTGTTCAGAAATTTTGGACGCCCGAAAACTTCCTTTCGACCCTTTCAACGTATAGTAGATGTCGACTTTAAAGACGCTGATACTAGCTGGAATACTGACTCAAATAGTGTAATGGTCATCGCAAGAACTTCAATGCTTTTATTTTGGGTATGCGCTTCAAGGAAAGGAAATACACATATATTTGAAGAATAATTTTTAAAGTATGGAGTTTATAATGTCTGATTTTTTAAGGTTAATTAAGGAATCGGCTTGAATTATAGATAACCAATGACGGATAAATAAATTGTATGGCATTTCTAAATATCTAGCTCAAGAGGCACAAACAGAAAAGCTATGAATAACTACTTTACATCCACTAGATATTTATATATCTAGAAGATGTTCCAAGGCTCAATACTAAATTTTTATTGAACTAAACTTTGCTGATACTTCCACTCATTAAAATATGCTCAAGCTGTATCAATCACCTGACAGCATATTGGAATTTATCAATTTGCTGGGACTAGTTGAGACGTTGTGACTTAGGAAAGGGCACAATAGACCCTAGGTCGCGGTGCAATCCTCATTTACTTATCTAATCAATCTTAACATGAAATAATGAAATAAATTCATACCAAAGCATGTGCTTTATGTGTGGCTTATCTAAGAACATACCCTCCTGCAGTCAACAGAAATCTTTTATTCAACATCAGAATCATCAGAATACTTCCGCTGCGGATTATCTAGGAAAATTGAAGAATTAGATATAATAACAGCAACAACAATCAAAACCTCAATATGAAGGAAGCAAATATACAAACAAGTCACGCTTAATATAATCTTAAATAGAAACAAATTGTATTGTGCGTGTGGTCTCAATTAGTTAATGAAGCAGCAACAACAACACCAGTGAGAAGTGTTGGAAAAATTGACGATGCCACAATAGCGTAACAAATTTGAAATTCAAACACTGAGATTTAAACGTAAAAAGGAAGTCAAGCAATTTGTTGGGCAACTGATGGTTATTATGTAATACATAGACGACGCAACAGCAACAACAATAGAAATTAAACGCGTGTATTAGGTGTCGGCCCAACGCGCAACACGCAACGCTATAAAAATGAGCTACAATGAGTAGGCAAAAAAAGTGCACAACAAAGTAAAAAAATTTAAAAAAAAGTACAGTAAGGAGGAGAGAAATAAATAGCTACAACTTTGCAAACGCCTTCGAATTAAACGCTGACGACAATGACGGCAGCTTCTTGAAAGTAGCACAAATCCATTAAAGAGGCAATTGTGCGATCGTTAAAATTATAGTTGGTGATCAGTTGAGATGCAAATGTGGCAACGCTGTGGCGAACAAATGTTTGGCAAACAGCAAGTGAAAAGATAGATAGAGAAACATGCGCACAAAAAAAGTGTGAAAAAATATTGCAAAATATCAAAAAAGAAATATGAGCGAAGTTACTTTTTCCAATGATTTCCGCTTTGCATATTTCGCAGTGGCACTTACGGCGACATTAATTCAATTACAATGAGACACAATGGAGCTGGCGTTGCAATGAGACGTGTCGCTTGTGGCGAGCGCTGTCATTAAATATTGCCAATAAGAATGGAGCGCCGTGCATACCAAAACAAAACGAAGGTGGCACTCATTAAAAGTAGCAAAACAACCTGTGAGACGAGAAATAGCTTTGCAGTGAAAAGTAATGGTTGTTGGTGCAGCATAGAGGCACCAACCACTGGCGCAACTTGTTCAACTCGCCTGGCATTACTTGCAGTCTCAGACACACACCTAAGCAATGGAATTCCGACTGCTTGTGCTGCAATTGCAATTGCGTATTTGTTGCATTTTGACACATTTGTCATTTCTGACAGCTGACATATGTCAACCAGCAACATTTTTACACTTTTTTTCATAGTCATCGCAGGCGCGTCAGCTAAAAGACTGCTGTTTCATAAACAATTGTGTGGGGAATTAACAAAGCGCAAATAAATTACAATAATTTACTATTAATTAAGTTAATTATGTATGAATAAAAACTTGACTTGATATTATGTGTGAAATGTAATTGAGATATAATTACTTTGGTAAGTAAAAAAATCAGTGGGTTGCAAAGAGGTAAAAAAAGGCAGCAAAATATATTTACATAAAAATATTAGCAGAAAACAAAATAAAATAAATTATTTTTTCTTCATTTTCTTTGGCACTACAAATGAGTGGGCCGGTCTGAGTCGTGAACCCGAAAATTCGACAGTTACCTCTATCCTTTACAAGTTCAATTGTCCGAAGTGCACAGGCTAAGCACTTGGTTCTTCCATTGGATGCGTGGATTACTTCCGTTGTCCACACATGGGTTTCGAGTATAAGAACTTTGCGCTGGAGTATCATCTTATATGGGAACGACGTGGCCTGACCAGCGCTTTTGTTGTATTTTTATATGATTAGCTATATCTATCTCGTCCCAGAGCTCATACATTTCGCAGTTCTCTTCTTACATGTTCATCGTTTACACGGACGGCTGCAAAGATCTTGCGAAGTACTCAGTACTCTCGAATGCTCCAAGAGTCTCCTCATCTCGGTTTGTTATCGTCTATGTAGCTACGCCGTATAATAGGACAGGCATAATCAGAGACTTATAGAGCCTAAGTGCCGATAGGAATCTGCTTCTCAATTGCCTACCTTTTCCAAAGTAGCACCTGTTTGAAGGAGCTATTCTACGTTTGATCTCCAGGCTTAGATTATCTGTGAAATATATGCTGGTTCCGAGATATACAATGTTTTTAACTTTTTCTTTAGTATGTGCCAACAGTGATGTGGTTCTTAAGATGCAAGGAATTTTGGCGTGTGGTCTCAAGGTATTTTGTCTTATCCTCGTTCACCACAAGACCAACCTCTTTCGTTTTTTTTAGGCTGAGAAGGACTGCGCTGACAGCTTTATTGTTAAGGCCTACCATATATAAAATATTTTGTTTTCTAATGATTCTTTGATTCACTTCGAAACCCTAGCTTATATTAAAGAAACCAAAGTACGTATAACTTGGGCAGTGTCGGATGTGCGGCACGAGTACTTTCTGAATATCCATTAGAAGCCGCAAGCGAACAGGTTTCGAAATTTCAAATCAAGAAATGTGAGCTTCCATGAACTGTAGAAATACACATTTAGTCACCGCATTTCAAATCGGAGGGTTACATGCAATAATTTTTGTATCGATTATTTTTTCTTAACACAACTCATTGCCATCATATTAGTTAAATATTAATTGCAGCAATAATCCGGCTAATCAAAAGTATTTAAAGTGGAAGGGTTCGTCAATTCATCTGTCAGTGGCAGCAGGAAATTATCGCAAATGGCACACATTTTTCAGCACAATTTAGCGATCAGTGTTTTGCCACTTGTAATAAACACATATTTATACACAAAGGTACAGCGTTGCAGTAAATTATATGTACGAATGTAGGCAAAGCTTGCATTTAAGTCGAACAACATGTGGGGAGATTGACACGAGCCGAACGTTGCATTTGCACATACAATGTATGTAGGAACTCGTACTACACGTACAAAGTGACCCGCAAGGAAAAATTCAGCGCTTTATAAGATGTGGCTTGAGAAGTTTGTATTAGCAATACACCGCACTAGTGTTCGATATCATTTTTCGTATAGTGAAATAAAATATTATCTCACATGTGTCATAAAAAAATCTGTTCTAACATAAGGCTAAACTCGATTTTGAACCTGCAGAACCCGGCGTTTTTGAGATAACAATCAAAAAATAAAAAAACGACAACAAAAGAATTTAAAACTTTTTTCTAACAAATTTTTTGCTATTTCCGAAATCTTCAGCCCTACTAAAAGTAAGGTGAGTAAAGGTAGTCTATTTTAACCCATATTACCCCTCGCCTTAGAACACGATCTTAAAGAGTTTCATGTTCTCAAAAAAAAAATCGGAATATTTTTAAGTTTTTCCAACTGGGTTCGCGCTACGGCCGGCATTCACTCACACATACGCAACGTAATGCATCATTTTTACCTCAACTAAAGTCTTGCAGGCGCAGCACGTGCCGGACGCGTCATAAACAGCCAATGGCAGGGACAGTGAACCAAACCAGCAGATGTTTGATGATTGCAGTGCACGAAAACGTGGTTAATGAAATGAACTTAAAACAGAAAGCCAGCCAAAAAAATAAATTTAAAAAGATGAAGCCCAAAATGGGTATGATAAAAATTAAATGGGCAGTCAAACTAAAGCGTGGGCATACAAAAATAAAAATGTATTTATTGCATAAGAGTTCACAAGACGAAGGAAAATTAACAAAAAAATATAAAAAAAAAATTATAAAAAAATATTTTCTGTAAAAAATAAATTTAAAATAGTTGCATTTTTAGCTCAAATGTAGTGTAATCACCTGAACGGCGGCAACATTAAAAATTCGAATTTATTAAAATACCATAAAATATGATTTTATTTCATGCCATAGCTCTACTGACTGCATTTCGCCGCTGTCGTTTGCTGCTCACTCCATTTTTCATTGTAATTTACACATTTTATTTTCGTTTCTCTTTTCATTTTCACTACAACTGCGCACGCGCCAAACCTTTTACTGCGCGCATGCGCTTTAGGGCTACAACTACACGAAAATCTGCTATAATAAAAATAAATAAATAGCAGCAGGCACTTAATCTTTCTAAGAAACGGTGCACAGGTGATAATGGGATGTGTTTCAAAAAGAAAAAAAAATTAAAACATAAAAAGAAATGAGCGGCGCTTTTAATTAACAACTGCGTGGCGGTTAGTGGAGCATCTTCAACGGCTGCACGACTTACTGTCAATATATACAAATATATGTATACACATAAATAGGTTTAAGTAGAATTGCGTTGGCTGTAACTATTATATGTTTGAAGGAAAAAAAGAAATTCCGCAGTGAAATAAAAAAGAGGAATCGACAAAATAATAAAATAAAATTATATGCAAACTTGTGTTTACTTATTAAATTTATTTGCTCTTTAACTGCATTATACATAGAGGCGAGTGGGCATTTAACCAACGCCTACAGGTGCCAAGTAACACGCACGCACAGCTATACAAAATACCCAACCCACAAAGCCGCTAACGCCTCTGCCTACCATTGACAATTCCTTCTCAATAAATAATAATAAAATTCAATTTTACTACTTTTACCTTCATCAACAGACAATCTAATGATTTTTATATGCCTGTGTGTGCGTGTGCTTTCAAGTGTCATCACCTGTTCGATTTGCCTTAAATGCGCATGCGCGGCCTATTCAATAGCGGTCAGCCGTAAATAAGCTTTAACTAATGACGCTTTAGCAGCAATGCTAATGAGCTTACGATTTTTCAGCTTTAATTGTTATTTGTTAATGGTTATAACGCCTCTACACCGGCGTTTTGTGATTATTGGTAGGTTCCAATTGATAAGCTTTGCGCTTACAGCTTGTTTGTCGTAAAAAGTAGCTGTGAGGAAGATGAGGTGGTACTTTTGCTAAGGAAAACTAGCTATGGTAGGCTAACAAGCAGCAATTAGTAAAGCATTTTTTAAGCGATTTCACATAAAGTTACTTAAATTGTGAATTTCTGATTAGAATGAGAAGAAAGCTATGAAAATAGGCATATCTTCAACTTTCACATCGGCTTGTGGATAAATAAAGTTGTTATATCGAATGACTTACAAGAAAGTAGAAGAAAAAATATACTATATAAAATTGCAGGTTGCCTAAAGAACGTCTTCAGTAATTCTTTATTAGCTTCACTACTAGAAATTCCATAATTTTTGTTGCTCTCTCTCTCACTGCTGTCAATAGCAGTGCTGCTACCTTTCGTTAAATTGGAAATTGGAGAAAAAGTGCAGTGAGATTTTCACAGATGAACCGAAGCTCAAGAAGAACTTCTGTTTCAGACTGCCAGACTACTTGTTTTTTAAGAAGAAATGGCTGCCAGAAAGATAACTAATAAATACTGTATATTATATTTCTCCCCTGGGCGGGGGAACATTTACTCCGATAGCAGAACTGCTTTACAGACCTTGAGCTCGCTGTGAGCAATAACATCGACCTACTTCCATTAAAACTTGTCCAAGTGTCTAGCCACAACGGAATCATCTATGAGTTTGCAAGAAAAGGCAACCATACCTAAATTACATCATACCATCATGTGGAGACCGCACCTTTACTCCCTTGTCTTCGTGCATTCCGACACTGGATCTATGAGCTACGTGGGAGATCAGCACTTGTGGCGTTGCGAAAGTTTTCTGGGTCAGAGTGGAACATAAAGGTCCATTGAACTGCTAAATCTTAGCAAAGCTCACATCGCCGACTGTAAAGCGTCCCTACTTTACCCTGTTCCAATGGCACTCACACAGTGTGGCTACAGATTTTGGAGAACGTTATTTATCAAAGTTGCAATAAAGAAGGAGGGATGGAAACATCTAGACACTTTCCCCTCCACTGTCCAGGTTTCGTCAGAATAATATTGGAGCTTCTCGGTTACTATACTTTTAACAAACCCGGCGAATTGGCTGGATTTGATCCTAGCCGCCTCAATAAATTTGTGGCAGGCTCTAGGCGTTTTGTCGATATGCGACAGTCTTTGTGATCCCCACCTAGGAGTTCTGGTGTTCACAACTGACAAGCGTCTCTGGCTGTCCATGTGGGGATTTTTTCGTAGCCTCAAAAAATCATCCTTTCCCTAACCTAAGGAGATTTTTTCTGGTACCACAAGTGTTTTGAGCTTACTGAAGCAACTGTACTGAAATATAGCTGTCTTGGATTACTCAAGCGTTGCGAGAAATGGCTAATCGAGGAGTTCAGAAGTGTTTTCTAACCAACTTTATCAGGAACACAATTATTTAAGTGGCATAAAGTGTTCAGTGTAGGTCATGAAATCATCGAAAAACTGCCTCGTGCGGGTTTACATCGAAAAAGTTAAAGTTTGAAAATAGTCATGTTGACATCAGAGGATCTAGACATCTCTTAAGAATCGACTCAACATATTTTGGTTAATGTTTGGTTATGTAGCAGGTATACCATACTTTTACTACAAGAACTGAATCTTTTTCAAAACCAACTTCCAGTTGAAATCACAAAAGAGATGCTTGACACCACAGCTGAGGACCCAATATTCACTAAACGTATCATTACTGGTGTGGAGACGTGGATTTATGAATATATCGTAGAAACTGTCTTACAAACTAGTGGACGGCAGTCAAAAAATGTGCCGAAAGCCAATAAACCAAAATTTGCTGAAGGCGCAGAAGGATATCCCAGCCAGCTGAGGCTTTTACAAGGGTATGGAAATTGCATTTAGCGCTGACAAACTTGTAAGGGCTACACAATAATTAGCCCAAAAGCAACCGATTTTAAACGTGATAATAAAGTTTTATATTAAAACACGTGAAAATATATATATTTTTAGGCAGTCCGTGTCAATTTTGATCAGATAACTTAACTTCGGAAATTTTCCAAAAATTTCTATTTGAGTTGCAGCCAAGAAAATATATAAATTGTGATCTGCTTATTAAGATTTTCTCATGAATTTCTAATGCCATAGGAATTGTTGACATAAAATTTTAACAGACATCATTTTCGAGAGTAACAAGAACGTGATCTAACATAAATATATCTACACTCAACTGTATCTAAAAAGGTTGTCAAATTTACATTACTGTTATCTGTTGTATGCTTATACAATTGCTTAACAAATAATACCAAACTTATTGCACGATAATTATATAAATAAATGTGTAAATATTGAGAGTCACCAGCTAAACAAATATTGAAGTCAACTGTCAGACTTGATGAAGAGTGATGCGTGGGTGAACGAAATCACCGGCAAAGCAGTTAAATACTGTCAATTGTATGATATTATATAAACATAATAGAGAGGACTTTACATGCTCACATGGGTTAGGTATGTAAGTGGGTACAAAATGTGTAGATTTGTAAGCGACCACTTGTTAAAACCAAATTTCCGCTGAAAAGTCACAACCAAATACGAAATTGCCGACAACAATGCGCTCGTAAATCAAAAACTGATTTAACAACAACTTGTTAAGAATTCTTGAAAGCCCCTAACACCGAGCCATAAACGGCCAAGTGACCAAGAAAACTGAAAAAATTTCAAGGGCTACACAATAATTTGAGATTTCTGTTTTCTTTGCGCTTTTCTATACGGATTTTTCTAAAAACAAAATGGAAAAAAATATATACAAATACAAATCAAAGGAAAACACAAATCTCCATACAAACAACAAAACCGTAATCAACATAAAACAAGCGTGAAACAGCAAAGAAAGCGAGCAACAAATGACAACTACAAATATATAGTATAAAGCAACAACAATGAACAGCTATATCAAGCATGCTGTTAAGTGTTTCAGTTGAGCCACGAAGAAGCGTGGCAGCAGCAGCTGCAGCGGCGCACTGGGGTACACCCACCCACTTACCAACCAACAACAGCAGTCGCAGCCGCAGCCAAAGCCGCAGCCACCTACCCGTGCTGCCTACCAGCTAACAGCTCTGCGACTTGTTTTCGAACGCCAGACTGTTGTTTTTATGGTCTTGGCTAGCTGGCTGATTTGTGTGGTGGGGCAACTGACACCATTAATGAAAAATCGAAAAATGCTGCTGTGCGGCACTGTTGCTGCCGAGCACAACAACAACGCACGCGGTAAACACGCAACACAGCATTGCCAAGCGCAAGTCACATTTGAACTCCGCCAACACCAAAACGCTTTCTACCATTTTGGGGCGCTGCTGGCTGCTGGCTGCTGCCGCCGCTTTTAGTGTTGTTTCTTCCCCCGCCTGCTACAATCTTCATTTGTTGCCTGCCATCGCTGATGCTGTTGATTATGCTTTACCGCCGCGAAAATCCGTGTTGTTATTGTTTGGTTGCAGTGAGCTTTTTCGGTTTTGGGCCTGTACGCCTATGGGCGCTCAAACACGCAGTCGTATTTTGTGGCTTGCGGTCGCTTTGTCGTGCTTAGCGTGTTTAAAGTCATTAATAAGCGACGGCAACAAACGAAAATCGCCTATTGTTTATGCTGCCACAATAGCAACAACAACAATAGCATATAGCAAAGCATTGACAATATCAGCGGGCACAAAACAGTTCACTTAAATGCGGCGCATGCGCTTCAACATGCAAGTAGTACGGTGAGTTCTACGAAAGCGCGTGCGCATGCGCGACTGCGCAGCTGTTTGCTTTATGCATGCGCTTGCGCGTTGCTTTGTTGCGTTGGTGTAATCGGCATGAAAATGGTAAAAAATTATGGTGCGCTTGCAAAGCTGCTTTTTGTGTAGGTGCATTCGCTTAACGAATGGATTAAATGGATTTATGCAGCATCATTGAGCAACAACGTCAACTCAAAAGGCTCAAGAGCTGAAAGCAGCCATACCATATGCTTGGAGTAAGCGTTAAGCAGCGTAATTGCGGTGACAGCAAACAGCTATAATTGATTATATATAATATATGTATGTATATGTATGTGTGGTGAATTGCGAAACATATTTTTGTTTTCTTAATTGTAATTATGTACATATTACACACACTGAGAAAAATATTTGTATAGGTGAGATTATATCTTTATCATCTAGGTTGTGTTCCCAAAAGAACTATTCTTCACGACAAAAACTAGAATTACACCCACGATCAAAATTGACCCGGACAGGTCCATTTAAAGGATTGCCAAGCACCCATTAAGTTATATAAGGAGTTTAATTTTCACACGAAAAAATCTTCACAGGAAAAAAAGATTGTATCAATCTAGGAATAAAATTTTTATCTATACGTCTTCTCCTCACAGGCGGTTTGCATGGACTTGAACAAAGTACATAGACACGGACAAGTTGATCTTGAGTCTATATCGAACTAACTTCACTAAAAGCGAAACTCAATAATAACATCTCAATACAGATCGTATTGAGCATGAATAAAGCAAATTACAGATTAATTGAAAAGGCCCTGACCTGATACATGGATGACGTGTGTTAATAAAGAATTGCTATGTGGGAAAAAAGTGCTGATGAAACCAAGTTTTAGATTGATCAACATTATTTGGATTCTGCATCGAGGAAAACAACCCTATAGGATATGTATGCTAAGTTTATACGTGGTGAAATGAGTACCGAAGACGGTGAATGCAGTAGTTGTCCAAAAGAAATTGTTATCAACGATAACATCAAAAAAGGCCTGAAAAGAATATTGAATGATATCAACTGAACGTGGGGAAAGCTCTGTTCAAAGTTTATCATTTCAATCCGAAGTCCAATAGACAGTCAACCGAGTGGACTGTAAACGTTGAACCCACTCCAAGGAATGTTGAGAAACGGATCAGTTGAAAGGTGATGGTGTCTCTGTTTTGAGATGCGCATGAAATATTTTTATTGAAAAGGGAAGAACCATCAACAGGGACTATTACATTGCGTTGTTGGACCATTTGAAGTACGAAATCGCCGAAAACCGGCCAATAACGCTAAACCAAGGCAATGCACTGTGTCATTAGTCAATGAAAACTGGGCTACGAATTGCTTCCGCATCCACGGTATTCCCCAGACTTAGATCCTAGCGTCTATTTCCTGTACTCAGAACTCAAAAGAATACTCGCTGCAAATAAATTTTCGTCGAATGAAAAGATGATCGCCAAATCTGAGGTATATTTTGAGGCAAATGATGAATGGTACTACAAAAATGGTATCGAAAAGTAGGAGCTCGCCATAAGCAGTGTCTCACGCTTGAAGAGAACTTTATTGAATAAGAAAACCATTTTAGCCAAAAAAAATTTGTTTTATTCTGATAGCTCAAGGACTCTTCAATTGTTACAATTTCCACTTTTGGCCGCAAAAATGCTTACGAGACTAGTATTGTCATTAAGAGAACTAACGTTCTTTTATGTCTGGAAAGTCGAATATGCTAGAGCGGACTGACAGCTCTAAAGGTAAGACAAAAAATTACTTTTCTCTAGTAATAACTATATATTTTTTTCACGTACGTACCCTCTTTATATATATTTCGCCCAAAGCTTCTATATTTTATCTGCTGAGAGTCGTTTTTTTCCTCTATCGTTCGTCACTATTTTTTCCAATGAACTACACATTGTTCCTGTTGTTTGTATTTTATGTGAAAGTTGCGTAAAATAGCGTAAAAAATCGTAGAAAGTGTGCGTCCCTGCGAGGTTTCGGGGCAAACCCCATTGTGAACGCCGTCGTCAACAAACAACCGCCAAGTGTTAACCGCAAACAACGAACGGAAAACATAAAGCAACTACATGCATGCGGTTTGTACGCGTACTTTAAGGTGAAAACGTACAAAGCGTACAACAACGACAGCAACAACTAATGCAAACAATTTAACCTAAGCGCTTTCAGTTGGCTGCCGAAAAACACTTTTATTTTCTATGTTGGCTTGCTGCGGTGTGAGGTGCAGTGCCTTACCGTTTTCACGCCTTCCCTACACCCACTTCATTTAGGTGCCCCCCGCCCACACACTTATTGTTGTGCAGCCCACTTGCACCTCTTTTTTGGTTTATTTGTTGCTTAGTTACAGAAATTGTAAACAATTGTGGCGCGTGTTTTTTCGTAACTTTACTATGATAATTTTTGTTGGTTTTGTTGTTGGCATGTATTGTACATATTTGCTGTTGCTGTCATGTTTGATAATGTTGCTGCAACGGTTGTTGCGCATGCTTGTTGCGCACAGATCTGTGTAGGTTTGTAGCTGTATTTGTGTGTCTGTACGCCTTTGCTTTGCACTGGAATCAATCGATTGCTTGCGGTAAGCTTTTGTTGTACTTCGAGCCTCTTTGGCAGCGGACTTTTGCTTTCCGTCTCTGATGGCTTGCCATATCGTCGCCATAACATCAAACACGAACAACAACAAGCGCTGCAATTTCATACAGCCACATTAACAACGCCTAGCCAAAGCAGCAGCAGCAGCAACAACAATAGCGATAATGTTCATATCGGCATTGTTGTCGTGAGCAATTTGTAACATGTACACAATTTTTCCACTTTACTGCATTTTCCATTTTTTCGAATAATTTGTTTAATGTGCTTTATTATTTTTGTTAACCAAATTTCTATCAAAGCCGCCAAAACACACATACATATGTATATTAACTTTCCATTTTTTCAATTTGAAAATAAAAAAAAAACTTTTGCTGTAATTGAATTTTTTTATTTGATTGCACAATTAATCTTTTTATTGCTTTTCACCGCAAAAATAATTGAATTTTTGGTTAAAGCTGCAAAGTTTTTATGCAGAGATAAATGTACAAAAGAGTGGAGAAAATTATTTCTTACGAAACATGCTCTTAGGAAATATTTACGAGACGATTTTCTCTGCCTAAAAAATTTACAATGAGACATTGACACTAAAGCTGCATGGAATCAAGGGAAATTATGAAATTTATGACTTTGATGATGAAGGGACAAAACGATGCCAGATTTTGCTATAGAATCTTAAAGATAGCGAAGAAAATGTTAATCAACAAATCACACAAATTCTTGGAAAGAACACGCCACCATGAAATTATGGAACAGAATTGTATACAGCTTCACGAAAATAAAGCAAATAGATAGTGCTTTGACTTCTGGAACACAGGCACTATTCATATTCAAGTTGCTGTGCAAAGTTTTGAGCTACAGGAGGCAATTTAGGAAAAAAATATTCTTCTCACAACGTCTGAGCAGTATAACTATCTCAGGCTGCAATACTTCTGAAAAAAATATATGCGATTCGAATATTGCTAAAGAGCTGTTCTGTAACATATGTACATCACACGAGATGAAACGAAGAGCTGTATGAGAATGCTGAGAAAGTACTAATGAATTAAAACACAGAGGAAAATCTAGCTATGATATGACTGCAATTCTTTCCAGCTTCACAAAGAACTGCATACTACTGTGATCCAAAAGTAAGGTAAAATTGTCATTAAAAACTCTCGGGCATCATGAAGTCAGCTAAATTCCTATTTCTTAGATGGTTGTCTATAACATCTGTTTTGCAAAAAGATTAATTATCTGCGTGTTAAACGCGTTTTCATAAGCAGCAAAAAGTGAATTTCTTGTGTTAAAGGCGATCTGCGCTCTGGACGACCACCAAACTCTACCGCGGAGAACCATGTCCAAATAATCAAAGGCTAGATGCTTAAAAATCATTGATTGATAATTATGTACACACCTCAAGTGTTGGAATATCATTTGGCTCAACTCAAACGATTGTTAAGAATATTTTGTGTCTCAAAAGCGTCCAGTCACGATTGGTTCTATCATCAAGATATTGCCCCATGTCATACTGCATTGCTTTTTACCGACGTTATTGCCAAAAACCCGACACATATCGTTCCACAACCGCCATATTCGCGTGAATCTGCTTTGTGTGACTTTCGGTCATTCAGCAACATAAAAGGCCAATGCGAGAACACCGTTTTGACACGATAATACAAATTCTGCTTACTTTTTGATCACAATAGTATATAGCCTATATTCTTATCGAAGCAATCAATGCAGCATTACTAAGTGAAGTCAAAGGGAAGAGAAAGTACGGAATTTATCAAAAATTCGTATTTCCGACCCTGAACAGGGTAATTAAGTTTGTCACGATGTATGGAAAACTTTTTCGTTTGTATTGATTGTATCGATATCTTTCCGAAATTTGGCATGGATTATATCTTAAGAAAATAGTAAAATCTTCAAAGAAATTGTTCAGATCGGTATATCATACAAACTGAAAGATCAGAATCAAGTGCTTGTATGGAAATTTTTTCATTTCACTAGTTATCTTCACGAAATTTGACACGGATTATCATCCTCCGAAGTTATTCTGATGGGATTACTATAGTATATAGCTGATATACATATTTACCTATCAAAATCAAGATCATACGTATATAAGCAACACTTAAACTACATAAATCAAGTAGATCGTTTCATTGATACAAAACCGAATCTAAAATATATATTATTCATACATACATACTTAAACATTGACACGTAAATTCTTGCGCTTCCAACTTTCTCCAATTAAAATGGCTTACCTGAAAAGAAACAAAATAAGTTTAATAATATATTGCCGACATGATTTTGTTTATTGCTTAAAGCTGTTGAACCAATAAATACAGTAAGTGCATGAAAGTAAAATATGCATTAATGTGGAATACACACAGTTTTTGTTTAATGCGCAGTTATTTGATAGCTTAATTATTGAGCAGCATAGTCATTAAAGGTTTAATTGTAGTTTAAAGTAAACTAAAGGCGTCTGTAGAGAAAAGTAAGCTGGAGAAGGCAGAAAGCTGAAATATAAGTTGAACTACAAAGACTTTCTGTAATTTAATTTCAAAAAAATTTGCAGCAAAACATAAGAAAGATAATATATTTCTCTTCGATACGCCAAGCTTTACTCTCCAGCGAATCGAACACACTAGTATACCAGATGCTCAAAGAAACGGGCGGCACTTGTGCTGTAACCCCCCCTGAAAGCAGGAGTATTAGCTGAGTTAACCAGAACTTAACTTGCAGATGGTTGGCAACCAGGCATTGAGAAAACGGCCCTAAGTATGCTAAGGAAATCTTTATAAAATTTCGGCGCAAAATTTAGTAAATTGAACTCAAATAATGTATTATATTAAAAGAAATATAGTTATATAGCCGCTACTGTGAACATACCAGTAACTACTGACTGTAGGGCTTTGTATAAGACACTTTAAATAATACCACACATCACTCTAAAAAGTGAAATGTCATCCTTTCGCCGAAAATATCGAAATAAAAAGCGGAAAATAAACTTAAGCTGACCCAAAAGCCCTTTCACGGGTGGCATTTAACCAAGCAGCTATTAAGCTAAAGTGTTGGCCACTTGGCGCGTTTTTGACCCAAATACCAAAGCCGATGCGTAACACGCAATGTTGACTTTATCAATGAAAATCAGTGCAAACAATGCAATCGAAAAAGTTGCTGCACTTTTTGCGACGGCGACATGCGGCAAATGTAACGGCGCATACGAAGTATAGTAACTGCGAAGCCCCCCAGTTGTAGGTACTTTTGCATTATGTATGCAAGTTTTGCAATTATTTTTTTGCTTTGCTCATACTTACATGTACATATGTATGTTGCTGATGATAATATGCGACTAAAAAGGAAATCATTGCCAACGTCATTTAGTTAGTGCTACGCAGCCAAAAAAAAACAAGCAATAACAACATCACTCATTCAATGTGCATACGAAAAAGGAAATCACCACAATTTATGATGGGAAAAATGGTTATTTCTGTATTTATTTTGTTGCTGAGATTTGCTTTTCGTAATTTATTTTTGCAATTTTTCTTTATGGTCAAAGATAAACACAGAGATATAGCGCTGAAATGACCATTAAAAATTGTAATGTGCAACTTGAGCACAAATAAAAGGAAGCACATACTTATATACATATATACATGTATATCCGAAGTTATGCGTGCTTGAATGCATGAAGCCGGGATACATATATATAAGTATTCGTATTTACCCGTATGTGAGCTTAACTAGCCAACGGCGACAGCACCGGTGGCAGCCAACGAGTTGGAGACACCGGCAATTAGTGTTGATGTGAAATTTTTCATGGTAAACGACGAAAAATAAAGAGATGTACAAAATGCTGATAAAAGCGCAAAAAAATGAAGAAATAAAGGCAAAGATAGCATACGCAAAAATTAAATAAATAAATCGTGCGTGTATATATGGATATATAGTATAACTATAGATGTGTTAAATGGACTCATATTTTGCACGTGTGACCCGTGTGGTAGATGGAGAAATAGATACGGATAAGGAAAAAAATCTGAGTCCATTATGAATATTTATTTTTGAAAACGAATTCTTAATATTTTGATATCGCTTCCCTGTTGAAGGAAATAGCAGCGCTTAGCAAAAAAAAAAAAAAACACATAAAAAACGAAAGCAAAAGAAGCAAAAGCTTCGGAAGGCAGGAGAAAATAATTCGAACCACGAGCTGTCAAACCCTTATTCTAGTCCAGAGGCATGAATTACCGATGTTTTTGAAATGTCGTAAAAAATTCTTCATTTTACTATCCACTTTTTATTACTTATTTATGGTATTACAAAAATACAGAAAAAAATCAAAAAATAGACAAAAAATTCAAAAACCTACAGCTAATGAAGTGGGGGTTTTAAAAAATCCGCACGTGACCATATCCACAATTTGAACCTCCTATCATTCTGAATCAATTGTTTTTTACCGTTAGATTTTTTTTGAAAATATGGCAATATACGTCTAGTTCCAGACATAGACAAGTCTATAGAGAAGAATGACTAAAAGTTTCAGATAAATCGGAGCATAAAACTTGAGAAATTGTGGGTTTCATTTTGAATAAGACAGTTTTGAGAAAAACGCTTTTAAGGTTTCGCGTCTACTTATATAAACTTTGAAAATAAAAAGCAAAAAAATAAATTTTTTTTCTAGACGAGAATACCACCTTAAAAATACACCCTATATATTACGCCTGCATCACTTGCTTAATTTTGATACATACATACATACTACTACATACATACATATATCCAACTTTCAGTAGGAAATTGCAGATTACAACAATTAAACAGCAATAACAATTAGCGCCTAAATACTGAGTTAGAGCATAAATATAAGCCGTTTTTATGGGTTATAAAGAGTTAATCTGTGATAATGTATGGAGCGTATTAAATATGAAAATATAATAGAAATAATGAAATAAAATAGAAAAAAACTGGTAAAATTGAAAAGCAATTTAAAATTTTTATAAAAATTTCAAAATTTTGAGATTATTAAAATTTTTATGGAATAAAGCTGGGAAAAAATATTTTTAGTAGGTATAATAAAAAAAAATAAAAAAAAATCCAACTAACGTTAAATTATTTCTGACTACGAAATAAAATTCAGAAACAAAATTTAAATAAAATTAACAAAATTAAATTAGTATTATATTTTTGAACAAATAACAATATATCGTCGCCTAAAATGCAAAATAACATATCATCAAAAAAATCGAATTTAAGTTTTGTATTGCTTACGATTCACTACATCATATTACTTACATGTAGCATAAAAATTTCAGCTACCGCTGTCAGGTATA
Source organism: Bactrocera neohumeralis (assembly GCF_024586455.1). Taxonomy (NCBI): domain Eukaryota; kingdom Metazoa; phylum Arthropoda; class Insecta; order Diptera; family Tephritidae; genus Bactrocera; species Bactrocera neohumeralis. Next base: position 77,883,804 of record NC_065923.1, on the reverse strand, counting down.
ACCAATATATAACCGATATATAACCTATATGTAACCTTTTTTTAACCAAAACTCAAATTTCGTTTCAATACATTTGAGTGGTTTGATAACCAATATATAACCATTTTATAACCAAAACTAAAATTTTGTTTCAATACATTTGAGTGGTTTCTATTATATCGTTTTTCCTTCGCCTGTAAGCTTATGAAAAGTGATCTTACGTTATTTTGCATTTTAGGTGACGATATAGTATATGAACGCTATGTATTTACATACAATTTCTTAAAATGTTTATGAGAAAGTATAAAAGTGTATGAGAACATTTCAACCAGCCATTCACTCAAAAACATTTCCGAATTCGATTCTTCAAAAAGTTGCGCCAAACTGCCGCGGTCAACATTTAAATGAAATTATCTAAAAAAAGTAAATGTCATGAACCAATCTAACGTTTCAAATAAAGAACCGATGAGATTTTGCAAATTTTATGCGTTTTTTTTTTAAAAAAGTTATCAGTTGCACCAATTTCAAAATGGCGCGCCACACTAAAACTAATTCGATTCTTCACGCGTAACTGCTAAAGTTTGCACCACAGGCGCGCAGACGACGACTCTCCAAACAAAAAACTCATAACAAAAGCACGATTGAGGTAGCTTGAAATCCCCAACAAGAAAGTATACATTTTGTCCGCTGCTAGCGTTGTTTTAATTGTTGTTGGCATTATGTGGTTTTAATTTCGCTTTATTGCTTGTTTCTGCACAAACACAACGCTCACACGGCCTTCACAAATGGTCATCGCCAAAGCGGTGCGCATGCCGCCCGAGGCAAGCGAACGCAGGAAGAGCAACAAACAACAACTTGTATGACAACCAAGCCGAGCAACATGCAAACAGGCGGCAAAATAGCGAATACAAACAAATTTTGTATTTTTGTTTTTATATTTCGTGTAAGTTTGTATCGGTTAGCCACCACACACACCGACCGCCTCCCTTAACCAATCAGCCGTGCAAACAACACTGCTTAATATACATATATGTATGTGTGTATATATGTAGTGGTGTTGTTGCCGCAGCGCTGATGCGAATCCAAGCGAGCGAGAGTGGCGTGATGCCAGTTAGCAAGTTGTTGTTGCTGCTGAAGTTGCTGACGTTGTTGACGGAAATCTCATTACTAGTTGGAGTTGGGCAAGTGGAAGCTGCGCGCATGCGTACCTGTACCATACATACTTCTGTATGTATGCGCGTTGTTTTATTTATGTGTGGCGCTTTTTGGACAAAGGCAAACCTCAATTGGCAGCCAACTGCGGTTGTTGTCGCTGTTGCTCAATGTCGTTGGTTGTTTTTGTTTGTTTGCTTCTTTCGCTGATTTTATGTTGCATGGTTGCCGCTTCACTGTCAGGCTTTAAGTTATACAGGTATATTCGCAGAATTATATATTTATATGGCTCAAACGTGTTTTATGCATCCGCAACACGTCCATTAACCCTTATGTGCGCATAAAGATATCAACATAAGAGCTTTTACTTGTAGTGATACGCTGTTGCAATCTCGCTTAAGAACCCGGTTAAAAGTTGGAGGTAATATTTTGATTGTATGTATTGCATTTTTGGATTATTTCTACCACCAGCAGCGCCTTGTACTTTAGACAAATTTTCATAAATTGGAAGACATTCTTTGATGCCTCCATATACCTTTTTTTAACTTCTAACCTAAAATTCGAATTTCGTGTTATTACGTCCCCTTTTATTTATTACCCAAAGTTATTGAATGTAAGCTAATTGGTTATAAAGCTATCTGAAATATAATTTTTCCAATTTCCACGATTTTTCTTACGCTTAGTAAAGTTTGTGCCACCAAGCAAAACATTTACTGCATTGAAGACTAAAAAGACTACGAAACATAGATGAGAATTAATGGATATACGCGTACATATAGATATGTTTATGTACATAATATTTGAAAATAAAAATAAAGGAAAAGAATAGACGACATACATATGGAAAGGACACCGAAAAAATGTGCGAAGGTCGTTTGAAGAGCTTCTCGATTAGTAAAAAATGAAAAAAAAAATAAAAAATTTAATGAAAAAAATTTAAGAATGTGCACACAAAGAAGAAATTCTTATGTGCTAGTCTGTTGTTTGGCTAATTTCGCAGTTGTTATGTTTTTTTGCTGTCACAGTTACTGAGGTGATCGCTGACTTTGCGAGATTTATTTCTTCCTTTGTCTTTTGCGTTTCTGGTAGTGCATGTTTATAGTCATATCTTAAGCGTATTTGCCACATGAGGTGATTTTGTTTTGCGTTATCTTTCCTTTGGAAACCTATTGGAATACTTGAGGCATTTCTAAAAATGCTTTTCAGCTGTTAAATTGCAAAAAGCTTTTTAGAATCTTAAGAAAAAAATCCAGAATATTTTTCAATAGAAACTATCGTCATATTGTCTTTAAGAACTGCATATAATTACTGTTGATCAATTTTCTCAAAGTTTGGTCAGAAAGTATACACCGTTAATGCTTAAAGAAAGTGCGAGAATTACTTGAATTATATCGTCGAGATCACAAGTTTCAATTTCAGGCATCAAACAGTCGGTTATCATGGCGCAACATGACAACTTCGAAAGAAAATCTACTTTTCAGAGAAAAAGCCCCAACAATAAACACCTGAAACTTGGAAATTAATTCTTATTAATTATTATTATTACAGAAAGATGATTCAATATGGTCATGATTACAGTTAAAATTACTTCTTAAGTTCCTTTTTCATGTTTAACACCGCTAACAAAAAGAAATAATAATTTTATCAACCACTGAACATTTTCTAAAAGTAAACAAAAATTATTTACTTTTGAAATTACTTAAATGATTATATAAATACTGATTACTTTTATGATTAAATATTTTCTGAGCGGCAAATAGTCAGAATTTTTTGATTATTTCCGATAATAATCAATAAATAAAAACTTTATTAGCTAATTGAATTTTCAAAAATAATCAAAAATTAATTACTTTTTAATTATTCGCATTATTTTATAAATACTGAATAATTTTATAATTAAATATTTTCTGAGATGTAAAGAGCCAGTATTTTTTGAATATTTCAGTTTACTATAAAAGTAATTACTTTTTTAAACTTTGGAAAATATGCAAACATAATCAAAAACTAATTAATATTTAAATCACTCAAATATTTTTCTAAATACTGCTTGCTTTTGTAATCAATACTTTTCTGTGTAAGCATTTTTGATCATTTAAGATTACCGTTAATGAATAATAACTTTATTAACCCTTAAAAATGTTTCCAAAAATAATCAAAAAATAATTACTTTTTAATTATTCGCATAATTTTATAATTGCTGAAGAATTTCGTAGTCAAATAGCATCTTCGATTATTTCCGATTACTATCAATAGATAATAATTATATTAATCACTTTGCAAAAGTAATCAATTATTAATTAAATTACTCACATTTTACAAATACTGAATACTTTTGTACTTAATTGCTTTTTTGATTATCATCAGCAAATAATAGATATATTAACTGGTGAATATTATTTTTTAAATAATCAAAAAGTAATTACTTTTAAAATTATTTAAATAATTTTACAAATGCTAAGTACTTTTGTAATTTAATATATTCTGAGAGGCATTCCCAATTACTATAAAAAATATACACTTTTTAACCATTAGAATTTTTACAAAAATAATCTAAAAGTAATTAGTATTTAAATTACTCAAACACTTTTATAAATACTGAATAGAAGTGTAATCAATTTCCTTTCTGAGTCAGCATTTTTCGATTATTTATGAATATCATCAATTAATAATAACTTGAAATAATCAAAACTTAAGTACTATTTGAATTACTGAAGTAATTTTATGTATATATACTGAATACTTTTGTCGAATCTTTTCTAAGTCTGCTTTTTTTGATAATTTCGGACTATCATCAATAAATAAACATTGCAAATAATTCCAAAAATAATCAAATATTAACTACTGCTTAAATTACTCAAATACTTTTATAATTACTAAATACTTTTGTAATTAACTATTTACTGAGTCAACATTTTTTCATTATTTCCGACCATAATCAATTAATAATGGCTTGAAATAATCAAAAATTTATTACTATTTGAATTACTAAAACAATTTTATAAATACTAAATACTTTTGTAGTATTTTTTTATAATTTCCGACTATCATCAAAGAACAATCAATTCCTAACTTTTTCGTTCATTTATCCTTAGGTTAGATTAAAAATTTCTTAGTAATTCATACCTATGATTAACTAACTCAAAAAGTCTATTGCATTACTAATGGTAATCTCCATTGAGCAAATTTGCTTGTAATCCCACAATACCTTGAAGCAAATGGGTTATGTTTAATACAATTTCTAGGTAGTATGCAGCAACTATCCCCATTCCAAAAAATATTAAAAAGTGTAATTACATAGCTTTTAATTATTCTGTTTATCAATGAATAAATAACTGTGAACACACACATCCACATACATGAGTGCTCACACATTCCACCAAAAGCGCACGAAATACCACTCATCAAACGCTGAAAGCACAGTTTTGTACAACAAAATGAACTATTAAATTTCACTACCAAGAAAATGTCAGAAATCACAACCAACGCCCGCCCCGCTACATGGACTCACCCTCTCTGTGATTTTCCTGCCAGTAACACTTAGGCACTTAACGCCTAATTGAAGCTGCCCAGCCTCTGCAACACTTTTACAACACCACCAGTCAGCAAACACCCGGCAAACAACTCTTACACACACACACACATGCAAACTTATGGTTCCCCTCCCCACAATGAATGCACGATGCAGCGCAACACTTTGCACACGTCAAAATGGCGTATAGCAGAGCTTATAATCGAATCATAAATTTTTATCTATAACGCCACAGTGACCATCACTGAGGCCACATCGCCAACACAAAGAGCAACGCAAGGCAACCGCAAAGCGGCAAGGCAACAAGTCAGCCTGGTTGCACGTTGCGCATCTAATCGCATGATTTGCATTGCAGATAACCAACCGCGAATGGAGCAGCCGCGATACAAGGCAAACAGCAATCGCTGTTACTGCCACCGCGCGGCCCCTGCTGCTGTTGATCTCGCCGATATGCTGACTTTTGTAGCCTTTTGCATTTGGAACAACTTTTGTGGCTGTGGATTTTGTTGTTGGTGTTGAACTTGTTGCTTTTGTGCTGATTGTGCAAAGTTTCGTGTATATGTGTATGTATGTATGCGTTAGCCTGCCTTGTTGCAGCCGCGTGTAAAACATGCCACATGTGGTCAAATGCTAACGAGAATTGGCAGCAGGAAACGAAAAGAAAAAACACAAAAAGACGTTCGAAAACTAAAACTCATAATTTTTAAAAGGAAAAGCGCGAAAAATTAGAAAGACGAATGCACACAGCCGTTAAGGAGGCGCAGGCGCGAAAAAGTGTGCATTCCCGCAACTGCCACAAGCTATTTGTATGCGCCAATGCGTTGACATGTTGAATTGGCGAGTGCGCGCGTAATACTCAAATGCGTTATTATGAAAATGTAGGGTGTTGAAATGGCAGCAATGCGAGCCTTCTAAACACAAGCATTGAAAAATCTATTTGGTCACAGTTGGAGCTGCCAGGTTGCGGCAAGTAAATGAAATTATGTGTAAATATAGTAGTGGCAATGTGGCTGATCGAGTGCGTGACGTATCTGATAACGCTGCATGTGGCATACATATGCTCGTTGTTGTTGATATTTATCTTGACTAACACAGCAAGATTCAGCAAAGTGCAAAACACCACAAATTCCATTTAGTTGGTTCATTATCGGTGATTTTGTAAAACTTGTGGTAAGACGACACCAAAGTTAGATATCGCTTAGCCAAGGAATAGTAATGCAAAATATGAAATAATTATAAACCGAATGCTTAATAAACATTTTGTAATTATTTTTCTAACCTCAGAAAAAGCTTAGCACACCAGCACTTGGTTACGATCGTCCCGTTTGTATATCAGCTATATGCTATATAGTTCGATTTAAAAAATTTCAACGGAAATTGTACCATTGCTTTAGATAATAAGAGAAACCGATTTCTTAAAGATATTTGATAAACAACACTGTGGTATTATCAGTCAAATATCTATGAATACCTCAGAGCTGGGATTTACCATTTTACTCCTAGTAAATAGGGGCACGCCGCAAAGTGACATCATTTTCACCTTGCTCTGGAGCTTAGTGGTGAACAACCTTTAAAAGGAACTTGTGGAACAAGGCTGCCAGGCGGTTGCGTATGCGGACGACGTAGCTCTTATGGTAAAATAAAATTTCTAAACATCGTTTATGAGCTCACCCTAGGGTTTCTCAATGTGTTAACCAAAATCAAAATCAGGGACTCTTTGTTGGGAGGCTCTATTCTTCATCCAGTAGGCAGAGTGAAGTACTTGAGGCTTAACCTGGATAAGAAGCTCTCATGGAATTCAAATGTCGAGGAGAGAGTAGGGAAAGCATTGGTCGCTTTATACTGTTGTAAAGAAATATGGTATTTTGACTCTATCGAACTGTATTTATGTAAGTCAATGTTTTACGGGGCTGCTGTCGGTTCCTTCTTTGCTCACACACCTGCGAGGAATTTGTAGGCGGGGTGAAGCCGTTGGGGAAGAGGTGCAATGAGCTTCCTCACGGATCGATCGAAGTTGGTAAGAAGGGTAGAAGGTGGAGCTCTTCATCAACTCTAGTTGCAGACTAACAGACCACCTCTTTCTTTCAAACGGAGGTGTCTGCCTCAAGTTACCGATATATATACTGCTCTGAAAGGCAGCCTCCTTAAGAGAGGTGTACTCAGAATTTGTGTGACTGCGAGATGCCTCTAGCTCAAAGTGAAGCGTAACAGTTCCTCCGAACTACCGGCACTCAAAAAAGTCAATCCTGCAGATATTACCAAAGCTATATGGAAGAAGACGAGGTGAAATCATATAGTCACTTTTTCTTCTATTGGCCGACTTTGCCGAACTGAGATGGAAATATCTCGGTAGTCACACTTTTGGAGAACCTAGCAAAGGGGCTGGAATTGATATTAGTCGCCTTAACAAATTTTTGTAAGCTCAAAACGCTTCGTCGATCTATGAGGTGATGACTAAACTCATTTAAGGGTAACACAAAGAACAAATATTTGACCAACTGAGATTCGTCGATTTTGTATCAACTCTATGGCCTAACCAGAGGTAACCAACTAACTCTTCTTCGTTTTTAAGTGGATATCTCGAAAAAAATATTAGCAAACTTCACTTTTCATTCAATGTCCTCGCAGTTTATTTTATTGAGGGCAAGCAAAGGCGATTGAGATATAGGTCACACAAGGTGACAATAAGGTGACATGCCAGTAGACTAGGGACGCCATATAACGACTAATGTAGACACTGTCAGGAAATAGAAGAGGAGGAGACTATCAAACATCTTACATGCGATGATAAAGCACTATATAGGAAAAGAGTCGAAACTATTCGTCGAAGGTTTCTTGACGACGTCTCATATGACCTACAGATAAAACCTTTCGTACTGATGAGCTTCATCAGAAGCATGTGGTGGTTTAGAGAAGAGGCAATAAAGCGTGGGGATCACAATGGGACTTCTAAAAGCCTAGCTGCGTCGTGAGACAGCCACTCAACCTAACTACCCACATATAAATATTTCTAAACGTCGCAAGTTCCATAACGAGCTTTCACTTCATTAAAAAAGAAAATTTAATTTATAAATTAAATGTTTATAAATTATGTTTTGAAAACACCCAATGTGTTAAATGAGTGTTTAATAAGTGTGAAAACATTTCCTTGACTTTATAAAGCGGCATTAAATCACTTATAAAGTCATTTGTGTACAACAAAACATGGGATTAAACATGAAAAATGTTGTAAAAAATATACAAAAAATCAAACCCACATAAATAGTGCGTTAATTTAGTTGAAAAAAAGAAGGAAACACATGTGTAGAAGCTGGCATTAAAAAGCGCTTGCGTACACTTGATAAAGAGGTCGTACAACTAACTTACGCACTCACTTATGTAAACTTCTGAACACGAAATCACACGCATATTTACATAGTTAAATAAATATTTAACGCAGTCAGCGAGCGTAACGTACGTATGTACGACGTAAACGTCTTCCGCTGCGGCGATCAAGACAACCAACTAACTACAATAGGTGTTAAATTAATGTGCCAACAACAATATTTAATGAGATGGAGATGTTGCTTTTGTTGTAATTAGTTACAAAACTATTTATTGTAAGCCCACCTGTAATAAATATGATAGCTACAAACGCAAAAGCACTGACGAACAGCAGCCGTTGGAAAGGTGTAAAGTAAGTTCAGCTGAGAGCACGCATGCGCAGCGGCGGTTAGATGCGCGTTTGTGCGTACAGGAAGGAAACATCATGTAACTATTTTATACGTAGGCACGCAAACAACAACCGAACAGCCGTAGAGGCGACTGGCCTTTGGCCAAGCGTACGTAATAAATAAATAAGTCAGAATTAGAGAGGCGATCAGCGGCTATCAGCAATCAAGATCAGCGATTTGCCTAAGCGCCCGACTACATGTTGCTAAGCAACATTTGTTATTGCTATTTGTTGCGTGTTGGATGCCCAAGCACCTTTATTCAATGCTGAATTCATGTGGCAATACGGATAAATATTTATGTGCGCACGTAGGAACGTTCATCAAACGATATCGTATTGCAATGCCAAGCCACATTTCAAAGACGGGATATTATAATTTTTTGGTATGCGAACCATTTTGATGATGATGACGTGCATGTGTTTTCATAGATAAGCGAAATCAGGCGGCAATGTGACAGTGTAACACGTCTGAAACCCTCATTGAAACGCCCTATATGCGCAACGATTGCATTGACAGCGACAACTTTTTATATGTAACAAGAGAAATATGATCGCTTAGCTGTGAGACTAGCGCGCCAGACGACCGCATAACTATGTATGTGTGTGTATCTGTAAGTTGTCTGCATCGATCGCTGTTCGATTTACAATTACAATACGTTATTGCTACAAGCTATAGTTTTACGGAATTGCAAATATTTCCTCTCAGTTTGTGGTGAAGATCGCACGCATATCATTTGCCATGTTACATGGAATGTGACCACATTGTCTCAGGCATTCGTAGAGTTTACATTACTTTTGTAAACTTGCTTACAACTAACGAGGAACACATACATACATGTGTACATATGTAGCGTCTGCCTGCGGCAACTTTGCCAATCATGCGAGTGTTTCAAGCTGATCGCATTACTGCTGCAGCGCTCAGTTTGTTTTAGATATATATATCCGGTAAAAACGCACTTATTGCCGCTGCGATTGCTGACATTTTTGTGCGAAAACCGATCAGTTGCACTTAAGCAAATAATATTCATATTCGAGTACTCTGAAAAATTAATGTTTTCATGCTTTTAAGTTGAATGCTTAATGCTGACGTGAACTGCTTGCAAAAGTAAACATATTTTCTCGGCAGTCTTCGTAGACATAAGTATAATAATTGCAAGAAGCGGAAATTTAATGTTTCGACAGCTTGTTTTTTGCTAGATACTTTATTTAATTTTAAGAGGAACACAACGTTCATAAAATTGGCACTTCGAAGTGCTCTCCAGCCATTGAGCAGCGCAAGCCCGCACTTAATGAAAATTTTTTTGTGCACAATTTATTTCAGTTGCACTCATTTAAATATCAAAATATTAGATGCTTTCAGGAAGTGATAAAATTTTTGGCAATAGAAATCCATTTTTCATTGCAATGAGCGAAATATTATAGGCGGTACATATTTTTACGGTATTGAGCCGTGGCAAACAGTGTAAATTATCTGATTTACATATAGAAAAAAAAATAAAAAATAACGTGAACTTCGGTTGCATCGTTGCTATAATACCCTTCACATATTCAAAAGGTTATTTACAAGAACTTGTTTCGAATTGTCCAATTTATATGGCAGTTATACGCTATAGTGATTGGATCTAAAATATTTCTTCGAAGATTGTACCAATTTCATAGACAATAACCCAAGCAAAATTTCGGGAAGATAACTCGTCAAATGAAAAAGTATTGCATGCAAGCACTTGGTTTCAAAAAATGAGTAGCTTCTGGCACAGAAAAGGACGTTTGGAAAATTGTAAATCGAGGTCTCAAAAACTAAGGTGTCGGAAAGTATATCAAAAAAACACCAATAAGTGTGTTGACCCCATGAATTATACCTGTAATACTCCCAAATTTATCGGTACTGTTACCTTTCATAAAATAAGGGGTCTAGAAAGACAAAAAAATTGTTTTTTGTTTATTCTTCGAAGTTTAACTATTCAAGAATATTTCTAGGAATGTATTTTTCAAAATTTAAATTATTTTCGAAGATATAGTCAAATTGCTGACCCAACATCCAAATTGGTTTGGCCAGATCGGCAAACTCCAAGCTTTCCAAACGATATCCACGCTTTTTCAAGATCTACGGTACCGATTTACCTGAAAATTTTAGAGAGACTTCTTTATAGACTTGTCTATCTCTGGAACTATTCGTATACCCGAATACAAATTATTAAGATTTTTTTTTATTTTAAACAGTCAAGAAAGTGGTTAAAAAATTGCATTAATTTCAGGCAGTCGGTATTTTGTGAATTTCGATCCAACCTTTTCCGTAGCAACAGACAATGCGACAGTATTCAGATTAATATTTTTTATGGTTTCCGGTTGAAATCGTGGGTATGGTCACATGCTATTTTTTTTGCTGCTAATTTTTAGAAATTTTTGAAATTTTAAACTTTTTATTTTGTTTTTTTTTTCTGTATTTTTGTTAATAAAAAAGTAACTAAAATGTAATAGTAAAAATATTAATTTCCTTTTTTATGACACTTCAAAAATTATCTGAATTGCATGCCTCTAGACCAGGATACCCACTTAATTATTCTCGTTGGCTTAAGTTACGTATACGCCATGACTTCCAAAATTTTAAAGCATAAGTTCACAAGCAATAAATTGCTCTATATATTCAATTTTAAAAGTGTGAAAACTTTCATATGGGCTAACACATATCCGCTACACCACTTAGTTGTGCTGAAAACTTTATGTTTAACATAAAGATATAAAAATAGCTGCTTTCAGCGCTAAATGTATTGAAGGCTTACATATATTCGAGTGAATTTTATTGGTGGAGTGCTGGATACAAATATGCGTTGCAATTTTAAGTATGCTGCTATATTATGGCGCACACTCATGATTGAAGCGTTAATCTACAATAACAATTATATATATTTATACTGCCAGCATTAGCTTATTAGCTCAAAATATCTTGCCAGCCATTTAATGTACTGCAGCTGCTACAATTTTTCATTACTTCATAAATTTTAGCATGCCAAACGCTATTTCACATTCTCTTCAGCGAAATATTTACATACAATGAAATATTACCATATCAATAACTTTGTAATTAAATTGTAATATGTGCGTAATCTAATTTACAGCCCCTACCGTGTTGTCAGTGCTCTAATAACTGGTTATTGTTTAAAGTATGACCAATTAAAGTCATTAGAAATTAATTGTTTGTTTGCATTATAATTTGATATAAACATGTCAGAGCAGTGTGTGCTGAATGAAAGCAGTAAACCGCATTTTGCATGTTTTTCAATGAAATTGTAAACTAGTATTGCAATAATAATGATTATTATAGTAATTATTTCCGCTATTAAGTGATATTATTTTATCGTTAGAAGTAGTGGAAGCAAAGCAATGTGTTTTTTAATATTTTTATTAATATGTGGAATCTGGTATTTGATTTATTGGAAAAGTATGTGGTAGCATGGATAAGTTTACGTAACTTATTACTTATTTAGGGTTTATACAAAAAAAAATAATATAATTAGTATAGAATTAGATTCGATTGAAAGATACAATTTCAGTACCAATTAGTTCAGGAAACTTCAATATTTCCGTCAATGAAAATAACATCAAAGCTATAACACCCTTCACAAATAGAGAAAATTCTTCACATGAACTGTGGCCTGACACATAGATGGCGCTACTTGGTTTTAGGGGGGATAAAATACTATTTAAGCTAAAATTTGGGTTGCTCAAAATTATTTGGACTAAAACATGGCTCCATCATGTCACTTCGAATTCATATCATATGGTCCATCAACTGCGACTATTACATATAGGGCTGGAACATGTAAAGGACGAAAACGCCGAAAAACGGACGCATTTGAAGAAAAAGAAAGTGCTGTTTCAGCAAGACAATGCACCGTATCACAAGTCAGTGAACACGATCCATGAATTGGACTCCGATTTGCTTCCGCATCCATCGTATACTCCAGTTCTGGCACCCAGCGCTATCTCCTGTTCTCAGATCTCAAAAGAATGCTCGCTGGGAAGAAATTTTCGTCGAATGAAGATATGATCGCCCAAACTGATGCCTATTTTGAAGCAAAGAACAAATCGCACAACAAAAAATGGTATCAAAGAGTTCGAGGGTAGCTATTAGCGTTGTAATACCCTTGAACGGAACTATGTTGAATACAAAAAACAAACCAATTTTGTCACAAAAAATGTATTTTACTATGGTAGGCCGAGGACTTTTCAACTGACTTGAAGATTAGAAGAATTTCGTTAGCTACTGTCTTCGAATATTAAAAATATATAGCAAATAATAATGTTCTGCACTAAGAAGCTTTCAACGCCCAAATACATTTTTCAATACCCAACTTGCTTCGATATATAATTATTATATTTTGCAAGCTGCAATATATTTTTCGAAACACTCATCATCTTCATGGCATTGAGGCATTATAGCATGCTTCCGCAATTTGCTGCAATGCTGGCACGCAATGTGTTGCGCATGTGCCGTTTAATGTACACGCCCCTAGAAATTTGCATAAGTACATATACGTAATCATATATACATACATATATATGTATAAATATATATATTTGTATGTAATATTGCATATATAGTTTTTTGGCGGATTTTAATGTCACTTCGGCTAAATTTATGTTAAAAAAGGGTTGCCAAAATATGCATATATCTTCAACAAACATATACACACATGCACATAAGAATGTGGGCAGTAGAAGGAAGAACAAACTTAATTTCGTATTTTTATTTAACTTATGATGACGATATATTTGTATTATTGTGTATGTGTGTTTGCTTTTTTATGCTTTGAGGTTAAAGGCTTTGTGGCCACATTAACTTCTGACAGTCATGCTCTCATACGTATCATTATATTTATTGTTTTTGTTGTTTGTTTTTTTTTTGTCTTCGTGGGTTTCGGTTGACAAATGTGCGTGAACGCGCGTAAATGTCATAAAGATGCGCAGATAATTGCAAGTAAAAAAAAATAAAAGTTTAAATCCTTATGCATTTATGTGCTCATATGTACATTTATATCTGTATATATATATAAATGTATGTATATATATACCACAAAAAGCATGTGGGCACATTTTCGAGTATATGGCGCACAGCTAATGACACCACTTGACAGTCGGTTTGGTTGGTGTTGCCACAATGAAACCAATCAGCATGCAACACCGCGCGTCGAAGCAATTACTTTTGATTACGCCTCACCAATGATTTTCGTTTTTTTTGCTTTACTGGTATTTATTTCAAAGGCGCGACACCCAAAATTATGGCACACATACATACATACATACATATTTTCATATGTGTGCCTACAAAGTTATTTATTTACTTTAGGTTTGCATGCAAAACTCACAAAGCTGCAAAATGACTGTGAAGTCGAAGCGAAAATTAAATTAAATTAAAATTTCATTTGCGTGCCTGTTATGTGATATGCCAAGAACAAGCGAAGTGGCAGAACAGACAAGCAGAAAGCCACAACAGCAAAGGTATTTAAATACATATTTATCATACCAATACATACATAAATATACGAATTCATGCTGAAGGCAAGAAATGAGATGCAAGGAGCATGGATTCATAAGAAATAACGCATTTGAAGACTGAGAGCGCTTCTGCAACACACAACAACAACACATATATTAGGGTGTGTCCAAAAAAAAATAATATTTTTTGTTTAGTACTCTGAAAGATGATGATACGAGCTCTTCATTCTAACGGTAAGCTCCGCCGCCTTACAGTTTTCTAGTCCGGTACCAAGAGAAAAAATATTCCTTTATTTCGGTTCACCCTATCATATGTAGATGTATAGATATTTTATACATCTGCAAATAACTGTGTGCTTATTTTATTTAATTTTTATTTAATTCTCTTTTTATTTTATTTTTTGTTTCACTTGTCTGCAAGCCCAGCGTCTTTGTCTTTCAACTAATTTATAATGACACTTTGGCGTGGTTGAGCGCGATTTTTATTTTAAATTAATGTTGACACGCTTAAATAAAACACCACAACAACAAATAAACAACTGTACAAGCCGCATAAAAACTTGTGACAGAGGGAACAACAGAGCACAAAAAAAGACGAATTATACAAATGAGCAGCGAAATTCTTCACCTCATAAAGGCACTTGAAAATATTATGTACCAAAGATATGTTTATATGCTAAGCTCATCAGCAAGAATTTGCAGCAGTCAGCAGCAAAACAACAACACGTCGAGACTGTCAAACGACTTTGCTGGTTGACATTGTATACTTCGCCAAATTCTTTCGTTGACATATGTATGTATGTACAGTCTCAAGATATTTTTCCTTACTCCAACAAATCTCTGAATTCTGAGTACTGTACAGCCCCAAGATATTATTTCCTAACTTTTTCAAAAATCTGAATACAGAGTTACTATACAACCGACTCAAGATATTGGGTAGGCGAAAAAGTCTTTTCGTATTTTGTCAATAGATGTTGTTGCAGTCGTATATCTCAAGGGCTACCAATCACATTATGTAATACCATATAGTGTTTGAAAGGTGAGATTTTAAGCTTCATTTTACCAAAAAAAATTAAATTCGGGGAAGTTGAGAAAAAGTAACATCTGTTCAAAACTGAGTGAAAATAATGAAGAAATTCGCTATATTTTGAAATGTTTGTATAAAAAAAGGGAAGTTTAGCGTGTAGCACAACAATGGTTCGCTCGCTTCCGTTCTGGAAATTTCGAAATTTCAAATTTTCGAAATTGAAAGTTTTACACTGATAAAATAATGTCTCTAGCGGAAAAATGGCAAAATGGGGTCGATCAAAATGGCACATATTTGTTTATTTATTTATTAGTATAAATATAAAAAATATAAGTTGAAGTTTGATTAGAAATACGAAACGACTTTTTCGACTAACCAATATAAGTACCCTTTTGAGCTTTAAGTCCTGCTGTTTATGTTAGTTTATACGAGTCGTCTTCGATTTATCAATGTTCTCTAATTTCAAAACTCTCTTGTCGATTTAGTCAATACAATGTAATACCCGAAAATGTATGAAACCCTATTAAAACATCTTGCCGTTCTGTCTCTATTTCAACTTTTCAGTCAATTTTATTTATGCCAATTATTTATGTCGAATTCCGTCCAATCGAAGGCGACATATATGGTATATAGATGTTTTTGAGTCTCTGCTGGCAATGTTTAAGCTCTCCGTTCTCATAAAATATTTAATATTCCTTTAACACAAGAGAGTATATAGGTATCTCATATAAAGGTATAACTTCTTGTATAATCGATTATACCAATTTATTTCACTTATACCATTTGTTTTTTTTTTCAACATTTAATCTCTCAGTTTTCAAAAACATTTTTTGATGTTCCTTTAACACGGGAGAGTATGTAGATATCTTATTAAAGTGATATAACTTCTGGTATAATCGATTATACAAATTTGTTACATTTATGCCAGATGTTTGTTCGATTCGCTAATCTCAAAAGTTTGGCAAATAGGAGACAGTTGAGATGTATAGCCTTAGTTGAGATGTTTAGTCAATTATATTGAGCTTCAAAACCGAAATTACGATATTTTTCAAGAAGTTTTTAATAGCTTCAAATTTTTCAAAAATAATAGGTACTCTAACCGTTTTAGTATTGGAATTACGAAAAGGCTGTAGAGAGCCCAGTTAAAAGACATTATTCAGCCACGAAATATGTATTACTTTGAGAAAATGCTCACAAAACTTTCTTACCAATCCTAGTTATATAAGCACTTCAATTATTATATATTTAAATCACAATTGATCACAAGATCAATTTCAAAGATAGTTTCATAGATAAAACATTTAAAATCGCGGAAGCTTAAAAGCAATTATGCACTACACGAACCAAATGATGTCTGTAGTAAAATTTGCCAAATCATCGAAAGCTTAATCTAAAGTTGAGTAAGACGGAAAAGCATGCCAGAATAAATTCCTACAATACGATGTACATTTCAGCAGTCAAGCGCGCGGACATTCCACCTATCGTATTACTTTTGAGATGCAGTCATTCGCCGAAACGCCACTGAGCTGAGCGCTGGCGCATAACACCAAGGTTGTTTTTTGTGCACAAAAAATTTGCCAATAAAGCTTAGATAAATAAATAAATAAACACATGGCTGATATTTTTAAATTTATTACAGCTGCTTATCATAATTACCGCTATACTGCGCTGGCAAACTTCAACAGAAACGCCATTATCCAGCAACAAAGCCATAGCACAGACAGTGCCAAATTCATTGGCATGCTTTGCCTTTTTGGCTTTGGAGCCGGTTAAGCCCATCTGACGCCACGCGCATTGACCACTAATCTCATTTCGGTCTATAAGTACGCAGACTCCTATACAAAAACCTAGACTCGTATGCATATGTGTTCATGCGCGAGCGAAATTACTACAACAAACAACGGTTAATTGGCATTCATTTAATTTAAGAGATACTCGTATTTTAATGCGCTATCGGCCCACAGTGTTTGTTCAAAGCACGAATGCTCGAATGCTAAGTGCTCCGCAATTTGAATTCATTGTGCGATTCGCAAACGGAATTGGGTACATAAGTAGGTGCTTGTATGCATATGTGTATATATTTACTCATAAATACATATGTATCTATATTTGCTGAAGTAATTTGTTGTTCAGTTGATTATAAATCAATTTTGCATTTGCACCTTTCAAATTGTTTGAAGCGAATCATTTGTTTTGAATCGAAATTCTAATTAATAAAAGTAAATATAAGAAAATAAATTAATTTATATCTCAATTATTTATTTGCTGAAAAGGTATAAGTTGTTCAGATTACATTTATTGTTATGGTTTCTCCAAGAAATTCCTAAACAATTTGCGGAATGCTGACGAGTGTACAGTGCTTAGCCACATACCTATAAATGCAGGCTCGTTTCGGTTATGAAAACCCGACTGTTGTAGGATGACTAGCGAACGTTAACACCAACAACAACGTCAGCCTCGAAATCGAAAGCAGAATAACGCTTGCCAACAGGCGCTAATTCGGACTGATCGAGTTTTCGAAGTAAAGTCCTCTCTCAACGAACAAAGACCAAACTACGTTTGTTCGGAAAGTAATAGGACTGAGTCGATTTAAAAAAAAATTATTGAACCAATCGTTACAATTCTTTGAAAACTTTCAAAATAGGCTCCTTCTGCGTCGATGCAGTGCTGCCAGCGCGATTTCCAAGCATTGAAAACGTCACGGAAGGCATTTTCCGAAATTACCTTGAGAGCCGAGTTGCATACTGCTTGAAGCGTTGTGATGCTGGCCTTGGTTAGGTAGCTGTTCACAAGAAAGGCGGTGTGAGCCGGGGCGTTGTCGTGTTGCAACTTGCAATCGGCTGAGATGTCTTGTTGGACGCGATTGACCCTTTGTTTGAGTCTCTTGAGGACTTCCACGTAAAACTTCGCGTTGACGCTTTGTCCAGGACGAACAAATTCATGGTGGACGATGCCTTTGATGTCAAAAAAGATAATGAGCATCGTTTTCACTTTGAATTTGCTCATTCTTCCGGTCTACAGCAGAGACCTCTTCCCGGCCTACCAAAAAATCCTGGTGTCGCGTACCTCTGCTCTAACGAACGCAGTACCCGCAGTGGGAAGCACAGGAAGAGGAAGACCTCCACTCCGTTGGAAAGACCAGGTTGAGAAGGACCTGGCTCCACTTGGAATCTCGTAGGTAGACCTGCCGAACACCATTTTACGGATCGTCACCTTTAATTATATTGAAACGTCTGTGCCGTCTAGCGCTCTCTTCTTTCTTAAAACTTTTGAAAGGCATTAATAAAATCAAGAAAGTATTGCAAGTGTACACATAACGGTATTTTCCACATTTTTTGATTATATCTAAGCTAACAAACTACAGACTCACGAACTTTTATGTCTACAAAACAACTTTCTTCAGCTAATTATTTATTACCGTAATACACCCACTGTGCAACGCCTTTTATTACATTCAGTTGTTTGCCAATAATTGCCAGCAAATGGAATTTCATTGTTGTCATTGGCTCATAACTGTTTTATTTCTCTCTCAATGTAAATATTTGCATTTTTTGCTTTTAAATAACACAAATACGTTGCAGAAATCAAAAAAGTAATAAAAAGAGCTTAATTACCACAATCTCAAGAAAGAGTGGCGATGCAACACAGAAACGCTGCTAACGACAAAGGCCTTTCAAAAAAAATGTAGACAATTTTACTAATCATTTTGAAATTTAATGTGCGCATGTGTGAAGGTGAGTGTCAAGGTGAGAGGCGAGAAGCAACATTAAAAAAAGAAAAAAAGTATTGTAAAAGCATTAAACAGTAGCTATAAATTACTGTTGCATATAAATATTTGTTACGCTATTAATAAAAATTTAAATATTTTTAAACACCTTTTCATTTTTCAGACTTTTTACTAGTTGATTTAACATAAATCTCTTGCTTCGCCTATTTGGTTGTCATGATCAATTGCGAATTTTTCGTTGAAGTCAGCTGCTACAAGTTGAGATTTATGCTGACAGCTGCGAGCTTAGCACCCACAATAGTTTTTCCGTTGCTATTTAGTGGCACCGTGCTTGAAACCTAACACAGAGAGCGATGTTGAAACTTTCTACTTGGCTTAGGTGAGAGTCGATCTAACCAAGGAGCATACGACGGCGATTTCGGCAATTTTTACGATGAGTGAAATTATTCCACAAAGAAGTTCCATTAAATTTTGTGTGCGGAATCAAATTTCTAGTGCCGAAACGTTCAGAATATTGGAAAAAGCCTTCGGTGAAAATTGTTTGTCGCGAGCAAGTGATTTGAACAAATTATTCAAAGAGGGTCCAGAACGCGTTGACGACGAACCACGACCAGGACGGCCATCCACATCAACTGATGATCAACATGTCAATAAAATAAAGAAATTGGTGTTTGAGAATCGACGACTAACATTAAAAGATCTTACTGGCATCGTTGGAATAGCGCACGAATCAGTGAAAACCATTTTGAAAGATCATTTGGGCCTAAGAAAAGTGAAGCACGACTGGATCCAAAATCAATAATTTTTTTTGAAAAACAGCATCGCGTCAACGTCTGTGAAACAATGCTTTCTGACTACCAGGATGTCATGAACGTAGTATTACTGGCGATGACTCTTGGATCTATGCTTACGACCCGGAAACAGAAGAATATCGTGACAACGACCCGAAAACAGACGAATATCGTGGCAAAGGTGAATCGAAACTGAAAAAACCACGTCAAAGCTGGTCAAAAATCAAGGTTATGTTGAAGTTTTCTTCGCGAAGTCCTTCCAACTGTCCACACTGTCAAAAAGGAATACTATTTGTATGTTATGCGTCGTTTGCGCGAAGCTATTCGTAAAAAGAGGCCGGAATTATTGGCCAACAACTTCTGGACTTTGCACCACGATACCACACTGTCGCATACTGCAATGATTCTTCGTGAAGTTTTCGCCAAATGTTCAACGAATATCATGCCGCAGTCACTGCATTCGACTGATTTAGCTCCGTGTGACTTCTGGCTATTCAGCAAACTCAAACGAGCGCTCCGGGGAAACCGTTTTGACTCAATTGAAGACATCATAACTTAAACGCTACGCACATTGAAGGCTATTCCGGAAATTACATAACTTTAACAACTGTTTTGAGAATGGGAAAAACCGTTGGCACCGAGGTAATGGGGCGAAGGGGGATTACTTTGAGAGGAACCACAAAGACTTTGAAGAATAAATTTAAGAATTTCAAAATTATGTATAAAATCTTACTATTTTGAACTCTTAGTAGTATATGATTTCTGAATTAATTCATAAAATTTCATATGAAAGGTAGCATACTTAACGAAATCTATAAGACCCACAATGCTTTGCCTGAAGTCTGAAAGATTTCTATAAACGTTGCGAAACTAGCTTGACACTACAAAGCACTTTTTATTTTTTTTTTTCGTTAATTCTATTGATAGCACTTTCCAAGTCCAAAAATAACCTACACATAACCTCAAAAAAAAAAACTTAAGCACAATACCGCTATTAACTGTAACTTATGCACACAATTCGCCAATATTTCATTGTTATTTATGACCTTTTGAAACTCAAATCATTACTACAAAAACAAACTGCGATAAATCCACGCTTAATAAAGCTGTCCCATCAAGCACTTAGCCAACTTGGCTAAAATATGTCTGTATGTAAATTATAAAAAAAATATGCAAAACTCAAAAAAGAATCAATCGTATTAATTATTGTAATTCATATGTATTTATTTATTAACAATATCTGCGCATAAATCAGTCAGCAAGGCGCAGCGGAGTGCTACCACAGCTACGACGCCAGCTAACTGCATATCAGCTAGGCCAACAGTTGCAGAGTGTGGAGTGTCGCACCGCTGGTGCGATCGGTAGATCGGTAGCTATGCTAATAATAGCAAAAGCATCTTAAAGACAACATTGACGCGAGCAGGCAACACAGCTAACAACAACAACACGAAAAAAAAAATAACACAGCGGGTCGGCAATGTAAGGCTGTCACAGCGAAACATAACAAGCAGCGGCAGCGGCGCGGCGGTGTTGGCTCTACCTCCAGCAAAGGTTAAGGTGGTGGTTAGCGAGTCAAGCCAAGAGCCAGCGAAACGCTGAAAAGGTGTTCAAGGTCGTACAAATACAATAAGTGTGCACTTACAGCGCTTGTAGCTGGGCATGCATGCGCTATGGACAGACATAAGAGCGCATGTAAAACTGTGTGTAAAAAAGTGCTGCCACTCAGCATTTGTGTTTATGCTAACTACAGCTACACATGCAACAAGCGCAGTGCAACTTGAAATACAGAAGATATAAAAAAGTAAAAACAAAAATTGAATTTGAGTGCGCACAAACACACTCATATATGTACATGCATAACAATGCACTTGCATACTTATGCTTATTGGCGGTTATGTATGAACTTGGTCAGGCACTATTTACAATGGCAATTAATTACGAAACATGACTACCATTGACAGTGGCCACCTTTTCTCAATTCAACACATAAATTGGCATTGTTTGTGTTTTGAAGTTTGTTTGTGCATTTGCATATTGGCTATTCATGTAGCTTTTGGCATCGAAATGTGTTTACGAAAATCTACTTATCTCTCATGGCGATCATAAATAACGACAAATTCGCATTAAGAAGGAATCCGCCGCGCGCATGCCACGCCGTTAAAAAGTACGATACCTCGCTATTAAAAAAATACCGATAAGCGATTGTAGTATAATCATCAGTTTAAAAAATAATTGCAATTAAAAGCTTAAGCTATTCTCGGCTGCAATTGCGCGACGCATGCGCTAACGCTGGGGTGTATCGCGGGCTGTAGCATGTGGTCATAAATAAATTGGCACTTGCTGTATGTTAATTACTTTGTACATCTACTAAAACGTGCAACGCGTTTATTATAATCGATAATTTAATTGTTGCCATGAAATCCGCCTTGCTGCTGACACCCACCCAGCTAAATCACAGTCTTGAAAATAAGAAACTTGTTGCTTTGTAAAGACTTTCAGCTGATGTTAATATGCATTCCCCGCATTACTTAATTTATTTATAATAAATAAATATTTATGAAAAAAATATTTATATATTACTTTCATATCAGTTCTATGTAATTGTAGAAATGCAGTCTCGATGCTTGCCTCAGTTGGCATGATCACGACGCTGTGACTCTATAAAGCATTGAATTTCAAGCATAACTGGGCACGTTATTTCTAAATGGATAATCAGAAAAATAACTACATCAATGCTGAAAACCCAGTGACATTATAATCCCAACGGACACCTCTCATAACCGGACAAATTTCATGAGCACAACATTTTCATTAATATTTTCAAACGTTCCAATGACCAGACCCGGACAATATTTAGTTAATTTTTCCTTCAAAAATGGGATGGTGGGTGTCCGGCTATGAGGAATTTCGCTGTAATTAGTTTCACAAATACAGAAGGTTGCTGAGAAGAACTTTGATCAGTTTGTATGACAGCTGCGAAGGAAACAAGAAAAAACGTTAACTTCGGTGGCACTGCTGCTTCACATATACAAAAGATTCCTCACACGAACTCGTTTCCAATATGTATGACAGCTATATACTACAATAACTTAATCTGAACAATTTTTTCGGAGATTGCATTGTTGCCTTGGACAACAACCCGAGCAAAATCGGATGAAGATATCTCATCAAATAAAAAAGTTTTCCATACAAGCACTTGATGCCGATCGTTCACTTTGGCTGTCATAGCCACAGTAATGCAATTTTAACTATATCTTTGGAGATAGTACCGTTCTTTTGAGGAATTACCCATCCCAAATTTGTTTGAGATATTTCGTCAAATAAAAAAAATTTTCCATACAAGCCTCTTATTACGACTGATATAGTAGCTCTATGCAATAGTAGTCCGATATCGGCCGTTCTCACAAATGAGCAGCATCTTGGTGAAAAAAAGACGAGTAAAAATTTCAGATCGATATCTAAAAAATTGCGGGACTAGTTCGTATATATTCAGACGGACAGTGGGACATGGCATTAGGCTAGATTTTATTAAAAAATTATACAAAGTAATATCATCCGTTTGATTAAAAATCTCCTATTGAAATCAAAAAATTACTTGATGATTGTTATCCGATGAAGCAATCATTGGTAAGGGATTTGTTAAATTGAAGAAAAAGTGCTACTTCATTAAATCAATATACGCGGAATCTAACCCCCAACTAAATTTTTCTACTCTCAATACCAATATTAATAGGTACAATATTATACAATTAGAGTTTATAAAAGTTTCATTTGAAATCACTCATACGCCAAGTCATCTCCTTATTTATTATTCTCTTGAGTAGCATGCACTCTTTCGACTTATATATACAATATTAATGTGTTATTTTAAGAAAATGCTTTGTATTCACAAAAAACTCATACCGACCTAATTCTAAACCTGTGGCCTACGCATTTCTTCACTCTGAAAGAGATCTTCAGCCCGCTTAGTGACTTCATGCTACACTTCACGCTTTTATCGCAGCATCTTAGCTGCGCTCCAACTGTGCCTGCGTATAACAGTACTGCCAAACACTTAGGATCGCGTGAGTGATATTTAACTTAAGAGCGTTCGTTGCGCATGCAAAGTGTGCATATTTTCACAGTTTTCACAATTTCGCACATTCTATGCAAATCGCATGCTAAATGTAAATATACCAAAACAACAACGGAAAAACAATAAAAATACAGCAAACACACAAAACAAGAAGTTAACGTTAGAAAGAGCGCATGCAAAACACTTAACTGTTAAATATCTGCCAGGCTCGATGAGTTAGGCGCGCACGCGCAGCTCTAACCAGTACTAAACGTACTTGTACGCGCAGCTCTAACCGCAATATCACGAGTGGCAGCAGCCACGAAAACAACGCCAACATGAATTTTGCATACCGAGCGCATTCAGTGGCGTGCTTTCCACAGTCACACAACAACGCTTTGGGTTTTGCTTAGACACTAGTAAACCCCACCAACACCTTGGACCTTGCGGTTAAAGTACAAAATAAAGTAGTAAAAGCGACGTGCGTCCTCCAGCTATTTACTTAGCTTTTAGCATATGGTCTCTTGATGAGTTTGCATTGTTTTCTTTTTCGTACTTTTGTTGGCTCAATTTGTGCGCGAGTTAAATGGGGCGTTGCACAAGGCTCATGTTTTTTTTTTTCTTTTGCTGCGGTTTGTTATCTATTTTCTTGAGCGCATTCTTATGCCGCATTTTCAAAACTTTTTGAATATATATTTTAGAGTATTTTTAGTATACTCTATAAGCACAGTATGGCACACTACGCTCCAGGGATCCAGAAAGGGTAGTCCAATATGTACATAGCCGAAGTATTAGGTCGTAGATTTTAGAGAAATGTAACAAGAAAATATCGGTCATTGATTGCAGCCTTATTTGTGAAGAAAAATCGGGCAATGAAGTCAAAAACCTACGCTGGATAGGTCATAGCGTCCGAGTGAACGAAAATACTCCAGCTCTGAAAGTATTCTACGCAGTACTTCCCGGGGGAAGCAGAGGAAGAGGAAGACATCCAATATGATGGAAAGACTGGTGCAGAAATACCTGGTTTTGCTTGGAATCTCCAATTAGTCCCAAACAGAAAAAGGAAGAACGACTGATGCGCTGTTGTAAAGTCGGCTACAACCGCGTCAGCGGTGTCTACGCCAATAAAGAAGAAGAAGATCTAAAAGAGCTTGAATGCTGCATACTGTGACTCTTCTTCTTCTTATTCTTCGTGGTCGCAAGTCGGTTTTAGATGAGTCACGCTCAGATGCAACAAAAACTATACATAATCTAGTATTAGCCGCTGAATCAAGGCGCGACACCTAGCTGAGACACAAACCCATCTCAAAAGATTGGATAGGTTATACTTGCTTGAAATAACAGGGACGATTAGTGACGCCTCTGCACACGCCTGACAAAAAACACAACCGAGAGATCAATTCATCCTAGCATTTCATGAAGTTTAAGCACAATTCGAAGGAGCCTTTTGCAACGTTTGATAACCCTTGCGCCGAAGAAAACAAAGAGATTAAGTATATATTGGACATTCCTCGTATATACGAGTGCATACATATATATTTACTCCATTTTATTGTCGTGCAATATTTCGTCTATTTGCATATTGTTTTGCTACAGTTTTTGCATGTTAAACTGCAACTCGTTTTCCCACGTTGGAAATTGTTGTCAATTATATCTGCGTCAGTTGACTCGCCACCACACTGACACTTGTGCCGCGCCGCTGTGTCGCGGAATTTATGTCATTTCATTTCATTGCAAGTCAGCTGTAGCCTACAGCCTGTGGTCATATACATATGGGCATGCGCGTAGCATAAGCAAACCAGAAACCTGTCGTGCGCCTGACATTTTTGATTTATTGGCATATTTTGTAAAAATGTTTTAATTGCCAGTCAAGTGTTGAAAACATTGGTGTGAAATTCGCAACTCTAGCGCCCAATGCTTGAGTTGTGGGTGGATACGCTGTCAAAAGTGACAATCAATCACATTTTTACTTTAGTTATGAGCATTAAAGTCATTTATGGGATTAGGTGATTTTTCAAAAGTTAATACGACCAGGCATGCATACAGCTTAACGTAGTTAGAGAGTTTCGGATCAACAGTTATTAACTTGAGTAACAACCTCTGAACTAATCACATCAACAATAAATTTTTATATTTATTTTGTTAAGCAGAAACAGGAAAGGAAATAGTGAAAGAAAGCTGCACTAAATGGGTTAAGAAATGGGTCTAACAATTAATCACCCAGCAGGTCATGTGATTTCTTAAGGGCTTAGATCAAGTCAAAAATTATTGGTGAGATAGTGGAATAAGATTGTATAAAAAGGTTAGTCATATGACAATTTCTATGAAAAAATTAAATATCATACAATTTTCTTACAAGTAAGCCATAATATAGAACAGTTTCATAAGTTTTCCAGAGTTTATAGGAAATCTCTCAAATCTATAGCTCTGAAAAGTACTCTACATTATTTTTTTTAATCATTTTTACTTTGAATAATTAAATTTTGACTTCTTTATAAAAAATATGAATCGGGATTTCATCGAGGATTTTTTTCTAGTTTAGGGAAAATGAGAATATAAACTGAATAGTTTCTAAAAAATTTGTTGAGTCCTTTAAGTAACCAAACCACTCTGTCGATTTTTAAGGACCTTATGATCCAATATATACGAGTTAGATACCAGAACGGACCGGTGTTCTAAATGGTTCAATTGAAATCCCTCTCAGCATAGATCTATCGTAACTTAAGCTAACCTAACATAATCATTTAGAAACTATTGAGTACTTATTCATTATAATAACTCCACAAAATTCCGCAACCCGCTATCCGTAAAGAAATCTTAACAATGTTCAAATTGCGAAAATATCCACATAAAAAAAATTCAATTAAACACCCGCATGACTCAACTAAAACAACCCAACCGTCAATCAAAATACTCTATCCGTCTGACCTCGTTGTCTACTGCAATTATAACACTTTTAATTTCGATAATCAAAATGCCATGCAACTTAGAAAAACTACATCTCATGGGAATCCAAAAAATAATGAAAATTTAGCAAAAATTGCCCAAACAATGTGGTAGCAAAGAGACACGCCAAAACCGTTAGCAAAGCACAAAAAATATCTCACGCACCAAATTGTGAAGCGTGAAAACTCAAGTCAAGCCAATGACAAGTTAAAGCCAACAAAAAACGCTAAATCACTTTGGAAAACACACAAGAAACAAAAGCTTAAATTACAATAAATGAAAAAAAAAACTTTGAGTGACAGCTACAAAAGCAAAAGCAGACGTGAAAAATTGCTGTGAAAAGCACTGAACTAAACGCTCGTAGATAACCACCAAAAGCGGGCAATTATTGTGCGCAATTTTACGATTTTCTATTATTTTTTTTGGTGGAAATGCCGTTATTAGTTCATACGATAAAATATTAAATCTGAAATCACCAAAGGCATAGAAAGCTTAGTAAAAGCTAATCAGTGAAAAAGCTCACCTAATTGACGACTCTAAAAACGGAAGGAACTAAATAAAAGTGTAAGCAAGTTAAGTTTAACAACAAAATGAGAAATGGAGTAACCTTAAAATATGTTAGAAACAAAGCAAACAAAAAATTATAAACAAGAAATATTAGCTTAGTTTGACTATGGCTAAAGCTGTGCTGCGAATGAGAGATTAGAAATGCCTCATATTCAGCATTCTGAGACAGCATTCGGTATCCTTAATCATTTTTTGGACATGTTGCAGATAATTCATTCGGCTGAGTATAAAATCGTATTTATTCGGTTATGTAAATACGACTGTCGTGCAAAAAATTAAAAGCTACGGCAAACTTCATATTTCAACTTTGAACTAAATAAAACTTCAAAGCACCGCGAACTCGAGACAATTTCGCAATTGTAACAGACATCAAACCGACTTCTTACAGGCATTTTTAAAACCTTTATAAAAGCTAAAGATAACAGATGGCCGACCATAAATCTGATTTATCATAACTGATGCCAATATTGCTCATAATGAGCTTAACTCCATAATTAAGACGGAATCAGCGAGAAAACTGCCAGCAAAACAAAATTCCAAATAGAAGAAATACATTACAAATCCGCTCGGCATTTCAAAGCGGCAAGCAACTTAACATAATTATTTGCCCAATAACTGTATGGAATATACACAAAGACACCTACTAGTTTTAATAATTAAAATTTATTAGGTGAGCACTAGGTTCACAACTGGCGATTAAATTATATAGAGGGTATACAAAAGCTTTAAGCAAATATTATGCAGATCTTTGCAAAATTACCATATTTACTTTATTTAGGACACATTTTTCACGGGGCAGCGTTGGTCAAAGCCGCCTGTGGGGTAATTGATGGGAGCTGCATACGACTTTCTCTCTCTCTTGTTATATAAAACATTAATTTGCTGCCGATTAAGCCTTGACAGGTGGTTGTGGTTATTAATCATTATGCGGTTGGTGTGGAGAAAATCAAGGTGGAGAAATTAAGGGACAACTTAGCTTAACTGATAAAAGTTTTGTACTAAAGCATCAGATATTTTTTTAAGGGAATTTATTAAAAAATAATTATTTATTTATTTTGTAACTGAATCCATTAACTTAGAGAGAGTTTAATTAAATCAGAGGTTGCTTCTTCAACCCAAAGGATATTCAAAATGCCAGATTGTTATAAATCTATACCAGATTCATATTTAATCCTGATGAAAAACCAAATGTTTTGGAAGACTGTTCAAAAATATTCAACAAATAGATCTATAACGGGATCATATTTAAGCCTAATGAATTTCTCAGAAAACATTGAACAATTGAAGAACTGAAATAAACTGGAGTCTCAATATTCTGGTTTGTCACATCATGAAGAGTAACGAATCGAACAAGCAACTGGTATAAATCAAATATACCAGCTTAATCGAATAATATAGAACAGAAAACGATTATAATTTATATTTTGGTTTTTGAAGAATACAAATTAACATAGTTGCAAGATCAAGGCAATATCTTATTATATATCATATATAAGAATTAGGCATAAAACAGCTCTAAATGCAAATACCAGTAAGCATATCGATTACAAACACTTTGCAACATTTCTAGACACTTTCTCAGCGACTTAAAAGCTGCAAAACAAGAACTAGATAATTGAGTGGTCACTGTCTACATAAAGTAGAACATGATTCGTTTTTTTTTCTGAGGACTATCGATTTGATAGCGAAAAGCCGACGGTCACATTAACTAAGCACTATACCGCCAACACTTAAATACCACAACATTTCAACATAAGCTTTAAAAAGATAATACTGGACAGAAATAAGTGATACTTTATATCTAAAAACTATAAAGTAATCCGCCGCAGACTATGTATGGAAGAAATTATCATGTTCTACCACAACAATTGTGACAACAACTATTGATAAATAGTTTGAAAGGAAAGCCACATAAATTTATTTGAAAATCGTTGGGCGGTTATGCAACCATTACTAAGTCGACAATGAAGCGGTGACTTTGAAAACATTCCTACGGATATTAAGTCATTAGGTATAGCAAAATCGCAATAAGTGTGCGCTTATCACTGAGGTCGTGTGGAACTATGGAAATGTAAATATATTTATTATTATTGTTATTTTGCTGGGAAATGCATTTTATGGTTTCCGTTGTGCTTAGATGATGTCACGAACTATAGAAACTTGAAAACACATCGCAATAATCATAAACTAATATAATGTATGAGAGAAAATAGGTACTGAGTACTTAACCGAGGACTATAGATGATTGTGGTCTTATGATTAAGACTTACAAGGTCAAAGTAAAGTAACGGATGTGGCATTTCGTGCTTCGTTTAATGCACTTGTGTGGGTGAATAATAAACACATGTGCTGAATTGCAGTTTATAAAACTATTCTTAAACAATTTAGCGCATGATTAGTTAAAAACGAGTAATAGAAATTTTTTAAATGAATAATTTGTTAAAAATATTGGAAAATTTTGCTAGACACGTACTGCCCAATGAATACATGTGTATGTATATGTACATTTAAAACATGTGTAAAGAGAAAAATACTTTTTTCCATTTCAAAAGTCCGAATTAGTTCTAAGAAAAGCTGTCTAATGAGTTCATGGGGACGTGTTTAAACTCACTGTATTATCAGTAAAATTTCAATCAATTTAAATTAATTTTGAGTAATGGTCACGAAGCCAAGGCATTACTATTTTTTACACAGAAATATTTAAATAGATCTCTGTTATTTATTGCTATAATTTAGAGACCCCCGGAAAAAACATACATACATACCATATAAGTACATACATTATAAAATTACCAAAACTATTATACGAAAATGTGTGCGTTTTTCTTGCCTTTACCAAATTCAGCGTGCAGCTGTAAAGTAGTAATGAATATTACCAAAATTATTGATAAGACTATCGCTGAACTCTTACGCTAATGCACAGATGTTTCCTAATAGACGCACATTGTACATTATGTACACAGTAAAATCGTATTAGAAAATGTTGTCACAGATGTTTAGGCATTTATGTTTGCTTAATGCTTGACCGCTTGACATACATACATAAGGGATAGTCAAAAAGTCAAACACGACTTGCCAACTATTAATATTCTAAGAAAGAAAATAAGAAAAAAACGTTAATTTTGAATGATTTGAAGCCATAATACCCTTTACAAAACGCTCCTTACAAGGATTTAATTTTGATTGGTCAGTTTTTGTATGGCAGCTATATAGTATGCTATAGTGATCCAATCTGAATAAGCTCTTCGGACATTACACTTTTGCCTTAAGCAATAAGCTATGCCAAATTTCCAGACGGTATCTCGTCAAGCAAAAAAGTTTTCCATAGAAGAACTTGTTTCCGATCGTTCAGTTTGTATGGCAGCTATATGCTATATTGAGCGGATCTAAACAATGTCTTTGGACAATACGCCATTGCCTGAAACAATAACCCATGCTGAATTGCAAGAGGATACCTCGTCAAATGACAAAGCTTTCCATACAAAGACTTCATTCCGATTGATCATTTTGTATGGCAGCTATATGTGAAAGTTGTTTAATCTGAACAGTTTTTTTTGGAGATTATACCGATATTTTGGCAAATAATCCACCCCAAATTTTGTGAAGATATCTCGTCAAGGAAAAAAGTTTTCCATACAAGCACTTGATTTCGTTCGTTCAGTTTGTATGGCAGCTATATGCTCTAGTGGTCCGATATCGGGGGTTCCAGCAAATGAGAGCTTCTTTGGGAGAGATGGACATATGCAAAATTTCAGACCGATATCTCTAAAACTGCATAGTATATAAGGGGTATAGAGGGGGATCCCCTTTACACAAAGTATAAGGCCGCATTCATGGACAACCATAAAAAGTATTTCAAAACAGGAACTTTCATTTCCATTACTTCAATTTCTTTTTCTCTACAAATTGGCAACTCTAAAACTAATAATGTACCATTGAACGCTACCCAAAACAAAACCATATCCAAATGTCGCCTGCTCTTGGACCATTCAGCACGTTTGCACCATTTAATTTATGAGCGTGAAAAAAGTGCCAAACCGAACAACACAAATAAATGCACGTAAACACCGTGTTTAAAAAGAAATAAAGAGAAGAAATGCTGAAGACAATAGCTAACAAGGCATACAGTAAACGGACCAATGAATAAATAAATAAATGGAAAAAATCGCACTGACCGATTATGTACACGCATGCGTAACAGACGACAACAGCGCCTGGGCAGCCGTGCAGAGGCCTAAAAGCACGCCCAAAGTTCAGATACAGCAGCAAAAAGAGCACAGTCTTCCGTGTTGTATTTATTTGCTGTTTCCAGTTACTACTGCTGCCTTAAATTGACCTATTTTGCGGACATTTTCATGCGATTCCAACGCGAAAAGACGAAGCAAGCGTGGATATGGGCAAACCGCTGCTGCATGTGTGTACCAAATACATGCCTAGTACATACATACATATGTACAAGTAGTGTCTGTACTAATGGTATGTACATACATAATTTAGCACATATTGTACGCGCGTTCGTGTCCACCATTTGTACCAGCTCTCTATATACAGTGTGTACCATATCTCAAGCTACCTACGCTGCTTCTTACATTGGATTTTTTAACCAGTAATTCTTCTTACTTCATTTCTTCGCCAGCGTTCTCATTCTTATCTGCAATAATGTCAACAAAATG
Source organism: Bactrocera neohumeralis (assembly GCF_024586455.1). Taxonomy (NCBI): domain Eukaryota; kingdom Metazoa; phylum Arthropoda; class Insecta; order Diptera; family Tephritidae; genus Bactrocera; species Bactrocera neohumeralis. The sequence goes on along the minus strand of NC_065923.1, from coordinate 77,852,151 downwards.
CGCACGAAATGCAGAATTCTCTGCTGCCACTTTCGTACGCTTGCGCACAGATCATTTCTACTCGTATGGCACTGGTATTCTATATACTGATGACGCTAGCCTCGTTTGTATTTGCTTTATTTGTGGAAATTACCGTAGCACAGTGTTTTGATGTGACGCAAGCAATCTATGCGCATATAAAGAAAATCCTCATACAACAACAATAAGTACATATATACATTTATCAAATTGAAGTATATGTAGCCGCGTGCGTTTAAGCCAACTGGCAGCATAGCGCGTGGTAAATGTCACAGCTGAAGTCTGGTTTTATCTTAAGTGGCAGCGAGATTAGCAGCAATGCGGTTAGACTTAAATGGTCACGTGAGATGCACTACCAGTACGCACATTAATACATGTATTGCAAATACAAAGAGACCTTATAAGCGTACATTTTATGACTAAAATTAGAAGACGCAGTGAATAGAGAGTTTGTGATTAATCTAAAATTGGAAAATAAAAATAATTTCATAGAACGCCAGAATTTGACGGATAGAAAAAATCAGACTTTGCTGTTTAAACGCATAAACAACACTATTAAATTCAATGGTGACAAACTTTAGCAGAAAATTTCGGCTGGGACAAAAGCCTGGTGAATCCAACGCGAATGTATCTAAGAAGTAGGTCGGAGAGTTAGATAAAGCTGGGATCAGATCTCAGATCAGAAATATTAGTGGTTCAACAGTTGGTAATTCCTGCAAATTTTATCAAAACTTTTCTTTACTATGCTGAGTTATTAACTGCAAAACATAATAATTAAAATATTTTTAAGATATTCGAGTCTAGCTCATTTGAATTAATCGAACCAAAATAATATTGCAAACATCGTGAATCAAAATCAGACCGTTTAAATAATTTTGCAGCGCCATATGATTGATATTGGAATTAAATGAGTCAAAGTATTAATCGATTGTTACTTTATTTAGAAAGCCAAGTGATAAGTGATTTTACGACAGAAAGATTAGTGGTTCAATCGTTGGTAATTCCTGCAAATTTCCTTTTCTCCTGAGTTCTTAAGTGCTCATATATTAAAATACTTAAACTCGCTGAGCAAACGCCGAAAAACTAAAATGTATATTTTATAACTGCGTGATCTCGATTAGAGTTATTTTTGCAGCTCCATTCCAATATATGAACTGATCAAATTTGACCCGGACTAACAAAATAAATACCATCATATTATCATCTTCAAAATAGGCTCCTAAGTCAATTCAAGCTTCCCGACGCTTATTGACTTCAATCCAATATGTGAACTGATCAAATATGACCCGGACTGAGAAAAAATGCTATCATATTATCATCTTCAAATAGGCTCTTAAGTCAATATAAGCTTGCCCACGCTTATTGACTTCAATCCCATATAAGAAGTGATCAAATATGACCCGGACTGACAAAAAAATACTATACATATACATACATATACATGTATGCCGACGTTTATTGACTTGACTTATTGGCGACGGCTGGGATGAGCTCCAATGCCCTTAGTGTATTTTGATTTTTTTCGTTTACGCAGCGCCATTCGCAAGATTGTTCGACAGTTTCGACATCATATTCATAAACCCACATCAAATGAAATGTTAAATGAGCACAGCACAGAAAAGTTGTTAACAAATTTTAACTGTTTTTAATATAATAAACATATCAGTTTTTAAATTTTCAGTGAAAAAGATAAAAGTCATCTAACAATGTTGGCACTAATCTAAAACTCTACATTTTTGTACAAGTGGAAATAGAACCGCTGAGGACTTAAGCAAAACGAATGCGTGCCTGAATATAGATATATTTTATATGTATGTATATTAATATAATTTACATATTCCCAACACATATGTACATATGTATGTGCCTACTTGTAATTTGCATAAAATTTACATTCAAGCGCGCCATCAACACCTTTTATTGCAGAAGTGTTTGCAAGGTGTCTATAAATTTCTAAAAATAACTTTGCAATAATTCGAAACTACAACCTCATAAGGCACATAACGGTTTGCTATTTTGCGATTTTTTTTATTACTGGGTCACACCCATTTTTTTCTACAGCTTTTTCATTAATTTCACGCTGTGCGCTAAAAAATTAAACTTCTTATAATTCCGCATGCTATTTGCATTTCGTACATATGTACGTACGCTTTCGGGAGAGTATGCCGTTTAATAGTGCTGCTAAGAACACATAGAACACATACATACATATGTATGTAGATAAGCTATGCAAATTTTGGCAATTTTTTAAAATGCGAAAATCACGAAAATCGCGCCGGAAATTTAAATTCAAATCTACCTGCGAATGTACACGTATTCGTATATAATTTTGTAACTAGATAACTCGTACATTTTATATGCATATACATACATGCATACTTACATATGTATGTAGTACATACAAGTATAGTGTACCTACACCGAAGCGTGCCTAAATACGCGCCACTTTTTTATCTCAATCGGTTCAATGGCCAAAAATTGCTTTGCCAATTTACGGTTATTTTCTTCACATTTCCAATTAGTTTGCTGCACAGTCGTACACTAGCAATTTATCTTTATCTTTATAGGAACACATTTACAAACAGACATGCAGATAAGTGGGTACTTGTAGTATGTGTGTCCATTAGTCAATTTAGCATATGTGAATACCCTTATGTAAGACTCTTATCATATTTACTACATCAGCATGATAAAATGTTTAAATAGTCAATATTAGCTTATTTTACCGTTAGAAAGCATGACTAAATTTGTGCGATTTGTATTTTTTTAGTGAATCATTTTTAGTAAACTTTCAATTAGTGAAAACATTAAGGAGATAACGTTAGTGACAAGCAAGTAATACGATGATTGTACGCTGTTTTTGGTTCAGTGATGAAGACGTCAGCAAAAAGCAGTGAGTTTTCAATTTAATATCAGTATAATTATTAGATAAAGTATTTTACACGTCACCGAAATAAAGTGACGCAATGCCGTAACTACAAAGATGAGATATTCGTAAGTGAGCTGAAAGGAGTTGGAGCATATCCGAAAAGGATCTATCGATCCTGAAAATGAAGAACTGCAATTTAAACTTTTTCCGATTAGCCAAATACTAGAGAGAGTACAGAATCGAACAAAATTAACCTCAAACAGATTGCCAGTACTTGAGAGGCAACCTTACGTTAAAAAGTCTCCTAAACTTTGATGGATTAATGTCAAATATTACGTTAAATAAGGTGAACAGGTCGATCCTTATAGGGATCTCATTTGGAGAGCTTAGAATGTCGGTACGTTGAGGTACCTATAAACCAAAAACCATAAAAATAAATAGATTATAAGACCCTTAAAAATATATAAAGCGCCTTGAGCCTATCACAAATTTGTTGAGACGGCTACTTATTGCCAGTTTCGGGTATGTCTTCTGGTTCGCGGAAGATAAGACTGCTGATATTTTGAAGCCTCTGGCTTACAAAGTTTGGTCAAACGAGAAGAAAGTGCCTGGCTGTTTCTACCTCACCCTCCTACATACAAATTTGACAAATAGGATTCGATAAAAAATTAGCCTTACAGCATGAATGCCTATTGGACAATGCCCAACAATATGAGCTTTGCTAAGGCAGGCAGTTCAGTAGATCTCCTGTGTTCTACTCCAGGTCAGAAGGGCCTCACACACACAGAATATACTCGTCGACTCGAACCTGCTAAGCACGCGTGAGCTCCACTGGTCCAATGGTAGAAGCCACTTCTGCCTGCTAAAGTGATGCCAAAGTGAACCATTAGCCTAAAGCTAATATGGAGGGAGAGCTCCTGACAGTAAACTCCCCCTCTTATCTTCGAACTTTCCCTGAAAAAGCTCATTACAGCTTTTCTCTAGCGACTTCTTTCCATCCACATATCTCTTGTCGGTATTTGAGCAAAGAAAAAGCTGCGACGAGTAGTATCTGCGACGCACTGATCCCAGTTGTCGAGAATGCTGTTGGAGGAGTAAAGCTTTTCAGCGTGTTCCTTTTCGGACACCTTCATATATCCAACTTCCCTGAGCTTTAGAGCATACTTCGCAGCAATACACTTGCTAGAAATGCTATGTGTAAAATGGCATTAAGTGTCATTGTTGGTCTAGTTCGCAGAGCACCAGAATGCAAGCAATTTCAAGCTTCTTAGCTAGTGTAGCCCTTTCGCTTTCCACCAGACGAATACACCTTAGAACATTACTGCCTTGGCTACGGCTTCCTAGAGTCAAAACTTCACCTTTGGTGAGAATCTTCACCTTTTTCTAAGTCAACCGACGCCTTCCTTACTCACTGCTCAATATTTGGCCTCTATCAATAACTAGGTATTTCACCAACAAGTTGAAGACATGAGCCTCCGAAAGAAGATAATGTCAAATATTATCAAGAAACCTTTTTATACAGCCAATACAAGCAAATAACCTTTTAATACTAGCCATTGTATAGCATCCCCTGTAAAAAATATCAAATCTAATTTGTAGTAACTTTAACTTTTCGAAAGCGTTAATCTCGGACTTTGGTCGCTATAAAATGCATCACAAGCGCTACATCTAAGTTTTCCTCTATAAATCAATAACTTCCTACACAAAGTTACTATAAATCGTAAATAATTGCATACATATCTATACACAGACATCTTCAAGCCTTCGCAGACGACTTTTTCGCCCGAAGAAAGGTGTGTCGTTTGCCGCCATTAGCATTAACATTTACCACCGACACTTTTTCGTCTTCAGCCAATTTGTGGCCAATTGTTTGGTATTGCATAAAACCGCCGACAACCGCTGCACAACTGACTGTATCTATGTATGCATGTATTCACCGCAACGGTTGGCTGACTAATTGACTAAGTGACTGGCAAATCGCACAGCTGACTAACAATCTAAAATGCGCCGCGCTGCACGCTCTGCCTGCAACATTGACTAGTTGACGATCTAACGCTTGAATTGACTGCTATTAACACTAGTTTAAGTTTTTTTCTTGCTCGTAAACTTCTTTTTCGCTTCCTTCATTTAGCCGTCACGTCAGACAGTCAGACTGTAGTCCTACCCCAACTGCGCATGCTCGTGTGCACAATATTATTACGGCTATGAGCATAGCACAAAGCCATGCACATGCGCCGTATTGTTTTATTGCCACTATTGTTTATAGGTGGTTTTGCAGCCAACTGCCTACGCGGCAGCCAAGTTGGCAGCCTGCACCCCTACATATATATGTATGTACATATGTATGGCAGATAGATGCCTGTCTTTCTTCGACTATCTTGTCAGCTGCTGCTGCTGCTCTTGGAGTGGCTGCAGTTGCTATTGCAAATCAGCATAGTGGGCAATATTATTGAGCAATACAAGCAGCATGCATACATCAGTCGCAAATATATGCACATATGCGTCCACAGCCATACAATCGTACAAGCATCAGTTTCTCCATCCATCCAACCATCCATGCTTCGACGGTTGGCTGATTGGTTGCGTATCTTCTCGATCTGACTGCGGTTGCTGTTGTAAACTCAGCCTACATGCGAATAGCATTTGTGCATATGCTCGTATTGTTGTTGTTACGTGCACTGTGGTTCGTATATTTTTGCTGGCTCCTCACTTCTTCACTTCTTTATTTGTTGCACTGATTTTCCATTTAATTTTTGCCGTTCGCATCTTTTTTCAGCCTGATTGCCTGATTTCGATGTGTATCGAGTAAATATGTTTGTTCGTTCCCCTTAATATTGTGGCAAATTGTTTGTCATCTGCTGCGCTATACTTTGTCGTTTTGTCAGATTTACTCTCCTTTTCATATTGGGCTCCTATCTTTAGCGTTGTCTTGCCGCCCATGAAAATGTCATATTCACATTGTTATTAACATCTTGCTGTATTTTGTGTACGTATTATCATAAACTGGTTAAAATTATTGAACTGCAACATGTTTAGCTTGTTTGTAATGCTTAAATGGTGCTGAGAATCTTTTGAAATAAACACGTCTTGTCTTCTCAACCTTGAAACTTAGCTTAATGGAAGAAAGAAGGCTTGAGTAAAGGTGTTTAAGTATAGGTAATATGAGCATGTTTGAACATTTCGATCAGTGACCTTCACATATTCCTAGAGCATTGACAACGTTTTTAAGGACAAAGGCGGCGACCAATGTAACGAAGTGAGTAAGAGCATGACTAAAAGCCTGATATAGAAATATTTCAAACCCCTCAAATTGATTTTATAAAATCAAAACTCTGATCAAATTATGCTGACGACCGAAAAGGAGCACAACAAAATATTGGCAACATTACGATAGATCCTTAATGTCTGTCTTCTATGAAAAAGTTCTAAAAATTGCATTTAAAGATTCTCGTTTTTACTTGAGTAAATACTTTTTCTGCAAATATTTTACTTTTACTTTATACTCGATTTGAACGATAATTTTATTGAAACACCGTTCCAAAAAAACGTCGGAAATCTGTCAAAACCTTTGACATATATTGCTGCAATCAAAGACCATAACTAGTCAAGAATTCTTAACATTGACAACCACATACTTCCTGATTGTAACGATAATTTTGTGAAAATATCCAAAATTGTCGGAAACTTCTCAAAACCTTTGCCATATATAGTATGCAGTCAAAGAAAAGTACTAGTTCAAAAACTCTTAACATTAACAACTCTGTTCTCTCTCTGAACGCTACAAAACACAGACAAAATTATAAATGGTCTAAAAGTTCTTCTAATATAAAGGTACAAGTAGAAAACCGTAGTCACAGCAATCATTTAAAGTGGAGCTAGAATTATGATTCATTCGACAACTTACAAATTCTAAATCGTACAAATTCTAAATCCTACAAAATTTAAATCGTTCAAAGCGCTAAATTTATAAAGATTCTTGTTCCTGGCAGAAATTCATTCGAAAGTATACAAATTTCTTCCAAAAAGGTTGTTATAGATCTTTCTTATTATTTTTCCTGCAAAACCTATGCAACTAAACGAAGCATATAACCTCATAACGAAAGTCTCAAGATCTGTCAAACCTCTTCGAAGTATAGTTCAGATTGACTTCGGCATCAATTAAAATTATTAATGAAAATAAATAATGGAAGTCTAAAGATCTGTCAAAACCTCTACGAAGTACAGTACAGATTTACTATTGGAATCAACTAAAAATCGATCTAAATAACTTCAGAATCTAATGAAGTCTGAGTTATTTACTACTTTGATTCATATCAGGAACTAAGTCTCAAAGTTGACTTGCTTTATATAATATACTCTCAATTTTAAAGTGAGAAATTTTGTAGAAACTCCAGAGTAATGTGAAAAACCTGAAGTATAGCCTGTATTGGTTATCGGAATCAACCAGAATTTTTAACCGATTTAAATCGCTTTAGAATCTAATGAAGTCTGAGTTACTTACTACACTGAGTCATATCAGGAATTGAGGCTTTAAACTTGTCTAGTTTATATAATATGGTCTCAATTTTAAAATAAGAAAATTTATAGATAGTCGAGCAATTTTTATCAAATATTAAAAAAATTAATAAAATATTTGTATTAAATAATAAAAAGTTAATTATTTGAAATATTAAAAATTTCTTTCACACTTACCTTTTAAAAATCCTTTATGAAGCTACTTGTCTCCGATAATTTATATTTTAATGATTAATAATAATTGCAGCACTTCGAAAACATTTTATATGAACACAATTTTATAAACTCACATATAGCATATATAAAAATATTTTCGTTATAACAAATAGTTTTATTAAACACTTATTTATTCGTTTAGTTGGCGGCTTTAAGGAATTATGTAATTTTAGTTTTAATAGTTTTTTTTTAGTTCCGCGCTTTTGATTCGCAAGATTTTAATTTTTCAAACCAAAATTTTTTTATTCGTTGTGAAAAAGTTTTTTTATTAATAATTATTAATTATTATGCGATTTTAATTATAGCTTCTAACATTTTTTGCATCACTTTTTTTCATTTGCACGACCCGCGTTATGCTTTAATATCCGGAATCAAGAAAAACACGCGATGGCCACTCTTTCCCAACGCCAACAACAAATAATAAAATAAATAATTGTCCGCATGCCAAAAACGCGAGTTCGTATTCGGTTAGAAGTTCATAAGTAGAAGTAGTTAATAAAGTGTAGAAACGCTAATGAACTTAGCAAATGTTCGGCGCGCCGATTGACCGGTTTCTTTTATGCTTTTTAAATATTTCGAATGAATGAAAAATTACCGCACATAGCTCAGAGCAAAAACAAAAATATTATAATTTTAGTTTACAATTTATTTACTCCGCTCGTTTTATGAGTACTCGTTTCCACTGCAATTCTTTAACGTTTCAACAAGCTTCACACAAACAAATTGACAAACAACCGTTTGACAGTAGAAAACAGCAGTCAAAATATGTTTATTATTATTAGTTTTTAAGAGTTTCGCACATTTCGCACACAATTTTTAAATATTCAATAGTTTTAGTTTGTTCGCATATAATTTGTTATTTAAATTTATTTTTCTTCGCGCACCAAATTAACTTCCTATGTTAGTAAAGGCTCGTAATACATATGTAAACAAAAGTATTTGTATACCGACAAGAAAGCACGCGCTTCAACCGATCGCCAACGAGACTACGTCACACAAACGAAAGAGTCAAAACGAGACTGAATTCAGCGCTTTGCAAAACTTTACAACTCACGCTGGTGTCGTGATCATCGGCAGTCGTTGGAGTGTTTTGTTGGCATGTATAGTGTGTTGGCGAATGTGGAGCCAGTGTGGAGCTGCGAGCGCCATAGCTGTGATCTGTTGAGATGTAATGAGAATGCAATAGGGATGCTAGTAAATAAAATGAAAAATAAAGAACAACGAAAAATTCATGTTATAAACTTAATATAATATAACCGAAATATTTCATAAAATGTAATTTTAAATGTAAGGAATTGATTTTCAAAGGGCTAAAATATATACATATGTACTTATGATTTTGGATTTTAGGAAGAGTTAATCTTAAAATTTATACGTTTAAAAAAATGATATATAAAGATATGTTGAATAAAAAAAAATCCGAGGAGTTCGTCTATATTAATAAAGTCCGAAAATATGTATATTTGGAAAAAAAAGTTTAAAAAAAATTTATGAAAAAACGAAATTGAATATAGGAAACGAGGAAACCCATGGAATCCCTTAAATCATGGCTTTCAAAGGCATGTTGGTTCAGTTGTGTCCACCTTTGTGACTACTAGTAGTTCGATTTGGCTTATTAACCACTTCAAAACTTCTCTCTTTTGAACCCTCACTCATTAAAAAATGTTCTATTTTAAGAATTTAAGTCAAGTTATATTAATTTTTGGTATTTTCTTTTATGTTACAAATGCACAACATCCCTAACCAAGAAATCTCAAACACAAAATCTTCTCTCATTCAATAAGCGATCAATGAGTAAACAGCAGCCGCTGAGTGGAGTTCAAAACAAAATCATAATTGTGTTGGTTTGGGGTATGTAAACACCTGAACCGGTTGTTGTCATACGTTGGACCCATATTGGTGTAAAAAGTTTGCAAAATGTTACACACACACATATGCTATACTCTCACACTCCCTCTCCTTTTCTCTCTCTCAGCGCATTATAAGCTTGGTGCGATCACTCCATGGAGGTCTTCGCTCACGGGTGGACAAACAACTCCCACCCGCGCTAACACTATTTGTGCATTTTTGTTTTTATTTTACTGTCCACTATCTATCTAACTGCAAAGTGGTTCTGCCAAACTCATAAAAGCTGTTTGAATATACTTACATACATATGTATGTGTGTAGATATGTAAGCAAGTAGGCTTGTGGTAGTGCAACCACATAGGTATACCACTCGTACTCACTAAGTAAATGAAGTTTAATTCAAGTGTGGCCGCATTTGTGTGCGTTGAGTTTGTTAGGCGAAACGGCGTTGAGGTCGTTCGTAGACACTAAAGCGAGAACACGAAATCAAAATAAAATATGAAATAAACTTTGAAATCAAAACAACAACGCTAAATGCTTCAAATTGTAGGGTTTTCTAGTTGTTTGTTTTGGCTCTTGATATTGTTTTGTGGCGTTTTGTTTTGCTTTTAATTCTTTCACAATACGTTTGATGCTTTTTCGGTAGGCTGTGTGTCTCCAGCAATGCAGCCGAGCCCCACGCATTTGACGAGTATTTTTCTAACGTTTTTCTAACACGCCATCATAGAGAGGGATCGTGGAAAAAGCAATAACAAAAGATCATACATACATATCTACAAACAAACACACGAGTGTATCAAGCGTTTATCTGTTGCAGCATGGAGTGAACTGTTGAACCCCGTTGGTTCTTAATGCTTTTTATTTGTTTTTTATTTTCTATTTATTTACTTTGCTGCATTGTGCATGCAGTTATCGAACGTGGGCAACAATATAATTAATTCGCTGCCTTTAAATGCTGCTGCCAATAACGAGGCTCGCCCAGCGCAGCTGCTAGCGAGCAGCCTTTCTTCAAACTAGTTTGGCTTGGAGTCATTTTTCTATCTTTCTTTTAAATTATTCTTATTTATTCTTATTTTTTTATTACTTGTTTGTCAATAGACAATTGTGGGCTTGTGCCCTTATCAAAAATGTATTATATTCATTGTGGTAAGTATGTATGTATATACTATACAAAGTAATAATTTTTGGGCGACGCTTTCTCGTGGGATCTCACATGCTATGCTTAACACCTGGGAAGTTCTTAAAAGTCAACAAAAAAAGGTTCTGAAGACATATATTTTAATATGATTATTTTCTATTGCCTCAAAATGTTGTATTTATCTAATCGGTGGTATACTAAAGATTATGAATTATAGCCCACTAAAAATGCTCTAACTTATTTGCGTATATACTTTGACATAAAAGAAAGTTCATAGTTTAAGTAGTTTTTTTTTTAAAGAGTTACTTGTCAAAATCATCAAAAAGTCACCCTAAATTGTTCATTCTACAATATTATATATTTATATACATACAAACATACACATGTATGTACTTGAATAGCCTTGAGCATCTAAAACTCTATGTCACATTTGCCTAAGGGGTCTCAAACCACAACAAAGTCACATATTCCCACCCATCTCTCATTTCGCTCTGCCTTTCTTTTATCATTGTAATAATAAAATTTAATACTTTGCTTACATAAATTTAGTTTCTATACTTTGTGTGCAAGCTCATTATAGATTCCAAGCTGATAATATGCTAAATAGCGAACTTTAATGAAACCGTTAATCGTTTACACTGTCGATTTAATTTTAAAACTATTTTAAGTAATTGGATATCTCAAAGTAATTAAATTTATATTTTAATTATATTTTATTATCAAACTACTTTATCTATTCTATTGACCCACATTGGGATAACAATTGTAAACGGATGACTATTATTGCAGACACTACTCTTCTTTTATATACCGTTTTGTAGCTTTTACTAAGAATAAAAGCGGCTTCGAGTTCTTGAAAACCCATCGGCAGTAGAGGTCATCTTGAAAAAGTCATTTTCATAGAATAGACCATGTGCAGCACGCAGTGAAGAAAATATAGCAAGCGTAGCTGAGAGTGTACACGAAGACCGTGGATAGTCGATTCGGCGCCCTTTGCAAGAACTCGACTAACGTATGGAACTTGGCGCATTTTACGTCGAGATCTCGAAATTGAAAGCGTACAAAATACAGTTTGTGCAAGGCATGGAGTCGCACGAACTTCCTAAGCGACATCGCTTCGTACTATGGACTCTAGAATAATTCCAAGAAAATTCGACGTTTTCGAGCCAAATTTTGTTCGACCCATTTCTGGCTCAATGGGTATGTAAACAAGCAAAATTGCCGAATTTGGGACGAAGAGTAACCTAAAGACATTCAAGAGTTACCATTTCATGCAGAAAAATAACAGTTTGATGTGGTTTGTGGGCCGGTGGAATCGTGATATCGCCGACATTTGGTGCCAACAATACGGCGTCACTTCGCAGAAATCGCATCAATCAATGGATTTATTGAGAGAACCCTTCGGTGAGCAGATAATTTCATTTTAGGTCAGTCGATTGGCCACCAAGATCGTGTGATATCACACGTTAACAGTAGAAATGCTCGAACGAGTCATCTAAAATTGGACTCAACGGCAAGACCATCTGAGACGTAGCCGCGGCCAACATTTGAAAGAGTTAATCTTCAAAAAAGAAATGCCAAAGAATGTTCTTTCGAATGATAATAAGTATTTAATGGGGACTGAAGTTTCGGTGTTTTTCTTTAAAAAAGTAGGTAACCTCGAAATGGTTCACACTTTGTATAGGAATTGAATCGATTCAGCCCATTTTTAACACACAGAATTATTATTATCAGGAAAGGATTCCCTCTATCATCTCGGGGTACAATTTCATGCCTCTGCCGTATTTAGTTATTGATTTATCACTGGTCTTAACAGTACCGTTATGCGCGAAATGGACGGGGTTATCATCCGATTTCCACCATTTTCAAGAGTAAGTGAGGCATTTTTTGAATTGTCTAGTTCGGGCTAACACCTTAAAAATGTATGCTCCCATTAAACAAATTTCACCAGAACTGATTTGTTAATGCTCTTAGAGACCACCAATATTGCGCATAACTCAAAAAGAGATGAACGGGCATTGAAACAGTCAAAATTTATTTAAATACCTATAACTTATTAACAACAAACAAAAACAGAAAGAGTGCTATACGCTACCGGCTCAGCTTGTTTATACTTTCTCAGGCACTTTCGGCCTTTAAAATCCATATAAATATGTAATTAAAGCTGAAGTTCATTTTTTTTAGATATATATATATATATATGCGGGTATATAGAGCGAGGGCAGACATTATGCTATGCTTAAAGTTAATAGAACAATCTCATTTCCCTACATATAAGTTTAGCTCTAAATAAACATGTTTGCTCAGATGTAAGTATGCTTTTAAGAAGTAGAGCGTGTGGGTATATAATATATGGTATCAAACCACCCACATATCAGCATTTTGAAGCGATAAATAAAATGCATTTAAGGCGATTAACGTGAACAATTCATTAATTCATATATGTACATATGTATAAGTGGCTTGAGGTCAACTAAAGTGATAGGCAAATCATTAGAGATAATTTAAAGCGTGAATTGCTTTGAAGTGATTAGAGTAAAATGTATGGAGACCAAATAGTAGGCTATGTGGGCTTATTTGTGTGTGTATGTAAGTTAATTTATGTAACTGGATGACAATTAACAAAGACACCCACTTTGTTAGGTTTATTAATATTTTATTTTTTGAGTTTTTTACATTTTATCTAACATACAAACACTGCAAAGGTTGACGTTGCGGCTGTAGCTGCGACTGCAAGTGGGTGTTCCCTTGAAAGCAGAAAAATAGCTATATTTATATGCATATAAATGTATGATTATTCGATTATATTCATTTACACCGTGTGGCACATCTCCATTACGCAGAAAGTGCAACGATAGCAATATATGTGCACACATACATATCTGTTTGTATGAATGTGCATAAAGCGCAATGCATTAAAAAAGCCACACCCTAAGCCTATAGGAGCACAAAAAGGCATAGCAAGAAATATGGGTAGTTGAAAGGATCATTGGAGACCTCACTCAAGGTTTCTAAAAGGATAAAAAAATCTGTCTTTCACTTATATATGTACGTGTATGTATTTATATCTGGCGTTTTATTAAAGCTTGCCACGAACCACAACATGACAACCCATAATCAGCATATACGAAATAAGAAGGCAGCAACAGCAGCAGCACAGCAACAAAAAATTGCACACAGCAGAATTGAAAAAGACAGCGAGAGGAGTGAAAAACTGAAACGACAATTCATCCTGAGGGCCCAAAGTGTTGCGACGATTGAAACATGAGCCGGCACACAGCATCAATCGGGCTGCCATAGCCATTGAGCGACAAAAATAAAGCAAAACCAAGCGAAGCGCCCAACAATAAATACAAACGCATTGCTAAGAAAAACACAAACTACAGACAGACCTCAATTGCAGAGTAACAGCAGCGCAAAGAATCAGCTTGGCAAAAATTGCAAGAAAATCAAGCAATGATTATGTTTATACAAGCACAAACGGCGACGACTCAGCAACATTGCGCATGCAACAAGTCTGCCTATACACATACACACATACATATATATACAATATAAATATATATATGTAAGTGAATTGAATTTCATGAATAAATGCTACAACAATAACAGCAAAAAACTTGAACTACGCTGCAACACTACAACAACGCAAGTAACATCAGCAACAACGGCTTAAAAAATAAGAATGTTTGCGCTGTCGCCAACAAGTTTTCAGCATACAACAACAACACTAAGTAATCAAAACACACAAAAATATATGCTGCAACATGGAGCCCGTAAACCTGTAATGGAAGCAACAACTTTTTATATTGCTGCAACAAATTGTCATTAACCAACCTGATGGCAGTTGCACAAAGTCAAGGGCAAAACCGAATTATGGAAGGAAATGAGACGGCGCGAGATCTATTTTCAACATTACGAGTACAACAGCTGTGAAGTCTCGAGGAGTAAAAATTTGTAAGGCGACATGCAACATGCAACAAATAGACGAAGGAACTTAGGGCGATATATAAAATTATCGCTTAGAAAACCAAGCACTTTCACTAGTGTAAACTTTTTTAGTTCGATCCGAATTTAGAGCTTCAAGATTTATAATGAAGACACTGCTCGATTTCTTGCTGATCACTTATTTGATTATCTTTCAAAAAGTATTGATATTCATTCGATTTTTTCAAGAAAGCTCTTAAGAATCTAGAATATTTGTTATAAGAGCCTGAAAACAAGCCCTGACTACAGTCAAACTTTGTTTTAAATACGATCAATTCGTACATATCGCCGGTAAAACACATTTTCAAAACTTTATCTGTGCAGTTTTCTCAGAAAAGCTCTTCGGAACCCAAAAAACATGTTACGAAAGCCTGATAAAAGCTCTAAACACAAATTTCGGAATATATACCCAGTTCCACAGTCTTTCCTATTACCCTTTTTCTAACTAATATAATGCAAATAGACTTTCGTTGCAGCAAAGCACTCAAAGCACTCACTCAGCAAGCAACATGCCGATAAAAACATGGGCAAAAGTATCAGCAACATGTTGGGGTATTAAAAACAAGCTAGAAAGCCGAAAGGCAGCGAGAATAAAAAACGAAGAAGTGCATTAAAAGCATAAATCTGTATTTAAGTGTAGGTATGTATTTATGTACCGGTCATACATACATACAAGTATGAAGGGGAAAATAAAAGAAGCTTATGTAGTTCAATTTATTGGATGCTGGACTGCCCGTTGGTGGTAACATGATGCAGGTAGATCGTCTTAACATATACATACATATGTGTGCATGTGTGCCACAATCTTCACAGTAAATATACGTCCAGCGCTCGTAAAGAATACTTGCCAAAGCAGTGATGATGGTCGGGCTACAGAAAAAAACCCAACAACAAAACACTACAAGGAAAGCAAAGAAATACAAGAAAAAATCAAATACGAAACAACGAACTCGGCAGCGGTGCATGCCACGAAGAATACTAATAAGAACCAAGACAATAACAACAATAACAATGAAAACAAGTATTAGCAGTTGCAGGTCGAGAAAACGAATAAAATGCGCTTAATTCAATATCGCGCGATCTTAACACGAGCCATAGCAGCTGAGGCAGCAGTCGTTGTGGTTCAAGCAACAAGAAGACGACAAACAGCTGGTACACGTATTGACAATGCACAACACGGCAGCAAAACTGTGGACGTACTACTGTGGGGGTACGAACATGATAAATAGGAAGAGGAGCCACAGTAGCTGTAGCAGCAGCCAAAGGGTAGCAATAAGTTGTAAGCTTAAGGACCGGTTCTACGTTGGGATTGATTGGATCTGTTTGCAAAATCTTATGCTTTACAGAATAAGTCTTAATTGGGTTTATAAGTAGCATTTGTGTTTAAAAATCGAGTTGATGCAGTTGGACTACGAAGCGTGCAGCGAATTTTGCTCTCTAAATTAGTTTAAACTCAATAAAAGTCGAAAGATATTTCGAGAGAAAATTTACAAATATTTTTTAACTCATTTATCGAATATTCTGATTTTTATTGGTTTGGTCATGCTAGTTTACAAATTTCATGACTATATCAATCTTTTTCGGGAACATTTGACGATCATTCATTGATGATGACTTTAAAGAAAGTCAAATGATGAAGTCAAGAGATTTTTGTCGAGATTTTTTCGGGAACCTGTCAGAATATTTGACGATCATTCATTGATGACGTCTCTAAAGAAAGTCACATGATGAAGTCAAGTTTTTTTTGAAGATCCAATAATATGTATAGGATGCAAGAAAAAGTTTAACCTTTATTTAAACAACTAACATTTTTTGTTGCGGTCCAAAACCAGTACACGATGCACTTTGAGAAAAACCAATTGAAACCCCTATAGAGCCAATTGTAGTCTTCAATCGCTGCAAGCTTCATCTTCCCCTACAGAACTGAAATGTGTCCATTTGGTTCTCCAAATGCACGTATTGCACAACTCACAGCCGTCTTCAGAGTGCAATTTGCGGTTGTTGATCGTTTAGTCGATCGTGGTACACATTTTGTATGCAACCAATAACAACGAGAGCAATGACAACAGCACACAAAACAAAAAATAATAATCAAAAGCAAAAAGTGCTAGAATTGCACGCAAAGCGTAAAATTGCACGTACCTACTTGAAGCAAGTTGCAAGCAAGCACTTGGTACACGGATTGTATATGCAACCTTATGCCGACTTGCAGCAGTGCAGCATGAAAAATAATACTTTTGTTGATTTTGTAAAGCCGTACAGCAAACCAAATAAATAGGGGTATATTGAGAAGCATCCTTAAGTACAAAATAACATGCAAAACTATATTAAGTCAGAGGCGTGGAGCGACAAGCGGTTTTTCAGGAGTGAGCCAATGCAACCCAAAGCAATAATATGAGTGAAAAAATAGCTGTATTCGATTCACCAAGCTTAACTCTCCAGCCAATTGAACAAACTAACAGATATGGAAACAAACAAGTAAAACTTGTGATGCAACCCTGCCCTAAAACAGACAGCTAATATATTATAGTTCTGACAGAGACCAATTCGCGTTTAAAAAAAAAAACAACTACTACTCTTGAGCAATTGCACCAGTAAAAATAATATTCGGCTCAGTAGAGAAGAACTCACGAATGTTTGTAACATAAATATTATAGTTTCGATCCCTTATATAGCGTTGCCTCTGTTTCTAAAATTATCCGCATATTAACTCTTTCAACTCTCATTTTAAAGGGTAATGAGTGAATCAAGAATACCTTTACGTGCCATAATTATTACAATGTCATCACGTATATTCGAGACCATACTTAATCAAGTACCCAGCAAGAATCATAATATTCTCGCGATGAGCTAGAAACACATGAGTCGTCAGCCGTCGAGTGATTTGTTTCTCTGACGAAGCTTTTACTTTGTCATTTTTTCGTATTGGCTCTCGCACAGGTTATTTTTCAATTAATTATTCCTATTCAGAAGGAAACAAGTATTGAATAAGTGAATCTCAAGTAACCCTTTAAAGAAATATTATATTTGTAAACGGAAATGAGCACATGAATGGACTTGCTTTAAGCTAAAAATGAGTCATTATATAACAATCAACACAGAAGCGGAGAAAACCATCTTACAGAGTATGTTAAGTTTGCCATGATGTTTGTAACACCCACAAGAAAACGTCGAAGATCCTATAAAAAATATACTAAATCTAAATGATCAGCGTGACGAACTGAGTCCATTTAGCCAAGTCCGTCTGTCTGCATAAAAGCGAAATAGTACTTCAGTTTCTGAGATATCGATTTCAAATTTCTCCCCAGAAAGCAGCTCTTTTGTCGGAACTGCCAATATTGCACCACTATAGCATGTAGCTGCCATACAATAAACAAAGGGATTCGAATACCTACCAAACACTTATGCTATGAAAACTTTTTCATTTGATTATCTAAGGCAATAATGCAATTTTCGATGAAATCGGATCATTATATCATATAACTGTCGCACAAACTGAACGATCGAAATCAGGTTCTTGTAAGGAACCTTTAGTAATTCTGAAGGATGTTACAGCTTCGGTGAAATAGAAGTTAACATTTCTTCTGGTTTTTGTTTTCTTTTTGCATAAAAGTGCGAGTTTCCCTACAGGGATATCAGCTTGAGTACTGATCAGTTTCGTTTAAGCATTTCGTTTATTCCTTCATTAAATTCATACTTTTTGTTTAAGTAAAGAATTCAATGCAGTCTATTTCATAAATGATTTTCATCTCGTTTTGCGCTGCGTTTCAACTGAACTTTGCAAACATTGCGGTGTCATGTTGCAAATCCACACAATATTCTGCACTCTCTTCAGCTACTCATGCCTAGCAGGTATTTTTTACTTGCTACACACTTTATCTAAGTTGTACCAGCATCGACACTATTTTCCTTGGAAATCGCACGAAGTATTGCTAGTTGTCTGGACATTTCACCTTTGTAGATTTCATACTCGTGGCAAATGTGTTTGCAAAGCGCGACACGGTTGCATAAGAAGCGCACATTTTAATAGACAATTAGTCGACTGAAAAAGACGTAAGCCTGGTAAAAGGGCGCACCCAGCTGGCTACTGTGCGAGACCGTTTATCAAATTAATGTTTGAATTTTTTTCTTCACAACACATATTTGTCATTAGTTATTCGTCCATGTGGCCCTTTTTACAAGTAAACGAGCAAATGTGTCGCATGGGTGTGCCGCCCAGACTGTGTGACCAGTAGTCACGAGTTGTCGTAAGTCAATTGTCATCTAAGGGTTTTTACTAAATTATTCTATTACAAGCGGCGGCGTGGAGAACACTTAATTCTATGGGATTGAATGATCAATAGAATATATAGAATAAATGAAATAGAAATTATCATAGCGAGAATGCTTGACGAAGAACTCATTTCAATACGAGCGATTCGCATGAAGTACTGTTTGAGACTGTGACAACTTCGTGAAAGCCACGAACAATTTTGCTACTATAATTGAGGTATCTACCAAGCCAAGAATTCGACATTATTTTTATCGATTGTTAGCCCTTCTGGTGTGTAGTTTCCATTCGAAGTTTTGAGTGCTGAAAAATGCACTTGTTTCAGTCGATATGTAAGAGTTTGCATTATCGAGGTGAAGAGTGATCCGGCTTCGCCAGTTTTTACAAACAACAGGCAACCATTTGCTTGGAAATGTTTCGTGCTCGAACAACTTCTGTTTAGTTCCCATACAGTCGATTGCTGTTTACTTTCGTGCTTATACGCGTAAATTCAGGATTCTTCACCTGTCACGATGGCGTCGTATTTTTAGTATTTCTCGCAGCCAATCGACATGAGCCTTTTTTTCAGTGACTGTCGAATTGTGTGAGATCCAACGGGAATAAATTTTTTTTTTAATTTATGCTGATCCCACTAATGTCTATAGTGGAAAACTTGATATATCCTGTTTAGGGTATCAAAATATTGTCATCTAATATATCCAATTTATACCAGATATGAATATCCATAAGGCAAAGTGCTTAAAGTCAGTCTCCACCAGTTAGAGTTCTCCAACCTCCCTCGCAACTCATTCAGCGAACAAAAATAAAAATGCCAGTCCCGTGATAAGTGCATGCAATCTGTTAGTAGGCCATTTGGTTTTGCGAATTCCCTTGAGCTCATATGCGACAACTCGGTTATTGCACACCGGTGTACTGACACTAAATGCATACAAATATTTAGTTTATGCACACAAGCAGCACAACTGTACAACAGTACAACTGTGTTGCATGCAACTTTTTATTGAATTGCAGTTGTTGTTGTAGTTGCTATTGCTATTGTTATTGCTCCCGCTGTTCTGAGCATTGTAAAAACGCTTGCATTTTTTGCTTGGATCCTTTTGATAGCAATGTTTTCATTACAACATTTGTTGTTGTTTTTGTATTCATTACAATTCATTAGCGTTGTGCGTTATTTGTTTTTATGTTGCTGGCGTATATGATTTCTTTATTCCCGCGGCACAGTGCGGGCACAATTGAAGGCGTGTTGTTTGCTGCCGCGTGAATGTCCGTCATGCAATACAACTACACATAAATATACATATATGTATGTATGTGTATGTGTGCGTGTAATGTGTAGTTTAGTAGTTACGCGTTATTTGTAAAGACAATGCCAAGACGTTGAAGCCGTGGCGATGACGTTGATGAAACCACCGGTCAATTGCCTACAAGCGACGTGCGGCAATGAGCCGTAATGCAGGCGCATACACACATACATACGCACACATCTCTACAACAGCAGTCGAACAGACAGTTGGACAGCTGACTACAAGTACGAACTTCAAAAAGCGTACAAAAAACGAATCAACAAACACACATCCAATCCACCAAAGCTGCGATATGTCTGCGCTGCGGTGATGTACTTGCCCACCATATAAATATAGCATAATCGCAACCTTAAGGAACTGACCGAAGCTACATACATATGTACATACAAACGCGCCTTACGCTGCTTGTTTATTTGTCTGTCTGTTGGCATATATCAGCTAAGCTGCGGTCTTTTCTGATGTCTGTTCTCCATGTGATTGCTGTATTCGTATTTGAAGGCATGCGTCTGCTTTTTGTTTATGTCATCCAATAAGCCAATATATTATAAGTATTATCTGTGTTTGAAGCCCGCCTTTGCGTCGTCTATACACTTAAGACATTAAACGCATAAAATACGAGTAGGCAAACTAGAAGGGACTAGGAGGCAAGTAAAGCTATGACGAGTAGTTATTGGGATAGGTCGCAATAGAACAGTGGAGAAAATAAGAAGGAAAGCGATCTAATCTCTAAACTACTGTACTTAGTTACACGACCTAGATTCTAGAGTCTAGAAAACAGACTTTTTATGCCGAGTTTCAATATCATGTTTTGATGGTTCTTAGTAGGGGCATTCACAAAGAGGGTTTTAGGGGTTCAAACATCCCCTGAAATTAGAATGAATAAATGTTATGTTTTAAGTGTCCAAATAAAGTTCTATCGTTTTCAGATTATGCTCGAGGTTACAAGAACAGAAAGATCCGGAAAAATACATTGAAACCTATATATTTATGAGAAAAAATTCCACCCATCTGTGCTACGATATTTGCAGATCGCTAACGGTATCAGTTGTTCTCAGTGAAAGATCGTTTTTGACTCTTCGAAGTTTAAGAACTTACTTGCGGAATGCGACTAACGAAGGAAGAAATTTTGAACATTATGCTTCACAGCCCAGAGGACTGAATATGGTTTTATAAAAACTTTTTGATTTGTGAAACATTTTGTTCTGTTGAAAAGTAAATATATTTGAATGAAAATATTTCAACAAAAAAAGCCCTGGAATTAGTTTCTGCGAACGCAGCTGATTCTAAATTAAGTATTATACCCAAGCGTTTTCATCAAATAGAGATCAAACCGAGATCTTCGAAGAAATTAAAGATTTTACATCGGGATCAATACAAGGTTCGAGACGGTGATAAATCCTAGAGATTTTATTTGTAAATAGAAAATATTTTTCATTCCCACTGTTCCGTGTCTAATGTTACCAAGTGTGGCGAAGGTTCTAAGTTCCAATTGAGTAGGTAGGTATATGCCGACGTTACGCTACAGACAACGTTCTTTTAGGTTTCTCTATTTGTGTGAATATGCAAAAAACTTTTCACTTGAAGCGTGTAGCAAAAACCAGCAATAAATTGCCATAATTTACGAATTCGACGCGGAAGAGCAGCACACGTACCGACACACAGCAGAGTTGCATAAAATGAATTACTGCATTTAGTGCAGTCTAATAGGTATATAGCATTAGCGAGGACCTCCATAAGTCATGCGCAGAATTAGCACAGATTAGACACACACTCTAAGAAAGCAGCGAATGTGTGTACCAATTGTGGCGTCCAATAACTTAATGACATCGTCAGCGCATCTTTCTAAGAGTACAGCTATGGCTTGCACAGTGTGTACATATTTCCCTGGTAGTAAAACAGAATTAAAGCACAATCTACTAAAGTAACATACCTACTATAATAATTTAATTTGTAGTTCAGTTAAACGGCGATTAGTTTAAGCTTGAGTTTATACGTTCCAGAGCTGGTAACGCATGATCTTACATTCGTACACTTTTCCTCAATAATTTATCACGGGAATGGGAACACTAAGGAACTGGGGAACGGTCAGCAAAATAAAGCGTTCCTAGTCGTTGCCACTCAACCAGCAATCAAATAAGAATGCACAACTTGAAGACAAAACAATGGAAACAAATCACACCAACAGCAAGGCAAACACAACCCCTCAGCGCAACGCACTAGAGGCTGTACGTTAGACCGAAGTCTCGTGAAAATCTAACAAATCAACAATTGCCGTATGATTGCGACTAATGAGTCCGACAATTGCAGAAATCAGCCAGTCAAACAGTTAGACTGCCAGTAAGACTGCGAACTTGTAGAAAAACCGCGACGCAAAATGCCCGCACAAAAGTCAAACACCAGCCAGCAACATTATGTGAGTAGTCGGCGGAGGTTGTTGTCGACATGACTTCGACTTTAATGCGCGCTGACTGCCTCCTAGGTGACTTCCATCTCAAGCAATTGAATCTTTTTTTATAAGTATAGGTACACACATATGTACATACATATATACGTTCACACTTTTTTCACCGACTGTTGCATAGCTGAAGTTGAAATCCAAGTTAAGCGCCTGAACCGGTGCGCAAAGCCTTACTTAGACCCGCGTTGGCCAGAGTTGACTTAAGCTGAACTGAGTTGAGTTGAATTGAGTTGATGATGGAGCCGTTGTCGACGCCATTGAAGAGGACGATGTTGACGGCAACGACGACGGCGACTATCAAGCTTATGCCTGGCATGTATGCATACTATACATATACTTGATGATGACAATGACGAGCGCTTTACGCTGGTGACCGCATATTTTGCGCTGCACACGCATTTTTCTGCTCCAACCAACCTCCGTAGATTTGCAGTAATCTGCGGAACTCCACTGGATTGGCATTTGTGTAGGTATGTAAAAGTGGGTTTACTAACATACGCGGCTAGAATTGACGCCAAGGTATCCTATTATTGCTGAAATATACAGATTCCACAATATTTGCGTGTCACATTTGTGGCTATATAAGTAACAGTAGCGAATAAGTGCTTAGCATAAATTTTTAGCTGACTAAAGAGTACATTTTGGAGAGAAAAATGCAATTGGAGAGGCTCTAGAGGCAGAAATTGTTTTAAAACCCACTATTTGCTCCTTTGCTTTACCATTTCAAAACCCCACCTGCCAAAACAAAAAGTTTCCGAATAAAAAGCAAAGAAAATAATGTTAACTTCGGTTACACCGAAGCGATATGTAATTCGCTTTCATGTTACTTTCCTTAGAGCATAAAGTTTATAAAAATAAAAAAAAAAACAGTTTTAATGGTAGCTATATTCTATAGTGGTGCGAAATCGGCGAGTCCGACAATGGAGCGGCGATTCTTTCGAGGAAAAAAAGGATTAGTGTGCAAATTGCAGATCGATATCTCAAAAACTAAGAGACTACATACATATGTACATATATGTACACATTAGAGGGTCTCCGACTATTCCATTCTTGGAACTAAAAACTTCGGGGCAAAATTAGCATACTCTTTTCAGGATATAAGAAACTATATTTGACTGCTATGTTATATAAAAAGACAACAGCATCTTTTCTTTTACAAATTTCCAACCATTCTTGCGCTCCTGATAGCACAAACGAGCGTTGATTTTCTTCATTAAAGTGCAGTCTGAAACTCGCCAGTATGTGCGCTAAATGTTAGCCTCGGCATTTACGCGCTTTAACTCAGCAACCGATTTCAATAAGCAGTAATGGCAAAAAATCTACATACATATACATACATAAACATATGAACATAAAACCGTACATACCTACATTATGTACTTACCGCAGAATCTGCACACCAACTCTAGAAAGTGCCACATGTTTTATGCTGCTCAACATGCGTCCAACACATGCCATCAACGAACACGCTTATTAAGCATGCACGACCACTTTGCACGAGCATGGAGTGCGCTGCGCCGTACGGTTTGACGGCTCGACGCGTCCCAATCGTTCCGATTCATTACCACGCACATTTGCTTAATTTCACTATTTTTTATTATTTTTGCCAATTGTGGTTTATGAAATGCCCAGCGCGTTATTTTGATTTTCACTTTTATGTTCATATTTTTCACTTAGTTTTCGTTCTTTTTCGCGACGCGTCGCCAACTATTAATTTCTGCATGCACATTCAATTTATGCAAATGCATATCCCGTTTGAGTTCATCTGTCATTGCAAGTGCCTTACTGTTCTGATTTTTCTTCATCTTTACTTTGTTCTACTTCTTGATTTGTATTTGTCATTTTGGCCTTTTGATTTACTGCGCGAAACATTTCCTTCTTGTTCTTACATTACCGTGTCGGTACCTCACCCTTTATCACCTGCGCCGTCACATGGCTTCTATCGTCTTTAGCAATGTTTGTTTACATTGCCTTCAAGTTCAGCAAAAGTTCATTTGAGTTTCTGTCTCTGATTTGTCGTGCTGTTGCTTTATTGAGTTTGTTTACATTTCGAGTAGCGCGAGTACTTTCGCGATTGCGTTCGTTTCGCCTCGGCTTTGGCTTTGGCTTTGAATTCGTTGGGCTCGTTGCATATTGTAATGTTCGCTTTAGGTTACTTTGTGTTGTTGGTTATGTTTAAAGATTTGTATTGGCACTTTAATTTTGTTTACCTTTTTATACACTTTACATTCACAAATAAATAATTCTTAGGTAATACTCAGAAAACTCCACTAAATAATTAAATTATTACTATTTCACAAATTTTGCTCGCGATCACGTACCGACGCGCACTCACCGACGCACGACTATAAACAGAAAATGTTAACAAACATGAATGAAATTCTATTAACATTCGGTCATTCCGTTCCACTTATAATTTTCTGCAGTGCTGCTCACCTGCTTCGGATGACGAGACAACAACTGCTTTTGTATGCGCGAGTATGTAACATTCCTACACTTTTGTGCATGCTGTAATGAAATTACAGGGGATCACTCGGCGGGTTTGCAGTAACATAAAACGAACAAATTACATTGCTTTGTTGTTTGCCCAGAATTATAACAGCAATTCCAAATAGTTTGTTAACATCAATGCTAATAATATGCTTATACTCTTGCCTTCTGTTGCTTCTTACTTTATATAACCCCTTAACTCTCTAGGTTTGCAAGTTGCAAGGATATTATATAATATGTTGGGTTGCACGCGAACTTAGCCCTTTCTTACTTGTTGTTTTTTGTTTTACTTTTTTTCTTAAACATATGCTTTCTTTTAACGTATTCCATTAATCTTTCCATACTTTTAATGTTCTGTGGCTCCAGGCACCCGGTTCTTTGTAATTTATTTCGTGTGACCGATAACCATTGATTAAAGTTTTTACGAGTTTCGAAGGGTAATGTAAGACGTAGTTTGGAATGAGTTCTATACTAAAACATTTGTGGAAATTTTACTTAAAAAACTTACATACATACATATATTGGTGTATTCATTAATATAATAATTACCCAGATGAATCCATGTTAAAAGACATTTTTATAAGTAAGTTTTCTTACATTTTTTATTCTGCATATAATTTTAAATTAAACTTAAGAAATAGTCTTAAGTGTATTGTAATAACCTAAACTATCGCCGATTAATACTCGCACTCTTCGCCCAAGCGCTCGATTTCATTCAAAATAAAATCTAGTTCCGCTTCCTCTAGCACTGGGAAACAAGTAAATACCATACGGAAAAAGTTACCCAAGCCACGATACTGTAGTGGCGTATAACCGATCATCACAGTGCCGCTATAAGCCATGCGCTCCTTAATCTTTGGTGCAACCTAAAAACAAATAAAATTTAAAAAACAAGAAAAAAGTTAGCTTCATCTGCACCAACGCTATAATACCTTTGACAGACATATTTCTTATATTATATAATGAAAGGGTATGTGTGATGAACTTTATCTCCCAGTTAGTACTGAAGCTATAATGATCCGAATTAAGCAATATGTTCGAAACTTAAGTTTTGAAAGTCACAAGAAGACTTCGCTGGAATATGGCTGCCAGTTAAACAGTCGCGAGGTGATTTCGCGGGAAGCTGACTGCCAGCTGGCGCTATAAAAGAAACGCAGGCACCGTGCCTGGCCAGTGCTATAAAGGAAACGCAGGCACCGTGATTGACTGTTGCGCTGCGATGATCTGATGTAGTTTAACAGTCGCGAGGTGATTTCGCGGGAAGCTAGCGCTATAAAAGAAACGCAGGCACCTACCTGGCCAGTGCTTAGGCTGCTGTGGCGCCGTGATGTGATGTAGTTTAACAGTCGCTAGGTGATTTCGCGGGAAGCTGGCTGCGAGTTGGCGCTATAAAGGAAACGCAGTCACAGTGCCTGGCCAGTGCTTAGGCTGCTGTGGCGCCGTGATGTGATGTAATTTAACAGTCGCGGGGTGATATCGCGGGAAGCTGGCTGCCAGTTGGAGCCATAAAAGAAACACAGGCACCGTGCCTGGCCAGTGCTTAGATGACTCTCGCGCCATGATCTGATGTAGTTTAACAGTCGCGAGGTGATTTCGCGGGAAGCTGGCTGCTAGCTGGCGCTATAAAGAAACGCAGGCACGCGAGGTGATTTCCTGGCCAGTGCGCTATAAAGAAACACAGGCACTTGCCTGGCGCCTTAGATGATCTGATGATAGTAGTTAACAGTCGCGAGGTGATTCGCGGGAGCTGGCTGCCAGCTGGCGCTATAAAAGAAACACAGGCACCGTGCCTGGCCAGTGCTTAGATGACTCTCGCGCCATGATCTGATGTAGTTTAACAGTCGCGAGGTGATTTCGCGGGAGGCTGGCTGCCAGCTGGCGCTATAAAAGAAACACAGGCACCGTGCCTGGCCAGTGCTTAGATGACTCTCGCGCCATGATCTGATGTAGTTTAACAGTCGCGAGGTGATTTCGCGGGAGGCTGGCTGCCAGCTGGCGCTATAAAAGAAACACAGGCACCGTGCCTGGCCAGTGCTTAGATGACTCTCGCGCCATGATCTGATGTAGTTTAACAGTCGCGAGGTGATTTCGCGGGAGGCTGGCTGCCAGCTGGCGCTATAAAAGAAACACAGGCACCGTGCCTGGCCAGTGCTTAGATGACTCTCGCGCCATGATCTGATGTAGTTTAACAGTCGCGAGGTGATTTCGCGGGAGGCTGGCTGCCAGCTGGCGCTATAAAAGAAACACAGGCACCGTGCCTGGCCAGTGCTTAGATGACTCTCGCGCCATGATCTGATGTAGTTTAACAGTCGCGAGGTGATTTCGCGGGAGGCTGGCTGCCAGCTGGCGCTATAAAAGAAACACAGGCACCGTGCCTGGCCAGTGCTTAGATGACTCTCGCGCCATGATCTGATGTAGTTTAACAGTCGCGAGGTGATTTCGCGGGAGGCTGGCTGCCAGCTGGCGCTATAAAAGAAACGCCAGCACTGTGCCTGGCCAGTGCTTAGATGATTCTCGCGCCATGATCTGATGTAGTTTAACAGTCGCGAGGTGATTTCGCGGGAGGCTGGCTGCCAGCTGGCGCTATAAAAGAAACGCAGGCACCGTGCCTGGCCAGTGCTTAGATGACTCTCGCGCCATGATCTGATGTAGTTTAACAGTCGCGAGGTGATTTCGCGGGAGGCTGGCTGCCAGCTGGCGCTATAAAAGAAACACAGGCACCGTGCCTGGCCAGTGCTTAGATGACTCTCGCGCCATGATGTGATGTAGTTTAACAGTCGCGAGTTGATTTCGCGGGAAGCTGGCTGCCAGCTGGCGCTATAAAAGAAACACAGGCACCGTGCCTGGCCAGTGCTTAGATGACTCTCGCGCCATGATGTGATGTAGTTTAACAGTCGCGAGGTGATTTCGCGGGAGGCTGGCTGCCAGCTGACGTTATAAAAGAAACGCAGGCATCGTGCCTTGCCAGCGCTTAGGTGACTCTAGCGCCGCGTTGCGTATATACATACGGACGGACATAAGCTCAGCTCATCATTCTGATCTTTAATAAATATATTTTATAGGGTCTCTGCCTTTTATTTCGGAGTGTTACGTACATACGTCATGGCAAACTTAATATTTTCCGTTCAGGAAATATAAAAATTAACTAGTACTTCGGAAAAGTTTCGATTACTCACCGTATACAAACGCTCTTGCCACTCTGGTGTTTCTTCAAGACCCCTTAGCGCCTTCGGTATGTACCAAAAGCAAACATTCATATATTGGTTATCTTCCAGAACCAAACGAAAGCGTTCACTACCACGTTGCTTGACTTTGTCAACGAAAACTTTCGAAATATCTATGGCATGATCCAGCAAACGTCCAAAACTGCCGTAACCACGCGCCTTCAGCATTAACCAAAACTTGAAAGCATCAATTTTACGTCCGCACTGTATGCTCTTATTGCCTGTATCATAGGATACATCGTAAAATTTGTCCTGCTGAAAGAGATAGTTCACCTGTATGCTATTGCAACGTGTGAGTAGATCACGCTCACGTGTCAAAAAGAGCGAGCATTGCAGTGGCGCGCCGAGTGATTTATGTGGATTCCAAGCGAAAGAATTAGTACGATCGAGACCGGCTAGCAAGTGGCGATTTCGATAGGAGAGCAACGCCGAACCGCCCAGACATGCCTGTGCGTGGATTTGTGTAAGAATTATATAACAATTATAGAATTTTGTATCGTCCAATGACTTAAATACTTACATCGACATGCAACCATAAGCCATATTTTTCACACACATCCGCTATCGCATTGAGATCATCGAACGCTCCCAACACAGTGGTGCCAGCGGTAGCGTTCACAAAGAACGGTTCGCATCCCGACTCTTGCGCTTTCAAAATCTTTGCCTCCAAATCGTTTGTTAACATTTGACCGCGTTCATTTGTTTTGACAACTACACAATTATCGGCGCCTAGACCCAGCCAATGCGCGGCCTTAACAAAGCTATAATGTGACTCTTCAGATGTGAAGAGAGCAAGTGGACGCATGCCAAACAAGCCGGCAGTCTTCACTTGAGGGTGACGGCTATAGCGAGCTAAGACAAGGCCATACCTGAAGTGAATAGAAGAGAGTTGTTGAGTGGGTAATAAATCAGATTTGTAGACACAGCGAAAAATTTTTACAAAAATTCAGTATGGTTAGCAAGCTGCAAAAAAAAAAAAAAACAAAAAATATGTATATAAAATAATTTTTCAAATAATTTCAAAAATGCCTCTTATTTGTGAGTCTTTGGTCGGATATACATAAGTATGTGCGTACATCCATTCGCATAACCGTTTGTCTAGGAACGGAAAAGTTGTTAGTCAGAGTGGTTGGTCAATATAGTTTCGAACGACTGACCAAGTAGGCTTTGAACATAAGTTTGTGACACTTAAGTAGATCTTTCGAAATTTTGTCTTATAATAAAAACTTTTTGGAGAAATGCCGTAAAATTCAAGAGTCTACGAGCGATGTTTCGAAGAGTAAAAAGTTTACGAATAATCATATTCTCCCCAAAACCATCGTTAGTTATGTAAGTTTCCATATTAGAAATCGTTACATCACAATTTTGTTTCATTAAGTTTAAGAACGAGATAGTAAATTTCTCTCAGTGTAATTATATGCAAAATCCTACTCTTAATTGCTTGAAAAACCCTGTAAAGTTCGAGCACTTTGTCTCTGACCGCGAGGCTCACTCAAATGAATACATATTTTTGTATGTAAATAAACGTCTGAGCCGTCAAAACGCTTGTCGGACCCACCCTAAAATAACACAGCCAAAACAATGCCTTTGCTTGCGGTTTATCTAACTGTCTAACCACTAGCCGTGTGAGTGAGTAATTAGCCCTAAAGTAACACTTGCCATTGAACATCTTGATAGTGAACCATGTAAGACAGCTCAGCTAAATCTAATATTTTCAATGCGTCAAAGTCAAGTGTTGGCCGAAGGCATAACTGTTTTCGCATACGAACTTACACTTATTATATATGTATATTTATAGTGTCTTAGCATTGTAGAAGTTTACTTACATATTAGACATGGAGCCACCAGGTGCGAAGATGCCATCACCTTCAGCATAACCAGCCAATTGGCAAACGGTACGTATGATTTCCGTTTCCATCAGCGAGAAGACGGGACCCACTTCGTACGTGTAACTGTTATTTTATTAAAAAAAAAAGAAGAAATATATAAATTAGTGTGAAATTGTTAGGTCTGTGGAACCGCATAATATATTATGTGTAAATAAATATATTCAATATTTTACTTACGCGCTTGCATTGAGCGCATCGGTGATCCATTGGCCCATCAAACCATACGGATCCATTTGGCCGAACAGCTGATTATGAAACCGGCCATGATTGGTTTTTACTGAATATTTAATTACCAGCCGACATAAGTCCTCTATCTCTGCTATGGTATGTGTTTTGTTCTCATCGATGCTGAGGTCAATCAATTGCTATGTAGAAGGAGGTTGATGTTGATTAATTATTGTATATACATATGTAAGTATATATTTATAATTGTTTATAAAAATATAAGTTTTTTGCACCACGCTTATCAGCACTCATTGAAATTATGCTTCCCCAAAAGATAACGAGAGTAAACTGATAATACATTTTTATTACATTTTATACATTTTTCATTTGTAATCTTTTCTTATTCTGCTCTTCCACTTTTGATTTTATTTTTTACTTTTTGTTCGATCTCTGTATAACGAAGTAAGGCTTAGGTTGCAAACCACCGACAGTTTGGCAAATTGTCGTTGTATATGCCTAACGTTGGCATAAACATCAAATGACCCCAAATGCAAGCATAGCGATCAATGATCTTGGCAAAATGTAAACAAAAGGTTCTTTGACCTCATAAAATGTAAACAAAATGATCAGAGGCCCCTTATGTAAACAAAGGTTGTGGACTTGACTAAATCTAAACAAAACTTTTGAATTGACCCCAAATCTAAATAAATATTGCAGACTTGCTTAGATTGGACCACTATAGCATATAGCTTTTATACAAACTGGCCGATCCAAGCCACCCTAAAGATCTATTTATACCCTTTTATGCTAAAATAAGTGCATAGTGAAGGTTATTATAGCTTCGGCGCTGTCTTAGCTAACTTTTCATCTCGTTTTTAAATAAAATAATATAGAGATTTGCTCAGTTGACCAGCTTAGTGAAAATTGAAACCGTTTAACTTAAACTTCCACGCTCATTTAAGTCGCTTCTGCATAATAAATAAGCATCAACCAAAATTAAAATATAATTTAAATCACGGTTTTAACAGTTCACAGCAACGATCAGAGCCAAGACTGACAATTGGGGCGTAAAACCGTGCATTGGTAGAAAATAAATATAGACGTACTTAAACTTGAGCTTATGTATGTATGTATGTAGCAAGCGCGCACACAGCATGTGAATAACGAATACCAGCATATAAATACCTGTGAGTACACACAATCCTAATCAAAAATCAAAACATGACAATCTACGAACATGATCATGTATCAGCGGCGGTCAACAGCGGATCAACTTTGTGCCAACAATAACAACAACGTAACAACAGCAGGCAGTAACACATAGCAACATGGCGCACAACATAGCAACTACATAGTTTCGAGCAACAGCAACAGTTGCTGACATGTTGACAAAATAATTTTCAAAGTGAAGTGAAAAGACGAACGGCTTTGCCGGCTCGCATTTGTGTATATATGTATGTATGTAAGTACATACATGTGCATACATATGTATGTTCGTATGTGCATTGTGTCTATTCACTGACTTAGTGATTGAATCGCCGTTCGATTTGCCATAAAAATGCCGGTCAAAATGAAAATGTTTAAATCCGTTAAAAGAAAAATAAACTTGACACACTTTTTAATTGCAAATCCAGTGTTCACGAATAACGCCTTGTCATCGCTAGCGCTAGCCGACGCTGCACAAGCATTGTCAGCGGATTTCGCGATCCAAAACACACCCGCCTGCGCCAAACTCGATTTGACCATGGCAGTGACACTTTGTCGTCGTTGTCGTTGTCGTTGTCGTCATCCGCTGTTGCAAGCTACAGCCAACGGTTTCAAATCATTGTGTGTCGCCAAAGTGTGTTGACAGTTTTGTGGCATTTAAGCCGCTTTCTCGGTGGCAAGCACTAACTACTTATATACTTACATACATGCATATATATGTATGTATATAAAAAAATATGTATATATACATATATAATATGAGAGTATATATTAGCGCTCGGTATCAGCATCTATATACATACATATATCTCGCAGCTTGAGCTTACCACTACTTTTTTGCTACACCCACTGCTTCAACAAGCCTCAGCCCCTAATATTATACATACAAATATATACCTGGATTCACATAAAGTACTTTTTTGTGTTAACTTACCTTCATTTCGTTCGGCTGCTTAAAGTCGACAATTTTTACCGCATCGCGGTCGGCATCGGACACACAAAACGCTTTCCCATTTTTCAACAAATCATAGACGGAGCCCAGCACTTTCCAATCATCGGCTAGATTAAGACGTATCTTATCAATCTCATCCACTTTGTTTTGTGTTGTTGCTGTAGTTTTTGTTTCGCTTGACATGTTTACGTTTATTTAGTTGTCTTGTTATATTATCGCCGCTGTTGTTGTTTTTATGGCTGCTTATATTTTGTCTGCACTAATTGTTTAATGTGGTTTAACTGTGGTCAGTTTTTTTCTTATTGTTTTGGAGTTTTTATTTTTGGTATTGTCTGTGAATAAATTTCAAATAATTAGTCATGCGAGGTAATTGAATTTTGTTGTTAAGGAACTTTTAATCTTAGTCTTATCAAGAGCGATACTTTTTTATTTCTTCTTCATAAAAAAGTTTGGTTATAAAGAATTCTATATAACCTACAAATGCAAACTAATTAGTTTTAATTACCATTATATATGTTTGGGACTAAAAAAATTTGCTATAAGTTAAATTAAAAATAATTTCAAAATATAAATAAAAATAATTATTAATCATTAACATTTTTTCCAAAATAAATTTGACAGTAATACATACATACATAAACATATTAGGGTGGTTTAAAAACCCTGAATATATATTTTTTTCTCGGAACTCTGAAAACTGGGTTCTTAGACCCCTCTAAAATAGTCGTTCCAAGTATTACTATAGTTATATACATATGTATGTATGTACATATATGTATATACATATGTACAGGGGTGGCTTAAAAAAATAATGTTTTTTCGCTTGGTACTGTGAAAAATAGATTCTCTGACACCTTTGAAAATTACATAATTCAGAAAAATTAAAAAAATGCCAAAAAAATCAGAAAAATTAAAAAATAAAATTTTAAGGCAATTTTAAAATTTTTCTGAATTTTTCGGCATTGAATTTTTTTGAATTATGTGTGACTTTTTCTTGATTTGTTGATAAATAAATAATAAAAAAATAATTAATCGTAAATAAGCAAAAAGTCTGTAAAAATATTTATTTTAGTACTGTTTAGTCTTAACCACTTTGATCTATGGACTTTTGTTCGCAAACTACACGATCCTGCTGTTGCCTGAAAATTTCTATAAAAAATTCGGTTCAAAGCTAACTTATTGTAAATGCCATACATGCCAACGAAACTTTAAAATGTATTCTCAAAATTTTTTCAATTCTTGATCTTCTTAAATGTAATAACTTACACTTTTCGGCAAAATTTGAATGTTTCTTCAACTTATCGCACTCCTCACTTTCACTCGTTTTGCTGTGCTTTCAATGAAATTTTTGTTTGAAAGGCAGGCACCAGCGTCACCCAAAGACTGACAATGTTGACGGTCGAATGTGGAATTACACACTAAATGTATTTGCTAACAACCACCCGCCGCCTACTGCCTTTTGCTGTGTTGTTTTCCGTCAACTGCATACATATACACATGTAAATACGTATGGGCAGACACTTGTAGTATGTTTGTTAACACGCCGTACGTGCGCTGTGGTGTCAATGATTTAATATATTCTGCAATCGTATTTATTAATTGTTTTAGAGTGATGCTTGCAGTCAAGTGGATTCCAGTTGCTCCTCTTCCTCGCCGTAAGCGCATTGGGGTGTCATGCAGCTTTCAATATGTTCATACATATGTACATATGTATGTGTAATCGCGCTCCGTTAGTACCCGGCATGTATACGTTCTATCGATAGGGCTAGCACTTTTGTCTCTAGTTATTTGTTCGTTGTTTTTTATTCGCCATACATTATTTGCATTATTTTTCAATTCTAATTTTATCAAACAGTTATTGTCCACAGCAATACCGAAACAATTCTGATCTTTACAGATTAATTAATTCGTCTGCATGCAGTCACATACGAGCATTTACGAATTGAAAATAGTGCTTGTGTGTGTGTATGTACGCACATACATGTGTGCAAAAATTGACAGTGTCAGTGCGTACATTGCTTTGGGCTAAATGTACATGTGTATGTGTTTACAATCAAAGATTAATATTTATCGCTTGTCTTTCGCTTAATAACCGATAGAGTTCGGAATAGGTATGTATGTATATATGTATGTACATACAATGTACTATGTACATATATGTATGTATACGATTTAATTTGCAATCTTTTTAATGTGTGTTTGAATTGGTGTTCGTTTCCCATTCAAGAGTTTTTGATAATATTGTATATATTTTTATTTTTTTCAACCAAAAAAAAATTATATTATGTAGAATCAATAAACTGCTCAATGAACCTGTGAACGGAAGATTATTTTCATCTTAGTGAATGATCCTTCGAGACCTTATTTGTATATATGTATGTATGTATGCATGTATGTATTTTTATATGTGTATCAGACTTTATTCTTACGGACTTACTGTAAGCGTCGACTGTATTGTCATATCATAAAAGAGTACCAATATTTTAGCCATCACTGTACAGAAATAAAGCAAACTGAACACTGCTGGCTGCTGTTTTCCTCCAATTGGAAAATTGCAATTTTTCTGAATGAAAGCGATGTTTTAAAAAATATTTTGTAACTAATATATAGATTTACGTTAAGTTTTCTAGCAGAAAATGGTTCACTGCATACATTTTACATAATATATTTCAAAACATAGACAATGAATTGCGTCACCCAATGCACATTAAACACATCTCTCCATATGATTTCAATTATTTTCTCGTCTTTTCTATTATTTTTTCTTATTGTCATTTTATTCTAATTGCCATTTCACGCTGTCGTTGATAAAGAAATAGAAAAATACTTTGCACTGCCGATAGTGTTCTGTCATTTTTTCCTCAATAATAACATTTTCACAATAGTTACAAGACTTTATATGAAAATATTGTTTTAAAAAATGTTAACGCGTCTTCTGAAGCACCGAACATTGGCACGCAGCATTGGTACACTCGTGGCGCAAGAGCAACATGCAACACATTCTTTAATACGCTCAAACTGGCGTTATGGAGCACTTCAGCGGCGCATCGACGCCAGCAGCGTAGCCTTATTACTACGTTCGAGTACAATCAGCGCCCGCAATTATTGCACTAATCGCAAAAAAGATGAGGAAGAGGAGTTGGAAGCTGACTCTACCGAATACATAGTGAATAAGGATCCGCAGTTGCCGGCAACTGTGGCGGTGCCGGAAGTGTGGCCGCATTTGCCACTGCTCGCTACGCGACGTAATCCAGTATTTCCGCGCTTTATGAAAATTCTAGAAGTGCGTTGTTATGAAAGCAAAATCAAATGCAATTACAATAATATATTTTCCAGTTGAAAATTTCTTCATGTATTATATAATTTTATATGCTTGTAGGTTTCAAATCCAATAGTTATTGATTTGATTAGACGCAAAGTTAAGTTAAATCAGCCATATGTAGGTGTATTCATGAAGAAGGACAATGATAATGAGTCGGAAGTGGTGGAAAAATTGGACGAAGTATACAATGTAGGAACATTTGCACAAATACAAGAGCTGCAAGATTTGGGCGATAAACTACGTATGGTGGTTGTGGCACACAGACGTATTAAAATTACTGGACAAATTTTAGAGGACCTAATCCCAACGTCGAAAGGTATATATTTTTCAATTATTGTTATATGTATAATATTCATAACTAGGGGGAATGGAAAGTGCAAATAACTTTGTTGCTTCCAAACACCAACTAATTATTCAAAAGACACTAGTTTGATGAGAGCTCCATTGCACCGATTAACAATTCATCTAACGGTTTCACTTTACCCGTTCACTCTTCCCATCCCTTCCTCCTTCCTACCTTAATCCGTTCATATATCAGTTAGTCTTTTGGCAATATATATAAGAAAATATTTCGTCATAATGCTCTCCACTCAGAGAAGAAGACGACAATACATTTTCCACTCTTTAATGTAAAATTGAACATCCCAGCTGAAGAACAAACTGAATTGGAACGTCGTAAATTAGCACGAAAAGCGCGTACGGGTCGCATGTCCAAACGCGATGCCAATCAAGGTGCCAAGGCAACACCTGAGAAAACAGAGGAGGTAATACCACCAGCAGGAACTGCTGTACCACCTGCGGCAGGAGCAACACAAGAACCTCCAGCAGCTGGCAGTGTGCCTCAACCTGTGCTTATGGTTGAAGTGGAAAATGTGAAGCATGAACAGTACAAACAAACCGAGGAAGTGAAAGCACTAACGCAGGAAGTGATAAAAACAATACGGGATATCATTACTATGAATCCATTATACAGGCAAGCTTAATACAGATTAAAGTGTATAATGATATAATTTTTAAATTCTCACAGGGAGAGTTTGCAGCAAATGTTGCACCAAAATCAACGTGTGGTGGATAATCCAGTATATCTGTGTGACTTAGGCGCGTCGCTGTCTGCTGCAGAACCCGAAGAGCTGCAAAAGATCATGGAGGAAATGGATGTAAGTAACACTTTACATAAAATTAAATATTATGCAGACTTTAATCATCATATATACTTCTCAGATACCCAAACGTTTGTTGCTTGCTCTGGCTTTGCTAAAGAAAGAGCTTGAATTATCGAAGTTGCAGCAGAAAATTGGACGTGAAGTTGAGGAGAAGGTAAAGCAACAGCATCGCAAATATATACTCCAAGAACAGCTTAAAGTGATTAAAAAAGAATTGGGCATAGAAAAAGACGATAAGGATGCGATTGGCGAGAAATATCGTGAGAAATTAAAAGACAAAACCGTGCCTGAGAATGTTATGACTGTTATAGATGAGGAATTGAACAAGCTGAATTTCTTGGAGAGCCATAGTTCAGAATTCAAGTACTTATACAAAAAATATTTCCTTATATTAGAATACAAATATTACAATGATTATAAATATTGCAGCGTTACACGTAACTACTTGGACTGGTTAACTTCGCTGCCATGGGGTGTTACAAGCACAGAGAACTTGAGTTTAGAACAAGCACAAGAAATTTTAGACCATGATCACTATGGTATGGAAGACATTAAGAAACGTATTTTGGAATTTATTGCTGTGAGCCATTTGAAAGGCAGCACTCAGGGCAAAATTCTCTGCTTCCATGGACCACCTGGTGTGGGCAAAACGAGTATAGGTATGGGACAATGTAAATTTTTAATTCTTCCATATTCATGCCTACGGTTTTTTAGCTCGCTCCATTGCACGCGCTTTAAACCGTGAATATTTCCGCTTCAGCGTTGGCGGCATGACCGACGTTGCTGAAATAAAAGGCCACCGGCGCACATATGTGGGTGCCATGCCTGGTAAACTCATACAATGTTTAAAGAAGACAAAGACTGAGAATCCTTTGGTACTTATCGATGAAGTGGACAAAATTGGCAAGTGAGTAACAAAATAACTTCATAAACTGTATAACTAAATACCATACAAATAAATGCATTACGTTCGCTAGAGGCTACCAGGGCGATCCCAGTTCTGCTTTGCTTGAACTTCTCGATCCCGAACAAAACGCCAATTTCCTCGATCATTACCTTGATGTACCCGTCGATCTATCGCATGTGCTTTTCATATGTACAGCAAACGTTATCGATACCATACCCGAACCTTTGCGCGATCGTATGGAACTAATAGAGATGTCCGGCTATGTCGCTGAAGAAAAAATGGCCATTGCGCGTCAGTATCTGATACCACAAGCGATGCGCGATTGCGGTATTACCGCCGAGCATATAGATATTGAAGACGACTCGTTGAAAACACTGATTAGAAGCTATTGCCGCGAATCAGGTGTGCGAAATTTGCAAAAACACATCGAAAAAGTAAGTGCGAGTATATATTCTAAATATATAATTATTTAACTACAATTGTTGATTATTTTAGATTGTGCGCAAGGTGGCCTACCGCTTTGTGAAAAAAGAGGGTTCACACTTCACAATCACCTCCGACAATCTAACCACGTTCCTCGGCAAACATATATTCTCATCGGATCGCATGTACGAAGATACACCACCCGGCGTCGTTATGGGTCTGGCATGGACCGCTATGGGTGGCTCCTCGCTGTACATTGAAACAGCTTCACGCCGAGCTGGCAAACTCAATAAAGACGATGACGGCAGCGGTTCAATACACTTAACGGGTAACCTTGGTACTGTAATGAAGGAATCTGCACAAATTGCGCTAACCGTGGCGCGAAATTATCTGCGTACCAAAAACGAAGATAATACTTTCTTAGAGAAAGGGTACGCTGTTGAAATGTAGCGCTTAAAGTAATTACTAAACTATTATATCTTGACTTGCAGGCATATTCATTTGCACGTGCCGGAAGGCTCTACACCCAAGGATGGCCCCAGCGCCGGTGTAACCATAGTTACAGCGCTAATATCATTGGCAACAAATCGCCCGGTGCGACAGAATTTGGCAATGACGGGTGAGGTGTCGCTCAAAGGCAGAGTACTGCCTGTAGGTGGCATTAAAGAGAAGACAATTGCTGTAAGTAAAGCCAAATTATTTATTGATATATTTATGATTACTCCTTTCTGCTATTCCGTGACAGGCCAAACGCTCAGGTATCACATGCATAATACTACCCGAAGAAAATAAGAAAGATTTTGCTGAATTACCATCCTACATAACCGACGGTATTGAAGCGCACTTCGCCACAACCTACGAAGATGTATATAAAATTGCTTTTCCCAATTAGTTGATGTTTAAAAAGTGTGTGTCGTAGAAATGCTAAGCATTATACAGAAACACATAATATAAATTTTCAATATATATATATATTGTTGTAGGATTAGTTTCTTGAAATATCGCGACGAAACCAACTAGCGAGTATTAAACAAATTTTATTTAATAAACGGCTTTTTAAGGGTGAAACATATGTTTAAGTACGTACTGCCAACTTTCTTAAATATCAGAGTTCTGTAATATCCAGTGCATGTAGTGATTAACGCTCGTGTACATGCCAGGACGATTGGCTTCGCCGCAGCGTACACCCCAAGAGACAATACCCACTGTGACCCAGCGACGATTAGGCAATTGCACGAGCAGCGGACCACCGCTATCACCCTGACACGAGTCTTGACCGCCCTCGCGCACGCCTGCGCACAACACAGTGTCCGGTATGCGTTCAACCATCGCGCGACGACAATCGCCCAGCTTCCAAATGGGCAGCAGCACCTAACGTTGTTAAACAATATATTGTATGCGTGTAATTTGCCATTTAATTTGAAATTGAATGCCTACCTCCATAAGTATTTCCGAATGCGGTCCAGCGAAAGTTTGCGTACCCCAACCTGTAACCACGCCGACCTGCCCCTCCCAAATTTGACCAATGGGTGGCATACAAACCGGCCATATATACGTATTAAATAGTGTGGCACGATCCAGACGCAGCAAGGCTATATCATTCTCATATGTCAACGGATCGTAATCTACATGTATGACCATATTAGCAATGCGAAAATCACGTGCACGCGTCTCATTAGTCATCTGTGTATTGTATTCGCCCAAGCGCACAAATATATCCTCCAATTTGAATTTATGCACACAGTGGCCAGCGGTGAGCACATGCCGATCGGTGACCAGCGCACCACCACACCAGACATACGGCACACCGGGACGTATCAAGGCAGCCATCCAAGGCCATTCATCGGGTTCAGCTGGCCGACCGCCAGTGATGCGCGGAAACTGTTTGGTGGTAAGACCGCAACCGCGTTGTTCCGGTTTGTTGACTATGCGCGCCTCTTCCAAGCCATTATTATTGACGTCACTGATAACTTGTGGACTGGAGCGCGACTCCGTATGTTGCGTGCAACATATGCCAATCGAACTGTTAGTAACCAATTAGCAAGAGAAAAATAAAAACATTTTGCCAGACCAACCTCTGTTCGATTATGCACAACTGCGAGATCAAGCGCCAGACATCATCCTTCAATTCCGGTATGCGACAGTAGAGCGGATGTCGACAGCGCCCTACTTCGCCCAACGCCGTGCGGCACTCGCCGTAATCTTTATTTTCCTATAAAAGGTAAAAATTTTAATTATTACGTAGTTAATCATTACTTAGTTCCGTTATGTGAAAAACTAGTTTTACATTTATTGTATAGTATTCCATGATAATTGCGTGCGCTTTAAATAAATGCACTGTACTCACTTGGAAAATCACCTGTCGCTTCTTCAATATGTGACGCATCAGATAATCACTACCGCCACCTGTACTGTTATATTCGTTAGAATGTGAGTGCGCTTTGCTATATGCAATTTCGTTATCGTGCCGACCCCATAGAAACTCATCGTTGTCGGGCAATTCGAGTAGATCTATGAAATGACAACGTGTATTTAGTTAACGGCAATTATTAGCACGTAAAGATGCTCTAATGCGGATATGGGAAAATGTTTAATATGTATATTTATACTGAATTTAATGGAAGTCTAATTCAATTAAGATCACAGTTCGGCTTAAATAATAGATATGTTCATATTGCGTCGTTCACGAAGTAATTTCGTTAGACAAAAGCTGATCTTATTGAATTTTTTCGCAGCCAACTTCACATTTAACCGTTTTACCGTTATACATATATTTCAACTGTTTTTTGCTGAACGGAACCCAAGTAACCCCTTAAGCTACTGGTTAGCAGCATTTAAAAATAAATGACATAAATTCGATAAACGAATATTTTTTATGTTTTTATATACATATCATATCAAGCATATATACATACATACATATGTATATATATGTAAAAATCTATTTTTTACTACATACCAATATAGTCCTTAGTTGTTGCTCGAACCCATTGTGCTAAACATACGATAAGAAGTAGGTGAAGTGTCGATTTTTGTGTGCGCATGATGCTAAAAAAGAAAAAAATATAAAAAAAACCAAAAAATTAAAAAATATGTTTTTGGTTAAAGATACACATAATTTGGTTTGCATAGAAAATAATGTATAAAAATATCAGCTGCTTTAGAAAAAAAAGAATAAAGAATAATTATTTCAAAGACTCAAGCTCAAAGGTATTTGCCGGCTAAGGAAAAAATTCACAACACAAAAAACGACGGTGCTCCCTGAACATTTATTATAATACAGTTTCTTGTTCTGGTTTAAAAATAAATTGATTTAATTTAAAAATTGCAATTAAGCACTAAGCCGGTTTTCTTATTTAACATTGCTCTTGTTTTTTTTATGTAACGGTATAGCAGATGCAGCGAGTCTAATCAATGCATTAATTAAAATTAATATAACACGCTTCTATTATTATTATTTTTTTTTTACTTTCTTATATTTTTATGCATTTTTTTCTTAAAAAAATCAGTAGAAATTTTGCATTAATTAAAATTAATATAGTACGCGTTTATTATTACATTTTTTTTATTAAATTATTTTTATTAATTTTTTTGTTTATATTTTTATTATTTTTTTTATTTAATTTATTTTTTTTTATATTTTTTTATATTTTTTTTATAAATTTTTTTATTTTTTTTATTAACTTTTTTTATGCATTTATTTTCTCAAAAAAAACTCTAGTTAATTTTTTTTGTGTAACATTTGTAAAACATCTGTTTTTTACGAAACTCGAACTACATTATTATGAAAATGCAACACATACAAGAAAACTTTGCCGTTATGCTATAGATATGTAGTATTTCAAGATAATTTTGCATTTAAGTTATAAATATATAGATATACATATATATTTTTTTAGACATTATCCATTGAGTCACTCTTAGACATTATTATTTTGGTTTTTCTGCAGCCACTTCCACCGAATACGGATATCATAAACCGATATTTCATACGCTATTTTTTACCACTGTTACTGCTACTGTCGAGCGTTTCTGTATTGTCGGTACTGACGCACCGCCTTAGTTAGCAAATCCGTTCAGGTTCTCCACACTTTGTCAACTAAATTCGATCAATCTTAGTTTTTTATGCACAAACCGTTGACGCGCTCTGACTGTGATTTGCGAAGCGAGCGTCGACGCTTACCCCTTCCAGTTGCCATTGCTGGTTTTTTCTGTGATTTTATATTCGTACGAGTATTAAGCGATTATTGCTGATATTTTTTTTTATTTCCACTCTTTGCAGCGCTGATTAAAATATTTAATTTCTTATAGCAAACAATTGTATATATCATACATACATACATACATATATGCAAAGATATCTACACAATTCAAATGTTATGCCGGTTTCAAGCTGCACTTTACGTTGATTTATTACTTTTTTATTATTGTTGTTGTTGCTGGAGAGGCGGGTGGGCTGGGCTGCTACTGTATTGTAATTGTTTTTGCTATTATTACTTTTGGTTCGATATCATCTTCGCACATTGTTTATTGCATTAGTAATTGTTGAGTTATGAGTTTTTTGGTTTAATTGCGTACTGTGGGATGTTATCGACTTCGTGTTAAAGAAAAAGTGCATATCTTACTTTGATTAATTTAAGCAACTAATAGTTTTTGTAACTTAGGATCGTTTTCTCAATATCTGGTTAGCAGCAATCTGTCAGTCAAGTTCTGATTATTTTAACCAAGACTTCTTCCTTCGGTATAGTTGACTAGAACTTAAGTGACAGATGTTTGCTAACCAGCCATTGAGAAAACGTCCTTTAGACTGATATGTACAACCCTTTGTGATGTCAAACGAAAGAAAATTCTGTAGTTGGAAATCAGCTTGCGGCAAAAACGCCCTGAATCTATCACAAATCTGGTGAGGTGTTCTGTTTCTATTTCCGCTATTTCACCTAGTTGTCTGTAGGTATTGAAGTCCAAGATAGCTTTGCTTTGAACTGGCAAACGCGAGGCATTCCAGTAGGAAGTGTTGAAATGATTGCTCTGCGATATGGAGGAAAGTCCCCACTGCAAACTCCTTGTTCCGTTTGCTCCTCTCGACTTAGGAGACAATAGTGTGCAATACTTTAGTTTAGTAGTCTTGAGTTTTTTTTACGAAAAATATTTTTCAGTAAATATTTCAATTATTTATAGAGTTTTTATGTCATGGAAAGCTCCATCTTAAAAAATTATAGTATACTGCATACTCACGACAACACAAAGCACATCCATTGATTTTGCTTACATCAATCCTACTGACCCAACCTAACCTCAACTACTTACCAAAACTCTTCTCTTAAACTTTTGGAGTGTGACTCAAACACTTTGTTTACATTTATTGGAATTTTATTGCATATTTTACTTTAGAAATATGTTATTGCAACAGTTTAGATTTACGCATATGCATTTTTATGAAACATTGCTCAATGTATTACATTTTCCTTACATTTGTTGTTATAAAATACTACACCAATTCCATATATGAAAGTCAAATCGTAATTTTATTGTTATTTTGAATGGAATATTAAAAAAATTAAAAAGGCGTACAAAGTAGTTTCAATTACTTTTTAGTCATTGGAAAAATGAAAATATAGAAAAAAACTGATTGAGATCATGCTTAGAGAGATCAGTAGAAAAATTAGCACTTTCCACCATACCGCTTACAGATACATATTATTAAAATTAGTATTATTTTTTTAAAAAAGTTTGATAAATACTTATATAAGCTTAAATAAGCATCTAACTAATTTTTTAAAAGGTAACTAACGGTTTTTATTTTCTTTCTTCATTAGCAGCTTACAATAGAGTTTACAGGCATTTAATCACAGGGATTCGCAACAAAAATAATTCATTTAGCAAACTTAACAATTTTAAGGGCACACAGGACAAAACAAACACAACTAACAATATATTTTTGTTGTTGTTGTTTTTTTTAATACAAAATAATAAATCGCTGGTAAGCTTTACAGTAAACACCGTTAGCTAATGTTTTTTTTTTTTAATTTTTTTGTTATTAGGCATTAAAGTTTATAAATACACAGTACAAAATTAACAATATACCGTATTTTAGGGCTTTAAGCACAATACATATATGCATTTTTACGATAAGTTATGCAACATGATTATTTCTTTAAGTCTGTCACAAAATTCCGCTTTACAAAATTTTTTTGTTTTTTTCTTTTATTTAA
Organism: Bactrocera neohumeralis; assembly: GCF_024586455.1. NCBI lineage: Eukaryota > Metazoa > Arthropoda > Insecta > Diptera > Tephritidae > Bactrocera > Bactrocera neohumeralis. The sequence continues at coordinate 77,807,575 of NC_065923.1, read as the reverse complement.
AATTTGTTACCAGTTGTTTTTTTTTTCAGTGTAAATTTTGCATTACATTTACTCAGACTACTGTTCCTAAAGTGAAAATTTATGCAGTTGCTGCTTCTTCTTTTTTATAACCTACACATATATCCGTAAATACAATTGTATGTGTATGTGCGTGTGCCAACTGTAAAAGTACAGTGGCTCATTTTGGTGTAGCTGGTGCAGAAAATAACTAAACGCACAAATTAAGTTAATTTCATAAAATCAGTACACATTTGGGTTTTATTAGACGCAATGTGGTAATTTAGGTTATGTTCGCATACAAACAAAAACATATGTATTTACCAAATATGTTTTTTAGTTTCATATGAATGCCCAAATCTAACTAGTTTTATTATCAATATTACATACACACACACAAAGTCACATCAAGTGTTATATGATAACTACATACAACATTTACACCGAGTTATCTGCTAATTGTATGTAATTAATTAGTAATTATCACTTAACTAGTATATTATTGGGATTATATATATATATATATGTAAAATATGTATGCATGTATAAGAAGTTTATTATAATAGTTAGAAAATACATTGATTGTGTGCTCGTTTAATTCCCTCATTAGATAGATGTATGTATTTAAGTAGGTTAATAAACCGTTGGATATAAAAATTGTTGTAATAGATAAAAATCAGTTAGGTGGATATTTGTTGGTAGTAGTTGTTGATATGGCTGTTTTTTTCGAAATCTATACAGATATATAGTACATATACTTGTTATATGTAAACAGTTCAATATGTTTTTAACGAAAGAGATTTTGAAACCTAGATACGGACTTTGGATTTGGTACTTCTCAAAAAGTTCGCAATTTTCGAGAAAAAATAAACTAAAAACTGAGCAGCATTTACTTAAAATATAACTTTAGCAAAAGTTTTAGCTAGCTAAAAAAGCTTTTTTGTGAGCTTTTTAGTTTCTATTTGCGCTTAATGCTCGAAAATTTATATAGACAAGTATTATTGCTGTTAAAATGTAGCCAAAAGCAAAATAAAAGCATATCAGAGCTGATTTTAACTCATTGCCATTTTAACTATTTTTCATTGAGCTTTTTTTGGAGCTTTTTAGATTTTTTCAGCCATGGTAACATCTCTCTCTATCTCACTATCTCTCTTTCTTACTCTCTCTCACTCAAGGAATCCCAAAAAAGCTTTTAAAAGCCATGATAACATCTCTCTCTCTCTCACTATCTCTCTTTCTTACTCTCTCTCACTCAAGGAATCCCAAAAAAGCTTTTAAAACCTCCAAAAAGTTTCTAGTGATCTCACCTAATCACCGTCTTAACTTCGTTAGTTTTCTTGAGCGAGCTTTTGTAGCCGGATTGCCATCGCTTCTTTTTTTACAAAAAAAAAAAAATTGCCAAATCTTCAAAAAGTGTCTAATGATGTTACCTCAGCACATCCTAACTACTTTTTTTATTGAGCCTTTTAATGCTATATAACTCTCACTCTCTTTCTCTCCCTCTCTTACTCAAAACCCAGGCTTGTGAAAGGACTTTAGAACTTGTAAAATGAAAAAGCAAACAAAAAAGCTTTTCAAACCTCCAAAAAAAGGTTCTAAAGATCGGTAAAAAGTTTATTTTGAGCTTTTTGGATTTTTCTAGTATTATCATAAAAAAGTTTGGATTACTTGCAAGACTTACGACTATTATTTTAGTTAGCTCACTTCCAAGTCTTTCTTTTTTTTATTCGGAAACAACCGCTACTCAGCCAATTCAATAACTACTGGATTACTAATACTTGTATATAGAGTTTGGAGAAAAAAGTCTCTTTTGAGCGGTGGTAGGTTTGTCAATAGACAGTTGAAATATGGGCATGGTTACAAATAAGTATTCTATATAAGTATGAAATTTGAATGACATCGAATGAGATTTATTATTATTAATAAGTTTTTAATGGTTGTTAAGCGTTTTTTATTGTTTATTTATGTAGTTGTGCATATTAAATGCAACGTTTGAGCTGCACTTGAGCTTGGAAAACCATTGAGTGGTTCTATATTATTTTAGGGTATGTAAGCTTCCTCTTTTATGTGTTTATGCTTAGCAAATACGGCAATTACATGTAGATTATAGAGGCGTGAGTTCTTGAAGATAGCGTACGGGTGAGGCGGCAAGTCGTATACGTTTGGTGAGGAGCTTTTGAAAATGGAAGTTATGGTACTTATGCACATATGCGCTTCTTATAAACACACAATTGCATTTATGAGCATGTGGTTGCCTAAATACATACATATGTAAATGCTACGAAATTGACTTTTATATAGATTTTTCAATTATTATTTTTTTTGTAACAACTTTCCGTTTACAGTTATATATTAAAGTAATAACGGTATGTGCGTATAGCAAACGCGCGCTTCTAAATTACGCCCCCACCACGCCGTATGCGACTACGCCGCTCACCGCTCATATTGTGCAACATCTGAACTCACTCCTTAAAGCAATCGAAATTAAATTATTGGCAATGTTTACGCATTACTCACACGCATTAACCGCACAATTGCGCAAATTACTGCTTATCAGCTGCCAGCTCCGGCTGCTTAGCTGGCTCATCAGCTTCCGTTTGCTTCGGTTCCTGCTCAGCGGCATCTGCAGTCGCAGCCGCACCTTCCTCGGCTGGTTCGCCCTTCGGTGCCTTGGCAGCATCTTTCTGCTTCTTGTCGCTCTTCTTCTCCTTGCCGTTCACCTCGTGTTTTTTGTTACCCTCCGTGCCATTCTCCGTGGCTGGCGCTGTGGCTACTGAGGCTGCACGCTTGGCGCGCAACTTGATGCGTTGCGCCGGTCCCGCAGCCGTGTTGGCGCAATTGCAGATAGCATCGAATAGGCGTACCACCAAACCGCGCGCACGGTTCACCATCTTGCCATTCTTGAAATCTGGTATAGTAAAACCTTTTTAGGTCGAGTATCGTGTGTGTTTGTGTGCGATTTTTTATATATTTTTTTTTTCATTTTAGATATTTATTTGATTAAGCGTTATTGGTTTTTGGTTAATTTGCAAAAATGTGGGGAGGTGCATAGTAAAAAGGGAAGAAAAATTATGGAAAATATTGCATTATCATTGGCATCGAAACATGCAGTATTGGACAGGCACACACAAACAACAAACAAATATATGTATGTATATGTGTTGAAAATTAAAATAAAGATAAATAAGTGAAATTTAATTGTTTAAACAGACTTCAAAAGTCACTCATACGCCTCGGCATGCCGCTTCGTGTGTTACAGTACATACTTAGCACTGCTCACTGAGGAGTCACATTTCAATTTGATTGATTCTATTGTAATTATAAGCTAAGCAGCGTGTGCCAAGTACTTGTCACCTAACTTAATAACTGTTTATCTGTTTTGACGCTATCTCCTTTTAATTGCCAGTTAAAGAGGCACGGAAGCTATATTTTGAGATTGAGAACTCATACACTTAGAAAAAAAAAAATAAATAAATTTCAAAAATCTTAAATCGGTTTTGAAAAATATTCAAAATTGTTTAATTAAAATAAATTAAATTAAAGAAAAATAAAAAAAATAAGTTTCAAAATATATAATATACATATGTATGTACATATGTACATACATATTTAAAAATTGTATGAAAAATCTAAAATCCGTTTTGAAAAATATTCAAAACTTTTTAATAAAAAAATTAAATTCGAGAAAATTAAAAAAAAATTAATTTCAATATACTATTTAAAAATTGTATAAAAAATCTAAAATCGGTTTTGAAAAATATTCAAAATTTTTTAATAAAAAAAATTAAATTCGAGAAAATTAAAAAAAAATTAATTTCAATATACTATTGAAAAAAAATGTAAAATTCTTTATAAAAAATTCAAAATTCATTTAAAAAAAGTTCAAAAAAATTGTATTTTTAACTTTCGCCAAAGTGCCTGCTTGATTCGCATACATAGAATATATTCTGTCGCTTAAATTTCTATTTTGCTCAGTGTATCGTTTACCAAATAAGGTTATAAAAGTAACTAAACTTCTCAGCTACGAGTCATTTTATCGAGGACGTTAACATTAAACATATATATTTTTTTAAATTAAAATAAGGAAATGTGTTTGAAAATAAATGCATTTAAATATTTTTTAACTCTATTAGCGTGCACGGGTGTTAGTGCGGTGAGTAAGGATTTTTGAATGCAAAAGGATATACGAAAACGAAATAATTTACGCAAAAAAAATTAAAGAATTAAAATATTAAAGAAAAACTGTTAGAAAGAATATTGTTTCGAAAATATAATTCCCATAAAAAATATAAATCAATTTTATATAAAAATTATTATTATTATATTTTATATAAAAATTATTTATATTTTTCATCATTTTGCAGGTAACAATGCAGCAATTTGAAACCTCGCTAGACATGATGCGCAATGGTTGCGCACCAAAATTCAAAATCGCCACCGAAATTTTGGATAATTTAAGAGCTGGCGAATTTGTCGAAAACAATGGCGACTTGAAGGTAAAATGTGCTATTAAGCGTGTATGATTTAAATTTTTATTACAAGTTTGCTAACAATTTTTTTTATAATGCAAGTGTTATACCAGATGCATAGCTCAGCTGGCAGGCACGGTGAGTCATTTTTAGCTTAATTAATTTAATATTTAAAATATTTGCTTACATTTATTATTAATTATTGTTATTATTACATGAAATATATATTTTTTTCAATTGTTTATAGTAATTAAAACTGTTTAAGAATCTTTTTTCCCAGAACCAATCCGAAAATTAAAAAAGAAAATTCGCCCACCCTAATATACACATATGTATGTATATTTATCATTGTCTCTTCACAATACCATGTTTGTTTCTATTTATAGGTAACTAAAAAGGGCGATTTTAGCGTGCAAAAAGCATTAGCACAAATTCCAATTATATTACCACCTGAGATGCAGGACCCAGCTAAGGAAGCGTTGAATGCATGTAAGGATGTGCGTAAGTATGCAAAAAAATAAAAATAAGTCTTTCAACATGAAAATACAAACAAAAAAGTGTTTTGCTAAAATAATACTTTTGTTTTATTTTTTTACAGAAAAAAACTATAAGGAATCTTGCGATAAGGTCTTCTACACAACGAAATGTGTGCGCGACTTTGATCCAGCTACATTTAAATTTCCATAATTATATGCATGTATTGTCAATATATGAGTATAAATGCTAGTATGTGAAGCGTAACATTCATTTTAAGCCAAACGAAAAAGCAAAAACAATACAAAAAACACCTGCGAAAAACAAAGCACTTACTCTGACGCGTTTTCTCCTTTGGCTGCTATGCAAGCAAGTACAAAAACAAAAATAGAAAATTGTTAAATTGGCCATAAACCCATGCACATACATACATATGTACATATTTTTCAAATTGCAAGACATTGTTCAGTTCAATGCCTTTTTTTCGGTAAAGTCTATGGTTTCTTTTACCTGTTGCGAAGCTTTGTCACTTTTCGCATCCTGCTGCTTTTCAGCCTCTACCTCGGCTTTTTGTAGCACATCGTCGATGAACTCTGAGACGACTTCCATATTCTTGGAGTCCTGTTTAAATTCATCGATACGTGAGTCCAGCGGCTCTGCCTCGGCCTCAATTTTATCAATGCTGTCGTCAGCAACATCCTTTGGTGCCTCAACAATGGCAACATCACCAGCAAAATGTGCGCGCATACCAAATTGATTTATTTCTCAAATTCACTTAAGATATAGCTTCTTTAAATAAAATAAAGCTTCTACAATTTCACTATGCAATTTTTTAAGTATTTCTTTGTTGAAAAGCGTATCCTTTGTGCAGGTTTAAAAATTTTTGTATCTACACACTACGGTCTTGCTTGTGCGACTACAAAGCGAAAGAGCCACATTTGTTAAACCACTTGCAATGTGTATGTGTGTATCTGTGCATATGTAAGTGTGTGTAATTGTTTGACTGCGCTAACTTTGTGCGGGTGTACAAGTCTGATAACACAACTGTGTTGTACGTTTGGATGGCTGGGTAGCTGGATGGTTGGGTGGTTGGAAAGCAAAAACCAAGGCGTAGAGCAAAGTGCCACCACGCCCCGACATAACTGAAGTGGCGATTGCTTAGACACACGTCGTGCAAATGGTGAAAAATCAATAAATCAAAATAATCGGTGATGCCTGCTTTTGCCAACTCATGAAACAACAAAAATATTTGGAGCAGTTAATATTAGTAAAAGGTTGTAGTGTGTATTTTGATTAGGAATATGGTGTCGCAAAATTTTCCAACGATGAGGTATCTCATTTTAGTTTCTTATAAAGTAAATTAACCAAAAATATGTGTACAAAAAAAATTTTTAAAATATTGAATAAAATTAAATAAAAAAATTTTATAAAAATAACTTGTAAAATATTGAATATTGAATTTTAAACTAATATAAATTATTTAAGAGTTGGCAAAAAACAGTAAACGTTATTAATTATCGAATGTTGATAAAATTTATAGAATTAAACAAATTTTAGGTTAAAATTAATTTAAATTTAAATATTTGAATAAATATAAATAATTTTATATAACAAAAATAAATATTAATTAACACACATTTTTAAGAAATTTTTATTCTTCGCTCGATTTACTTAAAACTTAATATAATATTGCCTATTACTAACTGCATACAAATTTTTCTTTATATTATTTTTAATTTTTTGTCTTATTCCAAATGCGATAGATCATCTAACTCTGGTGGTGCGCGTATTTCTTCCGTTTCAATGATAATGGAATTTGAATCAACAGAAGCCTGTAAATATTTAGAATTCAATGAGATTTCAATATATAAAATTATAAAATTTTAATAAAAAATACAAAACTTCAATAAAAAATAAAAAAATTTAGAAAAAACTAAATTAAAAAAAAATAATAATAAAAAAATAAAATATTAAAAAAATAAAAAAAAACAAAAATATACATAAAATTAAAAAAGAAAATAATATTAAAAAAATAGACAAAAATATTTAAAAATTAAAAAAATAAAAATAAAATTTTTTTTAAAAAAAAAAAAAAAATGAAAAAATTAAAAAATATATTTAAAAATTACAAAAAAAAATCATTTTAAAAACAAAATAATAAAAAAAAATATTAAAAAATTAAAAAAAAAATATTAAAAAATTTAAAAAAAAATATTAAAAAGATAAAAAACAAAAATATTTAAAAAATAAAAAAGAAAAAATAAAAAATTAAACAAAAAAATATTTAAAAACACAATATTAAAAAATTTTAAATTTAAATATATATTTTTTATAAATAAAAACAAAAAAAATATTTAAAACATTAAAAAAAAGTATACATATTTACAAATTCCAATAAAATAAAAATATAAAATTAAATAACATTTGGCAACTGCACACTTACTCTATCACTAATATTCAGAAGCGAATTAGTCACACTACCACCACTGCCGCCGCTGCCATTCAGTTGTGTGGTTAACAACACCGACTGCGGTGTCGCCGGTCGTTGATGTATAGCCGTCACTTGTTGTTGCTGTGTGTGCTGTTGTATATGCTGTACTTGTTGCTGTTGTTGTTGCGCTTGTTGGGTGCCCGCCTGTGAAACGATAACAAACTTTTGTGGCGGTTGACTTGGATGTTGTATGGCTCGCAACTGTGGTATAGCCGTTACAACCGAACTGCTAAATAAACGTGAATTATTAATAACAAAATTTAATATTTATAGTAACGTATACTTACTTAATTTGCGTCACTTGTGGTCGACCCACCGTTGAAGCAGTAGCGGCCGCTGAGGTTATCGGTGCATTAGAAATGCTGCTTGGTGTAGGCGTGGTGGTTGAAGGTGGTGCATTGCGTGCTTTTATTACGGCCTGACATAGTGCTGGACCCATGAAACCGTAATCGTTTCTACAATACGAATTATTATTTTTCAGAAGTTAATATATACATATATGATTATAAAAAACATTCAAGAACTAACCTATACTCCTCTGTATAATCTGGCGAACGTCGTATTTGTTTAAGTACGGGTGGACAACACTTTTGCAGCATGGCACGTATGTGACCAGCAGCAGTTTTATCAGTGTTACTCTGCATTTGATTACCTAGCAGTAGAGGTTCAATTCGTTCAGATATAAATTTCAAGCGCGGTATAATGAAAACTTTCACAACTTCTGCGCCCATTTCTGTTAGTCCCGCAATAGCACCGTATAGAGAGGATAAATGTGTTTTGTCGTTTTGCAGCGCTTTACTAAAGATGCTGTAATGTAAAAAAAATTATATAAAAATGTGTATAAATAAAAGTACGGGCATTATGTTTTAGTATTTTACCGTGTTACACGCGTTTGCAGATTATTGGTGGAGGTGTTGAAATTTTTACATATCATCGCCATTAGACGGGAGGCGAAATCGCGCAATGCCCAATGATTGTCCAATTCCGGTCGCATACATAGTTGCTTTGAGACAATGCATGTGGTGACCGATGGTATCAGCTCATGTAACTATAATGAATATCAATTATATGAAACTGCTGGGTTTTCCGATTTATTGACATGAAACTTACATATTTCTCTAGGTATAATGATGGATTATCTAATAGTGCGCGCACCATACGCATCAGATAAATGAGTAACGCCAAGTTATTTTGCACAACATTTACTTTCACACCTTCCGCTATAAAAGTACACATACGTGGCAGCATTTCGTGCAGTCCTGGGTCCGATGCCAGCGATTGTAGCGCTTCGCCACGTCGTGGTTCATCAGAACCAACACAAGCTTCGGTGATTTCTTTATAATACAGTTGTTGTTCCACAGACAACTCATGCGTAGCTAACTGTTTAACATGCACAGTTTCCACATTGCGTAGCTTATGTATTTTCCCTGTAGCCGGTTTACCTGCAGCATCTTTTGTCACACCTTGTTCTAATTTAACTACAGGATTTACAGACTCCAATGCTTGAGAGTCCTTCGATAGTGGAGGTGGATTTTCAGGTATAGTCGGTTGAATTCCGTCCACTACTAACCAATGAGATCTTAAAGTTATATCCAAAGGTACTTTAGGCGCACCACTTTGCACAATATCATTTAGATCCATTTCTTTTTCCTCAATAAAATGCAATTCACGTCCGCCACCCGATGCAAATCGGAACGGCACGAAATCATTAGCCGTAAAACCATACTGTGGTTCTATGTTGCGCACCTTGAGTGCCTGATCAATATCGCTTAACAGCAAACGCTCACGTTTTGAGTGATGCATGAACTTTGCAGCATCCTGCACAATTCGCTTAATTTTGAAGCTTACATCTTCTGCCAGTTCCTTGGCGGCATCATCCGGTAGTGAACCAACACCGATGCTCTCTGCTATCACCTTCATAGATTCAGCAGATAGTGTGGTGCCGTAAAGCATATCACCAGCTACGCGTCCTGTGTTAATACTCATGTTGTATGAATACAAATTTATATAATTTTTTAAGTTACTTCCTAAAATAATAGCAGAATAAAATTATTTTCACAAATCGTATATCACGAATAAAATGTAATAGCAACAGCACAAAAAATAAAATATAGCGAAATGTCAGAGTAGGTAAAAGTGCAGTAGAGTACGTTCAATGTAGAAGATAATTCAAAAATTAAAGATTAAGTGCTGAACACATTGAGCGCGACAGACTGCAAACGACATCTGTCAAATATTAAAATACACACGTTCTTAAGGACATAGTTATTTTGACAGCTGCACGACTACACAACAAATAAATTTACCTATTTTCTTATTTTTTGCATATAATCACTTTGAACAAAATAATAAAATTTCATTGAAAAGAAAGGTGGCCACAACGAAATTATGTACATGCAAAATGGACAGCTGTGTTGTCTTGTGTACATGCCGGCCATTGTTATGTCGCTGCCTTCTTGCAAATGTTCATGTAGAAAGATTCACGACGCCATTTACAGTTCACTGTCGTGCTGCCATGTCGTGTCGCGCTCAATGTGTTCAGCACTTCTTCATTCAACTAAAATATTACCTACATCAACATCGCCGCGATAAATTTCCAACCCCCTATTCTGTATTTTAGTATTTCTTTTTTCAAAATTTACTTATCATTCTTGATCTTTAAGAGGCTTTAGACAAAGTAAAGAATCTACTTTATAAAGAGAGCTGATACGATATATTTAGTACAATAGAGAGTGTTGTAAACATATCTTCAAGATTAAATTGCAAGTCGAAATAATGTCTACCAGCAATACGGACACAGGTGACACCACAATAATAGCATCCACTACAGAAATACAAAATGGGCAACCAGACAAATTCGGGATAGTGACCCCCCGCGAAGCACTTGTAAGTAGACAATTTAATATATTGGTTCAAAGTTCAATTATATTTGACTTAGATTTGTATGAAACTCGATTTCTTATTAAATATACTTATAATCGTTTGTAGATAACAACTGCGGTGAACTTTCTACAAAATGCTAAAGTACGACACACAACACTTATGCAAAAACGACAGTTTCTGCAATCCAAAGGTTTAACCAACGATGAAATAGAGCTTGCATGCCAGCGAGCTGGTATTTTTACAGACGACCCCAATATGTCCACTTTGATTAACATAAGTAACAACGGTCTGGAACATCAGCAATTAGTTTGGCAGCCACGCCAAAATGCTTACGGGCGCATCAAAGAGGTTTTGCATAATTTAGCGCTTATTAGTGGTGTTGCATATGGATTTTATCTATTTTGGAAGGTAAGTAGCATTTGTAATCGTCTAATAATATAATATTTTATTGTTAAATCTATAATTACAGAAATATATAGAACCATTTCTATTTGGAAAGAAAAAGAAGAAACCGGTAGAGGAGGTGCTTGATGATATCGATAAAAAGGTCGATACACGGCTGGATGCTGTAAACACGGAACTTACCATTATCAAGGTACAGTTGCAAGACCAACAGCGTGAGCAACGCCAGAATCTCAATCAAGAATTCAATGTATTTCGAAGTGATCTGGAGGCCATAAAAGGATTATTGCTTAATCGGTAAGTTCGAAAGAGTTAAAAAAAAGGACTGAAAATTCATGACAAAAGTGTCTACAATATCAATTATATAATTATACCTATATTGTTTTTTAGTAAACAGTTTGCTACGCCTATCACTGCCGGCCCACCCTCAATACCTGCTTGGCAGTTGGCTGCCACTTCACATCATCATCACGCTCGACTCTCACAGTTAGACGATAATGAGAAAGTAGATGATGCTGGCTCTGGTTCGGGGTCATCCGAAACAGAAGTGGTTACCAAAAATAGTGATTCCAGTTTGGAAATGATGTAGAAGCCTGCATGCTTCTATATATTTTGCTGCAGCTGTTTGCTGCGAAATGCTCATCAGTAATATAAAAGCAAAAGCTGAGGCAGATTAGTTTAGGTAAAAACTGCTAACATTAGTCTAAGTTAAACTGCGATAACCAGCATATATGTATACCAATAGCCATGAACATATGTGTATTTATGCCATTATATAGCACCGCTGGTGGCGTAAAAAATATTTTTCTTATTTTTGTGTTATAAATATGTTTATCGCTGCTTTCTGGTTAATCAACACATAGATATTTACTTGAGTAAACGCTTTTGTTTACATATATAAATATGTTACGGTTTTGTATGCAAAGACAAAGTAAGAAATGTTTTATGGCTTATGATAAAAAATATTGAAGAACACATATGTATGTAGGTTAAAAAAATTCTAACAAGATGTGAATGCTTTCTGTTTTAAATGAAAAAAATTTCGGCTAAAAACTTGCACATTCGTTTTTACTTTGTAACAATATCATGGAAATTAGCTAATTTAGTGGGTGAAAAAATAGTCATTAGTTTGTATTGGCATGTAATATGTACATATGTACATAGGCATTAGGCATGTGTTCTACTATGGGTTTTAAGTTGGCTGATGCTTGCAAAGCTAATAAATATTAAAGCATAAATAAAGTGAATACAGTTTATTTTTATTTATTTAACATAATTGAGGTAAATTATATATATGTCTATGTCGGCAAATAATGTATCCAAAACAAGAAAAAGAGTGAACTTCGGTTGCATGGACACTAAAATGCCTTGGAATGGACACTAAAATGATTGGAAATTTTCTTCAGTTTTGCAAATTTTCAGAGCGATATCGCAAAACCTGAGGGGCTAGTACGTGTATATACAATACAAATATGGCTAAATCAACTAGGTGTTGCAAACTGCGTGATAAACTTAATATAAATACTCTGTTCAGTGTATAAAAATTTATTGTACATACTATCTTGGAAGATAGACATTATTAACTATCTATCTATTGTCCTGGAAAGAAACTGAACTTCCGTTCTGTTGGAAATTACTACACACAAGTTGCTTCAACTACACATTTTCTGTTTATTTTATTTTTTCTTTGCAATGTTTCCATAAAATGCTAACAATTTATTGGTATTTTTTTATTTATCTGTTTGCCATATTTTGGCTGTTTTCTTTTGCTAATCATTTATGCTGCTGATTTAAAATGGGTACATTTCGGCTGCTATGAATAAGTGCAGTAGTTTATTAACAATCAATTTCGCTAATATATGTATATGTATGTAATATGTATTTATGTACATATAAGTGTATTTCTTGCATTTTTTCACATACAAATCGGTTAGTTTTTTAGTTGTTCTAGGTTAATTGATGACATGATGTGGTGCGAAGAAGTTTGTGGGCTTACTGTAGAAGAATGGTAAATTTAATAGTAGAGCATATAAAAGGAGTGTGAACAAAAATAGTGATAGGAGAGTAACAGCGCTGATGTACGAGAGGCTCAAAAATTTTATGCGTATAATGCTATTGGAAAAGTAGTCTTTTTTTGTATTTGTTGTTTGGATATATTTTTTACACATTTATTACATAGTCGATTTTTTATATTTCACTTTGTTAATGATAAAACGTTGCTGCGTGGTAACTTTACATTTTCTACTATTGGTGTTTAAGTTATTACTATAAGATGGTTAAATTGGTGTTTAAGTTATTGCTACAGATGGTTAAAATTCAACAAAGGGAAGGCAATTTAATGTGAGTTTTTTTTTATTTTTCATTTGGTTTATAATATGTACAATAATGGCTTTGTAGACACCAGGATTGCAAATAATGAATGAATAGTAAAAATAATAAAAATAAATGAATTAACCTTTGAATTATTTTTTTTTTATTCTGCGAAAATACTATTTTAAAATAGTTTTCAAATGGCCAAACACACATAACAGATTAAAAAATTAAAAATAAATCTTTAATGTGCATTAAAGGATTAAAAATAAATGTTTAATTTCAAATTTTGGTGGGGTACAAAAATTAAAACGCTAAATTTGAATTAAAAATTTAAATTAAAAAAAATTAAAAAACAGCAACCCTGGTAGACACCCGTTTTAGTTTTTATATACATAAATTTTGTGTATGTACATATTTTTTTTATTTATTTCGAAATTCTGCATAGCAATATTTTTTACTATATTTTTTGTCAAGTCGTTAGACAATAAGATGTTAGCGACAATTTTTGTTTTGTTTTAAAATTAAACTGAATTTCTTTTTTATAGAACTATTATTTTATTATTTCAATTTGTATAAATGTATATATGTATGTATGATATTATATACATACTTTTGTACCTTTAGCATTATTATTAGTTTAGCTAAAACTGCTTAAAAATCTTAAAATTTCCTTGTAATAAATGTACACTTATTTGCACATTGTGTTCTGCGCATGCGCAATAACCTCAATACTCATTATAGATTTAATAGTTTTAAGCATAACCTAAAGCATAGAGTGGTTTAAACTTATGCATATTTTTTTATTGAAAACGTACAACTAATGTAAGTTTTTTCTTAATTAACCGCCACAGAACTTCGTGTCCGCGCATTTATACTATGAGAAAATGATTTTGTTTGCATATTACATGAGTTTAAAAACGCTTAAATTCAGGTAAATATCGCTTAAAAATGTTTACAGTTTGTAGACTAAAATTCAGTTGCACTTTGTTATTTTAGTAAACCTTCAAAAATCCAAAAATACCGGAAACTAAAAAAAAAACATTATGATTCGAATAATATGATTAAAAAATTATTTTAAATTTAAATACTGGATTAGAAAGAAAAATTAAATCATTTAATCCCAATTTTTTTGTATTATAGTAAATGTGAAAAATCCGAAAATATTGAAATGAAATATAAAAAATGTTTTAATCCCAAAAAACGCATGAAATATTTCATTTTTATCTTAAATACTGGATTGAAAAAATAAAAATAAAATAATTCCAAGTTTATAATTAAAATCTAGAATTCATTTTTTTTTATTTTTTGAAAAGGAAGACTTATTTTTAATTTAGTATTTTTTGTCTTATTCATATTTAAGGGCTTTCAATTATAGTGTTTCAGTTAGAAATATGTAAATACACATTTCCAATTTTATGCCTTTACATTCCAGCTTTCAATTTTAATTTTCCTTTTCATTTGTTATACCAATTTTTAAATTAAAAAACATTTTCTTAATTTTTAATACAAGATGTTGGGGATTAAAAACTAAATATTCAATTTTTATTATTAAAATCAAAAATAAAACTTTTAATACCAGAAATTATGGTTAACAATTAGATTTTCAATTTAGAATTACAATTTTGGGAGTAAAAATAAAATTTTAAATTTCTTAAATTAAATTTTCAAATTTTTCACATTTACATTTTAGTCCCAAAAATTATGTGCTAATAGCAGTTCTAAAATTTTTAATTACAATTTGGGGATAGAAATTAAATTCTCAATTTTTAATTACAATTTTGGGATTAAAAATAAAATTTTACATTATTTTAAATTAAAAAATTAAATGTGTAATCCCAACAATTACCCGGGTTTATAATCAGATTTTAAATGTTTAATAACAATTTTGGGATAAAAAATTAAATTCTCAATTTTTAATTACAAATTTGGAATTAAAAATTTAATTTCACTTTTTCAAATTAAATTTAATATCAAAAAATTAAATTAAAAAATTGAACTTTAATTTTCAATTCCAAAAATTGTGGGTTAGTAATCAGATTTTCAATGTTCAATTACAATTTTAGGATTAAAGATAAAATTCTCAATTTTGCGATTAAATATTGAATTTTACATTTTTTTAAATAAAATTTTGAATTAAAAAATTAATTTTTATATTTTTAATGCCAAAAATTAGATTATCATATTTTAATTCCGATTTTGAAAATAAAAATTCTCAATTTTTAAAAATTAAAATTTCAATTTTAATTCCGTTTTTCAATTTTTTCAAAATTTGCAACACTAACTGCTGACATATAGAAACGGCATACTCTAGTCTAGTAAAATATATTTTTGTTCAAAAAAATAGAAGTTCAAATAATGAATTAAAAATCCCATGCAGCACTTTCTAAATAAATTTTGCTCGTTTTAATTAAATAGCGCCTTAAAGCAGCCATTTCTTAAGTGTTTTTGTCTCGATTTCCATTACAGCTATTATAAACAGTTATTACAATTATGCTATTTGTTGCATCAACTTGATTTAATTAACTAACTCCTATTTTATATTACCGTAGGCATTACATTACCGTTATTTTTTTTAATGCAAAAGTGTCTTTGAACCCGCCCAAGTCAAAATAAAAACGAAATATTTAGAAAATTTGATTATTTTACATTTATAATTAATTATAAGCTTTTGTTTACAAAAGAGATTATTTCAATTTTGTAGCTTAAAGCCTTTAGTTTAGCTTATAACAAAATTCAAAAATGTTATACGTCAACTGAAAAAACAAGAGCTGTATTTTTTCTAGTTTTTTTTTTGTTTTTCGTTTAGTAAATATCATTTTATATATATTAGTGTAAAAATTGCATAAAAATAGAGAAAAAATTTATAGAAAAAAATTGCATTTATCTGCTATTTGACGCAGCAGTTGCGTGAGCTGTATTAAATAAAAATTTTTTGTATGCCTGTATGTACATCACTAATAAATAAACAAAAGTGCAGTGTTCGTACAGTACTACGAGCCACACTAATATTTTTGTGGGTATATTCAAAAAGAATTCAATTCTTTAGCATTATTTTTTTACCTTTTTCTAAAACTAACGCTAATTTTTTAATAGTTTTTTTCATTTCACTTTTCCGCCTAAATAAATAAATTACATAAGTGCAAAAATAAATAAAGATAATTGCAACGCATTTGGCTACAGAACGCATTGAAAATTCATTGCGAGTTGAGCCATTGAATTAAGCGACAGTGGCAAGTAAACATAATTTAGGATGTATACTTTGCATTGAGTAGATTATAGTCACTGTTTTAACTCACTGTCGTCACTTAAACAAGCACGCTGCAGAAGGTGACCAAACACAGTTTAAACCGCAGAATTGATAACGGTTTGACCGGCATTATTGCCAAGCGCGTTGCCACCACTACCCGCGCTTACACCACCGATATTGTTGCCTGATGAAGAGGCAGCCACTAGACTGGCGAATGCACCACTCGCTGCCGTGGCGGTTGCTGTAATCGATACGGAAGTGCTGCCGATAATATCTGAAATACCGCCAACACCTGATGCAGCCGGTGAGAGCGACATGGACGACGACGACGGCGACGAGCATGCACTTTGAATGCTCATAGCAGGCGAACCGGTCGAAGATGTTGCCATATTTGGTGGTGTATGCGGTGAAAGTGGTGCGCACGTTGAATGCAACGAACTGTTGCCACTGCTGGTAGAAGTGTTGATGCTGTTAGCTGCATTTGTATGACCAGTTGAAGTCGCTGCTGCTGCTGATGTCGTCGCATTTGTGTTAACATTATTATTATTGCCACCTAGATTGTTGTTACTGTTGTTGTTGCTGTTGCCAAGCGTATTTGCGGCAGTGGTTTGATGTGTTACCGGTTGTGGTGGTGATGAAGCAGCTGCAGCTGCTGCGGCCGCTGCACGCTCACGCTCACGATCGCGTTGCGGCCGGAAAGCTTCACGCAATGCCTCTACACGATTCTCGTTGGGTCCCCAACGCGCATGACCGGCGCTATTCTGCAACCACACCACTTGTGTGCCTTGCATGCATTTCACATTGACGTCAGCTCTGTAGCAATAAATTGGAGATAAACATTTAAAAGCAGTTCGGTAAGTCGGAAAAAGCGCAAGCACTTACTTTGGTATTATGTGTTGGTAGCCATGGCGATATTCGTGTGCCATACCCAATACCACCATTGAACGGCGCTTAAACATGCTCTCTTCTAATTTCGCAATGCTCTTCCATTCGGGCAAGAATATGATGAAACTGTTGAAATGACAAAAGTTAAATTGTATTTCTAAGTAAAAAAAACAAATTTAGCGAAGACTTACCTCAATGGTTCCATAGAATCTGTCAGCAATTTATCGATATGCAATAAAGCTCTATCCATAAGTTCTTCGCAATGTGGTGGATTTACTTGAAAAGAACCAGAAACTGGTTTGAAGTCAAGAAATGGTCTAAAATTAAAAAAAGTGAAAATTAGTAAATACACAACCGTTACTTTAGTTTTTAGCTGCAACTTACCCTCTGGAACCGAAATATGCATCGGTATCGGCGAATGCCGAACAGTATTGCCTGAAATATGAATTAAAAGGCGACGCAAAGCATTCAAAACTAACGCCAAACTGTCTATGCAAGCACTCGAAAACTGGCACTGGCAAGGATGCTTGCGTCATTTCTGCCTCTTGTGATGAGTTTAACGCATTACCGAGGAACGTCTGGTAGCGCTTAAGTAGACACCAAACACGTCCAATAAATAAGTCAAATTTCTTATCATCGAAACAATTGTGGCGATAGAGTTGTTCGAGCTTTTGTAGATGTGTCAGATTTATGTACTGCGCATCGGGTTGATTGTGTGTACTTGGCGTATACTTAATGATCATGTGATCACGATCTTGTACATATTCAATGGCTGGCATGCGTGGTGATGGCACAGCAAATTGTATGGGATAGCACCAGACTTTCTTCAGGTGCGGTGGTGGTGGTGGAGGCGTTGGTTCCGGTATACCGTGCTCCTTGAGCAGTTGCATATGACGTTCGCGTATTTTACGCGCATGTTCAGCACTCAAATGATAGATTTTAATGCAGAGTGCTTCTACGGAACTCTTGACGGTCTCGACAAGGTGTGGCTCACATTGACGCTTCAAATGCGCTAGACGATCTTGAAAGTCCTCGTAACTGGCGCCGACAGTGCGACGCAACCATTGGAATGTGTCCTCAACATTCCACTTAACGACCTTTTTACTTTCGGCTGGCGCTGAACGTGACTCAATAATCTGTTTCGCGGCTTCGGCATAACGTGATAATTGCTTGCGTGCATCACCTGTTTTTAAAGAGTTGAAAATTAGGTACCGTTAATTTAATAAAACATAACAAAAAATAATCAAAATAAAAATTTACCTGTAAATTTCGGTTTGACAATTTTAATGGGTATATCAGCCATAATTTCCCTATACATGGATGGTGATATTTCTGGGTTACAGTTACTCGGTAATAACGGATCGCAGCCGTTGTCAATAACTTTACGCTCCATTAACCAACGATTGAAGGAGTCTTTCGGCGCCTTGATATTTTCACGCCGCATACAGAGATCTTCATAGGTTTTCACAAGCTTCATTGTGTAGGCGGCACGTAAAGCTTCAATTTCGGGATGTGGTTGTGGCAATAATGTAGGGGGTCGCTCTACAATAACGGCATTCGTGCAAATCTCTAAATCCCACGGCCCAGCCAAGACAAATTTCTTCAATGGCGGATGTTGTTGGTGTGGATGCAAATGCATATCGTCGGATGGACGACGTTTTAAATTTGGATGTTGCATATGATGTGGGTGATGCGGTAAACCGGGATTTATAGGCGGTTGACCACCACTGTGACATATGCCTTAATAGGAAAATATTTGGAAAAAAAAAATCAAAATTCTACACTTTTTGCCTTTCATCCCATATAACCTACCCAAAGGATCTGTGAGTGGATCAAATGGACGCGCACCGGGCATTTCCCACAATGATTCGCCGGTTATTTTATTCCAGTAATATGGGCGATTTTCGCGTTTTGACCAGAATTTTCGCCATCCCTGATTCACAAGTTCTGCTGTCAATTCCTCCCCATAACCAGCACTATGCATAGCTGGCGGCCCCTGCGTGGGCGTATGTGCCATCATACCATCCAACGGGGGTGGACTGATTTTTGTCGGCGTCGATGGCGAAGCACAACCGGCTGCAGGTGAGCTGCCGCCAGACATATTCCCCAAACCAAAACCATTAGGATCACCCAATGTGATACCGGTTGTGCCCACCGCATTGACCGTGTTCGTAATACCACCGGCGCCACCTATTAAGCTATTAACGCTAGGCTGCATGTTTTGCAATGTTGTTAAATTCGGTGTGTTTCCTATTCCCAAACCAACAGCACCGCTTGAACCTATAATATTCGCAGTTGACGTTGTGTTGAGCACGTTTGCATTGGCTGACGAAGATGAGGAAGCGGTCAATTGATCCCAAGCACTTTGTGCGCTGCTTGATGGTTGTGGCATGGTTTGCATGCCGATCATTGGGTTAACACTCCCAGTGGAGGCAATAACTGATTGTGGCATTATGTTTGTATTTAGTGGTGACAAATGTTGTGGAGACATGCTGTGCATATTAAGGTTGTTATTAGCTGCCATTTTGGTGTCTTGATCCGTAACGACAGCAGACGATTCCCAAATCGCGAGCTGTGACAGAACTAAACACGAAATTTAAACTGCAAATAATTAAATAATATGTTGATTAGGAAGTTGAATAAAATATTTTGTAATATGTATGTATATGTTGTAAACACGTATACTCGTACATAATGTATATACAGTGTTGGCCAGATCTAAAGTAAAAATAAAAATAATAGCGAATAAAGTAAAATTTTGAGGATTTTCCATTAATTGCTTGTTAATTTTTATTCAAACAAAGCTTTTTTCATTGATCCTTGGTTTTACAGTTATCTCAATTTATTTTGAAATAACGATCTATTAAAAGATCTCGATGGGGCTGAGATCCGCCCATATTTAATGGAAGCCGGTTTTTGTCCAATCATTTCCGATTCTTTATTATTTTATTTTTTTCTGAAAAACGGATGAATAAACCGTTTTCCAATCATTTTTATTTTATTTTTAAAAACGGATGAATAAGTAATTTTTTTATTTAATATTTTTTATCTCAAAAAAATAACAATGATTTATTATTTTATGTCCTAATAATACTCTTATAATTTTCGAAAACTTAGACAAAAAACAAAGAAGGGGGTGCTTTAGTTTTTTCCAATACTGTTCATATGTATATTGTTATTATATTAAGTTTGCCAGAAAGTTTGTAACACCCAGAAGAAATAGTCGGAGACCCTATACCATTACAAGCTGAACGTTAAAAATCAAGTTCTTGCATTAAAACTGTTTTATTGACACCCACAGTTGCATTAACTCTTAACCGGAGAACCTAACCAAATTTGTACCTGCCAACAAATGTGACCGCAGCAACATTTGTTAAAATAATTGAGTGATATGCGCTGACATAACAACAAATTATCCTACCAAAACTTATCTTTTCATAACAAATTTTAAAATTTTAAATTAAAATTTCAAAGGCAATGCCAATCAACCGATTAAATGCTTTTGTATACATCTTATTGGAATAAAAAAAATAAACGCACATACACAACGGCACTTTATTTTGCCCATTAACGTCATCATCGCAAACGCAGAAAATTGTTGAGCATTCATTTTGATTAAAGCCTGAGTGTACAATGTGCGAGCCAACTTGTAGAAGGTATAAATAATTTTTGAAATTTCTTTTAATGAGTATAAAGCGTTAACACTTAAGCAAACAGCGGCAGTCAGTGGCAAGCACTCAAAGCGGAAAGCTTAAAAATACTTCATACAACTAACTTGGTGTATTAAAAAACCATAAAGTAGGATGATAGGGAATGCAGATGGAAAAACAAATAAAAATAAAATACTAATAAAAAAAAAGTGAAATAGTTCAAACGACCTTCAGGAAATCAATACAAAGTAATTGTTAAACGTCAGAGTTCAACGGTCACATAATGTCACTATGATGACATTACCAACAGGAAAAAACAATCCGCGACGGTTATAGTTAATTATGTAGCAAAACAAGTCATACATACGTTTCTTGATTATACATATCTACAGCAAATTCACTTTGCCAGTTAATAAAATAAAATATGTGGTGAGTTAAACTATTAAAATTTCGAGTGTTTTGTGACGAGAGCTTTGAGAAAACAATATACATACTTATACTCAACAAACAGCAAAGCAGAAGAGCATATATTTATAGCCTACTGAGCGCGGAGATTGCCATCGCCCATATACTATTTTGTGTTCCATTGAGAGACAAGCAATAAAAATATTTAAATAACACTAAACCAGAGAAAAGTGTATAAAATAAAGACACAAGCATATAGCAACTGAGTGGAATTGGAGCGCGATTAGATACCCTCTACTGGTCTATATATACGAGAATGTGCATCGTCGTATAAGAAAAACCAACAACCGAAGAGTATATCGTCGCAACCACCGGCAAAACCAAACACAAACAACTCAAAAAATGAGAGTGAAAACGCAATGTGGAAAAGAAGTGAATATTATTGCCATTGAATCGCTTTTAAATCAGATGTCTTTCAGAATTCAAACTTGATGGTTGGGGTGTACTTCAAGTGGAAGCACTGCAGAAACCAACGATATGGGTAGTTATAAAATTAAATGCATTTTATAAGCGCGAGTGAAATTACTATAGAAATTCGAGTTGATATCGCTCTATAGTAAAATTAAGGTGAAACAATTAGCATAAAAACAATGGAGTAGGTCTACAGAACACAACTGGCTGTTAATTGTATAGAAATTTTGGTGAACAGAATTGAAAAAAAATTCATTAATGCTAATTTTGTCACCTGTGGAGGATATCAGCTGTATAGTTAATTTTTTTTTATTTTTACTTTCGCCTTCTTCGACCATTATTTGCTTAATTATTTCGATTTTCTATTGCTTTTATCTTTTTGGCACCAACATATACACATATGTACATACAAACATACGATATTTACCAAATTTTATAGCAAATAACTCTATTAAATAAATAAATAATTGTTAAAAATTACTAATTTAGGTATTGAATATAAACATCAAAGTAACCCTTTAATGCATAAAATGTTTAACATTTTTGTTAAATAATAAATCGCTTCAAAATTTTTAGAAAAAAATTTTATTAATGGGTAGCATAAAATAATTACAGAACTTTAGGAGATTTATAGTACATTTTTCATATATCACATAAATTTTCCACACCGTTAAATTTACCAGAGTAATTACTAACCATATCAGTGTTTCAATAATATATTAACCATTTATGAAGCTATAAATTACTAAATAAACACATATAAAAATATACCTACATATAAATACAGGTAAAAATAATTATAGCCGCAAAATAAATCTCGAAAAAGGAAAGAGTATCACGCCTGCTGACACACCACGTCACCAACACACAAATGCATACAAACAGCAATCGGCAGAAAGGTATAGATGGACAGAAAAAGATAAATAGACAAATGACAAAGAGTATATGGAAAATGCGAAACCGAATAGCAAAACAAAATTTGTGTATTATTTTGTTGTCTACTAGTTTGCGGCACTTAATTGTGGGTTTGTATTTGTGTATGTAAATGTTGACAGCGCAAGTACACAAGTAATAAATCAGCGAGATGACGATAAATTGTTGGAATGCTCGTGTTACGTTTTGACGAACGTGTACTAATAGTATTTGCATATGGAATATTTCAATTAAATGATTTTTGCTAAAAACTTATTTGTTTTTGTAAAATTGCAAAATTTGATAGATTGCAATTTAAGCCGATTTATTAGAATTAGCAACATTAAAATTTTCAATTTACTTAAAATTTATATACAACAAATTTTTATTTGATACCAAATAAAAATTTCTAAAAAACTAAAAAAAAAGTTGTTTATATGTTGTCAGCATAAACTCAGCAGGTGTTTTAAGGGTTAAAATTGCCTACGTCACATAATGGCGCGCTTTTTCAGCAATCCGCCAAAATAGTTGTTAACATAGTTTTAACCATTCATAACATAATTTTTAAACTATTTATGTAAAACTTATATTTTGGTTATCAAAATTTATTTAAACATTTATATAAAATATATTTTGCAAATCCCTTTTATCGACAAAAATTTCTCTACACTTTCTTTTTATATATGCCCGCCACTACCGAACAGCGATTTGTACACTGACCCACCAACAGCTACCGCTCGCCTCTTGAATGAGGCAAACAGCGAATAGAAATTTTCCTTTCAACCAGAATCAGCACTAACAATATTGTAATTTTTACATTTTCTAGCGCTTAAACTGTAAACAATGCTTTATGTGGAAAATGTTTAATGCTATATACGCAATAGGTAAAACATATTTTCACTTCTCAATTGGAAACGCTTCGTGTGGAATTTTTTCAACAAATTTTCCACTTTTCGATGTGTACATTTTCACATAGGTGGTGTACATTCTTATTGCAGGCAGCCAGCACTCACCGTTTCTACGTTCGAATTTACAATATAATTAACAAACACTCGCTGTTATTTATAAACATTTATATTATCGTTATTGTGCAACGAAAGCACACAACAAATTTACGAAAATTGTACAGCAAATTGAATGTGAAAAATACGTGCGCAACTCTTGGATCGTATCCGTCACCACCATTTGCAATAAAAATTTCATCTGCGCTATGTTCGTTTTCACCGAACATACATTCGGCTCGACTGGGTTGCGTATTAATGTGTTAGGGCTGCTCAGAATTTAGCATTAACAAGGTTGCATTGTCTGATTGGAAGTAATTATTAAAAGATTTATTATAAAAATCAAAAATAGGAAGTTAAATGTTTGTTTAAATATATTTTGGAATATTTTTTTTCAATGTTAAAATTTTTTTTCATAAACTAAAGCTGGTGTACATCAATAGTTTACAATAATTCTAAATTGTTATCGAATTTTTTATTTTTTTGTAGTAGAATAGGAAACTCTTTTACAAGTTATATTTCGCGCCGGAACCGATTGACTAGCTGTCAAAACCACTTACCGTTCAATGCAAATGGCTTTTGTGTGCTTTATTCTGTTGTAATATAACAAATCGTGTTTAGTTATTTATTTAATTATTGTGCTGACGTGAATGTAATATTTAATTAAATAAAATGCAGCAGAAATTGTGCATACATAATATTTCACGCAGAAGGAAGAAGTTAAGCGCACGAACATAAATCGGGAAAATTTTGCCGGAGCCACAGTAAGTAATACAATGAATACGGTTGTAACGAAGCTTTAATACCTTTTTAAAGAAACAATTTATATATAAAAACTGGATTTTCATCGATCAGTTTGTAATGCAGCTATATGCTATAGTCGTCCGATCTAAATAATTTGCTCGGAGACTGTATCATAATCTGTGCAAAACTTTTCCATATAAGAACTTAACCTTGAGCGTTCAGTTTGTATGGCAGATGTATGCTATAGTGGTGCAATATCGGGCGATGAGACAAATTATCAGCTTCTTGGAGCTAGTGGGACGTCTATAAAACTTTATATCAATATCTCAAACATTTTGTGTTAGATTGTGGAGGGATGCCAAAGGAAAAACTCAGGTAGCTGGATATCGGCTATCGACAAAAACCTTGAACCAATCACAAGGCAGCTTAAGTATTTTATTTATATTTCCGTTATTTCATCTCGATGTCTTTGATGTATTAGATCCGAGATTTTTTTGCTTTGATCTCGCAAAATCAGGACATTACGATTTGCTCTGGATAAGAAGGACCTTACAACTTCCCATTCCGAAATTATTGAGACTGAGTTACCTGTCTTAACAAGCTCATCAGGCTTACAGTTTCCTGCAATACCGCTATTGCCTTGTGGTGATAGAGATAAGGTGTCTAGCCATTCTTTCACACAGCCAACAAACTCTAATATCGCTGACCTACTAGTGTGTGAGGATTCCAAAGTGCCTTTTCAGCGCCTTTCACAATTGCGTAGAACATTATAGGCTTAATTATGGTTTCATAAAAGAACTAGCTAATGTGAGAAGTTCCACCTTTTGCCAATGGCTCTCTTCATACTAAGATACACCTGAGTTAGCTCGTACACGGTATTCAGAAATTTTCCCTCAACCATTAAAGCTACATTACCGACTTCCTTGAGCTTTTCCAGAAGATCACGAACAACCATGATCCAGAAAAGTGGCGAGAGGACTCTCCCTTATGGGATGCCTCTACTCCAATTCCGTTGCACCCGCGGACTGAGAGACTAGTTCGCGTATCTACAGACATACAGACATGTACACATGCTAAATCGACTCAGCTCGTCACGCTGAATATTTTTTATGGGTTTCCGACTTTTCCTTATTGGTGTTACAAACTTCGTGGCAAACTTAACATTAAGTTTGTGTTCGAAAACACATTCAATCCAAAGTGAAACATGTGATAAATATACAAACTAAAAAAGTGTGCCACATTTCCTTCATCTTTCATAATCAGAAGTGACAAATAGTGGAGAAAGAAAATTTTAAATTTTCTATATTGAATTCAAATTTATAAGAATACCTTTACATAAATATACTATATATTTTATATTAAATAATAAGAATGCCAACATTGAGGAAATCCAACTACTACAATCAGCCGAAGCCATCGGTGCAAGAGATTAAATTAAGCACTCACAGCACTAAATCTAATACGAGTGTTCGAGAAGAACTTGTGAAAAAACGTTCAACAACCACTAAACCCTCGACACGTGCAACTAAATCTCCGTACGAAGTATGTGATTCCACACAGAATTTACTCAAGGATAGATCAGACATCAGGACTGCGGATAAACGCGCAGACAAAACCAAACCATACATTCATGTACCGATTATTCAACTGCGTTTGTCAGAAGAAGAATCCCAAACCTCCACGCCACCACCGAAACAACGAGGCTACGATTTTACCAGCTCGACCAACTCACATTTTGATGGTTGGCTGGTAGCGGCACCGAAGAAATTCAAACGCACCTGTTCGAGCACGCCAACTTCGTCGAAGCGTAAAAGCAGCTCGCTGAGCATACAAACTACGCCACTCCCTAAGCTATCGGATGAGAATTTAGTCACATCACAGGAAATGGTCGACACGCAACACAAAGAGTCCGGCGCTAAACGCATGGTTTTTCGCGGACCCGAGTGGAAGAAACCATGTCGCGAGAGCGTTGTGGCCGGCGCACCGAAACCATTTATCGGCGCTTGTCCATTGAATTTCGAAGAGTTTGCCAAATTATCACGTACACGTCAGAAATTCTTCCTTACACAAGATCCACGTAAGAAATACTGTTTGGTAAATCCACAGGCTTTGCGCACGAAAGCGTTTTCGGAAAAACGTGAATTCAATATATTGACAAAAACCGTTAAATATGCGGACAATGTTTGCGGTGAGACGCAATCGCAATCGTCAGAGTCCTTCATATGCGATCAAATCGATTTAGAGAATCCCATGCAGCTGGACTTTCAAGGACTTGATTATCGCAAAACCTATCAGGCCGACGAGCAGGATATACAAAATCAGAGTCTCTATCGCAGCATCATGCGGTATATGGAGCGACGACGCGTCAAGCAGGAGACACAGGACAAAGTTGAGGAGGAGCTGCAGAATGAGCGTCTAGCAGTGCCGCAATGCTTTGATGTGCCCGATCGTACGCAGCACGAGGATGTGCCAAGCAGTGAGCCGCCAGTACCGTTTTGCAAACTTTTTCGTTCAGCCGACAAACCATATAATCAACAAAAAATTGAAGAAGAGAATCGTAATCGACGTAATCGTTATAAGAATCTTTATTTAGAACGCAAAGAATTGGCAGAAGAAGCAGACAGAGCAAGAGAGGCGCAACATAAAATTAATGAGGAGCTCAAGCCCACAATGTTAGCCATGCAACATTTTACTGAAGTTTTGAACAGCATAAATGCCGCGTGTGATCCGCAAATTAAGATAGAAGCGCTGCAGCGTAAGCCGCCGAAGCCAGCGACAACATATCCGCATACAATGCGCGAGACCAAACAATTCAAAAAGAAGTTAAAAGCGCAAAACCGCATCAAACGCGATAATGCGCTTGTTAAAAAGGAGTATTATCTAGAGAATTTCGGCAAGTTGAAGGACTATCCGGAAGCGAAAATCGAGCTGAGCAGCGATACGCCAAGGCATGTCAGTGAGAGTCCCGAGCTGAGCGAACAGTCCAGTGACGACGAAGACGATATCAAAGTGGGCAAACATGGCAGCAACTACCAGCTGCGCGGTTTCCACTTCAAATTGGGCAAAAGCCTGCGCGGCAAGCGACACCAGACAGAAAAAACCGGCGGTACGCGCAAGGAAAAAACATGTAAAACACGCGAAGACTGGCTAGCGGAGTTAGTGCAAAAGAAGGAGGTGGTAAAAATGGATATTGAAGAGGGCATAACGAAACTGCGCGGCCCAGATGATCCGCTACTCAAGATTTTTCAGCCACAATTCGGCTACAGGCTACCTCAAATAAAGAGCAGTGCCGTACGTGAGTTTATCGAGAAGCGTCTGGGACGTCACTACGATCGTGATTTACGTAAAAAGTTTAAAATGGTGCGACCACGACTGGAGTACCCAATGAAGAAGTTCAATCTGATACATTTTCTTTACACCGACCATGTGCACGACTTGAGCAATTTCAAAGCGCAACATGCAATACTGGATAAAACCGAACTAATGAAATTGAATACCACGCTGGAATACATGGCTGCCAAGGAGAATATTAAGAAGCAAAAGATGGCCAAGATTAAAGAGAAACGTCTCAAATTGCTGGGTATACCATGTCATGAGGTGAAAAAATCGAGCTTGCAAACGAAATGCGAACAATCGGATACGGGTACAGATTCCGAATGGGTACCAACACCGGAGCCGGAGTTGGTCGATCAGGAAGAGGAGAATATGCGTGCGCGCCTAGCTAAAAGCGTGGCGCTGCCATTAGCTATGCGTGGTAACATGCCTGCGCCCAAACATCGCGAAACCACAATACGTCGCCATCCGCGTAAGCCGCGTGACTATTTCGGTGAGCGTGTGCCTTCGCAACTATTCGATAAAACTGTAGCCGAAGTGCATAAGCCGCATTTATTGAAGCTAAAAACAGACGATGTGCATTTCAGTAATTTGCGCGAGGTACCAAATCGTGAGTATTCGAAAATCTTCGAAGCACGTCACCATCACGATCACTGGAATCATATGCAACAAAAACTGGTAGATGTCCACTATCAGCCGAAAATTATCAAAGCCGAAGCGACCAAAGGTAAAAGCAAGGAGGATCACGTGCTTATGGAGAATTTTCGTATGGCACAACCGCCATGTAATCAATACGTTGGTATGGATTTGACCATAGCGAAATGCGATACCAAAGCATTGCTTGCCGACTATATGCAAAACACTCGTAAACAATTTACCACCGATAAGACTTTGCGTATCAAAGATTTGTGTCAGTCAAAGGATGTTTACTTTCATAGTCGACCACGCAGCGAAATAGAGGCGCTCAATTTTCCGGGTAGAAAAGAGTACCTCGATTTTTTACATGAAGTACGTAAGGCACTTTATGAAACCAAAGTCAGCGAAGAGCAGGGACAAAAGCTAGCGGTGGATCGTGAAGAAATCATACAAGACATTGAAGAGGATCTCAAGAGTATTGAATCGTGTTTGACATCGCTCAGCAGTTCGGTCTGCACGAATCTAACTAATGACAGCGGCAGCTTTTTACTCATGGAGGGGAAAACGAAAATTCCACTCGATTATATACGCAAATCAGTGGTGCCATTTGAGCCGATGAACCGTTGTCGCTTCAAGCTCGAGCCGCTCGATATCGAAGCAGAGGAAAATAATCCCTTTAAAGTACTGCCATTTACCGGGCAGGGCAAGGCACAGAATGAGCTTAATGCCGCCAAAGATAGTTTCTTCACATTCAATACACGTCTACAAAATGGTTTGCGTTTGCGCCTCGAGGTGCCGGTGGAGGATGTACGTCAGAAACTAATTGGTCGCGGTCCGCACAAGTATCGCAGTGTTGTGACGACAGATATCGACGAGAACTATGTGGATGAATTGAAAAATCGACCGCCCGTGAAGATGTTCAGTTTCAAAACGGGCAGCTCATTTATTAAGGACGCCTTGCGTTTGAAATTCGAGTCTATGCTTATACAAGGTCAAATAGTACGCACCAAAATCTATGATCGTCTCAACGAGCATCATTGGGAGAATATGATGCGCTTGAAGTCGCTATACGAAAAGCTATTCGCCAAATGGGAAAAACGCGAATATGAATCGGCTATGTCGGTGGTGCATCAGGTTGGTAGATTTCACTGGCTCAAGTCCAAAAACGTCGTACAAAAGAATCAACACCGTTGTATTGATTACTAATTATACGATTTAGGGAAATTTAAAATTTTTTCGGATTAACGCTATGAGTTCCTGAATTATACTTCCCCATAACTACCATAACTTTTTTCTTAGGTGAAAACATATTACGGTCGTACAGACGCTCTAAAGCGCGAATTTCGTGAATTGGAACGCCAACAAATTGTACTCAATATGGATATCGTTTTTATTGAGGGTCATTGGATACGTCGTATTATGTTGCAGAACTTTCATTATCTATTGGGCGATTCTGAGTGGCGTTACGAAAATGATTGGATCCATCGTATAGAAAAAGTTTCACAGCGTGGTTCCGAATGTGATGAAGATGAAGAGTACGGTGAGGAAGAAGAAGATGGTGAAGAAGGCGAAGGTTGTACCAAGACAACTATTGAATTGGAGAATTTTGAAGAGTCTATAATGAAACGGAACACCGTAAACATACGTAAGCGTGATAAAGATGACGCATGGGCGATTAAGAGTTACTACGAGGATGTCTATATGCAGAATTTACATCCGATATTGATTGTATTCCCCAATGCAGATAGTTTTATGCGCGGCATAGAGAATTTAAAAATTAAAACCTTCGTCTTGCTACTCGAAATGCATTTCACGCTATCCATACACACCGAACTGCAGAGCCGTTTGGAAACGTTTGAAGTTTGGTGTTTGGAGGATTTGCGTGAGAAACAATCGTATGTGTCGCGTAAATGCGCCAAGCTATATTTTATGTCCGATCGTGCGACGGATATGAAGCTACGCACATTGGATTTTCTATCGGAACCGGTTGAAAGTTCCTTCAATGATGAAGCGTTTATCAAACATCGCGCGGTCATTATAGAAGTGTGGCGTGAAATAGTTCCTGAAAATATGCGCAGCGGTGGTGGGGACGATCTCGAGCCATTGGAAATGGTTGCCATGATTTCGGAAGTTGCAATGGAGCTAATATGTAAGTGCTGAGAATTTTAAATAGGCTCATTATAAAAGGCTCGACTGGAAGGTTGAGGAGGACTAGACTTCAATAATGATAATAATAAAACTAGAGACACTGGTCTTTTTACGTTCTAGCGCTAGACCTTTGGACTTTGCCTAAGCGTTGATCAACTACTAACTCCTGTTAGATACTTTCAACTGAGTGTAGAACGCTGGAGATGGATTAAATTACTTGCTCGCATTATGCCGCAATCCCAGTACTTCTTTGCGGTCAATGTTCTATAGGTGTGCCGCGGTAAGCCTGAAAATTTTGTCGGGCGCTTTGTAGAGTTTTAAAAGTTTTTTCGATCAGTTCTTTTGTTTGGGTTATTTAGGTACCACAACAGACCTGCGTACTTAGCCATCCAAGTGGCATTCGTTTTTTGGATCGATCTGTTAACCTAATCTATTTAGGTTTTACAATAAACCGGCGTTGTCAGTTGTCCAAGTGGATGCGTTTTTTACCGTCCTTTTAACCTCACCTATTTCGGTAGATATAGTCCGGTGTTCCCAGCTTCCAAGTGGGATTCGTTTTTGGTTCGAGCTTTTAACCTAACCTAATCTAAGGGTCTAGACAGTTAGACTTTGCGAACGATTACTATTATTATTACATATGATGTTAGAGTTTAGTGTGCCACACATCTTGATTATAGCTGCAAGCTTGTACTTCATGACAATCCCTCCATTATGTTTCCAGCTAAATTCGAATCGATACCGGTTGAGGAAAGTCGTCGCATTGAGGCACAATTGCGTCGTCGTCGTGCTTATGATCGTAAAATCTCCCGACAAGCTTATTTGGTAGAGAAACGCATCGAGAGTGAAATGAAAAAAGTGCGTCGCAATTTAGAGCCACCCTATGTGAAGCCGAAGCGTAAAGGCAAATTACCACGTATTATTATCAAAAAGAAAGAAAAGAAAATCTCATTCAAGGAGCAACGCGTCACCGAGCATACGAAATTTTTCTTCCGTGCCTTTCACGATGAGGGTGATGTTATGCAATTACATGATGCGCGCGATAGTATTGGGGTAATGGACACCATACAAGAGCAAATTGTGCCATTTTATTTTGATCATTTCCTTAAACTGAATGGCTACACACCAAATTACAATTTCAAAACCAATGTGGAATTACGTGACGGACCTGAAGCTTCACGTGTGGCATTGCGTTCGCTGGTGCCTGAAATATTGGAGAAACTTGATAAATGGGAGCTTGTACGTAAGCGCATTATGGACGACAACATACAACGCAATCCGAGAATGTATGAAAATGTGCAATTCTGAATAGTTGGCATTCTGTTATAAAATATACACACTAAACCACTTATATTTTTGTACTTGTTATGTATGTATGCTTTTCAATAGATTTCTGTCCAAAAACAAATTCAAAATATGATAATACGATAATTGGCTTTGAAAATACATATGAATAATATATGGTATATCTCCCTTACAATATACATATGTATATGCAAAACCTTTGCATAATACTGTTTTTTTGTTGGAAAATAATTTTCAAAATTTGGCATCATTTTGTGAAAACATTCTATATTTATTTGCACATAACATACAACTAGCCAATTAGCTTATGAACTCAGCTTTTTCTGTTCTCCACTTGCGCCTGGCTTCTTCTCTTGGCTAATCAAATCTTTGAGTATATCCTTTTTCGCCTCAAAGTAGTCACGATACCACAGTATGTGCTCTTTCTTCTCTTTTGCTGTTATGTATGGATTCTTTGAAAGACCGACACACACTAGTTCCATATAATGACGTATCGGTCCTTTTTCTGGACACCATGGCTCTAAGTGTTGATCCAGAAAGATATGCTCAGAGAAGTCTACATTCGCTTCCTCACTTAGGTCCTGCTCATTGTCAATTGGAAAACGCCAAACTTTTCCTTGCTCCGTCCATAATGCTAACTTTTCGAAATAATTTGCGGGCGGATGTGTTACCAACAGTTTTAGTTCATTTTTCTGTAGATGTGCCCAGGTGGTGAGTATATCGGGTACATCGCGAAGTTCTGCAGCATTTTTGAAAATGCCCAGCGGCTCGGATCCAAATAAGTTAACACTGCCTGTATAGGTTGCTGCTTCACGTTTACGTTCTTTACGCACACTTTGTTGATCTTGTTGCCGGTGTGGTTTACTTTTTGCCGCAATAGAGCGACGCACAAATTCACCACGTGTTAACTCTTTTGGTGGTTGTGAGCGATCAATTTTCATACCCACAATCAATTCACTGTTGTTAGAGTGGATATCAATAAAAATTATAGACAAAAATTAGAAATAAACAGATATGTATATTGATCACTTACCTTAGACTTAATTCTGAACTCGCATTATTTGATGCAGCATCGTTCGATTTGTTAATATCTTTCTCTTCTTGATTATGGCCTAGTAGTTTCGCAAGCAATTCCGATTCTATTTGCTGGTTTTGCTCACCATCTCCCGCTAGAGAAGCCACACGTTTTGCGGCAACAAAAATATCTTTCGTCTCAGTTTCTTTTTTAGATTCTTCTTTTCGTTTTTTATGTGCATCACCTGGTCGTGGTAATGTTACATTGTTATTTTTATTTGCTAATGAATAATTATTCTCTGTTGGCATGCTAGATAGCAAACGGTTCAGGCGTGTGATAGCCGGCTCTTCAGTAGATTCCACATCAGCCTTATTAGGTGTAGCTGTATGTTGAATTTCAGCTTTTTTCACATCTTTACTCTTTTTTTGTTTTGATTTTGGTTCCTTTTCGTCGTCGGATGAATCGTAATCTTTGCTGTAATTGCGTGCGCCGGCTATACGAGATACCAACACTCTGTGGACGCAAAATAAAAGGTTTATGTAATTACTGCTATGCTGTTTCCACTCTAGACACTTACCGTATACTTAGTGATGATGTTCTACTCAGCATAATCATTATTTTTAAATGTTTTAATTAATTTGTTATTAAAACTCTAAAGAATTAATGGAACCAGCAGCAATAGGTTACAACATCGATTGCACCGAAACGTCAAAAAACATATGGTACTGTTCTAGTGTTGCGGAATAAGCGCCGCTGGTGACGTTCAAATTTGTCGTAGTTTGCCGATTAGTATTTAATGTTATCGGCTTTATAAACAGCGCTATCGGCAAATTTCCTTCAAAAACAATTAGCGCATGAGTAACTTTAATGTTAAAAAATAATATTTAAGAATTGATAACATTAATAGAAAAAAACACATATTTTAATGTTTTATAGTCATACAACTTTATAATAAAATATACAATTTAACTTTCCATATACAATAGCTAATTTTCTTAGTACTATTAATTTACAAATGAACTTTTATTTTTAATCAGGTTTAGCTATTAATGCTTGGCAAAGCTTTCAATAATTATTAAAATGCACTTGTATACAATATATGTATGTATATAAATACAAAGTACGCTAGGCTGATACATTTGTAAAAGCAATATAGCATTTTATATAGGATACATATTTTCTGTTTTTAAGTCAATTTGTACATAAGTTTGTCAGTTCCATTTTCCAGAAGCTTGTGGTCATTTATTACAATGAAAATAGTCGTAATTTCAGCAGCCAGATAGTATATCACGTTGATTATTCTTACATTCTACGTAAGTACTCTTTGCGTTGTACCTCTTGCTTTGTCAGAATTCACTTCTCATCAGTTGCGCTTTGCAAGTATTCCATGATAAATAAGCGGAGTATTAATGAGATATTTTCCGTTGCGATATAGTCAATTATGGAATTGTTGTCATCTTTCGTATGCCAAACAGTGGGGAACGGTAGCGGTATTAGATGCAATATGGGAACATTTCGTCTTAAGAAAGGCAGATGGTCATCTTCAACCATTGATGAACGTAATGTATTTGGTTGAAAATAACGATTCGGGTATTGACGCGATACACCGCTACTTATATACCGTTGCAACATATTTAAATCCGAAAGACGCTCTTCCAACGATACCAAACGCGAATACCAACCTTCTGTATTGGGGAAAAAACTGTAAAAGGTTGGATCCGCCGAACCAATTAAATCCAATAGCACCAACATATCCAAACGGTTTAAGGTGCCGTCCTCCTCCCATAGCTTGGCTAAGTGACGTGAACCGTAAATTGAATCATTTGGTCCCCATTCCTTGAAAGCTTCTTCGCCATCGAAAAATATAAACATTAAGCTTAGTTTTGTCTTACGGAATGGTTCAAGCGCCGTTTGTAAAACGTGTGCCATATTCAGTAGCATGGCACATGGCACTGCGGAGTCTGTTGCGCCAATAAATTCAAAATCTTCAAAATACTTGCTATCATAATGACATGCAAACACTAAATAACGCTCAGCATCTGGATTGAGTTTTGCTATGATATTATGAAAATGCAATTTTCCCAAAATAGGCGCTGTGTCATGGAATTTATCATATTCAACGGACCAATTAAGTTCACGCAAATTACTCGTTATATAGTCTCGTGCTTGCGTGTGTCCGGTTGTGCCAACAACTCGCGGAATAAGTAAATTATTGGTAACTTTTCGTAAGTGTGGTACATCCGAGAGTGGAGCGTAGGCCAAAAACTTTTCATGTGATAGTTCCTCAGTGCGGTATGTTAACTGAAAGTTATAGAAATTTAATTTAATGACTGGTTAATTCTTATAAAAAGACAAACATGTTTGTAATTAGAACAGTTCACACTTGAATACCTCATTCCGTCCAACAGCAAAGCCATCTTGAGAATCTTTGCTGGCAAATACGCTAACACTAAGAATGATGAGTATTGCAAAATATGCATTTAACAAGCACATATTGCAACTTCCTAACAGGCGATCCGTAACTCACAGAGAATCCAGCTATATTGACATCTGACACGAAAGCAAATCAACTGCTGAGCTGCTGGTTTATAAACATATGAATGCAACGGCAACTGTTGCTTTGCTTATATGAAACCAACAATTTGTTTGTTGACACAGGTGTGTTTTTTTTTTGTATATAGGTGAGATAGGTTTTGCTTGCCTCACTAAAGAATAATAAGTTTTACATAACCACTCTTTTATGAATTATTAATTTATGACAGCACACGGAATAGCAATGATTGGTTTTTATCCAGCATACAGTTCAACAAGTCGGAGGAGGGGGTGGGTAATGTTTTATCACAACTAGTGATGTGCAAAATCGTTAGTGGCGATAGTCTCGTTATGAAATTTTCGTAATCCCTCTTTATTGCATGTAATTCTATACATACTCTTATATACATATAATAATATTTAAAATAATTGAATTAAATTTAATTCAATATTTCTAATGGCAGTTATGCAGTGTATTTAATCTTGCCAAAACTTCTGTTACAAGCTCTCAAACAATT
The DNA here is from genome assembly GCF_024586455.1 of Bactrocera neohumeralis. Taxonomy (NCBI): domain Eukaryota; kingdom Metazoa; phylum Arthropoda; class Insecta; order Diptera; family Tephritidae; genus Bactrocera; species Bactrocera neohumeralis. Next base: position 77,771,747 of record NC_065923.1, on the reverse strand, counting down.
CAACATTGATCAATAAATCTTGCACAGTTTCTATTGGTTTTGAAGACGCTTCTTGAAACAAATATTTTTGCAGTTATGAACCCAGAAATATTTCTTTCTAGCCATTGGCAAGTACTTTTTGCTTTGTATGCAGACACAGAATCTTATTGGAAGTTCTAATGCTCTCCATTAAAGAGAGTATTGCTTAACAGCTTCACGACATTTTCTAAACCATCTTATTGATACACTTGCAGCAGTATTAACCCCATTTTCAAAACTTATTCAAAACGAAAACTTTTTTCGCTGTAAAATGTACATTATACTTTCATGACCGCTGACAGCTCCCCACTGAAGATGCCGTTGCATCTGCTGAGCCTTATTTGACCGACAGTAGGTTTTCATGTGTAGATCATCTATAATAAGCTTTGACATTAATATGGTCAATATACCCATATCCCTTTAAGATGATAAGTTTTAACCATAATAAAAAATAACACTATTTTTTTTTGCTTTTGCCCACGCTGTAAACTTTATAACACAACTTATGGCTAGACAAAGTATAATCGATACTTATTTAGCACCACTTGCAGTAAATTTCATAAACATATGTTTACAAACATCGCTGGCTAGTTAACAAATCAGCGCTTCATTATTATATTTTTTTTAAGTTTATTCCTATGTACGTGATTCAAGCATACAATAAAAAAATTTAATGTAGTAGAATTTAAAGTTTTTAAACAATTAACACATCATATCAGTTTCATATACAACTTTGTCAACACTACGATCAGCTGCTTATCAATTGCTTATCAAAATTAATGAATTACCTGTCTATCAACTCATAAATTATGTAGGTAACTATGCTTTTAATAAGTTCGCTTTTTATGGAAAATTAACTATGTAGCGTGAGTTATTCACTTACCAACTCATCCACCTCAAAACAAGCACCTAGATTATAGATTTTGGGGCGCTCTAGCACACCAATTGCATTGCCCAATTGTTTAAGCCATTGGTTGTATAAGCGTAAATGTTGACCACGCCAAGAGATAAACTTCATCGCAATTGGAATTGGTGTGTGTGTGTGTTGAAGAAGCAGTTGTTAATTAACACATTTATTATTTATGTTTAAATTATAACTATTTATTTACACACGGAAGGAAAGGCGTAAACGGTACTAAAATGTGCCTTTGTAAAATGTCAGATTATACAAACAACGGTGACGGCTGTGATTCGTATGTATGAGCATGCTTGCGTATTTGTGTGTGTGTGAAAGTAGAAGTTCTGTTGAAGTGAAAGTATAAATAGGTATATAGTACTCTATGCAGGAATTTTGATAAACATTAGAGAAACGCCTTTTGAAAATATTAAAAGGTATTAAATTTTAATTATCTTATAGTTTTTTTTAATTTTTTATTATTTACAACTATTTTTATTTTACATTTATGGTCATACATAACATGTTTTGTAAATTTTGTAAATGTTTGTACGCAGTTTTAAACAATTTATTTATATTGAACAATTTAAAACACGCATACATGAATGTAGGAAAATTCTTATAGTATTTGTTATAAAAATGTCTATCTGTGCATTTACATTTAAAGTATACTTATGGTAATACCCAAATTGAGTCACATGTTTTTCGGCGAAGAATCCGTAGCTTACAGCACACTTTTCTGATCGATCACTTTTAATTATGCTTACAGTTTTTGTCATTAGTCGATTTTTTTGTATGACTCCGTGTGCTGACTGCCCCCAAAATATGCTTTATATATGTACAAGCCCAACGCCAAATGTAACGCTACAACTGCGCCAACCGCAGAATAAATATTGGTGGTAACCTCAGACATTGTGAAAAAGCGTTCCAGCACAGTAGATTTAAGCAAGAAAAATGTTGCGACAGGCAGGAACACGATTAGCGAACAATAGAAGAACACCACTTTGAATGCACTATAGTCTTTGGAATCCTGTATACAAATTTATGTTAATTTTTCGTAATGAGTTAGATTCTAAGTATTTGTGAGTTAACTGACATTTATTTGTTGCTGTGTGCGTCCGCCCGCATTGTTACCCTTTTTGTTGGCCATTATTTATAATAAACAATTTACTTTAATTAAACTTTTTGTAGTAACTTCAACAAATTTCACCGGCCAATGGTTTTTGATGTTGCTTTTGTAAACTTTTTCTTTCGACACAGCTGTCAAATTGAAAAAACGTCACGTGATGACATTTCACCGGTTCTGTTTATAACGAGCGCAGGGTTGCTTCCATACAATTTGTATACCCTTTATCTTTGGAAATATTTAAAACTTCAGTGAAGAATTAAATTGGGCTGAAGGAACACGAAGTGACAAAAAATTGACTTAGTTTAATACAAAAAATCTTTGCTCTTGCTTTAAAAAAGGCTCTCTGTGAACCCATACAATCAAAGCTTAAAAGAATTTTCTATACACTTGTTGTTGGTTTTGTTGTAGCGGCATAAAACATTTCTGAAGTAATTTCGAAGCATGGTGCCGAGTTGGCAGTACATGGCCGGATAAAAACTCGGCTCCGTTCCGGTTACTTAGACTTTGGCTGGGATGGCCTTCAGTACCTTTGGCGAAAGACTGTTAAATGTTTCAATGGATTCATGACGCATTAACCGCATTTTTCGGTTTCGAAAGCAAAATAAAGTCACAGAGAGCTAAACCTGGCGAATACGGTGACTGATCGATGTCGCTTGTTTTGCGTTTGGTCAAAAACTCAGTCGCAATCATGATATTACCTGACGACGCTTTATCGTGGTGAGAAAAATGTATGTATTTTTACCTTGATTTTTGGTTTTTTCGATTACGGTTCATTGTTGAAGCTCCATTCGCTAAATTGTTGGACACAGTTTCGACGTCATATTCATAAACCCACTCTCTCTCTCTCTCTAGTAACGACAAACACAAATTAACACTTACCGATCCAAACGGGGTTAGATCGCCGAAAGAACAGCCCTTGGTCGGATGAAATCCGAGTCAATTCCGGTGCGTAGAACCGGCTGTCGTGGGAATCGTTCATACTTCTCATAAACCCACTACTCGTCGCCAGTATTGATGCGTTTGATGAATTTAGAGTCCTCAGCTACGTTGTCGCTACGGATACAGGTCTTTCGGCTCAAATTTAGTATTGCGCTGCATACCCAAAACATTAACCGAAATGTCTTGAGTCGTTTCATAAGAAATGTTGAAACCCCCCACTATCTCTGTAAAGAGTTCAGTTGAATAATAAAATTAATAGTTAAATAACATCCACATTTTTACTTTCTCTCCTTTATGTTTTTAAATGTATTGCCACGTTTTTAAATTCTCCACAAACAAGCATACATATTTAATTTTCTTTAACACTAACTTACATCTATAAACAATTTATGCTAGTTCGCCATTTTCAATGGACTTTACTACTATATATACAATGTTTACTTTCCATTAATAATTTTCAAATGTGCGTTTTCTTATGAAAACAATGAAGTTACTTAAAATTGTAAGATCTTATGCTATTGAGTGTTAAATATGGATTCCGGATAGTAACTGGGCGCATTGAACATACGAGGGAAACCATTCGCATCCAATTGTTGAACAGGCAGGACAGACATGATATCACTAAAAAGACAAAACAAATAAAAAATAAACATTAAAAATTTTACAAAGAATTTAATGATGATCATATGAAGCAAATATGTATTTGAATTTCGTGAGCTGTAAATGGTCACATAAATAAAAAAAACTGGCGAATAAGCTATGTTGAAGCTCTCTAGTTGAATTTCTTAGGCAAGCATTCCTTTTGTGACCACTGCTTGACGTTAATTTTCCGAGAAATTAAAATTTTTTCAGAAAACGTCTTCTATGAACGTGTTTTATATGCGAAATATCGAAAAAAATATGTTCAGCCGACTTAAAAAAATTTTTAAGAGCCTCTTACATCTCTCTAACTCAAGCACGACCTTTTTCGGTTAGGCTAAGTTGTAAACAAGCTTATATTAGTGAGATCACAAATAATCTCACTTAGACAGGTTGAGACGCTTGTCCGTTGTGATGCCCAGAACTCTTAAGTACGTATCAAAAAGACCGTCGTAAATCTACAAACCGCTACAAAGCGCCTAGGGCCAGCCACAAGTTTAATAAGCTGAGTAATATCTACTCCAGCCAATTCGCCGGATTCGTAGAAAGTATGGCAACCGAGATGTTTCAACCTTGATCTGGTGAAAGCTTGGCAGTGAAGGAGAAAGTGTCTAGCCATTTCCACAGCATCAACTCCCTGCGCTCTGGCCCATAATTCAGAGTTTTGCCCGATCTCGTAGATCTGAGTTCCGTCTGTAACTTTCAGGGCTGTTTTTAAATAATATAAAGAGAAAAATAACTCGTCTAACTGTTTTGGCTTCTCAAATAAAAAAGTTTTCCATACAAGGACTTGAGTTAGATCGATTAGTTTGTATGTCAGCTATATGTTATAGTGGTCCGATATCAGCGGTTCCAAAGAATGAGTAGCTTCGTGGAGAGAAAATAATGTATGTAGAATTTCAGATCAATATCTCACTAATAGAGAGACTAGTCGTTTATATAAAGATCCGATGTTTTCTTTCTGGGTGTTAGAAGCTTCGTGGCAAAATTATTATAACTGTTCCGGTTATAGAAATGCTTATTGCGCTTCCCAGGAATTAAATTATATTATTATTAAATAAAACATAAATTTATTGTCCAGTAAATCTGTAAAATGTCCTACTGTATCTTAAAATACAAACTCAAATTTTTAACTTGGCCACACTGTACTTTATAGTCAACTAAAAAATTGTACCAATTGCAATGCTTTAATGCAAAACATGCGTGAAAAGTATAATTTCGTGTTGACACCCCACTGTGCGATCTTGTGCGTAGCACTGCAAGCTGCAATTCTGGCACATGCGCTGCGCATGCGTACACTTGAGTATGTGTACACGTATGCGACGTTTCATTGCTAAGGCAATTACAAAGAAAATGCAATAACTTCTGGCGACTTAAAGTCTAAAAATATTAAAAAATAAGAAATAAGCAAAGTGCATTTCGCCCGCCAGCGAACCGCAGCGGCGCAACGATGCAAATGGCCACATAAAACACGCTCAAGTGCTAAATGTGTAAATTGAATTTACGCAGCCGCCGGACAACAACAACGCAACTAGCTATGTACACGTATGTAAATCACAACAGGAAATAGTACGTGTCCCGCTACACATGCGCAACACATCTACATACATAGGCGTATGCGTATGCTTTTTTTGTTGTATTTTTCTGTTTAACGGTCAGCTTAATTTAATGATTTTTAATGCCAATTTGGTTCGATTGAATTTTCCGCATTAAGTTGCTAGCGGACTAGCACTTGCCATTCATCGACTCCCACTGCGGTACACATGTATGCGTGTAGTTGTGTGTGTGTGTTTTATGAGTTAAAGGGAAACCACTTGGCGTATACGCCCTTCTAAAAAGTCAAGTGGCTGCCCGCTGTGACTTTTGACGCACTATACATACATACATACATACATACATCTACATATGTTTGTACCATAAAGGCTCTGCTCCATTCAGTGCATAGTTTTTCTTTAAATTTTTGTAATGTGAGACCTTCTCGAGCACGCTCCGTTTTTCGTTTTTTCTTTGTTGTTCTATTATGTAAATTGGTACGCGCTCCTTATTGAAGCACACATGTCGATTTGTAAGAATAAATGGCGAGTGTAATAGGCGATTTTTGAGACATTCATGGACTTTTCTTGTTTTTAGCGATCAAACCAAGAGAACCTGCGTAGAAAATAAAATGAACTAAAACACTAAAATTTGATCAAGATGAGTTCTGCTTTGTTTTGTTATGTAAATAATCTTATGCCATTTATGATTTGAACCAAATGTCTATCATGGCTCGGTTTGCATAAGTATCTCGACGCGTTTTTGCCCATTTCCGATTATCCGATGAAGCATTTAGGCTGGAATTTCGACTTAGTTTGGTTCTATGAGTTACAGGTCTTCATCCCCACTGTCCTCACCATCCTGTCCCTTCAGCCCGTCCAGGAGCTTCTGTGTGGAGGGTAGCACCTCTTCCCGCTCGCTAAGAGACACATTTAGTTTCCCTTCTTAGACAGTGCCAGTAGCAACATGCTTGACTGTGTTGATGCCGAAATGAGTGGGTTCATGGTCCACTAGCACCCTGCTGTTCTTCTGCGCCGACGTTTTAGGCTTCCCCAGGGCCTCATAACTACGGCAATGAATCTATAGTTCAGCCGGAATCCCTGCTGATGGATAAATTTGTAAGACTCATCATCAATAGGTATATTGAGTCTCCATCCAGTGGTTTCAACGCTGCTCCCGACTATCTTCCAAGCCGAGGTACTGATACCCTCGTTTTGGTTCCTGATAAAACCAAGTGCGAACTCATAGGGTCGTGATGTGCATAGGCGGTATCTCTTCACCCCTTTTACCATATAGGACTGGGCCTTTCCATCCTTCCAGCTTCGGAGTGATCTCCGCTAGCCAGGTGGTCGTCTTTTCGTCCTTACAGTCAACTCAACCATGTTATGAGTCGGTGTTTCCGCACACCCGTATATCTCATCCATGATGTTATCCTGTAACGCAGTAAGCTCCTCTGACCCCAAAACCTCCGCCGGGTAGTTGCGGGGCAATACTGCCATCCGTATGCCTTCTAAGGCCTCCGAATGTTTTTATTGTCCCGCTATCCCCGGAGGAGTATTTGGAGCGCAGCGTTGTTCTCTGACCGCTTGTGGTTGGTTCGTCCAAGCCTCTTAGATCTCGGCATGTTGCAGTTAGTTGATGTTGTTATGTTTTTTTTGTAAGAGTCAAAAGCCTCTTGACGCGGTAAAGCTACCATTACTTCCCAAGGTGACCCAGTGTTGGAAAGGCTTTGTTAGAATACAGCTGAATTTACCTCGTGGCTGCACATCCTCCAATGGTTACGGGAGTCGCATAACACCCTGGACTAGAAGGCAAGAGCCATATTAGTCCAAGGTGCATTCTCCTCATATGAATGCCATCAAACCGACGACATTTCGGCAATAGCAGCCAATATTTTACGGTCTTTAGAACCTAATTGAACAGTAATTAAGTACTTGAGATTCAATTAGAAAGTGGAGCGAGAAGAAATATTCAACAAATAAGCCAACCCGTTAGGATCATCCACGTAGCTCAAAAATGTAGAGTGAACTCCATGAACTGCTTTTAAAAACTTGGAATGTCGATCTAGCCTAGAAAATCCTCAAATCACATTCTTTGTAAGGTGTAAAGAATCGATTACAAATTTAATTTGTTGAGATGAAAAAGTTAGGAAGGTCAAATAGCTGCATGAACATTTTATTCAGCGAGCATCACCACAAAATGAGCAAAATTTCATGTATTAGAGCAACAATGAACCTCAATTGAAACCTCAAAACACCCAGTATACTTCTAAGGTAGCTGAACGAACACCTCCATTAACAAAATATGGACATGTTGCTCGTCACCACCCGACGACTCATTGTTGGTAGGTCGAAAAATGTTTGGACAGAAAGAGATTTCCATTTCCTACTCAGGAATAGCGGTTAAAAAGACATTAAGGTCAAACATACAACTATCATATGGATGGTGTACGAGTAAGATTCAATGCTTCGAGCAAATCCCCCTCAGACCTCACACTAATGCTCTACATGCATATTACTTAAGACTTTTCACTTAGCAAATACTCACGGTCTTTGTTGCGGTGTTCGATCACGCTGTCTTCGATTTTTGAACCAATTAGACACTTGTGTCAGTGTTAGACCGGTTTTCTCCGATAACGTTTTCTTCTCATCCGGCGTTGGATAACGATTTGTCATATAGCAATCTTTTAAAGCATTTCGGCTTTTCTCTTTGAAACAGTAAACGGTTTCCTCGCCATCCCAAATGGTTTTCGGCAATGGATACTTTTTGCGCAGACGATATTTATCGACCGCGCCTAATGGACGTCCGCGCACTTTCTCTGCTTCCTTGTAATGCGCTTGAAACCATAGATTCTGCAAGTCCACATGAAATTTCACTGAGAAGCAATGCGTTTCCAAGAGATTGTAGAGTTCATGAAATTGTCCACGATGATAGGCGACAAGTGCGCGGGCACGCAACACGCTCTCGTTCGTCTTGAAAAGTTCACTGGCGGGTAGGCTGCACAGAAAGGTGGTTAACTTCTCGATATCGCCCTTCTGCTGCAGTGCTTCACACATGCATTGTATCTGTAAAATGCGAGAAAAATATTAATATCAAACATATGTATGTATGTATGTCATAGTGCGAGTAATTTTTGTACTACGCAAAATTAATTGACACCCACCTGATCTGTGGTGAATTGCAAAAATTTGCGATCCAATTGAAATCCACCCGTTAAACCATGTGTTGTTATACCGGAAATCAGTTGACTGCCGCCATTCAAACCCACTGCACCTGGGCGATTAATGCTGTTGATTGCTTCACTGTTGAGTGTTGTTTTTGTATTACCATTATGATCACCAATACCGTTTTCATATATAATACCATTCAGCGCGGGATAAAGCGGTGAGCCCGCAGCGGTGGGCGGTGGTGACTTGTCATAATCAATACTTATATCGCAGAATCTTCGTTCGATGTCTTTGTCACTCGCATAGGCGGGGAACTTATCGAAGTGTAACACAGTTTTGCAGGAGATATTGCCGCGATAATCTGAAATTAGATAATAAGAAGATTAGTAATTAGTGGTAGAAGTAAACCCTCACTTTAACTCAGCTTTTAACTATATAAAACATTTTACGTCGAGATCTTAAATTGAAAGCGTACAAAATACTGCTTGTGCAAGAACTGGACCGACTGGACCTTCCCAAACGACATCGCTACGCTCTGTAAGCGCTTGAAAAGTTTCAAGAAGATTCGACATTTTCGAGCCAAATTTTGTTCATCGATGATGCCCATTTCTGGCTCGATGTGTATGTAAACAAGCAAAATTGCCGCATTTGGGACAACAAGAGATTCAAGAGCTGCTATCTCATCCCGAAAAAACAACGGTTTGGTGTAGTTTGCCAGTGGCATCATCGATAGATATTTCTTCAAAAATTACGCCGGTCAATGGCGACCGTTATTGCGCCATGCTATTTGAAGCTCATGATCAATCAATGGATTTTTTGAGAGACACTTCTGTCAGCAAATAATTTCACGTTTTGGGCCGGTCGATTGGCCACCAAGTTCATGCGATATCACAGGGTTAGAATTTTTCTTGTGAGTATATGTGAAGTCTAAAGTCTATGCGGATAATCCCGCTTCGATTCAGGCTTTTGGAGCAAAACATCACGCGGGTCATTCGCCAGTTACCAGTCGAAATGCTCGAACGAGTCATGAAAAATTGAACTCAACGGATGGACCATCTGAGACGGCCAACATTTGAAAGAGATAATCTTCAAAAAATAAATATCAAAGAATGTTCTTTCGAATATTCTCCAATAAATTTGAAGTTTCTATGTTTTTCTTTAAAAAAGTAAGGAACCTCGATAAGCATGTTTTATCAAGATTTTCAAAAAGTATTTCCTTTTATGCTACAACAACTAAAATAAATTGTATACGAGATTATTTTTGAAAATGAACGAAATAATCGCGAAAAAAAATTATTCAAGCCCAGCACTTATCAAACTGATTGGTCGCTTCAAGCTCTCAATTCGAGAAATTACCATTTCATATAATACTATATTTAGTACATACTATATGTATATTGTATTTAAATAAGCAATGCTCCACTTATTATGGAACTATGTAAAATTTGTATGTATGTATGTATATGTATATAATACATGCAATAACAGTAAATTCTCATAAATGTTTCGTTGGTTTTTTGGATTATGTTACTTTATAATGTTCTATGCTCAAGTTGTTATTGTTATTTGTCTGTATGTACATATATGGTACATACTTATATGTGTGTAATTCAATGCTTGAGAAATGCGCATTCTAAGCTAAATTTTCCCTGTCGCTCTTTACAGTTTATCCTTATTTTTTGTATGGGGTCCGAGTTTTCATGTTTAATTTATTGGAAATAAAAATTTCTAGAGCTTGAAGTATTTTTAGCTGAAAGATGGCTCAAAAATAGAATTTCACACATATGTACATACATATGTTAAAACTATCTAATCGCTTTATATAATTTATAAATATGTACAATGGCCTTCCTCTGATAGTTCATTGAACAATTTTATGAAATTGTACTACATAGAAGATAGAAATAAAAACCCAAAAACTTTGTTATTTGAGTCCGCATACATTTTCAGATCACGTGGAAAAAGAGTTAATACAAAAGTCGTAGACCTTTTCATAACCGAAAACTCTACCATATAAATTTTTTCTATAGGAACCGTAGTGTTGCAGAAAATAAAAACAAATTCCCACCTCTTCCTGTTCCGTAAATTATTTTTCCGTTATAAGATAACAAAGAATTTATCTTTCGTTTCCAATCAGTTCTATTCCACTATAAGGTATTTTGCCTTCAAAAATTATCTATCCTAGTCTATTCGTCATACTCATCACTTGTATGACTGAAGTCCCTAAAGATATAATATAACAAGAGTATAAAGTCAAAACGATTTCGGTTCCTGACTGTAAAAAACGTCAAGTTCCAGCTTCGCAAAGACTATCTTATAACATGATTATTTTCACTCTCAAAGCAAGTATTGGATCTTAAACCATCTCGCCCCGTTCTTTCTAATCACAAGTTCCGCCAGTTTAGCTAGTAAACTTGAAGTGATGGGCTGTCGAAATTTCCTATAAATGCTGGATGTATGTGCATACCATATGTTGACTGGAAAATGTTCTTTTAGTTCTGGAGTAAAGTTATTCTTTTTGTTTCGTGGGTATATGATAATGGCTTTATGAGGATATCCAACTGAATTCAAAAGGTGTTAAAAAAATTGCTGTGTCAGTGTTATCAAAAACACAAGCCTACGAGTGCTACAAAGCCTTCAAAAACGTTCGAGAGGTCGTTGAAGACATACCTCGTTCTGGACGACCTGCGACCCTTCAACCGATGAAAATATTAAAAAAGTGAAGAATATGATGCTTGAAAACCGTGACATGTGTTAGAGAGATAGCAAAAGGGCTCGACATTTCTCGCGAATCATTTCGAATGATTTTGGTAGATATTTCGGGTATGAAACGCGTTCTTGCTCAACTCGTCGCGATAAAACTGATTTTTTTTCAAAAAGAGTGCGGTAAACAAGACTCTTTGGACATGCTTGATCGTGCGAATTCCGATCCCACATTCGTGGAGAGCATTATAACTGCCGATGAGACATGGGTTTATGAGCTCGACATGTAAACAAGTCAACAATCATCGGAATGGAAAAAGTAACACCGCTCATTGTTTTTTTTTACATTATTCGTGGTTTGGTGTATCATGAAGATACTGAGGGTCCGACGACCGTAGGAGTTGGCCGTATTGTGGCGTCTGCATTAATTGCCGGCATAAATTGTGGAAGAGTGGTATCCACGACCGTATTTACCAGATTTGGCTTCGTGTGATTTATTTTTGTTCCCCCAACTGAAATTTCCGCTCCGTGGAACCCGCTTTCAATCGATCGAAAAGATAAAATAAAATTCGATCAAGGAGCTGAACGCCATCCCAAAAAATGCTTATGAAAAGCAGTTCGAGCACTGGAAATTTTGTTGGTATAAGTGTATTATATTTGGTAGGCATTAGTTTGAAGGCGACAAAATAAATATTGCTGAATAATTAAATATTTTAAATAAGTTTTATTTACAATTTCCGGGTAGTTTTAACAATGCATGTAGGTACGTGAATTTTGTTTTGTTAGTCTGGGTCTATTTTGATCAAAGGTACTTCTTTTGACATGATTTCAGATTTTTGTTATGAAAATTTTAAATCCTTATAATTCAAATTAATTATTAAAATAACCAACAGGTGCTCTTGTTGACCATAATTTTTTTTGTTTATTACTTTTTATCATTTTAATTTTTATATTGATTTCTTACTTGAATTTGGTATATAAAGACTACCATATTGCACTGGTGAATGCATATTATCCTGCATAACTGTCGAATTGTCTGAGGATGTGCCGCCGGAACTTGTGGAATCTATATCACCAACGTGTAACGATGATGAAAGTGTTGTATCCATATTCTTGTCAAACATTGGTCAACAATGTGCAGCGTTTATGCACACACTATAGATTTATATAATTTGTAAACACTTGTTTTTTTTTCTATATATTGCTGTATAGTGTTTTTGAAACCACATAAAGTTGTATTGAAATGTAATTTGCTTGCACTCAAACACTAATGGCACATATTAATATTTAATTCATTTTTAAATTTTTTGTATCATTTTTTTAATTTTTTACTCAAATTCCAATTCACACAACTGCTTGCAAATGATTTAAAACTCTTGTAATCAATAGTTTTTTCACACGCTCGTTACACTGTGCCGCATATCGTCTGCAAAGCTACCGCTACGTTTTGTGGTTCAAAAAGAACTGATACAAAAAAGTCAAAAGCGCATTTTTTGAGCAAGAATTTCCTGTCCGTTGCTGTAGTTGGATTGGTTTGCCATGCACACATTAATGAATGGTGGTGGCTGGTGGAATTGGTGAATGAGCGCAGTGTTTGTTCGTAGTGCGCCTGCAAGTCTTTCATAGTGTGGGTGTGTGCTCAGCACACACTCAAACGAACGCATACCAATGCAAGGCAACATTTTGCTGCTCGCGAAACGAATTGAGATTGGAACGTGTGTTCTTATTGCGTGCAATGTACGGTATAAGGGGTTGTTTTGGTTTCATTATCCTTGAGAGGCGTTGCCAATGTGGCAAGCGCGCCATTTTGATTTATTACTGAGTTTCTTTTTACTGTTTTTTGATTTTTTTTGGTTAGAAAAACAAGTTTTTTAATTAAAATAAAAAAACATTACTTTGCACGCAGCTCAAAAACTAACGTAATTTAATGTAGAAAAAATATTTGGGGAGTGGAGTCCTTGACCCAAATTATTATTGAGAATTTTTTTTGGGTGAAAAGTTGCAAATTTAAATAGGAAAAATATTGTATTGAGTGAATGTTGAAATTTTTAGTCGAAAATATATTTTTGTATTCAAAATCGTTATTATTATTTGCAAAATATATTTTTTTATTAAAACTTATTATTATTATTAATGCAAAATATATTTTTTTATTAAAAATTATTATTATTATTAATGCAAAATATATTTTTTTTATTAAAAATTCTTATTATTATTAATTCAAAATTTTTTTTTATTTAAAATGATTACCATTATTAATTCAAAGTGAAAAAATATAATTTTTTATCAAATCTATTACCATTATTAACTCAAAATATATTTTTTTATTTAAAATTATTATCATTATTAATAAAATTAAAATTATTTTTTATTCTAAATTATTATCTTTATTAAATCAAAAAATATTTTTTTATTTAAAATTATTATTATTACTAATTCAAATTAATTGTAACTTAATCCATATAGAAAAAACTAAATTTTTGTGTCCACTTTCACCGTTATTGCAATGGCACTTGAGTCATTGCAATTAGTCACCTTCTCTTTCTTACCATATTTCAATTGCAATTTCTACCTTCGCGTTAGAAACAACCTCCACGAATGCATCCAATTACCCAAAATTGCACCGCAAACCAATAAACCAACAGTGGACCCACAAATTAGCCGTTTTAAATTTCGTTTGTGTATAAGAAAACATAATTGAAAATTAGAACAATTTATTGTACGTGGCCGGCAACAGTGGCAAACGTCACATTTGTGGCATCGTATCACATGTTGCGAGTGTACTGTTATTTAGCCCTCATAGAATTCCGTTGAAATCGAACAAAATTGTGCAAAGATTTCCGTGTCGAATTCTTCAAATATGTACAAGTTGTTTGTCGTTTCCATTTACATGCCAACAAGTATATATTTATATATCCAGGTATGTATGTATTTACCTGGATGAATATGGAAAATCGTAAAACAAAAGAATTTTCTTGTTAAGAAGCTTTATATAAAGCTAAATATGTAAAGGGTGATCCAAATGTAGGTACTTTTTAGAAAGAAAAAGAAAGAAAAAATATAGCAGCCGTAGCTAAGAGTGTACACGAAGACCGCGGAGAGTTGATCTGGCGGCGTTCACAGCAACTCGGACTGACGTGTGACGTGGACTGACTTGATGCATTTTACGTCGATATTTTAAATTGAAAGCGTACAAAATTCAGCTTGTTAAAGAACTGAAGCGGCTCGACCTTCCAAGCGACATCGCTTCGCTAAATGGGCTCTTGAAAAGTTTCAAGAAGATCCGACGTTTTCCAGCCAAATTTTGTTCAGCGACGAGGCCTATTTCTGGCTCAAAGGACAAGCAAAATTGTCGCGTTTGGGACGAAAAACAACCTAAAGAGATTCAAGGGCTGCCATTTCATCCAGAAAACACAACGATTTGGTGTGGTTTGTGGAGCGGGGGAATCATTGGTCCTTATTTCTTTAAAAATGATGCCGGTGAGAACGTAATCGTCAGTGGTGTTTGTTATGCGCCTTGATAACCGCCTATTTGATGTCTGAAATTGAAGCTCGTGATCTTGGCGACATTTGGGTTCAACAAGACGGCAGCACTTCGCACACATCAATCAGTGGATTTATTGCGAGAACATTTCGTTGATCATATAATTTCACGTTTTGAAAGTCTATGCGGACAATCTCCCTTCGATTCTGACCTTAAACGAAAACATCACGTGTGTCATTCGCCAATTACCAGTCGAAATGCTCGAACGAGTCATCGAAAATTGGACTCAACGGATGAATCATATGACGAGTAGGCGCGGCAAACATTTGAAAGAGATAATCTTCGAAAAATAAGTGAAAAAGAATGTTCTTTCGAGTGAAAATAAAGTCTCCATTAAATATTAAGTTTCTGTGTTTTTTCTTTAAAAAAGTAGGGAACCTCGAAATGGATCACCCTTTACATATGTTAGTGTATATGTAATTGTTGGATTCACTGTGCTTGAGCAGGCACCTGAGACATTTTCTCATATTGCAAAGCCGATTTTTTCCATATAGTATATGTATGTATGTATGTATACACCACTTTTTTGACGATTGTTAAAATTTTACTCTCAGTTTGTTAAAGAAATCTCTATTTCCTCTTACAAGAAGTCCCTGTATCACCTGTAGTCTTCAGTAAGTTAGGTATACCTTTCTTTCTACCCTTATGTAGATTAGGTTAGGTAATCAAGTTGATATTCGTGGAGCCTCGAATGCTCACTTGGACAGCTAGAAACGTCGGTTGTTGTTGCTGTAACGGCAGAAAACATCACTGAAGTATTTTGGAGGAATGTTTTCGGATTGACAGTGCTTGACCGGCAAAATATCCGCGTCCGATCGGGTTACGTAGACCCGGCTGGCGAAACGCCGGATCTTTGTAAAGTTCAGAACTCTTCAGTTTTGATAAAAACATCGGCGCTTATCGACAAAGCGCCTTGAGCATGCCATAATTAGGTTAACCAATCAATTTGCCTCGTCTGCAAGAGAACCAGGATGAATGCAAAACATATACAATAATGCCAAAATCAGTGTTCCGGCTAAGTGCTTTCAGAATTATTAGCGCATTCCGCACGGTGTGTCATGAAGTTGGTAGAATTATATCTGGGATAATGCCGCCAGACATAATGGCTCGAGAACTGGACTAAAATGGCAAAACGTAAAACGGACAATGTCAGCATACAGGAATGTTGAAATCGTTGGGACACAGGAGCAAAGGGAAGATGGATTTATCAGAGAGTACCTGCATAGGTCATGAAAATGGTGTTACTTGATTTTCTATGGTAGCAGTAGCGAAAAGGCAGGGCTTTTTGATATATACCTTCGCAGAAGGTTCGCCGGGTGAAGTCCACTGTACCTCTTCAAAATTCCGCTTAAATATTGTTAAACTCATTGTACCTCTTCAAAATTCCGCTTAAATATTGTTAAAGTCTGCTGCAAAGTGGTTTCACAATTGGGCTTGTACGGGTCCGGAGTGTGCTAACGCGGCACCCATTTCGTCAACAGTTTTCTCAGGCCCAATATATCATATACGTATATTTTCGATCTATACGATCCAACGAGCCAACGATCTGGCTTAAGAACTCGGAAAGTATTTTCTCCAGAATTCGGCAAATATTCGTTAATATCATGGATATCTGAAAGGTTTTTCTATAATTAAAATAAATATTTTTTACACAAATATTTCATCTTTTCCATCGTATTTTGTTTATCATCACTTGAAATCGCTGTGACGCTACATTGCCATGCCAAAACGGCAATTGCTGACATTTGCAACATGAGCCGCAAAACAATAACAACAACTATAGACAACAGTTGCGTACTAGTAGCGATGCTTCACGTCTATGCGACTCTTCACTCGTCACAAAATCATCGCAAGCGGGTGCCTCAACATTCTGGTTGGTTGACTGGTTGCTTGGGCGCTGCAATCCAAAGGCATCATATTTCAATTAAGGAATTTTCTGCTCTGATTTTTTTTTTGTACATTTCATTTAGCCTGACGAATTTGAAAGATCACGAAAAATAAATAAAAACGCTGCAATGCAGTGTGAATGAAAAGCAACAACAGCAAACAAGCAGCAACAACAAATTGAAAACAAAGCGCAGCAATGAAGTGGTACCACCGAAAAACTGTCTAATATTGCATGCAGCAAAAAGGTGACAAATAAAGGTGTTGCAGGGTTGAAAACAAAAACAAATGTTGTGCTTGCATGCTATGCTCTAGCGGTTGCTAGGATGCAGCATAAAAAAGGTGCGCTTACTGTGGAAATGAATAAGAAAAAATCGTCATGAGCCCAATAATTCTCTAAAGGCAGTGAAGAAAATTTATGAAGCATGCAACAATATGGAAGTGCTCAAATTAGGGATGATTATGTAGGGGATTATGGGGATTAAGAGTTCATAAAAACTGTCTGAACTGACAGCAGCAGCGAGTTTTTGTTTGGCTTTTGGATTGCACAACACTTATGCAACAACTAGTTGGGTGGGTACCTGTTCACAGCTCTGCTTAGATGCAAATGGCTATACGGAGTCTAAGCCGCTTAAGAAGTATTAAAATTTTGAGGTTAAGAACTGTTTGAAATGCAGTTAAAAGAAGGCATGTATGGACATAACCTTCTTAGTAACATATTTAGCTTAAGAAATATGGCTTTTTATATTCAAAAATATTTTTTTAATAAAATATTTTAGTGTCTATGTGTACTTACCACCAAAAGCCCAAGATCAGGAAGGAACCCTCCGAGCTTCTGTTTCTACGCTCTCACCCTTTTTTTTGTTTAGTTGCATCACCACTGGCAACACCCTTCGTGAACTTATTTAATGCCTTCTATAGTCTAATTGGCTGTATGCATGGGATTAAAGTTGTTTTTACAATTTATAAATTTAATCAAAATTCGACGGGACAAATTGACCGCAAACGCAACACGCCTGTCAGTTAATAGGATTAACACCTTCTTTAATACGTGAATGTTTTTTTTAAGTTTGACTAGCAATTATTACTATAGCAACGATGCTGTTAGTGGATATACATACATATGTATATTAAAAAATGAAAAAAAAAAATCTCATGAAAAATCCATCAAAATATTATAAAGCGTGATCCATTTGGAGGTTCCTTACTAATTATTTAAAGGAAAAACACAGACATTTCAAATATTGTCCGCGGCTTCGTCTCAGATGGTCATCCGTTGGTTCCATTTTTCGATGACTCGTTCAAGCATTTCGACTGGTAACTGGCGAATGACACGCGTGATGTTTGCTGGGTCTCAAGATAGGTGGGGGTGTTGCGAATAGTACGCTCAGTAGACCTATTATGATTACCATAAGATGGTAACTAAACCTCCAACGCGAAAATTGACTTATAACAGAAGTTGAGCGCTATCTTTCTAATTCTTATTCGATAATTTTAAAATTATTTTAGATTTTCTCCACAAGGCAGACTCTCTTGAGTCTCAGAGACATTAAAATCTAATTGAAAACTGATAATATCCTATTTCGATTCGATCCTATTAAAAGACCCATCGAGAAAGCAGACTTGCTGAAATCTCAGTGAAATTCAAATCGAAGTGATGACTTATAATATACTGTACAAAGTGTGATGAGCTGAGTTGATGAAGCTATGGCCGTCAGTCTGCCTGTATACCAAGTCCATTAAAAAGCTCTCGGACTACCATATTAGAACTCGTTTTTTTTCGCAAAATTCGTTTTCTCTATTTAATGCAGTTCCCTTCAGAGGTGATATACTGCGACCCTCCAACTTTTCGATACCATTTTTGTAGTACAATTTGTTCCCTTACTTCAAAATAGCCCTCAGTTTAGGCGATCTCCTCTTTATTTGATGAAAATTTCTTACCACCGAGCAATCTTTTGAAATTTGAGAACGGGAAATAGCGCTGGGGGTCAGATCTGGAAAATACGGTAGATACGGAAGCAATTTGAATCGCAATTTATGGATTTTTGTCATCGTTTTCACTGACTTTTGACGCGGTGCATTGGCTTCGTGAAACAGCACTTTCTTTTTCTTCAAATGCGGAACTTTTTCGGCGATTTCGTCCTTCAAACGGTCCAATACGGTTATGTAATAGTCGCTGTTTATGATCCTTCCTTTTTCAGGGTCTTTCAATAAGAATTATTCCATGCGCAACCCAAAATGCAGACGCAATAACCTTCCCAGCCGACTGTTGCGCATTTCCACGCTTTGGAGCGAGTTCATCGTTTGCAGTCCATTCGGATGACTGTCGATTGGATATAGGGCATTATAGCTATAGGTATGGTGCAGTCGAAGTTAATGTTTTTTCATGTTTTTTTGTGAAATAAGCTCTTCGGTTAATGTCAATGCCATGGCTTCCGCAACTGTTTCCTACTAAATGGGTCACACTAATAAAAAAGTTCATTATCAAAATGCATACATAACTCAAAAAAAGTGGCAAATTAAAAAACAATTGTTTTGTGTCGGTAAATAAACGCAATTAAGCGAAAAGCCTACAAAATGAATTTACATAAATATTGCAAAGGTTCAGTAAACATCCATATGTAACATGTACACACTTAGGCCTATACGAATATATGTATATATGTATCTTCATACCCTGAACAGGGTATATTAAGTTTGTCACGAAGTTTGTAACACCTAGAAGGAAGGGTCGGAGATCCTATAAAGTATATATATAAATGATCAGTATGTCGAGCTAAGTCGATTTAGCCATGTCCGTCTGTCTGTCCGTCTGTCTGTATATATACGAACTAGTCCCTCAGTTTTTAACATATCGTTTTAAAATTTTGCAAACGTCATTTTCTCTTAAAGAAGCTGCTCATTTGTCGGAACTGCCGATATCGGACCACTATAACATATAGCTGCCATACAAACCGAACGATCGGAATCAATGTCTTGTATGGAAAACTTTGACATTTGACGGGGTATCTTCACGAAATTTGGTACAGATTATTTTCTAAGATAATAATGTAATATACGAAGAAATTGTTCAGAATCGGTTAACTATATATATCTTCACGCATATAGCTTCATAGAAATAATGTAATATCGTAAGAAATTGTTCAGATCGGGTTATACAATAGCTGCCATACAAACTGAATGATCGGAATCGATCTTGCATGGGAAACTTCCTCATTTGGCGATATATCTTCACGATATTTGATATGAGTTATTGTTCATAGAAATAATGTAATATCGTAAGAAATTGTTCAGATCGGATTACTTTATATATACATATAGCTTCCATACAAACTGAACACATAGTTACTAAAAGAAATGCACCTGTGAACCGTCAATGGCGACCGTTATCGAGCCATGATAACCGACTATTTGATGCCTGCAATTGAACCTTGTAATCTCGGCGAAATTTGGTTTCAACAAGAAGGCGCCACTTCCAACACATGGCATCAATCAATGGATTGATTGAGCAGATTATTTCATGTTTTGGGACGGTCGATTGGCCACCGAAATCGTATGATATCTTTTCATTAAGCTTGAATTTTCTGATTTTTTTTTAATAGGAAACTTAGAAATGGATCACCCTTATAACTCTATACATATCTAACTCGATATACAATCATTAAGTGAACAAAACTATTATACTCCGTAGCAACATGTTGCAAGAGTATAAAAATAAAGCAAAGACCGCTTTCGACTGCCTAATTTTGCAATTTGTTTTTGCTATTTAATTGTTGTTGTTGCATTCTTAATTTTTTATTAATATAACAAAAATAATTTTTGCTTATTTTATGGTTCCCACACTTTTGCTAGAGCTGAGCTCTACAGATTTCATATTACAACAAATAAATGCAGTATGAATTGTTTATATACATATATATGTATATCTATATACATGTATATACATGAATAAGCACATAAATATTTTATATTATTTAAATATTTTGCTTATTGCAGCAATTGTTTTTGTATGTACATTCCCTGTCTCGCCGGTGTCCATTTCAAGCAAACCTCAAGCACGGGATTCTTAATTTGGTGACGTGCAAGAGAAGTAGACATACATACATATATACATAGGTATGTATATGCATGCATTATTCAAATGTTTAGTTTTAGTTTTTATTTTCAGCCTGAATCCTCATTGTTACCAACTGAACATCTTCGACTCATTAAATGTTTCCAGAAAACTTCCTATTTGTCTAATAATCGTTAACTTCTTGACTTTGACTTGACAATTTTTTACAATTTTCTCTATTTACTGGTACTGTCACAATCGCGAGGGTATATTTCGATAAAAACTTCTCTGAAAGTCCTTCAGATATGAGTTCAAAGACTTCTAGGGTCTTCCAAAACATTGCTGTTGCTAGAGCTGAAACCGATTGCCACACTATGAAAAAAGTTCAGATAGGTGGAAACAGCAATTATGGTTTCTATCGCTCTATATTTTCTAAGGGTAAGAAAAGTTGAACTGACCGGTTTTTTCATGACAGTTACTGTTAAAACTTGATTTTCGGTAAAAATCAGAAATTCGACTGCTCTGAATCATATGATAAATGGCCGACGATTTCAATTTAAGTTATAGAGTTTCAAAAGATGGTGGCATCGCCCACTTTTTGGTGAAAACAAACCCGACCGACCGTTTTCGACTAAATTTAGTACGTGGCATTCTTCTCATATCCCTATGTCACGTGCGAAAATGGGTGAAATCGGACTACAACCACGCCTACCTCCCATATAGCACAATTTTAAATTCCATTTGATTCTTTCACTTTCCAGTACACAAATCAAGAAGCAATTAATATAACGGGATTAGATTGATAAAGGAGGAATGCACCGCGACCTTAGGTCTATTGTGCTCATATAACGGAATACAATTTCGACTAAAAATTGTTCACATTCAACCGAATATGTGGATCTCAGTATCTATAGTTGATTTTTGACCGAAAATATCGGATGTGATCGGATATGGGACATCCAGTTGATGTTCAGAGAGAGTTCTTTTTTAAGAATAATATCTCTGTGTATCATCTCTGTGTTAATACTCCCCTGAGCCCCCATATACTTAACATAAAGATTTTCGAACTTCCGGGTGATTTTTTACCGCATATATCAGCCAATATTTGAGTTATCCCAATAAAAATTACAAAGCGCGTTTTACTAATAGCAGCGCATCTTTGGTTTAAATAAAAAAAATTCGGCGGAAACTTGCCTACCCCCATATAACTAATATCAGGATTTTCGAACATCCAGCTGACTTTACTCCATGTGATTGGTGATTGCATATAAAGAATGTGATAGTAGTTAATAGATAAAATCGGGTCGATATTCCTCTAACTTCCATATACTACATATAACGATTTCGTTTTTTTACCTTATGCCGAATATGCTGATCAGTGTATGAGTTATAAATATATATGTATGTATATAAATTTATAAAATTGCTTGGATTTCGATCCTCTGATTGACGTTTAACACCTTAAGGTATTGCCCTGGCTTTGATTCCTGCGGGTTCCAAGTGTATAAAATGTTCGGTTGCACCCGAACTTAGCTCTTCCTTTCTTCCTTTCTTGCTTCTTTTTACTATTTTTTGACATTTTGAATTTTTTTAATCGGAAATGTGCTATATATAGGGAAAAATTTCATTAAAATCACTCAAGTAGATATTAAGAAAATGTGATAAAGTTTTAAAAAAAATTGTTTCGAGATAAAGGCGTTTAAAGTTTTGGATAAAATTACGCCCAGTTTCAACGATACTCCCGGTTTGGATGTCGAGTCACTAAAATAGCTATATCTCTGGAAATAATTAAAATATTGACAAATTTGCGTCAAGCGCCAAATAGCTCTACTTCATTCCGGTAGCGCCGTCGATTTCCAAGTAATAAATTTTATTGAATGAAAATATTTATATATATCTGAATGACAGCTAATTCACTTACTGTGTATGTTTGTTTTTATTGTTATTAATATTGTTGGACACTAGCGCAAATGTGTTTATATTAAAGCAAATAAATGTTTATAAATTTTAATTTTTTTTATGAATGAGCGACTGAATATTTCCAGTGAATTGGAAAGTAATGGAACTGCAGAAGATATTTGAACTCAAAAAAATATAAAATAGGAAATTCATTTGTGTTTATGTATGTATGTATGTATATATGTATGTGTGTATTTATGTGTGTATGTATGTATATAAACCAATAAGCATTGTTGGCATGCAAAAGTAGCATACGCTTCCTGGTATTATTTTGTGCTGCGCCAATTTTGCGTAAAATTGCTTCATCACCTCATGTTGCTGCAGACAACATAAGCGGATAAAAGTCAATGAAGCACGCGTTGTGTCACGGTGACTAAATGGAACTTAAGGACTTGTCATACTATACATACATATGTATGTACTTATGTTTGAACTGATCAGTGTCTTTTCTAGTAAGTGTTACCTTCTAATCCTGGGTATATGCATGCAATCCTTGCGCCTTACAATAACAAACAATGCAAAACAGTAGCAAACATTGAACGTAACAAAAGCAAAGAAAAACGTTAATTTCGGCTGCACCGAAGCAATGATACCCTACACAAGTATATTGCTTATAGCAGGAAAGAGTATAAAAAAGATTTGTACTATACTGATTTTAAGCGGTGAGTTTGTATGGCAGCTATATGTTCTAGTATTCCGATCAGAATAATATGTGTGGAGATTGTACGGTTGCTTTGGAAAATAATCAGTGCCAAATTTCGTAAAGATATCTCTTTGACTGAAAAAGTTTTACATACAACGACTTGATTTTGGTCGGCCAGTTTGTATGGCAGCTATATGCTGTAGTAGTCCGATATCGGCATTTACAACATATGTACAGCTTCTACAGGAGAAAAGGACATGTGCAAAATTTCAGATAGATATCTCGAAAAATAAGGGACTTTTTCGCGTATATACCGACAGATGGACGTTTTACATACATACATACATATATGACTTGTACTTATAGGTTCTGACATTTTCTTCTGGGTGTTACAAACTTAATGCAGTTGAACTTCCATAACTCGAATCAACATAAACCACAAACAACTTTGAGTTAGAGAGACTTCGAGTTTTGGACGGAAATTTGTATGTAATTTGACTTCTATTCCCAATTCCAGATTTGGAACGGGTGTTCCAATGGATTTATTGCGAGAACACTTCGGAGAATAGATAATTTCACGTTTTGGGTTGGTCGATTGGCCACCAAGATTGTGTGATATAAAACTTTTCCTGTGGGGATATATGTATAAGCCTCTTTGATTCAGGCCTTATAGCAAAACATCATGCGCCAGTTACCAGTCGAAATGTTCGAACGGGTAATCGAAAATTAGGCCCAAATGGATGGACCTTCTGAGACGTAGCCGCGGCCAAAATCTGAAAAAGATAATCTTCAAAAAATAAATGCCAAAGAATGTTCTTTTGAATGAAAATAAACATTCCCCACTCAACTGTATATCCTGTTAAGGGTATAAACATTAGCAAGTGGCACAAGAACCCACTCTTTGTTGCGTCTTCACGCAAAATGGTTTAGACAGTCTACAACCGCAAAGGATTTAAACAAAGGGATTACGCACGCAAAATGCCAGTCATCGACTTTGCATCTTCATTAATTCTCACGAAAATATTATCTCTCTGTAAAACTGTGTAATATTTTGCTTCCAACTACATTTTTACAATGAAACTTTCATAATGTGTTCACTTACAGAATTTCGTCTAAAATGTGCAACAATTTTGAGTTTTCGCCAACTTTTGTTTCCAGCACTCGAATGTCAAAAATAAATGCACAACTTTTACACCTTTTCGTTGCAATCACAGCATTTCATGCACTTTTGACATTCGCTGTGTTCGCTGTGACAAAGACAACAATGCAACAATACGCATAAATGACAGTTTGCTCGTAATGCGTCAAATCGGCAGGATTTGTCAATGTCCTAGACAATAACCGATATTTCAGGTTGCGAAAGTGAAAGTTGATTTACACTGAAAATTTGTTGTTGCTATAATTTTTTTTTGATTGCTCATTGTGTTTGTCTGCCAGTCTGCCAAATTACGTCTGCACTTTTCCACTTTATTACGCTATTTGTCTGCATGCCCCTCATTCGCGAGTGGTGACGTGGTGACAATATGAGTAAATAGGTTGTACAATATTGAAAAGGTTAAGGTCGCCGCTACGTTTTTACACACAATTACGCATGTACAACAACTACAACATGTCATTGTACGTTATTGTAATCGCACTCGTACAATAAGTATGTATATGTAATGTGTGAATAATTTTATTTGTAGGGCGTTTAGATAATACTGACAATACAGCAGGATGAGGCTGCGGATTGCAAAGGGTGTTGAATTACAAAATTATTAGGAATGTTATAAAATGAACTATACTTACATTTCGGCGCTGTGATTTTGTGTGTATGTACATAAGTATGTAATCGTGTAAAGTTTACATCTACAAACCATTCATCAGTATTCGGTATTAATTGTGATGCTTCAGCTCGAACAGGTGAAAATTATTTAATTAATTGAGAGGTATGAAGTATATTGGATCAGCTGGAACGTTGACCTTCGAATTCTTATATAATAATCAGATGGTGACGAAGTAAACGCCGAAGACCCTATAAGATATGGGATCTAACAACAAGAACGACGTGATGTTAAAATTAAAAAATAACACTGATATTTAATAAAATTTGTACCAAATGGCCACCAGAACCCGTTTGCATATCTCCAACCCGTTTACGCCTATTTTCGATGACCTGGTGCATCATTTTGGGCTGAAATTTCGGCTACAGTGTGCTAAATGTTGTCTTCGAGCTCCTCGTGCGTTGCTGGATAGATTGTTGCAAACCTTGGATTCAACATATTCCCAGAGAAAATAATGTAGAGGCGTTAAATAGTATTTTCTTGTCGGCCATTTCTCGAAATTATCGAGTCGCCATACTTTACACACAATGTGTCCAAATTGAGACGTTCAACATGAGGGAGCGCATTATCTTGTTGGAAATAGAGATCGTCTGCGTAGATTTCATCAAACTCCGGGGAAAATGTCGATCAACATCGCGCTATAACGCGCGCTCTCATTCTAAATAAAAGGAATGAGCAGAACTATCAATAAATTGTTGATAGACATAACTTTGAAACTGAAGATTATCGGGTGAAAGCTGTCCCGTTAAATTGGATACAGATCCTTTTGCTCTGAAAGTCGTCCATCACTAAGTAAATCAGCTGATGGTAGCAGCGGTAGAAACAGGCCTGCGAGAAGTAAAGAGTAAAAATAATAATTCGCACAACAGCCGGTTCTACTTTGCCGGAATTGACCCGGATTTTATCTGGCCTAGAGCTGTACTTTCGTAGATCTGGTCCAAAACCCGGAGGAATTTTTGTGCTGCTCCATCCATCCAAACTACACCTCGGTTAGGTGTAATACATGCAATAGATGGAGTCATCTTAAGACCTGCTCAGGCCGAGTGACCAACAGACGACCTCCACAGTCCATAGGAGTTAAAACAGGCAGTATGACTCCCATTCTGATCAGTCGCCAGTTTCAATTTAACTGAAACGGAAGAAGACCGAGAACTGTTCCCACGACAGTCGGGTCTAAGTAACCGGAGCGGACCCGGTTTTTTTAACCGGCGAAAGACCAATTTCCACAACAGTAAGTTCTATGATATTGGAATCGGCCAGGGGCTGTTATTTCGGCGATCTAACCCTGTTTGGATCAGTAAGGAAGACATTATTGTTTTGAATTGAAGAGAGGATGCCCTATGACCCTCGGACATAATGCGAAGGAAAGAAGAAAAAGTTAGCGGTGAGTATTGGTTACCCATTAAACAAAATGTATAAAAATACCAATAATATGATCGCTTTCTGACTTCTTTCAGAGAACGCAGTCAAAGACACAAAGACTCTTCTGGATTTTGTTATCAAACTGGATCATCACACCTATTCAAAAGTACACAGCTGATGACTGTTGACAATTCAAAAGATGACAAAGAGTACTTACAAACACAAGGAACTGCTACCTGTTACCGTTATGTTGAAAGGAGTTTGAGGAGTGGAAAAGTGAAAAATGTAATCAATGCAAATGATCAGTGCAGCTCATAAAGGTATGTACATATGTATAGCTATAAAGTGGCTTATGAGTTTACAGACAGGACTTACGGTCACTTTCTCATTTCACGATAAACTCGTGGAAATACTGATTGCTATCATTATGCCGAAATTAGAATTTGCAGAGCTACTGGAAAATTCAAGCAGTATGTATGTATGTACACATTCGTATGTATATGTATGTATGTATGTATTTATATGTACTTTTATTTAAAAAATCAATGATTTTCAAATCTCACTTTCAATCTCCAACAATTGTATGGCATTATGTCGCATATCTTTATGATCTCTTCTGCATTTCGAAGATTAATTCTACAACTTCCTGTTTCCGTGAAAAATTTTCACCGAATTCGTTAAGTAGATATGTATCTACGTATTTGATTTTTGCTATTTTCCCTTTAACACTTCCACTTCCCCAAGGCACAATTAATCATTTCCAGCGCTCACTCGCCCAAAATTAGCGGTTTTTAGTAATTGAACCACAGCCTGGAACAGCCTCTGCTCAACCCTCGCAATTAGGTATATACTATATGTACATAAGTGTGTATGTATCAACAAGTCTTGTTTGTACTCGACGCATATTTTTTATAATATAAAAGTATAAACAAATTATAGAAAAAAAGTAAAAATTATAAAAAACACTTACAATTATACTCCAACAAATATATGTATGTATGTATGGTAAAAAGCAAATGCATGTAAGCAGACACCTAATGTCTTCCCACAAATATATACACATACTAAGCACCCGCCCTCATCATAATCACATGGTGTCACCTCCTCTTTCCACCCCAACATAAATCACGGTGAGCAGTTGCTTAGTTGGCTTGCGCCTGTAGACCGATTTTTCGTTGTGCAGGAGTCGTTTTACAATTAAATTGACGTTGCTTATTGTTTTTGTAATTTGTATATACCCCTTTCACGAGACTACTCACGCATATACAAAGTGATATACATATACATAAATACTTTCATACAAAAATGCGTACCATCTGTCTGTGTTTGTTGTTGTTTTTGTAATATTTTTCCTTCGTTGACAGGCAAGTGTCCAATTAGCTGTAAAAACTGTGAAATTAGTGTACTTGAAGGAAAAATGCAGCGCCATATGTTTTTTTCTTCTTTTCATGAATGAAATGTTAAGCGGCGGGGTTTACTGTTATTGGCCCATTCCTCTCAATAAGTTGCAGACTCAGAGTTTTTGATATATTTACTATGTATAGCTAAAAAACATTTTTTTTCTTTACTCTTGGGCATATTACCGTCTTCGATCCACAGTGTTTTTTTAATACCATTTTAGTAGACTTCTATCGGCCACTGGTTTGGGATTATTTCTTTGAGTCCATCTCTTAATTAAATAAATGGTACATTGGCTGAAAAGTCTTTGGCTTGACCAAATGACTGCTCCACAAACAAAAATCCTCCATCCTTGTCTAGAATGCTGTCAAAATTTTTTTGTCACATTGGATGACAAATAATATTTACTTCCTGTTTCGACATTAGAACCATTTAAAACGAAGCCAGTTCAAGGAACTGCTTCCAATCCCATCGGCTAAATCTTGAAGGACATAGGCGAACCCAAACTTTTTTACCTGGTGTTTTGTAAACCTGTCCTTGTCCTGAACTTTTTTGGTATGTTTTTTTTCAGCGAAGTCTATGCCCAGTACTTCGAGGTCATACACGTCGCTCGAATTTAATCAGAAGCTTATAAAGTGTGATTATTTTTCATAGAAGCAGAACGTTAAAATCACAGAAAGGCTGGGCCTGTATTTTTACAAGGGAGGCTGGAACTGGCTGGAACAAGGATAAACAACATTTATAAAACCATAACTCTAATATAATATCTAACTTTATCAAAGCTTACGTCGATGCTAGAAGGGAAGGTTGGATCAGGAGTTTTCTTTTTAGAGTTCTACGTCAATCTTAGCTTTAAGCTATTGGATCACTGTAAAGTTTTTCAGTTAGAAGTGGCTGTTTTCAAGGTGGCGATAGACGTACTGCTACGAAATGCATGCTCTTAAGAGGCTGGGAAACATTCACTCCAACAGCATAGCGGCAATACTGGCGCTGAGCTCGCTAACTAGTCAAGGAGTGTCTGTCCGCACTAGAAATAGTATCAAGTTATTTCATCATCAGACTCGTTTGGGTGCCTGGTCACAGCAGGCGCTTATCACGAGATCCTTTTGGCCTAGAGTAGAATGCAGGAAATCTACTGAACTACTTGCCTTGAGCAAAATTCATATAGCCGCAAACGCAGTAGTTTTAACTGGACACTGTCCAATAGGCATTCACGCGGTGAAGCTAATAATCTTGTAGGACGCTAGTTGTCAAAGCTGCATGTAGACAATTTTCTGCTCCACTGTCCAGCATTTGCACGGCTTAGGCTGAAACATCTCGGTGGTCTTACCTGCGGCGAACCAGAATATATAACCGAAACTGACATTAGCCGTCTCAACAAATTTGTGATATGCTCAAAGCGCTTTGTCGATTTGTAAGGATCTTAATCCGGTATTTAGCAGTTTAAGGTGCTTCCAACGGAACGGTGTTTTACGATGTCCAAGTCAGACCCCTGTTAAGATCGATCTCTTAACCTAACCTAAATGTTGCTGATTGGTAGACTTTTGATTCCATACTCGAGAATTGCACTTTTTCAAGTAGTTGGGATATCTAAAAATCGTGCTTCTAAATCCTTAAAATTAGTTCATAAGCTTGACGATACCTTCAAGCGGTCATCGGCAAACTAAACGGTTTTGTCTTTTCAACCACATCTGTGCCGAAATTCACCATGGCAACCCGTTGCCTTGTTGATTTAATTAAACTCTCAAATGAAGTAGTTGCTGTGATTTCCACATACCACAACTCACCTAAGCATAGCAGTTACGCGTCGAAATTGAATTAGCGGCCAACAAGCGTTTACAACTCTCCGGGGAGGTAATTATTTCAATCATTGAGCGATAAGTTGCTGACATATGTTGCTGCTTAAGTTTTGGTGTCGTTCTGCGCACGAAACAAACAACCCAAATTCTTTACCATCCAATCCAACCCGTCAGCACAATACCGAAATTTTACAAACACTGGAAAGCAGGAAGTTAGGTGGTTAGAAAATGGTGTAAACGCTTGGTGGTAGGCAACGAAATGAGCAAAATAAATCATAACACCAAAGTTTTTTTTTCAGCTCGCTGCATGCTTTATTGTTTGTTGTTGCTGTTTGTGGCTAAATTTCAGTAGCGTTACAAACATTGATA
Source organism: Bactrocera neohumeralis (assembly GCF_024586455.1). Taxonomy (NCBI): domain Eukaryota; kingdom Metazoa; phylum Arthropoda; class Insecta; order Diptera; family Tephritidae; genus Bactrocera; species Bactrocera neohumeralis. The sequence continues at coordinate 77,741,889 of NC_065923.1, read as the reverse complement.
ATTTCATTAGGCTCCTCTACGCCGGATGCTGCTGCAGCAGTGATTATTTAGAAAGTAAAAAAAAAGCGAATTTACTGGCACAATAGCGAAAAGCAGGAGCAGATGAAATGGTTGCAAGCAGTGCTGTAGGTTTTGCTTGGAATTCATTTGATTGTCATTTGACACCCAAATGAGGCAATTTTGCGTAAAATTCCGCAGAGCGATAAGGGGGGTTGAAGTGCAGACAGACAAAATGTGTACACGACACTTATGCGGGGCATTGTTAGTATGCAAGTAGATGTCCTTATAAATATATATGAATATATATAATTAAGTATGTATGTATGTAGTTGTGCATATTACAGGGGTTGTTTCAGCCAGTAGCCAAAGGCATGCACGACAACTGCACCAGAAGCTCCGCCTACTGTCGTCGAATGATTGAAACAGTGGAATATGTGAAAATGAAACACAAAAGGACTGGTCGGTAGTTTGCGTACAGTATGTGAAGTAAGCAACAAATTGTATAAGGATCTAGTTTATGCGGTTTATGTAGGTCAGAAGTTGTTTTCTGCGATATACACATGTATGTATTTCACATTGTGCATGATGCAACGACTTGCGCCTAAAAATACCAATCAATGTATTTTTACTTTTCTTATTCCTTGAAAATGAATTAAAACATTTTTTTTACGCTTTACCATATGATTATTTGTCAGTGACGTTATTTCGATAATAGTTATTTGTTTATCGGAAACTTATCGAAATAAGATAGAATTATGATACTCATACACATATTAGTGCCATGTTTCTAAAATAAATATTGTAATTAATATATAACAATTCAAAAATGTATTGAAAAACAAACATAAATCGAAGTTGTCATCAAACATCTTTCACCAACTTCTTATTGTTATAGCTCACATGCACTAGACGTATACTACGTCCCACTGTCGCTACAGGACGCATAAAATTATTTATTGTCTCAGCAACAGGCGCCAGAATATCACGCATGGAAGTAAGAATATTGTAGATGAGTATAAATGGTGGTTGTAGAAAACCATTGAAGACCACCGTTAATATTGGTTTAATTAAATAATCGGAAGTCATGTGTAGAAAGCCCACCGCTAACGTATTTATCAGCGAGACGAGTATAAAACGGTACGCTTGTAGCAGAAAAGTCACAATGAAAGTGACACCAATATGCAAACTGCCAAAGAACTCAGCCCAGAAGCGTGTGGCATAGTAGGTGGCACGTTCAGCTAGCACAACGGACAACAGCTGCGGATGGTAATCGGTGGTGCGCAAATATTCAGCACAACCATGTTCGAAAGGATAGATGCCGATGCGTGTTGGTGGCGGTGTGACGTCTCTCTGTTGCTGCTGCTGTTTGAAATCATCCTTACACTTACGCTGCTGTGGCGCGACAGGCTCTGGAAAATCGTCAAATATGTTGCGGCTCATGGGTGTTTTGGGTTTTGAAATATGCGGACGTGCAGCACGCATATTATCAAGTGAATGTCGTAAACGTTGAAAAATCGTATTATCGCTATTGCCGTGGTGTGCGCGACATGTACACTGGCTCGTGGGCTTTTTGCTGGCGCCTTTATGGTCCGCAAAAAGTTTGCGTTTACTTTTCTTAACGCTGCATTTCAGCATAGTTACGGGTGTGCTTTTTGAGCGGTGGGGTACACGTCTCGAAGCCGTTTTATATAGTTGAAATTCGATTTTGGAAGGCGTTGGATGGCGTTTGCCCGGCTGGCGTGTGGAAACCTCTGGTACGGCATGCATCTCGTAGAGTAATTTGGATGGATTATCGGTAGTTGTTTCCGTCTCAGCTTGTGTGTCGTTGGAGAATTTATTGTACTTAAGCTTATTGCCATGATGATCATGATAGGGCAGCTGACCATTTTCCGTCTCCGTTGAAGAAAGTGATGATTGCAGCAGATTTTTGAGCGGTGACGACAGTTTGGCAGTGACGCCAACGTGTTGCACCTCTATTAGATTTGTTTTTGAGGTTGAGTTGCGTTCGTGTGGCGTATCGGACATATTTCTTATTCTTAATTTTCTTTTTGTGCAAGAAAAAAATATAAAAAATATTTTGTTGTATGACAACAGTTTGACAATTGAAAGAAACGGCGATATTATTATGACAAAGTTGCGACAAAATAAAGAAAAAAAAAATAACTTGTAAGTAAAAAATTTATTTGAATGAAAAATTTTTAAGACAAGAAGAAACGGTAACTTTCGTTTGAACTGAAGCTATAATACCCTTCACAAATAAAATAGTTTCAATAAAAGAACTTTATTTTGGAAAATCGACTTGGCACATCTCGTTAATAATTTGTATATAAAATATTTAACCGACTCTGCGAGATTTTCTATTCGGTATTACTAACTTCGTAGCAAACATAATATATCCTGTTTAGGGTATAATAATAACTAAAAGTTTCAATTATTACTAAAACAGCAAAATGTTTAAAATTAACGGTATATTAAAAACTGGTTTATACTGCATATCTCAGCGCCATCTACAGTTGCCGAGCACATTTGTATTTGAGGAATTTCGATGTTGATAACGAAAAGACATCAGCTGGCGAAGTCGAACAGCTGCTAAGTCCATGATAGTTGCCATACCAAAAACTATCGCTTTAAAAAATATATATTTGCTGTCGGTTATATGTTTTTTTTTGTTGATTAAAACTGACGTTTTATATTACTATTCTAGGAAATAAAATATTTTATTAAAATATATTATTTTTTTTACGTCACATTATAGCTAAATTAAAATATTACATAGAATTACATTTTTTTGCTCTCCGGCAATTGCGCATGACTCTATATGTCTGGCAACAATAGTTTTATTCTAATCAGAAGTTGAAGTACGGAACTTACTTTTTTTTACAGTTTAGTAATATTTTTTAATTTCATTCTAATTTCAACAATTTTTACGCAATATATTTATCTAAAGTAAACATTAGTGATATTTGTGGCAAATAACAAAAAAGTCTGATAAGATTTGTGCCCAAAGCACGGCATACTTAAAACGCACAAAATAGCGACAATAGTTTATGAAATAAGCAACAAAAACAAAAAAGATATCGCACAAAATATATTCCATTTACATATACATACACAAAAAGTAAAATACAAAATCATTGCATTTCATAAAACTAAATGTTATCGGCCGCTTGGAGAAACGTACAGCAGGGTGTTGTACGCAATCTGACCGCTACATATTTTCGAGGTGTGTGCAGTGGCGTACGCCCGCTCGCTGGTGCGAGCGCACTTGTACTTGCCACCAACCGGCAATGTCCGGAATTTGTGTCGCTGCAACGAAATGACAACAAAAGTGATTGTTTTGAGCATAAACTGCTATATAAAAACTATAATAACAAAATTAAAATGCTGACATTTCACTAAAGTTTACCATTTTGCTTTTTTGCAGTACAAAAATTAATCAAAGTTGGTATAAACAGGATGCATAGCTCTGTAGAAGATGTGCAGCTGAACTCACTACACATAAAGGTGTTGCCTGCGTTGCAAGACAATTTTATGTATTTGGTAAGACTTCAAATATAATATGAGAACAATAAAAATTAATATGTTTATATTTTAGATTATCGATAGCTCAACAAAAGAAGCAGCCATTGTTGATCCCGTCGATCCGGAGAGCGTGCTGGCTGCTGTAAGAGAAGAAAATGTGCATCTCACTAAAGTTTTAACTACACACCATCATTGGGATCATGCCGGTGGTAATGAAAAGCTAGTAAAACTTTATGGCAAACCATTAGCTGTATATGGTGGCGACGAACGCATTGGAGCACTTACAAATAAAGTCACGCAAGATGATAAATTTGAAATTGGTAATCTTAAAGTGAGTTGCCTTTTCACGCCCTGTCACACCACAGGACACATCTGTTACTTCGTTGAATCGCCAAATAGTGACGACAGAGCAGTTTTTACCGGTGACACCCTTTTCCAAGGTGGCTGTGGACGTTTCTTTGAAGGCACACCGGATCAAATGTACTCAGCGTTGTGCCAGAAACTATCTTCTTTGCCGGAAGACACCAAAGTCTTTTGTGGTCACGAGTATACGTTACAGAATATGGCATATGCGCGTCATGTCGAACCCATGAATGAGCGGATTATGAAACGTATAGAATGGGCAAAGTTGCGACGTGCTACCAACGCACCAACTGTACCGTCAACTATTGGCGAGGAGAAATCCTGGAATCCATTCATGCGTGTACATGAGCCTAATGTACAGAAACATGCTGGCGAGCAAGATCCCATTAAAACAATGGGCAGTTTACGCAAAGAGAAGGATAACTTTAAAGCTTAAAGGTTTTTGATTGAATGAATAGAAAAATGGTGTTGGGTGGTATGTTAAATATTATGCACACACTTTAAATATTTCCATAACTAAATATGTATGTTTTGTTGTTATATTCGTTGTTTTTATGTATATGTTAATTCCGAAAAATGTGAATTTAAAATTTACTATATATTGCCTCGACACAGAGCATATCAATTTAATTTGTGTTTAGAACACTTATGAAAAGATTACGCAGCTGACATTTACTTTAAAATTTTTACTATTGTTTTTGAAACTGTTGGAATTTCAATTACAAAACACACCAAATTAATTCTTGAATTTATGTAAGTACGTCAAAACTTGAAATAACATTTTGTGATTTATGCCTGAAGATTAAAAATTGTAAACTTACAATAAAAATTAGCTGAAATAAATGTGCTCACTATTTGGGCGTGGCTTAGCCCATTATATATATAACAACGGTTGGTAATATGATTTCTTTTAATATATGTATGTATATTTACTAATTTTTTGAAAATAATGTATTTAAAAATGTATAATACCTAGCGTTGCATGCACGTCGTGCGTGGGCCAATTGCAAATCAGCTAAACCAACCACACCCGCTGCAACCGAACCGCACAGCAAAATTGTAGATGTGTGTTGTGAAGGTATGGTAGTTAAGATAATACCGGCACGCAGCAATAACTATATGTATTTGGTAAAGCATTTTGATTTCTATCAATTTATACTATCAACACACTTGTTTTTCTGCAGATAACTGATTTGCCCACCGGTTGTACGGCCGCAATCGATCTCTCCGATAACAAAATTCTCTTTGAAATACTTAAAAAGGAAAATTTAAAGCTTTCCTTTGCTTTTATAACACACCATCATGAGGATCATTCAGCCGGTACGCAAGAGCTGGCCGATGCGTGTCCCGATGTGAAAATATGCGCTGGTGATGAGCGCATCAAATCTGTTAATCATTGTGTTAAGGATTGTGAGCAATTAAAATTGGGCGAGATGACTATGAATTGTATGCACACACCTTGCCACACCGTGGGTCATTATTGTTATTTTGTCGAGTGTGGTGCGGGTGGACCGCCAGCACTTTTTACAGGCGACACACTTTTCCAAGGTGGCTGTGGTGGTTTTGATGAGGGCACGCCAGATCAAATGTATGCAATTGTAAAACGTTTCCTTGAATTACCCAAAGAGACGCGTATCTTTGGTGGCCATGAGAATACAATCCTAAATCTACGTTTTGCTCAATGCGTTGAACCAGAGAACTCTAGTATTGGCGCACGTTTATGGTGGGCACAGAAGCAGCGTGAAAATAAATTACCCACACCGCCCTCATTGCTGTGTGAAGAAAGAACCTTTAATCCATTTTTGCGCGTTGATCATCCGGATGTGCAGCATTACACCGGCGATACAGATCCGAGTTATGTATTATTTTGTTTGCGCAAACAACGAGATGCTTTCAAGTAGCGGGTGCCTCAAGTGAATAATAATAGCAAACAGTTACGCATTTATGTTAATTTATAAATGTTTTGCTATAACTATGCGTATATACATGTAAATAATTATTATTTATGTATATATGAACTGTATTAAACATTATTAACTGAATTTATTTTGTTTATATAATACAAATGCATTTATAATAAAGCAATGCAAATTATTATTTGCGTTTTTGTTCATTTGTGTCTGGCTGTGCTGCAATGCAGAAAGTGCCGTTATAATTTTTCCATGCAGTTTTCATTAAATGTGCGTTGTTTGACATTATTAAAAGTTTTGGTGAATTATCGTTGAATAAATCTAAATTTAAATAAAGTAAAGTGAATATCTGAATATCGTTGATGTGTTTATGTAGTGTATGGTGTCGGGGAAAGTATGTATATACATATTTGGCGTCGCGTTATTTGTAAATGTATGGCTTGGTCGTATGCATGTGGCTTTGGTCTAAATTGTGTCTATTAGTGCGTTTTGTGAATAATAATGTGTGAATATTAAGTGCATAAAGCCTATAAAATAAAATAGTGCACCAAGATCAAGAGTAAAAAAGTGCAAAGTGATTGAAGATTGCGTGATTGGGTGGACATCACAAATTGCATATGAAGCGGTGAGTACTGGCGCTGTATTACGTAATTATGATTGATGCTTACTACATGCATATGTATTTATGAATGTAGACATATACATAAGTATAATGCTAATGTTTAAAAACCATGCCCACAAAAAAAAAATTTTTATTTAAAGAAACGTTTGATAATTAATTAGAAATTAGCAGACATTTGCTTAACCTTTTATTACTCTGCCTTCAAAAATGATATCTAAATAGTGTACACCATTCGTAGATATCTCAAGTTTTTCAATATAATCCATTAGTGGTAAATATGGTGGCATTAAACTGGGGCGTAATGTGTAATTGTTGATGCTGTAAAACGTATTCTACAAAATATAAAAATATTCAGATATTTTTGCAAATATTAAAAAAATATATTGTTTTAACCTCAATTAGCGGACACAAAAGCACTGGTTTGGCTGTTTGTTGTAATTCAATTATGTTTTGTTTGATAATTGTATTGTCATAATTTCCACTTAACATATCACAAACGTTCGTTATTTCAGATATCACATTAGTCGTTCTGTTATTTTCTAGAAGAATGTTGAAGTTGTCGCGTATTTGAAAATTTGTAATATTTTGTTCCATTTTAAGGTGTAAGGTAAAGGTGCTTAAGCCAATCCGGTTCCTGCCACATATAAATCGCTCTACTGCCATAAAACCTTGTTGATGAATAGTATAATTGACGTGATCTAACAAAATGGCATAATTACGCTGAAAATCAAATAAATTAAAAAATAAAATTATTACTTGCATAATTTGAAATGCTAACTTACCTTTGCTCCTGCTTTAGCTGAATATATTACCAGTATCAAGGAACATATCAGCGTCCGTGCGATTTCAGCCATTTTTACCATTGAATTTTGTTCAAATACGATTTTAGTTGTTGGTTTATATAATCTTTTTAGCCATAGCATGTTGTTTGTGCATTTAAAAACCGATTAGTATTTTTACGATATTGTTTTAAATATTAAAATTATAATTGCAGGCTAATGATAATTAAAAAAACCGAGACAGGCTTTTTTATCATTTATTGACTAAAAATAAATCAAACTGTTTAGGTTAGGGGCTGAGATGGAGTTACTGAACTCAAATATTTGCTAAGACTAAAAAAATAAAAAGTTCTTTTAGTAATTTCCTTTGATGACAACAGCAGTGTAACGCATGAAAAATTAGGCGATTTTCGTGAATTTTTTTAAAAGAAAGTTCTCTATTGAATGTTTCGAACTATTTTGGACGTAATAAGATATATTTTCAGCTATATTTCAAGTTTTTTTTTTTTACAAAAATATTGAAAAAATAACGGAGTTATGTGCTGTCTTCGGAGGTACCAAAAGTGCCTCAACTGCTGAGTAGCTGAAACAAAAAAACTCAAAAAGTTTATTAAACTTAATAATATTTCCTAAACAATGACCTACTATCTTTGAAAAATATCAAAAATTAACAAAATGGCGTAATTTAAAAAAAAAATCGTTTTAGGCAAAAAATGGTCGTGCTTTTAATGCCAAATTGACAATTTTTAATCAATCAAGAAGATCGTAGGTCATCTTCGATCGGTTAATCTCTCGTTGAGTTATGATGTGAGCAATTTTGAAAAATGTCGTTTCGAGAAAAACGCGTTTAAAGTTTCACTTATATATGTTTGTGCCTATGTGCGGCCGCTCTTTAGAACGTTGCCATCTAAAAACTATTCAAGATGCGACCTTGGCGATTTCACACCATATTTTTGGAAATATGAACTATCGAAAAAGCAAAAAAAAATTTTTTTTTTAAGTGTCACACTGGCATATTAAGTCTTGTTTGTAAAAAAATAGTTCCTAATTTTTTGTAATAGTATTTGTTTGGTGCCCGATCGAAGTTGGAAGATCGAAAACAGCATTTTCGACATATTGTACTGTTTTACTATCAAAAAGGTAAAAATGCAGTGATGGGTTGATCGAAAGGCAATGTCAAAATTGGTTTACAAAATCAGGCAATTTTGATCTTGAAAATGCGCCACATACTTCAAGACCTCTTGAAGCCGATGTGTATACAATAAAAAATGCACCACGGAAAATGGAAAGACTTTTGAAGTCGATGTGGATAAAATAAAGTTTTTGATCGATGCAAATCGTCGAATAAAAACTCGAGAGATTGCTGAAGGATTAAATTTGTTTAATATCAAACGGTCCCAAGCACATGAAATGTCTAGGATTTCGAAACTTGACATATGGGTTCCTAATGTTCTTACAGACCGAAATTTGTTTCGTCGCATTAACGACTGTGATTTGCTTATCAAGCGTTTAAGAAGCGATTCATTTTTGAAGCGTATTGTTTCTGGCGTCGAAAACTAAGTAGGTTGTGTACAAGAATGTAAACCGCAAAAGATCATGGTTAAAAAGGACGAATCAGCTCAAACCACATTGAAGACCGATAGTCAGCAAAAAAAAGTTGTGTTGTATGTTTGTTGGGATTTCAAAGGAATCATTTTATTTTGAGCTTTTGCCCGACAAAACCACAATTAATTTTGAAGTTTTTTCTGGTCAGTTGAACAAATTTACTGAAGCACTCAAACAGAAGCGGCTAGAATTGATCAATAAAGAAGGTTTAGTTTTCCTCTCCTCCTATTCCTCCTATTCGCCAAAAGCTTTCGTAGCTTCAATGGGATGTGCTACCACACTCACCATATCCTCCAGACTTGGCACCTTCGGAATATTACTTGTTCCGATTTCTGCAAAATTTTTGAAATGGAGCCCCGCACCTCAAATCCGGACGATTAAAATCACTTGACCTTGGCTTTTGCTTGCAAGAATTGAACGTGGAATCAAATCGGGTTTATATACTGAACAACCCAATATTTGTTTCTAAACATACCAGTCTAAGAATATTTACATGAGAATTATTGGTTTCTGATCAAATATGAACCGGACTGACAAAAAAGCACCATTTTCACGTGTTTTAATACAAATCTTTGGCGTAGATCCGACTGTCATGGGTTGTATGTGTCGTTTATCCTCAGATTACGAGTGTTTGCTAGTACTGCCTCCATTATAAGGGATAACATGATTTTTACATTGGCTTCCATGTTTGTTTCCGGATTTGGGTCAGTATGTTCAGGAAGCTTTGCCATTTCTTCATGTCCCGGCTCACTTTGGTACAACTCTTGACAAGGATTATTATGCAAATTCACGTTTTCCGGTGACCAAGTTAGAAGTCTTTGCGCAAAACTCTGTCGTCTCATATTAGACTCATCTTTGGCTGAATGGCTTCGTCAGAAAACAAATTTGTCATTATTGGGGTGAGTCAAATCCACGTCTTGTTCAGGAAATGCAATTATATCCCCAAAACTTGACCGTTTTGTGCGGATTGTGGTATGACGGCATCAGCGGGACTTATGTCTTTCGAAATGGGGCAGGAAATGCTGTTACTATTAATAGCGAGCGTTATAAACCGATGTTGATCGACTTTTTTTTCCTGGAATTTGATGAAGTCGGCGCGGACGATCTCTGTTTCCAACAAAGCGATGCGCCGCCTCATGTTTCACGTTTAAACATGGACACATTCCGTGCAAACTTTGGCGACTTGTTAATTTCGAGTAATGGCGTAGTCAAATGGTCGCCAGGATCATGCGATTTAGCGTCTCTAGATTTATTTTTTCTGAGGGTATGTTAAATCAAAGTTTTACGCAACCAGCACTGCTTGAGGAATTCGAAGAAAATATTCAACTCACTATAACCGAAATTCCATGCCACTGTCTTCGCTCATGATGTATTTCTTACTCTAAGCTAAAGAAAATGGTAGATATGGTATAATCTAAAAGTGAACATCTATGAGTACTACGACATAATAAATACTCAAACAGAGCAAAATTAAGTCCTTTGCTTACAATAATTAAGCCCGTAATAGTAGTGAAGAAGAACAACGCAGAACCAACAGAAGAAATAGAAAGCAACAAACAACTTCCCTTACATATTTATAGAAACTGAGAAACAATAACTCTAAAGTATACAAACGTTCATACAGTACGTGTAAAAGCGCAATAACCGAGAATATGAAGAACACTCAGCATAACGGTTGACAGTGAAAAAATGCGCAAGCAAAAGTTGCAAGTGAAAGCGAAGAGTCGAGCTAAAAAACCTATACTCACTAACAGCCCGTAGAGGATGTGAGCCAAGGAATTGTATTGCCAGCGCACGCGAAAAACATAAGCGACTGTGACGCCGATATAAGTGCCATTATGCAGTAATAACACAAAAAAGAAGCTAGCAAAAAATGCAGTAATTCCATAAGGAAAAAGGACGTCAAGAAGTATTGCAATATATACATACAATGTATTCCATGTAATTCCTTATGTTTTTATATGGAAGTAGTAGTGTATCTTGAAAAATGTGAAACGTTAGCATTGGTGAGGAAAATAACAACAATATCTGAGAATGTACCACATACTTATTTCTAAGTAACATCTACAGTCAATGTAGCCACAAAGGCGCCGTCAGGCAATAACAATACTAACGCACTAAAAGTTCAGAACAAAAACAAATCCATTTTGCAAGAGCAAGATTCACTTTAGCGCTCAAAAAGCTATATGTAACTAGTGTCATGTTGAACAGTGGTGGAGTATTTGAAAACCTAAATCTATAATACAACAAATTTATTAAAAGTTATTGTTTAAGAGATTAGAGTAGTTTTAGTCAAAAATAAAGTTTTAGTAAGATATCTTCTTCTTCTTTATTGGCGTAGACATCGTTTATACGGTTATAGCCGAGTTTTCAACAACGCGTCAGTCGTTCTTCCTTTCCGCTGTTTGACGCCAATTGGAGATTCCAAGTGTAGCCAGGTCCCTCTTGACTTGATGTTTCTAACGGAGGTCTTCATCTTCCTCTGCTTTCTGCGGCGGGTACTGCGACAAATTTTTTTGTTTCCAAAAGACGACTGCAGGAATAGTCTCGTTTATTAATCGCCATGGACCATGGTATTAAGATTTAGTCTGTAATCCATGATCTAGTTAGTGAATATGGTCCTTGTTAATTTAGTCGGAGAGAGTGTCAAACTTCTTGCAGAGAAGAAGCGAGAAAGCAATGAGCTGAGCACATGCCCTAGATTCCATTCTGATCTGGGAATATTGCTATTTCTGAGGTTTCTTTTGGATTTTAACAACTCTGTCGATTTCATTTTTAAGGTCTGATCTGGGATAATGACTATTTATAAGTTTTTTGGATTTCATCAATCGTTTCTATCCAGGTCCAGACTTTCCATCTCTTAGTTCTACAGCATCTTCCGGATTTCATCATCCTTTTCGATTTTTTTAAGGTCTGGTCTGAGAATATGACTATTTCAATGGTCTCTTTTGGATTTTAACAGCTCGGTCAATCATTTTTAAGGCCTGTTTTACGATAATGACTATATCTAAGCTCCTTTTTGGATTTCATCAACCGCTTCATAACAGTTTAAGGTCTGGTTCCCCCACCTCATAGTTTTACAGCAGTTTTCAGTGTTAGAACTAAAGATATTCTTTTTAACTCTTTTTGTAGATGTCTTCCCCACTCCATTCGCAAGTTAGTTTTAAAAATTCTTCATAATTCCTTCAATTTGCAATGTTTTCAATTTTTAAACTTCTGAAACTTCCCAACATTGGTTGCCGAAAGTGTTTTCCTACTGGAAAAGTGCATTACACACCACAATAACGCTTGAGCGTTTGAATGAAGTTATTGAAGCAATTGTGTCGTTCGCTGTTGGTATTGTGGTTGTATACATACATACACATATACTTCTTATGCTGCGATTGAGGACGAAAGGACAAATGTCGAAAGTGTTGAAATTTAATTTTTTGCTATCGCATTTTGTCTGATTTACTTACTTCCTTAGCAAAGTAAGAAAAAATTTATTGCATTTCCCGACAACTTATGGCCAAAACAAGGGAGCAAAGGCACTGTAAGCCACAGGATGGAGCAAGACGAAAGCGTAAAATATTGCAGTATTATCACCACATTGCAATGCATAAAGAAGAAAAACGAAGGAATAAAAAATGTCAGGAAAAGGACAATACAAACAATGCTCGATAAGCTCGAGCTCAAGCATTGAGTAAAACAATACAACAAATTTACGGTACCAACAGCTCCGGTTCAGCCATCATACAAATTGAGTAGTAAAATCAGAAGTGGGATATACTCTTCTATAAGTATTGCACTTGCAGCAGCACACTCCCCTACTAAGTGCATGGGTATGATTTTTCTGGTTTGCGGTATTTTGTCCTTCAACTGTTGTCTGTTGTCCAGATGCTTGAACGACTGTAGTGCCTGCAAACAACAATTCAATTGTATATGGACAATCGGCGTCAAGACAAGATTGCTTGCAACGCTTCACTACTGCCACAGCAGTTGGTTGTCGAACATCGCTCAAAATTGCCGCACAAACAAAGTTGAGTTGACGCTTAGCTTGATGCACTAACGGTATGGACGTAGAGCTCAGAAGGAAGTACGAAAGACTGCGCAGTTTACCATACCCTCAATACTGGCCGTACAATGGCCGCAGTTCAGTGCAGTTGTTTTTGTAATATGACAGTTGTTCCAGTTGGTCAGCTGAAGATTTGGTCAATATAAAGCAAAAATAGCAGATAAAATGCTCAATGATACTTGGAATTTGAACGAACTGTGACGAAAAACATAAAAACAGGAAACCAAAATAAGAAAGCTTAAAACATTTTGAACAATCTGAAGGAAGCAAAAGTTTAGCAGCTAGTAACATGTTTTGAAGTTTTTTTTTGCTTTTTGGAAAGCTGGAGTATATCTAAGTTTGTGTTTAATAAAGTTATAGCATAAACAAGCTAACAACATATTTTTTGAGCAAAAAATTAATTTTCAATTTCTATCAACTATTATAAAGACGTACCAAGGCTCCATGTGCATATCTCCAATCCGTTTACGCCAAACTTCGATGATTCTGTGCAGCAGTTAGGATGGAATTTTAGTTATACTGCGCCGAATGTTGTCTTCGCGCTCCTCGAGCGTTGCTGGTTAATTGTCGTAAACCTTAGATTAAACACATTCCTACAGAAAATAATTTAGGGGCATTCAATCACAAGATCTGGACGACCATTTGACCATTTTTCGAAACGCGTCGCCAAACTTTGCAATGTGTCCATATTTAGACGGTAAATTTTTGGGAATGCAATTTTGCTTCCTGAACCACACGAGGACTTAACTTACTCCAATAGCGACAATTTTGTTCGTTGACGAAGCTATTAAGTCAGAAATAGGCCTCATATTAGATGATTTTTTGATGAAAATCGTTTTTGGGTTCCATCATTTCCAGAGTCCAATCGGATGCAGAGCCAAATTCGCCATATTGTCATTGAAGAGAGACCTTAACCCTGTCCTGAATGATATCGATATTTCCTTTACTACGTACATTTCTTTGGCGTTGTACTAAAGTGAAACGTGATGTGGTGAAATGGCAAACCTGAATACACTGGCCGCCATGACCTCTCAAAATCACGTCATCTTTATTGGTAGACGCTCTATAAATGTGGAGTACTTTAGAAATCCGTTAAAGTAATTTTTCAGAACAGTTTCTTGTATGAAAAGTAGGCACAAGTTCGATACGACAAAGACAGCAGTGGTTTCTGGTTGCAAGATGTGACCTAACTTTTATAATTGTTACCTTTAAATTATCGTCACCCAAGTTTCAAACAACATGCCAAACACTTTGAGAATCACCAACGTTTTTTCGACTTGGTGCATTTTACGTCCATATCTTAAATTGAAAGCGTATGTACAAAATACAGCTTGTGCAAGAACTGAAAACGCTTGACTTTCTCAAGCGACATCGCTTCGCTCTATGGGTTCTTGAAAAGTTCTAAGAACATCCCTCGCCAAATTTTGTTCAGCGAGAGGCCCATATATGGTTCACTAGGTATGTAAACAAGGAAAATTGCGGCATTTGGGACGAAAAACAACCTGTAAAGATTCAAGAGCTGTCATTTCATCCAGAAAAAACAAGGTTTGTTGGGGTTTGTGGGTCGATGGAATCATCGATTCATATTTCTTTAAAAATAATGCCGATGAGAACGTAACCGTCAATGGCGACCGTTATCCCGCCATGATAACCGACTTTTTGAAGCCTGAAATTGAAGTTCATCAATGGATTTATTGATAGAACACTTCGATGAGCAGTTAATTTCACGTCTTGGGGCGGCCAATTGGCCCTTAGACTTTTTGCTGTGGTGTGTGCTTTTAAGTTTAAATTCTATGCGGACAATCCCGCTTTGATTCAGGCCTTGGAGCAAAACATCACGCGTGGCCAGTTACCAGTCGAAATGATCGAACGAGTCATCGGCTCATTATACTCAACGGATGGACCACTTGAAACGTTCCCGCGACCAACACTTGAAAAAAAAAGTAGGGACCATCCAACTGGATCACACTTATAATGGGAGCAAATAATCACTAGATAGTCCTTCGAGAAAAATTTAACTTTCATAGTCGGTGACCATAATCCTAACCCCGCCGGGGGAAGCAGAGGAAGAGGAAGACCTCCACTCCGTTGGCAGGACCAGGTGGAGAAGGACTTAACTTCGCTTGAAATATCCAATTGGCGCCACGTAGCGAAACGAAGAAACGACTGGCGCGCTGTTGTTAACTCGGGTATAATCGCGTAAGCGGTGTAAAAAAAAGAAGAAGTCGGTGACCATAACCTCAAATGACCAAGTTTGCGAGTTCAGTTGATTCTTTATTTACTTTAACATTAAATACCTTTATAAGTTTAAATGTCACTCCACTTATCCCGAGCATAGTTTATTTTTAATTCCGATTGACGTGCTATCAACTCAGTTCTTTATTAACGATTTTCAGCAGACAACAACAAAGCGATGTAAGAGAAAATAACGAAAAGAGGTGAAAAAATCAAAGGAAAGCAATTGACGCGCGAAACTAGCCCGTAACATCCATTCAAGCGACTACAGCCAATATGCGGGCACTAAAAAATAGAACGAACCTTGGAAGGCAGTAAACAAAAGTAGAGAAAGCGAGTGCTAAATATTGAGATTCCTTCCATTTTCCATCGCGTCAACAAGATGAGCAATGGACGTTTTATTAACAGAGCATTCTGCGAATATATACCAGTACACGAAAGTGCATTTGACAAAGAAGAAAATGAAAAACATTGACAAGCACTGCAAAGGACAGACGTAGCACAAGCTTAGCGTTTACGGAATGACGTTCGATTCGATTGTTGCTAGTAATAAATTTCCATTTGTTTCAGTAAAAAAAATTTGCTATTTCATTCTTGAATACTATTTTTTACAACTGCAAAAGGTTCTTGGTATCTACATTGCACATCGTCTGCTCCTTCGCTCTCTGCTTCTTACGTTTTCAGTGGCATAATTGTTCTAAAATTTTAATTTTACAATGACAATGCTCTTGCATCATATTATATATGGACTCGATTTCATGCAAGAAATTCTCCAACATCTCCGGACGTCGAAAGATATCCGGATCTACAGTGACATTGTTATCTCTCAAGATACTCCAACGCTTCATGCTATTTACAATATCCTCACAGAAATCGGTTTTCTTTTCCACTATAGATGGCTTGCGTGGAGCAATCTTTGATTTGGCGGAGCCTAGTGATGTGGAAGAGAGATAGAAATTTTAAATTAGTCGCAATAGTTAAGATTTTGTGACAAGGTTTGTGTCTTGATTAAAATATGGCGCTCTCTTAAATGCTTTGCATATACTCTCAAGATCATGTTTGTATGGGTTGTTTT
The DNA here is from genome assembly GCF_024586455.1 of Bactrocera neohumeralis. Taxonomy (NCBI): domain Eukaryota; kingdom Metazoa; phylum Arthropoda; class Insecta; order Diptera; family Tephritidae; genus Bactrocera; species Bactrocera neohumeralis. The sequence goes on along the minus strand of NC_065923.1, from coordinate 77,725,724 downwards.
TTTTTTAGACATTTGGGTTTTAAGAAGAAACATATGACCATATGCTAACTTTATTATAAAAATAGGGGTTTGCCTTATGTTTTAAAAATGATTTCAGACAAGTGACCGTCGCGCCTGGGCTAATAAATTGCAGTCCAGAGCCCCATTTTCAATCAATTCTTGCAAAAATTGTGGAAGTAGTCAGGTCTTCGAAGCGTGATAACGCATTCACCAAAAGCTTCCTTCAATAAATTGACTGTTTCGTCGTCCATCTCAATATCCTCTAATTCAGGAACAAAAAAGGCATTGACTTTTTTAACAGGGACGACTTAATGTTTTAAAGAAGTCAATGCTTCATCCATCCTATAGAAGAAACCATACAGTGAATTTTCGAGAGTAAAACGGCGTCTCAACTATGTCTTCTGGATTATCATCACCCCAATTTTGTTTACTAACGTGCCCATTGAACCAAAAGTAAGCTTCCTCGCTGAACAAAATTTTATTGTGAAGGTCGATATCGGTGACCATCTCGCTTTGGGTCCATTCACCGAACGTGAGACGCGCTTGGTGGCCGTTTAGCTTCGAGTAAGTCCACAAATCAGGATCATTCCTCGAAATCTTCATAAAGTGGATGAGCACAGCTCCAATTATTCCGCACATTGACTGATGGACTCGATCGGGTCTTCTTCAATACTCTGTTTCACAACAGTGAAGGCGTCTTCGGTGTGGATTTTACGCCCTCTTTGAGAATGGCATTATCCTTAAATTACTGACTCTGCAGGACGATTATGTTGACCGAATATTGGACGCAGACCTGAGTATAAATCAAGTAACAGCTCTCAAAAAGACCAAATCCGGAAAAAGGTATTGCCTTATTGAAAACCATACGTCTGCTTGGCGGAGCTTTCCTGCTGTTATCTCATAAATAGAAGAGCCAACAAGTTTCAAGCCTACTTCGAAGGACTAAGTAATAAAGGCTTTCACAGCAGATATGGGCTCAGAGAATGGAATCGGAGTATCTTATGGCTTATGATGAGATCCTATAAAATTGAAATATTTTCGCGCCAGATATTGCCTCGGAAAATTGAGTCAAAGGGTTAAAGGGATCTTTTGGACTATAATGAGATCCGATAAAACGAAATATTTGCGTTCGGTAAAAAGGTTAGATTATACAATCTTTAAAGTTGTGATATCCTCATATTCCGGATACCAAAAAAATCGGATCGGCTGATCAGAGCCTTAACTAAGGGGCGCTAATTGTTAAACAGAAAATGAAACCATATTTGGATTTCGGAAGTTCATTGGGATTCGGACATACAACTTATTCAGAGAAAAACGATTCAGAATGACAGAAAGATGGAATCGGCTGATCAGAGTTTTATCTAAGGGACGTTAATTGTTAAGTAGAAAACTAGACCATATTTGGATTTTGCAAGTTCATTGGGATTCGGACACTCAGTCAGCTTTTAATAATCCTTTAACTCCTCTTAGTGTTTTAAACTTACCCGTGGCTTTCTTCTCTTTTCGTTCGACGGACCTGCGTCTTTTTTTCACCGCTCGATGCTTGTCACGTAATTGGGCTTTGGCGGCTTGTTCGTACATATTTAAGATATTGTACATACGACGATCCACATCCTTAGATTTTTCCAAAATTTCACATTTCGGATCGCAATAACCATGTACATTAGGTCCCGGATATGGTATCAATGTATTGTAAGAGGAATGCTCAAACTTTTTGCGCGCAATATTTGTCTGATTCTCCAGCTTGGCGCGCAGTTGTCGCACATATTTATTATGCTGCTTGAAGGACATGGCTGCTAGCAGTTTTTCAACTTTCGAGAGACAGCTGCAAATATACGAGAGAAATTTAAACTGCGAATTGTTCACTCATTACACCTCGAGCAAAGCATGATATAGAGAGCAAACTCACTGTGAGTTCCTCAACGAATAAACACCGGGTATTTGATAGGTACGCATCATATGGTGTAACTTGAAGGCCACACACTGCAGTAGCTCTTCGGCGGTTAAAACTTGCGACTTCAATAATTGGCTGTGATCGTGTATGTATTGACGTGTGTACCAACCTCGCCACAGCGCTTGTATCTTCTGCGCTTGCCGGAAATAATATTGCTCGACTACCGCTTGAGTTTCCTCCTCCAACTTACGATATGTATTATGTCTTCTGTAGAATTTGCGCCACTCAAATTGTAAGCGTATGGCCGCGGTACGTTTACGTTGGTAGATACGCTGATAATACCAACGGCGTAGGTATTTTTGTATAGTACGTGCGGCCTTAAACTGCAGATAGTCTAAGCGTAGTAGCGTTGTGCTATATGGCATCAGATTTAGTCTTAGTCTTTAATGGTAATATAAGACACTTACCGTGACAACTGCATTTTAGATTTCTGTTTAATGTCTGAAGCGGACCACATTTCTTCATACCTGCATGAATATTTGATCATTAAAACATCGAATGATCTCATAAACTTTTGAAATTATTTTATGGGCATTATCCCAACAGTGTAAGCGAAAGATACAAGTTTCAGAAAATTTAAGAGTTATGAAAGTTAAGTAAAAAGCTGTCAGAATGCTAAAAAGCTTTATAAAATTTAATAAGGCTTATATAATAAAGCTTTGAAATTTTAGCATCATGAAAACTACAAGATCGTCTTAAATTACTTTTCTTGAGTGACAAAGCTTAAATGGAAGCTTTTTGATTTTGTGTTACATTTTAAAATATGTTTGAGATGTTAGGCAAGATTGTAATACTCAACAATTTGTTTTAAGATCTGAAGATAAAACAATTAAAGAAACAAAGTTTTTAAGCTTCAAAATTTTTTAAATGCTAAAAAGCGCATTTCACCCGTATGATAAAACTTTGAAGCTTAAGCATCAACAAAATTATAAAATCGTGTTAAATTACTTTCGGGAGTGACAAAGCTTAAATGGAAGCTTTTCCATTTTATGTTGCATTTTTTAAGATGTTACGAAATATCGTAATATATTTTACTCTCAACAATTTTGTTTCAAACAGAATCGCAGTACAAAAAAGCTTACAAAGTTCACGCTTTAAGAGGACCTTAGTTTTTTCTTTCTGAACTAACTCTATTTTTTAATAAGCTTACAATGTGATTTTAAGCAGTTTTTCGTGAAATCTTACAGATTTTTATTTCTCAGCACTTCCTTGAGTGTCTGGCCTTTGCGAAATATAGGTTTAAACACTTGGGAACCCAAGTACGATCTTTGGATCAGCCAACCTAATTTAACCTAACCTAACCTGCAGTCATCTCTTTCTCACATATTATATGTAAAAACTTACCAGCCCTGGAAATCTTCCTGCGAGAAAAACATATGTTTGGAATCGTAAATGCTCTCCAGCGTACGTAATGGTACGCCCGATTCGACGTCCTTAACCTCGTGGGTAACCGGCTTTTTGTGAGATTGACGCACAGATCTCTTAGTAGAAGTCATATTGTTTGTTCAAGCCTTATATACTAGTATTTAAGAGAATAATATTAACTTTAAAAGCTTTAAAAAATATGTCTCGTTGCTGAAGTAAATTTAAATTTCTTTTTAAACTGACAAAGGTGTTCAAAATTTTTTTTGAAGAATGTTTCAAGCATTTTGGTATTAATTTTCAAGTACAGGGTGCTCTATAGTTTAAGGTTTGAAGCTGTAACGGAATACTTACGCTATTATAAAGAGTGATCTGTTTCGAGGTTCCCTACTTCAAACTTAAAGTATTTAATCTTTAATTCGAAAGAACATTCTTTGGCATATATTTTTTGAAGATTATCTCTTTCAAATGTTGACCGCGGCTACGTCTCAGATAGTCCATACGTTGAGTCTTATTTTCGATGATTCGTTCGAGCATTTCGACTTGTAAACAGCGAATGACGTGATGTTTTGCTCCAAGACTTCAATCGAAGCGGGATTGTCCGCATAGACTTTAGACTTTACATATCCTCACAGGAAAAAGTCTAACAGTGTGATATCACACGAAATTATCTCCTCACCGAAGTGTTCTCTCAATAAATCCATTGATTGATGCGGCGTGTGGGAAGTAGCATCATCTTGTTGAAACCAAAAGTCGCCGATATCACGAGCTTCAATTTTAGGCATCAAAGAGTCGGTTATCATTACGCGATAACGGTCGCCGTTGACAGTTACATTCGCACCGGCATCATTTTTGAAGAAATATAAACCGACGACTCTACTGGCCCACAAACCACACCGAATGCTTGTTGTTTCTGGATGAAAAGCAGCTCTTGAATCTCTTCAGGTTTACTTGTTTATATACCCCTTGAGCCGGAAATGGACCTCAACGCTTAATAAAATTTGGCTCCAAAACGTCGAATCCTTGGAACTTTTCAAGAGGCCATACAGCGAAGCTATGTCGCTTGGGAAGGTCGAGTGACTTCAGCTCTTGCACAAGCTATATTTTGTACGATTTTAATTCAATATCTCGACGTAAAATGCGCCAAGTCATTCCATACGTCAGTCCGGATTGCTGCGAGCGACGCTGAATCGATTCTCCATGGTCTTCGTGTACACTCTCAGCTGCTATATTTTCATCACTGATTGATGGACGTGGTCTATTCGGTGAAATATTATCCAATAATGAATGAATAATGGAGTCTCAAGATGGGTGATTAGGACGATTATTTTGACCAGAAGTTGAGCAAAACACGCGAAACACATTATTTACGTGAATTTTCGTAATAAAGTCGACGATTCGTATTTGATTTCGATTTTGTTAAGGCGTAAGTCTTTCCATGATGAAATGCCAAGAATACTGAACGAAAAATAACATGACAGTTTGACACGACTCTTACGTGATCTGTCAAAAATGTACGCCTACGTGGATCACCATTTATAATACTTACGTTATTATATTTCTCAAATTTTTTGTTAGAATAACAGAACTCGAATATGGTTTGTTTTAAATTTTTGCTAATTTTTTATTTTATTTTTATATAGCAATCTTTATACAAGAACAGTTACATATTAGCACCAAAAACAGTTAATTTTTCAAATATCTTAATATATTTTGAAATGAAAAGCTTAACTGTTTTGGCTTAGGTTAATACATATGTACAGAAATTATGCAGCTTAAGTTTAGATACTTCGAAATTAACTTTTATGATATGAGAGTACAAAAATTTAGAGAGAATGAAAGTAAATGAGAATTTTGTAGACTTAAAATTATAATACAATAAACATAAATATTTCTAAAGTTACAAATATCAATTTAAGCATTTGTTAGCTAAAAATGTAACCAATTTACATACAAGAGAAATTACTAATGCTAATTGAACGAATTACAAAGAAAATTATTTGCATAAATTACGAATTTTAAAAAGAATAATTTCCATTTGAGCTAAAAAGTAGTTTACAGTCAATGGTTTATTTGAGTGCGTATAGGTAACTAAAATTTAAATTTTTGGTTGACAATTTAAAAAATTAAATTTTGATAATTTTGTAATGTTCAATTTAAGAAATTATGCTATAATTTTTGCATGAGTTTTTTTGTATCTTTAAAAAATATTCTCGTTTTAGGAATTCTTCGCTTATTTTTTCAAAAAAGTTTTATAGTCATTTTCTGCTATAGAATATTTTGTATGAAGCTTATCTTATTTTTGTTGCTTTTGCTTGTTCAATAATTTTTTTAATTGTGTTTCTATTGAAAACATTTTTTGAAATGTTAAAATGTTTAAATCAAAAATGAGCTTTCGAAAATTATGACATTATAGTATCAATATAAAAACAAAGGTAAATTTTCGAAAATTTTGAAATTATTTTATGTATAGAAAATTGTTGCTTAAAAAAATTGTGAACATTGTTTCGAAATTGTGTTCAAAAAATATTTTTGTTTTTATCAAAACAACTTTTTTTTGGTTAGTTTTCCAAGATTTTTATACAAAATAAGTTTTTTTGGAATACTTTCGTTTCTTTTTAAGATTTTTTCATAATAAATAATTGTTGGGGTTGGCAAAAAAATTGTTTTTGCAATTTTTTTTAAACAATTTTTTGTGAAATTGTTTTTCAATATTCATTTTTGGGACAATTGCTTTTGTTTAGAACAAATTTAATGGATTTTTTTTTCAAACAAAATTTTTTGTAAGAAGAATTTTGGAAATTCAAAAAAAAAATGTTTCAAATATTTCGATTTCAGAAGAAATTATTTGTTTTTTTTCTTTTTCAAAACAAATTTTTTGAATATTTTTTTAGGACAAATTTTTGTATACTTGTTTTGAAAATAATTTTTGTGAAATTTTTTTTTATATAAATTTTTGGAACAGATGTTTGTATACTTATTTTGAAAATTTTTGTAAAATTTCTCTTCAAAACAAATTTCTGCGAAATATTTTTGGAAATTTGTTGAAATTGTTTCGAATATTTCTTTTTCAGAAGAAATTTTTTTTCACTCTTTCAAAACAAATTTTTTGAATACTTTTTTAGAACAAATGTTTGTGAAATTTTTTTTACAAAAAAAAATGTTTGGGAAAAGAATTTTGGAAATTTGTTTAAAATCATTGTTTCGAGTATTTATTTTCCAGAATAGAATGTTTGTATAATTTTTTTTCAAAACAAATTTTTGGGGAATTTTTTTTTCCCAAATAAATTTTTGTGAAAAGAATTTTGGAGATTTGTTGAAAAAATATGGTTTCGAATATTTAATTTTCAGAAGAATTTTTTCAGTGTTCTTTTATTTAATAATTTTTTCAAAACATTTTTTTGTATAATTTTCTTCAAAATAAATTTTTTGGATTTTCTCTTTTTCAAAACAAATTTTTTGAATATTATTTTCAAAATAAAATTTTTGAATATTCTTTTCGAAACATATTATTTTTTTTTTATCTAAGTTGAGACAATTGCCTTTTAAAAACAAATTTTGTATAATTTTTTTCAAAACAAATTTTTAAATATTTTTTCTTCAAACAAATTTTTGTGAAAAAAGTTGTGGAAATTTTTGGTAAAAAATGTATTTTTTTTGAAAAAATTTTTGGAAAGTTTATTTATGTTTTCGTTTTCGTTTATTTATTTTTTTTTCGTTATTGGAAATTTAAAAAAAATTTATAGTTATATTTTTTTCGTAATTCTATTCTAGGTGCTAAAAGTTTTTGTTGGGAATTTCGTTTTTGTTGTGCGAATGGTTTGTTTTTCATTTTTGTTATCGTGAGTTTGTGTGCAATACATCACTGTGTTTTGTTTTTTTCTATCAAAAAGTTGCTTTACAATTTATGTAAATGCGTTGAATTGTTGTTGTCTACGTATGTAATTACTTGTGTAATAAATACTTTTCGGTTAAAAATGTGTTTTTTTGTTGTAAAAATAAGAAATAAAATGTCTGTGTTTTTAATGCTAAGTTTTAATAGTAACTTTTCTTTGCTATAACCGCGTAAGCGGTGTCCACGCCAATAAAGAAGAAGAAGAACTTTTATTTGCCGAAAGTTATATGAAAAATAATATAAAAATAATTAAAAAAAGTTTAATTTTATATTTTTACTATGGCCAATGTGATACACACAGTCGGTGGAAAATTTTGAAATTTCGTTTTTTTTTTCGAATAAAAAATTTTTATATTATAATAATTTCAATTAAAAAGGTTTGCGCTTAAATTTGAACTTAATTAATAGTGCTCTTAAAATAATAGTTTTCAAATTTTGTTTAATTGTTTTTGTTGCTTTTAAAATAGCAGCATTTAGCAATTAGAAGCGCTTAAAGTTTTCATATTTTGTTTACATTTTTGTTTTAAATACCTTAAAAAAATTATGTTTTAAATTTTTTGAAAATATCTTAAATAATTTTGAAAATATTAAAAAAAATTAATTTTTATTTAAGCCAACATTTATTTTTAATTTTCGTATAATTTTCTTTTAATTGTTAAAAGTGTTTATTTTTAAATTTGTAATTATATATTTAAAACTCTTTAAATCATTTAATATAGTTTTATAAAATCTTAAAATATTAAAAAAAAATTACTCGCAGGTAACTATCGAAATTTAAAAAAAAAAAGTTGTTAAAATTCTAACAATAATGCGAATAGCTTAAGAAAATAAAAAACTGCTTCGAAAGCTAAAAAAATGTTAAAATTCTAACAATGCTTTGAAGAGTTTAATAATTAATAAAAAAAAACTAAAAAATGCTCCTTTAGTTTAAAAAATTAATTAAAAAATGTTGAAATTCTAATAATGCTCTGAAAAGCTTGAAAAATAATAAAAAAAAAAAATAAAAATAAAAAATAAATTTGCTTTAAATATAAAAAAAATAAAAAAAGGATAAAAAAAAAAAATAAAAAATGCTTCCCATGACTTCAAATAATTATTAAAAAAAATTGTCAAAATTCTAAAACGCTTCAAATATATAAAAAAAAATTTAAAAAAAAAATTTGTTCAATTTGAAAACTTTCACACGTGTTTGCATACATTACATATCTCTTGATATTTTTCGAAGCTTGAAATGCAATGCTACGTTGCCTGCTTAAAAACAAAACCGTTTCTGGAACATTGTCCTATCACATTTTATATATAAACATACCTACAATTTATATAATTTAATTTAAAAATATATTATATTACATAATCTGTAAATTATAGCTATGTCAATAAAAATAAATCAGTTTAATTGCAAATGTCTTCTGATTCGTGTGTGTCTGTGTGTGTGTGTGCATAATTAATGTAGGCGTTTTTTCAACCGAAAACAAAAAAAATCCATAAAAATACAAAAAAAAAAAAAAACAATAACAAAAACACAATGAATTTGTACACATTGATTTTAATGCGATTTTAATTGCCAATAAAAATATTATTACACAATTGCCAATTACGTTAAATAATGCGACAATACAAAAACAAAAATAGAGAAAAAATGTAAATAAATTAAAAATAAATATTTGTGTGAGAATTTGTTGTTCCTTTTTTTGTTTTTTGCTGTCTTGTGACACACGTAAACGCCTACAAAATTTATTATTTAAATTATCTTTCCCAGTTGCTGATTTTTTTCGCTCTTTCTTTCAGTACATTCCAATATAATGCACACATATGCATTTTAATAGTAAAATTTTTTACAATAAAAAAATGAAAAATAATAATTTGCCACAGCGTAGTGCTTAATTCCTAAGTAAATACAATATTAATTTAAGATTTAAAATGAGAATTATAATTTTGTTTTTTTTAGTTGTATTTTTTTCCAATAACTGCTGGTGATTGTATTGACACTTTCATAGTTTTGAGGGTTTGTTTGCTTGCTGAGATTATAGTGCCGCTTAAGCCAAGTGAATATATGCATTTACGTTCATACATATACATAAATATCATACATCACAAATATTATTTTTTACCAGAGATATTTTTGATGTTTGGACACAAGCTTTAAGTCGTTTGCGTGACATGTATAATACATGGTTAACTTAACTATGGTAAGAATATAATTGTCGTCGACGTCATCCAGAGATATTGCTGTTGATGTCGGACCAATAGGAGAAGGTTTTCAGATAAGTAGGGTTGGCAGGGCATGCAAGGAGGTGGCCGGTGTCATGAGGCTACTCATTGCACGCTGGACATATATTAGATATGTCAGGGTCTATTCTGGATAAGTAGGAGTTTAACCTGCTACCTTATCAGAACCAAGCTGCGCAAGGGTCACTCGCGTTTCTCAATTCCCACCACAGTCGGTTCTACGCACCGGAATTGACTCGGATTTTATCCGGCCAAGGGCTGTTATTTAGAGACCTAAACCCGTTTAGATCGGTTGGTCTTAGAATGTAATACGACGCCTATGGCGGTTCGTTAGGGTCAGAACTGTATTGCATATTGGAACTACTTTTTTGTTGAAGATAAGTTAGATCAAAACCTTGGTCTTACAACATATACTGCTAGAAATAGTAATAGGAGCGTATATTTAAGAAAAGTCAACTCAGGTGTGTGAATTGGCTAGGCAAAGCAGTGCAAGTCTGGTGTCTGACTTTGCTAAATACACCATATGGTTATTATTTAAACATTTACGTTATGTAATATCTTGATTTTATTTTGAATTCTTTGAAAATCCTATGATTTTCAGTACTTTAAGGGTCTCAGCAGCCCAGGATATAAGTGAATATTTAAGAAAATTCCACTCAGGTGTGGAAGTTGGCTAAGCAAAGCAGTGCAAGTCTGGTGCCTGACTTTGCTAAATACACCATATGGTTATTATTCAAAAATTTACGACATTTAAATTCATGATTTTATTTCGAATTCTTTGAAAGACCCAACAACTGTAACACTTTAAGGTTCTCAGCAGCCCAGGACTCAACCTACTTATAATTCTCTTAACAGCGATTAACCCTCAAAACTAAATAAAGAATGTCATACCCACCATGACAGTTTAAACTTAAACTTGACTAAGTTTCTTAACTACAACAACTTACAACAACATATGTATTTCAGTTTCCAAAAGTCTGCGCCCACTGCTGAGAATCATGAGCAGCACCTTCTAACACTTAATCTCTGTTTATTTCCTACTTCCCTTTCTCATGCGGTCACCATCTATGCCATGGAAGAGTGCGACGTACTAGAGATGTGACTCAAACTGGTCGCTTCCGAGCTGGGCACCGTCCGATAATGATTTTTTAGTCTTTCGCTACGTGATGGCATACAAAATTTCCACACCGCCAGCGCGCATATGACTGTGAAAGCGACAAATACTGTTGCGCCTATATAACGCACCTCGGGACGAGTGAAGAACTGTCGTACACTGGGCTGATAGACAGTGGGCTGTGGTATGGGCGGTGAGGGTGCCGATGTTGAGAATGTGTACCAAGAGATGACAGTTGAAACGGTTTGTGTGGCTGCGGTGCTGGAATATGGTGAATTTGTGGTGAAAGTGGTGGATGTTTGTGGACTTGCGGTGCTGGGAAGAGGCGAGCTGGTTGAGAGACTGTAAAGATGTGTAGAGCTTGTCTCCACAGATATTAAAGGTGTCGTTGATATGGTTGTAGTTGAATCAGCTGAAGTGGTACTAGAAATTCCGGTTGTGGAACTAATGGAATCTAGTTCGGTTGTCGTCGATTCAGTTGGCTTGAAGTTTGTGGTTGTTGTAGACTCAGCATTATCAATGGCGAGCGGTGTTTCTTGTGAAGTTTCCGTGGATGTTGTAATTTCTTTATAAGAAGCAGCAACCGTAGTCGAAGAGTTGTCAGCCATTGAAACGCTTGTCGTACTGAACTCCTTGATATTCTCTTTACTGCTTGACGCTTCGTATGTAGAAGTTTCCGTAGAAACTGTTTCGCTAGTGCTGCTTACAAATGCAGGCGTCGGTGTTGGTTCAACAGTGGATGTCGATTCCGAATTTGAGGAAGAAGTAGACGTAGAAATATCAGCTTGTGGTTCCAATACAGACTGCGTTGTATTTTCACCAGTTTGTTCTAATATTTCATGTGTCGAAGTACTACTCTCCTCAGTGGATGTATGGACCACAGGACCGAAGTAAGACTCGGATGCAATATCATCAATGCTTCTTGTGGTGGTTGTGGATTCAGTGGTACTCGCCGATACGTCAGTGCTAGTCGTAGATACGTCAGTGGTTGTACTTGAAGGGTGTGCAAGCTCCGTTTTCTCTTCACTACTCGCTGACTGCTTTTGGATAGCAATAAGCACTGTTGACGATTCTGAGGACGTCTCTAAGGAAGTCAAAGTGGAAGTGGCTAGCGCAGGAAGTTCCGGAGAGCCTTTAGTGGTACTGTTATCAAGTATTGTGGCTACAGTTGTTGTGCTTGTAGATTCACTTTGCAATTCTTTCTCAGCTTGGCTAGATTTACTTGTGTCTGTCGAGTTCTCGTGGGCAATCAATATATTTTCCACACCCACCGGACACTGTGGACAACATTGTCCATGTATTTTTACGGGGTTACTGCAAGTGGTGGGCATACACAAACTTCCTACACATTCACGCTCACCATTTTCACAATGACATTTGGTGCACCAATTATTCTCATACCAATCGCTGCCATGCATCATGGGCTCATTCGAATCGGAAGCGTAACAACTGCGCTGTGTTTCAATCTCGCCCATCTCATTCATGGGGCACTCATTGTGGCAAAGTTCAGGTCCATTTTCACCATGGCAGCTGCAACGTGTGCATGCATCACGCCAGTAGGGTTGGACATCGCCATCGCTACATTCTTTTTTCGGTGCGCAGACGTAAGTTGGACAACAGTCACCTGGTACACCTTTAGCCTCGTGCACTCTTACGGCAACTTCATCGTTCGCACACTGCGGTAGTTCCCTGCAGGGCTTGCACTTGCAATCTTCTACACTAGAATAACGTCGTCTCCGACGTCGTTGTAGACTCTCAAGTGTCATGGTGGGACAACATATTTGTAGCATGCGCTCATGCTCATCTATGGCTTCGGTAGGACCGTTGTCAAAGCGTAGCTGACGCTTCACCAGCACAAGTTCAGGTCCTTTTTCAGTCTCTAAGTCTTTTGTGGCTCTATCATCGGACAGCTGACCTAAAGTCGAATTTGCTGCAACTGGCAACGCTGTAACATCATTCAATTCCATTGGTAGTTCTTCAAAGTGTTGCTCCACCGCATCGCCGAGATCATCCACCTCATCGTAGAAGTCATGCCGTGGCATAAGCTCCTCGGGTCCATACAGTACGTCGAATGCAGGCGCAGGTTCACTTTCTATGCTATCTGGCGGGCAGCTGTCGGTATTCGTAGCACATTCTATTTGACTGCAGTCGTAGTCGAAAGTAACTAGCGGAGAGGAGGAAGAGAAATGAATAAAATTTGTATTAGACTATATTTTTATTTGTGGAAGGTCTTGTTAAGTTATTGTGACAAAATTTTTGTAATTCATTATAAAAGGTAATCCATTTGGAGGTTCCCAACTTTTTTAAAGAAAAAACACAGAAAGCACAAATTTTATGGTGCATATATTTGTTACTGAGGTATTGCACCCATATGCGGTATGTTTATTAACATTCGAAATAATTTTCTTTGGTATTTATGTTTTGAAGATTATCTCTTTCAAATGTTGGTCGCGGCTAAGTTTCAGATGGTCCATCCATTGAAACCATTTTTCGATGACCCGTTCGAGAATTTCGATGGTAACTGGCGAATCACACGTGATGTTTTGCTCCAAGACCTAAATCGAAGCGAGATTGTCCGGCATTATTCTTGAAGAAATATGGACCGATGATTCCACCGGACAACAAACCATACCAAACCGTTTTTTTTCTGGAAGTCTCTTAGGTTGCTTTTTTGCTTGAGCGCATTGAGCCAGAAACGTGCCTCCGCTGAACAAATTTTGGCTCGAAAACGTCGGATCTTCTTGGAACTCTTCAAGACTCTATAGAGCGAAGCGATATTGAGAAAAGTACCTCTTCTGGGATCACCCGTTATGATAGTTCTAGAGAATTTTGAAAATATTTTCCAAAAAAATTGAAAATTGCTGTTCTCCGCTCAAAAAATTCTGGAGCTAAGAACACCGGGTCTAACACTATATACATACTTCATACTTTCTCCCCAGTTTTCTTTGAATTTTTAAACCGCTCAATAACCTACAAACATATGAAGCACCCCACTACGTTCTAATAAGAACAACCACTATTGAATTTTGCATGTAGCATGTGGCATGCGGCAAGTGACATTTGTTTACCACGTTCGACCAAGGAGTCATATGAGTAATCTCCTCTCGCATGTTTGCTATTTGTTCGGCAACAGAAGCATTCTTTGCCGAGTAACTATTGTTTTAAGTGCTTCTTCTTCTGCTTTGCATGCGCTGGCTTTGCTGTTGTTCGCCTGACAGCAAATTGACATTTCAGCTTTGTTGCATGCTGCGGTTGCAAGCGTAAATGTAAACAAACGTGTGAGAGAGAGAGACCTGTATTTACGCAACTTCTTTGATTTTCGCATTTGTTTAGCCACATTATGGATATGTGTGTGTGTGTGCGTAGGCGTGTATGTGTGTTTATGTTTGTGAACCGACTGCATGCAGCTGATATGCAGATTTGGCTTTGTATGTGTTTACACTGTTATATGTACATATTTGCAACTCGGCTCGCATACAATTTCCGTGCTGTAGCATTGATTAAAGCGCCACAATGCTTTCAAGTACGTTTTGTGGCAAACTAAAAATACATACAAATGCAACTTAATCATTGCGTTGCATACCTTGTGTCTTCGTTTGCCCTCCCTTGTATTTTTCCGCTTTCAATGCTTACATATTTGCTTCATTTACATGCTGCTTTAAAACCTTCATTCTCGCTTGTTGCAATGTGGGTAGTTTTTATGTTGCATAGCCTGCACTTAGGCATACTTGCTGCCTGCTTACTTTTTACCCTTACTCATCCTGTGCCTTCTCCACCCTGTGCCCTCATTTGCAATAGTAAATTTTGCTTTATTTCTTAATGCGTTAAACTCAAGTGCGTACTATCGATTTTCCTAATCACGTGCTACACGTTAACACCTACTCCCCCTCCCCCTCTCTCACAGTCGTATGTAACCTTAAAATGTTACACAAGCAAAGTAAATTTGTTTTTCATTATTGCCTCACATATCTTGCTACAACTATTCAGCTTACTTCAAATCTAATTACAATTGCAGCTTCTTTATTTTCTTTGCTCTTTTGGGAAATTGTGTAAATTTACAGTTAACAATTGCTTTGATTAATTATAGACAAAGTGATATTGTATTTGTGCTTGGTTTGTTTATTCTGAGATTGAGGTTAGGTTGAACTAGGATAGATGTTATTTAAGGTTATACTATTACTTACAGTTTATTGGCGACACAAAGAGAGCGTGCTAATTGGTTGACTTTTTTACTTTCATGTGTCAATTAGCAATTTAAACTAAGCTTGAGAAGACACTTTGAGAGTAAGGCTTCCAAAATCATTCGAATATGGAGCTCCTGCAGAAGTGTCATTGCCCCAAAGTGAGGCTTGTGATCCCATATGGTCTTCTTCATCTACACAAGAGTCATCCGTCCCATACTAGCATAAGGTGCGTTGGTATGATGGATGGCATTATCGAAAAAGCGCCGTATTAAAACCCTGGAACGGATGCGATGGGACCGATTGATGAAAACTACGGGCGCAATGAAAACTACGTCAACTAAGGCTCTGAAGGTTATCTTCGACATACGGCTACTCGTCTCTAGATTTTAGGACTTTTAAGTTAGACTCGGAGTCACCACGGGCATAGTATTATACTTGATCTTGTTAGTGGACACATGCTGAGTTGGCAATGCGACTGAGGGAGGCACATGGGGGGGTTAGCGGATACAACGTTTTCATTCCTCAATAGAGAACAGTGAACCAATGTTTCCGTGAACGACAGTTTCAACGGCGAAATCTACATATTCACCGACGGATCAAAGGGTGTAGTAATCCATACACAGAAGAAAGTCTTGAACAAATTACTACAATTCAGTCTTTCAGGCCGATATTGTAGGCATAACGGAAAGTGCAAGTGGTCCTTTGCTCTGGGCAGCATGTCAATAAAATTTCTAGCAAATAGACAAGCGACAATTAAGGCTATCCGTAGTGCCAATATTTAGTGGCACTGCGTTAGGTTATACAAGCAGGCAAGCAGGTTTCATTACAGGTGGCAACTCTAATTTAATTTTTGGTTTTACTTATTTAATTTATTGTTAACTTTTTGGCATGTTCTTGATAATTTCACTACATAAAATATTATATATGCTCAGTTATATATTTTTTGTTGTGTGGCAGCACCTGTTTCAACATTTGAGTACGTATTTTCAAAGTTTATTAGCGTAATACTCTCTCAAGTGCCTTTTATGTTGTAAATATTTCTTTTTCGATTTTTTCCCTAATTTTTTTATTTTGGTGGCAACCCTCTATCATAAGAGTTTTAGTGATAGAGTTCACTCTTTATACTTACATCAAATTGCAATTCGACATAATAAAATTCTTAACTCGATATCAAATCTTTATTCTACTTTTGTCAACCCAAATTTAACCTACAGCAACAAACACATAACTGTCTATTCATTATGCTGATTTGTCTTGCCTACTGCATGCCATTATCCAAATGCAAATTTCGCGTAGACTTCGAGTTGACCAGTGACAACCACACAACGTGACATACTAAGTAATTGGAACAAAAGACATAGACGCGAGTAGTGACGTTCCAAAAGTGGGGCAAAGCGAAGTTTGGAGAGACATTCAGACAGCAACGAATATATTTACACAAACAAAGTACATATATTGTGGCATATGCATATGGGTAGGAATGTTCCTCACATGCAAGCGCGCATTTATGCCCACCGCTGAGTTTGGCGACGCGGAACAAAAAGCCGCCGACAGATCACACTGAGTGATGTGACCAGCAAATTGAGGTCAAGCGGCTGAATTATGATGATGTCACATTGAGACAAGTTGCCGCATATACCACTCAGTTTCTGTACAATGCGCAGCCATAGCAGATAGGGGGATGATTGTGATTGCGCGAAGGAAAATATATTTATGTGTGTGCATATGCAGCAAGGAGCAAAGTGTATGAACATACAAAAGTCATTATGGTGGGTTTTATTCTTGTAAGAAAATACGAGCGTTGACGTGGATATAGGTTAATAAGTATGCACAGCCTACAGAGGGGAGGGGCATGCATAAATGTACATATATATGTATATCTATGAATAACTTTATGACAAATGCTGGTACTTGTATTTCTGTTTTTATATATTGGGGTTGGGGAAATGATATTTTGCTTTACATTTCCTGCGTTTCTCTTTATTCCGTTTTCGCCTCTTCTTCTTAAGAATGAATGACATAAGAATAAACTAATATTCGTTATCATATACTATAAAAATGAACTAGTTTTAGACTGGACCTAGTCTTTCTCGATAATCTATAGTTACATATATTTCGTAACAATATGTATGGTGTATGTATTCGATCTCAGCTCGATTCCTCTTACGAAATAAGAGTTATATCTCATTATTGACACAATATGGGGATGGCTGAATAAACCCTTGGTTTTACGCTTATTTCCGTTTTGTGGGATGTGTGAGGATATCTGAACCAACGTCATCCCAAGCCGAGGTGTCGCGATACCCGTGCTGATGGCTGAATGATCAGCGGCCGGTAATTGAATAGCTGATCGGGAGTGTTGGCCTCCGATGCCCGCGGAGGTCGGAGCTAACAATTGCCCTCTCTACGTATACCGGCTTTGCGGACGTGTAATCAATCCTTTGTGGATAACTCGGGGGACTAAATAAGAATGCAAAAAACAACTGACTCTATGACGATCCCTACGACTACAGGGAAAAGGACAAACAATAATACTATTCGGAATATCAGATGACGATAACCTCGTAGCCTCAGAGGACAAGGGCAAACATTAATACTAATCGGAATTCGTATGAAAACTACCTTGTCGCCTCAAGTCAGGAGACGATGAAAAGCTCTACAGAGTAGTAGTGAACAACAGCAAAACGTTTGCGATGTGGCAACCAATGAACCCTAGACTGCAGCTACAAGTGGAAAACTCCTCTATCTCACCAAAGCAGCCAAGAGATGTCAATATTCAGTCAAATTGTCAAGTCTATGTTAAATTATCAATCCGGCTGGTCGCCATCCGGAGTTTGATTTTTGTTAAACCCTTAGGCGGCACAGGGTAGAGCGCTTGCCAGACCTCTTTGGATTTCCTCGCGATAGCATTGCGAAATTAGCCACGTTTAAACTGAAGCTCATACCTGCCAAGGATAACTCAAAGAAACTAGTGCTCGCATTTGATTGTTCCCACCATAGGATCCAGGTGAATAACTCCAGAGGCAGAGTATTAGGCTAATTATGCCGGCTCATATTTCCAGTCAAATGATTTCCATATCTCTATATTCATATGTCTCCAAATCCATATATATGTACATGTCAACTTGAGATATTTCTCAATAAAATAAATATTTATACATCTTTTGTTAGCAGAAAAGGTGATATCGGTTCAAATATGCATCTACTCTGCAAACCAGTTTTTCCAAGTAAGGCTTCCCCATAGGTGGGTAATGGTTGAGCTCGTATTTCTTTCAATAAAAGTTTTCCCTAAAACCCATTAGCCTTAGCGAGTTATTCCAAATGTGGTGTTTTGATACAAAAAATATGCGTTCCACCTACGCGAAAATATAAACATTCAGTCCACAAACAAAATTATCCTTTAGAAGAGGTCTCTCGAGGTGGCGGTGGCAACCAAAGACGTATTTCTAAGAGAAAAAAATGTGCCATAAAATCGATGTCCTTTCAGAGTTGGCTGAAAACTTGTAGGTTCCACTATTTGTCGGAATATTTCAAGATGCCTGCAGCTAATAGAAGAAATCGCTCGACCAAGCATACCACACTTAGTTATACTATATACATACTATCCGATTTTTTCAATTGCAAATTTCTTTTGGAAAATTGCATTCGAGTTTGAACTTAGAGTTAAAAGGCAATAAAACTCAGCAGGTGATGAGCGTGTAAGCTCCTTTCTCTACATACACGCATATCTGCACATATAATGCCAGATCCTTAATGTTTATGAGCGTGCGTGTCATTTGTGGCAGCGACCTGTGACGTTACACTGCATATTTTCACCGTGCTAAGGCAAAGTTAGCGCGTTAGTATACAGTTTTAGTTAGTCATATAAGGTCTCATACCTTAAATGGCCAGTGTGGGCATTGCAATGCTAATGTCAGCTTTTATGCACCTTTCATTTTACAGTTCGTCGCCTTTATGCATTTATTCGGTTCGTTAAGGGGTTTTCCCAAACTTTTTGTTGAGTTTTTGTTTTTGCTTTCGTACTTATTTAATGCGTTTCGATGTTTTCAAGCCACTATAGCGTTTGTTTCGACTTCCACTTTAAAATTGGTAATGTTTTTGTTTTTACTATAATTTTTTTTATGGTACCACTACTTTTAAAGACCACTGTCAACTCTGTTACTATTTTTAATACAATTTTTACTCTATACTCGCCACTACTAGTAGTATTATATCTAAATTTACGCTCCCTATCGCTTCCTACTCCACCACACCGTTTGCTCACCCTTTTGTTGCCAACTTCCTTTGCTTATTTGACCTGCTCGTCTGGACCTAGTTACTCGAAAGCGACTTGCCTGCGTAAGCAAAAACGGAAACCAAAAAAAACGTACAGCAGAACAAAAGCAGAGTAATTTTTCCTAGTAATAAATACACCTGTCAGTTAGGAGTCTAGAGCTGAGTTGTTCATTCAAACTGACTGTGGTCGGAAACCAACAAATACAAATTTACCAAATAACAACGCAAAGGCAAAGCATAATGGCATACAAATTTTGTATATACCTGCTAATACATAAAGCTGTGTACATTATACATATATATACGTATAAATCAAGACGTGGTGGCCTGCTTTGCAAACAATGGCGCATGTGTGAAAAGCAGAAACAGCTTAGCCAGGCAGGTGACAGTGGCTAAGGAAGTCTCATCGGATATCGCAGCGGAAACGGATGGATTTTGATGAATGTGTATGCGGATGCCAAGCGATTTGGAATTGTTAAAGCATACGAGCTTTGTGGTAGCAAATGATTGCACAAAAGAATGTGAATAATGATTGCTGTAAAGGAAGTGAAGTAATATGAAATTCTAGTGCTAAGCTGAACCTATTTCTTGGCGAATTTTGTACTAAAGTTATAATAGTGTGTGCGAATGCCTGTGGCCTGAATATGTTAATATAAAATATTCATTTTTTAGTTAACACTTATTGTGTTATTTAAGCTGATTTATTATGAAGCTTTGCATAAATAGATAATTCGTCAACAAAATTTATAAAAAAAACAAGTAAGGAAGGGCTAAGTACTGAGAAGAGTTGATTGCATTAATTTTTGACATTGCTTAGATATATTTGAAAACTTATTTTACAAGTATTTTTATAAATATATACACATAAACATATACATATTTGGAGTAAAGTCAGCCGCGAATCCTAAATATCAGTTAAATGGGGGCTAAGACAAGTTTTCGCCTGATTTTATCCATTTAAGGTCCAAATATATACTTTTATTAGCTAAACACCCTCTCAGTTTCATTTAAAAAACTCTCATATTGGCCGATATACATAAGTCGTATAAAGACTACTGGATGTTCGAATTTCCTCATATTAGATATATGGGGACTAAGGGACCCAATTTAACCCATTTTTGACACACAGAAATACTATTATTAGAAAAGGATTCTCGCTGTTACTACATGTCTGTCTCGGGTATTATCGATAATATTTTTGACGCAGAATTATATTTTTTCGATTATTAGATACAAATTTGAAGTAAATCTCATGGTTATATAGTAGAAACATACATACATACATATGTATATTATAGCTTCATGTTTGTCATTTATAAATAAATGTTAGTTATCTTTATTTGAAATCTTGTCGACAACCGTTAACTATTTGAAAAATAGTCAAAGGGACACTTTGGCAACAATTCTATGTTTTTTTTGTATTCTCTAAATATTTTTTAAAATATTTTTTTTTGTATGCTTTTTATTTATTTAAGGGTTTGTATTTTTTATTTTATTTTTTTAATATTTTTTTTAAATATATTTTTTTTTTAATATTTTGTTTAAAAATATTTTTTTTTGTTGGTGTTTGCTATTTACATATCTGAAACTTTTTAAATATTGAAAAAAATCTGCATTTCTTGTGTTCAAATATCTGAAGCTTAAAATATATGTTTTGTATTTTTGGAATAATTAAATTTTTTAAATTTTTATATATTTTAATTTTTTTTTAAAGTTTTTTTTTAATTTTTTTTTGTAATTTTTTTTTTTTTTTTTTTTTGTTGTATTTACATACCTGAAAACTTTTAAGTATCAAAAAAATTGTAGATTCTTTTGATTTATTTTGGTTTTGTATTTTTTCGAATTGTTGAATATATGTTTTTTAATATTTTCTTTAAATAAGTTTTTGTCTTGTTTTTGTTATTTACATATCTCAACATTTTTAAATATTAAAAAAAATTACAAGTATTTTGTATTCACTTATCTGAAGCTTAATTATTTTTTTTGGAATAATTTAAATATTTTTTATAAATATATTTTAATTTTTTGTGTATTTTTTTTTGTATTTTTTTATTTTTTCTGTATTTTTTTTGCATTAATTTTTCTGAAACTTAAAAAATTGCTGCCTTTATGGCAAAAATAACTGGAAATTTGCATATGTATGTAATTCATCTGCAACAAACATGAAGATTCTTCTACATCAATTGCTTGGTTTGGGCTGACTACTCGAGCAATTAAAAGCGCATGAAGTGGCATGGAAAAGCGCAATTACACGGACATATTTCCTTTCATAAAAAAACGAAAGCCATTTTTATTACATATGCATGCTCTTTCAGCCCGTACTTGAGTGAGCATGAAGCTTAAATTAATAAAAGGGGTGCACTGTAATAGTACAAAAAATGCTATAAATATATGAAAGAAAAATAAAATATATGATACTCGTAAATGTGCAACAAAATATATATTTTAATTGTTTACCAGCGTAATATGGCAACCATAAACGAAAATTAATACCGCATTTTCTTTGTAATGGCGGAAACAACATTTTTTATTTAATACCATATATGGTGGAAGAGGAAATGTGAGTATTTAGTGGCTATGCCATAAAGAATTTCGCTTGAACGCCATGCGCACATACGCACAGATAACTCTGTCTGCATGCAGATATGGCAATTATAAATTGTAACTGCATATAAAATAAACATTTGTGTGCTTCCACAACATTTCATTTAATTGCTTTCGTTTATAATAAATATAAATATATAAATTTGCCAGCAACAAAGCAGACAATTGCAGTTGCTTCTGTTTGAATGATTTCATTTGTAAAATAGCTGCTATTATTGTAATATATATTTTTATAAATTTCCTGCAAGCTTTATTAAGCAGAAAAGCGCTTGCAATTCACAGTTAGCAGAGAAATCTACACATACTCAACCACATTACATTGTAACAACTATTTATACCTCATATAACGGTAAAAACGGCATGCCAACTCATTTGCAGCACATTTGTCTGTGTTTGCACGCCAATACGTTTTGTTTAATGATTTAATAATAAATTAATTAATTGGTCAACGTGACGTATACGCAACATGCTCTTTACTGCACCATATACATATACATATGTATATCTGCTTCATATAGCTGTAATAAGCAGACTGCTGAGTGTCGGTGTATAAATATTTATATAGTGTTGTACATTTTTGTTGTATTTGCAAACGGAAATTCGTATTTATACACGCACGTGGTGGTAAAATGGCGCTGAGGCGCAATGCATACAACACGGGCTGCGTAAGCTTCCATACCATAGATACAAATATACCTGTAAATATATATATTTGTGTATTTATGCGTGTGTGCGTCCACATATTTCACTGTTGTTGATTTAATGAATGAATAAGTGAGTCAATAATGCAGCTCATCCTTATTAGTTGGAGCAATGTATGACTCTCACTTGTGTTTGCAGTTGTTGGCGCTTGTAATGATTGCTAAGTGCGCATGCACATACATATTAACTTTATGTATATATTATTTTATATATGTTAAAGTGCGCGCTTACTTCGGATTTAATGTATTTCGAATTTGTTTGTAAGCACTTGATAAAGTGTTATAAATAAAAGTGGCAAGACCGCTGTTAGACAAGAGAAACATTCATTTCTGCTGAACTGCAGCTATAATTAACTTAACAGCTGCATTTCTTTTAGCAACTTATACATAGAAAAATCTGAAAACGTAACTCATGTAAAATAAAAAAGTTTTCCATACAAGAACTTGATTTTGATCGTTCAGTTTGTATGGCTGCTATATGCTATAGTGGTCAGATCTGCATATTTTCTTCTAGGATTATGGCGTTGCCGTAAACAATAATCTATGCAAAATTTCATAAAGATTGTTTGTCAAATAAAAAAGTTTCCATACAAGAACTCGGTTTAGATCGCTCAGTTTGTATGGCAGCTATATACTATAGTGGTCCCATCAAAATAATTTTTTCAGAGAATGTAGCATTGTCTTAAACAATAAGGCATGCCCAAAGTTTTCCATACAAGAACTTAATTTTGAACGTTCAGTTCGTAGTGATCCGTTATCGATTGTTCAGATAAATAAGCAGCTTCTTGAATTTTATAGTAAACTTATTTTAATTTTTTTATGAAATATAATAATATTATTTTTATATAATATATAATAAATATATTTTTTAATTAAATATTAATTTTAAATCAAAAAATATATAAATTTTTTGGTTTTTGTACTCATATTTCCAAAATTATAGACAAATATCTTTTTATATTTGCAGCATACCTTGTTTTGCCAAGCTGCCATATTGAAAAGTAATTGGTATTATGCAACTTAGTAATAATACCGTTATTATACATGGAGTTTGCTTAACACATATGCCCCAATATTTGGCCATTTTGCACAAGGGTGAGTTTTTACCTGAAAAAGTAGAAAAATATTACATTTTAAATATTATTATAAATAAATGAAATATAAATAACTTTTTATTATATAAACAAAACTTCTTTATTTAAATACTAATATCATATGCAAATCCACCAAAGTCAGTTGTATGGAAACCCTCAGAATAACATCAGCCTTTTATAAATTTATTTTTTTTATTATTACTTTCTTTATTTATTTAATTGTTTCTATTTTGAAGCATAAATTGTCAGCACTTTTATTAAATCCTTAAAATTTTGTAAATTTTGAAGCGAAAAATATAATTTTAGCGCACTTTGCTTGACACTACAAGGCACTTTTATAATCCAAAACTTTTTAAAAATTTAGTGCCCAAAAATTTTTGGCAAAATTCACAATGTGCCAAGTGGTGAAAACCCGAAAAATGAAAACTGCAAAAAATTATGTGAATGACACTACCAACACCTTGCGGTTTGGCAAACTGTGTCAAATTTTGCAGCCGCTTTTGGTTGAGTTAGAAGTGGCAAAAACCGCAAAGCAGAAGTTATGCATAAAAAAATATAAAAAAAGAATAAAATATTCATTTTCGCACATTTATGCGCAAAGCACCATTAGGGTCGGGTATTATGAATTTTTGACGAGCGAGAACTGCTGTGGAAAAGCAATGGATTCAATCTACATATAAAGTATGTGTTATTATATACTAAAGACTCTGGAAGAGACGAGACCAACTTCTTGCTCAACTACTCATAGAAGATAATCGACCAAGAATCGTAGTATGTTAGGTGTAGCGGATTACAGTTCCGCACTCGAGCTTTCGATGCTTCCTTCTACTATAAAAAAAAACCTAAGGATCGACCTTTCCAAAATCTTGAACCACATCGCTTTGAAAAGGTCGATTTTTTCTTAAAGATTGCAATTTAGTTGGCAGGACTTAGCGATTAGATGTGATGAAATTAGGAATGGATCTCAGTGCATACTTTATACATTATATCCGGTTCTTCCAGGCTACTGGTGACCTTCTTACACTTGTAAGATTCCTCCACTTGTCGTGAATATAGATTAAGCAGCGTTTTACTGCCACACTACCAAATACCAAAAACATGCGTTGGGTAAATAAACTTGACTTCCACACAAGAGTAGACACCCCTCACACACATGTTTTGTTTTATTGCTACTTTTAGTTAGCAGTTGCACTTTTTGAATATTTTCAACGCCACCATTTTGCGGCACATGTGTTGCATGCCACAGCTGGCGCACAGCATGCGCCACTAAAAAACTTAGTAGTGCATAAAACTGAAGCGCATCCAATGTATGAATAGGGAAGGGTGTGTAGAGCGCAAACAAAGAAGCTGGAAAAAATCATGCCCGCTTTAAAGTAGAAGATAAAGTAGTGCAGGGTGAGTTAGCTATAGTGAGTGAAGTGCGCATACACTCACAAAAACCAAAAAGTAGCAAATTAGATGTAGAAGGTCGCGTAACACCACGCTCCACACACAACGCGCCGCAAAGACAGCGTGAATTGCAATGAGTGAACTAACGGTGTAACAAATGTGCTGCCATACTAAGGCGACCAACGACAATATTTCGCTTGCAACATGCTGCACAAAAATTGTTGCTTTTATTTGCGTTTCGCCATGCAGGCACTCAAAGTTGGGTGTGGCGAAAAAATATAAAGAAAAAATATATAAAATAAAATAAGAAAATAACGACAAAATTAGAAAAATAAATAAATTTGTGTTTGTTGCGCAGCAAAGCACGCAAGCTTTTTTGCCCGCCCTGCCATTGTTATTGTATTTTTATAAGCGCTTTTAGAGCATTTTTCACTATTGTTGCCCCGTACCTTTTCATTGCAAACATTGCTCATGCACTTCAGCCATTGTTTGTTATCGTTTTATTGCCTGACACACCAGCGCGCCGCCCCAGCATTTATGCAGCACGAGCTGCTCGAGCCCGTTGGCTGTGTGTGTGTGTGTGGGAAAGTGTCCTGTGCAGTCGTGCGTGTCAGCCAACATTTTTTCACTGCCACAATTGCAAAAGTTCAAACTACTTTACACACATTTATGGCAGCTCGCATACCGATACTATGTATGTACGCCATATGTATGTATATATACCGTATATGTATGTATCATACATGCATTTGTGTGCTTGCAGCGTTGCATTAGCAGCATTTATTGCCACGCGTTTGGCAAGTTGAAACGCAGTCAGCCAATATATGTAGTAGCGTTGTTGTTGTTGTTGCTTTTGCTGTTGCGTTGTTGTTTTGTTGTTCTAGTAGCACTAGCAGTAGTTCATGCTGCCACTTCATATAAGTGAGTGCATAAATTTCTTTTGTTTTCGTGCTTGTGTTTGTTTGGCAAGTGAAAAAAGGAAAAAACAAAAATTCTGAAGATTGCTTAGTTTTGTTGTTTTTGCCACGTTCACTATGTGCTTTTTTTTGAATTGCTTGCATTTATTTATATAAGTCTATGTTTACATGTTATTTTCGGCATATCATGTTTCAACCGCCATGCTTGGGTAATAAAAAGTTGCCAATACGCAGTGGTGTCCGAGAGGTTGTTGCTCTGTTGTGGCAATTTTGAGCGTCCTTACATTAAGTTTTTATTATTTTTTTAATTTCACAAATTAGTTAATGCTTCTAGACTTGTATTTTCAATAGAAAATTATGTGGCCTTAGGGTATATTTGAAAGTTTTGCAATAATTACTTTTACAAAGGAGAACTGATTGAGAGAAAAAATTACAAAAATATAAATATTAAAAAAAATAAAAAATATATATATTTCCAAAGCTATGTATAAAAACAGTTCGTTTAAATTCATTATATAATGAGTTGTCAAAAAAGTCTTGCGGTATTTTTATTGAATTTTTTTTTTTTTTTTTTGAAATTGAAATGAACTTTTGATGACTCATGTATAACCGAAACTTGCCGGTCTCTTTCGAAAATAATTTTATCGCAATTTTCGACGACAGGCCTTCCGAGCGTGGCTTTCTCAAAACACCAGAACGAAAACGTTAAAACCATTTGTTGTTTGGAAAAATAAAAATATAAAAATGTCTTTATCAAGAAAAACCGTATTTTCCCTTTATTTTGCTCCATGTTTGCGACGCTATAACTCACGAACGACTTGAAAGAAACAATCAGTCAAGCACTTGTTAGCGCGTGAAATGAGCTTTCCAAAAAGGTATAGCATTTCCCTTTATTTTGCTCCATGTTTGCGACGCTATAACTCACGAACGACTTGAAAGAAACAATAAAAACATGTTAGCGCGTGAAATAAAAAGGTTTGACCCGATGCGACGAATAAAACACTTTGTATGATTTTTTTGACAACCTATTATTTTAATGCTTGGCTAAATTTTGCTGGCGTATAAGAAATTTGGAAAATAATTTTAGATCTTAAAAGGCAATATCTACAAAAATAAGAATGAAAAACGTTAAATTCGGCGCTGCCTTTGGTTAAAAAACATGCTTAATCCATGTATGGTTGCTATAGTGGACCGATCTTAACAATATCTACAGAAATAGTGGCGCTGCCTTTGAAAAAATCCATGCCTAATTTCGTGACGAAATCTTGTCAATATAATAATCCGTGCCAAAGTTCATAAAGATATCTCGTCAAATAATCAAGTTTTCTAAGGACTCGAGTTTTTCGATCAAAATACTGCCTTCAAACTAATCAAAATTCAATACAAGCAGGCTATGGTGAAGAGATCTTGATTTGAAATCATTTTATATAGCATACCCCTCACACAAACATATAAAACAATAAATTCTATGTGCAGAAATTAAATAGAAAACTTCGCCTACCAGACTACCATCAGATACATAAATATGTACACTGCGAACGGTAGATTTAAATTGCATTCACCTGCAAAACTATTTT
Organism: Bactrocera neohumeralis; assembly: GCF_024586455.1. Classification (NCBI taxonomy): domain Eukaryota; kingdom Metazoa; phylum Arthropoda; class Insecta; order Diptera; family Tephritidae; genus Bactrocera; species Bactrocera neohumeralis. Next base: position 77,698,429 of record NC_065923.1, on the reverse strand, counting down.
ACTGTCGCATACTAGTCACATACACACATAGTGCATTGCTCTCCCACTATATAAACTTCCTTCTATTTTTACTCCCTCTATTTCTGTTGACAAATGTTTGCCAGTTATAAAGTATGCAAACGAGCATAAAAAATGCACTACCAGCACAAAGCACATAAAGCAAGGGCAAATGGTCGGAAAACGGAAAAACAGAAAAAAAACAATTGCTTTACATACTCACTATGCATTCTGTGATGAGAGCAAAAACCGCTCGCCACAAAAAGCCGTGTGTCGCACTGCATTAGAAATGCCATAAATATGCACCGGCAGTCATAACTCAAAGCGACAAATTATATGTGTGTAGGTAGAAGGTGTAGTGTGTGTCTGTGTGGGTACGAGATAGTGGTTGTATTCTAAAGAGAACAATGCATAAACAGAAAGTGAAAGATACCCGCTCATGCTATTTACCTGAAATTGATTTTAAATGTTGTTGCACTATTTTAAATAAGCATTCTGAGCATATTTTTTCAAGTGCTTGCAATTGTACTCATTTAAATAAAATAAGCAAATGTTGCGTATACGCCATGATGCACACTCATTGCCCGAAATAAAGGTTTAATGACTTTAATTTGAAAATGTGGGTATATATTTGAGTGTAGAAAATAAAAATTGTGTTTTGTGAAAGCTAGAATTTGTATGTAATTTTTGTAATCAGTTGGAAAAGGTAAATTTGCATGTAAGGATGCTAAATAATATAACAAAATTTAAAATTTTGTATAAATTTGTAATGTAATGAAAACTGATTCATAGATGGTACCATATACAATTTTGTCAGGGAACATGACTTAACGTATTGTGACATAACTTAACTTAACGTAACGTAATGTAACGTAACTTAACTTAACGCAACATACTGTAATATAACGTGACATAACTCAACGTAACATAACATAACGTAATTTAGCTTGACCTAATGTAGTGTAACTAAACGTAACGTAACGTAACATACATTACACAAATCTACAATTATGTCATAAACATAATATTATTTCACATGACGTAGAATAACATAACGTCACGTAACATAACTTAACAAAATATAACGTTACTTAACTTAACATAACTGACACAGCCAACGTAACGTTATCATTCCATTACAACTTAATGTAACATAACAAAACATATCATAACATTGTCAGAACTCTTCATTTTTGAATAACAGCAATATACTCAGCTTAACATAGTAGCTTTATTGCATGATGCTTAACATGGGCTAGCATAGCATTCCGCCACAAAGCATAGTATATCGAGGCATAGTACTTCTCGGTAAAGCATAGCTTGGCATAAGTTGGCGTAGCATAACATAAAATTGTTGGTTAACATCAATACACATAGCATTAACATAGCGAGCATAAAATAGCTTTAATTTTAATTACATGAGGCATAACATAGAGTAGCATAGCATAGCGTGGCATAGCATAGCGTGACATAGCATAGCATAGTAAAACAATGTAGAGTAAAGCATATCATTGCATGCAACAGCTTAGCATAGAAAAAAAAACTTCGAATTTCATTACATAAGAGATAACGGAGGGCAGCATAGCATAGTTTAGTTTAGCATAACATATCGCGGCATAGCATGGTATAATAAAGTATAGTGAAGCATATCATAGCATAGAACAGCATAACATAGTACATACATCATAGCATAGCATAACATTTTTATGACAACTTTAATATTATATATTCAAAATTTGAAAAAAAAGTACCTTTACCCAAAAAATATATTTCTCACAAGCCACTTTCAATTGCAACACCCTGTATAATCGCTTCTGCTGTCTCAACAACAAAACAAATACTAGTAATTTGCATAACTGCTTCCAGTAATAGAGATCTAGATACCAAACACACTCATATGTGGCAAATTTTGATACTGTTATGCATGTACATATGTATGTATATGTGTGTGTGTATGCACACTGCTATATTTCACTAAATGCAAGCCAAACAGTTATCAGCAAAGCCTTGCATCCACATATACACGACATACACACACATGCGCACATAGCTAGATACACATCTCACAGCCTGTATGCAAATACGCAAATAAAATGTTTGCCATTGCAATAATACAATGCCAGCAGGAGTGGCAGCAACAATAATAAAAACTATTAAAATAGTTGCGCATGAAATGCAAAACACAATTATATATTTACAGCAAGCAGCAAATGCATACATATGTATATAAAATATTTGCTATATTTGCTTTTACTTGCAACTATCCATGCAGCAGCAGCAGCAGCGGCAGCCGGGTGTCGTCGTGTGCGCATACTGTTGTGCTTTGGCATTGCCAAAATATTTATTTATTTGCCAACAGCAGCAGCTGCCGCACTGCAAAAGCGAATGCAACAGCAAAAACAAAAACAAAAACCAAACAAGAAAAGGCATAAAAAGTTGCAAATATTGAAAAGCTTTTATTGCAATGTTGGCCTGGCTGTTAGTGAGCTGAATAAAATGTGTTGCATGCAATGTGGCACAGCTGTTGAATCGCTGCTGCAAATGTCAGCAAATAGATAGACACAGCGCATAATAGCGGGCGAGCGGACAGAAGATGGGGCAGACAAGCGCTGTACAAAAGTGCTTTGGCGAGTTGTCGTTGCATGCTGCCACCAGTTGTTGTTGCTGCTGCTGCTGCTGCTGCCGCCGCTCTTGTGAGCCTGTGAGGTTAGCGCATCGCATGTGAGTGTGGCAAAAAGTTGTTGGCAATTGGTTTGCAGGTGAAAGCGACGTGCGGTTTCTATGCCCCTGTGCATATGCTTCATATAGTTTGTTGTTTGTTTGCATTGTTGTATTGTTGCTTCCTGCTGAACTTAAATTGCTTGGCGCTGTCTGTCTGTCTGTTTCCTAGTTATTTGTTTGATGTGTTAGCGGTTTTATTTGTCTGTAAAATTTGGTTTCGGCAACTTTCACGCACTAAAACTTTATGTGGTTATATTTTTTTAAATTCCACCGGAAATTAATTAGAAATGCATAGCATTGTGTTGTGTTTTTAATTTGCTGAATATTTTCTAATATTGAATGCTGATTAAATAAAATTTCTTAGGTTGTGCAAAGCCCATAGATCCAGAGGCTGAATGCACGAAAAGAGTGAACCCCAGTTCGTTCCCATCCTGATGAAATTTGGCTGTGGGTGCCTTCTCATGTAAGCTCATTGGCTGCACAATTTGTGACGACTCCTTTGTGGCCAGGCACCCAGACAAGTTTAATATGAAAGTAGATTAATGCTAAGGCTAGTGAAGTCATGCGTTCCTTGACTAGCTTTGAGTTCACTGTTAGCGAGCTGAAGACCGTTATAGCAGCTCTGCTATCGGAGTGGATGCACACTTCCCTAAAAGAAGCCGCACTTCGAAGAATTACAACTGCTGCTACTTTGATGGCTGATAGTTATCCTTGAAAGGCACCACAGTGATCTGGCAGTCTGAGACAAGAGTTGATTGACAGTTCGTGACAGAAGACTCCGGTATGATGCCATCAGAGCCCAGGGACTGGTTTTGAATGAGGTGACATTCACCCAGAAGGTCTAAGAACGCTGTACAACCTTTTCGTAGCACCCTCAATAGCATCTTTTCGGTCGAATGGTTCAACGGAAAGTGAACATGCAGGCAAAGTTTCAAAGACTTCTCACTGCTCACGGTCCATCCACCATCAAAATTTCTTAGATACCCCATTGGAGTAGGATTTTTCGCAAGATTGCGTCTAAATCATAAGGACTCATGACAGCACTCTACACCACCGCAGACGGCACTTCACGAGGTTTTTTTGGCTTTCTTCAACTTGGTCTTGTATGTATATAGCTAGTTCTGCTATATATAGCGCCCAATCGTTTCTAGAGCCACATTTACGGACAAAGTCTTCTGCTTGAGGATCTGATATCCATTAGCTCCGATGTCCATTAAAGGAATTCCCTTTACCTCTCTGAAATTTCAAAGGACAGCAGCTTTCAAGAGTAGTCCTACACACAGAGCTGAAGACCTTGACAACCTCTTCAATCGTATCGGATAGGATCAAGCCTGGCAGCGACGACATCTTCGTTGCTGAAATTTGAGTTTGCTAAGGATATGCTTTATTTTTAGGGCAATAAAAAAATCAAATCAACTATATATAAGGACTTTGGAAATAGATTTTTTTTATTGTCGTATAACCGAAATATAACTATATATAAGAGACTTTGTAGAACAGTGAATATCCAACAAAACCATTAAAAATGATTTTTTTTATTGTCCTATAAAATGATTAAGAAAAAATATGACTAAACATAATCAAACTGCAATTATTAATAACTTTTAAACGGTAAGATTCACGAAAAAATCGCTGAGACCTTCTTGTAGAGCATTAAATTTTCTACAAAGTCTATGAGACCAGATATTTTTTCCGAGAAGTTGGAAGCCAGATTCGATTTTTTCTATCTGATAATCTGAAATAAAATAGAAAAGTGTAAGACAGAGGATCTTTCCGTTACAATTAGAACTAATACTTAGATGACTAAGAAACTATTTTTCAGCGAATCAAGCGAAAAAATATTCGTTTTTTTTTAAGCCACCATACTTTACATATTTTCTAATCATGTCAAAATGGTAGAAAAAACCATTTCTCCATATAATATGTATATTTATACTAGCAAATAAAAATAAAATATAATTTCTGGAAAAAATATTAAATACAATCTTTGCTGTTGTTCCATAATTTGCAGGGAATTTCCACAGCACAAATATACTATCAAAATTATTGACAGAACAAAAATATTGGCAAATATTTCTCTTGTCCAAATATTTCTGCAACTATAAAATTTCTGTATTTTTTTTAAACACACACAAGCGTATACATATGCATATATGCAGGCTTTTCATAAGCTTGAGTTGCCACTAATTGTGAAATGCCGAATTCATGCTCGTTTCATGGTCTGAGCAAACAGTATTTTTGAATATTTGCATGTGCGATACTCCGGCAAATAAAGACAAAATATTATGCATTTATTTATTTATTTGTACTTTCACATGCACAAACCAATGCAATGCATGCTTGATTCAAATAAAACTATTACAGTTAACCACAAAACTATTTTTGAGTATTTATAGGTTTTTAAAGTTAGCCAAAAATATATTGGTATTCGTAATTGTAGCAAACGGAAATTTGTGTGGGCAGTTTACCCGGAAAATGTTGCAATATGAAGCGAAGTGCCTTAATGCACTTACAACAACACTTTGCCACTAAATGCACACAAGTGTAACAAGCAAAGCTGCAATGCTGAAGCGTTGCCATGCGCCACAAGCACGCGTGTGCATCTGTGTGTTGATGTGTGCTGCTGTGAGTGCGTGTATGTGTGCTTATATCTTCCGCATGGTCAAAGCCATGGCCGTAGGCACATATTTTACGGTTAGTCGGCAAAGCTTTGATGCAACTAAGTAAGCTGGAATGCCAGCGCACACATACATACACATACGAGAATGCTTAGCTATATGTGTATTCTCTATATATGTATGTATATATGATATGGTGTTTTCTATATATGCATGTGTGTGTGCTGTATCCACAGACTTTGTTCGCAACAATTTTAAATGAAAGTGAATTTTGCATCGATTTCGGCACACTTAAGCAAATACTCACACGCGCGGCAAACACTCTTACACGCATACATTTGCACATCTGCATAAAATGTTGCATGCGCTCAAAGCACACGCCAGCGTTCGATGTTTGCAAATATTTGCAATTCTTATATGCACGTGGGTGTGCATATAAGCTACACTTAAGCTCTGGTGTTGAATTTTATTTTTATTTTTATACCCTGAACAGGATCTTTGCCATAAAGTTTGTAACCCACTCAAGAAAACGTTGGAGACCGTCTTTGTGTATATATGCGGAAACTAGTCTTTAATGATTGAGGTATCGTTCCAAAATTTGCACACATTCGTTACTTTTCAAGAAGCTGCTCACTTGTCGGAATTGGCAACATCGGACCACTATAACATATAGCTGCCATATAAACTGAACGATGAAAAGCAAGTTCTTGTGGCGAAAACTTGCTTAATTGACAAGATATCTTCATGAAATTTGGCACAAATTATTTTTGAAGTCAGCCCTATAGTCTCCGAACAAATCATTTTAATCGGACCACTATAGCATATAGCTGTCATATAAACTAAACGATCAAAATTAAGTTTGTGTATGAAACACTTTTTTATTTGCCAATATTTCTCAACGAAATTTGGCTTAGATTATTGTGAAAGGCTGCTATGTAAATTGCGAAGAAATTGTTCAGATCGGACCACTATAAGCTGCAGCTGCCTTACAAACTAACCGCCCAAAATCAATAGAGAAAGCATTTTATAGCCTTTTATGCTGTAAGAAATGCACCTGTGAAGGATATTTAGCGAAGCTATACCCATGTTTTTTTCGTATTTTTTTGTTGTAATTCTTTTGATTTGCTACGCAAATACTTTCACCCTTTGAGTGCGTGGAATTTCACTTGGTCTGTTTGGCTCGAATTGCAATTTATTTCAAGTTTACTGGTCAAATAAAAATTTACTTTTCCACATTTTACGCTGAAATTTGGCATGTGTATGTGTATGCTCACTGTATATTTTGTTGGTGTTGGTTCTCTGCTGCGAAGCGCATTTCGGCGTTTTATGTAGGCTAACTGGCGATTGCCTGCATTTTTGGTTTTACTTTGTTACAGCACACAATTTTCCTTTATTTCTCTCCATTCGTTAAACTCAGTTACATAATACTTTTATTTGCATATATGTTTAACTGGTATGTTTTTGATGTGAAACCAAGTGTAAGATGTGTGGCAAATTATTATATTAACTATTTTTAATTTTGGAATTTAAAAATTGAAATATTTTTCAAGGTTGTTAGTGCAAAATGCCTTTCTGTTCGGTTCGGTGAGTTCTGAATTAAAGACTTGGTATAGTCTGAAGCCCTCAAAGAGGTTGTACTTGACCTTGAATCGAAGAAGTCACCATCTGCTGTTATAAAAAATGATCTGCTATAACGCATTTGCACCCAATCACTCCTTACGTTCGCAGTATTTGTGGTGAAAAATTTCTTAGTTTCAAAATGTTTTCTTTTTTTGACGTTATGCTTACTACACAGTCTGCTACAACCTTACATGTACTACATATATATTGATTTTACACCCACCCCTTATACATACATATGTATATGATTTTGACGACGTCGCGCGTTTCAGTCGCACGCTTCAGTTGCTTGCAAAATTTTGCCACACCATAACCTATAAGGTCAACGAAAAGCTAAAATTGGCGGCAAAAACAAATATGTGATTTGTTACATAAAAGTTTGGCGACAAAAGCGGAGTGTAAGCATACAGATTTTGTGAAATTACATACATCTCTATGTATTTATGAATGTGCACGACCGATTGATATTTGCCCAGCGTCATTTCACCTGTAAATGCCAGCCATTACTCATACGCCACGTACGACCGTCAAAAATACCAACGCACGTACAAATGCAACGAACTCACTGGGTACCATGGTAGTTCCGCGTTTTTGCTTTATTTAAAATAACATGACAGCGTTGAATGGTCGTGTCTGCATAAATGACCTTAAGGAGTTTATGTGCCAAAAATTTTGCTTGTATTTTTAACAAGGGTTAGTGTCGGCAATGCATGTAGACTGACATATTGCATAAATATTTGTTTTGATTTAAAATATATGTTGTGATATGAGCTGTGTGTAGAATTGTGGGAATAGTAGGCTTAAAAAATTAATGTTTTTCGATTATTTTTGTTTTTTAATTAAATTTTTTTCGCATAAGTTTTTAAGTTAAAAAAATTTTGGAAATTGTTTTTGAAAATTTGTTTACTTAAATTTTATTTGGAGTAAAAATGTTTATAAGAAGACCTAATGATTTTTTTGTCAATTACGGTTTTTTATAAATAATGTTTATAAGGAATTCTTCTTAGTAAAAGCTTGTAATTAGAAAAAATTGAATGGCTTGGAAAGTTTTTGCTTTTTAATTGTTAAATTTGTTTTTGAATAATATAAATATTAATTTCTAATAATTAAGTTGTAAAAATTAATGTTTTGAAAAAACTTTTTTTTATTAAAAAAAATTATTTTCAATAAAGTAAATTTATAAAAAAAAAGTTTTTGATAAATTTTTTAGTATTACTTTTTGTATAAAATATGTTTGAACAAATAATTTATGAGGAGATTTTTAAGTAGTAAAATTTTGTAGTCTCTTTATTAAAAATTTTCTTATAGTTTAAAATATTGTTTTTTTAAGTTTATTTAAAAAAAAATATGTAGTATATGTACATACATACATTTGTATATGAGGATATTTATGAAACTTGGTCATACTTTTTTTTGTAAAATGTTTTTAATATTTGTGAATTTTTTTAAGTAATATAAAAAATAAATTACTTAAAAATATTAATGATTTATTAACATATTTTTTAAAGTCTAGAATTTTTTTATAATAATTAAGTTATTAAAATTTATGTTTTAAAAAAGGTTTTTTTATTTGCAAACAAAAAATATTTTCATATTTTTTTTGGTATTACTTTTTGTAAATAATTTATGAGTTAGAAATTTATTCATAAAATTTTGTAATTTCTTTATTAAAAACTTTCTTATAATTTAAAAACTGTTTAATTTTCCAATTTTATTTAAAAATAATTATTAAAAAATTTTACAAAAAAAAAAGGTATTAATCTTTTTGAAAGAATAAAAAAATAAATTACTTTTAAAAATTAATGTTTTGTAAATAAATTTTTTCAAGTGTTGAAAATTTTTTAATAAATTTTTTGTTAATTTTTTCAAAGAAATAGAAAAAAAAAACGTTTTTTAAAAATTAATGATTTATAATAAATTTTTTCAAGCCTTGAACAATTTTTAATAAGTTTTTTTCTTTATTTGTTTTGTTATTGGTTTTTGGATTTTTTTGGATTATTTTGTATTTTTTGTTGTTATTTTTGTTATAAAGACATATTTTTATGGAGAATACAGCAGAAGAAGTTTGTATTTTTCGTAATTTTTTTTTTCAATTTTAATGTTTTAGTTTTATTTTCAATAAAGTAATTTAGTAGAGAAGATTTCGCAAATTTTTTATAATTTGTCTTTTGTTAATATTTTTTTTTTTTAATTTTTTTATTAAGTAGTTTATTTAATTTAATTTAAATAATAAAAAATAAATTACTGATTAATTTAAAACTTTGTAAATTCAAATGTTAAAAATTTTTTTATTAATCAATTCTAAACCTTTCGTGTTTAGTACTCTTTCTACAAGTCACTAGGATAGAAGAGCTACAACAAATTTCTCCTCGAAATATAAAAAAAACAACTTAACACAACACTTTTCATTAACAAACTGAAATCGTTATTAGCCGCGTTTAGTAACGACTAACCCAAAGCAAACCGAAATCCGTAGTTCAGTGATGTCACTCATACGCCACGGTGGCTTGGTGCAGCAGCAGCCACATATAGTAGTTTCGGTAGTCGTTCTTACAGTCATTCGGGCAGTTATTCAAGCAGTCATACTGGACACTACACTACAGTTAGTTAGTGCAGTTGTTGTATTTGTTATTGTTGTTTCCTTTTTTTCATTACTCAGCAACAAAGTTCAGTTGCATGGAATCGAAATGAGGCGATTCAGCGAAAACAGAAAATCATAAATGTGTAAGCACCAGCAGAAGTAACTGTAACAGCAGCTAGCCAGTTACAGCGCTACACAGCTTACCAGCTAGCAAGCTATCCTGCACTCGCGGCGGGCGTCCAGCGTGCAACCAGCAAGTCATTGAGGCAACTTTGGCAACATGCGCTTGAATTGAAATCGAACGAAGCGTACTGACCTGGAAAATATGGAAACGTGATCGAAATAAATTTATAATAACAACAGCAACAACAAAAACTTCACTGACTGGCAACTGCGGTAAGGGAAAGTGTGAAGAAAACTATGAAAAATGTGAGATTCAGGCGAACATGTGAAAAAGTCGGACTTACTGCAAGTGTGGGGTAAAGAGAGAGGTAGCGAGTTGTATTTTCGGTTGGGCAGGTGCGTGGTATTTGCTTGTTATGTGACTGTTGCACTGCACGTCGGCGATTTTGCGGCAATGGTCACGCCATTGAATCTGGCGCATGTTGAACGTTGGTAAATTACTGTAAATGGCTGGGCTAATGGCAAAAATACTTTTTCTTTCGCAAATGATTTTGGAGTGGTGAAATTCAGGTGATTGTTGAAGAGTGGCGTTGAGTGTAAATTTTTAAACCAGAAAGCATATTTGGTGATGGTGTTGATTTTTGGGTACTTTATTTTGAAAGAAGTGGGATTACTACTGGTATTTTGCTTGCTTGCAGCACATAAATCGAAATCTACAAATTCTTAAAATAATTTTTATAAAATTTTTTTGCCAAAAGAATTCAAATTTTATGTATATTATTAATTGTGCAAAATTATTATTATTGTTGGATTATTTGGTCATTGGTTTATAGATATAAATTACGTAATTGAGGAATTTATTAAATAATGTGGCAACGTTAGTCGCTGAGTAATTTTATTTGTTTGAATTCTTCCACTTATATTTACTAATTTCCCGAATTGTTTTTATATTATTTTATTTAGAAAAGTTTTTGTTGTAGTTATTTTGAGAACCCTATGAGAAAAATTGATTTCTTGAAGTTATATTTGCCAATTCCACAAATTTATTTTATATTTTTACTATTCTTGATTTTTTTAATTTAGAAAAGTTTTCGTTATTTTTATTTTATGTAGTTGGCAACTTTATAAAAAATTGATTTCTCGAAATCATATTTGGCAATTCCACAAATTTATTATTATTATTTTTTTAATCTGGAATAGTTTTTGTTATTTTCATTTAAAATTGTTGGCAACTCTATGTTAAATAGTTATTTTACTGTCGCAATTGTTGCAAATTGTGATTTCCGATTCTCCGATTTTTTTTATTGTTTTGTAATTTAGAAAAGTTTTCGTTATATTTATTTTATGTAAATGGCAACCCTATGAAAACTATTGATTTCTTGAAATTATATTTGCCAATTCCAAAAGTTTTTATAATTTTATTTAATTAGAATAGTTTTCGTTATATTTATTTATGTAGTTGGCAACCCTGCACTAAATATATATTTTAGTGTAGTGATTTCCTAAAATTATATCTCTCAATTGATGCCTATAAGTTGCTTTTTTGAGTTTCGCTTAGTTGTATTTTTTGTATTTTTAGTAGTTGGCAACCCTATGCACAAATAATGTATGCATTTTTTATTTGCATATGTACATACATATGTATAAATTATTACTTAATTGAAGTAATATTTAAAATTTTAAAACTCATTGAGGAAAAGCATGATTTCTTTACATTGTACATCTACATACATACATATATGGCAACCCTGTCAAGTAGTAATATTGTAATTTTATTCGCGAAACAAATAAATAGTGTATATATAATACCAACATGCAAATTTAAAGCTATGCTGCCAATATGTCAATACTATTATTACATTATTAATACAGGTGGCAACTCCATACTATTGTTTTTTTTTTTTAAGTTAAAATTAAAATTGTAGCGTTGCTAACAGTTCACAATTTTTTTTCTTGGTTTTATTTAATATTTAGTAGATATTACAATCATATGGCAATCCTCTTTGAAATATGTTTGCATCCTTCATAGTTATTAGTTCGGCTAATTCGGGAGTGTGGCAAATAGAAAGCTATTTGAGTGCACGAAAATTTTATAAATATTATCAATTTTCAAATTTCGAGCTTATTATATTTATATGTATGCATGCAGGTGTGTACAGATATATTTTGGCCTGTTGGGCACACGAGTGATTTCTTGAAATCGGCAAGCACTTTCGAACAGAAAAGCCAGCGATTGCGGTCAGGCGATCCATTTCGAGGGGTAGAGGCAGAAAGTGTTGGTGGTACTCCGCAATTTAAGTTTGTAAGCATTACTTCACTGATGTTGTAGTTGTTGTCTGTTATTGGCAAATCGTTGAAAGGCTTAAAGCACGCACACACACACCAGCCAAAGTATGAGTAAAGCTGCTGGTAGTTGCTGTAATGGGACAGCCATTCAATAGTTGTTGGAAATATGGTTTCACCTCGCTTTAAATCCAGTCACGCCGCGCCATTGAAGGCACAAAAGCATGAATTGAAGGCAGACCAGTGTAAAAAAAAACACATTTAACGGTTTGCGTGCATGTGTTGGTGTAAGTGTGTATGAGTGAAGATGCTTACGCCTTTATAACCGTTTAATGGCTATAGTGCAACATGTGGGCAGGTACAGCAGGGATTAAGGCAAACGATGAGATTGAATTTTCAAATGATGATGCCACAATGAGGGGCAAGGCAACTGCACCACTCACTTGGCGCATGGCTGGATGTGTGCACGTATGCAATGCCAAAGGATGACAAAGAAGCAGCTTAAGTGGTTTCAGCCAGATGCGGCTTTGAAAATTTCATATACACCTAGTTGCTTATATATATATGGATATACATACACACACATATACGAGTACATACACCAATATAGACCCACTTCCACACACATACATATATTATTTATATAGGTATTTTAAGTTGGCCCATAAAATGCGGGCGAAAACGAATAAAAGCATTTTCTATGTGGCGTTGACTGCCGCAAGAAATTCAATTGAAAGCACATTAAAATAACATTAGTTCGAGAAGGAAATGTATAAAGGCAGGATGCGCATGTGAACCTTGTCGTCAATGGACGGGATTTTGAACGTGCTGCGAGGGAAAGTTTATAGTTCACAGTGTGGCTTATACAAAGCAGCCGAAGACAGTGTTTGCAAAAACTAGCTATGATAAGCGTTTATAATAAGGAATAGTAATGGTAATGGAAGCAAAAAAGAGAAAGTACATTGAAATATATGCGAAAGATGTGGGTAATTTAGAAACGCATTGGGGTGCTGGTATAGTGTAGCGAAGATTGATGTAGTTAGTGGCATATTTCATGGCTAGAGCTTTAAAAATATTGCATAGATAAAAATTTTCGAGACTTTTTCTTAATTTTATGCCGCATAATTGAATTTAGACTTATGCAGTACCGACTTTTTGAAAAACTTTTTTAAATTAACTGATTCAAAAAAACTCTTAGAATCATCCTATGATGTCATTATGAAGGAAAAATAATAATTTGCAGTTCCCTCTTAGCAACCGCACTCTTTTTTCACAGCTGTAGGGTTATTTTATATACTGATTGACATATTTGCTGCGTTTGGATTTTTTATATGCTATGTATGTAACTATCAAAGTATGCCTAGATATCAGCTTCAGTGAAAATTTTTTAAACATAGTTTGTTGTTTTTTGTTTGTGCATATTTTTAATATTTTTTTTAAATATTTTTTTATTATCATATATTCGTTTTTATATTTTTAATATATTTTTTTATACATATTTTGTTATAATTGTTTTTTTTTTTATTTTTATATTTGTTTTAAATATTATACCTATTTTTAAATTTTGTTTAAATATTTTTAAAAATTCGTTTTTATATATTTTACATATTTGTTTTTATACATTATTTGTTGTAATTGTTTTTCTATGTTAGTTTGTATTTATATTCTTAATATTTTCTTTTTTTATTTTTTTTAATATTTTATTTTTTTTTTAATATTTTTATATATTCGGTTTTATATTTTCTATACATTTTTTGTTGTAATTTTTTTGGGTTTTAATATGTTTTGTATAATTTTATTTACCACCAAAAAAACTTCGAGTTAGCGAGACTTCCAGTTATGAATGAAAATTTGTTTGAAATTTCTAGATATGGAGAACTTCGAGTTGTAGGAGTTCAAGTTATGGAAGTTCAACTGTATTTATGTTTTTTTTGGATTATGAAAATTGGTTTGTGGTTTTAATTTTCTGTTGAAATTTTTTTTATTTTATTTTTAATTTTTTCAATATATTTTATATTATATTTTCAATTTTTATTAAATAATTTTTTTTTTAATTGTTTGGTGTTATGTTTTTTTTTAATTTTTAATTAGTACTTAAAATATATTTTTAGTTTTTTTATATATTTTTTATTATTTATTACTATTTTTGTTTTTAAATTTGAAAAATGTTTTGTGTTATGGTTTTTACATTTATTGTTATTTTTAGTTTTATTTATATATAGTATGTTATACTTAATTTTAACTTTTTTACCTAATTTTACTTATGATAGCACTGCGGCAAAAAATGTTTTACTATGGAAACGCCTAAAGTTATGCTACTCCTCGTGTGTTAACTTAAAATTTAGAACCTTTTGTCATAACTTTTAACATTAAAACTCAATTTCAATTTTGCTTGAGCATTGCAGCCAGTCAAAAGTCATGAAAATGATGTTTTTTTGATCTGTGAAGAGTAGGAGCTGCAGCTAACTTCCGGGTTGCTTAACTCTAAACACATCTCATTGGATAAATGCCTACATAATGTTATTTTAGTACATACGAGTAGCAACTGTCATGCAATAAATGTCATGTGTTATGTTTTCCTTATATAAATAGCATAAGCACACTAAGATTTCTTGCAAATTAAATTAATAATATGAAATTTCGAGAAATTATACTAAGCCTAAATAATTCTAAACATGTGAAATTCAACAGCTGCTCATATTTCAATTTATTTAAGCAGCAATTGCTTTAATTTAGGCTCATATTAAATGTGCCACTACGTTATTCTACTCACTTTAATTAAATCAATTCACTTTTCAATTACCAAAAACAGGTGAAAAATCTATTTGATTTACTAAAAATACGACAATTGCATTGTAATTCGATTTCTACACATATTATTGCTGTAGTTTTGTTGTTTTATATAGAATTTCACTACTTTGCCTTGTTTTGCCAAATAAATTTTGTATTGAATTTTATAGTCACGTGCATAACCACTTATTTGCTGCTTTAAACCAATACACAAACACTTGCCTAAGCATAACTATGTGTATTTACATTAATACCGCTATGTATGAATATGTGTGTGCGTGTGTGTTTGAGCAAATATTAGCACGATACACATAAACCAATGTTTCTTTCGCCGGTTGTGTGTGCGCACAACATTGTTCTACATGGCGTATGCGTGACATGACTGCCATGACTTAAGTATGCCTGTTGTTCTACACACTCACAAGTCAACACACTAATGCACGTTTATACATAAATATATTTACATAAATTACGCAAAGCATTGCTATGCATACAAAACAGATACATTTCTATGCTATTTTCATTTGGCTCACGAGACAGCTAGCTGCTGGCATGATAATAAAGCAAGCATTAAGCCGAACATGTGTTAAAATATGAAAAGTTTATTATTTTACCAAAAATTATTGAATTTACGTAAGCTTTAGCATATTTAATAAAACAAAAGTGCAGTGTGTGCATTGAGTTCAAGAAGAAGCTTACAGTTTTCTACTTCTGATATTTTATTTAATTTGTATTTTATTAAATTGTAATTCGTTTTCAACTTTGCTTTTATATTAAAATTGATAAAATAAGAATAAAAAAAAAAAAATAAAAATAATGCAGTTATTCATTTGTCTACGGAAGAAATATCATATACTTAAGTCTTGATAAATTAAAAAAATCTAAAAAAAATTATAATCTCATGCAAAAGCCTCAATACGACTCAATAGAACTCGTTGTTGACCGTCTACCCAAACCCATGATGCACCAAACTACGTATATCGAAAAAAACAATGAGCATCGCCTTGATATCTTGAGCGGCTTTGGCGTGATTTTTTTGGTTTCGAGTAATTTTTTCCTCCATTCCGATGAATGTTGACTTTTTTGCATGTCAAACTCATGAACTCGGGATCGGAATTCGCTCGACTTGTTTGCAGTACTTTGTTTGAAAAATATTCAGCTTTATCGCTACGAGCGCTCGAACAAGAACGCGTTTCATACCCAAAATATCCACCAAAATCATTCGAACGGACTCGCTAGAGATGTCGAGCTCTCTTGACATCTTTCAAGCACCATATAAACTTTTTAATATTTTCGTCCGTTGAAGAGGTCGAAGGTTTACAGGCTTGTTTTCAACTACCTTTTGTACGGTCATAGCGGAGTAGAATAGTGCAAAAATATCCCGAAATGTTAATAATGTTACCCTGCAGGGTGGAGTACTTGCCACACTGCTTTGAACTCGAGGAACGAGGTTGGCGGCTGAAAGCTAACGACGTGGTTCTCCAAACATGCCACTTCCTTCTACTGGAGGTTCACGCCTTCATTCTGTTGATAAGGTAATATTGAGCAGAGAATAAGGAAGGTATCGGTTGCCTTATCTCGCTGTAGACGAGCTATAGGTAAAATGTGGGGACTCTCTCCTAGATAGTTTTTTGGCTCTACGAAACCGTAGTCTATCCAATAATGTTCTGCGGTTGCTAGTGCTGTTTTGCACCTGCTAAATACATAGGTTGAGCGGGTCCAAAGAGCGGCTCTCATCGGTATATTCGGTGCACTGTGGACTAAACCAATAGCAATGGTGGATATTGCTGACAAGTGTTTTGATGCGAAGTGCGCTCAAGAAAGCTGAGTATATGAAGGGTTCCGAACAAGAAAATCCCCAACTCTCTTTTGACTGCATTCCTGAAAATTTGGATCACTGTGTCGCAGAGGCCACTCATGGCGCCTTTTTTCTCTGCTTATATACCGACGATGGATTTGTAGATGAGGAGGGGTCGTAGGGGAAGAGACGTTGCGAGCGTTTTCACAGATGACTCGAAGCTAGGAGGGAAGGTAGGAGGAGGAGTTTTCTATAAGGAGCTTTCCGTCACTGTTATGTTTTTCAAACAGAAGTGGCTAATAAGGTGGCGTTAGACTTACCACTACGAAGTGAAGCCTATTTCAGGGAAATGAGCATTCACTCCAACGGCGGATGAGCATACTAGCACTGGACTCTCTAATCGTACGCTGAAAACTAGTCAAGGAATATCTGTCCTCAATAGATGCTTCTTCTATTTTATATACCTACTGCAAAGCCGATGAGCTAGCCAGAGAGGGTACCTCGCTCACATCGGAATATGACCGAGTTGGATTTCCATTGACATCTGGCGCTCAAGCATTGGATCAAATCTCTCTTTATAAGTTTAGGAAGTTTCAAAGGGAAATCTTTAGACATCGCTAAGGTCTTTGTAACCTAGAAAATAAAAACAGAGAGACGGAAACATCCAAGGTGTTGACAACGGCAGAAAAGGCAATGTCAGCAGTCGTTTTAGATAAAATAGCAGTATGGTGATGTATAGTTGGCTTGATCCAATGGGAAACTATCAAAAATTTCTGTCAACTAAGAAGACTTTTCAACGTCTTAGCACTTTTTTATTGTTGTTCTATAACTATATCGACTTTTAAAGCTTTAATTCTCTTAAGCACAGCAAATCTAGTACAAAACCGAAAAACATACAAGAATTGAAGCCTGTCACTTAACGATGGTCACATGTTCATAGCACTCCACTAAAGGTTTGACGCATTTGCACCTCCCTTGATGCAAAGCTTTCAAATGAAAAGACAAAAAGACCGTATTTAAGCCAAAAGGCTTTTAAACTTTACGCGTCCGCTGTATATGCCAACGAACCTAGGACACACCAAAGGCCAGCCCTCATTCAAGGTTGCCAAATGTACATTACAGGCAAAATACCTCAACTTCCTGGCTTCAACAACCAAATGGCATGCTTTTATGGTGCTGCATGCCATTTTATTCACAAGCAAATTTGTTAATATGAGCACGCACATGAGACCCACTTAAGGGGGGTTAAAGGGGGAACAGCACTCGAAGGGCGGCGCAAATGAAGCAAGACGGTTATGAAAGTGCGTCGTAGAAAGGAAGATGTGCGTGAATAGTACAAAACAAGAGTGTTTCTTTGACTACTAGAAATTAGTAAGTAATAAAAAGGCAACTAGCACGAAATTTCGTATGTCAGTCACGTCGTATTTAATTTAACGAGCTCAAATGCGTATTAGGCCTTTTTGTGGGTGGGTGAGAACTTCAAGAGACTGCGTAGCTTAAAATATGCGATAAAGTATGAAGGTTGTATGCTTTTGATCGTGGTACGTATTGCGGAGGTATGTGTGGATAGAGGTTTGATGAAATAAAAGGTGGCCTGAGGAGGAAATTTTTAGTATGCATTTTGGGTTTTCAAAAAAAAAAAAAAAAAATAAAAATAAGAATTTTAGTGGGTTTAGAAAATTTAAAATTATACATTTTTTTATTAAAAAAAGTTTTTAATTGTTTTTTGTAAACTTTTTTTAATTTTTAACTTATTTAAATTGTTTTTTAATTTTTTTAACTTGATTTTTTTAATATTTTTTAAAAACTTTTGTCGTTTAATTTTTTTTTTTAGTTTTTTTGTATAGTTTTTATAATTAAAATTTTATGTTTTAATATTTTTGATTCTTATTTTTGTTTGAAAAATTTATTTCTTAGATTAATTTTGTTTTATTAAAAAATGTTTAATTATAAAAAGATTACAAAAAAAAAATAATATTATAATTAAAATTGTATTTTTTTTTTTATTGAAAACATTTTTAATAATTTTTTTTTTGTTTTTTGGTTAATTTTTTTTAATTCTTGTCTTAAATTTAAAAAAATTGGGAAATTATTATTTTTTTTTTAATTTTGTTTTACTAATTATTTATATTTTTATTTTTTTATAGTTTTAATTCTTATCTTAAATTGAAAAAAAAATTAATTATAAAAAAGTTAAAATTATATTTTTTTATTTAAAAAAAATACATTATGTAAAAAAGTATATGTCACCCCGGGTATTTTTCTGTTTTTGTATGTTTACATATTATATTTTTTGTTTTTTGTATATTTTTTTAAAAATATTGCTTTTTTTTTAAAAATTATTTATTTAATTTAATTTATAAAAAGAAAATTATACAAAAATTAAAAAAAATATTATAAGAAAATTTTTTTGGTTTAATGTTTTTTTAATTCTTATTTTTATATAAAAAAATTTAATTATTAAAAATGTAAAACTAAGTATAATTATAATTAAAAAGATAAAACTAAAATAATAATTGAAATATTTTTTTTCTTATTTAAAAATTTTTAAATTATTTTTCGTCTAATTTTTTTTATTTCTTATTTTTATTTAAAAAAATTTCAATATAAATTTTTTTAAATTTTGTTTTATAAAAAAAATGTAATTATTAAAAATGTAAAAACAAAGTATAATTATAATTTAAAAGATAAAACTAAAATAATAATTGAAATAATTTTTTTATTATTTTTTGTTTAATTCATTTTTATTTTTTTAAATACGTATTTTTATTAAAAAAAAAAGAAAGTCCATTTTTTTATTTTAATTTTGTTCTATTAGGAAAATTTTAATTATAAAAATATATAAAAGCTATTTAAATGACTACATATATAATTAAAATTATAATTTTTTTAATTAAATATTTTTTTGTTTTGTTGTTTAATTTTTTTAATAAAATTAAAAAAAAAAAAATTAGACGTTTGTCTGTTCAGACGCATCTGACTGATTTTTCAATCCGTCTATTCTCTCTCGCAATTTCATCTTAGTAAAATTCTCTCTACCCTACTGGGTCAAGTGAGTCCAGTCATATACTCTCTTGTACATACATATGTATAAGCGCATTAAATCGTCGGCAAATGCATGAATTTCAGTTATACTTGTATAATTCCCTTTTTGTGTCATTATCCTTAGCCAGCAAATTGTCGGGTATGTGTTAAGCTGCAAAGCTAAAGCGAGGCACGTGCTGGTCACGTATTTCTCAAGCAGACATGTTTATATAGTTTTTTGTTCCTTTTTAATGCATTTCTGCTTTTCAATACAGTTTCTATTGCTCTGCCACAATAGAGCGGAAGCCCTTAAAAGCATTAATGCGTTGGATTTTTTACCATTGAAAAATTTAATAATCGAAAAGCGATGTTTATCGCACAAAAGAATTGCTAGTTATTCTGCATAGAATGTGGAATTATGTTTGGGATGAGATTGGAAATGTTTGCAAAAAGTTAACTTTGTAATAATAGCCGTTTGGTTTACAAAATTTCTGGTTTAAAGCTTAAAGCGCTGAATAATAACTGGTTATTTTGTTTAAAAAGTATAAGAAAGAAAAATATGTGAAGGAAATTAGTGTCTTTTCGAAGTGTGCATCGTCAAAATTTATATATAATATATATATACATATATATCTAAGTAAGTTTTTAACCTATAAAAACGAGCTGCTACAAATATTCAGGTTTCGAAAAGTGAATATCCAGAAAGCTGCGATTATAGCTGTAGAAATAGCGAAGTTCTCTTTAAACTATTTTTAGCTTATTACAGATCTGGTTTGTAACCGTTAATTTACTCATATTTTCATACCATGAAAATATTATTTAAATTCAAACCAATATGCTGATATTTTAAAGCAAAGGACAGCAGAAATGTCTGGAAAAAACTGCGATAGCTCATGTAATGCATGTGCTTCAAGCCAAAAATGCATAAATGAAAAACAACGGTACACTCAATCCACCGTATGTCAAAAAATAAAAATTGCGAATGAAGAATGGAAGTGCATTAAAAGAATATTGCAATTAAAGAGCATAATTGAATTACAATACAGTCACGCTTATATAATTTTTTACATACTTCTCTTCTATAAGATATACACATTACTACGAATACAAGAATCTACCTTAAATAATGAACGCAAGCGCCTACTTTTTTCATTTTTCCGCTCTCATGCAACAAAAGAATTCTCAGTAGGAAACATCACTGTGCGCAATTTTTAAAGTAAATCAATAATTAGCTGTGTAAACCGCAATGCTGCAAGCCGACACATACACACATATGCATTCGTCATTGCTCACCCGGCCTGTCAATCACTGAAAATGTCAATCATTTCCTTAATACTTCAACTTAAACCAATTAACTCACTCGCACAACGTGGATGGGCCACTTTTTGTCTGCAGCCCTGTTGGCAAATTAATGACCTTGCTTCAGTGTGAAAGCGGCGGAAAGGGAATGAGAAAAGCTGACTTTCATGCTGACAAACCGCAAACAAATGTGTAATGCATGTAAATACATGTACAGACATGTGTTGTGGATATATTGATGCGTGTGTGCGTAATTAACTCCTTCGAATGATTGATGATTGATTGCATAAGAATTGAGTAAATAAGCGACTGCAAAACTTAAAACAGAAACGAAAAAAAAAAAAAAAATTTAAAGAGAACTTTGCGTTATAAACTCGAGTTTACATATTGGAGTTTACTGTATAATTTTAATAGAGAGGAGTGTTTAAGAAACTCGAAGTTTGCTTCGAAGAGTTTATTTCATAATAATATTTCATTTATTTCTATAGTTTATTGCTTTGATAAACTTTTTTTATAGTTTATGAAATTTTATGTTTTCTTTGAAAAATTTTCTTTCAGGGTTGCAGAGCGGGGTTTATGAGGCACCGAGTTTACTTTACAGTTCCGCATTATGGCATTATGTATGTCAAACTCAGTTTTTTTCGTTACATTATAGTTCCATATAAATGTTTATAAAATGCTGAGTCTTTCTTGAAACGTGTTCTGTAAGGTGTTAAATAGTACTCTTTGAAGACTTTACTGTATAGTTCTATGGGAATATGTATGAAACTCTGACTTTCGCTGAAGAGTTTACTGTAAAGCTCCGCAGATGTATTTCTTAAGGTCTGACTTTTCTTGAATAGTTAACTCTAAAGTTCCAAAGAATTATTTATGAAACTCAGATTTTATTTTGAAGCGTTTAATGTAAAGTTCCACAAAAGTATATCTGAAACACAGACTTTATTTGAAGAGTTTACTGTAAACTTCCATAGAAGTGTTTATGAAACTCAAATTTTTTAGAAGAGTTAACTGTTTAATTCCAAAGGAGTATTTATGCTATGACTTCTTTGAAGAGCTCTATGTATAGTTCCGTGGAAGGGTTTATGAAAATGTAAAGCTTTTTTTTTTTGGTTTTTTTAAAGCTTTTTTTGTTTTTGAAAAGTTTATTGAATACTTCCAAAAGAGTGTTCATGAAGCACAGAGCCTTCTTTGAAATGTTTACTGTATAATTCATATAAAAGTGTTTAAGCAAGTCTATAGTTTTCTTTGAAGAATTTACTGTATAGTTTTATAGACGTGTTTATGAAACTATGACTTTTTTGTAGAGTTTACTTCATTACTTTTATAGACGTTTTAGGAAACTCTCACTTTTATGAAGAGTTTGTTGTATAGTTTCATTATATGAATCTCTGAGTTTCATTTGAAGAGTTTGTCATATATAGTGTGTTAGCTCCATAGAAGAGTTTATGAAAATCTATAGTGTTTTTGGTTCCTCAATAGTGCCAAGGAACTGTTTGTTAAACCCTGAGTTTTCTTTGATGAGTTTACTAGCGTACTACTTATAGTATAAATATAGTATACTTTATATGTAGGTGTTTAAGAGGAAACTCTGAGACTTTTTTGAAGAGTTTGCTGTTACATAGTAGTGTTTACGAAAATATGAGTTTATTTGATATTTTGAAACCAATAGACACCCAACAGAATATGGTGTATATGAAACTCGAGAGTTTATTATGTACCTTTTTTCTATGTATATATTTGGATACCGGGTTTTAATACAAAACATGGTCATCTACAATAAACACCAAACAGAAAGTGGTGTTTAAGAAACTCTGAGTTAACTTGTAAACTCCTTTTCTAAGTATAGATTTCGTATAGATTTCACAACACGCCTTTAGTGCAAAACACCAAAAAGAAAATGGTGTTTAAGTAACTCTGAGTTTATTTGGTACCTTTTTTCTATGTATAGATTTGATAATCCGCTTTTAGTGTAAACAAGTTTGTTATACGTATTATATTTTATACCGTGCAAGAAAACCAATGTTAGTCCATAAGCTATAACTTCAGCAAGAATATATGTCATATGTGTATAAATACCTGGAGTTTGGAAGACACTCAGCTATATTGACGGTGATAATAAAAGCCCTGAGTGTGCTCCAGGTGATCCATTTGGTTCCATGCCTCTAACTAACGTCTTCATGTGGTTTAAATAAGTATATAGGGCCATTCACTACAAAGTATGGATCTGTTATATAAATTTGTTGGTAGTTTATACCAAGGACTCAAGTTGTGACTGGGCCAGAAGCGCTTGCTGGCCACTTTTAGGCATATAGTTGCTTTTAGTATACTCTTTTCGATACCTAACCTCCAAGTGCTTAATATTTTTACGGTACGCAGAATTACTGATGCTTGTAGTTGCTTTTCCATTATATAACTGTACGATTCATAGCTAAAATGCTGGTAGTTCCAAGCTCGCAAGCTGCATTACATAAGTTACAAAAATCACAGTCAGCTTTAAATTTCGCCTAGCTTTAGGCGTACGCAGAAATAAAGTATAACACAAGCATCAGCAATGTATGTATATACCTATATACCTATCTGAACAATTATAAATGCAGAGCAAACAGAAAATCGAATGCACGCACAGATAGAAAAAAGAAGCATGCATACAAAATAAAGGAAGTAAAGGGCTGAGCAAACAGGATATGCCTCGCATGCATGCGAAATTAAAGGATAAGCAACTCGAACGCATGCAATAAATGTAGACTGACAGTTGCTACAAGCAATAAGACGACGTTGCAAGCGGCAAGCAAGCAAGTAGTGAGGCATAAATTATGTATGCACCGTTATTTATTTAACAACCGCCGCAGCAAAAATATCAAGCAACGCAAGCAAAGCGGCAGAACAATATGAAACGTGCAGCAGCAGAAAGAAAATGAAAAAGATAAAGAAATACGAAAAATGCAAATATTATAGGCGCGCCGACAGAATGTTGACTTGCAGTGCATGCCAATGTGATGCAACAACAGAGATGCCACAAAAAGTCAATGCCCAGAGCGAGAGTATGGCAAAACTAACGACGACGCAATGGACAATCACATTAAGTAGTCAAGCGCTTATAAGGCAACGAAGAAGCAGAATTTGAGCGAGCGCGCTGAACCAACGCATGCCACGACGGCGGTGTATGCAACACAATATGCAACGGCAGCGTAAAACATGCCGAGGCAGCAGCGCGGCGAGCAGCGTAGTTATTATGAACGGCAGCAATCAAGCAGCAAATGAAACAAACAGCTCGATGCGCATATTATAAGTACAACAACAGCGCTTGCAAAAGCAACAAAGCAGAAATGGAAGGAAACCGGATGTAGGCAAGCAGGATATGAGAAGAATATGCGCAAAATAAATAAAGTGCAGCGCACATCCTTATTTACACATACACACACAAACATATGCAGTCAGGCGTATTTACTGTTTATTTTGCGCACGTATACATACAAGCGTATATAGTAGAGATATATGAGCATAAGCATATAAGTATATAATGATATAAGGGTATAACGGTATATATGCAACACTATATAAGCAGCTGCTTTAAAAAAATTAATTCGACCTTCTGGAAAACAGCAACATTGCCGCATATGTGTGTGTATCCTGTGTGTAAGAATGTGTTTAATAAATGCACAGCAAGCAACGCCTTTAAAACTTCCGCCGTAAGACGCTTTAAGAGTTAAGCATAGTATTTTAATCGAAATATTATACAAGTTTGCAGCGTATTAAGTATAAAAAGCATAAATGTTAACTTCGGCTACGCTGGAGCTGTAATACCCTGCACAAATACAAAAGATTTCATACAAGCACTTGGTTCCGAACGTTCACTTTGTATGGCAGCTATGTGATATAGTGGTCCGATCTTAACAATTTCTTCGGGGATTGTACCACCGCTTTGGACAATAACCCATGCCAAATTTGGTGCAGATATCTCGTCAAATAAAATGTTTTTCACAAAAAGACTTGAGTTTAATCGATCATTTTGTATGGCAACTATATGCTATAGTGGTTCGATCTGAACAATTTTTTCAGAGGTTGTAGCGATGGCTTGGATAATAATCTATGCCAAATTTCGTAAAGATACCTTTTCAAATGAAAAAGTGTTTCATTTAAGCACTTGATTCAGAACGCTCAGTTTGTATGGCAGCTATATGCTATAGTGATCCGATCTGAACAATTTCTTAGGAGATTAAAGTGATGCCTAAAGTATTGCTCTTTGCGAAATTTCTTGCATATATCTCGGTAACTAAATAAGTTTTCCATACAAGCACTTGATTTCGATTGTTCAGTTTGTATGGCAGCTATATATATATAGTTTGGCGATGTTAGCGTTTCAAACGAATGGCATGTTGTCGAAAAAATGGCATGTGTTAAATTTCAGATCGATATCTCCAAAACTGAGGGCCTAGTTCACATATATAAAGACGTAGGGACATGACTAAATCAGCTCAGTGCCTTAAGTGATCATTTATATATATACTTTATAAGATTTTCGACGTTTCCTTCTGGGTGTTACAAAACTCGTGCCAAACTCAATATGCCCTGTACAGGGTATAAAAACACTGCATGCGAGGAAACACAAGACAGAGTTGCGAAGGATAGGTTGCTCATACGACCTGCAGCACACTAGTGAATTTAATACAGGTATGCAGTGCATATGATTTATGTAAAGAATTAAAAATGAAGCAGATAATAAGGAACATTTTTGTTGCACCACTAATGTGAATATCTTTGAAAAATAGTGAATTAGCTTCTTTCAAATTGTGGGGATTAATTTTCCTCTTAAATTTGTAGGAAAATCAGTGAAAAATGTTTTATAAAATTATGACTTTTTGGATAAAAACCTTGCAGCTGCTACTAATTGCAGTATATACCAGTGGAATGATAAGTTAGAAGCAGCTCACACATTATCTAGTTATACCAAGAACGCCAAATTGCCGGTGCCACCAGCTCAACTCGTAGACTTTTGACACTTTGTAAGCTCATCCCACCAATAGAAAGTTAATCTTAGCTTCAAAGTTCTATTACTATGTATATTATATATTGATAAAACTTTTCATATTGCAAAAAAAAAATTCAGATAATAATGAGGAATTCTCTTAAAATACTGCTTTCTGCTGCAAAGAATCGACTTATTATCAAGCGGTTGCATCCAATTGCAAGTCAAAAAAAATACATTGTAAATATATATACTTTTTGACAAATATAGCTGGGAAGGTCGTGTGACGCTTTCAAGTCAATCGATCCAGCCATTTCGGAGAAATTTTCCTCATCGACTCTGAAATGTGCAGCTGAAATGCTATATAAAAATAAAATTCAATGAGAATGAGTATAAAGTCTTGATACAGACTGTTGGAATGCTCGAAGAGAATTTGAAGTATCATTAGACTTTGGTTATGTATCTGATACTACTTTGAGCAGAAAGCCTCGAGAATGGTCATGGTGTTCCTCTCACAGTTCCCTGATATGGCTTTTTATGCGTGTACGTGTCTTCTATCCTCGATCTTTCTTTGAGAGAAACGCGTTTTAATAATCGAGAGGAAATAATGGAAAAATGGAAGGTAGCACCGAAAGATAGACCGAACTCTGGAGCATAAAAAACTTCCAAATATTTAAGCCAGTCTTGATATAAGTGTGTTTCAGACGGTGGAGAGTACTTTGCAAAAGAAAAATTAATTTGCATCAATAAATCCTGAATTTTTTCATCAGGATGGTATGCCCCGTTTATAATATTATTTAGTGGAGTATCTAATCGTATATATACATGTATACTAAGGCCATTAGATCACTTTGAATACGAGTTTGGAATACATTACAAATTTGAAAAAAATGTCGATAATAAAGTTATAAAAAATTAAGTAAACGATCAAGTATTATCAAGTATACTTCATTTGACTGTTTCAAAAAACATTATGTGACTAATAATCATCATCCTGACTGATCAAATTAATATTGGTCTAATAAACATTATCTAACCGTTCAGACCATCACCATCTGACTGATCAAATGATCAACATTTGTCTCTTTAATTAACTGATCAGAGAATCATTATGTGACGGACGAAACGACCATCATCTTACTGATCAAGTGGTCAACATTTAACTGATCAAATTACTATCTTTTGTTTGATAAAGTGAACACCACCTAATTGGTGATAGTTCTTCTGATAAAGTAATAGATGATCAAACAATCATTACTTGTCTGGTGAAACGATCATTTTCTGACCGATCAAGTGATCATTATTTGACCAATCAAATGAATATCATCTGATTAAACAAACCATCATTACCTAACTTCTGATGTGGATCTATTTCACCTCTTAGTTCGTAGCGAAACAAGAAGTTTCCTTTTCTAACTGACCAGACATTCACCATGTGACTGATCAAACGATCATCATCTGATTGATCAAGAGGTTAACACTGAACTGAGTTGATCAAACGACTGATGAAGTGATCACCATTTAATTGGTCAAGTGGACATAATCTATCAGATCAAACGATATTTTTTTGATAAAGTAATAGAAGATCGAACAATCGTTATCTGACTGTTCAAACGATCATTTTCTAACTGATCAAGTAAACATCATTTGACAGATCATGCGATCATTATCTGACTAATCAAATGAATATCATCTGACTAAACAAACTACATATGTATGTATATCATCACCACTTCTGATGTGTAGCTACTTCACCTTTTACTTCGTAACAAAAGAAAAAAGCTGTACAGTATTGCCTATAGCCATATTAAATGATGAAAATTATTCGATCCATTTAATTATTCAAGCGCTCTTGATATCTTGGACTTTGTACGCTCATAAATTTGCCCCAAATTCGCAAAATCAGAGCTTCAGCACATTTCAAAGCACTTTTTTGAATTTTTAAATTTTCAGTCCAACAAAAATTTAATTTACTAATATAATTAAGCGCATATACTTTCTTTTTTAAATAAATTAGCAATTTGTGGCACTCACTTTAATGGACTACATTGACTGCTCTACATTTCGAACGCATGCGAGGCCGTCGCTATCAATTGCAGTCAGTCGCAAAAAACCACTTAATAGCGAAATGAAAGCGCCCAATAAGCAGCACAGTTCAATTATTTGTCGAATGAACATTATTTGTCAACAATTCCAAAGAGGCTAGTTAAAAAACTATAATAATTTGTGTGGAGCGCGGTCAGTCAATTGGTGGCGTGCAAATAGGGTACAAGGTACTCGCAACAGCTGATAAAATATGCAGGAAAAACAACAACAAAAACTAAAAATATTAATAATAAATAACCGAAATTTATTGAATATCAATAAGCGCAAAAGCACGTCAAGAATTTTGTATTAAAAACGAATTTTTCTTCATTGTTGCGCAAGTAGCGGCGCTTGAACGACATTGCTGTTTAAGTTAATCAAGTTTATTGAATTTTTTATTATTGAAAATGTGTTTTTACACATATCACTGTGCACACTTGCATTCACATAACAATTTTCGGCTACTTTTTCGATGCGGTCATCGCTATTTTTAAATGTCACTTCATTCGATACGCGCCGGGAAATTGAGAAATTGATGTAGGGCATGGCATGGCAGTAGGCAATAATAACTCGGCAAAGTAAATATTTGTTGATGATGATGGATATTTCTGGGTCAAATTGCATATGATAAATGCATAACTGTGTACTCATATTATTGTTTTTATTTTAATTTTATTTGAGTGCTTTTAAATGTGCAACATTTGAGCTTAAGAGTGAAAAATTATATTTCAATTGAGTAACGAAAATCAATAAATTTAATGATAATATTGAGTCAAATAGATATTATTATGAAACGAATTTTGTTTAAGAAATTGGTTGGTTTAAAAGGGAGTCGCATAAGCACCAGACCGCAGGCGGCCGCATTTAGGCGATCATTAGGTCCATTGTGCTCCTGTGTGGTAATCAAATTGAGCCTTATTCATCAACACAGTGGATTTGGCAAAAATTAGATTTTTTTCCACCCCTGCTGTCCAATGTCTCTTATGTTGGAGCATTGGGAGACGTGGCAAATGTCTCGTCTCATCCACATGTAGGCTGGATATTCGCATAAATAATGTTCTATTGTCTCACCATCTTCAGCGCATGCTCTGAATTCACTCTTCCCATTTGCTGAGGGTGGGATCTTAAGGCTAGGTGCCCTGTGACTTAGTAGTTCTTCTTTTTCTTTTTGATCTTTCCATCGCCAACACAGTCCCAAAGTAACTTTGTGGTATGCCCTGTGTTGCCACTTCACTACCAGCTTCTTGGAAAAGCAAAAAAGCTGTATAATATTAGGTTCCAAGACCTGAAGTGTTACTTGCTTCAAACAACAGTTGAAAAAGCTAAATGACTTGGGGCCGCTTGGAGGAATTGTGTCTCCAGCTGCCCTTGAGCGGGCCGGCTCGTCTGCTTTTTCATTTCCTTCTATTCCTATATGATCGGGTACCCAAACGATGTTAACCAAGTTACCTATTGAGACTCAAATTATTCTGCTTTTTGGCTATTTATATAACCTACAGCAATGAGACTTAGTATTAACGCTATGGATAGCCTTAATTGCCGCTTTTCTATCCACTTGAATGTTTATGAACTTGCTGTTTGAAGCAGAAGTCCACCTTTTGTTAAGCCATCAATTTCGACCTGAAAGACTGAAATGCAGTAATTTCCTTTGAAGCTGTCTTCTGTGTACGGATTGCCACATAAGTAGCCCGCTCTAATTCTTTCTGTTGCACAAAGAACTTTGAACTGTCAGTGAAAATGTAAATACTCATCAGATTTGTCATCGTTCATGCCTCTGCACAATATGCGTATAGCAGAACGGGGATGATGAGTGACTTGTAGAGTTTGGTCTTTATTCGTCGAGAGGACTTTACTTCTCAATTGCCTACCCAGTCCGAAGTAGCACCTGTTGGCAAGAGCTATTCTGTGTTGGTTTTCGAGATTGACGTTGTTGTTGGTGCTAATACTGGTTCCAAGATAGACGAAATTATCTACGACTTCGATTATGATTATCAACTGTGACGTGTGAGCCAAGACGCGAGTGTGACGACTGTTTGTTTGATGCCGGGAGATATTTCATCTTACCCTCGTTCACTACCTTCGCTACTTTTTCTTTTGTCAAAAATTTAAATTGTCACTAGTTCTTCGATCATTAACTTCATCTTTATTAATATTATTTTTTTGGTCGGGATTTTTTGGTTCGAAGATAATTTTAAGCAGAAAAATATTACGCAGACACCTTTTTCGGCGGTGCTTCTGGAGACTGACTACGGGGTCTAGGAGATGCAAAATTTTCTAAAATGTATCGCTGTACATTAAAATGCATTAAATCCTGTAATTGCACATTATTTTTAACGTTTTATTAATTAAAATGTGTCTAAGAAAAAAATTATAAAAAAGACACAATTTTTTCTCCTTTGCAAGTGCATACATATAACCCCTTAATATACGTACCCTTCTTCTTTATTAAAGAAAAAATATGAAAAATGTAAAATATGTATGTATATAATAAAATTATATGGAAACCATACTATTTGCTTAATTTTATTTTCTTTTGTTTCTCTAGTTTTTTGCTTTTCTGTCATTAATATCAATAACCAAGACTTCCTCAACTACGACGACTTGCATTAACCCTCCCTAATCCTTCCTTTTGTGCTAAATTATTATCTGCAGCACACATAAATTTCCTTACAGCCTTTTGAAATTTAACAGTCACGCTTTAAAATGCCACGCTACATACGCTCGGGCGTGTCCCTGGCAGAAATGGCCTGTTGCAGTCGTAACTCTTCGATTTCGAGTGTGCCACGCCATTTCTCCAAATGACAGTAATTCAATTGCAATATTCTTGAACTGCAGCAGTTGCGCTTGCAGTTGCATTTGCAGTTTGTTGCAATTGTTGTTGCGTTAATTGTCTCCTCCGACGTTTAATGGCCACTTCTGTTGGTAGTACTGTAATTATAGGAGTAAATAACCGCTGTTGTTGTGCATACTTGGTTGTTGTAGGTTTATAGGTGTTGTTATTGTTGTTGCTTTTTAAGGATTCTTTTATTGTTTTTGGCTTATAAGTGCTTTTGTTGTTTCTCGCTTATAAGTGTTTTATTTGTTGTTGTGCACGCCTGGCCCTCCTTTTTGTAGGACTGTGGTCATTTATTTTCATTATAAGCGCATAAGGCGTAAGGCGTGGTATTCGGCATTCTGGGTCAACGCAAATGCTGCAAGTGACACTGCACCCAGTGTGGCATGTGCGTGCGTGCGTTATGTTGTAAATTTTTCGGGCAATTTAGTTTCAATATACAAACTTTTTGTCATATATGTATAGATTAGGGTGTGCCTAAAATAATTACTTTTTTCGCTTGGTTCTCTAAAAAATAGATTTTAGACAATCTTTTAAACGGTTCATCGTAAGAGACTACTTTGTTGAGCAATTAATTTGCTACAAAATCTATGAAACGAGTTATTTTTTTAATCGTTGGAAGCGAGATTTGAAATTTTCTAACTGATAGTAGGAAAAAAGAATAGAAATTGGTAAGGTGGAAGACCTTCCGATTATAATTAAGAGCTCATATGTACTTAGTAAAACTTTTTTTGAGGTGTCTTAGAATCTATTTTTCAGAGTACGAAATGAAAACAAAATAATAAAGGGTGATCCATTTCAGAGGTTTTCTACTTTTGTTTAAAGAAAAACGCGGAAACTTCAAACTTTATGGAGAATGCTTATTAGCATTCGAAAGAGCATTCCTCGGCATTTATTTTTTGCAGATTATCTCTTTCAAATGTTGGTCGCGGCTACGTCTCAGATGGTCCATCCATTGAGTCCAATTTTCGATGACTCGTTAGAGCATTTCGGCTGGTAACACGCGTGATGTTTTGCTCCAAGGCCTGAATCGAAGCGGGATTGTCCGCATAGACTTTCGACTTGACATGTCCCCTGAATCGAAGCTGGAAATTTTAGACTTTACATATCCCATAGGAAAAAGTCTAACGGTGTGATATCGCACGATTTTGATGGCTAATCGACTGGCCCAAAACGTGAAATTACCTGCTCATCGAAGTGTTCTCTCAATAAATACATTGATTGAAGCGATGTGTGGGATCTGGCGTCGTCTTGTTGAAACCAAATGTCGCCGAGATCATGAACTTCAATGTCAGACATCAAATAGTCAGTTATCATGGCGCGATAACAGTCACCATTGACGGTTACGTTCTCAGCGGCATCATTTTTGAAGAATTATGATACCATCGGCCCACAAACCATACCAAATCGTTGTTTCTTTTGGATGAAATGACAGCTTTTGAATCTCTTCAGCAGCAATTTTTTTGTTTACAAGCCCATTGGACCAGAAATGAGCCTCAACCCTGAACAAATATTGGATCGAAAACGTTGGATTTTCTTGAAAGTTTTCAAGAGCCCATAGGGCGAAGCGATGCCGCATGGGAAAGTCGAGCGTACTCAGGGCTATTGAAAAAAGTACATCTGCTTGGATCACCCGTTAAATGCACGAAATCTCAGTTTAAAGTTTGTATACGAGGAAAGGTTTACATATTCCAGAAATTAAATCTTCAGTCTAATTGAGCTAAGCCGCAATTAAATCTAAACATTTCTAAATTTAGAGAATCTCTCTTGGCAAGCAAATTACTACAAAATATAAAATATAAATATTTCAGCAAAAAATCACATATGCATATAAACTAGTAGTGTAAGTAGTTGAGCATTATTTCGAACTTTAAGGGCTGTAGGCGCTTGCGTTGCTCACCATTGCGCCTTGATTGCCACAGCGCACGCTGAAGGCAAGCCATTGAAAGCAGCCTTAAAGCTAGTTTAACCTGTAAAACTTTGTAGTTGTTAATTTGCACATTTAAATACAGTTATTTTATGCTTTGAATCAACTTAGCAATAAGCTAGAGCTTATACAAACAATATATGTATGTGTTCATATACCTATATATACATATATATGTGGCAGGTTTTCCATACATACATACGTATATACACACTTGTAGACACGCATCAACTTAAATCTACAAAGTCTGAGTGGATTTTCTCACATTCAACACTTAATTGTGTAAGCAACTTTCTAATAAAGCTGCAGGATCAGCAACTGACCAAGTAAAATGTAGGCAAGCAACTGCTGTACACATATACACACAAACTCATACAAACGAGTTTATAAAAACAATAAGGTAGTGCTTGCCTGCATTGCACAAACTTCAGTCGAGCGTGTCAACCCTGCCTCCACCAACCGCCGCACCGCTTTCATTTCCTTTATATCAGTTTGCACTCTTGCCATGAACTATTCCTCGGAAGTGAGTATTGAATATTGACTCAGCTGGTAAAATCGAAAAATATCTAATTGCTATTTGCATATTAAGAAAACTTATTGCACCAGCTATTACTATTACGGAGAATTTCTAATACAATTTGAGTGGGAAACGCATGGCGCAGAGTTTACTCAGGAAATGGTGCGAAAGTAAAGTTCGATCAGAAAGCAATTTTCAAATATTATTTGAAATAAATTCTTTCTAATTGCAAGTCATAAAGAAGTTTTTGATTAACTAATAGACTTTCCTGGTAATTGGGCTTGTTAGAAAAGAGAAATTGAAGAAAAATGTATAAATGAAATGTGTGGGTACATTGAAGAGTGCGAAGAAAGTTATTTTTTCTGTCAAAAAATATTGAAAAATACCAAGAAAACACGAAAAACGAAGCTATAATACTCTTCAAAAATACAAAAAGATTTCTTAGAAGAATTTGAGTGAAGAAGTTTCTTCAAAAGAAAAAATTTCCATACAAAAACTTGAGTTCGATCGTTCAGTTTGTATGACAGCCACATGCTATATTGACTCGATCTGAACAGTTTCTTAGGAGATTGCGCTAATGGAACAGACAATAGTCGAAACCAAATTTCTTGAAGATATCTCGTCAAATGAAAGAGCTTTCCATATAAAGACTTGAGTTCGATTCTTCAGTTTGTATGACAGCTTCATGCTATAGTGGTCCGATATAGGCGCTTCCAACAAATGAGCCGGTTCTTGGAGAGAAAATGAGGTGTGCAAAATTTCAGATCGACATCTCAAAATTTTAGGAACTATTTTGCGTATATACAGGCAGACAGACTTGTGAAATGAACCAAGCTCGTCAAACTGATTATTTATGTATGCAGGCATACTTTATAGAGCCTTCATATACCCAGTTCAGGGTGTTTTCATGTTATGACAGTAATTTGGCATTCATTTTTCGATACTCATACGGGTGAAGCTTGTAGAAGATCTGTTGAATAAAATTTGGAAGCACTGAAGACATCGGTTATAGCACTTTAATGAGTTAACTGCATGCTCTCTTGTATCAAATTGAACTCACTATCTTTGTTGCTGCTTTTAGACATATAATTTTGGAAAAGAGCGCAGCTTGCAAGGTTAGCTAGCAGAGGAATGCCGAATCGAACACAAAAACTATCTTTGAAACCAAAATTATACCACATTTTCCTTTAAACTCCTCTAACTCTTTAAAGTGAGCTTCCTTATAGCAACATAAAAGAGAGTTGCAATTAAATCTTCCCCTTTTCGGGCAAAAAATAATAATAAAGCAATTAAGTTAAGCTTTACACAGTTGTATATACATATAACGGTATATTTGTATGCAAGTTTATTTAGTTGCAATTTAATTGCTTGCAGCTGTGAAGCACGTACAAAGCAGTCTTTTTATTGTCTGCACTCTTCTTCTTTTTTCTGTTGTAGCCAATTTGAAGGGTGCATAATTACAATGAAGATTACCGTAAAATGCAGTTAAGCTGTCTTAATGTGTTTTTCACAGCCAAATGAGTGGAAAGTGCAGCACATAAAATAAATGCTGCCAACACAAGGGTTAAGGGAATAAAATATAAATGAAATGCAGGAAGAGCAGGCAGCGGGGGAGTAAGTAGTTGCAGCGAATTAGCAGTTGGGATGAACTTAAGCAGGTTGTTTGTCGAAAAATTTATAGAAAAATTGCTTTAAATTATGTTTTGTAAAAAAGAAGAGGAAAATTGAGAGACTTTTTAAATAAAATTTGGTATTTTTTTGCGGAACGTAAGCAAGTAATAATATTGAAGTATGCAAATATACGAATTTTTATCTAATAAATTGTTAATAAGCATGTTTGTTAAGAGTTTTACCTAGAATGAAATGAGGGACACCTTATAAAATGTAAGGCAAATTGACCGATCAGAATTGTGTTTTTGTATGGAAAGCTTTTTTATTTGACAAGTTAGTTATAGTTTTGAAGTCAGCGCTATATACACCGTGCAAATCATTTTAATCGGACCACTACGGCATAAGTTGCCATACAACTGAACTGAAATTGTTCAGATCGGGCGACTATGGACTATAGCTGTCATACAAACTGACCGATCAAAAATCAAGTCCTTGTATGGAAAACTTTTTCATTTGACAAGATATCGTCAAGAAATTCGGCACGGATTATTATCAAAAGAAACGCTACAATTTCAAAAGAAATTGTTCAGATCGGAACACTACTGCATCTAGTTGCCATACAAATTGACCTATCAAAATCAAGTCTTTGTAAAGAAAATTTTTTTATTTCGCAAGATATCTTCACGAAATTTGGTATTGGTTATTGTCCAAAGAAAAGCTATAATACCTCAATATAATTTGAAGATCGGACTACTATAACATTTAGCTGCCATATAAACTGGCCCATCAAAATCAATATTAACATCTTTTTATACCCTTTTATGCGCTAAAAAATGCAGCTGTGAAAACCGTTATACCTTTAGGGCAGCCAAAATTAAGCTTTTTCTTGTTTCTCCTTAAATTTTTTCTAAAAAATGTAAACTTATTGGCTTAAATTTAACATTTTAGAGACCCATAATAATGTTTATGTTAGAATAATTCGTACAAAAATATGGTACTTTAAAATTAAAGCATTAATTTTTGCCAAATTTTTTCATCAAAGCACAAAGTATGTGCCCAGAAAAATCTATTTTACACCAAATTACTCAAAATTTAAACTTTATAACATTCAGCTTCCAAGTAATTTAAATTTGCGCACTTACCGCCATAAGTAAGCAGCAATTCGAAAACAGAACAACACAAAAACTCACACTTCATATTAATTCGTTGAAAGTTGCGGCCAAAAAACGTTTTTCATGCAAAAACACAAAATAAATAAAATAAAAGCGAAATAAACGCTTTTCGGAGGCTATAAAAAATTCAAAGCCCTCCAAGGCGACACCAGTGTAAATGACAGTTTTGTTGTTCAAGTAGTTAGCGTTGGCGTCGGCGTCGGCGTTGGCAGCGCAGAAAACTTTGTCTTCCAGTAACACCTACAAACAACAAGAGCAGCGCACTGCCGCTTGCCACGCGGTTGTTGCATGACAATGAATTGCAATTAAAACTTTTCGAGGCAGTGCAAAAGTGTGGCAACGCCAAAGAAAGTGGGTGTGTGAGCGGTTGAGCAAAAGTTACGCAGCCGAGAAGGTAGTGGCGTAAAGCAACAAAAATTGTATTTGAACGTGCGTCTCAAGCCGTCACAACTGAATTTTTTCATGATTGCGGTGAAGTAAATGGCGCACGTTGTTGTTGTTGTTTTTTGTATATTCTAAAGCCACAAAATGTATAAGTTTAAAAACTTTGTTACCTTCGCGCAGCTTAAACTTAAAGCCGCTCGAAAGCTAAAGCAACAGCTAGCCATACTTTGGCACTTTGTTTATTCGGACTTAACTGTTTCTGTCGAGTTGGTCGTGCTTTGTGCTCGGTTTAACCCGCTTGCACTTTTTCGCAGCTCTTTTATCCCTTCACAGTCACTTTAAGTCTCTCACACACCTATTCTCTAAAGCCTCACTTTTGGCCTGTGCTACTTTTCCACGTGTCAATTTCAATTGTCAGTCCGCTATCTCGCGCTCATACTGCTCTCTCTCTCTCATTTTGTTCTTAGCTTTACTAAAACTGCATAAACTTTTTCGAATGAAACTTTTTGTGCCCGCAATTTTGTTTATTTTTTGTTTTTTGTTTTTTTGGTTTTTTGTAACTGCAATCCTCTTCTTATTATCTCTCTTTCGTTGTTTTTTTTGCATTTCCGCATTTGTTTAAACTTTTGGTCGCTAAATTTCCGCTGCCTTCTCACTTTCGCATTGTTTTTGCTTCAACGCCTTATTCATTTCCGGTGCTGCTCTGCGCGTTGTCTTCGTCTTCTGTTTCATCCTGACAAATTTAGCGGAAAGTGCAAATTAACCACTTCGTCATGCTTCATTGTTGCATGCAACGCTTGCTTAAAATGCAGCACGAACTTGCAGCATATCAAATACGTTGGTTATTTTCACACACTTTTTCTCTCTCGGAGCGTAAAAAAATTTAGATTTCCTTTTTTGTTTTGATGGTCAACATTTATTGGATAACTTTTTGAAGTGGCGAATTTACCGCGAATGAGTGAGTTACATATACATACGTGAGTAGAAGAGGTGAAAACTATTTGCAGCGTTGCTTTTACTGTCTCAACGGAGTGTATAGTGAATACAGAGTTGTATTGCGCTCTAAATAGGCTTGGTATGGGTCCTAATTTCAATTTACCGCGTAGTATCCACTTGCAAGTCAAGATAAACACAGACTGTCTACCTCGCAACGTTACAGTCGACCACAACACGAAAAGATG
This sequence comes from Bactrocera neohumeralis, assembly GCF_024586455.1. NCBI lineage: Eukaryota > Metazoa > Arthropoda > Insecta > Diptera > Tephritidae > Bactrocera > Bactrocera neohumeralis. The sequence goes on along the minus strand of NC_065923.1, from coordinate 77,660,899 downwards.
CGGCGACTAACAGATGGTTTCAAGACCGGAGCATACTCTTGTAGAACCCCCACAGGTGATCTAGTGACTGATGCCGAAAATATACTAAAATTATGGAGAGAACACCTCTCCAGCCTGCGGAATGGCGGTGAAAACATAACACCAGGAGATGACCTCAACATCCCCGCCGTTAGTTCTGCTTTCTCCAGTATTTGACACACTAGCCGTCCAAGGAAGCAGAGGAAGAGGAAGACCTCTAATTGTTATTAAAAAGTCCTGAGAGTATTTATAGATTTTGTTTTAATAATTGCGTGAGTAGCTTAATATGCTCGGTAATCTCTTTTTTCTAATTTTTTTATCATTATTTCATATGTAGTTAAAATTATATTTCAATCAAAAAACTTACCAAATATGATTAAATTCGTTAGATTGGCTTGTTGAGTTTGAGTATAAATTTACCTAAAACGAAAGATATATGGATTTGATATAGAAAGATATAACATAATATAACTCTTTCTTATATATAAAGATAATAAAAAATTATATTTAACTTATATATTCCTGATTTTGATATTGATCAAGATACCGGGAAGTAGCACGCTGATATCAAAGAGAAAGCTGTGTGAAATATTTCCTTTATTCCAATGCGAATTATTTCTCATAGTTAGTCTTTGCTGTTGATAATATTAATAGACTAATTTTAGTGTAGAATTCTGTTTAAAACAATATTTATTTGAAATACAAATTTTTCTATGATTATTTACTCCGTCAATGTCATGGTATGTGTCTTGGCTTATTGCCGAAGCAGAGTGCCAAACCATTGTTCATAATAGTTAAAATTACAGATATCAAAGTTAAAATTACTCTTTTTGTGAGTACAGAATCGTCTTTATTTAATATAAAATGTTTATAAATTTGTCTAAAAATAACTAATATACCATTAGAAATTACATATGAATGTCATAGCGTTGGGATCATTTCTTTTAAAGCAATACAAAGCTGATCGTGTTTACTATCTTGAGTATGCTCAAAAGGGTGAAAATCATACTTTAACACTGAGGTTATTTATTGCAGAGCACTTTATTATGGTAACTTAAGTTAGTTTTTGCTGTTGAAAATAATACTAGACTAATTTTAGTTCGAGGATGGAGCCATGTGTAGAAGCTCACGCAAGTGAGAAAAGTTCTATGAGGGTTATTTACTTGGGAGTGGCCAGAAACGATCCTTTTGCTTATGACACAAGCAGCTCACGACTTTCGGTTTTAGACTAAGTATCCTCTGGGTAGCTTAAAAATACCCATTTGAAGGTGAGCTAAAGTGAGAACCCACCACAGGGTTGTGCGACCTGCCACATGATAAACACCCCCAATGAAAAGAACCGCGCAAGCGGTATCTACGCCAATAAAGAAGAATAACTTTATTATTGAATACTGTTTCAAACCATTTTTGTTTGAAATACAAATGTTTATACTATTAATATATACAATATTTTGGTGTGCGTCTTGGCTCATTAACGAAGCAGAGGTCCAAACCATTATTCAAAATAATCTATATTACTATTTTTATGTGTTGACAATCATCGCTACTTTTTATATTATTTTTATAAATTACGCTTAAAAAGGCATTACGCTATTGGAAATTATGTTTGTCATGTCGACGAGTTCATTACTTAAAAAAAAAAAGGGTGAACACATTTTTAAACAATATTGTTATTTATTACAAAATATCATTTCCATGCATTGAAATATGTTTTCTTTTCATATATATTTACAGCAAAAGCTCAACAAAGGATTACTTGCTCTTTTATTGCTAAATAGACACAAGGGATTCAATAGAAACTGTAATCATTAGAAATCAGGTGAGTACGAATCCTCTCATTATTTACAATCAACACTGAAACATACCCACATATGTATGTATATTGCTCGGAAATGGCACTATTAAGTTTCTGTATAATATTAGCGTTATGCCTTGTAGGAAAACGATTGGCGGGATACTACACAAATAAGAGATCTTTATCTATATCTGTTAAGAACGAATCTCGAGACTTTTAAGAGATTGAGTGGTTCTTTTCTTAATGAAATCCCACTATGAACTCCTCTCATATCTTAATAAACGAATGTACCGTGAATTTAGGTCTATTGTACTCATCTCCTAGTACAAATCAAAATACCCAGTAAATTGCAACCTATTAAATATAAATAAATATAAATAAATAAGTGAGTGAGTTCCAATTTGACAACCATGCAACTAGTTGTTACTGCTACAAGAAACATTTCTGCTTGAATACTTCTCTACCAGGTATTGCGCTCACATCCTGCCTTTTGTTAGCATGCCGGGAGCGTCAAGCATACACTCCTGCAGCGTCAAATGCAAATAGCGACAATAAACAATTTTTCCAATCAATTGACAAATGCGACGCACAACAATTGACAATCACAATATACAGTTGCATAGATTGTAGGTAACTATTTACTTGTGTAAATATATACATTCTATATAGAGGAGTATTGACTGAAGCTAAGTAATAAGTGTGCGTGCGAGTCTGCCTTTTGCGAAGATGTCTTTGCAACATTCAATGTTTGCAATGCGTGCAACGTGGCGTCAATGCTTCCTAGCTCATGTTGAATGGTTGCCAATATGCGGCTTTAGTGTCTCTTGATATGCTTCCCTTCATACTACTTACTTATATTGTGTTATACTCCTTCCTGCTTGTCTTTTTCGAAATGCGTGTTTTTTATTTGTTTAGAGTTTTTGTTGTTAGGCTGTTCTTTAAGATGCTTTATTCACTTATTTGTATTTCGGCTTCAAGGGTTTTCTGCGTTAAGACCGTAGAGCCTTGAAGCGTTATAATTTTCAAATAGCATTTTTCAATGCCTTCATAGTTGTTCTCTACTCTTGTAGTCTTATGTTCGAAGCGATGAATGAAGCGAAACTCATTTTCACCTCTTCAATGTTTGTACATTATTCGCTAATGTAACGAAGACTATCCTATTTGGCTCTTGTATAAAATCTCCGTGAAACTTAATCACTTCGCGTTAATATTTTTGTAAGTTCAAATCTTAGGTTCCAAAGATTTTCGGTTCTACTTCGATAAATGCATTGATAAAATTGTTCTAAAGGCATGAATTCGAAATTCGTCGGATAACTACTCGTATTTGGATTTAATATGGTTTCGTGAATATAATTTTCATAGGAAGCTCCGAATTGCGAGGTTGCTTTTTATATTTCCGGATTTGGCAACCCTAATGTTGTAATCCGGCAACTCATAACTTTATCGTAAAGTTTTGTTTGTTTGCACTGTTTACAGTAACTTAAAATAATCATCTCGACCAAAAAACAAAATTAAGTCGCCAATATTTTCGTGCGGTTATTTTTTAAAATTTCGACGTGGATTAACCGAGTAACAGACCATCGTCATCAAGCACCTGTATTTACCTGAATTTCGTGAAGGTCAACCAAAATCAGTTATTGTTCTGGAAATTATTGATGCTGTAAGAAAACTGATATTGCAAGATCGTCATGGGGCCTATCGTGAGTTAGAGAGTGCAACAATATTGCATGAATATTTGACTGTAAAAATTTGTTCACGTTGGATCCCACACAATTTGTCAAAAGCGAAAAAGGCTCGTGTCGATTGGTCGAGAGAAATGTTACAAAATATGATAGCGGTGCTTCGGAACAGGTCAATAAAACAGTGACAGATGATGAAACATGGACTTACGGGTATGAACCCGAAAGAAATGAGGAAAACCAACAGCCAAAAATAGATTATTCTTCAGCACAAACAATGTTAGCTCTCACACATCGACTGAAGCGATTCGATGACTTTTACCAATTTGTTAAGCAAATCTTGTGTTGTTAAGAAACAGGTATTTGATAAGGGAGCTAAGTTTAGTTCTGAGTTTGATTTAATAAAAACTAAAGTAAATTGCGGTCACCCCTTTTTGGCGCAGACAAATTCTACCGTGAAAACGCTTCGAATACAAAAACTGGCAGACAGTTTTAAAGGATAAATTTATTAAGAAACTGACAACTGTTTCGGTGACCTAGCAGTCACTTTCACGGTTGTCTTTTATATTTTGGGATTAGAAAACAGAAACAAATGTGAAAAAAGCTTTATTGTTTTGCGAATTTTCTCCATAAAGACCTATACACTTTTGAAGCACTTTTGCCATCCTGATTGAGGCATCTTCAAAACAGGAATAACGCATCGACCGCCTCTTCAGGTTCTAGAACTAACCATGAATGCCTGATTTAGCAAATAGACTCCATTATCTCCCTCTCGGTAGTTATTTTCGTTAGAAAATATATATATTTTTTTTAAAAATTGCTTTGAGAAATTTCGCTTATTTTTATTTGCCATTCAAATTATTTTCCATGGTTTGTTGAATTTACTATAATACAAAAAAACTGCATTCAAATTCATAGCCATTAATTATCATATGTCAAAATAACATTTATGTATGAGTATAAAAAAGAGAGAGAAACAACAATTGCATAGACACATCTGCGTGTGATGACAGTGACATTTATAGTGACAATGATTGGCTATTGCTGGCATTGATAGTGAAAGTGATACGCCCTTTCACAGCGGCAAAAGTATTTGTCAAACGGGAGAAATGTTGGCTTTTTGCTCTTCAACACACACTCAAGCATTTAAATGAAATGTGACATGCACATTTAATGCAAATACGAAGATGACATGTGACGTGCAAAAAGGCGCATAAATTCACAAATCATGACAGATTTTAAAGTGAATTTTTTCTCACGCGCTTGTGCTCTTTGCGCTCTCCATAACTAACTGTCATTGCAATCCTTTTTCTTGGCACGTCCTCCACATGCGCTTTGGCAATTTGCACTTCTCATTTGTGTGCGTAAGACGTGTGTCAACAGCCTGCTTGACATATGTGACTTTAGCCACTAGTTGTCAGCGACAAATTGATAGGTTGTCAAAATTGCAATCGCTAAAATTTTCTCATCGGTTCTTTATTTGAAACGTCCTCCATGTTGACCGCGGCTGCGTCTTGGGCAATTTGCACTTCTCATTTGTGTGCGTAAGACGTGTGTCAACAGCCTGCTTGACATACTTATCTGACTTTAGCGACTAGTTGTCAGCGACAAATTGATAGGTTGTCAAAATGCAAATATTTGCCGCGAAATGTGAGATTAACGTGGAGTGCCTGCATTTTCAATAATCGAATATTTTTATGTATTGTTGTTTGTATGGAATTGAAGGAAAGCTTGCGTAGAATCTTTCTTTAGTTTGACAGTTGTAGGACACAAAAAAATGTATAATGACATGTCAGTGGCGCTCAAGTGGCTGAGCGCTGCTTGACACAACCGCATATCAAAAAATATAATTCAATTTTCATGCATACGTAATGACAAGATATGTAGGTGATGCTGAAGTTCAAGCGTAAATATTAATATTCGTTTCGCGTACTGAATGTTGTTTGAAAGATTTTAGCTGTCATGCTGACTAATGTGAACTTATTTGCAATGAAGAAGTGGTCGGCCGTAAGTGGCCTCGCCATTAACACAAATTAAACTGAAATGGTTTCATTTACTAAAAAATACAAGATTCAGGAGGCACAACTGCCTGCAACCTGAGGATGCAGTAAAATATTAGGGATCGTCCGTCTGTATATATACGACCTAGTCCCTCAGCTTTTAAGATATCGCTTTGCAAACGTCATTTTCTCTTCAAGAAGCTACTCATTTGTCGGAATCGGAATCAGAAATTCTTCAGATCGGAATACTATAGCACATAGTTACTAAAAGAAATGCACCTGTGAAGGGTATATTAGCTTCGGTGCAGTCGAAGTTAACGTTTTTTCTTGTTTTGTGATATGACTAGTATTGGTGCCAGGACACAGCGGAATCGCAGGCAGCTGTAAAGCTTAGTTGAGCTGGCAAGGAAGGATACTTTAGCTCTGCTTTCAGTAGAATGGGAACGGAACGATGCTACCTTCTCCTCGTATGTTTTACTGCTGAATAGCTGGGCTTCGCAGGAATTTGGCAAGCGCTGATCTATCTGATCGGTTCATGTGCTGCCTAATAGCGATCGTAAGAGATACAGTGAACTCATTGCTCTCAGTAAGACTATCCTCTCCTTGGTTCTGGGGATTCTGAAAGGCCATTGCCGTATCGGCGCCTATGCTGTAAGATTGAGAATCTCACCGGACATCAGCTGTGAGATCAAGACATAAAGACTTGAGAGCTCACACTATCAGGTGCACCACCAAACTGGTGGGGCAGAAATCGTTTTGATCTCCGTTTCTCTCCAAAGAGCTGCTCTTTTGTCGGAACCTCCGATATCGTACGAGTCTAGCTTTTACATAGCTACAATAAAAATAATGTCCTTGGATGGAAAGTACTTTTATATAATTAATTTGTATCAACAATCAACAATCTCCAGACAAGCTATTCAGATCGTACCACTATAGCATATAGCTGACATACATATTCTTATACAATACTTTTGTCATTAGCCTCTGGTCCCGAACCAACAATTTCATTAGTGTTTTATTTCTTAAACCTCTTTTAAAGTTAAAAATTAGACTTAAGCGCTTTGAAATAAGAAAAGGAGGGATTTAATGCAAGAAACAGTTTTGCGCTGAAAGTTTGTTGCGAATAAAAATGCAAAGAACTCGGTAAAAATGGAAAATTAAATGAAAACGCTAAGCACATTCTGCTTCTTCTCCATTCTCTGACTAAAAACTTTATTCATTACCGCAAATTGTGCGGGTCTAACGCAAAAAAAATAACCAAAAAGAGTGCCACGGCCATTGCAATGAGAGTGAAGCAATGTAAGCCAAAGAGAAACAAATATCATCAGCGCCACAGATACGGAGCTTCGGAGTAACATCAACAACGCCACTATCGGTCGAGGTTGCAGGAAGCCAAAAAAGTTGCCAGCCTTCAAGGCCCCACATTTTTGAGGCACACATTTTTCCGGCGCTTCATTAAAAGCGCACCCACACACATAAGCAATAGACAGCGCAGACACACAATCACACATACACCCGCCAGCAGCAAAATCAACGACAACCAGCAAACGCCGCCTGCACGTCTGGTGACGCCAACGCCGTGGCAGCTGTTGAGCCGTTGCCAAAAAATAGCGCGCACAGCCAAATTCTCAGTGCCATTGCCATGGTTATATGTTGTGCGATCCTATGTGAGTATGCATGTAGCCATGGGCATAATAATATTGCTGCAACTTAATGCTGTTGGCTGTTAGTTGGTCCGTTGCTGCCACACCAGCTGCCGCATTTGACTTTGGTTGTTTAACTTTGGGCGTGTTGACGTCTATTTTTAGCAGCGCTCATGGTCTATGCCAGCATTTCTTATTGTTGTTGTGGTGTTTTTGTTTTTATTATTGTTGTTGCGTTTTTGTTATTGTTGTTAGGTTTTTTTGTCATATGCAGCTTGCCCATACTTGCAGCAGTTGCTTTCGTTTTCTGTTTTAAATTTCTAGTCTGTTGTTTGGCGTTAGAGTTTAATTTTTGTTTTTGTTTTAGATAGTGTTTTTCCCCGCTTTTCATTAGTTTGCAGCTTTGAATTTGTTTCCGGGTCAAAGTAATTTAAAATTAGCACATTTTCGCGGAGCACCGAAAATAACACAACAAAAGTGTGCTGATAACGAAAGAATAGAGTAATAGAGAACTGATAAGCTTAAAAATCTGAATTTTATGAAACAATTATTGTTTATAATTTTTTTATGGTATTTTAAATCGAAAAGTTGATTAAAAATCCATGGAAAGAAGGTTCGTGTCTATGGGAGTCACTTTGTGATAAGACTAGTATTAGTACGAGGCTACGGCGGAATCTCAGGCAGCTGTAAAGCTGATGAGCGGGCAAGAGAGGGTGTTCTAGCGCTGCTTTCAGTAGAATGAGAACGGATCTGTACTACCTTCTCTTCATATGTTTTACTGCTGAATAGCTGGGCTTCGCAGGAATTTGGCAATCGCTGATCTACCATTGTTTTATGCGCTGCCGCAAGATCTTTGGCCCCAATATCGAACGTAAGATATCCAGTGAGCTCGGTGCCCTCAATAAGGCTAGCCTTTCCTTAGTTGTGGGGGATTCCAATCACGGTTCTGCATTTTCTGTTAGGAAATCCTGTTCCTAAACCGGAACTGTACACCAGAAATGGTTTAAAATCCGGGTGTAAATTTTCTATTACATCAGACTTTTTATAAAATTCTAGAATTTAGGTGAACATGACACCCAAGCAAATTTGTGATGGGTTTAGAGTTTCGTTTTGCCCATTGTTCACATCCAACTACAGGTGTTTTTCGTCTGGCATCACAAAAGACTGTACATAAAAAATCTAAGTGTGATTCACCGCCAATCTGAGGGACCAGTCTTCTAACCTAACTCAGCTTCATGACACCCTCGGTTTCTTGTCAAATTTTTTCGCATGGTTTTAGTACTATTATTAAATCGAACAGATAAAACGAACGGAATTCTATTTGCTGCAATTTATTGCGAAAGAAATAAAAATAAGTTTCTTACTTCCGTCGCGTGCAGCCATTTAAACAAACATTTAAACTTCCGTCAGCGTCGTGGAAATGGGCCAATAAAAATCGAATTTGTTTTGCACGGATGGCAAGTCAAAAGGACAGCTGCAGGTGTATATGTGTCTACTTGGTTAGAACTTCAAGGACACGCTAAGATGATATTGATTAAAAAAGTAGAATAAAAAACTTGAGGACTAAGTGCTGAAGCGCAAACCAACACAAGCAAACAAACAATCGCAGTTGAATTGAATTCATGAATGCAAAAGTATAAAGAACCGCGACAGCTAGAAGCCTTACGGCGCAAACAGAATTCTAAAGAATAGACTTCATAAAATTTTCACAAAAAGACTTGCAATAAAAGAGCATTCAATATGCAGAGCCGGAGCGCTTTGGTGTGAGTGTGTGGGAGGGGACGAAAGAGCGGGGCAGAGAAGGTGAGACGGAGAGAGGAAGGGAGAACGAGTTTACACATAAAGTCAATACAGCAAAGGTAATAAATTTGATAATATAAATAACAGTTAGTACGAAGCAGCGATTTGACGCAGCCGATTTGGAAGCAATAAAAAATTTCGTACAACACAAAAGGTGTGACATTGTAAAGAAATATTGGAAATTGAAGTGAGAAAAAAACGGCGCTCATATATTTACGGAAGACATAAATTACTTGACATATTTTATGGAAGTAATTTGTAGATTTGTAGACATAATTTGTTTGACAACTTGCTTAACAACGGTAGATGGCACGCAGAACAATGGGGCGCTATTAGGAAGCTGTTGGTATTGGAAGTTTTCAAAGTACTTTTCTATTCAAAAAACGGCTAGGCTTAAAAGGAAGCAAGTAGACTCAAAGATCTACTCTGTTTATTTCTGTTGGCGATCAGAGAATTTTTCTCACTTGCATGAACTTCTACATATGACAACATCCTACTCTTTTCGGCCAATAAAGAAGAAGAAAGCATATAAGTCCTGGCAGAACAATGAGCAAAATAATCCTATGTTCTTGGTTAGATATTTCGAAATTAATCTCACTTTATTTATTCTCCAAAAAAATTTACACTAATTTCAAAAAAAAAACTATGTTAGATATCGAAGCAATATTTCATCAGGAATGGTCTCCAAACTTACTCGGTTTTTACAAATCTCTACGACAAAATAAACGCTTAAATATAATCTTCTCTTAACATTATCCTAAGTACCGTGTTACTAGCTTCTAAACTCCGAAAAATCGTCGCTCAATCATTACCCAGAGTATCGTGGAATTATATTCGAAACACCACAAAAGGCAATAATTTGTTATCCCAAAATCCAATAGAAAAAGCGCGGTTGTTTTTTGGACGGCTCTGTTAGAAGGTAGCATTAGTCAAAAATGTAGGCTATCATAACACCAAAGTGTGGAAAGCTTACTACTGTCATTTAAAGCTTATTTAGTTGTTCCGGTTACAGCTAACCACAGTCGTCAATGGCAAAGGCTTTTTAGAAGATCACTCGGATATTTTTTATCAACAGATACGGGAATACAGAATCTTTTTAAGGCAACCACAAATTATTCGAAGCTATCGACCTTTTTGACATTGTTCTTTTTTCTACTAATCTTACAAAGTATTACATATGTATTAATCCCATGAGATTTTCACTTGATTTTGAAAAGTGAGCTTTTTTTTTACATTCTCTCTCTATCTGTCTCTCCTTTTATAGGCCACATTTATAGCTTTGAACCACGTAAATTATTTTTAAAAAGTAATGATTACAAAGTAATTATTTTCATGTATTTTATATTTTCTCTTAAAAAGTAATGATTACTTATTAATAATTACTTTTATTGATTCTCTCGCTTGTTTTTGATGTACTTAAAATACTCTTAAAAAAGTAATGATTACTTGGTTACAATTACTTTTATAGATAGACTTATTGGTAACTTTGGTGTAATTAAATTACTCTTAAAAATGTAATGATTACTTAGTAATAATACCTTTTACGATTGCCTAATTTATAACTTCGATGTACTCAAATTACTTTTCAAAAATCGATTATGAATTATTACTTAGTAATGATTACTTTATCGATTATCTCATTTGTAATTTTGGTGTACTTAAATTTCTCTTATAGAGTAATGATTATTTAATAATTATTAGATTTGTTGATCCTCTCATTTATCTTTGATGTACTTAAAATACTCTTTAAAGAGTAATAATTACTTAGTGATTACTTAGTAATAATTACTTTTATAGATCGACCCATTTAAAACTTTATTGTAATTCACTCTTAAAAATTTAATGATTACTTAGTAAAAATTACTTTTACGATTACCTAATTTTTAATTTTGATGCACTTAAAATATTCTAATTATTACTTAGTGATGATTATTTTAATCGATTGTTGATTATTACTTAGTAATGATTATTTTATCGATTGTCTCATTTATAACTTTAATGTTCTTAAATTTATTACTTTTAAAAAAGCACTGATGTATTTTGATAACTTTTTAATGTTTTTAGTAAAAGCCGGTACTAATTTGTTTTACCATCAGTTGTGTTGCAAAAAATCCATCATATTTAATCCAAACAAACTTTGCGTCTGAAACTCAATCTTTCTTAATGGGGTTTGAAAATAACAACAGCACACATGCAACAGTTTTTTGCCCAAATCTTAAATATTTGGAATGTATCGAATTTAATTTGTTGACGCTTTTTGTTAACACTTTTTTCTGGAAGATTGTTTTCAACACATTTCTATTTCTTTCTTTTGCAGTTATCATGTCTGTTGTCGGCCTAGTTTTATTGTTTGTTTTTGTGTTATGTTTTGACTTTCTTTACTTGTTTATTTTCGTTCGTCAAGATTTTTTTGGGCACTTGTACGCATTTTTTCCCCCTTTTTCAAATCTGTTTTTTGGTGTAATGTTGATTCGCTGTTCTTCACTCTTTCTCTTCTTCTGTTGGAGTACAAATATTTTCTGACGCTCACATTTCACTTCACCAATTATCTCGGTACACTTGATTGACTGAGAGTTATTTCGTGCCATTTTCATCATGCACTTTTTGTAGTATTTTTTCGTATTGTTGTTGTCGTACCGGCATTCTGGGTTTCCCAATTTATTTTCGATCATTGTGTTTACCGTTCGATGGGACTGAACTTTGCACTTGTGATTAGCATCTAGGGTGTTCTCCAGTGCGAGAGAGAGCGACTATCAGTCTTGCCAACAGTATTTGTAAATAAAGCTTTCGACAGCGCAGTTGATAGGCAGGTAGGCTTCATATTTCAGTTTTTTTTTTGTTTTTCCCATTTCTTTGTGAGCATTGTCGTTGACAGCCTAAAGAGTTATGAAGTGGCCATTGCGGCAATTGATGCTTTGCTGCAACTAAAGTACGAGAAGGGGCTGTTAAGGACTGCAAATTGGGTTTACGTAGTGTTTGTGTGTGTGTTTATGTGTCTATATTGGATTTTAAGTGTTCGCAGTAATTGGTTTGAACAAGTTTTTTGACTTCAGGAAGGGTGTTTGAGGAAATGAAAATGACAGAAAAGAATTCACAAAGTGAAAGGGAAGTTTAACAAAATTGTTTCGTAAACAATTAAGACTAGCTCATTTTTAATATCATTAATCTATACGATGATTGCATCATCTCTTCGGAATTTACTTCAAAAATTGTTTATATCTTTTTCAAAATATGTGGACGTTTAGCTATAGGGCGATAGGGTCCCCAGTTTTCTTTGCTTGTTTTCTATACTATTAATGATTAAGAGATTTCAGTGAGCAGTTCCGTGTCTCCACCAAAGAGCGCTGTCAATTACAGAACCACAGAACTCCACAAAGCTTGCTCTCACCTTTAGGCTTCAAAAGCGGTTTTTTCGATGTTTATTTTGTATTCAAATGCGGTCAGTGTATTTCGATGTGAAATATGCAACTCGCTCTGGTCGATCGTTGAAAAAGGCGATGAAATTATGGAAAATATTGACCAGGATTGTCACATAAGCAGCCATGACATCGGTAAGGAACTTAACATTCATCATCAAGCGATTTTGAAAAGCATTTAAAAAAGGCTGGCTATAAAAAAAGCTCGATGTTTGGGTACCACATGAATTATCTCTGAAAAATTTCATGGACCGAATTAACATCTGCGGTTCTTTGCTGAAACGAAATGAAATCGAACCATTTCTGAAGCGAATGGTAACAGGAGATGAAAAGTGGATCAAATATGGCAATAATGTGCGAAAGAGATCATGGTGCAAGCGTAACGAAACTCAACAAATGGTCGCAAAGCTAGGATTGACGTCTCGAAAGTTATGCTCAGTGTTTGGTGGGATTGGAAAGGAATCATCCACTATGAGCTGATCCAGCCTGGTTGAACGATTAATTCTACATTTTACTGTCAACAACTGATGAGATCGAAGCAAGCAATCGAAAAAAACGGCCAGAACTGATGAACAGAAAGGGGTTCGTCGTCCATCAGGATCACTGGTTGGGAAGCTTTGATGCATCCACCATATAGCCCTGACCTTGTATCATCGGACTACCATTTTTTTCGGCCAATGCAGAACTCCCTTAATGGAGTGAAGTTAAAAAAAATTAATTGTCGCCGTTTTTCGTCGAGAAACCAGAAAAGTATTACACTGATGGAATAATGTCTCCAACGGAAAAATGGCAAAAACTGGTGGACCAAAATGGTACATACATTACTTGGTTAATTAAAGTTCATTATAAATATAAAAAATATAAGTTGAAGTTTCATTAGAAATACGAAAAGACTTTTTCGACTACCTCATATATACTAGGCGATCACTAGTGGAACGTAGTATTTCGTGTATGATGGTCTTTTGGCGGAAGCAAGATAAAAATTATTGGTTTTTAGAAAAAAGTTTCCAGATTACATGATCTTTTTCAGATCCTCGCTGTAATCCCTAGAAACTGCTGACTTAAAGATAATGCTATGCAATCTTGAGCCAACTAAAGGACTTTATGTAAAACCCAAAGCGCTTTCAAGAGCCTCGCTGCTTTCTTATTGGTTTTTCTGAATTTTTGACCAATAACTGTTCAGTTTTAAATGTGCTATTCTTAATACACCCCAACTACTTAACTAAACTAATTATCATCGGAAAATTTCACCAAATATTTACACACACAGATGAAATGACTTCCCCAAATTCGACCGAATATCAACACACATTTTCTACTTTCACGAATATACGAGTTAATTTAACGCACATAACGGTAAATTTATATATTTCCCCTCAACGACTCAACGACGTGCAATTTATATTTGAGATCATACGCCAATGAAGAAAGTTTTCATGGCTTTTCATTCTCTTTTTTTATTGAAGAAAACAATTTCCATGCACTTTGACTCACCCCTTATTTATCATGTGACCCCTGCAATGGCGTTGTCGTAGATGACCGTGCACAAAAGCAAAACCACAAGTGGTCGACTGCTCAACCGCAATGTACAAACAAGCGTTTACGCCATTTTATAGACCCCACACTGCCGGCCAGTTACCCCAACGCGCCATTTATTTGATGATTTTCAGCAAATTTTCTTCGGAAGATTCTTAGAAATTGCATTTTGATTAAAAAGCTGCTTGCGACGAAGTGAATATTGATGCTGCATAAATGTAGAAGAGAGCGTAAAAATGGAAATAAGGAGTGTGTGAGAGAGAAAGCAAGTATAGGCGAGCGAGGGAGCGTGGGAAGCGTGTTACGAACACAGCGCTTAAGTGTTATAAATGAAGAGGCGGCATGGTGGCAATCACACAGACAGGACACATTTCCTGCGCATTGTTGTTGGCGGCAGGATGACACAACTTTCAGTTAGTAAAAATCATTGTTTAAGTGACAGCACAGCCATTGTGTGTGGCAAGTAAAAGTGGCAAATAGAACCAGCGTATAAAAAATAGAGCAAAAAAAATGCGGGTGGAAAGCGGTGTAGGGGTTAGGGGCTGGCGAATTGTTTGAATTGTAATTTTCTATGGAAAATGTGGGCAAAACGAAAATGAAATTTCAATTTTCCTTGTTAGTGTTGACAAGCTGAATTGCTAGCAAAAGCGATGAAGTGGAAGTGAGGTGCTGAATGCGCTTGCATACAAGCGCAGAAAATACGTAGGAAATAAAAAAAGTGAGACTATGATGACGGGTAAACAAGAGCGCGGATGTGCGAAAGAATTTTGTGACGAAAAATTACGGAACTTATTAAAATTAATATTGCAGCAATGGCAGCGGAAAGTGCACTTTGCAGTTTCCCAAGCGAGCTTGCATGGTTTGTTGGTAAAAAGGAGCTTAAGATGGACGTCTTTCGAGCTCAACGCGCAACCAAACATAAATTAGCATTCTTTGCTTGATTATATATGTATATCTCTATATATACATACATTTATAGTTTTGGAAGATATTTTAATTTTGCTTAATTACTAGCAATCACTGCAAAGGCGACACTTGTCTACGTTGTTCTGGCTGCATTAAGGAAGCCATAAGTTATGGTCCGCTGATGGCTGAAGTTAAAACATTAAGCGCAATCGCTGGCAGGATGGCATCAGCAAAAAGTGACAAGTCGAAATGCTTAATATATGTTGGAAAGCGTAATTTACGGAGTTGCAGCTTAAGTTGAAATCCAAACTATTTGAGTTGTGGAAGTTTTGGTTAACTTTTTGTCAAGTGTCCGGTTTGCCAAGCGAATTAGTACATTTGTTATCGTTGAGAAGGACTTGTATTTTGACACTACTTTAGTGGAGTGAAAAAGAATACAAAAACAAGAAAAAACGTTAAATTCGATTGCAGCCAACAGAGAACAGTTGTTCTTAACATTACTTGATTTTTGATCCGACAGCTTGTTTGTCAGCTATATGCTATAGTGGTTCGATCTGAACAATTTTTTCAGAGATTATAGCACTGCCTTGGAAAATAATATGTGCTAAATTTTGCAAAGATATCTTCTCAAATGAAAAAGTTTTTCATACAAGGCCATGACCATGATCAATTAGTTTGTATGACGGCTATATGCTATAGTGGTCCGATATAAAAAATTTTTTCAGGGTTAATACTACTGCCTTATAAAATAATCTCTACAAAATTTCGTGAAAATATCTCTTCAAATAAAAACATTTTCCATACAAGGACACGATTTTGATCGTTCACTTTGTATGACAGCTATATGCTATAGTGATTCGATCTGAATAATTTCCTCAGGGATTATATCACTGCCTTAAACATTAATCTGTGTCAAATTTCGGGAAGATATCTCTTTAAGTAAAAAAGTTTTCCATACAAAAACATGATTTTGATTATTCAGTTTTATGACAGCTATATGCTATAATGGTTTGATATCGGCGGTTAAGACAAATAAGTAACTTCTTAAGGTGAAAAGGACGTGAGCAAAATTTTGTTTTGAAATCTCAAAAACTGAGGGACGAGTACGCATATACATATCCCGCATACATCTTCCCGCTAATGACTATTCGACAAAAGACACAAAACGTTCAGTAAAATATAGAATTTGTAAAGGTTAACCTGAGCAATAATCCAAAAATAGATGATATTTATTCCCCGCAACCCAAAATCTTTAGAATTTTAATTCTATGCAGCTACAATGGCAAATCCTTCAGAGATTTAGAACTCAATCAGTTAAGCATTGTAATCAAAATTGTGGAAAATAAGTACAGTGATGTTGTTGTTGTAGCGGCAAAATTTCGCCGAGTTGACAGTCCTTGACCAGATATAAAATCCGTGTTCGTTCCGGTTACGTAGACCCGAGTGTAGTGGGAACGGCTAAGGTTATCCAGTCCAGTGCTCTATTACGTCGGTTATTGTACGCCAACTTTCTCACACTCTTTTAAAATAAACTCAATTATAGTGTCATGTATAGAGACATTTGTTTGAAATATATGAACCTCTTTCAAAAAAAATGTTTTAGTTTTAACCGTCTTCGACGTGTAATTTCTCTGCTCTGTTGTTAAAAAAATTTCCCTTGTAAAATTGGCAACAATGCGAATTGAATTTTGTACAACAAAGTATGCATATATACATACAAGTATATTGTATTTACAGCGGCCAGACCGATTTGGTTTTTTGGTGCAGAACTTTTCCGCCAAGTCCATTAGTCCATTAACGCAAGTGCTACCATTTCTCTTTCAGTAGCTGGTTGAGTTTGTTCGATTTGCTACTCTCTAATGCTTGACGAATCGAAGACTGCTATTAGTGAGCAATTACTTCAAAGAATTTATAAAATGTATTCTTTTATTTTATATATTTGATGATGTGGCGAAGAGCGCCCAAGTCTATTGTGAGTACCAATTGCTTGATATATAAAAACTTTTCGAATTTCCGAACTTTAGCGAAAATTTCGGTTTTTATCTTTAGTTTAACGTCTACTTTAGGATCAATAATATTTTTTGTGACGTTTGAAGATTAATTTCCTGGACTTCTATCTAGTCTACATCGCCTTCTTACATTATAAAAAAAATTTAATAAATTGAGTCACAGCCTCTTCAAACAAATCTCAGTCAGTTAGCTATCCCGCTTTTGCATAAAGAATTAAAAAATATGTTATATTTGTAATTTAGTACTATTAAATTCTATTAATATTCTAAATTTTTCAACCGACGAATCATAAATATTTGTCGCATCGTCAGCCAATAAAGTCGCCGCCCAAATGCTTAGTTATCGGTCATAACTTTCGTCTCACTCATACAGAACAATATTTCTCATATATTTACAGAGTCTATTTATATTGGTAACGCTTGTTGCATTCAAGCAGCGCTTGTCCATGCATCATTCCTAATTTTCTATAGCACCATACCCATCAACAAACAATTCTAGACCATTAACCAGAAAGTGTGGTCCTTTTCAAAGTCCTGCCCAGCTCACAGTAGGCTTCATGCAACGCTTGTCGTTAACCAACAAGAGGCGGTGTGGAACGTTTATTGTTTATTTGCCGCTCTTTGTCAAACGTTATGGTTTGCCCTATATTTCCACTTGAACACCACTCCTTTCTATTTGGTTTTGTTTTTGTGTTGGCGCCACCCTTTTGATTGCGGCTGCCGGCAGTATAAATAAAATAAAGTTTGCCTGACTGCAGCGGTGCTTGCGATAAAGTGTACTTTTCCCTATTTTATTAAAATATCAGGGTGCTTTTAAAATACGGGAAATATTACAAAATAAATATGCAAAGAGGAAGTTGTATTGCAATAAACGCGTATATGCCGCTATGAATATACATATGTATATATGTGCGATAAATTGTTGCATTTTGAAAAGTTTTTCTAAGCAGCGTTTAAGGGCAAGTATAGTGCGCTTGAGAGGGAATATTACTTCAGATGTGCCATATAGTTTTCTTATGGAAATTTATAAATCTCTCTCCTACCAAAGTAAAATATATAAAGTTTGGTAAATCTCTCCCTTCCTTGACACAGTTTCTTACTCTTAAGGAAAACAGCCTACTCGTTCATTGTATATTTTCGGTGCCTCACAAGCTTAATGCTAAATTTAGAACATTGCAGATCTACAGGTCTCTTTTGTAGCTACCCCAATATAATCCAAAATATTATATATAGTTTATTATCAGTATGTACTGAATAATGCTTTCAAACCATCTACTTACTGAGAGCGTTTAAACGAGAAAAAAGATGGAAAGAGAGAGAGAGATAGATACGGTGAGAGAGATGAAAGAGAGAGAGGGATGACAAATGGACAAAAGGAAAACATTTACACCGAATTATTACCATATTTATATTTAATATAGAACAATCTCATAATACTAATATTGTTTTTCTACAAAATTATCTATTAAATATGAATGTATACGTGTGTACGAATTTTCATGAAATTTTTCATTGTCTGCTACAATTAATTAGTGACGTGACTTTGAAATCAGCAGCCGTTTTTTGTTTATTTTACTTCGCTGCATCTGCAACTTTTAATTCATGTAATTTCATCATTGAATAATTAAATTTTTATTTTTTTTGTTTTGTTTTTTTTTTTGTGTTTGGTTTTTGGCCACAGCCCAATCGACCTGACCAAGGCCAATTTACTTTGTTTAGCATAAATTTTCAGCCTTCAACAACTTTCACATTTGCACCCCTCTCCCTTCCCTTCTGTCTCTTACTCTGTACGTAGTGCCACCCTCGTCTGTGAAATTACCGTTAACAGCATTTTCACTGCCTTTAAAAATGTGTGCATTTTAGATAACGGGAAATTTGCGACCTTCCAACTTGTACCGTGCCACCCAACGTTATCCGTTAGTTGCTGCCCGTTACCGCTGGCTGTGCCTCTGTGAAGTTGTATTGTGTTGTGGCGCGTCTCTATATAAAATTTATTGCTGTTGTTGCATTCGTTTGTTTGTTGTTATTTACATTGTTGGTTGCGGTTGAAATTTAATTTGATTTGATTTCGGTTTTGCAAGTTTGTGCCGTTCCGAATTTGATTCGTATGCTTGGCTGTTGAAAACAGAAATGCACTGTAAATACGCACCCACACACATACCCGTGCGTATATATTTATTACCCATACAATTGTAAACGTTTATAATTCTATAGAGTTAACGTTGACGCTTTTGGATATCAGACGGTCTGCCGCCTGTTTGCAATTCCTATGAAATTGTGAATGTAACTGTCAAAAAAACTGCAATGCTGGCAATAATAATATTCATTTGAAATTGTATGCCAATCGACGAGTTCATCTGGCATCCACGCACAAGCTCGAGTAATTAAAATATATGCACTCTTGAATGGGTTGTTTGTTAGTAAGTGAACTGGGTGTCATTGGGTTAGGTTAGGTTAGGTTATTATATTGCGTTAGGTAAGGGGTCAGTAGGGTAATCTTTTTTAAATTTTTTTTTTTTTTTTTGCATTTTCCGTTCCCTTATACCCTTAGAATTAGTGTAGAAATCCACTTTACCATTGGAAGGTTTCGAAAAATACAACCCTGCTCAAAGGGTTTTCACAGAACGATTAGGCTTTCCAGGATTACCACGCTTGAAAACGCAAGTACCCCGTTTTATAGCTGTAAATCTGTATATACTAAGATTTTCCATACCCATTTACTAAGTCCTTTGTTCTAGCCTTCGGCCAGATAGCTCTCTTTTGACTGTTCCCAGCGGGCATAGTATGAACTCCGCCACGGATTTATCTAAAGATGCTTTCAGTTAGGCTAACTCGTCTGCTTTTTCTTTGCCGAAAATGTGTCTCTGAACGACAACGCAAATTATGGACAATTGAAGTTAACCTGCCAGTGAGCTTAAAGCCTTCCAGCCATTGTTGACTGCACTGAAATGAAACTGTGGCGTCGTCAGAAACGCCACTGGTAAAGATAGAGGTATTATACGCCTTAACTATTAAACCTTTTCACTATTCACGTCTGGAGTGTAACCTCGCCTTAAAGTGACCAGTGAAATCTAATCGTGGGAGGATGTAGTGTGATTTACTTAGATTTTCTTCTTCAGGACAACGCTTTTCTTTAATCATTTCGTTTCCAAGCGCCTAATTCCTTTAATCTTATAACAGAAAACAATGCTATTTTCGTTTATGAGCAGTGCAGGAGCATATTATACGCATTAGTTGAACATTATTTGATAGGACCGGTAACTCCTGCACAGTTTATCCTTTGTATTCCGTTTTCTTTCCTGTAAATATATTGTTTTTTTTTTTTAATGCTTGGTGATCAACAGTGCTCCATATGTCAGATTTATTCCAATGCCGGTCGTATACATCTACATACATGACTATTTAGTTTAAAGCCACAGTTTCTGCTTAGTGTCCTTTTCAAGTGTTATAGGCCATAAAACGTTCGTTTATCAGTGTTAATTTTCCAATACAGCTTGGTATCGACTTCCACCCCTAAGTATTTTGCCGTGGGGGACATAGCAATTGTCATATCACAGAGGTATTTTGGTTTTAGATATTTTGGTTTTACTTGGAGTTACACATAGTCCCTTTTTCGATATAATTTTCGAAGCTTTAATTCCATAATGTCACTGTTTGTGAAGGTTGATTGCATATGCTACTGCTTTCACTCCTTTTCTCCATTGAGCTGAAGTAGTATTTCACTCAGCTATCACCACCAATAAAAGCAGGGAAAATACATCTAGTTTAAGGTTACCTCCATTTCCGTAGCTTGTACGTATCGCTGACACATTTGTTGCTATTTATTAGGTCAAATATGAACTCCGGTTAGTGTGAATCAGTATTTGATGCTACAACATATAATTTTAGGTTTTACCAAGCACTTCGCTTCAATATGTGTGCAATTTAAGCGTTCGATGTGTACAACGTTTACCAGCGAGAAGTTTGGGAAATCGTTTCAAGTTGGCTTTAATAATTAATACTTACTATGGTAGGCTAAAGGATTTTCAGTTGAAAAGGTATATAATATATTATTATATACAATAATATATAAAGAAACGACGACATTAAATTTCCTAATTTTCCCGATAATTTCCTTTACGACTAGACTATCACATACATATATTGATAGCTGGCAAATTTTGATGAATTTCATATTCACGTTACATATAGAAGTGAAAAAAATATATATAGAAACGATGTTGAACTTTTACTCCTTTCAAGTGTCTTTATTCAACTAACTCTTTACAAAAATTCTTATTAGCTAAAACCTTAACCATTTTAAAGTAATATTAATGAGTATATAATGTATGTTCGGGAATATGTTGTATGTATGTTTAAAAGAGTGGGAGAAAGTTTTGTGATGAGTATTTAAATAAGAGCAAGCATAATTAAATATAAGAGTAAGACTACATTATAAGAATAGGTAAAGTATATAGGGCTATTATATAACTATATTTTTAAATAGTTTAGACGGTCAAACAAAAACTAACAGGAAATGTGCTGGCGCAATAATATTGATTTTTAGTAAAAAAAAAATAATAAAAACAAAAAAATGTTGAAAGGCTGAAAAATTTGTGTGAACGAAAAAGGCTTAAAATATCTACTCCAGCTACAAGCACCCAACCCACTTATGAACAAATCTATATACATGCACATATGTACATACACATAAGCATATACCTACTATATGTATGTGTATATGTAGTTTTCTTCGTATTGTGTAAACTGTTAGTTTTGCGTGTCTGGCCACCAGAACACTCACGCAAACATACATATTCATGTGTGTATATTTATAGAAATTCCATTATTCGTCCATATTGTATAGGGCAAGGTCAGTTCAAAGCAGGTGTCGATTTAAATTAAATATTTGATTGCTCTCAACATACGTCAGACATTTTTTCGCAAGGCAACTAAATCGAAGGGGAGTTTATAAATAGATACACATGGACACGCAATAAATTTTATTAAACACGAAAGTAATTTATTCAATTTGAATTCGGAAAAGGTTAATTTGTAGGCACAAAGAAAAATAATGGTGCATAAATTTGTGAAATGAAATGAAATAAAACTTCATTTGTATCGAAGCTAGAATACACTTCACAAATAAAAAAGTTTCCATATAAGAACCCGATTTTGAACGTTCAATTTGTGTGGCAGCTATATGCTATAGTTGTCCGATGTAAACAAATTCTTAGGACATTATAGCAATACTTTGGATTTTATTCTATGCAAAATTTTGTGAGGATATCTTTTCAAATAAAAAAGTTTCTTATACAAGGACTTGATTGCGATGGTTCAGTTTGTACGGCAGCTATACGCTATAGTGCTCCGATCTGAACAATTTCTTGAGCGATTATACCACTGCCTTGGAAAATAATGTGCACAAAATTTTGTGTAAATATCTCTTCAACTTAAAAAAGTTTTCCATACAAGGACTTGATTGCGATGGTTCAGTTTGTACGGCAGCTATACGCTATAGTGCTCCGATCTGAACAATTTCTTCAGGGATTATACCACAGCCTTGGAAATTTATGTGTAGAAAATTTCGTGCAAATATCTCTTCAACTAAAAAAGTTTTCCATACAAGGATTTGACCTTAATCGTTGACCTTGTATGGTGGCTATATGCTATAATTGTTCGATTTGGACAATTTCTTGAGCGATTATACCACTGCCTTGGAAAATAATGTGTACCAAATTTCGTGCAAATATCTCTTCAAATAAAAAGTTTTCCATGCAAGAACTGGACCTTGATCGTTCACCTTGTATGACAGCTATAAGCTTTAGTGGTTCGATGAGAACAATTTTTTCGGAGATTATTGCGATACTTTGGATATTAATTTAGACAAAATTGTGTAACGATATCTGTTGAGATAAAAGAGTTTTCCATGCAAGCATTTGATTTCGATCGTTCAGTTTGTGTGACAGCTATATGATATAGTGGTCTGATCTGAACCATTTCTCAGCAAATTGTAGCAATAGCTTGGAAAATAATTCGTGCCAAATTTTGTGAAGAAAACTTCTCAATGAAAAAAGTTTCATATACCAGGACTTGATGCCGATGGTTCAGTTCGTATGACAGATATCTGCTATAGTGGTATAGTATAGTTTTTTCAGGTAAAACATTTAAGACTTTTTATTCAAAGGTTATGTTCCAACATCGAGTCTGTTGAATTTATCGATAAACTTTTCTGGTCTTGGCGAGCAATTTTAATCGTCTTTAACCAAAGAAAAACATCCGTCTTTCGTTTATTTAAGTGTTCATATGAGCTTCCTCGTGACAATTTTATAAAACACTTATTTAATAATA
This sequence comes from Bactrocera neohumeralis, assembly GCF_024586455.1. Classification (NCBI taxonomy): domain Eukaryota; kingdom Metazoa; phylum Arthropoda; class Insecta; order Diptera; family Tephritidae; genus Bactrocera; species Bactrocera neohumeralis. The sequence goes on along the minus strand of NC_065923.1, from coordinate 77,637,767 downwards.
TATAATTTTTCATAATACTCACTGCAATAATTCGCCTCTCTAGTAATTTTGTTTATCTTTTACTCTATGCTATAAATTTAGCAAAACACTTTAATGAACATGGAAAGTACACACAGAAATAACTCACGAATTAAACGACTCGAGTCGATGGGCGACGCCAACAGTATTTACAACACACACACACATTTAAATATGTACATATGTACATCCAACAGCGATAGCCGCTGACCGAGCGCGGCGAATCAATAGACAACGCGGCGACCACAGCACAAAACAGACAGACAGTCGAAAGCTGCGCACAAAAACACACAAACAAAAGCAAAAATGCCTGAAATTATAAATACATAATGTAAAATTTCCGTTGCTTTTACGCTATAAAATTGCTATTTATTTTTAGCGCAGTTTTAGTTTTATTTTGCCACTTTCTCTCTCCCTCCCCCCCTCCACACACACTATCGCCCACAATCTGTTCCACTTGTTTGTTTTAATTACTCACATTCGCGTGTTTTCCTGCACTCGGACACTGCCTGCTCGCGCTTTATTTATTATTATTGCCTTGTGTGTGTGTTGTTGTTGCAACTTATTCATATTCTATACCTTTTTAATTGCACTTTATCTGCGCTGACCGCACCTTATCGCTCACCACCAGCCGATTGTTGTGGCGTGTGTGTCTGACACTTTGTAGCACCTTAATGCTACATAGTTGCTACTATTGTTGTTGTTGTATGTACTCACATGTACTAAACCAGTAATGACAATGGCAGCAACAACGCGCTAGGTGGTTATCTCGCTGCTCGTTAAATGTGATTTAGCTGAGCGTTTTACTTAAATGCTGATTTGTTGACTGCTTTCAAGTTGATATGACTCGTTTAATTACCTGTAAATGGAGAACAGAAAGCCGACAGTTAAAAATCTATTTAAGTTTTCATTCTCACGATTGTTGTTTTTGTTGCAACCACTTAATTAAGTGTGCATATTAATTTTAAGTGTGTGTGTATTTACATATCTATTTATTTATTTAATTATTATTTACGAGCTGCTCGCTTAACTATTTGCCTATGCGGCACATATGGGAAATTTTCGTGGCACTAAGGCATGACTAAATCTTTGTATTCTTAGTTTATTTACTTTATTGAAATAATTAAGTATTTGTTTACCACATTATTAATATATTTGTACAACACTTTGTTGGCAAGACGTGTGCTACTTAAAATTTAATATGGCGGCCAGCATTAAAGCAACAATATGACATCAGAAAATAAATGCAATTCAGAGGGCAGCTGTGCAGGAATTACTAGGGCGATAAGTCATGTCAAAATTTAATACCTTCCTGAACGAACTGCCCATAGAGGTCTTTATACGGCAAGTATAAGTAGTTTCTGTTAAAAGAATTAAGAAGAAGGTCCCGAAAGAAGCCAAAAAAAGAGGGGTTGAAAGCAAAAGCGCGGTACACGGCGGCTATCGGGATATGTAATCGGCTCGAGAGCAAGTGAAACTTAAACGCAGAGGAGGTAAAACGGTTGACTTGCCCCAGAGAGCAGGCTAAAACGGCCGGACACACTTTGCTACTCGTAACTGGTGCCATCCCTCGGATATGGTGTTTGCGAATCCTATCGCGAAGCATTTCGCTGAAAAGAGGCATAGTTCGACGCAGAGCGAAATGAAAGCAGTGGTGACAGCCAATGAGTTTCGAAATGACATTTGATCATGGCGTTCATAGACCGCTTTAAGCCGCTGGAACGCTTCTGATTGGTAGCTGAATTAGAAATAGTTATGGACATCGCGAAATACTTAACCAGCTTGATACTAATCTTAATAATCATATTATTCATCCCAAGGTTGGATTTCAATGGTTACATCAGAAAATAAATGCAATTCAGAAGAAGTACGCTCTAGATGAAAATGGAGAAGAGGTTTAGTAAAGGAGGAAAATACTATCTAAGCTATAAGAGCAGATTCAAATGGACAGCTATGTAGGAACGGTAGTATAATCAGAAGAACTTGATATCAGTCTATCTTTCCGTCTACCAAACTCAGCTAGCATCTTCCAAGCGAAAATACTAGGTAGAGAGAAGGCCTATCGAATTTTATTTAATAACTTCGGGAGGATAGTGAGAGTAACCATTTGTACACGGCAAAGCAGCATTGCTGGACTTTTCGTGGCCAAAGATTCATCCCAACATAGTCAACAATTGCTGAAAGGCTTTAAGCTCACTGGCAACTTAACTTCACTTGTCCATAATTTGGGTCCTAGGTCACAGGCGAGTTGGCCAAACTAGGTCCATCTTTAGTTGAACCTGAGACGGAGCTAAAGCTATGCCCGTTGGGAATAACTAAGAGAGACAGCTTTATACGTATGTTGAACAAATCGTACAGAAAAGAAGGAAATTTACAACCAAATGCAAGTTAAGACAAGACAAAAACTAAGCACTTATTACAAAGGTCCAGGAAAAGCATATACAGGCTTACAGCAAGCATAAAATCAGCCATTTGAAGAAAATGAGTTAAAAATTGCGCTTGCCGTAGCTGCAAACTCGAAGCGAGCAAGGAAAAGGTTCTAAACTTCCACTGTAAGTGCCATTGAACTCTTTGAATCCATCAGAAACCAAACCTTGAATGTCTATCTACAAAAAGCATAACGGAGTTAGGTAGTTTCATTGAGGGGCCCAAATTATTTGAACACAACAATGAAATGAGATATCAGTTATAAAGGTCTTACGATGGTGTACTCGTAACAAAATGGCGCATCCAGCGCTAGCCGAAGACGCAGCATTCTTACCTACCTACCTGCCAACCCATTTCGATAAATCTATATTTCCACCCTGAATATGGTATACTTACTACGTTTGCCACAAAGTTTGTAACAAGTAGAATAAAACGTCTGAGACTCGATACAATATATATAGTATATTTTATATGTATAAATGATCAGCCTGACGAGCTGAGTCGATTTAGTCATGTTGTCTGCCCGTCTAGTCCCCCAGTATATGAGATAATGACCTGCAATTTTGCACACGCCCTGTTTTTCCTCAAAAAGCTGCTTTGAACGAACAAAAAAATATATAAATTTATTTTGACTAAATTAGCTTCGTTGCAACCGAAGTTAAGGTTTTTTCTCTTCTTTATAATTCAGTTCGGTAGCAGCTAATAATATAATATCATCGTTGGGAATTAAATTAAATTTGAAACTATTAAATATAAATTTTCTTCATTTTTTTATTTTAACAGAAAAAAAAGTTATGAAACTAAGTTTTTTTTATAGAGCGCCGTACATAAAAAATTGTACTACAACTGGCATACAGGTCATTGTTCTGGTAATGCACTGCATGTCATTTGTGGTGAGTTAACAGTAGATTAACATCAGCTACTTTACATTGCCAGTATGTTTGCGTGTGTGTGTGTGAGCATATCCGTTTATAGTTCAAAAAATTATTTGTTGGGTTAATTAGCTGTCACATTAATATAAAATGTTGTACACAAACAGGTAATTCTGTTTTTTTTTTTGTAATTCTATGTGTGTGTGTACATTTGTTTACAAGTGGCAGAAGTGTTATAAAAGTTAATTTACATTACAAATTCGCAATTTTATTGGCAGTGGAAATGAGATTTGTTAGCAGTCGCAAGCAAAAAGTATTCAATGAAATTAAAACAAAATAAAAACAGATGTGTTTACATCATAAAATCGGGTTTTTTGGGCATGTTGTAAGTGATATAATTTGTTTCTATTTAAAATAGAAAGCTAATAATTAAAATATTTGTTAGTGAAAAAAATATTATGCAACATATTTTTGAATTGAAAATATAATATTTGTTGTTAAACTTAAAAAACAAATAGAAAAGAGTTAGCTACCATTACCGGAAGCTGTAATACTCTTCATATATACAAATGTTTCCATACAATAGTTTGTTTTTGAACGATTAGTTTATATGACAGTTATATGCTATAGTGGTCCTATCTAAACAATTTATTCAGAGATTATACCGTTGCCTTAAACAATAATTCGATCCAAACTTCGTGAAGGTATCTCGTCAACTAAAAAAGTGTTCCTTACAAGGGCTTGATTTTGAGCGATCAGTTTGTGTGACAGCTATATGCTATAGTTGACCGATCTGAACGATTTCTTCGGATATTGTGTCCCTGTTTTGAGCATTAATGTGTACTAAATTATGTGGAAATTTCACGTAAAATAAAAATAAATTCCATAAAACCACTTGATGCCGATGGTTCAGTTTGTATGGCAGCTATATGATATAGTGGGCCGGTTTGAACAATTTCTTTGGATATTGTAGCGATGGCTTGGATAATAATTCATGATAAATTTCGTGATGATATATTTTCAAATAAAAAATTTTCCCATACAAGGACTTGATTCCGGTGGCTCAGTGTTTATGACAGCTATGTGCTATATTAGTCCGATCTCAATGATTGTTGTGGAAGTTGTGGCGCTGCTTTGAACAATAATGCATACTAAATTTAGTGAAGTTATCGCGTCAAATAAAATTTTCCATACAAGCATTTGATGACGATTGTTCAGTGTGTATGGCAGCTATATGCTTCTGTTTTCCGATATTGGCGGTTTCGACAAATGTGCAGTTTCTTGGGGAGAAAATAACGTGTGCAAAATTTTACTGCTTAGTTCCTTCTCCTTGATTTTGCTTTTGTTCTTCTCGAGAAAATGATAATAAAGTTTCAGATATTTTCTTGGTTAGTACCGTACCACAATATTTGCCGTAGTCGTTGTTATAAAAGCTTTCTATAATTTTAAAATTCCTGAGTATTTGACAACAGAGGCTGCTAATTTTAATTAAGTCTTCTGGACATAGAATGAAGTCCTCAAGCAGCAAAACATTTAGAAAATCCGTCTTCGAAAGGGTTCTGGTTTGTTGAACGCAGCTTTGCAACCCATAAGCATATGTTAATGATTTATATTAAATATTGTGAAGAAACGTTGGTTTTTCTTTAAACATTTTAGAGTTAAAAATTTTGTACGACATTTTGATGAGTTTTAGTAGGGCTCATATGTCATGTCTTTCTACCAGCAGCGCTGAACACGCAGTGTAGAAGCACAACAACAAAATATAACAAGTGAAAGCGCAGTGTAGAAGCACGATAACAAAAATATTTTAAGCAAATCGATTATGTGACCGTTATTTATTTATATAGAGTGCAATCCATACTGTACAAGTACCTACCTTATAAATTCTGTGTTGCTCATACGCCATGGTGTACTGTATGAATGCTGGGCCATAGTATGACACAGTATAACTTTAAGTGCGCATAACTTTAAAAATAATGTTTTTATAGAAAAAATCAATAAGACCGTTTTTGTAGAGCGTAAAATTTTGTATTATATTGCTCGTATTCAAAATAGTGGATTAATTTTTTGGAACATATTTATATATGAAGATAAGTAGCTTGTTTTCATTGTATAATTTCTTTGGAGCAAAACTTTACTCTTTATATCGTCACCTAAAATGCAAAACAACGTATCACCAAAAACAATTGAAAATCGCTGTCAATTATAATAACCAATATATAATCATTTTATAACCAAAACTCAAATTTAATGTTAATATGAGTCTATGATAACCAATATATAACCATTTTGTAACCAAAATTCAAATTTTGTTTTAATATAAGTGTATATAAACCAATATATAACCATTTGATAACCAAAAAAATTGAAAATTACTATCTATTATAATAACCAGTATATAACCATTTTGTAACCAAATTTTTGTTTCAATAACAGTGTATGATAACGAATATAAGTATGTATAACCATTTGATAACCAAAAAATCGAAAATCACTATCTATTACAATAACCAATACATAACCCTTTCATAACCAATACTCAAATTTTGATTCAATATGAGTGTATGTTAACCAATATATAACCATTTGATAACCAAAACAATCGGAAATCACTATCTATTATAATAACCAACACATAACCGTTTCATAACCAATACTCAAACTTTGTTTCAATATGAGTGTATGATAACCAATAATAACCATTTGATAACTAAAAAAAAATTAAAAGCGCTGTCAGATAACATAACCAATACATAACCGTTTCATAACCAGTACTCAAATTTTGTTTACTTTATCATTCATTCGCCTGTAAACTTATGAAAAATGATGTTACGTTATTTTGTATTTCAGGTGACGATATGTATATTTTCATGTATGTACATATGTATGTATATACATATATTTCTTATTGATCGCCTTCGTTTGAAATATAAAAAAGCCATTAAATGTATTTGTTGTCAAATGTCAACTAAAAGCAACAATTTCCGGCAATGACATTTCCTGTTTTTTCCTCATTTTCTCCGTGCTATTAGAAACGCCTTTCAAATTTACGCAGTTTCACTAAGAAGCTGCTACAAGTCCTCGAGAATTGGCAGCTTGGCGCAAAGTTGGTTGACAGCGTGTTTCCTTTTTATGTCACATATATATTTATACACACTTTTCATACTAAATATATCCTGTCAACCATACATAAACAGTTAGATGTGTGGATTTATGTATGAGTGTGGAAATTTACACCCACACATGTGACGCTTCCGCGAATGTGGCGCGTAAATTTGATTTATGAGCGCAATGTCGACACTTAATTGCCAAATGCCGAACTTCGTAGTACTTCACACATACAAATACACCAAATGTTTAAGTAAAAAGTCTCACGCCCTCACTTGCAAATTCACACATACAAACAAACACATTTATATACATATAGTACATACATGTATATATGTATATGTAATGTGGCAGGAGACGCATTGCTAGGCAGTCCTTAAATACCTTCCGTGTTGTAATTGCCTCGCAGCTATGTTTTGATATATGCATGCACAGACACATATATACATACATATGTATATAAACTTCGAGTGTAAGTTTCTGTAAGAGTAAGCGTTTCAAGCGTAAAATTGGTAGGCGAAACCGCTAATGTGTGCGCTTGTGTCTTTGACTATTTCTTGAATGTTTGGGTGTTCGTCGTTATCTGTGTAAGTGTGTGTGTTTATATGTATGTATTGTGTGTCTGTATTTTGCCGGCGTCATCACCCTTGGTGTTGGCAATTAGATGCGTCGTAAATCAGGCGTTCAATTGAACACTTTCAACAGTTTAAGTTTGCCGCAAAAGTTGGGCATGTTGAGAGGCATGGAAACCTTTGTGCTCATATAATACATACATATGTACGTACAAGAGTGAACAGTGAGCATTTTGCGCATTGAAGTAAATTTATATTAAATTTAAGTAATAGAAAATAGTACTCCTGTAGAGGTGATCGAGAGCTCCAACTCTGGAACAAGAGAGAGCCCTGGAGGAAGCCAAAAAAAAAGAAGGGTTGAAGGCAAAGGTGCTCCTGTAGAGGTGATCGAGAGCTCCAACTCTGGAACAAGAGAGAGCCCTGGAGGAAGCCAAAAAAAAGAAGGGTTGAAGGCAAAGGTGCGGCGATCGGGATATGTAACCGATTCAGGGGTCAGGAAGAGGAGGTGAAACGGTAGGCTTGCGGCAGAGAGGAGGCTCAAAATGGCCGGTCACACTTCGCGGCTCTTAACTGGTGCCATGCCTCGGTATGCATAGGTGCATATCATTAAAAAGAGGCAGCGTTCAACGGAAGGCGAACTGAAAGCACCTTTGAAAAAGAAGAAGTGCTGAAACGTAGCCGAGAATCTAGACATCAGGCTCGCGGACGACAATTCGACAACGCTCATGGCAGTGGTGGCGGCCAATGAGATTGCGAATTGACATTTGATCGTGGCGTTCATAGACCGCAGTAACACGCTGTCGAGATGAAGTTGAAGCTATTGGAAGCTCACTTCTTGAAGAAGGACGCCGAACCAATCGCACCCGTACGTCATTTGATTGAACAGATGGTTTAGCGGAGTCAAAATAAATAAATTATAATTATGACCTGTCGCTGACATGAGCCCGGGAACCTGTCAGAACGCTTCCGAATCTGTGGAAAGATGCGAAATTGGAGATTATGGATTGCAGCAATATTCCACCTACCAAAAGTCAATGGAATGGATTCAGAGGCTCGCTGGGCTGTGCATAACACGAGCAGTAAGAACCACTCCAACTGAACTAGTGATAGACTTGTCACTTATTGAAAAAGTAGAAATCTGCGCGGCTCAACATCGGTAAGGCGACTATTGGCTGCAGGAGAATTTACACATATGTATATACATAGCATCTTCGGGCATAGCTCGGTGAGTTATGGTGGTTTGGAAAGCACAGACCACATGATTTCACTTTTCAATTGGGAAAGAATGTTCCGAGTAAACATAGTAAACGATGGTGAAAATAAAGACTTGTTAACAGCGCGAAACTCATATAACATGTATACGGATGGCTTGAAAATGGAGGACGGTGGCAGTTGGAGCGGGGATATACTGTCTAGATTTGATGCTTTTATGCTGGCTCTCCATTTCAAGCAAAGGACTTTGCTTTGGAGAAAGTTGCGGATTCAAAGATAGCCAAACAGTAATCAAGGCGAGGTTAAAGTTTTGTATACCGGTCAGAAGTAATTAGGAAAGCGGGGCAGCAGTGAAGATAGTGGTCAGAATCACATTTACCGAGTGCCAGGTCACAAAGGCATCGAAGGCATTGAGATAGTGGACAAGCTTCGCATATACCTACGTATACGTCCAATGTACATACATATATTTGAGAATATTCTCTAAAAACTTGAAGTTGTGGCAAAAAGTGCAATCGGCGCCTAACGCATTAAACATGTCTTATTCGAAAGTTTGTTTTCACAGTCGGACTCTTGAACTGATTGATCTCTACCACGTTCCACGACTACTGAATGTCATTGGACAAGCTATTAAAAGCCTGAGTTTTGACATTTAGAAGTTGAAAAGAACTTCATACTTGTTTCTACTTGGATGAATTTCTTCTTAGAACTCTTTTTTTCTTCACATACCACCAATATTTTCTTTTTCTATATATGTATTTGTAAAACCTGTATAAATGGTTGTAATAATTTCAATTATTTATTATTTACTCACACCAATATGCACACCGACTTCCGCTTAAGTAGGCATGCGATGACGCCATAAATGTGTGCAAATGAGTACTCAATAGAAAACGAAAAAAATAAAAGCGCTCACTTATTGCAATGCCAATGAAACAGTTCAAAGTCTTCGCTTCATAAAGCACGTGCCACACACAAACAGCACTTTGTGCTACCAACGAGTCGTTGTGGCGAACACAAATTGCTACTCATGCGTTAGCAACGAAAGGAAGAGACCCTCGAGGAAAACTACTGAATAATTAGTCAACTGAAATTCATATTCGAGACAGGGTTGTCGTTTATAAGCTAAAAAGTTATTTAAGAAATTAGGTCACTAACTAACTGTTTTTTTGGACTTGAAGTATACTTTTTAGACACTCTTCTTCTTCTTAATTGGCGTAGACATCGCTTACGCGATTATAGCCGAGTTAAAAACAGCGCGCCAGTCGTTTCTTCTTTTCGCTACGTGGCGCCAATTGGATATTCCAAGCGAAGCCAGGTCCTTCTCCACTTGGTCCTTCCAACGGAGTGGAGGTCTTCCTCTTCCTCTGCTTCCCCCGGCGGGTACTGCGTCGAATACTTTCAGAGCTGGAGTGTTTTCATCCATCCGGACAACATGACCTAGCCAGCGTAGCCGCTGCCTTTTAATTCGCTGAACTATGTCAATGTCGTCGTATATCTCGTACAGCTCATCGTTCCATCGAATGCGATATTCGCCGTGACCAATGCGCAAAGGACCATAAATCTTTCGCAGAATTTTTCTCTCGAAAACTATTCCTGGCGCGTGTGAGTAGCGGTTCGGTGGAATTATTGGTGCGATCGCGAGTAGTGAGGGTCGGTGACCGCGAGTGTTTTTGTGCGGTTACACATTTTTGTGCAATTTTGTGCATTTTTGTAAGTAATTTAATTATTACTACTGTACATACGGACAACGTGGTCATCCACGTTGTTGTTATTGGCGGAAGCTTCGCACGGTTTCAGTGTAGCTCCCTTCCAGCTAACCGCCTTCGCCACTTAAATAGTTCACGCGCAAACGACCCTAACTGTTCGGTATTCCGACTAGTGGAGATCACACCACTAACATCTAATTGTCCATCAGTCCAGCTAATCCCCATACCACCCAAATCCCTAATGTCCGAGTACATCGGGCACTCCGCAATCAAATGCGACCAATTTTCCGACCCCGCCCCACAAAAACACCCCGACGTATCCGAAAGGTGCCTCTGATGCAAAAATGCATTCAGAGGCCCATGCCCCGTAAGCAGGAAACCCAGACTCAGACAAAATCTGAAGTCTGGGTTATCCTCAACGAACCCCACGTCCCGAATGTACTCGTACGTCACTCGGCCGTTAGGACTACTGTCCCAAAGTTCTTGCCACCTACACCTAACCCTTTAATCTAGGAGCCTCTTGCTCCCTAGATATCCCTCCCTCTCCACATCATCGTCGGAAATCCAGTCATTCCGCAGCAATGACATACTCAAGCCCCTTCTTAACCTGAATGCAACAGCACGCTGTATGACAATCAGGTCAAGAGGGGGTGCACCTAACAAGACCTGCATCGCATCTGTTGAGGCAAACATGCAAGCATCATGCAACGCTGGATTGAGAGGAGTTTTTGAGAGCCCCAGACAGTCGTGGCTGTCTCCCACCATACGAGGGCTCCATAAGTGGCACAGCCCACAAACAAGCCACGATATATGGTGCGGACAGCACGACGTCCGAGACCCCAATCGCTTCTCAAAATCCGTCGTCTTTTGCCTACAGTTGCCTGCAGTCACTCCCTCACATTCGCCAAGTGTAGAGTAAAACACATCCTTTCACTCATGGTCAGTCCCAGATATTTGACTTGCGTCACATATCTGATGCTGACCCCATTCACACGGACAATCGGTGGACGAACCAGTGACAATCTGCCCTTAAGCAGCATTGTCACCGTTTTTTTCCTCGATATGTCCACCCCCACACCTAAACCCCAAGAATTAACAATCTCTAAGAGATCTCCTCCCGCCCGCTCTATTTCAGACCTCGAGCAACCTTCAACCATAAGAAGAAGGTCGTCCGCATATGCACAACACTTACAGAGTGGCTCGAGCTGCCCAAGCAGAGTGTCCATCATAAAGTTCCAAATGTATGGACCACAGATGGAACCCTGCGGGCAGCCACGAACCACTCCAATCTCCACACTCCCATTCATGCCGACAAGAGAGGCCTTTCTGTCCGAAAAATAACTCCGCCAAAGAGTAATTTCCGGACAGCCAAGCTCCTCCAGCCGTTGCACCACTCGATCCCAGCTTAGGTAGTCAAACGCCCCCTTGAAGTCAACAAATATGCCAAGGACATACTTGTTGACATTCTACCTAACGACATTCTGAACATAGAACCACGCATCCTCTATACTGCGTCCTTTCCTGAACCCAAACTGCCTATCCGACCACATACCCCGCGTTAGCTCCTGAAGCCGTTCCATCATGACTCTTTCCAGCACTTTTCCAAGTACTGGAAGGAGACTGATGCCCCGATAAGATCGAGGATCGCTCCTGACCTTATCAGGGGACTTCAGGAGAGGAACAACCCTAGCACTTTTCTACTCGCGTGGAAAGTATCCCTCCCAGACGCTCTTATCATAAATGGCCTCCAGGTATTCCGGAATGAACTTCCATAAGCTTTTGCACATCTCTCCGTTCAAACCATCAAAACCTGGGGACCGTTTAGACCTAACCAGGCCAAAGGCGTACCCCAATTCCCCATCATCTAATGGAGGGACAGGCACCTCTTGTGCTTGAGGTACCTGCACCTCCGACCTAGGAAAGAACGCACCTAACAGAACCCCCGCACACTCTCCACGAAGATAACAAGGTGTCACCGACGCGAAGAGAGGTGACATCTTCCCTCCTACGACCCCGGCAGATCCTATAGACCTGACCCCAGGGGTCGTTCCTATTTTCCCTAACAAAGCTCCTCCACTCCTCTTCCTTGATTTTCACCAACATCTCTTTGTATTCCCTATCCGCACAACTAAATTCGTACCCAATCAGAATTGGACCGTCGGGCGCGTTGAAACTTTCGCCTTTCTTCAAGATTAGCTCACGCGTCCACCATTTAATTTTACTAACTTTAGAACAGTCATACCTACGAAAAACCCTATCATTAACCCCCCAAACAACCTCATAGAGACGAGCAATCTGCTTGTCAACCCCCAACTCCTCAAATTCACTAAGCGGTATACCGGATACCGCTTGCCTAACCGCGAGTCCATATTGGTTCCAGTCAGTACCAGTGGTACGCCATCGCCGCAATGGACTCTCATAAGGCAAGGGAGGTGATTGAGGGGTAACCATAATTTGAATCAAATTATGGTCACCCAATCCCCACCCTCCCTTAACCTCCCATCTAACGCTGAAAGCCCTACTTGCTGCCTCATTCATAAGCATCACGTCAATGTCACTTACGCCCCCAGGCCCATCGAACGTATACCATTCGCTCGGCTCATTCAAAATGTGGAGGCTTTTAGCCACCACCCATTCGCTTAATGCCTCGCCTCGACTGTGGCTTTGGTATCCAGACGAATGCTGGGATACATTACTAAACCACATCGAGGACGAGGCATTCGCATCCAGCCCTAGGATAAATGGACTGCTACTCGCAAATAGTAGCAGCTTATCCATGTAGCCCAGGTAGGGCTCTAGGGGCTCGCTATATTTACAATAAATACTAGCAAAAATCATCCTACCGAACTCCCCTTCTACAGCTACACATATACCCAGTTGTGAAGAATCCACAACTACGCAATCGTAGCCTGGATTATTCACAACTATTGCAGCGTTAGCTCTAAGGTCAGTGAAGACCTTAAAACCCCCAGGAAGACCCCGAACCACACCATTGGTGGCGTAGGGCTCCTGGAGTAGAGCAATACTGCACCCACCCTCTACCATGCAACCCCCCAACTCGCAAAAAGAGACCTGACTTGAGCGGATAAACATCAGTGTACGAGAGCGCGCTCAATAATGCCAGACAGCTGACATCGTCAGATGCTCAGGATAAACCCACAGCGACAATGGGGTGCATCAGCAGCTTTGTGGCCTTCTTGACCGCACCTCCGACAGACATCTGCTTTGGCCCTACACTCAGCCACCCGATGATCAAATCCGATGCAACGGAAGCAGCCAGCGACGGGGCTATCCGGTCGCACCCGGAAGGAGAACCACTTTATGTAGCACCGACCTCTCTCCAAGAGGGCGGACATCAACTTGTCCGTACCCTCCAGGGCGACGTTGGTGCTACCGTCAGCGGTCACCTTCCAGGGACAACTGACTATCCTCATGTCAGTCCTCTGGGACGACGGGCTGAAATCCTTGAGGTTCAGCCGGAGTAGCTTCTCCATGAATTCCTCATGGGGGATCTCCGTATGGACCCCCTGAACCACCACCCGACGACCCAACTTCCGGTTGACAGAGACGTCCAACCCAACCTCCCCGAATTTTTTTGTTATTCGCCACACTCTCTCTCTCTCAAGAACAGAGGGAGTGCGAATAACCGCCCCACCACCCTTGATTGGTCGCACTTCGTGGATCCTCACACCAAGTGAGGGTCCCACCTCCTTGACCACTTTATTAATAACCTCCTTAGAGGAAGATGCGGGCCCCTTACTCCTGACAACGACCGACCAGGTCTCCACAGGCTTCGGCGTCACCGGTGCGATTGACTCCAGCACAGGTGCTGGAGGTGCAGGCATCGGTGCCGACGGAGCTGGCATTGACCTGCTCGGCCCCGAAGAGGAGGGTCTCCCACAACTCCCCCTAAGGGCATCTACCTGACCGCGAAAGTGGGCATTCTCGGTTATGACCGTCATCAGGAGCGCCTCATACTTTGAGGCAAGCTCCATCAGCCCCTTCGTGGTCCAAGCATCGGAATTTTTGGTATCGAATACCAGATCGTTAAGCTCCCCCGTTATTCGCTTGGCAGCCGCAACATGGCTGACTGCCCCACCCCCAACAACCACAGCTCCCCTAGAAAGAACCCGAGTTCCTTCTTTATTCCCACTCGAGACACGAGTGCCCGCTTTCATAGCGCCCTCCTTCGCGACGCCTCCTTTGCCCACCGTACTAGCCGGATGGGCCACGCTCCCACTACCGCTCCCTCCGTCATTGCGCGACGACCCCATACGCGCAATCACTTTCTCGGTGGTGGCCACGATGGCACTCCCACCACAACACCCGCTCCCTCCCTCGATACCCCCTACGTTACGCGGCAACCCAGCGCGCATAACCGCCTTCTCAACGGAGGACACGTTGGCACTCCCGCCACAACTCCCGCTCCCTCCCTCGCTTCCGCCATCATGACGCGCCTTACTCCGCGGTGGAGACCTTACCGTCGTTCTCGTCGCTTCCACCTCGCCACCCGACGTGGAGTCATCCACGACTGTGGAAGCGGCGGATTCTCCGCTTCCAGCGAGGGTCTTCGTCCTCCTCTTCCGTCCTCGAGGCATCGAGCAGCTGCTCTCCAGGTGCGTGCGTCTGAACGCGCTGAAAAGTGCAACCCAGGCAAGGGCCCGCTCAATAACAGTGACCACCCAAGCGGTCGATTATGGCGTGCTTGCGGTGGCACGTCCACGACTGTCGAAGCGGCGGATTCTCCGCTTCCAGCGAGGGTCTTCGTCCTCCTCTTCCGTCCTCGAGGCATCTCGCTTCCCAGCTTACCCTTCAGTCGGACTGATCCGCTGGAGCTACCGTTTAGCCCACGGTGCGATTCGGTACTGCGCCACATCGGTCGACTCCGGACCGTTACGGGGACTTTGTCCGGCCGGCGGCCAATTGAGTGGCCTTAATCCGACCACTGGTTGGGGTTGTGGGCTGTGCCACCGCGAGCACGCCATAATCGACCGCTTGGGTGGTCGCTGTTATTGAGCGGGCCCTTGCGTGGGTTGCACTTTTCAGCGCGTTCAGACGCACGCACCTGGAGAGCAGCTGCTCGATGCCTCGAGGACGGAAGAGGAGGACGAAGACCCTCGCTGGAAGCGGAGAATCCGCCGCTTCCACAGTCGTGGATGACTCCACGTCGGGTGGCGAGGTGGAAGCGACGGGAACGACGGTAAGGTCTCCACCGCGGAGTAAGGCGCGTCATGATGGCGGAAGCGAGGGAGGGAGCGGGAGTTGTGGCGGGAGTGC